>NC_089681.1:55348658-57748658 GCF_031753505.1 Anomalospiza imberbis | reverse complement strand
TATTTGATCTTTTTTAATATTCCTGAATGGCTAACATTTATTTTGTCTTTTTGACTGCTGAAAATTCTATATGATATTTTAAAGAGCTATCTGCAGAAATATAAGGAGCTCTTTCACATCATAATAAAGCAGAATCTTTTATTGTATGTCACTGGTTGATTTTTAAAAATTAATTACCTTGTTTTACTTCATTTGAGTTAATTTGCCTCTTTATATTCCATTTTTTTGATGCTTAATTCAAATATTATAAGGTCCCTTTGTTATACTTCACATTCAGCTTTGACCCTTCTGCCTGATTTTGTATTCTTGGACAGCTATATCACATAATTGCTCCAATAATTTTCAGATTTATTTGTAAACATATTTGACAACAGACAAAAACCAAAATGGTCTCTCTGACAAGTCCCTGTAGTTGTGAAAACTGACTATTAATTCCCATGTTTTTCTTATTACCATGACTGAATCTTCCCTTGTATTTCTGACAGTTTATTTAGAAACTTTTGTTCAGAATGTACTGAAAAGCCAAGAATACTTTATTAACCAAATTGCCTTTTATTTTCTCATTTATTGCTGTCTTGGAGAACTCTTGTGGATGTGTCAGACATGTTTTTTCTCTACAAAAGCTGTGTTGATTCCTTGTAACACCAGTATTAATCCTCTTGTTTCTAGCACTTGTCCACTGTGGATAATGGTGCTGATCTATAGTTATCCAGATCATTATCCAGCTTTCTTTCAAAAGTTGGAATTGCTACAGTCACAATTTATTCTCATAACACCAACTCCAGTTTAAGTAGTACTTTGAACTCACACATAAGGAATAGTTCCAGAGAGAGAAAATCTTCACGTCCTTTGTAAGCAAAACCAATAAATGGGATTCATCGTCTTCTTTTTTTGATAAAACTTTAGTGTTCTCGCATATTGTATTTATTGTCTGCCTTATATATCTGATTTGTCAGGCTTTCATTAAACTATGAAGCAATGAAAACTGAATGAACATATTCCCTTTTCCTCTACATCATGTATTTCAGATTTAGAAAGCAGTATGAAATCCAATATTAATCCTATTAAAATTTTCATCTTGTAACTCAGAATGTGAATGTGACTCGTGGTGGCTTATTTTGGGAAATGCAGCATTTCATTAAATGAAATGAGTGATATTATGATTTCATTCAGACCCACTGTGGAAATTAAACTTCTTTGACAGGAATTTTAAAATTGAAATAATTTATTTTGCAAGGGAAAAGACAACTTGGTGATGAATTTATGTTCGCTTTTAAAAATGCATTTCCAAGAGCATTTAAGGGCATTATATATTAAGGGCAGATATAATGTGGAGAAAAAATGAAAAAAACCCATCATTACTCTATGACTTAGAGCATTCTTGAATTAAATTTTAAATAATCTCAGAAATTGTATCACCTGTAATATCCCATCCACAAACAGCATAAGTGGTGTGACTTAGCTAAAACTAAAATACTTTTCATAGACCACTGAGAAATCACTTAAAGTGTCCCACATAGAAGCTTGCAGAGGGAGTAGTTTGGCAAACTCTTCCTCTGCAAGTAATTTAGAGGGAAGAACTCTGAGTGTTAAACCTGCAACTGATGTTTTGGGATATCTCCATTTTTGTACTTTTCTTTTGTGATCTCAGAGCCAAGTACTAGACTGATCATAAAGTGCAAAATCTAGTTCCCTTAATGGAGAAGTAAGCTTCAACTGATCAGCATCACTACACCCTGAACAACGTAAGCCCAGAATCTCTTGTTGCTTAAACACACTCAGCTGACCTGTGTCATTATGTCCATATATGGTGGATTTGCATCCAGAAAGATTCAGATCAAATATTAGCAATAATAGGGTTACTGAAACATGGAAGGAAACTGCCCATTGAGATTTTGTTATCTCCTTCAACAGAGAATTTAAGGACAAGCTACATAAACGTGTATCACGAATGACAAATATATAGCGCATCAAGCCTTGTGCCAGAGAATTTAGTGACCTCTTAAAGGCTCTTTCATTTTTATTTCCCTATGATTCCATGAAGATTTGAAAATAAATACAATAAAAGCTTTGAGATGCAGTAAAGGAGCAATATAATGTTTTGAATAGATGACACCAATGCTGTCTTCCTGGGACTTTTGCCAGGTAAGTGATTTTGAACAACAGCTTTTCTGAACACTTATACTACTGAATCCCTCAATTTATTTTCATTGAAGTCTTCATTCTTAAATCCATATAAAGAAATTAGGCATCTGAACAGAGGGGAAACACATTCTGATCATTTGGAATTGAGCAGTATGCTACAAATATAAATAAATAAAAATAGCTCTATAAAGAACATTTCTGTAATATAGATCTTTTCCTATTGGACCTCTCTCAATTTGGACTGATGGGCAGATCATCTGATTAATAGTATGTACATGCAAATCCCAAAGCATTTTATGACTCTTTCAAGCCTTTTAATAGCAGAAAAGATGGTAGTTTTCTGTGGTCAAAGCCTCATTTTGGTATAAATGTTAAAGATAAAATCAAGTCATAGTGTTAATTGATGCAATGTAATTTAGATATGACAATATATACGAAATTGAAAATTACCTTGAAAAGCACTTGAAAACATAAGTATAACATACACTTAGAAGTTAGGTATGCTATTTGTGAGATTATTTTATATCCTGATAATGTCTCTCATTTGTATAACTATAAAATAGATCTTAATTAATTTATCATAATCTATTTTATTCTAAAAATATTTTTTTCACACAAGAGCAAAGCAATAGCACCATCTAGAAGAAGCCTACTTTCAGTTATATGTTAGTCCTTTCATATCTAACTTTTTCTCCTTCCTTTTTCACTGGTTAGAAGATAGCCCTTCTGTGTTTCCAATATGGTCAAATTTGTATAGATTTTTAATACTGAAATTATTTGCATGAAGTATCAAAAATTTAAATTAAATTTATATTCTTCTATGTAAAGAAAGTTCTCTAAAAACATTTCAGATAAATAATTAATTAGCAGAAATTTATTTCTTTATATTAGACTAAGAAATGCTTCAACAATTCTTGACATTTTTACAAAGTATAAAGACAGAATCAGATACTTGACAGAAGAAAGCTTACATACATGGATAAAGCTTATAAAAGTATAAGAAACTGAGAATGGACCCTAAAATCAAAAATGTTAAAACATTGAGATAAGCGTCAATACTTGATACTCCTTCTAGGATTTTTTCTCATGTTGGTAATACTGGACCAATATTAACATGTTGCGTGGCCACAGTGCAGATGAAAAAAAAAAAGTCTCATATAATATCATGATAATATAAACTTTCTGCCACAAAAAAAAAAAAAAAAAAAAAAAAAAAAAAAAAAAAAAAAAAAACTGACATAAATTTGTATCTGGAGGCAAAGAACAGTGGCTCAAGTGTCCAGAATATGAAAAGATTCTTATGTCCCGCACTGGGTTTTTCCAGGAAATTTAAATATATAAAACAAAACCCTATGGTCAACCTCTTGACCATTATTTAGGATGCAGCACCTCTAATTTAAATCTGTAGTCTAAATCAGAAAAAGAAAAGCCAAAAACCTTTGAATCAGAATTTCAAGGATTTCAGAGGCAGCTTTTCTGTCCAAATCTTTAAAAGTTTTCAAGAAGGTAAGGTCAAAGTGCTGAACCTTGCAGCTGGGAAGAAAGGGGAGTATTTTTCTGTCATTTCCTTCACAGTGAAGGATCAGTTACTTAAATTTTATCAGATGCTCTTGTAAGCTAGACATATAATCTGTGAAAAAAATTTAAGTTTTGTTTTGGGTGGGTTTTTCTGTTTTGTTTTGTGGGGTTTTTTTTTGTCTTTTTTTGTTTTATTTTGTTTTTAACTAGATGATTAAACTTGTTTTCTATCTTCCTTACCAAAATTTTAATTGATCTTTTAGTTTTCCTGGGTCCTGGCCATAAAGTAGCAACAGAATTAGAAATTATAGAGAAATTCAAGTATTGTGGAGAGGGAAGGACAAACAGTCTGTGTCCTTGTCAGTCATCTTACACAAGCTGGAATTTTCTCCACATGTCGTTGTGGTGACACGTATTGCATTACTGCAGTTCAGCTGTGAGGTGAGATAAGCATCACAGACATAAGCAGTGAGGCAAACATCTATACACAGATACCTGAGCTAGCCCCAGGCAATGCTGACACCATCATGTGGTACACACAGCCTCCTGTCCCTGATCTCCTGGATGCCTTGTAGCTCAAGCTTCTTCAGGCCATGGTGATGATCCTGATGGAGATTTCTGTCAGGCAGGGAGAGAATCAATGCTAGTTTAGGACCAGCCGTGCTGTGCTCTGTGGCACACTGCAGTCATACCTGCAGACTTCAACTGCTCCATGAGGAGAGAGGCCCACCAAAAATGTGAGACTGTAAAGTTGTAGTAAAAGCCAAACTGCCTAAAAGTCTTGTTTCACAGAATCACAGAGTGATGAGGGTTGGAAGGGACCTCTGGAGGGACCTCTTGAAGGGACCCCACTGCTAAAGCAGGTTCACCTGCAGCACATGGCACAGGATCACACCCAGGAGGGATTTGAATATCTCCAGAGGAGGAGACCTCACCACCTCTCTGTGCAGTTCTAGTGCTCTGAACAGTGCTTCTTCACGTGTAAAGACCCTTCCTTGTGTATAATTTAAAGTCTGCACAAGATGGAAGTTGTAAATTTGCAAAGCATAGAAAGCACTTCACGTCTTCAAAAGAGAACCTCACATCTTTGTTTTGGACCTCACATCTTCTGTGGGTTTATAGGTGGTAATAGTCACAACTGCACAGCTGAGGTCTGGCATCCTACACAGTGCAATTATGGTGTAACTGCTGATACTCCTACTCAGCAGAGACTGGAAGAGAATCAATAAGAAAAATGGCACAACATAACCAATAAATATGGCATATAATATTTTCCTTTTTTTGAGTCAGCATATAAGGAGCAGGAACAGGAGATGTGCCTTTCACGTATTTCAACTTGCATTTAAAATGTATTAAAAGTAAGTGATTTAGACTTTTTATTTCATGTTCTAAGTACAAAGAATCAGGACATTAGTATTTAGTGTTCTTTTAATTAAAATAGCAGTTTACTCTAAGCCCTGGAATTAATTACTTTTTGAACTGCTTCTCTGCTCTGCTAATAATGTTGGACAGTTTTAAAATAGAATAGCTAAACTTGAGGCTATTCAGTTTAGTAGACTGATGCAGAATACACTGAGAAAGATGAACTGTAATTTAAAAAACTGTCATGTGCAAGAGCATACTATTTATTTAATGATGAAGACCTCTGTCAAAATTTGCATATGCACACTGTGAATGAAAGGCTGTTCAGAAGATGGAAACTGAAAGTAATTTTAACATTATTGACTTAATGATACTAAATTTTGTCTTAACTATGACTTTAAAAAGAGATGATTATTTTTACATGAGATCAGGCCTTGGAAAGAAATAGTTTACTTTTTACAGAAAATGTGCATTAAAAATGCTGGGTTCAACATATTTTTGTTAATTATGAAAAAGTGTTACAGGACTTAAATGACAGGACATGCATTTTAAACTAGAAACAGAAAAGTTTTCACCTGTAACAACTTATTCATGTAAATAACAGTCAAAGAAGGACTGTATTTTTAGTTGCCTTCTTCGAAAAATTGCAACTTTAATGCATACTAATATATTGCCCCAAAGCATAATACAATCATTTTGACTTATTTAGAATATTTTGATGCCAGTTCCCTGAAAGCAAAACCCCATGTATACAGATTCCTAGATCTGTTAGTATTTGTAATTAATCTATTTTAAGTCTTCAGTGTTATCCATTAATATCCAAGTATCTCCATTAGGACTGTGCCTACTTGCATTATATATGTACTCTTTCCATCTTCTACCAACCTTCCCCCTTGTCCCCATCTCAAGATTAAGAAAAGGACAATACAATGAATGTCTGAATTATGTGGTAGTCTAGAAAATAGTCTTTTAAAATAAGACTTCACTTGGACTGACAAATGTGTATCCAGCATCTTCAGTGAAATTTTGTTGATTTACAACTGCTGATCAAGCCAGGCTTTTCCTTCTAATTCAGTGCTTCCAAATAACTCTTCCCATTCTGCCTTCATCTCAGTCTAGTTCTCAGTCCATCATTTATTAACTTGTAGCTTTACTGCATGCATAACATGTATAACTCATGTGCTAGATATAGCAAAGATGCTGACTTGGGAGTTAGAAAATTGCATGCAGATTTCAAATTCCTTTTCCATAGGAGATTATAAATAAATGCTTTTTTTGAACCAGGACTACAGTAATTAGTAATTTCATAGTATCTTGCAATAACTAATTTAACTCTGAAATATATGATTTGCCACCATCTCTGCTACTCTCTCACAAGGGTGAAATGTTTGGCAAGACAGCAAGATTCATGCACTTCTTTCCATAGCACATTATTATAAATATTCCACTTAAATAATAAATATGACCCACCCTGCCTCCCTAGTTTGAAAAAGAGTATTTATCTTAAATGGTAAATTGAGCCCTATTAACAATTCCCTGGAAAATGCATTTAATTACAGCATTCCACTGGAACACTAATGAAATAAGAATTAGTTGAACTTTCCAATTAACCCTTCTAAGATTCCTCACTACTATGTAGGAGAAATGTTGCTGCTTTGTCTTATTAAGGGGGTAATTTCTTTTGTCAGTACTAAAGAGAATATTTCAGGAAAACATCCAAGTTTCTATATAACTGAATTATACTTTCTCTTAAGTACTCTTCTTCATTCTTACAATGAAGAACAGATTCATACAGCTCTTATATATGTCACATTGTTTCTAATTACATTTTTCAGGTGGGAGCCCCATTTAATATTTTGGTTTATTTACCCTAAATAGAGTTCTAGGAAAAAGAGTGTAGTAAAGGCTGCAATGGAATGGCTCAGAGATAAGTTCAGATGAATCAGCTAATAATAAACTAGTAATTTTTGGATAATTTTTTAGTATATAGTAATCATAGTAGTTTTGTAAGGATGTAGTTATCTATTTTAAAACTAATTTTAACTTCTGCCATTTCAGGTTTTAATTTTAAATTATGCAGATTCTCATGGTTTATATTCCACTGTTTTCTTCAAATTCTTAAGCTGTGATAGATGATTCAGAATAAAATCTTGGGAAGATTTGCCATAAGTTTCATGTGGTCTTACAGTTGTTTCTTTGAAATGGCTTTTTTATATTTTTTTCTTGTTATTTTGTTAATATTTTTGTGGTTTTATTTGATGTTAGTTATTTTAGCTGGAGAGTAATAATCACAAAATTCTTACTAGAAGACTTGGATAAGTGAAATTTTTTTGACTCTTCCTGTTCAACAGCTTTCTTCCAGACTCTGCCAATAACAGGTATGGAATTTCTTGAGCTCTTTCCGATAGCAACATGTCTGTGTTTAACTCATAAACCAAATCATCAACATGTGAATGAAAAAAACTAAAACAACTAACCAAACAAAACCAAACACACCCCCCCCCCCCCCCCCGCCTTCTGAATTGCCCTTGTTCTTGAAATGGTAGAAATAAAGGTTCTTGAAAGCCTTAATTAAAGTGACAAATTTATCTGTCTTAAATGTGGAATCTGAGCTAGCACTTTTACAAATGCCATTTGTTTCAGAGGGGATAGCTGGCAGAACTTTAGTGTTCTTCAAACTTTTTTTGGTAGCAAACCCCTATTAGTAAGATATTTTTAAGCATGTGACCCAATATTTATTTATTTATTTATAAAATACATACACAGACTACTGTACTAATGCATGTATTTATAAACCACATACAAAAATAGAAATTAAGAAAAATGATATAAGGATGAACTAACAAACTTTTTTTAAAAAAATTGCTTGGTTTTGTTTTGTTTATTAATTGTATTAAAAAAATATTTCTGCACCCCAACAGGTTGTATTATACACTCTATTAGTCCACAATTTCTCCCCATTTTTAGAGACCACAGTTCTAAATAAAGAAAAGTGAGTACAGTCGGCAACTTTGACAATTCCTGTATCACCCCAAAGAATTACTTTTTAATTCATTCCATTTAAGAGTGACACTAATCAAACAGGATAAAAGAAAAAAAAAAAGAGAAGAACAAATAAAAGTGTACTGTAGAAGAGAAGTCTTTTATCCTTTGAAATTGTGTGGCATCATGTAAATCCAAGTTGCACTTATTAAATACAAGACTAATTATGAAAAACTGCAGTTGAAAAGTGTCAGATTTTTCTTCAATCCTTGTTTAAACTGCTTTCTTCTCATATTTTAAGGGTTATCCCACAGACTGGTTTGCAAAATGGAAATACACTTCAATTTTCAAGAAAACTGTGTCAGAAGAGATGTTCTAAATGCATTGTATTCAGGAACACATTTGTTGGAAGAGTGCAGACTCAAAGTCCTTCTGCACTTACGAGAGACAGTCTGTGAATGACCAGAAAATGGATAAGAGGAAAGATGTTATTTTAAGGGACTAAAAGGTTCCATTATCCTGATATCACACAGGAAGATATATGTTATGCCTCTCTGTGAGTGTTTCATCACCAAAGAATGGAATGTATTTCAGTTTTTTGTGTTTCAGCTACTAGCACTGTTGAAAGAAATACTGAATAAGTCCATATTAATATACAATTCAGGGCAAAAGAAGCCTGTCTGGAAGGTGAAATGGTGGGTACTGAGTTCTCCGTGCCTGCTCTGTACCAGTATTTATTTAGCACTAGTTTTACTGTGCTCCTGTGGGGCTGCATGCCCTTTAGAAGTTAGAAAACAGACTGCTCTAGGAACACATCTCTCAGCTTAGTTTCATCTAGAAGAAAAACAGCTCACACACTCAAAGTCTGCTCCAATTTGCAATCCAAAATGCAGTAAGTGAGGGCAATTGGGAGATTCATTTTAGCACCACACTTTTTATCTGAACTAAGCCATGAATGTAGATGTGCTGATCAGCCTGATGATTCATTTCAGTGTTTCCAAATGTCACACTGTGTATAACTGTTATACTGAGACTGTAGCTTGAATTTGCTACATTCTAGCAAAAAAAAAAAAAAAATAAAACCTTCATTCACAAAGAGATTGTGGCAAAAAGTGCATCTGTGATTACACATGACACAAAATCCAAAATGTTTTTAAAGAAGGCATAAAGAAGAGAAATACCACTCTCATATTTCTTCCTTCCCACCCTCAGAAGCATAGATTACTTTCCATAAATAAGGAAGCCAGTGCCTTCTCCATTTCCTAACCGTGCCGTTTCTTCCAATTAAGGAATGTTTTGTTGAAAATGTGGGAGAAACTCGTGGCTATTTTTAATACTTTCAGTCTTTCATCTACAAAAAGAAGAATTAATTTGTTTAGTTTTTATGGGTTATAGTTAGAACAGTTGTCAATGGCAGAGCTGGGATAAGACAAGACTATCCAAAGTAGCCAAGAAAGGATGAACAAATTCTGGGTAGGTTTTGTTTTGACAAGAAAGAATTTAATTGAGAAAGGTATGGAGGTAATTTACCTAAGGTTCCTCCATGCTGAGGAATTTTTAACTGTGAATAATTTACCATTTTAACAGAGACTGAATAATCTCCTCTGGTTCAAGGAGAAAATAATCGAGATATATTATCTTCTTACACACTACAACTGAAAGCAAGCCAAATCAGTCCTGAATATTAAGGACTTTCTTTTTCTCTCTGAAACTGTTCCCCCAATTTACAATCAATTTTCACCCACTGTTTACAGATTCAAAGCATCACAGAGTGTTTGAGGTGGGAAGGGAGTTCTGGAGATTGTCTTGTCCAACCCCCTGCCTAGGCAGGGCCACTTACAGCCAGTTGCCCAGGACTTCTGCTTTTGAAATACAAACATATAGGCTAACCACAGAAGGGGGGGATAGCAAAGCAGAATTTTTATTTTCTTTTCTTGTCATTGAAACACCAGCATAACACAATTCAGAGGTAAAAGCTTTTTTTCTATCCGTTGAAGAAAACTGTCCAGTGCTTCACATATATCTCAATAGGAGATTGTACACTACTGTTTTGGAAAAAAACTGTTAGCTATTTTCATGCTTATTTGTCTTTTTTCATCTTGTAATCTCAGTTTGGAAATGTTTCACAGTGCTTAAACTGGTCTATAAAAGAGCGATCTCCTTTCTGCCAAACCAACCATCCTCACGCTCATCAGTGTCTTAGGTTCCCCTAAAGATGTTAGACAACAGGAAGTGTTTCATGTCTTGCTGAATAAAATATTCTGGGTTCAAACACAGTGCTCTAAAAATCAATAGAAAAATTCAGCTGTGAATATGAAAGAGCGAGGCCAACAAAATGCGCTATATAAAGAGATTGCCATGTAATGGATGATTTAAAACTACAAAGAATAGCAGTGTATGTACTGAATCAAGGAACATAATTGTGTTGGGTTTTCTTGCTTATTTTAAAAACAGGATTCAGCTGACAACCAATATAGAACTAATAAAAGTACATTTCCAATCTAAAAGTGTAGTTGTCATTCTATATAATAAAATAAGCCAATGTTGTTACTCTAAGAAAAATGCGAAACCTAAAAAAAACCCTTAAACTCATTTAAAAATCAATAGGACTTTTACCAAGGAAATCCAAATACTTCCTAATGCTACTAAGATGCCATTTGACATAATTTTTTTATAGTTATTAGGCTTTCCCATTTTTTTTAAAAAATAAATGTTTTATTAAATGTCAATCCTTTTCTTCCTTTTAAAATTTACTACCTAGTAGAAATGTAAGGTTCTGGCAATTGGCTAATTAGGGATATAAAAATACACACTAAGTTTATAAAAATTTAGCTATAGAATTCCAGGGTAATGGAAGATCTGCCCATCTAAGAGCATGAGCTACTAATTTACTAGAAAGAGCATTTACCAAAACTCACATAAAGAGATTTTTCAACAAAAGGAGACATAAAGCCAAAAAAATTTGGTGGTGAATATTTCAATAGTTGTATGAAGTTCAAAATTTCAAACTCTCTACAGAAGTGCAATCTATTGAGGCAGAAAGCAATTTTGAACAGTCTTTAAATTGAAAACCCTGGGTACTTGCTTATAAACACTTTTGCATACGCTTTTAGCATTCAGTGATGTAGATCCTGAGATATCTCCTTAAGGTCTCATTGCTAATGAGAACACTCAGTGGCCATTGTGGTCATGCCTCATTTATTTTGTGGATGTCTCCCTCCATAGTGATAGTTAGTGATTACATTTTGGCATAAACACACTTGGTATGTACCACTTTTTGTTTCTCAATACTATTGCAATGGTGTCCTTAAAATTATGAGTGACATTAAAAGATCTAGGAATTTTAAAACTGAAAACATCCTATTTCAGTAAAGGAAAAATGTGAAGCTCACTGTTATATGATGTGACACAGCACATTTCCCAGAACAGCAAAATCAGCTCTTTTGTGCCTACTTGTTCTATTACCTTTTTTTTTTAAGTAACTATAACTTGAAACTTAGCCATATGGATGTCTGCATCATCCTGCAGAAGAAACATCTGACTGTCTATAAACATTTGTATGACTGTTTTGAACACTACCCTTTTTCTGTTACTCTACTGTTCCCTAAGATAGACTGCACATCTGTATAAAAGTTTATCCTATGGATAAATCAGGTGTCTTTCAATTACTCTACAAATAAAGTTCTGTACCTCATTGTGGATGAGAATAAGGAAGGTCAGAGAAAGTGCTGAGAGGGTTAGAAAGCAGAGTAGGACAGTTTATTGAGATTAACAGCTGCAAACTTGATGTTACTAATGGCAAGATGGATTACACAAAACACATGAATGCTTTCACAAAGTCTTATATTTTCTATAGTCCTTATTATAAAGAGGTTACTCACAGACCTGTAGCAAAATCCTGTGCCCTTCTCACCCTGCAGGATTTTTAAGTGCTCAGTCAGGCTGGCTGGGCTAATGACTGGCTGGTTGAATGGATGAATCCTGCTAGCTAAGATCATCTCAGACATACCCTAATATGCACACTGTTATTGCTGACTGCCTGCAATCGTAGGCATTGATGGCAAATACAGTCTTCATTTCAGAGTATGGGGCAGACCATCCACCGGCTGAAAAAAAAAAAAAACCCTGAGGCTTTTTATTGAAACACGGCTTTTTTTCTGGGAAAAATAAATAAATAAATAAATAAATCAACTAATATCCAGGCTTCCTCATCATTCACCTTCCAGAATAGCTGCTGGGCTGCTCAGTGCTGTCCCAAAGGCAGCAAGGGTACCCATGTCATTAAAAGGTGCCCTGAAGACAGCAGGCCTCCCGTCTACGCTGACACTGCCCCCTGCTCGCCGGCAGACCCCGGGGTGCAGGACAGACCCATCGGGCCCCAGAGGGCAGCCCGGCTCCGCGAGCGCGCACTGCCGCTCCGCGCCCGGCCGCGGAGCCGCCGGCGCACAGCCATCGGTGCCGTCCGACCTGCGCTCACCCCCGCCCGTGCTTTTCTGCACCCGTGCAAAGCAGGATGCCGGGCTACATTTCATTTTTAATTGACTTACAGCCTCCTTGCCAACGCCCCCCTCCTCTCCCTGCCCCAGCTGCCCTTCCAGACACACTTTTCCTGTTGCAAACGGCGTGAGCATCAGGTGCGGGCAAGGAGGAGCGGCGCCGACCCCACCTCCGAGATGCTGCTGCTGCGTGGGAAGCCCGGGGTAGGGGCTGCGGGTATCCCTGGTCCCCTGTCTCTGCCCCCATCCCCGCGGGGGTCGGCGGCTTTCCCGTGCCTGCTGTTCCCCAGCCTGGCCGCCGCAGCAGCAGTGCAGAGGAGCCGGGGGAACCCATCCTGTTCCCCCTGCACTTCTGTGACACAAATCTTCCCTTCTCTCGTCCCTCCCCGCCGCCCCAGCCGTGCGCTTCGCTCCCTGTCCTTTCTTGCCGCCCTCCCCTCGCCCGGGCCGGGAGTGCCGGGGCCGCGGCGCTGCGGGAGTCAGAGGTGCCGGCTGCCGCGGCTCTGCAGGGCCGGCTCCCGAGGCCAAGAGGGGACACAGCCCTTTCTCTTCATCCATTCCTCCTCTCCTCTTGTTTTCCATCGAGCCCATTTCAGGCTCCCTCAATATTCTTATTATTAATAGATTTTCTTTACTGTACTCTCCCCCCTCTCCCTTCCCGCTCTGACCACTAGCCCTCCGCAATCTCGTCAAAGGGATGGGTGTTTGGGGTGGGTTGTAGCTGGGGAGGAAGATAAGTCCTAGACGCGGGGAGAGGGCGGGAGAGAAAGGGAGAGATTTTGCAGTCGTCTCTGGGCTGATTGGAAGAGGCAATCATTGTATCTGTGGCCGGAGGATTAGCAGATAAACTTTTATTGCTCCCTTTTGTGAGTGTGTGTGCGTGTCTTTGTGCGTGCGTAGGTGTGGGTGTGTAGAGGAAGAAGTCGCCGCTCAAGGGGGAATATCTTTTCAATTTCCCTTCGGCAGGTGCAGGTCAAGGAGGAACTCATGAGCATTTTGTCTGATCCATGAACTGATTAGGAGAGGGGAAGCGATCCCTCTCCTCTTGCCCTTCCTATCCCAGTTTTGAAATCATTCCTTCCCCACCACCGCCGCCCTCCCGTCCTTCCCCCTCCTCTTCCCCTTCCCCTCCACTGAATGAATGGAAGAGTCTCCACGGTTTTCTTCTGCTTCTCGCCCTGGACTGGAGAAGTGAGGGGGCATCTGTCTATCCTCATCCATCTCTTTCTCGCTCCATCCATTCTCAAGGGGATTTCAGACCGTGCAATGTGTTTTCAGCCTCTTGCCGCTGCTACCGCTTGATACTATGTTATGCGCAGGGAGAGGGTTTTGCAAAAATGGATTTATTCGATTTTAAAGGATTTCTTCTCTAATAAGGTTCTCATTGCACACAAATATGACTAAATCCCCTATTTGGTAAATCTTTCTCTACCCCACCCCTCCTCTTTGGGTTCCCTCCCGCCCGCCCCCACCCCTTCAGAGGAGCAAGCACAGGGAGCTGATGACGGACCCATTAATCCCTTCTTCAATGCATCAAAAGAAGCCGAAGGGCTGGAAGTCGCTGGGCTCGGAGTCCTGCAGGAAATGCTTCGATCTGCTTTTGGTTCTGTATGAAACTGGTGACTAGGGGCTCGGCTCGCTCCGCCGCCGCCGCCCGCCGGCACCTGGATGCGCGGGCCGCCGCCGCCGCCTTGCCCGCCGCCGCCGCGATGCACCGCTCGTGGCGGTGCTGGTGATCGCTCGGGTATGATGGGATTGAGCTGGCGGTGATCATTTGAAGGCGGTGAGGGAGAGCGAGGGAGAGGAAAGGCTGCTCAGCTCTTCTGTGTGTGTGTGGGCTTCGGGCTTTTTTTTTTTTTTTCCTTGTTTTTTTTTCTTCTTCTTCTTTTCCTACTTCCATCCTCTCCCCGCCACTGGAAGTCCTCCCGTATCTAAATGGAATTAGTGGAGACGGAAGCCCCTTGTGTAAGGAACAGACATGACCCATGGGCGCAGCTTCTTTCACAGTGAGTATCAATCTCCCCCTTCCCACCCTCTACCCCCGACCGAGCTCCGCTGCCGCGCACGGGCTCTTGCCCTCCTCTGCCTCCACACCTGGCGTAACGGGACGCCTAGGCTCCCTCGGCGAGGGGGCGAACTCCCCCCACGCACACACCGCATCCTTTCCCCCACCACGCTGCGGTGCACCGGAGGGGAGCCGGTGTCTGCCGCCAGCGCCGTGGGGCGGGCGGCGGGGCACGCTGCCGGGGGCTGGAGGCGTTCACCTGGGCGCGACGCGTCTGGTGGCTTGTGCCGCGCCGGGAGAGAGCGGAGGGAGCTGCCCCCGCCATCCGCGGCGCCCTGGGGCCCCGGCCGTGGCTCGAATCGGCCGGCGAGGGTGAGGGGGCGCGGGGCAGCGCCGGGAGCCGCGGCGGGGGCGGGGGCGGCCACACCGGGCACGGATCCCGGAGAGCTGCGGGGCGGGGGCGGCGCTTTCGGCTGAAATCCACCAGGATTAGCAAGGAGGCACCGAAATATATCACCTACTCTTCCAACACCCTAGAGGCCTCAAGATGCGAGATGGGACTCCCTCTCCCGCCTCTGTTTGGCAGAGGGTCCACTGTTCTGAAGGGGCTTGACTGGCCCCAGTTCCTCCCAGCACTTCTCTGCGCGCCCACACCTGTACAATAGCGCTATGACCAGGTATTGCTTGTCCTACAACTCTTCGCCAGACTAAGCCACGTCTGTGCCAAATCACAGCCTCCTAAAAGCCTGGCCAAGAGATAAATCACTTAATGTACAGCTTGTAATAAAAAAAAATGCACACATCCAAAAAAGATGGAAAGATGCATAATCAGAGTGGCACTAGAAAGCACGATTATAATTACAGCCGTGATTAGGAGGGAAAGGGGGAGGAGGAAGCCAGTGAGAATGCAACAAGAAATTTTATGGAAACTTTTTTAAAATAATACCCAAACCAACATAATGACAATATTGTTGCTATGCTGCCAACACTTACCAAGTGACAGTTTTCAATGAGTGAAGATTCCATGGTTGGTGTCTTTGGGGTCTTGTTTTTTTTTTTCCCCTCTCTGAAAAGCACTGTTATTTTTCTGTGGCTTGAGAAAGAAAAAGGCGTGGGAAATTCAAACCTGAAATTGGGTATCATGGGTGCGTTTGTGCAGAGGGATCATAGAATAAAATGGTCTGCCTTGTCTAATTAAATAATATGTATTTGTGTTGGCTTTTCCCAAGAAGACCACAATTTTAATTACTTTTTGGCAACTTGCATATTTTGGTGCTGCTGTTAATAACACTAAAACAAGAGCCTTTTTCTTTTCTTTTCTTTTTTTTTTTTTTTTTTTAATAGCATGGGAGAAGTGTTTCACTTTATCTATCCAAATGTTAGATATTATACATCTAGAATAAAACCAAAACCCCCAAGCACTTAGTTTCTTACTGTCTGCTTGTCTATTAGACTTTATTATCAAGATTATTTTGATGGCTTATTAGTAGCAAATACTGATATGACATTTAAGTAAAGCTCTATGCTTTAGGAAAACAGCTCTGTAGTTTGGAAACCTCTTTTCCATCAGTTACAGCTGGAACTGAAAAGACCTGTGGGGCTTTTGTCATCTTGGTAATAATATATCTGTGACTTGGACCAACTCTCTTTACTTCTCTGAACTTCACATTTTTCTGTGTAGAAAATGAGGGAAGACCTAATAGATAAAGACGCTTGAAATGAATGTGTAAGAATCAGATATGCATTGTTATTAATTGCCTAAAAGAAACACTTCTCACATGGAGTTTGTTCAGTTATCCTAATCTAGCTTCCACAAATTTATGGGCAGAAGTAACACTGGCAGCTGATTCCATATTTGAACACCAATCCACTTTACGCTGTTGAGAAATTAGGTGTAGGCTGGTGAAGATTACAAGCATAGATGCATTATGATCATTGCATGAAACACAGCTAAAGTAAATGAGCAACTCAGTAAAGGGGTGACTCCTGCCTTGCCTTTGGATTTTGACAGAGTTGGCAGGCAGAGTCCCAGCTAGCATGTATTTCCAGAATTCATCCCTGAGGAGAGTAAGGGCATGAATGGCTAGGTAGCATTCAGATCCGAGCAGAAGGTGTAGTGTTCTTACCGAATGCCCATGACACACAAGAGTTTTAACTATCATTGCTGCCAACATCTGTCTCTAGGTGCTGTGAGCCTGACCAAGAAATAGTGAATTTGCTGCCAAGCCTTCATTTTCCCAGAATTTCAATCTTACCCTGCTTAATAGGGCAGCCATCATCCATGCCTCAAACCCTCTGTCACATGGAAAGGTCAAAGACATATAAATAGGGATCTCAATGCCATCAGAATACTGGAAATATGGAGACTGGCTTCCTTTGGGGTGAAAATTACACATAAACTGCGATAAAAAAGGTGAAAATGTTGAAAGCACCATCTTGGAAAGGATCAGAGTTACTAGGCCATGGTGGCTTTTGGTGTCTCTGAGGGAAAATAAGTAGAAAGTATGCCATTCAATTACTTTTATTAATTGGTCAGTTCCTCATCATAGTCATCAACAAAATGGTAGCTGACTGATCCAAAATGCTCTGAATAAGCAGGCAACTTCATTTCCACCTTAAGGTCAGTGCAGCCTGGGCACTGTGTTTGGGCCTAATGCCAAACTAGCCGAGGCAAAGCCGTAAGCACTCCAAGAACTGATGGATCTGTTCTCTTCTGCACTTGCAATTCCACTTTCTCTGATAGCCAAAGATATGAATGACGACAAGAAAATCAGTGTGTGATTTCTTCATCGGGTAGCTAGCTAGTCACTTTGATCTTCCAAATTAGACTCATTATGACTGTACTAAGGGTTTGCCTCTTAGCCTTTTCTAGTCAAACTGTTATATTTGGAAATTCCCAGAAACCCAGTCATTTTCTCCGGGTCAAAGTCCATTTCGGAAAGGTTGCATTTGTTTCCAAGAGGCATAGCTGTCCTATCACAGTTGGAGACAGCAGATACCTGTTTGCAAAGTGGGCTGCAGATTCACTGCAGCAAAAAAGCAGCACCCTCTCAACAAGTCAAACAAGATTAATGAGATTGTTAAGCACACACAATAATTTACTTCACTAGAGATTTGCAAATGCTTTGATGGATGTGAAGAATCCAACCTCGCACTTCTTTCCTACTCCCAGTAATAATTTTCAAATTTTATTATGCCATAGTGAGAGACATTAGTACGTACAGTGGCACTGAAATTTAGTCTCCCTCTGTTAAAAGCAGCCACTTTTCTATCACTGAAACGAACTATTATTATATAAATAGGTATTGGTCAAAGTGTTTTTCTCTAATGTTAAAGAAAAAAAAAAAAAGGATGAGAACATCAATGCCTGTGGATTTTGTTTTAAACCCAAAAGATTTCCTCTTTACTTGCATACATTTGCAAAGATAAGTACTTACAAGAACAAGCCATGAAGAAACTTGCTTATACAATAAGTGTAATTAAAAGATGCAAGTAAAAATTAAACTTTTTCTTTACAGCAATGCTATTTCATTTGTATTGTTGTGACATATATGAATACAAGTAATTTGATTGCAGAAGCTATCACTCTGTGATATTTAATACATATTTCTCTTTCAGTTGTAGCAAGTCTAATCATCCTACATTTGTCTGGGGCAACCAAAAAAGGAACAGGTATGTAAACTTCAAACATTTTTGTCAAACAATTTATTAGAGACCAAAATATGGATATGAGTTTTTAGTTTAGTTTTTGAAATTTTAGTAGTTCATTTACTTCCAGTGTCTGCCCTTTGTCCATTTGTTTGGAGTATTCACATGCCTGTATTCACACAAAAAATCCAGGGCTGCTCATCAGGCTCAGCCTGACTCTAACTGAAGGTCATAATATACTCCCACTTTCAAATTGGGAAGTCCAGTTTGGGCACTCAGCTACCTACACTTAAAACCTTTTTTCTTGTTGAAGTATAATTAAAAACCTGAAATTTGGTATCATGGGTACATTTGTGCGGGGGGAGTAGAGAAAGAGAGTCTTGAAAGCCTTGGATGCTCAGTGTGAGGAGAGCCTAGCAGGGAATGCTGCTAAGCACAGTGTGTGTCTGAACCTGTGTCTGAATGCACAGTCCCTGCAGGCTGGAATTCATTGTAGGAAATTGGGCTCCATGTCATACTCTGCCTGGATACTGACCAGGGTGAAAAATAAATGCTTGCAGAGTATAAGTCAGATCTCAGGTGGTTAATATCATCCTTGGAAAATGCTTGTTTTTATCCAGTGATCCTAAGAAGGAGCCTCAAACACCTTTACACACCAGGGGCTTAAGTTACATGGGACAGCTCTTTGATTATTAAAGACCTCATTCAGAGCAACAGCAGTCTAGAACCTACTATCCTTCCTTTTATTAGCAGCCTAGATGTATTTCCTTGGGAATAATCCATCTCATTTTAGCCTACTTGTCAAAGCAAGATGCTTAGCAAGGGATCCCTGATTTTCTTCAGCTTGAGCTGCCCCAAACCTTTGACTCTAGTCTCTCTGCTAAGAGAGCAGGAAGAAATGCAAGAGATTTAGGGCTTGGAAGAAAGCACACAAGAAGGTCTGACTCTGCTCTCTGAGGATTCAGTTAGGAGAAGGAAAGTTCTGGGCTGTGATTCCTGGCCTCAGAACTATTTATTAATTTTACAGCAAACAGTGAGATAAAAATAATCTATGAACCAGATTCCAGGAATTCCCCTGTTTACCTCTGTCCAGTGAATACAGACTAAATATGACAAATATTTAAAACAACTTCTATATATGATCATAATTCTCTGGGTTATATCCTTGATTTTGTGACTGAAATATTCCTGTTTTATGTCATGAAGCTTGCTGACAGAGCACATGCTTGAGCTTTTTGAGATGTATGAGTGGGAAATTCATGCCTTCCAATTCTCAAGCATGTGCTTTCCTTAGAAGGTTATTATTTTAAAAGCAATGCAAATGTATTTTCCCCCTCTCCTCTGCTTTGAAAAACATATTTTGAGTAAGAATTACCTGTTTGTACCCCTAAAAAGCAGCCTTCTTTTCCCCTAGATCAATTATCGTACTCAGTCTCAACAGATAAAAGTTTGAGGCTACTGACAGAAAAGGGGCTGTTGTATTTATCCTGTTAGAGAGTTCTAGGTGTCACATGGACATAATAATTTTTGGGCTAATTATATAATGCTTAATGTCATCATTTCACAGAAAAGCAAACTGTGTCCGAAGGACAGAGACCAGTGCAGTGTGGAACTTGGACAAAATATGCAGAAGGAGGCATCTTCACTTCTCCAAATTACCCCAACAAGTATCCTCCGGACAGAGAGTGTGTCTACATTATAGAAGGTGACCAAAAGAAGACTCTTTATATTTTACTATCAATTGTATTAAAAAGAATAAGTTTTATTATATGTGAAGAGTAGGTAAAGTCATGGTAAGAAAGATTTTCAAGGCAAAAGATTTAGAGAACCTCTTGATTTCTTTTTTGATATACCTCGTAAATTAGTTAAGGTGGTAAGTGTATAAGACTCAGTAATAAACAGTACAATTTATTTCAGGATATTTAGAAAATGAATAGAGCCTAAAATGTAATGTGACAGAAGAAAGGATATTTTAAAATGAGTAGTAAAAGTGAACATAGGAAACAACAATGCTTTTGACTTTCATGCAGACATTTTAAACTTACTGTAACTGAACCAGGGATGACAAGCTTAGCTAGGCAAAGTACAGTAAAAGAAGTCATACAGAAAATATCCATATAGTGAGCGTTAAGATTATTTTCCATCCAATTGTTCATAAGAAATGAAAATGAAATAAACCCAACCTACAAAATAGAACTAGAAGAGAATAAATATTAGCACAAAGCATCTCTAAAATTTACTTTTTAAAGAGTATACAATTGCAGTCATGGATGGAAGTGATGTAGGAAAGGCTAAAGGTGTATTACAAACAAACTGTGTGGTTTTTTTTCATTAGTCTTAGTACAATGGATGTTGGAGAGATTGTTGCAATAATGGATCTGTGAAAAGTAATAGAGTTTAGATCCTCTCAGAACTCAGAAAAGATGAATCAGGTACTGTATCGTAAATCCCTGGAATCAAAAAACTTCTTTCATGAGTTGTGAATACATGTAAAATAAAACAGTGATGGTCTTCTAGCCATGCTTCATTTAGATAATTATTGATTAATTAATAATGGAGCAAGGAATTACAGAAATTATTATTTTATGAAAGATGCAGGTAGTACCAAGATATATTTCCAAAGATATATAGCTGATTTAAATTGCATGAACTGTTCTAGACCCACACACACTATGTACTTTTAGAAAGTCAAAAGTCACAGCAAAGTGACTGAATTCCACTTTGGTCCTAGAAAACATGAATGAAGTCAGAAGAGGTGATTATAAATAATGTAGCTGAACAAACTCTTAAAATAAAATTTATGCTAGTCTGTATATGTCAGAAATTTAAGCAGAAATATGGTAAATATTTAAATTCCAGCATAGTTTAATAGTTGGTTTAAAATAATCGGGTTTTTTGAAGAAGATAAATGTATAGGTTCAAAATGTACAACTTAGCATTATTTTTTTCCAGTTACACTTATGTTGCTAGATCCGGGTCTTTTTGCATATATTGATCAAACTATTTAACACTCCTGTGAGACTGGGAAGAAGCAAGCCTGTTTCATCTTCAAAGATCTGAAACACAGGATGTTTTATCATTAAAGGGAAATGGTGTAGAAAATAACTCTCCATTTTTGTAAAATTTAGTCCCACATCTCAGGTCATGAGATGTTCTTTCTCACAGTAAGAAGGTGCTTGAAAGTCCAATATGGTAAAGACTTTTCCCTTTATTATAGTAATTTAGTACTTTAAAAAATATTGCTATTATATGCTGAAAGATTGCAAAATACACTGTTGACATAATGTGATTTAAAATAACTAAAAATGGAAATGCCAAAGAACAATTTAAGAAGGAAAGATTTAATCAACCAACTTCTATGACGAAGTTGAAATTCCACATTGACAAGCTTAGAGCAATGTATAAGGAAAAGAGTAAACTCAACAGACATCTTGTTATAATTTATTGGAAAATTCAATCTTATAAAATCCAGTTGAACAAAATTTTTTCATGGCATGGGTATTTTCTTCTTCCCATCCAGCCTAATAAGAGTTTGGATTGCAGCTGGTCATTTTAAAACCCACAATGAACCATAGGCATTGCACAACATTTTCAGCTCTGATCTCCCCATGTCTATTTTTGTCTTCTAAAAAAAATCAGAAATAGTCATGTCTGTCTGGAAAATGTCACAAAAATAAGCAGAGATATAGGAAGATATCTGAGCAATAATATTTTAAAATGTGGCAGATTTAAAATAAAAGGCAAAAGAACTACTGAAGGTCAACAAAAACTTTTTTTAATTTGAATAAATTATTTGTCCTTTTTTTTTTTGCAACATATAAAATGACAGAAAATTATAAAGAAGTCTACCAAGTATCACCTTTTCCCCACATCTCTTATATTCTGTGAAACTCATTGTCTTAAGGAACTGATATAAAAGGATTTAAAAAAAAATTCTGACAGCAATGTCTTTGATATCAGAAAACAATCTACAGAAATTGTGGATAATCATGACTAATGGAGGAAATAAATATTTTAGAGTAAGACAGAATGATTTCTTTATGCATTTTATTTCTATATTTAGTATTGAAATTTCCATATGCTTGTATAGCTTCTGTATCTTGTTGAATGCCAAGCACCAAACTAGAGGGACTGTTGATGTGGTCTATAATATCATCCCCCCATCACTATCTCCCTGTTGTATGTCTCAGGTAGTTCAGCCTACCAGGACTGTATATAACATACTGAAATCTACATGATGTGAGTATAAATGCATATATGAATCACTAGGTTCTTTCCTGGCCGCTTGCATTCATTACTTCATTTATTTGCTATCAAACATAGTCTTAGGGCAAATTCAAACCAAATTCCTAGTGACTTTAGTAGTCTTTACTGAGGACTCCAGCTTGTAGTGTGTGGTAAACAGTTGAATTTCATCTCCATTTTTTTCCTTTCCATTGTAGCTCAACTTATATGTATGCAATCCTTTTATCATGTCAAAATTATTTTGGTGACAGAAAGGAGCTGGCAAAGGTTGTCATGATCATAGACTGTGCATTTCTGAAAGAAAAGGAGATTCCTGACTGCAGAGGCTTCTGTCTTAGCAATCAAAGACATAAAGACATAAGCAAATCAAAGAGTTGGAAGTTTCTTAGATTATTCTGATTTTTCTCTCTTTTTTTTTTCCTCTTTTTTTTTTTTTTTTTTTTTTTTTTTTTTTTTTTTTTTTTTAAATTCTGATTTAGTAGTAACAATAATGAACTCTTGGGACAGCTAGGAATTTTAAAGTCCAGGTCGAATGCCTTTCTAAAAGAAATCCTTTAAGTCATCTAGAAATCACGGCCTCTGTACAAAAATTGTTATGCTACAGAGAAGTGCCACATGTGAGGCTTGGAGGAGGGCGATACAGCTCCCCAAGGAGCTTCTGATGCATCCCATCTGCCTTTCAAAATGTAATGAGAATTTTTTCTTTTTTTTTACTTTTTTTTTTTTCTTTCAATCTTAGTTGTCATATAGAAAACATAGATAATGAGCTGAAAAAAATTGGCCAATTTTCGCCCTTATTTTGCATATTCATGATTCTAACCTGACAAAATTCACAGCTGCCCAGAACAATCACAGCAGTGACAGCAGTAGCCTTTGCCAGACTGCAGAACATTTGGCATGTGTGCCAAAAGGAAATTTGCACAGGAGATTTTGTAGGAGCAAAGGCTTTTATTTGTATTAAAATATCTGGGGAGTGGGATAGTCATACTATACACACTATAACTTGAGAATCAGTTTAACAATCCTGTAAGTGAAATACCTGTAAAATTTTAACCACTCTTCTGCTTTTAATAACTAAGTGCTTATTTATAAATATAGTTATGGACTAGAATTGCTTTATGGAGATATAAAATATATCTTCCACTTTACAAGTTTGTGAGCATATAAGAGTTACCACTCTTGAAGATCTCATATTCTCACAAAAGACTATTAAACTCTTTCATAATTCACAAGCATTAGAAAATTGTCATGTTATCACCAAATAAAAAAACCTCTGCTCAAAGTCCTTTTGTATTTCACAGTGATTTTTGTGCTAAAAAAATTCACCAAAAAAATGAAAGAACCCTATTTTTAAATGAAGATAAATGTGGTTTCCTTATCAATAATAGCAGGATAACCAGAAGGAATGAGGATTATGGAAATTATTAGTAAGGTAACAGCTCATAGAGATGGCAGTAAGTGTTCAGTTGTTTCTCATTTCCAAGCAGTGTGGCAAATGGAAACAGATTCTTTCACTTAACTTCAGCTGTCACTGCACAGATTTAGAGGCTGATCAGAATTAAAACCTTAATTCTGTAGTTTTGCTGCAACTGTTCTACTGCAAGTTGGAACTAAATGACTCTTTTTTTTTTTTCTCATTGGATGTAAAATCTTGAGACAGTGCTTGTGTAAGATAATTAGATTAAAAATATGACAAGACATGCAAGCATTAAGTAGGCCTTTCTATGGTTCTAAACATTTTTTGAAGAAACATAATTGGAAATTAAATATGGAAGTTGTGGCATTTGAAATCAAGTCATTTTATGAGACAATATATTATTCAATATATTTCATTTGGAGTGGACAAAAACTTTTCCTGACATCGTAGCCACAGAAGAAGTTCTGAAGATGTGAATGGGCTTTACCTATGAATTAGGATACCAGAAATAACCACTCTATCCCTCCTTTTCTGATTAGATGGCCAGATGCCAATCCAATCTGGAAGATTTGCATATTCTGGATTTTTTTGCTTTATTTTTCTGTAGGTACACACGCACTATTATTAGTGGCTATTCTGGACTTAGATTTTATTTTCTGTAAATTTTCCTGTGACCTCATTTACACACTCTTTGTTGCAAAAGCTGTGGCACAAGATGTGTATTTAAGCAATAGCTGCTTGTTCCACCTTGTGTTTAGCAAAGAAACCCCCTATTAAAGCCAGAGCACAAGTGTGAAATGATACCATTTTTGCTAGAAGGAACTTAAAGTTGGGAATTTGAATTATGTATTTTCATCTCTTCTGGTCATGTCTGGGAAGTTTTGATTAATTTTATGTCTTATGTAGATTATTGCAAACAAAAAAGTTAACCATTAACTAAATATGAAGCACAAGAAGAGAAACATTTAAAAGCATCCGACGAAAAGGTCATGGATGCGTGTGTTGCACCCTGGAGTTACACACAGTTACAGAAATATGAAATGTTCCTAGTGGTATGGCCAAAATGATGTCAGAATATGACTTTACATTAAAGAAGTGTGAATGGGCAGTGGTCCAGCCTTCAAACTCAATCCCCAGCCTTTTTTATCCCCAGTGGAGAAGTGCTGCTAATGAATATTCAGTGCTTCATTCTTAAAGTGAAGTAGTCTCCACTCACGGGACCTTCAGGGAAAAGTGGAAATTTCAGGTTTCCTTGAGCTGATGTTATTCTCTCTGATTCTCTAGCAAGATCTGACCTTCACTAGGAAAAGCCTCATCTTGAATTTGTTGAAAAATAAATAAAAGCAGAATAGTGTAAACTATAGCAATATTCTGGTCATAAAACTGGTTGGCGGTGTGAGATTCAGAAAGCTACATGAAGATTATGGTTGGGGAAATTTTGTTTTTTCTCAGTGAATTTTTCTCAATGAATTTGATTCATTCACCCAGCCAATAGCTCTCATGTGTAACTCTGTAGACCTGATTTTTATTTATCCACAATCTTTCCTTTTACTTTAAAGCCTCCTATACCAAGGCTATAGCTGGCTCTAGGGCTCCTTTTCAACTTCAAAAATCATGTCAAATGACTGAACTCTGAGGGAACCTCGTGGCCATTTTTAACCTTACATGAGTCTTGGATACAGAGAAGACCTGTTAAGGATTTAACTATGGGCCAGCACTTGTAACCCTCTTCTTGGTATGAAATAAGGCAGCAGAAAAGAGAATTTTTAAAGGATAAATATGTTGTGATAGTGGCATAAGCCATTTTTAAAGTAATCACTTTGTGGCTGCAGGAAGAACAGCAGCTATGCTGCTGTATGTTGCAAACAGTAGTAGAAGAATCGATCTTCATATCTAGTTTGTGACATTAAAACATAATAATAAAGCTCTAGACAGGTTAATAGCATAACACTGGAGTCATGAATGTGTAAGATTTTCAAGCCATGATGAGCATTCTTAAGATTACCTAAAGTGTTGTCAGGATAGAATTTCTGATACCTGACTCTGTGGTCCTTAGGTGGATGATGAACAGCTCTCAGCAAATTTCTATAAATGGTATAAGAGCATGCAGAATATGATCCCAAATTGAAAGTTGCTGATTGCTGTCTTCTGTTCTAGTATTGCTTAGTCGAGTTTAAATCAATGATTTTTATAAAAGTGTAAAATTAAGGATAAAATCATCTGAATAAAATTAATCAATGATGTCTTCCAGTTATTTAATCTTTTACTATAATCTAAAAAGATTTACTTTGGTCTTCAAACCTCACCAAGGATAACATCATTATGATCTCCTTTACAAGCTTTATTATATGACCTTACTTTTGTAAATGTTTTCATACTTTCAAAGTAGTTTCTTTTCCATAGACTGTGAATTTGGTGCAATTATATGTAAAACACAGACCTTTGCATTTTCTATTGAATTTATATGGGCATAAAGATCACAAATTTCCTGTAAATCGGTGTAAATAATGACAAGTCACTAGCAAGTATTTCCCTGAATGTGAATGTCTTCAAATTGAGAACAGTAGAAAAGGTTTCTTTCTTATGTTAAATTAAATGTTTCAATAAATATCAATCATCCAATTATATTAACATTGTAAGTAAAGCTGTTAAAATAATCTTTCTTTTCAAATAAGGTGTTTTATTAACTTCTTAAATGCTTCTTATAAAATGAGGCTGTATTTATTTACATGAAATAGTTGTAAGAGGGATCTGGCTTTGTGCTCTTACGTAAAGATTTCAAAATTTACCTGATGTCTTCTTACTCAGTTAATTTTAAATAGTCTCTCTTCTTCATTCATGTGAGCAATGAGTTCACACCAAAAGCTTTATCTTAAAACATTTCAGAATCCAAACAAGATCTTTGTTCTTGTAACACTGACAGTTTTCTTATTACTCTTGAGGAATAAATGTAGAGATACTGACTCCTGGAGTGGCAGCAGTTTCCATGCTAAGCAGTTTCTATGCTAATAACACGGCATGGAGTTTGATCTTCCATAATTTCATGTGAAAAGAATGGTAACTCTGGCAAAGCTCATGGTAATACAAACCTCTTTCGATATGTGTAAAGTGTAGGACATGGTCCCATGAGAGGCACAGAAGGGAATGACACAACAAATTCTTGTCTTAGCAGAAGGCTTTGTCAGCAAAAGGCGGACAAAAAATGCACAATGGTCTAGACATGGAAGGCACACAGTTTTTGCTATGGCCAGGATTAAGCATAGAAAACAGTGCACCTCCAGGAGGTTGCCTCTGATAAAATTTATTAATCAAACCAAGATTTTTTCCCTCCTTTTAAGAAAATACTGTGTTTCTACTAGTAACTTTTTTTTGCTTTAGACAGGAGATGCCAGGAAATATTTGTTTTAGAGATTGTTCCGACTGTCTAGACTTAGTACCTATCATTAAAGATGGATTTTCTTTAAAATGTCTAATTAAGTGGCCACTATGAAGTTCCTTCAAGATTTTCAGTACATCATTTACTCTTCTGTTATCATCCTTATCTAGTTCTTTCTTAAGTGAGAATTCACTGCATTTGTTCTTATGTTTCCAATGAGAAGTAATTCTAAGTATATGCAATTACACTACAGTTTGTCATTGACTGTAATACATATAGGAACCTAATCTGTCCTTACTGTAGCACAGTTCTGATCAGCCTTTTCTTCATCATCTTTGCCAGTACTAGGTATAAAACAAGCATTCTGATTAACACCCCTCCCCCAAATACAAGAGAAAAAGTATTTTTCTAAATATGTAAGTTTCTTAGAAACATTTTATATTTTAAGAAATTGTTTGTAGCTATATTTTGCTGTTCATCATAGATATCTCTCTCTTAGCTTTACTAAACACTGCTGTCAATAATACCTTTTTTAAAGGAGAACAACAAATAACCTGACAGTGTGAAATCTATTAAAAATACAGATGTACTAATTTTCAAACAAGTTTTTAAACAAAATTTTATGATCCATACAAAATTGATATATTTGATTTTCTCCAGTTTTGCTTTAGTTTTAAAGGATCTTGGGTTAGAAAATAATAAGATAATTTTCTTTTTTGTCTCTAGCTGCTCCTAGACAATGCATTGAACTACACTTTGATGAAAAATATTCCATAGAGCCTTCTTGGGAGTGTAAATTTGACCACATAGAAGTACGAGATGGACCTTTTGGCTTTTCCCCAATCCTTGGACGTTTCTGTGGACAGCAAAATCCACCTATGATAAAATCCAGTGGCAGATTCCTGTGGATTAAATTTTTTGCTGATGCTGAACTGGAATCGATTGGATTTTCTGCTCGATATAATTTTACACCTGGTAAGTACAAACCATCACATTTTTAATAGAAAAAGCTTATCATTGTAACTTTTCTAATGATGTATAATCTTGCTGTTGAATAATATCTTTAGCTGGAGCTTAGTTTATTGTCAAGGAAGGTATTAATAGATAGGAAATTGATAAAAGTCATATGTATCTTTTGCATAACAAGTAAGGCTTATTCAAGGGAAACATGTTCAGATTCTGCAGTTTTTAAAAATATTATTTTCAAGTGAATGTTATTGCAGAAGGTCATTCAAAATGTTTAATGGGAAGTTTAGTGTTTTATGCTTGCTGTTACACTGTACAGTTTTTCTTTCAAAAAGATCATTGATAAAGTATTCTAATAAAAAAAAAGCAATTATCTCAGAAAATTCCATCATTGCTTTTCCACTTCACCAATCATTTCCCCAGCTGAGGAGTGGAATAATTCTCCTTCCTCAATAAAGCAAACTATTACAAGTATTACCAGAGGATGTGTGAGGTTGAAATAGTAACATGTATTAAATATTTTTCTTAAAAGGTTGTAAATCTTAATTGCAATTGTACAAATATTCTTTGCCACCATTTAATTCATTAAAGTAAAACAAAATTCATAGTCATACTTTCCATTAATTCCCCTGCTCCCCCACTTATTAACAAAAGATTGCTGATTTAAAATTTCTTCTTTGGCTACAGCTCCACTATACTGCACTGCAACTGCACTGCTGGATGTGACGTAGTTCTGTGACTTCTTATGTATTGAGTGATGAGTCATGCTTTAATATAGCTCACTCTAAAGCACTGTAATTATTATGCAATTTTGTCAATTATGTCACTATTTTTTCAGCTAAATTGTTGTATTAGGTTGAACAATATTCTCTAGAATACTGCCTAAAATTAGCAGATCCAAAGCTCTTCCTTAAATATTCGAGTAACATCATAGAAAATGGCAGGTCTACATGCTTTATGTTGTTCTTCTTTCTGGTTTTCCTTCATTAATACAAGGAAAATATTTATAAAACTAACCAGCATAGTAAAATTTTCTTTCAAGTCCATGATAGTGTTTTTTCAGTGGCTGAACACATATAGAAGGTTCAAACAGGAACAGAAGAGAGAATTTCTGTAGCAAATTATCCGATAGCCAGGTATATATATCTGTTGTAAATTCAAAGACAATAGACAAAATTTTGTTATAACAATGCACATCCACTCTGAAACGTGAGTTAAGTTTTTATCTCTCACTTACCATGGGTCTTTGGGCTTTTGCCATTTCCTTGCCCTGCACCATAAGTTCTTTGCTTTAGATTTCATTACTTTTTCCTTTTTTTCCAAATTATGGTTGAAAACATATTAATAGCAAAATCTGCAACTTAGTCTGTCTAAAGACTCTCAAGTAAAAGACAATTTCATGGATCATGTTTTATCCTCATTCCTTTTCTACTGATGTAAGGAGAATTTCTACACAAAGATCAATGCTGGTAAATTGGTACAGCAGCATAAATTATTCTAGACTTCAGATGGAATAGCTGTATCTTTTTTCTTCCTTGATTCTTTCTTTTTTTTTTCCCCTCCATACATTTCAATAGAAGCTCTGCAATTAGTAGAGAGTTAATAGGAATATTGGCCAAAATAAGAATATGATTAATCTGCCAAGTGCAAAACAGCACTGCTGCCTTCCTGATCACCAATAAGATGAAGCACTTCACATTCCACATTATTACTTGGATAATCTTTTATTATGCAGACATGGATAAGACATGACATTTTGAGATCTATTGTCCATATGTGTACACTGGGAGTGGTTCCTGACAACTCTTTAAACAGAAGGATGGTTTTTGAGATTGTATAAGAGAGTAACACAGAGAGGATTCCACTCCAGAGTATAACAGAATAACATAGAGAGGACTCTAATACAGAAATTATCACCTAAACCACCTAGAACTAGCTTAGGTAGTGGCAACTTAAAAAATTTAATTTATGAAGAATGGAGAGATCAGAAGAAATTTTTTGGCTAACCTTTCTTTAAATAACTTGAAGAAAATGATCCAAAACAAAGACTCATTTGGAAACTGTTGCTGTCTCAAGCAGCTGAATGCTCAGGGGATGTGTGAGTTTTGTTGCCACTCATCTCACTTGATGAAAGCAGGACACTCTTCCTAACTGCAACCTGCAGAGGAGGCTTTGTTCGTCCAGAGACACGTGCAACACAGTTATTTCTTGAGTATCAGCAATCTTTGAGGGTCCCCACCTACCCCCACGTGTCTCTCATCTGCCTCTTTTGCATTTGAGATCTTAATGGAGAATAAAGAGATGGATTGTTAAACATGTGGGTGTGTGCCAATGTTCAAAAATTAAAAAGTAAATTTGACTAAATTGAAGCTGCAACCATTTATTGTTATTTGAATGGTACCGAGAGAAACAGGGAAAATTGTTTACTATGTATCCAGGGTGTATAAAAACAGATAACTGGATGAAGTTGAAAAAAAGATCAGTTAGGATATAATGGAAAATGCTGAAATGAAGATCTATTAGTCTGTGCAAATAGAAAGAGTCCTGCACCTAAGGCATTTTAAATCTAGTTTGGACTAAGTCCTATAAAAAGAAATTATATAGAAAAATCCTAAGGGATAGACTAATAATTTGCAATTATGACAACTTTTCTGTTCAATAATTTCGTTGACTCCTTGGAATTGAAATGGTTGGAAATCCATCCACCAAGGCACAAGTCCAGTAGGGACTGTGGTTTCAAAAACAAATGTAACTCTTTTGCCATACATTCTTTCCCTTTTAAATAAACCTTTTTTCAGAGGTCTTTTCAGTACTCTAAAAAGTGAGATCTTGCAGAAGAAAAAACTTTCGCAACAATATCACAGCTACATACATAACCAACACAAACACACCCAGAAACTGGTAAAATTACTGAAAGTTTTGCAAAAAACGTTCCTTATAAAGAGAATAATTTTGGCTTTCATTTTTGTCATTTCTAAATTATAGTGTTAAGTGGCATATGGATGAATGAAGTAGTACGTATGGTATAATAGACTATTTTCAATGTCAAACCCTGAGTTAAGGGAAAAAGTATTCATCTTTTTCATAATTACAGCTAATATCAGTAATAATCAGATGCATTTTGACATAAATTTTCAACCATTTTACTTACATGAGAGTTTATAAACAAATGAAAACTTCTTTATTTTATATATACTATTTTAATTTTATTTTTTATTTTAAAATTCTGATTAACTGTGTTCATTTCAAAATGGAACTATCTGAAACTATTGAACCTTCATAAATGTATACAAACTTTTTTATTGGGTTGTTTCTTTTTAAGGAAATCTGATGTATGAGAGGAACACATATCAGGCTACAATATTTTTAAGTCCTGCTGGTTCATTTTGAATACCATTTTGATTGACTAGGGAAAAACCCATGACACAAGGATAATTCATCCTTGTTCTTGTTTTGCCAGTCTTTGGGCCACTGAAAGGCCTACACCTGAAATTTAATTTCACAGCTCTAGGTTCTTTGACTCAATTCATTACATTCATTTTTTCTAAAAAGTTTCATCTTATCGTCTTCCAAAGTTGTGTTGAATCACTGTTTTGTGTAGAAAAATTGAAGTACTACTTCAAATTATTGACAACTCTTCTTTAAAAAGAATAATTTTTTCCTTTTTTTTTTTTTAATACAGACAAAAATTCAGGCAGAGAGAGGCTGTGCTTATCTGGGCTTTCTTGCTCAGCTAGAATAATCAGATTTCTGTTTATCCTGGTCCCTGATTTTGCAGGACAGTGGCTTAGGATAGCACATCATTACTTTCAGTACCTTCACTTAGTAGAAGCCATCTGTGTTTTTATTTAGCCTCATTAATATAAAAGTCAGTCAGTAATGTTTTCTATTCAACTGCCTGATAATGGAAAACAAAAAAAGATTTATACTTTTGTGTCCCAAAAAGTGGAATATGAAACACTTTCTAACTGGAGTAACAGTATTTTTACATTCCCATTACAGTGAATGTCAGAGTAGTAGAATAATTGCATCATCTATCTTGAGGAAAAAAAATAAAAAGCAACCCAAATTCCCCCTCGTTGGGAAATTTGCATATTTTAGAACTCATGAAAAATTTAATGAGAATTTATTAAATTCAGTCACAATTCTAAGAAACTCAGATAAAATATTATCAAATCGTTTTGCCATCTAAAGTTTGTCTTCTGCCTTGAATGTGTTTAAGCAAGGGATATTTTCCAGGCATCTGGAATAGCTGAATATCCATGTGAGCTAGGTCACTTGCTTGTGCTTTTTGTTTACTCTTCTGAACCTGATCTGATTACTTTTAATTTAGTATCAGCACAACAATCAGTTTTTAGCAACTTGAAATCCAGTTAAGCTTTTTGGGAACCAACAAACAATGCCAGAGCCATTCAACTTTGAACAAGACAATGGTTTTCCTTTGGGATCAGAGTTGGTTTGGAATATGAGAAATTACTCATGAAAACTTCATTGAAACTTTTGAGACAGAACCACATGATGTCAAAAAACCCCAGAGAGTGTGAATCTGTTTTATTTATTGAGATATAACTTCCTAGCACTTCAAATTGCTATAAGCAGCTTCCTAGAGTTATGAACTTTCATTGTGTTCATACAAGTGCACTTCATAAGAGGCAGACACTTCATTGCTGCTTACAAGGCATTAGGACATGTGGTCTTGAGAAAGGGAAGGAATTTCACTCAAGTAGGATGATGCATTACATTGAAAATCATGATCACAGGTTTCTATTAAATTTCAAGAGTAAAATAATTCCTTATGTGGAGCAAATGAGTATCTAAAAGGTCTCGTGGGGTTCTCACATCCCAGATTATGTCTTGGCATCACATAGCTATATGTTTCTTTCAACAATACCCAAAAGGCAAATACAGAACTTCCTAGTTCAGAAATCCCTGTGTGCTCGGAGCATCATATTACCAACAGAAGGAAGTTGAACACTTAAGTCCCTACTCTGTTGAAATTTGATGTAAAAACAAGATCCAGAGTCAAATAAGATACAGTTTTAAGTATTTCTAGCACTGGAGTAAAGAAAAATGACAGTTTAAGTGGGGACACTTACTGCTTCCCCTGCCATCAGTGCACCCTGTTCTCTACAAAAATCCCTCCCCTGTTTTCATTCCATAATAAGCTGGCCTGGACTTCTAGAGAAGGTTTACTAGGATATTCTACAGCAGTACAGGTACAAATAATTCTATTCCACTTCCACAGGAAACACTTTTCTTCATTTATAGGTGACCTCACCAATAATGATGATTATTATATTGCAGTGATAAGTATTCTTTTTAGAGAAGTCTTATTTCTCTGACAAAAAGTCTGTATTTTTGGAGCACTTGTGAGGGATCTTTAGGAAGCTTAGATGTACATTAAAAATTAGCCCTAGAAAACCAACATTTTTAGAGTAAGCTGCATTTTTATAATACCGGTGTCATTCTATAAATAGTTTCTATTATTACTTGTTACAAAACAATTAAATCTAAATCTTAGAAGCAGTAGAGGATTTTCCTTAAATATGGTCTTTTACTTATCCTCTTTTCCCTAAGGATAAACTTTTGACTTTATGTAAATACTATGCTGAGTTAGCTTAACCTTAGGTCTGATATAAAGGGACTACCCTTTGCTTTAAACACTTATAGAATGAGGAAATAACCAGTGGGCCCTGGAAATTTGTTTTATCTATCAATTCTTGATTTTTCTGTTTGTGAAGCACTTGGAAATAGCAGATCAGGGATAACAGAAAGCCTGGGTAGTCCTTCTTCCACAAGTGTTTAAGACCAGCTTATTTACAATGAAAATTTGCCCACACTCAGAACAGCACCTCCAAAGCCTGTTATTGTGTTACTTGGTAGTTCTCATTCAAACATTCAAACATTATAGCACTTACTTCTTCAGGGGAAAAATTGGAAACTTCTTTTCTCATATGTAATGAATAAGGAGTTTTTGATTACTCTTCAAAGGTTTTCCAGGTCATCTGATTTTCTCATCTGGCAGTTTTTCTAATAGCTCGTTTTGGGATGCACTCCTGGGTGGTTTTGTTGTGGTCTCCTCCTGACAACACTGTTGTCTGTAATAGTTTCTCTTAGGGACCTGGGAAATGTGGATATCTGGAGAGATTCTGCTGACATTGAAGAAATTATTTTTCTTCACTAATACTTGTCTTAATCTGTTCAAATTTCATCTTTATGCATTGCATCTACAGCTTTATAAGGTATTACTGGTATAGCCAATAAATCTTAGCAATTGCCCCAGTGCTTTTGTCCAATCAGTGTGAGTGTGCCCCGTCTGTCAGGGCAGAAAAACTGTTTTTTAATATAGCCATTCAGTTTGCTTCTTTAACTATCAGAATGTATTAAGTAAAACCCATATTTATATCATTTCTTTTCAGTCATCTTTTTGCATAGGTTCAAGTAACCGTGATTGTAGATTGTTCTAATTTATTTAATTAAGCATTTCTCAATTCTAACAGCAATAAATACTGATCTTTATTGAGATGTTTACCTTTCCTTAACAGATTTTTTATTGTTTGTATAGTGCTTCTAGTTAATTCTTCTTAAAGAAATATACACAAACTGGTAAAAGTCGCTCAGTCCCTGTAACTAATAAACAGGCTTCTTGCCCAATAATTAGTAGCTTTGCAAACTTAAGTCTTTGCAAAACTGAGTCGTGTTTCTGTTTCTAGAACTGAATATTTTGGCAGTATACAATGTTTAGCAAATGACGAAATATGTCAGATAATAAGTAAATCCTCTGTCACAATTTGTTGTGTACGCTCACCTCTTGTCTAGCATTGGTTCATTTTCCAAGGACAGTACTCATATTTTTCTTAAGACGACAATCCAGAGAAATTCTTTTGTCTACCAGTACTGAGGTGAATGCTATTTAATATTATTTGCATATTTGTAGTTCTAGGAGGTGTTTGTTGTCACTTTAATATATCTTTTGCCATATTGATTGCTGAGACCTATCTTGATTTTTTTACTGTCTTGTTGAGTAATGCAGGCTATGTAACACTTTTATTTCAGATATTACACTTGAGTTTCTTTGATGGTCAGGTCTAAAAATAAGATCATGCTTCATTCAACTTTGACATAAATTTTGTTTTAAATATTTTGCAAATAAAGTTACCTTGCCCATTAGAGCATTTATGCCTCTGATCCATCTTCTATTTTTCCCCTATTTTGTGCTAAGATATTGAAGAGCCTGTAATCTTTAGCACCATACTGCTGTCATAGGGTAGGGAAATACTATAATGTAAAGTCATTTTCATGTGCGAAACAGGTCATACAATTATTTCTGTGAGAAGTAGGTGTCATCTCTATGGTTAAATCTGGCCAATATATCTATTGCTAGACACAAAACTCCTGGAAAATCAAGACTGTGAATCAAGCTTATGGAACACTCTTAGTCCAATTTGGCTTTTTCCTTTTTTTCACTTTCTCTCTCTCTCTGCACAATTATAGCCTATCTCAAGCTTCTGACAATTTCTGTTCACCATATACACTTTTATCTTATACATACACTGAGAAGATACAAACAAACCTCCTCTCAAAACATTGACTGATGACACCTGTACAACAATGTGTGCTGTCCTAAAAATGATCCTGACAAATTGAGGTAGAGAGAAGCTTTTTTTTTTTTAAATCCTCTTTTAAAAAGGGTTCAATTTTCAATATATAGTTGGGTTCATGCAAGAGTCACTGGCTCATTGTGGGTGTTGTTTAATATTTCTGAATATTGAGTAGATTAAATTAGGGTTTTTTTCCTTATACTATTAATTTACATTAGTTGGAGATATACTTAATCTTTGTTTGGGAAAATCAACAAGTCATTTTTTTGTTCAATTTATATTCAATGTATACATATTTTCAGTTTGCATTTTTTTTTTTTATTGTGACAAATTCAAATACTAGGTGTCCTGATTTTTTCTCTACAAAACCTGTTCATTTCATAAAGGTTCTCAGGCCAAATAAAAATAACAACTACTATAATTCAATGCTGTAATCCATCAAAAATCTCTGAAATTACTTTCTGATATGCCCAAGGATAATTCCAAAGAACATTTGCTTAAGCTTACTATACTCAAATGCTGCACTGACAGGCCACTAAATCTAGTCTCAATTTAGCAAAGAATTTCAGGAAGACTACATCTAAGCATTTGCCTAAATCCAGGCAATCTCTAGGCTTGGGTTCTTACTTAAAAGTAAGTATGTTTAAAGACTATCATCTACCTTTCTATCTACTGAACCAAGTAAAAATTAAATATCTATAAATTTTGGATAGCAAAACTACTGTTTATTCAATTCTTTTAATGAATTAAAACTAGTTTTCTACCTTCACACAAATTATGTGGTTGATCTATATCAATTCAGCGTTTGATCTGTATCAAACTAATATAGTCTTAGACAGGTTCCACTTACTCTCTTCCTTTTTTTTTAATATTCTGTTAGAGTAAGCTGAGTTTTTGTTGCAATTAAAAAACCATTATTAACGATTTTTCTGTCTTCCTGTGCTATTCTTCCTCTAGATACCCTTGTCCCTATAAAAGCTACCCTAGAATTGTCTGAAATTAAATTATTTTCTTCAATCTTCTTCTGCTTAGAACATAATTAATTCAGATAAGCTTTTTTGGTTTAACTCAGTTGGTCAATCAGACCTACAAGTTGTAAAATGAAATGGCACAAGTTCTGCAACTGTTTGCAGTGAGTACTGGTTCCATGCCTTGGATTTAAAATTTGAAATATAAAATAAATTTCCAGTGCATTTTTTACCACATTCCCACTACAACTTTTGTCCGTGCATCCATTGTCAAAGGGTCTTTTTTAAAATAAAACTGGAGTAGAACTTATGGATAGTTTTTTTGAAAAAGAAAATTATATAATATAATAATAATAATAATAATAATAATAATAATAATAATAATAATAATAATATTCCTTCTCTGAAAAATCTTCCTGATTATTTCAAATGCACATCGCTTACACGATCACAGCATAGTCTGCAATTCACTAGGGAGCTGAAAGCCTGGCATTGCGGTTTCCTCAAATAGGTTTATAAAGGAGGTTTTAACTTCAATGAGGAAAAAAAAGTTCTGGAATACACATCGTAAAATGGACTTCCAATTAATTTTTGTTTTTTAATATATAGGGAGATGAGATTTACGAAATAATTGAGGATGCCATTGAAAGGAATAAATTAATTGTAAAATTGTGAAAATAAGTAAGCAATTACTTTTGATCAATATTTCAAAATTATTGCTCCGGAGGTCATTACAAATTAGAGATGCACAAAGTTTATTTGAATACTTGGATGTCAAAAGTCTATGTAATATCCATCAATTTATGTTAAGAAAGTTTGCTTAACATAAGCAAATAATCTTTGAATAAGATGATAAAAAGAGAATTGCAAAATATTTTTTGAGAATTCATAAATAAATAAACTTTTTTTTGCGACACATCCATTGTTAAAATTTTGTACTGGCATGATAGAAGCAGGCAGTGTGAAATGTGTTATTCTAGTCACATATCAGTCCCCTAGATGACACTGAGAAGCCAGAAGATGTTGTGTAACAGGACTTACATACATCATTTGCCAGATGTTATCTGATAGTTGAAGCTCAAGAGACAATGTTATCAAATCTGCTGGTTGCAGTATGTGGGTTAACAAAAGATTCTATTATACTCCTCTTGTTTTCTTTTGGTTTTTTCCCCTTTCTTTTCCTGTAGCTCATTTATCAAGTCTATGTGAAAATTAATATTAAAAGAGAATGCAGAAAATACTTCCTAAAAATATTTTATTCATAAATGTTGATTTCATTATGTGGTTTAGACAGCTGGTTATTAACAGCTACTAACTATGAATCCCATACTGAAATTCTACAAAATATTTTTTTTTAACAAATTACATGCTGGCCTAGGATTTGAAAAATCAGATTTGGTAGTTTGGATCTCTGTAATTTTATGTGCATCCTCCACACAAATCATTTTTATCAATAAAACAGATATTTGTATTCTAGAATACTGCATATTAGTGATATTTCAATACAAGTATAGATCAATGATTTAGCAAGTACTTTTAAATGAAAGGTTTAATTTATATTTGACTTTTTTTTTTCCTTTTTATCTCTAGAACTTTAAATGACTCTTTTAAAACAAGCTAGGAAAAATCCTGCTGTTTGGCAGTCAAAAACTTGATCTGGTCAAATGAAATTTAATTATTGTCTACTTGGTGGGTAAGCAGCTGACACCTACGTAACAATCCTGAGAGCTGTGATGGGCCATCATGTTTTGACCTGCTTCTGCTGCAAGTCAAAACTCTCCTGAGATCTCATTCCTTCTAAATATTACCACATCAATAGCAGAACTAGACAATCTCTAATCAGTACCCACTTTGCTGTTCTTTTCTGTGTCTCTTCAGGCACTTACATAGCAATATTGGGTATTGTATAAAGCAGACATAAGGACTTATGAACACTGCCTTTCTATATTGTGATTCAATGAATCACAATGTCTTTTTCATTAATGTGATGCAGAATATCACTATTTATTCTCTGTATTAGGCTGAACTAGTCAGTTTTTGTAGGACTCAATCAATTGCTAAATTCATCTCAGATTGAGGGCCTAAACTGGCTTCTTTTAGAACCAGTATTAAGATTATGAGTAAATCCAGTGAAAAGAAAATTACTTCTTCAGACTAGTAGATATTGATCCGAGGGGGGAAAATGGAAATCAGTTAAATTCCATGTAAACTATAATTTTTAAACCTAAAATCTAAAGTTATTATAATAGAATTAAAAATTTACTAATCTTTACTTAATATAATCACTATTTAAGGATAGCAGAATCTGGAGTTTCTGGAGTAAGGAAAAGTCAGAGGCAAAAGAGTTTTATAGATGTGAACGTAACTCTACTCAAATTATTGGTTCCAAATCTTCACTTACCCACAGACTCACTTGTTTGTGATTTTCTTGACAAACCACTTTGAGGTCATTTTGTGAACACAGAGCATGTGGCATAAATGCTACTTAGAGAGGACTGAGGATCCACTAGAAGAATGTTGTTAAAAGAAAAAGTAAAAAAGATTGAAGACAATATCCCCTGTTTTAGAATTTATTTTCATGTTGATTTTTTCATACAGTCATGCAGTAAAACATATGTTAGTGTTGTTTATGAGAAACCATTTTTAGTCATTAATTTCAGTGGAAAAGTTTGGTGCTACAGTTGGTATGAATTATGTTTGCTTTACATAGTAAAGCATACAGTAGGACTTTTCTCATCAAAATAATAGAAGTCCCAGCTGGCATCTGTCTTGTTTCTAACAGTTTATGTCTACTCTAGGTCTGTATAAGGAATTAAGTGTGGTTTGACCTTTCTCTGGCACTTTTAATTGCATGAAATTGGAGAAAAATTATCAGTTTGAACAAAAGTGAATGTCACTCTCATGAAGTTAAAGTGAATGTCACTCTCAGGAACCAACAGGAAGCAAATTAACTGTAAAGCAAAAAATACTGTCTGTAAAGTCTAGTTTAAGCAAAAATTGTCTAAACTTTTTCCTCCCATAATCTCAGGGGAAGCTGAATTGCATTATACTGGAAAAGGGGGAATGATTATAGCTTACATCCGATGTATTATTTATATCCTTTTAATATCTGAATGTACCTTGTATAATAAAATGAAAAATTCATGTTTGTGGGTAATGTAAGTGGGTAATTACGTAGGGAATTCACAGTTTAACACAGAGCTATGTTCTTTCTGAAACACTTCCTCAGAGAGAGCTGCTGCCCTATGCAGTTAAAAGATGAAGAAGTATAAGTGTTAGAATGTCTCCAAAGACACTCCCCAATATACTCTGCAGCTAAAGTTCTTAAAAACACATCTTCTCATTCTGTACATTTGGGGAAACTGCTGAGGTCAATAGTTCCCTGAAAGGATAGTTTCTAGCCAGAAAACCTCCTAAGAGTCGCAGAAGAAAAAGGAAGATCTGGTGTCACTGAAATTTATACTGATATGAATTCTAAAATGACAGGACAGAAGACTTTTTCCACAGTTGTTTTTGGGACTTGATGTTAATATGCCTTTCTCAGCAACTCACTGAGCTGTGTGGCTTTTATAATTCCCCTACTTGTTTACTGAAATTGTCTGTAGTGGGCATATATAATTACAATTGGAGGTGACATTTGGGTTTAAAAAATGAATTTCACTTTTCCTTTGATATATGCTACTATTTTTTTTCCTTATTTTTTCCTTTAGAAAGAGAACATTCAGGCTCCAGTGGGGATAAAAACCTACATTTTTCCCCTTTGATCCTAAAGATTTTTACCCTGGATACAGAATACATTTTTAAAAAGTCCTGTGACATTGACTTTTTGAATCATACAATGACTTTGTTACAGGAGAGTAGTAGAATATAATTCATTCAACAACATTCAAAAATCTAGCAGTTGCATAGTAAATTAATGAATGGGTTTTTTCTGTCTGTGGCTATTTCACTTGTTTCTTCTCTAAGAATCTTATTTTCTGTAGCATTTTGTCTCTTTTGTCTCCTGATGTATGGTCACACAATTAAGCAAGCAATTGTCTTTACAAACACAATTCAGCTCCTTTTGGTGCGCTCTGACGCAATTCTTTGCTTTAGCAAAAGACCACCTGGTGCTTTGCTAGTCTGTAAGAGAAAAAAAACGTTGGAGACAGTGGAAGAATTTGCTTGTTAGAGTGGAAAGTGAGTTATTTGCATGTGGAAACTAAGGAGATATTTGAGTTTCTCATGTGAAATGCTTCAAAAGGATATCATCACTGGCACGGCCAGCTACAGCAGGAGACTACTAGTAGGTGTAAACACTGTGTTGAATTTCTTTTCTAACTGGAAATGTACCACAATGTGCAGTGAACAACAGGTCATACAATGCTACTTGAAGCAGCACAAGTAGTAATTCTGCTAACTATAAGATGTAGCTATTCAAAAGAACACTATAGTGAATGCATTCGTTTGAAAACAACAAAGCCTATTTTAAATCACAAAGTTATTCTCATAAGATCCTTCTGTCCTGAGAAATCCACCCAGCAGACTGATACAGCATAAATATCCTAAAAAAAGATGTGCAGATTCTGCACCCAGTGGTAGCAAGAAATAGCCACGCGTAAATAGGTCCAGTCTGCAGAAGTAATGCCTGGTACTCAGTTGTGGCTAAATCTTTGAGCTCATTTTTTCCCTCTGGTCTTCTGACATGAACTTAAAGTGTTATTTCCTTGGACTGGGCTAGGAGTCATCTATAAAAAAAATGATGAGACAAATCCTGAGTCTTTAGTAGTATCCTGCTGAAATTGCATGACTAGGAATACTTAGAATTTAACATTATTCAGGAAAAGCACCATAGCGTTGCACATCTTTCTTCCTAGTCCAGTTCAGAGATGATTAGTCAATTACAGGAAGCCACCAGGATATTATCTTGGGGAGACACAGACAAGGTGCTGCCCTTGACTGATAGTCAGTCCTGGCCGTCAAGTCAGCTGCACTGTCACAGCAAGGCTGCATTACTCAGATAAAGTGGACTCCTGAGCTCGTTCAGTCTTGTTTCAATATTTTTGGGCAACCGGTAGGTGAAGGTATATGTAGCCCTTGAAATATTCATCATGGGATCATTTTTTCACTGTATTTCCACACAGAGTGTGCTGCATAAATGGAAAATAATGCTTAATTGGAGCGCTCAGCTGCTAGTATAAATACTTAACATAATAAATATGATCCCACACATAGCAATGCTCCAGGACTTCCTCTTTCCACTCATCAGCTTGAGCATGACATTGTTGTACATTCTTGCTCTCCTTTCTCACAAGGACAGTTCCAAAAAGCACTTCTCAGTTCTGGGATTTAGGAGCACGTATCAAGGGGTTGAAACACCCTTTGAGGATGAGACCCAGAATCTCATGCAACCTTTTGCTTTCTGACATGGCTCCCATCCGTAACAAAATTTACATGGGATAAAGGCCCTACTTTTTAAAGGGTTTGCAGAATAGACAACAGAGACAAGCAGGCTAAAATCCCAAAGCCTGTCACTGTGTGCATGAAAATAGAAATTTAACTGCAATGTCTGTTATCCTGTCCTCTGTTCCAGTGGAATTTATTCAGGTGCTTCTTATCTGCTCAGTTTGTTCAATCTTAGCAGAAAGGTATGGAAAGTCATGGATTTTATTTTTCTTTTTTTGTTCTTTTTTTTTTCTGATGTTTTCTTTTTTATTTCTAAACAGATTGCAATGAAATAAACACCCAGTTGTGGCATACAAATGTCCAACTATTGCTAAGACTTGCAGTATATCTCATTTTACTGAGCTCACCATAGAATATTATTAGTTTACAAATCACTATATATATTAATTACACTAAACAAATACTTTGTAAGTATGAGCTGAGAGTTGTAAAGTGACAAATGAAAAAAAAACTAAAAAAAAAGAAGGTATTGTATAAATCAAACTCTTGGGTAATAGTTTGTGTTATTTCAACAACATTTGCCTTCATATAACTTTTTGCTGATTTAATGGCAGGTAGATATTCAAGGTGAAGTAGCAGGAGTCATATTTACTGCTGCATTTGCACTTATTAGCTTTGAGTTCTTTCATGACTATATTAAGAAGTGAAAAATTTGAGAAGCATTAATTTAGGTCACAAATATATAGTCTTCAAAAGAGCTGCAATTGATCACAACATTGTCCTTAAAAAGAAAACATAGAAAATAAAGAGCAAATATAGCACATAATATTGCTAACTATAATTATTACAGAACTTACCACAGTGTCTAACAAACTATAGGCTTTCTTTGAACATCTTTTGATATCATTAGTACAAATATAGAGATATATGGAAGTTTCAAGAAGACTACAAATATGAAAAGAGCCATCAGAACAAATTTCATTTTAGGCTAATAAGAAATTATTTGTGGGGCTTTGCATAGAGATTTAACTTCATATTGTTTTTCTTACTACTTTTCTTTACTCTCCCCAGCTGAATAGTTAAGTTTCCTTTGAACACCACACAAAAAAATGTTTACGTACTGAAATGTTCTTCTATTTTAGAATTATACTAGTGATTTTTATGCTTTTAAAATCTTTGACAATCTTCTTCCAGTACTTTTGCTCTATCATCATATACTATGAGGCAATGACATAACCTTAGAATAATCATGCTTTTCTGTATTGAGCTGTGAAAGCTCTGCTTTTATAGAACTATACCTCACCCCTCAAAAGGGCAAGGCTGGTTTAGGCTCCCAGAAATCATTGTAAAAGAACCTGACTTAGTAAACTTACAGATAAATAACTAGTGGCTTCCTGTATAGTGCAATTCTCTTTACTTTCCTATGAGTATTTACATGCCAAATCAGGTCTCAAATAAGTTATCTGACAGACAAGCACGTGCATGCATTAAAATTACTTAAATATTGATGGATAGTACTTTAATATCTATTTCGAGTCAAAGACAGAGAAGTGAAAATATATACCTACAGCTGTCTAATCAGTGAATAAAAGTGGACAGTTTCCCTACTTCTGATTAGGAAATATGGCTTCAACCTATTGTGATTACTTTCTGTATGTATCCATTAAAAAGGAGGTTTTTGTATTCACAAACAGCAAAAACCCCCTTAGGTTTTAAGCTTCAACCCTTTGCAGTGTATGGTTTATTCAAATAGTTCAAATAATTCATCCACATCTCATTTATGGAAGAAAAGAGAAAAATATTTCAAAAGTTATTCAGCCCAGAATTTTGTATTACACATTTCCTTTCTCTTGACTTTTAACTCTTTAGCAATTGTTCATGTTCTTTACTGTATGTATTGCACTTCAGATATTAAAAAAAAAAGGTGTAATTAAGTATACTATAGTCCAGATATCATCAGGAACCCATAAACTCAAGATTCTATTTTTTAAAAGAGACATTAAAATGTTGACTTATATCTTTTGACTTCCAGAGTGAGATATCTATTATTTTTTATCATTGAAAGCAGCAGGTTTGGAGTTTGCCAGGTAAGAAAGTGCCCAGATGAAATTTATAGGAAAAGCTAAGGAAAGATGAATAAAGTGTGAGAGGCGCACTTGCAAATTTTGCCTCTTGCCTTCAAGAGCAAAAATACTAGAATTTTTCTGTATTACAACATTACTTTTAAAGGCCTTGTGCCATCTCTCTTTGAAGACAAATTGAATGATCTTTATATAAGTGTGGAATTTTTAATTCAACATATGATCTTTTAAAATTGATTTACAATAATACTTACCAGCAGAACATCATGTTACTAGCAATTAGTTTGAACTTTATGCATTTTTCCTGTGTCTTACAGAAATTATTCAAGTAATATAATTTTAAACAATTTCACTTTTTGTGTAAGTGACATGGAGTGAATCGTTACATGCGTACGTGCACGCATGGGTGGGTAAACGTGTTTCTGTGTGGATATACCTCAGCTAGGTAATCCCATAAGATGCTGCAGTGTACTTGTGAACAAGATCATTTGCATAATTTTTGAAGACTTAGTCCAGTTGATGTACAATGTCTTTTAACTTTACGAGTTTCTTAATTTTATAAGATTTTTGAGCAATTAGTTGCCCTAACTCCTTTCAATTGGCCTCCTATTCTTCTATTTAAATTCCATGTTTGCCAGCTACTTAGAAGAGCCAGACTTCTCACATAGGAACAGTGAAATGAAAAATAAAGAAATGTAGTTTGGTTTCCATGGAAAAAATAGATTCCAAAGCTAGCATCCAAAATCTTTAGTGTCTCACATGAAGACCTAGTGGAGGTTTTTGAAACCAGGCCTAAGTACTTCATATTTCATCAGGGTGGATATATATGTTCCTGCAACTCAGAGCAAATTCCACAAAACCAAGTCTGCCTTGTGATAGAGATTTGTCTAACTTCTGCTGTTACCTCAGATGACAGGTCTAGACTTTTGATTGGCTATTTCACTATTATCCAATTCTATTGTTTAGTTATTATAAAATCAGATGGTCAGAAAATGGCTTGTCTCAGCAGTTACCTCTGGAGGTTGACTTGTCCAACCCCCTTTTCAAGCAGGGTCACCTAAAGCTGTTTGCCTAGGATCGTGTCTAGACAGCTATTGAATATCTCCAAGGATAGAGACTCCACAACCTCTTGGCTACCTTGCTAGTCCTGAGTCACCTCATACTGGAGAAGTGTTTCCTGATATTCAGATGTTACTTCCTGTGATTCAATGTGCGCTCATTGCATCTTGTTCTGTCACTGGATACCACTGAAAAGAGCCTGACTTCATTCTCTTTGCACCCCTCTATTAGATTTTTGTAGATATTGGTGGGATCACCTCTGACCCTTCCCTCTCCAGACTGACCCGTCCCAACTCTATCAGCCTTTCCTCATATGTCCCTTAAAAAATTCATGACCCTCTGTTGGATTGTCTCTAGCAGCTATCACTTCCTATTTTGCCTCTGTTTTTTTTTTTTTTTTTTTCCTCCACTTCTGGGTCATCCATCTTATTTTTCACAGAAAAGTTTTCCAGTCTTGGGTGTTTTCCACATGGGAACATGATTTTGATCTGTATGTTGTAAGATCTAGCCAGTCAGTATTTATATAACATTAATGTTTTGACCCAGCTAGACTGAGAATAACAATTTGATTGAATTACATACAGAAGAGCTGCTAAAATCTAATCCATTTAATGGGACACTATTTAAAAAGCAAATATTTGCTAGTTAAATATGCTCAAACATGAGTGAATTTTAAGCATGTGTGATGATACCTTATTTAGAGATTTTGTTTTTTATTATAGCAGCATTGGTATAATAGCAATATTTGATGAAGGGTTGTCACCTTAGATGTTGTACATTTTATTTCTCTTTCAATCTTGAAATGTTGAGAACATGCAAAAATTTCTTTTTTAAAACTGAGCAGGTCTACCATATTTCTAGAGTGTTAATGGACTGTATATTTCTGTATGTGTTGTTCCAATGTTACTATATTGTTAAATGAGATCATACTTTCAGAGTTGTTTTGTGGGTCAAATTGTATGGTCTAGATTGTACTTCAGCCTGGATTCTTGCTACTAACATTGCTTTATATGAAAACTCTCATTTGGGGAAAATTCTGGCAGGATGGTTTTTGCTTTCTTTCCTCCTCTGTACTTTACTAATGTGGTGGAGTGTTTTCAGTAAATCAGAGTAATCCTTGCAAACTCAGTAAAAGGAAGAAATGCAGTAGTTACACGAGATACCGTTGGGATGGTAACTCGAACCATAAGTAAAAGTAGATTTCCTTTAAGTGTCTCACTTTCAGAGCTAGATATCATCATCCCAAGTATATTAGGTGAAATATTTCATGACCTTTAATGCTGTTGGTAATCATGTCTATCTACTCATCTATAAAAATGTGTAACAATTAATACTAATTGCCTACTCAGCTGTATTTGCAGTCCTGTAAGTTCATGAGTATTTACTCATAATTTATGTTGTGCAACTGTAAAAAACATTTGGGAAGAACAGCAGCATGGTTATAGAGGGGCAATTTAAAAAGTGATCTTACAATTCCAGGTTTTAAAGTCAACACATTTTGACTGTTTAGATTAACATGGCTGATCTTGCTTATACAGCACTAGACTACTTTGTCATATTATCTGGTTATGATTCTTACTGTTCTTAATTGACTAAGGCTAGAGGGAAAGGGCAGTTTTTGTGGCTTGGTTGTGAGTTTAATTTTTTTCATTTGATGAATGTCTTTCTTCCAAAGCTTCTCATTTTCATTTTTTAAATTTTTATTTATAGTTCTTTCTACACTGACCTAGTTCTGAAACAAAATCAGTTTCATGCATAAATGAGAAAACCAGTGCACAACATTCATTTTAGGTAGAAAAGCAGTGCAAATGAAAAAAATTTCCCAGACAAGACCAGTTTATTCTAAGAAAACACTTCCTGAATTGTTTTAGACTCCCATATTTCTGGTTTTGGGCGGTATGCTCAACCTGAGCCAAATTTTGTGAAATGATGATCTGTATATGGATGGTTGTCTATTGAAGCACAGGTCTAAGACCAAACTCATTTCATCTCTGTATTACACTTGATTATAAAGGCATGATACAAGCCCTCTCAGATAGTAAATACAATCATGTTTATCAGATGGAAAATAGCACATGTACTAGACTTATTACGTTGTTTGTACAATAGCTGCTAATGGTAATTCTTATGGTATTTTTTTCCAGTAAGACCAAAAGGATGTTTCTGACAAAGAAAGTGTCTCCTTTTGGTCAGTAGGGATGCCAGAGTATTCATAAACATAGAATTAAGTTCAGATTTCTCTAGTTAAGTTGAGTGTTAGTCTTCAAAATGCGAAATAAGCAAAAAGATTCTGAATGGATCTGTAAATATATCTTCTTTCACTAAGTGGATGTATTAAATTGTCATGTGGTTATCTATGTGATGTTCTCACTTGCTAATGTATGCAGAAATATTTTTGTACCCTTCTGAAAGAGAGAGACAGAGAAAAGCAGGATTTCATAACAGAAAAAAATATCTTGGTATGATGGTATCAATCATTTCTGCATTAATTATTATTGTGTTGCCATAGTTTTGAAATAGTTCCCATTTCCAATAAGTATCTGTATAATTATATAACTAAAGTGCATTATAAAATTTGAGCATATTAACATAGCATCCTAGATATTGAACGAAACTAATTTTGTCTTTCTCTATTTTTAAGATCCAGATTTTAAGGACCTTGGCGTTTTGAAGCCATTGCCAGGTTGGTATGTTGTTTTTGGGGTTTTTTCTAACTTGGAGGCCTTTATACTCTGCTGTAGAAAACATTTTTGTTTGCTGTTCAGGTTTCATTTTTTGTGGTGTTTTGTTATTCAGTTTGTGAGTTTGAGATGGGAGGACCTGAAGGAATTGTGGAATCTGTACAAATTGTTAAAGAAGGAAAAGCTTCTGAAACTGAAGCAGTAGACTGTAAATGGTACATCCGAGCACCACCCCGATCCAAGGTCAGTCCTTCATCCACTTGCTGATTTGCCATTTAATTTAAGAAATTGCCTTTTCTAATACGTTGTGCATTTCTTAGTACAGTCAGATCTCGTTTAATAACTTTACAGCTTGAACTGTAAACTATTTTTTCCTTCTGCTGTGGAAGGGTAATTTGTCATTTCAGCCAAAATAACCACCTTTCTTCATAAATGATGATTTGGGCAGTACTAATGTGTTTTTTGTGCCATAAGTAATTTTCTTAAATTCATCTTTAATTTTGCTCACATTTTTAAAGAATCAATGTGTGTTTTAAAGTGGGAATTAATCTTATCATTTTATTTTCAGTATATTTCAAATACCTAACATAGAGACAGCTAAGGGAGCACTGCTGGTTCCCTGAGGTCATCATTGTTTCTCATCTGGGAACTGTGGAAATGGACCTAAAGTAAATTAATTTTCCTCCATATGAAGCCTTTAATTCCTTTGGTTTAGAGACAGAAACAAAAAGAGTATTCTCATTTCTTTTTCTCCACAGTCAGCAAGCCAGGGCTTTGTAAGAAACATGAGAGGGCTGCAATGAATTCAAAAATACTTTTCTTGGATTCCCCTTGATTTTCTGTCTTATCCATAACTTATCAGCTATGATATGCATTAATTGTTGCTGGCTACACTACCACTTCTCCCCTCTTTGCAATAGGAACAGCTTTATGCCTCCCACCTACTTGCATTCACTGTGTAAAAGACACCCCACAGTATACTTTTTCTAGCTGTCTTTTATTGGACAGGAAAGGTTTTAGAAAGTAGAATTTATATATGCACTACTCTCTGCTGTCTTTAAACTGATAAGGGCTTTTTTTGTATAACCTCAGTGAGGACACTGAACTGAATATGTAATTGTTTCATCATCAGAATGACACATGGATGAATGTTGAAGGGTTCTCTTCAGGAAAGGTTTTCAGAAGAGAAAAAGTCATTAGTATCAGCATTTATCTATTGGGAAAGTATAGGAAAAGAGTTGGCTTACAAAGACTACAGATAAATTATTTCCAGAATATACTTTCATCTTATAACTTTTTTTTTTTTTTTTTTTTTTTTACTTTTGGATAAAATTAATATTGATAGAGGTTTTCAATTAAGTAGATGAGCTTCCCATTTTGCTACACTAAGTAGTGAAATTAAATGATTGGACTGATGAATAATTATTCCATGTGTTATAGGCAGTTTATATTCATTCAGTACAATCCCAGTATTGATATGAACTTCAGATGGAGAGCAGCCCAGCTGATAAGGTTTTGGGGATTCTGGTGGATAAGAGGCTAAACATGCCCCAGAAATGTACACATCCAGCCTGGAAAGCCAATTGTGCCCTGGGCTGCATCAAAAGCAGTGTGGCCAGCAGGGAGAGGGAGGAGATTCTGCCCCTCTGCTCTGCTCTGATGAGACCCCACCTGCAGGGCTGCATCCAGCTCTGGGGTCCTCAGCACAGAAAAGACATTCACCTCTTGGAGCAGGTCCAGAGGAAGGCCACAAAAATAGTGAAAGGAATGGAGAACCTCTCCAGACATGAAAGTTTGTTCTGTCCAAAGAAGAGAAGACTCTGGAAAACCTTATAGCATCCTTCCAGCACTAAGGGGGAGCCTGTAAGGAAAAAGGGAACAAGCATTTTATCAGTAGTGGTAAGACAAGGTGTTTTAACCTAGAAAAGGGAGATTTGGACTAGATATGGAGAAGACATTTTTACAATGAGGGCTGTGAAACACTGGATCATGTTGCTCAGAGAGTTGGTTGATGACCATCCCTGGAAACATTCAAGGCCAGGCTGGATGGGGCTCTGAGCAACTGGGTTTAGATGAAAACATCCTTGCTTATGACAGGGAAGTTGGACCAGTTGACCTTTATACATCCCTTCAAATTTAAACTATTCTGTGATGTATTTAGGTATTAGTAGAAAGGAAACAGACAAACACAGAATTGTTATTAGAATCAGCACAGTTAATTAAGGCAATATCCTTTCCTTATAGTTTAAATTCAAGTTTATGGTTGGTCATATAATGTAATTGTGATATTCTTACTTGGTCTGACTCTGAAGTTCTATGTGATTCAAAGCCCTGCTAAAAATCACCATTTTACCTACCTGTAGTATTTATCCATACTTCAGTTCTAATGTAAAACTCCAAACTAGGTATTAATGTAACTGAAAATATGTTGTGTATCAGAAAAATACTAAACTACCACTCTAAGCAGAGGGATAAAAATTAAAGTTCAGCAATTCTTCATAAACTTCCATATCTGCTTTTAGTTGTGTTGCATTCTAAAAAGCATATCCTAGCTGAAGGGCACCTGGAATGGAGAGCAACAAGAAAGTTTTAGAAAAATGAAGTAATACTGAATTTTGAATTGATTGTCATCTAGAAGATTTTGTGAAGGAGAGTAATACAATACAATAACAGGCTCTTACAAGGAAGAAGGAATGCTGTGCCTGTGTCTGTAGGATAACTCAGGGTCCCACACTCTAAAAGAAAATTTCAGGTTAAATACAAAGGAAGAAAATCAAGCAGCAGGGAGGGCTGATTGGTTCAGCTAGAATTATTAGCGGTCTGAAAGTGCAGGTTAGATAACAACCTGTGAAAAATGAGAGAAACATTTGATCCTACCTTTAGGCAGTGGGCTGGACTGGGTCATCTCTTGATGGATCCTGCTGTTCCCATCTTGCAGAATTACCTGTGTGGAGAGATTGAGCAATATAAAAGTATATAAATCAGTGTTTCCGAATGTGGAGTTGAAAGGTTTCACAGCAAGCTAAAAAAAAAAACAAAAAAAGATTTTTCAAGCCTAGATCAATCTCTGGGGGGGTAAGCCCAATTTAGCATTTGAACTTGAGTGTGGTTTTCAAACAGATATATTTATGTACACACAGGCAAGTATATACATGCATAGACACACACACATACAGTTATGGTTTCATCATACTGGGACAAGTTGAAAAATATACAGATATTAAGGAAGAAGGGACAAGTGGATACATTTTTAACAACTATGTATGAAGTAAGGTTTATGATAAGATTGTTTATGGATCCGATTCAATTGAACTGGAATCTACTGTCCATTTTTTACAGTCAGCTTCCTTTGTTCCTATCTAACCTTGAATTAATGACATATTCAGTACATTTATTTAATGACATCATTTTTATTTATGTCAGTTTGCACCTATGAAAACAATCTCTCCTGCAAAGAACAGTGAGAACTCAGCAGACATCTCTAAACCCACATGTTCCTATACCCTGGGCTGCACAGTTTGTTACTGGGAATTATGCCTAAAAGGCAAGAGTTTCTCAGAGAGAATTTGTGTTGGATTTTTTAATCTTTAGTTTCTTAATTATACTGTGCCAGAATGTGAGTTGCTTGCAATTTCATTTGGCGTAAGCTCATCCAGTCTAAACTGTCTGCAGAAGCAAGATGCAAGTCCTTCCCTTGGTTTCCAATTCCAGATTCCAGCCAAGTCTGAGCTCAATATATGAGCAATGAGATCAGCCAGGAAGTACATACTTGAGGTCTCTAAGCTTGAGCTTCAAACTGAGAGTCTGAGTCTAATTCTTCTATACTCAGTGTTCTGGAATGGGAGAGAGAGCAGAAAATTTGTTGCACACACTTAAAAGAGAGCCATCATTGTTTACCTCATATCACACACACACATGCACTTCAACACAGATACACACACACAGAAAAAAAAATCTGAAATGCATGCAGAACCCAAACATTGTCTAAGCGCAGAAGGCAGTCTGAACACAACTTATATGCAGAGCTAGAGTCTTATATAGTGAAAGTGACTAGTTGTAAAGTCTGTGTTTCTTGTAATCATTCAAAGTCACTTCCTGCTGAGTAGGATAGCTGTGAGTTTTGAGTGGAGTAACACTGCGGTTCTGCACTTCTTGTAGAATGTGACCGCAATTTGTATTCAGAGCAAGAATGGAAAATTGAGAGCTGCTGACTGAAAATGCCAACTCACACAGAACAATAACGTTCTGGAGGAATTTCCTGATCTGAAAATTCTTCAGTGTAGAACAAAGCCCAAAGAAGGAAGTGTATAAGCTTGTTGCACAGTGATTTGAAAAATTTCAGGGATATCATTTGCTGCAAGGAGTGGATACAAAAAGATTTTGTATTTAGGACTAGAAAATAAGAGAATGAATAGAATTATAGTTTTCTTACTTTCTGTTAAGGGAAGTTTGGAGGATAATAGCAACAAGTGTTTTTCTATGTTGGATGGGTCAGCATAGTTTGACAAAGCCCCCAGGAAGACAAAACCATGTGTGCTCTCTTTGGTGGTTAACTTTCCCAGCAAAGTACCTTTGTGTCATGCTTGTTCTTTGAGCAGCTCTGTAGAAAAAATAACACAGCAGAACTTGATAGTAAGAGTAATAAAATTTACAAATATGATATTCTTATGTTGGGGAAAAAAACTGTAAGCAGTGCTATTAAAAATACCATTTATTATCAGATGCTCTGGGCACTTCAGAAAACAGAATCAAAACAGGAATTAATTTGAATGTAGTCCAGTGGAAATAATCTGTTCTGGAGGAATAAGAAATAAGTACATTTAGACTGAAGGAATAGTGAGAGTAGCCTCTTTATTTGCACCATGAAAAATAAAATGAATTTATAAGGTAGCTAGGCAAAGTGATGTCTAATTCTCTTGCCCAAACTGAGCAGGATTTTGGACAAAGGTTATAGCATGCAAGACTCAAGACAAGAGATTAAGGAAACCCAAAGTGTCAATTAATGAATATCTAGATTTGAAACATCATGGCAGCATCCTTAACCCTGAGCTGCCAGGGAGTGGTGGCATCTGTTTCAAGCAGAGCCATTGGGGAGCAGTGGGAAGGGGATACACAGCACATGGGAGGGGGCCAGGATGAGGGAGGCCACAGTGCCAGGACATGAATAATGAGACTGGGACAGGCCTGGCCATGGTGGCTGGACTTGCCCAGGCAGTGGGGCTGGCCCAAGCATAAGCTGACCAGCAGCTTGGCAATGGACAAGACTGGGGTGGTGAGGAATGAGCGGGGAGCGGGGCAGTGGGGCCCAGTGTGATCAAGACACTTGTATGTTTACTGGGGGTTTGCACTGCTACCTGGCACACTCCTGGTCAAATGGAGGGATGACTCCTTGTTTCTATGTGCCTGCCCTAATAGGGAGTGTAGTCTGGAGACAGACTGGGCTGTTATACGTGCATTTCCTAGACAGTCAGGAGGAAACATGAGGTGAAGAAAATTGCAGAGCTGCGAGTGAATCTATTTAAACTGATCTGACTAAACCAAAACATTTTCTATTCTCCCATGTGAAGTGGAAATTTGTGGTCTTAGATGAGACCTGTAAGAAAAGCAGGCAAGCTGTTGGCACTGGCAGACTAAGATACACTATTTGGAGGCTTCTTAATTGTAGAAGAAAAGCTTTAAGTAGTGCACTAAAACTTAATAGGAGCCATTTGAGTGGTGATTCTTGAAATGTTAGAGAAAAATAAAATTTAAAGGCAGAGTAACCGACCAGGCAGAGATACGTTTGCAAGATTCAGATAAGCTTCTCTGAAGAAGCTCTGAAGCTTACTAACATACAGATAATTCAAATAATATTATGAATTTTAAAAAGTCCAGTATATGTATATATGGTCAGTACAAGATGAAGAAATAATGTTTAAACAAGTAGAAAATATTATTTACGTATATTAAATTATTAAAATCCCTTATGTGAAATAGTTTTCTGAGATGAAGGTGCAAGACAAGTACATGCTTGGAATCATGTATGTAGAATCTCTGCTATGAAAGCATGTCAATGTACATGACAGAGTAACACTTTCAAAAACCCCACTTTTAAGTTACCATGAATCTATTTTATTCAGGTTTAGAAATATAATGAACATCAACATCCTCAAACCAAATAGCTATTAAGAAATGTAATTTTTAAAAGCTATTAAAGAAAGCAATAAAATGTGTGTCAAAGAGAACAAAAGAATCAGGATTTGGTCTCCAGTTTTCAGTGTTAAAAAGCAGAACAGAACCAAGGAGTTGTAAATGTTGCTCACTTATGAGCATTTTTGGACTGTACTAGAAAAAAATAAGGATGACTTGACAGAGTAAGTGTCAACTACTGGATAGTCACAGAAGTTTGAAGAAACAAATAGGACAAAGCGAAGAAATCCATAGAGCTTCACCTGTCTAGAAAAATGGTGTTCTGATACATGAGCCTTGGCTGTGAAACACAGTATCTTAGAAGTACCATATAAAATTGTCATCTTTGACAGACAGTACTCTCCAAGCTCCAGAACAGAAGAAAATATGAGGTATGGAGCTCTCTGTTTGCACAACATGGTCTCAGACTAGTAAGAGAAGGACCAAAAATGTAGAATAATCCCCCAAAATAACAATTAAAAATCCAAACAGATCATGTATTGTTAACACTTTTGCATTGAAGTAATATTGATTTAAAAAAAATTAGCATCCAAGTAAGAGGATAGACCATTCCAGATGATAAATTCAAGACTCATTGGTAATATGCTTTTTAGGCTGGTGTACTTGGTGTCTGATTGCCTCGAAGGAGTTCAATTAGTGCTGCACAATCTGCTTTAAAAAACTGGGCTTCCCAGGCCTAAATACTGGAGGTATCATCTTGAAAGTACTTTGTTAATCACATAGAGCTGAAAAAGATGTAGGATATAAAGCAGGTGCTGTAACTGATCCCTGAGCAATGGGACAATTTAACCCAGTCCTGTGCTTACAAGTGAATTGACCGAAACCAAAAGGAAAATATGTAAAATCTGGACATGATGCTTGGATGAAGAGGAAGTTTTTTCTCTTATGTCTAAATTACTTTTGGCAGCTGAACAATGGCTTTTTTTTTTTTTTTTTTTTTTTTTTTTTTTTTTTTTTTTTTTTTTTTTGTTGGCTTTGGTTTAAGGCGACTGAGTGTCTCTGCACATATATTAAGTCTGATATGCTGGGATATGGTTTGAAGCTTTTCCTGACTGGCCTGATCAATCATGTTGTCATCCGTAACCTTCAGTGATTGATTAAAAAGCAGAACTCATCAGAAGTGATTCACTATGAGGAGATTATAATCTGACTATGTTACTGAGGTGATATATTATTCGTAGTTTATAATAATTTTGGAGTTTTTTTTCCTAGTATGTTCAGTCAGAGATTGTTGTTTTCAAATTTAAATGAAAAGAAATAGTAAAACTTTCCCAGAATTTCCTTTTTTGATTAGTATTTATGGTGGCAATACAAAACTTACAGGTGACAAGAGAATTATTTAAAATATGTGACCGAGTGTAAATTACATCTGCCATGGCTGCAGTGAGGCTTTATCAGTTTTGTTGCTAATGACATTGGCATTTTCAGTGACATCTCAAAACTTAGTTAATCTAATACTTGAACAGCCCCCTCTCCTAAGTAATGTGGAGCTGATGACTTGACAAAAGTGTCTTATTAATACTTTGCAACAAAAATGTGAAAGAAGACATGACAGTTATGCTTCTTCTTTCAAAAAAGATGTTCTCTTCAGCAAGAATGCCTGGATTATGCTAATATAATGTGTCAGTATCTATGGAAATGTTCATTCCAAACGCTCATATTGGCATCAATGAAAAAATGCTTAATGAAGGCAGATGGTGATGTTTGAGTCTGTGACCTCTACTTTAGTTTGTTTTCTTTCAGGGGAACAAAGTTTCTTATCCACTGATAGTAGAAGTAATGGCTAAGATCTCTGTAAATGAAACACCCAGTAATACTGATAATTTTTCTCTCACTTTCTGATGCATTTGTTTTAGTGACATCCACATACCAGCAAAAGTAATGAGAATATCGCCACTGATTTAAAAAAGCTATGTATAGGGAATATTTTGCATTAAATAAAAGTTTTTCATATAATCAGTTTTATTCTTTCCCTGGGGAACTCAATTTATTATTAGTAATTTTCTTCTGCCAGTGTGGGTCTTAGATCCAGTGACAGGAACAATGGAAAATATATAGCAATGAAACCATACAAGTTGGCAGAGGCATGAAGACGCAATTAAATTATTCTAGCTCTTTAAAATAAAATCCGATCCAATATCAGGTTGTCAGTTTGTGTAATCAGTTTCCCATTTTTAAAAATGCACTGCAGTATTAAGCCAAAGGTCTGATTCAAATAAATAGATTGAAATATACCCACTGATTTCAGGGTGTGTTGTACTAAGTCTTCAATATTTTATATAAAGTTCTGGGAGTAGTCATCTCCAAAGACAATTATGAGAAAGGAGCTCCAACTCACCTCAGAATATCAGTAACTTATTTTCTCTAACTTATGAAACTTCATGGCATTGAAGAAAGCGGCATCTTTCTTCTACAGGATAGACATAGATTTCTAAGTCAAATATTTCTTTCTAGTGGTTCCACTACCTATCATGTCTATATACGTTATGGTGTTGGCCAAATTTATCACACAGAGGAATGAACAGGTATGACTGACAGCAGAATTCAGGCTTGGGAAAAACTGAAGGTTTTGGCTTCTTCACTGAAAGACTCAAAACAAAATGCCGAGTTAATATTCCCTTGATTCCTTTTCAGTATTTATGACTGCTACTCTAAGAAATATTTTACTATTTTATAAGGCTGGTCTGCCTCCAGAAACTAAAGAATGTCAAATGATAAGCCCATAGAAATAAGATTTTGTCTGTACTGCTATATGAACAGTGTTTTTGAACAGGTCAGGAATAATTGATGAATGCTGGAAATTGCTGGGAGAGCTGATATTTTATAACCGCAGTGAGGATTAGCACACATTTCTTGTGAGAATGAAAACTCTTAAAAAATACATCTCCATACTGAAATGGGATACCCTTTGAAAGAAATACATATGCTTATAAATATGCACATGCAATTGTATATATAAATGCATATATGAAAGGCAGCAGGATAGAAATAGAGAACATGTGAACAAGTGTGCAAGGCCTTTCACTGAGTAGGCATAGTTTGAATATTGTTCTGCCACCAGATTAATGTAATCTTATTTCTGGGGTAAATATGAGCTTTCCTAAAGAGGGGAATAGACAAAAATGTGATGTGGTACATTGCAGTATAACTTTGTGGTCTATCCTATATATATATACATATATATACATATGTGTGTGTGTGTATTTATATATATGTACGTATGTAGGTATATGTGTGTATATGGCATATAAATATAAATGGTGTACATATGATAGCCATATACAGACAGTAAAAGTAATGATTTTGACAAGCATGTTTCAAGCCCTCTGTTCTCTGTGAGCCATCTATCTGACACATTTCTCTTCCTGGGAAACAGTCACAGGTATGCAATACTGGGTATAATCAGTGGCAGGAAAATTTAATTGCATTACCTGTGACAAGGCTGGCAGGCACTGGGACACCTGTCTGAAGCAGACTGCTTCAGTTAACTGAGAAAAGCAAAGCAAGGGGCACACTTAATTCTCTAAGTTATGCAGAGAGGTACTATGGACTGTCTCAGCAGCTTTCCAGGAGAGGCTGGGTGCCAGGTTTGCACAGTGCCTGTTGCACCCTTCCTTGAGAAGAAGGATCTGGTGTCTGGGACACCGAAGCAGCTCTCTGATGTGTCCCAAATATGATCAGTTGCTGGGTGTTTGTGTCATGGCTCTGCCTCTTCCCATACCTCCCTCCCACATGTGGGATCTCCCCTCGTAGGATCTTTCTTTGTCAGCACAACAGTGTGTATCATTTCACTGTTTTACTGAACAAATAGTAAATGAAGTGAGAAACTATAAAAACTAAACCTTGATGTAAGATATTGCAATCTCAATATGTCTTTATGTATTTCTGTTAGTTGTTCCATTTTGCAGAGACCAATACAAGCAGATTCCTTAATTTATAGTATGTAAACTCTAGGATACATGGTGAAAGTAAAGTACACATAATTGCACTTTAATTGAAATATATTCCTCTGAACTCTTCTGAAAAATGGAAATGATGGAATATGAGTAAAAGTCACTGTAAGAATAACAGATTAGAAAAAAAATGTGCCTTTGGTGTACCAAATTTCATTTGCTTGTAAAAATTTTTCACAAATATTCTTTTCAGAGGGAAACATGCAAAGCAGAACAAGGAATGAAAATATACAATAATACAATACCTGAAAAGGCCCATTAAAAAATCTGAGCTACTATTAAACTGTAGCAGACTACTTGAGAGCACATAATTCTTAAACTATAAGAGTTTTAATGTATTAATGAGGTGAAATTATGAGGCTTGTTGCTACTAGGATATGCAATGGTTGTATATTTTTTGCAAAAGCAGAGGAGCTTATTAAACATTTGTTCTGTGCATATAAAGAATACTTGAAGTCAATAAAATTTTTTGAAAAGAAGTATATTTGATGTCTAATACAGTGAGATTTCTTTTTTAGTAATATTTTCAAGTGAAGATGCATATAGCTCTATGTTGTGTATGCTTACTGCCTTTTTATACAATTTCTGCCCTAATTCACCTTTCTGTATCATTCTCCTGAAATCTTAGCAGTTTGATTATGTATCATGTATCTATTTAAGATAGTACTTGCCTTCTCTGTGAATTGAATATTTGATGTTGCTTTTATAATCAATTGTTTTTAAAATTGGTAGTTTTCCCTAAACTTGAATATCAAGTGATGTATCAATATCCCTTTCCCTAACTTGAATATTAAATAATAGTCTTTTATCCTCACCCCTGCTTCTTTTTAGGTAGATTTAAAGAGTTCTTTGCAAAGGGCAATATACCTATTACATTATGAGACAATTTAACTTGTATGCAAGAGACATAGGTTTCTAGGAGTTTACACAAAATATGCATGATTTCAAGCCATTTAAAATATGAAAATGTATACCATAATGCTTTGTTTAGAAGAGCTGAGGTGGTGGCCAGATCCTTGAGGAAACATAAAAAGATTAATGATGGAGTTCTGCCTGGCTCTCAGATTCTCACTTCCTGAATCAGTGTAGCAGAAACGTATAAGATGACACATTGACTCTGGGGAGGGAGCAACAATGATTTGCCTTATTATTTCACATGTCAGTCATGTAATAGAGCAATATTGTGCCAAGCAGTAAAAGAAGAAATTTCTAGCTTATCTGTCTTCCAGCTTGAAGAATTATTGCACATATTTCTGAAAAAAAAGTATGTATTTGCAAATTAGGACCTTACTATGGGTAAGAACAAAGAAATATCTAGATCTTCTGAGACATTCTACTTTAAAGCAGGATAAAATACCAAGAATTAGAAACAGTGCTCAGTTTGCATATTAATGGCCTTCCAAGAAAGTACCCTATGGATCATCAGATCCAAAAAAATTATTTTTATGGAATTGTTGTGTAATCTTTATTCTGCAATGTAGAGCAAAGTTGCTTAATGATTTTTTTTGGTCATTCTCAAATGTCTGTACATGTTGCCTTTGTTATTTGGTTGATTTATAGATCTATTTACGATTTTTGGACTATGAGATGCAGAATTCCAACGAATGCAAAAGGAATTTTGTAGCAGTCTATGACGGAAGCAGCTCGGTGGAGGATTTGAAGGCAAAGTTTTGCAGCACAGTTGCTAATGATGTGATGCTGAGGACAGGTCTGGGTGTAATCCGCATGTGGGCAGATGAAGGCAGTCGAAACAGCCGATTCCAGATGCTCTTCACATCTTTCCAAGAACGTAAGACCTAATCAATGCACCTGCCTTTCAGTTTGTTAAATGATACAAGTCCCAAAATCTGTTAATATTTTCTTCATGCAGAGCAGTCACTGAAGTATTTTGCCAAAAAAGCTGTGTAAATATTCAAAACAGTTTTTATTCCAAGCATTTGTAGTGAGCAATAATTTGTAATGCAGTAGACAGACCACAAGATTCAAAACCAGCAAAACAGGTACAAGTGGTCATGACCTGTCCAGTCATATAATTGTGACTTTTGTCTGATCCCCAAGCTACATGAAATTTTTTCCTTACTCAACATGGAAAATAACACAGCTCTGAATGTTTTTATCAAGTCAGATCATTTTCTCTGAATTTGATTTTTTAGATCTCATTATGATACGCATTTGAAGAATACCTTATGATTATTTTAGCACAGATAGTGAGTGTGTGTGTATGGCAGTGAACGTATGTGTCTTGTTAAGCAAAGAGTTTAGGATATTTTGTAGCAACAAAAGCTTTCTAAAAGCCTTTCATATTTTGATTAATATTCTCTTTATGTGCCTTACTTGTGTTTATATTTTTATATGAAATCTGTGTTCAAATAATAAGCAATATAGTCTGTAAAAGAAACAAAATGTAGTTCTAGCTAGTTTAAGAAAAGAAATAATCAAAAAAATCATAAAAATCCTTCAACAAAACCCAACAGTTCCATTAATTGAAAACTATTGGCCCAGATAATCCTGTGAAAGTCCTGTGAAAGATATCAATTTGTTTCCTTTGATAGGAATAATACATATTTGGCCTCTTTAGAAAGGCACATTTATTTTCACATGCTGGTTCATATTAATTTTTAATGTGTTTTTGGTTTGTGCATCATGTGTCTGACAGAAAGAAAGATTTCTTTGCAGCTGTCAGTGGTTGGAATGAAGGCTCAACCCCCCAAATACATTCTTCATCTATATTCTGTGTGTGTGTACCCTGCAATGAAGTAACAAGTCTCTGTTGAGAACAGCCTCCATAATTCCTTAATTATGGCTCTGATTAAAAAATTTCTGACATTTTACATGCCTGAAACTGCATGCGCCACTGTACTTTCACACTCGCAGCATTAGGGTGGATTATATTTATCTTGCCTGCAAATCAGGCTGGGGTCTAAAAGACACTGAGAATCCTTGGTTGAGATGATGCTGCCCTTTTCTCATTTCTGCAACTGGAGATGTCTTGAATATTCAAGATCTGATTCATTTTTTTCACAAGGCATCTTGATCTGTTACCTTAGAAACAACTGCATAGTCACTGGAGGTTCACAGCATATAAAGAACTGGAGAGTGAAGCACTATGATGACTAACTTGAAACAAAGGTTTGAATAAGTGTATGTTTGCAAAGCTCTCATATTTTAAAGGATAATAAGGAAAAATGTGGGGTTTTTTTTCTCTTACAGTATTCCTAATATATTCACCTGACATGCTACATCTTATGAGCTACTCCTTTTCTGTAAGCAGATGATAGTTTATACTGAATAGTATTCTGACTGAGAAATTCAAAATACAAATATAATGTGCTTTCTGTGAATTTGCTCTGAAGAGTCATTGCTCACTAAAAGCTGAAAATTTATTCAAGGCTAAATAATACTTTGAAATATGTCTACATAGCCTGCTCATAAATAGTAGAAGAAACTGCATACGTGATTTTAATGCTGGGAATTAACTTTAAAGATTTAAAGGTGATGCAGATGGTATTTTCTGTGCCTTGTCAGTTGTCCCTAAGTGCTGCCCTATGCCACACACTGGTGCTGGCTGTCAGGAGCTGGCTAGAACAGATGTCAGTGAGACACACTCTGAGACACAGCTCATGGCATGTAAACTGCAGCGTCTTTCAGCAGCATGTGGGAATAATTAGATCATCTGCATGGAAGAGAAGGAATGTCAGACCTCATTCAGGGAGATGTGCATCAGGGAACATACACCTGTGTGTCTATTCAGGGACAAAGAGAGGAAAAAATTCTATTTTATTCATATAGAACTGAGAAAGGAACAAGAAGATTACATTTATGTTGCAGTAATGTGCACAGGAAAGAGTGACAAAGTAGAATTCCTGTATTTTCTGTTCCTGTGGGGATGACCCACACCTCCTACCATGGGACGAGGTGTTGTGATCTCTTGCTCCTCAAGTTTCTCTCCTTAGTGTGGTGTTAGGCTGTTGAGACTGTGAGCTTTCCCTTACACAAGGCTCTGCATACTGGAAGCGGAATCTTGTGGAAACAAGCTACTAAGCCTGAGCATCGTTTTCTTTCAGTCTAAGTCTATTCAGTGTTTATTCCAGTTACAGAGCCATTTCCTGGGGACTTGACATTTGTGTAGAACAGAGAAATCTTAAAGAGATTTCTTCTATGATTATTTTCATATGTTTCAATCAGTGTGTTCCAAATCAATTTAAAGTATGTATGCATTTTTTGGTTGGCATCTAAAAAGTGGTCTTACAAGTGTCCAAACCTCTCACAGTGATGCTTTCAGAGCAGCAGTGCTAGAAATATGTCTTAAGGAAAGACATACAATCATGAGGTTGTTAAATTTCCTGCACTAGAAAATCAGGAATGATTGTCATCATGAACAAAATAGTAGTTGAGCTCTAATTAACACTTAATAACTGGTTAATTCTTAATAGGTGATAATTTATAGTGATGCTCTGATATTTCATTGTCAGCATTATTAACTATTCCAACTGTCATTTTGAGGTTTGACTCCTTATATTCCTACCTTTTTATCTTTAAGATATTTTCTAAGCATGATCATAGTTTTGTGCATGGGAGACACTGTTACACTAGATTTTAAATATCCAATATATTAAGAATTAGTAAAATAACATAAAAATCAGTAAAAGGTAAACAAAAATCTGGTATAATCAGAAGGTGTCTGTTCATCTGGTAAGAAGACTTGAAAAATGAGTCTTTGTTTTCTCACCCACTGACTAAATGTTCATTTCATTTTCCATGATTGAAGAGTGATCTCCAGCCTGATTAATGACAGACATGCTACACCTACATCTTCTTCAAAGAGCTGCTCCTCAGCAGACACACCTACGCTTTAGCCTAAAAGCAGATTTGTAGAACCAGGGCATATGGCATAAGAGAAAAACCCTCTGTATGCACAGACAAGATGTTCACTTTCTCACATCTGACTGCCCTTTGGTAGCACAGCTTCCTTCTGTGCCCATAACCCTGCAACCCAAACCCCAGACCAGAAAAACTTAATTCCTTCTCTTATTGTCCCTTTGAGCTTGAAGTCTGTTTTTAGAGCCCCATCATACTCAACTTTCCTAATGGAGAACAAGTTCTATCATTCTTATTTTATTTTTATGATCAAAAGCCATATTGGGACAGAAGTCTAAGGCCATGCTTAGAAGAGTAGTGTGCAGTTTGATCAAGTAATGGCACTCAAGTCCTTGTTTACAGGATGACCCAGCATGAGCAGTTTTTAATGGGGAAGAGGGACTGCAGGTATGCAGTCCTAGGGACTGTATCTTTCTGGCAAAGCTAAAGGAAGTACTGAAAAAGGGAACATCAAACTGTTTAGTGCAACCTGTGAAGAGGCAGTTTCTCTTTGTAAGGACTTAGGCATGTAAATAGATTGCAGCTTTGCTGGTTTTGCTCTCTGCTTCCACACTAATATTTTAAAAGGAAACCATTGGGATTACCTCCTTACTGGCAAGCACTCATCTGTGATTTTCTTCCCTTCTGTGCTATTTGCGTCTATCTCTAGTGAAAAACCCTCACTGGCTAAGGATCCCAGTGACTCTCTGACCCTGAAAAAAATAATTGTTTGTGGTGCCCAGAGTGTATTAACAGAACACAGGCTGGAGCTCTGAGCACAGGCTCCTGACCTGCCATTCTCTGGTCAGTTTGTATATCAAAAAAACCCTGAACGAAAAACCATGAAAACACATATAGGTGTTTTTGAAAGATTAGATTATTGATCTGTATGTGGTATTAACTATCCATGAAACTATCCATATCTTGCACAGAGATGTCTGAAGGCAACTGAGAAAGAGCATAAGTATTAAGCCCATCTCATTTTCAAGTTTCTAATAGCTGCATTTTAACAATGCATTTTTTTTTCATTAGTGGCAAATCATATACTTGTAGTGCATAGTACTATAAAAATCTTAATAATTTTATAATTTTAATAAATCAAGTGAAACTGTCTCTCAATAAATATTTTTTCCTTGAAGACACTGATAGAAAACTTCCTTCCAATGATGATTCAAGGAACATCTGAAGAATTTAAGTTTTCCTTCTCTTGTGGAGGAAAGAAAGTCTTATTTTTCATTAATGAACAATGGGAAAATCCAAGTGATCTGTACTTAAAGAATTCGTGCGTGCAGAGCATGATGCAATGAGCCATCTTGAGTAGAGGAGGAGTAGGTGTGAAATTTCTAACAACTTCAGTGTAAAATATTTCTCACATCTAACCATTGTTAAGATTTCAGAGTTTTTCCATTCACCCTTAGGAGGAAGGAAGACCTTTCAAAAATGTTATGACAAGAAAGGAAGGGGAGAAAGGAGGGAGAGGGATATGCCTAAAATAACAAGTAGGGTAGGACATTTGTCTAAGATTATCCCATCCTGGCCTGAAATCCCTGCCTTGAAACAGGCTCAAAGGGTAAATCCACACAGTTCAATGAAATACAGCATAGATACCCAAGCTGGCTTGCTCAGCTAGCTCACACCCTGGAAGCAAAGGAGTTGCAATAACTGTGGATGCTGCTGAGAAGTAGTGAGAAATTCACTGGAGAAAGCACTACACTGAAGTGGAACAGCCAGGCTGCACACCAGTTCCATAACAGATCTGCTTTTAGCTCCATCTTGTAAAAATATTTTGGCCTGCCCATGATTGCAATAGATATCCAGAGTGTCCTGCAATGCCCAATGAAATGATGCTTATTGCAGAGATTGTGAATTTTGTTACTTATGCAATAACGTCACAATGATATAATAATTATTAACTTGGAATATTTAATTTCTATACTGCTTTACAAATTCTGTAATTTTATAGTATAAATTGGAATGCCTTATTTATGACTATTTATTTTATTGTCTGAGTGAAGCCAGTATAAATTTTGTAAAATATAAATTAAAAATGTTTTTATTTCCTGTTGCTTTGTCAGGATGACATATGGAAGAACTATTAATACAGTTTATGTTTCTCTGCCTTAGGGATATTCAGGATTAAAATATTAATTTTTTGTCAATAAATTAAAAAGTGTATCTTATGGGCACATGCATTTCTAAACCATTATTATAGTAAGAAAACATAGACAACTACATTGGTTCAATTTCTAAGAATTTTGAAAGCAGTAACCTTCAAATACCAAAGAGAAGCTTTTTTGCATACTGTGGTGGAAATCTTCTGGAAATATAAATAATATAACAGTTTCCTATTTTGTACTAGAAATAGAATATATTTACCTTCTTGATAACAGAGAGTTGTTATTATTATAGCTGGGGTTTTTAAACATAGGTTTCTTATACCTGAAAAAGACTCTGGGATATTATGTTCATTCCTGTTAATGCACTTGCTAATATATCTTCTAGGATAAGAGCACCATCTTGTGCTCAGTGTAAATAGCTGCTGTAAAGCAGGAGATGTTGCATTAAAATGAATTCAAGAACTACAAAATTTGTTTGTTTATTAAGATACAAGGTATTCTTACAGATAGCACCCACAGCTATAAAAAAAATTATCATTAAAAATAATGCAGAATTAAAATGTTTTGTATTTTTAATATTGTATATATGATTTTATAAAAAACTATTATTTTATATAAAAATAATTATTGGTTCAATTAAAAACTAGCAAAAATAACCTTTCACAATTTTTTTCTTTAATTAGTGATTAAATCTAGAATACAGTATTTTTGTGCTGTAAAAAGCAAAGAATTGATTAGAGACTTTATTAAAATATATCAGGTTTAATTATATGTGTAGTTCTATTGTTCTCAGTTGTTTTATAATAATTATGAATTGTTCATCATGCTGAATATGCTATCTCACTTACTTCCAGGCCAGTACTTTGGTAGAGCTTGACTTAAGGCACCTTTGAGACACAGGAGAAAAAACACAATTGTGTGTTCCCAGATGTTACTTTTAATCTAATCATGAAGTCAGAGTTTTTTCAGAAAGCCATGGAAGGGATGGAAGGGACTCCAGGATATGATCTAGTCCAATCCTTTTGTTCTAAGCAGGGTCAGCTACAGCAGGTGGCTTGGGGCTTTGCCCAGTTGGGTTTTGAGTATCTTCATTGATGGAAACACCACTACCTCACTTGGTAAACCAGCTCTTGCACAGTGTTTGACTTGTCTCAAAGTAAAAGTTAGTTCTTGCATTTAAAGGGAGTTTCCTGTATTTCCGTTAGTGCTCATTGCTTCCTGTCTTGTCACTGGGCATTGCTGAGAACAGCCTGACTCTGTGTTCTTCACTCCCTCCCAGTGGGTGTTTGGATGCATTGACAAGAGCTTGCTCGAAATCATCCCACCTTTCTTAGCTTCTCCTCTCACCTCCAATATTTCAAGCCTTTAAAGGCCTTCATGGCCTCTTGCTGGGCTCTCTGCAGACATCTGTGCCCCTTGTGTGCTGAGGGGCCCAGAACCTGACACAACACTGCAGATGTGGTCTCTCCGGTGCTAAATAGAGGGGAAGCATCACACCTCTCAATCTCCTGATAATTCTGTTTTTAATGCAGCCCAAGACAGTGGTGGCCTTCTTGGCCACAAGGGCACATTGCTGGCTCAAGGTGATTTTCAAGGTGACCTTATTGCATACCAGAACCTTTTCTGCAAGCTTGCTTTCTAGTCAGTCAGTCCTCAGCATGTGCTGGTGCATGAAATTTTTCCTCCAAGGCACAGGACTTTGCATTTCCTTTTGTTGATCTGCTTGAAGATACTGTTTGCCCAGCAGCCCCTGAGGCCTCAGTCAGCTGGACTTTTCAGAGATAGTCAAGAGTGGCTTCACAATGATGTGAGTCACCTACTGAGGGCATCACACTCGGACTCAGGAGTTCATGTCTGTCCAGTTGATTAAATATTCCCTAACCTCAGCTCCTTCCACTCAAAGAAGTCATATTTCTGCTGGGATCATGCCACCCTACTGCCACTACTTATATGTATCATTTCTATGTTTCAGCTCAATCAGGAGCTCATTGTCCATCCATGCAGGATAACTGATACCTTCACTTGATTTTTGGCCAGTCCAGATAGACAACTGCTGAGCTTGGAGGAGATGAGCTTACAGAATCAACACACTCTCCTTGAACTTGTATGTTTCCAGGACGATCTCCCATGGCATTTGTCCACCTAGACCCCTCAACAGTGAAGTTTTGCTTTTCTGAGGCCCAGAATTATGATTGTGCTTTTTGGTTTATTCCTTCTTTGCAGCATCCCAAACTCCATCATCTCATGCTCCTGACATTCACCTTCCCAACTAATTCATGTTTGCAAAAGTATGAGGAACAGTAGAACTACCCTCCGTGATGACCTGTGTCAGGAAGTTATCAATGCATTCTGGAAACTTCTTGGCTTGCTTGTACCCCGCTGTGTTGCCCTCCACTGATATCATGTGGTTCAAATCCCCATGAGGACCAGGGCCTGTGATCTTGAGGCTACTTCTAACTGCCTGAAGATTTCATTGACTGCATGTTCCTCATGAAGTAGTCCAGACACAAAGTACAATATTGGTAGCTTTCCATAGGGCTTTCCACTAATCATGACCAAAAAGTCACTTGGCTCCTCACCTGGGTGAGCTCTCTGCATTCCTGCTCTTCTCTCACATAAAGAGCATTTCTATACTGATGGGAAAGACCATGGAGTGATAGAGTACAGCTTCTGGTGTGTGGAGAGGTTTGTGCTGCTTTGTCTAGTTGAAGTTAATGATAGCAGTAGTTTCCTTTTGTGAAAACATCCACAAGCTTGCTGTCACATATTGCTTGATTCCTCGGTCATCCTGGGTTCTGTAACAGCTTTAGGCCTGCATCAGGATCAGATCCAGCTTGCTGTGAAAGAACCTGGTTTACCATCAGTTCATTTATCTTTTTTATATTACTAGAATGTCCTTGATGTAGCATCCCAAGACTCCTTTGCTGTTCCTTTTTTGGGCAAGAAAGCAAATTCCTCAAATGTTGAACAGGTCTGACAAGTTTTCAACTTCCCTTTATAATTTCATTCATTCCAAAAAAATACCTGAATTAGAGTAAGGGAAACATATTGACTTCTTGTCCAGTTTAATCACTCTGTGTTCATGGGACCACGGAGAAGACTTGACTATTTTAATTTTACAAACATGAACAAGAGGGGGTTGTTTGTCATTCATTTTCTGAAACTTACATTTGGTTTTATCTTATGCTAAGTTTGCTGTACTCGTTCTGAAATTGCTTTGCTTCACTATTCATCTTGTTTTGACATTTATTTACATACTATTTTTTTTCCTCCACCTTTCAATAGCATGATTTAAGAAAACTTAAATTTTTATTCTTTTTTCCTTCTTTCTCTTGCTTTTGGTTTCCAGATGTCCCTGTCACCTTTTTGCATAATTATTCCTTCTTCTTAAACCTTAAAAAAGGTCTTTTTTATTGCTCTTTATTTTTCTTTCATCTATTAAACATTTCCTAATATTTTTTATTTGATAGAAAATCTTGCTATTTCTTTTAGTGCAGAATAAAATAACCAAATGACATTGTTTTTTCCTGTAGACTTCTCTCTGTCTTATTTTCACTTCCTTGCTACCTTCCTTTAGTTCTCCTTTTCTACTTATCACCACTATACTTCTTAAGTCAGACAGCGCTCTGTCCTTCTGACTTCACTTCTAAGATCCATCATGCCACTCTGAATGTTTTTTGGTGTTTTGGCCTGGGGTTTTTTTTTTTGTTTGTTTGTTTCTTTGTTTGTTTTTGGTGTGTTTTTTTGTTTGTTTGTTTGTTTGTTTTTGTTTTTTTTTATCTTTGTGGCTTTAATCATATAACCTATCATAATCCTGAGAATGTTTGTTTGTTTGCTTTTGTTTTTAATATTTCCCCCTTGTTACTGTGTTACTCCTTGAAGTTTGTCTGTTTGATATTTGGGTCTTCTCTTTTGGAACACTTTGTATTTTGAATGGGTGCCTCTTTAGATCTTCTTAGGTTTCTCACTTCTTTTTGCTCAGAGTAGGCAGTGAGACTGTTTCTGCATGTGGGAAACATTCCAAAAGATCCTCACCTTGCCTGGAAACAGGGATTGCATCTAGAGTGTGAAAGGATGATTATGCCTCTGATGTGTTATCTACATTATGTGTCACATCATGATGTAGCACAGCATCTTCCAGGCTCAGCCTTCATTGTCCCCAGATGACAGCAACAGATAGATAAGGACAGTCTCTAAATATTTTCCCTTTCTAATAGGCACATCTGCTCTTCTGATCTGCCCAGCATAAAGTAGAATCTTTTCTGTAACAAACTTAAAATGTGACCTGGCTCCCTGCACCTCAGGAGATGGTATACCAGATTTAAAAACAAAAATTGAACAGTGGACAGGCTGGTTGATGTCTTCTGGCTAAGAGATACAGTATATGTACAGTGTTAGATCTGAGTGAGTGGTTGCATATTTGGGGTGTGCTTCTTGATTTTGTGGCATTTACTCTTTGCTTAACACACCATAACTGCTCCAAATGAGCCAGTTATGGATATCTTAACTTAAACACTTATTGGTAAGTGGATTTATTGACATGATCTATTGAGTCATTAAGTTCTACAATACAAATCCTTTGTATTGTCCTTCATTTGCAAACCACTAAACCATTCTCTCTGCTATGCATTTATGTTGTCATAGGAACTGCTTCTAAAGTTGGAGAGGAGAACAATTTCCATGAAGAATCAAACTCAAAGTATCAGTAATATGAGCATCATAACTGCTTTCTGATTAGCTAGGGGTCTTAGTTTATTATTAATCTCTCCCTTACAAATAAATATAATAACACTTTTGAGGAGTAATTTATCTCTACTATATTATGCACTTTTGGATCAATAGCTTCACAACCCCAATACCTAATGCTTTCCCAATACTTCTGTAAACACCACAGTTTAGCAGCACCTTCAGTACCTTCCAAAGGCTTTCAGGCAGTTTCTTCACTGTAATAATACATGGCCATCAGTAAAACCATTTTCCTGCAGCTTTAATCTGCATGATTCTTCTAGGCCATGGGCTTCAGGGACACTGAAGACTGTTGTGCTTCTTTATCTTCATACTTGTTATCAAAAGGATGCTTCTTAACTGTAGCCTATTTTATGAGTAAAAGAATTTTAGAATAATTTTACTTTCTCTGTGTATAAGTGGTCAGACACTGTTGATATGCACTGTCAAGTACATATCTTCTTTGAGTCACACAAGTTTTTTTATAAAATTGAAGTTTCAGCAAAAACTTTAAAAGATCACTCATTGGATCAGTCTGGGATACAGTTAACTCTTTTCATAGCAGCCCAAAGGGTGATATGTTTTGGATCTGTGGTTAAACTGTTGATAGCACATGGGTGGCTTCCCAACAATGTTTGGAATTCAACCCACTACATCCAGGAGAGTAATACTAGGGGAAGGTTCAGTCATTTTAGATGAAACCGAGAACCTCTTGACACAGAATAATAAACAGTCTGTGACTTGAGTGCTCTCCATGCTGCATGTCAAATATTTAATATGCACAAGGAACACATGTTGTATAGCTTTGTCCTGTTATAGAATACATGTCCACTCCTAGATGTGTTTGTAGAGGAGAGCTGAATGATTTGCTACTTTAATATCATTTATCATTTCTCTCATTTTTAGCCCCTTGTGAAGCCAACACATTCTTTTGCCACAGTAATATGTGTATAAATAATACACTGGTCTGCAATGGACTCCAGAACTGTGTGTATCCCTGGGATGAAAACCACTGCAAAGGTAACACTTAGAATTGAAAAAAATTGTCATCTGCACTGCATGAGATACAGCATATAATACTCAGTTTCTTTCTAAGTATGTGCCAAATGGGTGAAAACTTAGGAAAAGTAATTGAGGGAGAGCATACATTAAGCAATAGAGAAAATGAAGGAAAGTAAAAAAATGCCAGTGGATTTTACTTTCAGTTTTTTCATTTTTTTTCTCTGGTGTTGCTTTGGTTGTGCCCTGCTATCTGTTTATGCACTTCTGGGAGGTTTTCTGATCACTTGGTCTCTGCTTTCCATACAATCTAAAGTATAATTAAATGTAATATTTTGGGTTCTTTACCATAGTTACCTTTGTAGTGGAGTAACATATAAGAAGCAGATGTCTTTTAGCTGCATGATATGTCCATAATAGCCCAGGTAGTCTTATAAAGGAAGGTGGAATTAACACTGTCAGAAAGCAACCAAATCTGCCTATAATCAAATGAAATTGAAGTGCAAGGAACAAGCTTGTAAATATTGCATCTGGAAAGAAGATGTAATATTTATTTCATAGGCAGGGAGTGATGTGTCCTACCAATGTACTGACAATGGTTTCTAAATATTTCTGTGGTTCTGTTACAAAACCAAACAAACAAGCCCCAAAACAGCATCTGTGTTGTCTTCAGGGAAAAGAGCTTGACAAACTTACATTGCAGGCTAGGGAGACAGTTCACTTCTGTTCTTGTATCCCCCTGTCTCCTCCTACTGCAGATTTGTTCCTGAAAGCATGGGATATGCCAAATTTAGGAACCAATCAAGAAAAAATTTCAGAATTAAGTGGATTAGCAGTCAGCCCATAAGTCTACTGAAGCCTGTAAAATCCTGACAAGTAGTGAAATAGGGTAAAACACAAATAAAAACATATACTTCAAAAGAACACAGCTAAACTGTGGCATAGCATAATATTCTTCTAAGAAACTAAACAGACAATTGGGAAATGATTATTCATTCTCTTGTTCATCGCAATAGAGGAAAACAGAAAACCTTCATCACTCTTCAATTTCCAGAATGATTTTCATCTTTCCTTTGTCAAGTATCTTTTATCAGGTCTTGTGCATTTATCCTCTCTTGTTTTTCTGACTACAAAAAGGAGGTTTGCTGATTCCAGCAAAAATGTTGTTTGCTGCAGTGTTGCTTTTTCTAACTCTGCCTTTTCTCCAGAGTCTGGGTCAGTCAATTAGAGAAACAGAGTGAATCTACAACCTTAGACAATGATCTGAAGAGTTAAGTTTTGGTAACTAGGAGATTTTGAAGAGATTAATGTTACCATTTTGGTGCTAATAACTTCCATTTCAAAGGCTTTTTCTTAATACCTTTTATATGTTTTATGTTGCCAGGAAAAATTACACAAAACTAGGTGTTGAAACTTAACCACAGTTGTCTTGCTATGCCTGAGAGAGACGGATGAAAACACTTTCAACTTGAATTTCTACAAGGCTCAGCCACCATATTGTGCCTGCAGCCTTGTGAAAGCCAATCACAGAGAAAGATGCACAAGACGTGGGGGAAACTGTTTTTGTTGTATTAATTTACTGCATTTTTCTGCTTTATTCACAATGCAGAATTTGGTGACTAACTTATTAGAGGCTCCTGAGTAAAGGGTAGTAGGTATGATCAGCTTTTGGATTTTTATGGCTGTTTAAAAAGGTTATGGTAATTAATGGGGGGGGTGGGAAAACAGAAATATCTTGCACAAATTTGTGGTTTTTTTCCTTTCTGAAATCTAAATTTTAATAACTTCTATTTTCTCCTGATTTAGTTTTTTCATTGAACGCTGTCAAAATTCCCACTCAGCTCATAAATACTAGATCTTAAATCCTGTAAAATCTTGTTCTTTCATAGGACCTAATGTCCTAGCTGCATATATTTACTGGGAGAGAGAGAAAATAATGAATTAATCTGTAAAAGTCTTAGGGGCTTTAGCAGCCAAATGGAGTTCAGAGGTGACACTGAAGCCATCTGCTTGTTATGGTCGTTGTTTTTTATAAAAAATTAAAATAACTATTTTGTTTAATTAAACTTGCAATATGCCCTGAATAAATAAGTTTACAAGTGAATAGGCACACAAAGGATTTGTGTGTTGCTTCTTCGTCTTTCACAAATATCTGATTTCTTCCTCTTTTCTTTTTTGTCAGTGAGATTGATTAAGTGAACTCAGAAATAGACTAGGCTCAGCCTTGCAGTAATCTGTGAACCCATCATAGTTGTTTTTATTCTTGAACTGCGATTAATGATGCGCTTTTTTTTTTTTTTTATTCCCTGTCACACAGAAAAAAGAAAAACAAACCTATTGGACCAACTTACCAATACCAGTGGGACTATAATTGGGGTGACTTCTTGCATTGTGATCATCCTCATTGTTATCTCTATTATAGTACAGATCAAGCAGCCTCGTAAAAAATTTGTCCAAAGGAAAACAGACTTTGATCAAACAGTGTTCCAGGAGGTGTTTGAGCCTCCTCATTATGAATTATGCACCCTTAGAGGGACAGGGACTACAGCTGACCTTGCTGACGTTGCAGATGACTTTGAAAATTATCATAAACTGCGGAGATCCTCTTCAAAATGTATTCATGACCATCACTGTGGATCACAAGTGTCTAGTATTAAGGGCAGCCGTAGTAACCTCAGCACAAGAGATGCTTCTGTCTTGACAGAAATACAACCCCAGCCTGTAAAACCACTCGTTCAGCCTATGAACAGGAGAAATATCCTTGTCATGAAGCATAGCTACTCACAAGATGCTGCTGATGCGTGTGAGATAGATGAAATTGAAGAGGTGCCAACCACAAGTCACAGGCTGTCCAGACATGATAAAGCTGTTCAGCGGTCAGTATCCATAGATTTTTGATGAAGACTATTGTGTAAGGACTTGATTACCCAAACATATTCATTCTTTGTTCAGTAAAGACGTATTTTCTTTCTTATTTATTTATTGTTTAAATTTCTGTTTCCTGATAGCACATGCCATTATGTTATCTCTCTTTCTGTCTCTCTTTCTCATTTCTGCTCCTCTTTCCTGAAGGATCCTGTATCTCCGTTTTACCTTTCTACTTTTTTTCTTTCTTTTTCTTTTACTGTTTTACATATACCCACATGCATACACACACAGGTCAACAGAGAACAGGTACAATTTTTAAAAACCAAAGAAGATTGTGTGAATTTAGATTTTTGGAATAGCCACATACATGTGGTTTCCTTGTAACTGAGGTGGCCTTGAATATCATCCACTGTTCGCCTAACCATCTCTAAATAAATTCATCAATAAATAAAAGATACATATATTCATTTTGATGCGTGTCACAAGAATGAGGAACACAGTCCTGGCGTAAGGAAGCCACTTTCCGCATGGAACATCACCTTTTATATAATGAATGACACTATTTCCAAAACTTTACTATATCTCTTCCATTATTGATCACAGTGTTTTGGTTTGTCAAATAAGACAACATAACGAACACATATATATTTACATATAAAAATGAATTTAAAAGAAATATTTCTAATCAATAAAAAAAGAAAAATCAAGCATAATATTTTTAATAAAAGAGCTATTTCTTCTGTATATTGCACTTTGAATCACTGTAAATATGAATGATTAAAAGTTTACAAGTTTAAGAAGTTTACAAGTAAAAGAAAAAGAAAACCAAAAAATTTATGAACAATTTATTTGAAAAAGAACACATAACCCTTTTTTAATATATTTGTGCTTTCTCTTGCATGCTTTAGTTATGCATTTCTTGTTATTCTTTACATGACCTCCATATTTTATTTGCACATTAAGGCATTTCTTTCTCTTAAAAAAAAATTATTTTGTTATTTTAATCCACTTGCATGTCTATGTCATGAATATCGATCAGATTATCAAAGTGTACTGTTTATAAAGTATCTATATGCATATATTTCTTTTTTTCTATGCAAACACTATTATTTTGAATGAAATAGCCATAACATTCCAGGTTCTGCCTCATTGGGTCTCTAAGCAAACATGAGTCTGAGTACAACACAACTAGGGTCTAAGAGAAAAACCTGAGGTAAGTAAACATACTTATACAGCAATTGAACCATCTGTTGCTTTCCATTTTATTTGTTATATTGCTAAAATGTGTATTAAGTCTCAAATATTATGTCATCTTGTATGGAAACAGGTTTGAATGTCAAAAAACTGAAAGCCAGATGACCACTTTAGCATTGCAAACTAAGCAAAATTTGTTAATTTCTTATTTTTGACAGAATTACAGTCAGCCCTAGCAAAAGCTATCTTCATTCCAACTGCATTATGAAGTCATGTGTTCTGCATGACTCTTGCATTTCATTTATTTATTTCTTAATTATTATTTATGGAAATAAAAGTTAGAGCCCCAGCATGTGATATAGAATGTAAAAACCTGAAAATTTAATTCAAGTCAGTAAGATGTAGAAGTATGTGTTTTCAGTTCATTTTTTTCATCCAATCTTGTGAAGTGTTGGGGGAAGAGTGTGTGTTAATATTGATAAATTTAGGATTCTGTAGAACTAAGATTAATGTTTTCAAATTAAACTTACTTTTTGGAGTATTTACCGAGACTTTTCATTTTGCATAATTTTTATCAGCAATTAATAAACATAATCTCAGATGTTTATAATGGAGTTATAGATAGCTGCTAGTCTATTATTTTATATATGTGTATATATAAGCATATATATGTGTATATACATTTTTATGTGTAGATATGTATAAAGCAATTTTACAGTGAAATAATCCATTAATGGTTTTATTGCCTGGAGATAGCTTAAGTAAATATTTTAATGTTTTTTTTTTTTCCCTTGAGAGAACATATTTTAACTTAGTTTTGATTTCAGACAACTATTCATGCAGTCACGCAAACTCTGAATGGAAAAATCTATAATGAACTATCTCAGGTCTCTGAAAGAAAGAGAGGACAATTATCCAATTTAATTTAATTGCCTTTATGCAAACCTAAGAAGTATAGAAATATCTTACGTCCTTAGCAAGATATTCCCATTCCACAAAAATATATTTATTTTGTAATTTTGTTTCTGGACACAAACTGCTCCTTAGTTATTAAATGTGTTTGGAAATTTGATGAAAACTTGAGGAAGAAATTAGTTCCTGAGACTTTCCTTTTATTTATTTTATTTTTTTTTTTTAAATCATAGTTTTCTTTAAATTGATCTATGTCTATTATTTACTTGTATGTTGTGTGATATGTAGAAGAAGATTTACATTGAACTTTTGTCATATGTACGTTGTTTTCATTATATAGACTGCTTGAGAATAGTGCGCTCCTGGGTGATTTTGAACATGCTACAGTGAAATATGAAACTATCGTCATTGGAAACACCAGCTAGAGGTTTTATGGACTCTGACCAGCTATTCTCTTATCATGAAAAAATTCAGCAGTGTTGAGTAAAATTACTAGAAGGCAATAAGACTTTGGTTATTATGCTTATCAGTCATTTCTCTTTTTGTTTTTCTCTCTTCTTTTTGTTGCAAGTAAAATTCCCAGTTTCAGGAACAATTTATTGAAATCAGGTATTTAGCCATTCATAATCACTTCAATAGAAACACTTGTTGGATAAGCATCTAGCAATATGACTGAATTTGACATTGAGAAATTAATCTGCATGTATGTTACTGAATATTTGAGTTGGCAAAAATCCCTTTATTAGATACATTGTAAAAAGCATGCATTCACAGTTATTGCTGTTACTGTTCCATTTCTGTGTCATATGCTTGCTACTTGTAACTTTTATATAAAAATACATAAAACAATGTATAATAATTTCGTACCTTGAGTTTAATGCAATGTTTTCTTTTACCTAATTTACCAATCCTGTGTAATTCAGGAGATTAACCTTAAAATGTAATTTCTAGGAACTTGAAACACAGATATAGCAGAGAATCAACTCTCTCTTATCCCTCGTTTACTGAACAGATCTTAATTTTTTAAGATTTAAATGAATTCATAATAGGTTGATCACCTAATTTCAGTTAAAAGGTTTGTGATAAGCTACGTATTCCATTCTGTACTCTTAACTAATTTATTTCCATGGCAATTGTTAGGAAGTTTACTTCTGTACAGTAGAGGAGCAGATTTTTATTAGTTACACAAATCTTATGGTTGGGTTCCAACTTAAGAAATACAGACATAAACCATTTCCTTATGCAAGATAAAATAATGTTTGTAATTCAAGCTGTTAAGTATTAATAACCAACACCAAAATCAAATTTGAGAGGTTAGTTTTTTAAGGAATTACTATAGGTTGAAGAGCCACTATTACGTAAAGTTGAAAGCCTCCTCATCTAAGAACTCAATAACCATGCATAAAATCACAGTTTCATTATCTATTTGAAGTGTATCTTTCAAGTTGTCTTCCAAAAGAAATCTTAGCTCCTGAAACATCTTATGTCATTCATGTTTGTTAGGTTTTTTTGCATAAAAATGTTGCTAGATTTATTAGAAAAAGTGTAAAGAATTCCATCTATGTTTCTAAACTATAAGTACATGAGAAAAAAGAAAACCTAAAAGACTGACATAAAAAATGTGATCTATATAAGCCGTTTACATATATATAATTTGCATAATTAAAAATACAGAAAATCTGATTTCTACAACTGTGACATAATAGTGACATGAGAAGAAGGGTTTCAGGTATTTGACTACTTTTATATTTACAATGTATTTTACAACTATTTTTAGCTTGAATAATTTGTTTGTTTTCACATATTAGCTGCAAAAGCAGTCCTCAGTCTTCTGCAGTCATTGAGAGTCATTGAGTAATCCTTCAGTTACATGGGTTTGCAATATGCACTAATAGTTCATTTCCAGATCAGGGGCTCTTCACAAGTTCATGCGATTTATCACTGGTTTTTCCTTAACCTTTCCAAGTCCTAGCTCATCATCCTTTTTTTAAGTATATGTTGAGATATTTGCCACATCTATGCTTAAAAGGGATGCACCCATGCATCCCTTACAAAATGAAGGAAGAATTAAAGATTTGCTAAATGAAATGCATATACATGCAGATACTTGTATGTATATTAATAGATATTTAGTGTTTGAGATAGTGTATAAAATAGGGACAAATCTAAATATGAATTTAGCTTTGAATGAATGGTATTGTTCACACAGCAAAATGCTGAACTTCTTTTTAAAGTCCCTGTATAATTATATCTAAGTGCCTAAATCCCACTGTAACACAGAGTTTGTCTAGTCCCTCCTAGACAAGTACACAATAAAATTAATTTTAAGATTTTTCCAGTGAAGTGTTAACTGAAAGAACTGGACTGGAGAAGACATGGATATTAATAATTATATTGCATGCACATCTTTGCTTTCTTTAAAAATATCTAATCGTGCCGCAGAGAAAAGAGGGAGAAACATAAAATACTGTGTAAACTGAACAAGTCAAGCAAAGTGAGAATGTTAATGCTGGATCCTGGAAACTCCTTTAGCAACATAGTGCCTAATAGCTAGGTATACCCTTAAACAAAAAACATTGTAATTACAAAATACATGTATAATGGGGTAACAGGGTCAAATTATATCTATTAAAATATTTTAAAAATTAATTCAAACACAGATAAAATACTATAATTACAATATTTAATTTCAAGTAGTTGAATCCTTTGTATAGTCAGTGTGAAAATTAGTCTAGTCCACTATACCACAAACAGTAAAGATAATATTTGCTTCTTATCACACAATAGTAGGATATCTTAATGTGATCTATGAAACTCAAAATATTAAAATAAAAGGGGTCGTTGCTGGGAGTAAGCAGCTCTCCTTTCCTATCAGTATTTTTCATTATTATGAATCCACTTGTTTAAAACCTGAAGGAAGTTCAAACAAGCTTTAAATTTTATGGAAAGGAAGTTTCGGTTAAATTTATGCAGCTGTATGTGTTAACATTGTATAACACAGTAAATTACTGTGGATTAGCTGAGCTGCTAGTCCTAGCTTCATGCATTTTAACTCATGTTTGCCTTAAACTAAAACTAAGAATTATATTTGCTAGTTAATTTTGGTTTGACTGGTGCAATGAGCTATGTTGACAGTATGGTTATTTCTTGCATACTTTTTAAAAATGAGGTTTTGTTATCATAGTCCATTGAAATATTGTTTATAGTTTTGTGGTCTTGTTTTGTTGTTTTTTTTTTCCCCCCTCCATGAATGAAATGTTGTGGATTTACTTTTCTTTTTGCATGATAGTTGAACAGCCATACTCAACCTTTTTTCTCTGCTCTGGGAAATATGGCCTTTGCAATTTGTCAAGGACTCTCTGCAGAATCATTTAAAAAAACTCAGGAAGTTCATATTGTAAATCATCCTCATTTAAACTTTTTCTATCTTCACAATTCTAAAAACAGCTTGGAAAAAATAGTCTCTGATAAATGTTAGCACATTATCCTTCAATGTTTCTCAATTTTTATGCTGGAAATATTCTCTTGTACCTATCAACAATGTAGCCTGTGAGAGGGAATAAGAGAAAGTAGGAAGGTTTCTTGTTAAAGAGAAATTGTTAGCCCCCACACCCTCCCACACCCCTCAAAAAATCAGACAAAGAAAAGAAACACAGAAAGATAGTATTATTAGAAGAAGAACATAAAGGACTTTTGCTAATACCTATTCCCGAATTGGCAAACATTTTTATGACAGATAATTTCTTTAACCACCAAATAAAAGCATTCTGGTCATGTCCAGCTCTGAAAGACATGATACTTCACAGAACACTGTCCTACAAACAAAATTTGGTTTTTTTTGGTGTGTCTTTTACTTTATGTGTCAATCTCCCTGATACCACAAAGATATTTCAGCTGAGGGAGCACAGCTGAAGTACTGAGGCATATACAAAGGACAAAAGCTGCACCATTCAAAACTGTTTTGAACATAGAAATCTATATCTGATCTGAAAATATCTCATTTGTGGCTCAGCACTTGATGTGAAGTCTTACATTCACAACTCCACTGCTCTTCATCATTACCTTAGGATCATCTCTCTTTACTCTTTGATGATCACTTTACATCTTTATCACTTGCTGCCTTTCATTTCTGTCCACAGTGAGTTTAGTTTGAGTTTAGCTCTGTTCCTGTCTCACCTCAAAATTCACTGGAAATGCTGAATTCCTACCAGCTCCCTGCTTTTGTGTTACCCTTGAATCCGCCACCTCTTTCCCATCTGTCATTTTAGAGCCATCTTAATCATACCTTGCCTATAAACAGCAAAATGAAAACATGAGATCTCAGCATATCCTAATCACTCTCAATTTATGTAAAACAAGAAAAGCTATGAAGATGCACTGGAATGGACAGGAGGATGGGCTCATTAAGGTATACTGGGCATACTGGGTCTGCATTTTAATGACTGTTCATCAGTGCTATCTGGGCAGTCTACCTCCATGTGTTGGCATGACTGCTCCTGTCATAGCCATACCTCAGTGTTCATCCACCATTTTTCTTCTCCCAGTTTACACCATTCTCAAACCATGTCCAGCACTTCTAAATTTTCTTCTGTGCTGCATTTATATTAGTATGTATCTCCACACAACATAAATCCTTGTCCTAGCCTCCTTCACATAACTATTAAAACAGTGCACAGCCTGGCAAACATCTGCCAATGGTGTGGCAAAGATAAGGTAAGAACAGCAAGGTAAGAACATCAGCTACCAGAAGAAGCAGGAGTTGCTGCTTCCATGCATTTTCTTTCCCAGGAAAAGGAATTTTGCTGATCCACAATCTCCAAACAAGGTCACCATGGAAAAAAAGGGAAGCTGCTATCCTCTTCAAGAAATTAATCCTAGCTAGGAGAAGAGAGACAAACGAAGAAGCCCATGATGAAAATTGTAAAGAACAAGATTGCTTAGATTTCTTTACCAAAGTAACAGTCCTCACCAACACTCTGCAGCATCATTTCATCTCTTCATTCTCAGATAAAGGAAAACTGTGGTTCAAGCCTTCTTCATCCCCAGGAGAAGGATGCTACAACTGTGAGTACCAATTTTATTCAGAATTCTGGAAGGACTTAAAAGCTTCTTGCATATATGTAGGCAGACAAGGACTTACTGGGCATATGAGGGTAATGTTGTGCAGCTACATGCAAACTCTGCAACATCTAGTTATTTAGATCTTTTAAGTTTTCCATTCTTCAGTCAGTCCTCCAGAAAGGTACATAATAAACAGACTTAACTACTTTAAAAAATGGTTGCTTTTCAGGAAAGCAATCCCTTGGTATTTAATTTAATTGGATGTGAAAATACCTGTGGTGCATGCTGCAGCTATTGTGAAAAAAAAGTGGGTTTTTTTTGCACAGATGCTAGATTAATGTATCCGGTTAGATGAACCATTCAGTTGGATCAACTGCATCACTAAATGAAAGCAACTTTCATCTGAGGTTTTACTTGCAAAATTGCAGTGCCTGATTCATGTTTTAGTCACATCCTCCTTCTAGATCCTGCTTTTTTTCCAAGTTCATTGAAAGTTTTAGTTAGGAAAAATCAGTTCGTTGTAAGTGAATGACTTAAACCATCTTTAGTGAAGCCAAAAATATGATTTGTACTGGGGAAGGAGAGCTTCATTCTCATTTATCAGTGCCAGAGGAGTTTTCAACACAAGTCATCTACTCTTTCCCTTTTGTTTTAAAATCAGTAATTTAAAGAAAATTTAATGCTTCATACTTAGGTGATCCATGTAAGTTTGAAAAGTTAAGTAAAAAAATTAAAGAGAACACCAGAAATCTAAAGTAAGCATATTTTCCAAATGATCAAAGCAACAATAATATTTTCAGAAGTTACAGCTGAACCCTTGGTTACTACACAAGCCCAATCCTAGCCTTCATTTTTTAAATAAATTTCGTATTATCATAAGCTAAAGTTCAGCTCAGGAATATGAGTGATTTTATATTTGCATGCCAATTTAAAATTTCAAATTTAACATTTAAAAATCTGTAAGGTGCTGATATCCTTTATTTTAAGCACAACTGATTTTGCTGGTCAGAAAGAATTGCAGGGTTTTTTTCAGAGACAAGGCTCTGCATTTTGAGTTTTCCTTGCCAAATGGAAGACACTTTTAATTTCTTTCCAACATTTTCACTCCCACATTCTACTAACTAGTTTTGGTGCAGAAAACACCCATGGGGTGATTTTGTTTGATATTCTGAGCATGTCTGGCACCACTTTAGTAATGAAACAGTACATTACAGCTCTGCCTGCAGGAAGAATTTCTTCAACTGTTATCTAAGTTGCATGGCCAAGATCCAGGCCCAGAGACTTGTGCTGTCATTTGAGAATAACTTCGGTGGCATAAAGTATCTTGTTAGCTTTTAGTATCTTGGTAAAAAGTTTACACTAATCTAGGCAAATATTATTTTACTAGAAATAATTTAAATCCTACATTTTTAAAATGTCAACATGACATCTCCATTTGTTAATATCACCATCTATTTGATGATTGAAAAGAGAGTGATCCTAACATGGAAAACTTAGAGTTCATAGCAGAAGGCAGCAAGGATTTTGTGACATTTTTTACTGAATATGCTACAGTTTTCAGATCTGGGATTTTTTTTTTTTTCCTTTAATTCAGCTAGAAATCTTAGGTTTACTCCTCCCTTTTGTGATACAAACTTTGTAGTCTTTATGTGACTATCAGATTAGCATCTCTTTTGCAATTCAGTAGCTTACAGGGACTCAAAAAGAAAAAAATATTTCCTGTGCTGGCATATAGTATACGGACTTATAAAGAAGTCTATCAAATGTCATTAGAGTTTATCTGGATCACAATGTGCTGCTAGAAAATTATTAGATTAGAGATGTATAAAAAGAAAAATAGGAGATTACTCTAGAAGTTCTGAACAATTTTAGTTTTCTAAGATTTTATTATTCAACTGGATTTGATCAAAAGAGAAATCTCAACAGGCATAAACTTTTATGGAAATCTCAACAGAGACATAAACTTTATATAGCATCAAGTTTTAAATACACATCTGTTTGGAATATATGGAGTAAAAAGTAAGGGAACATTTAGGAACTTTTTTAATGCTTTGAGAAAACAAGTGCTTCTTCTGTCTCAGAATTAATCAAACAAATTTTCAACAAGCTCCTTTCTATACAATCTGTGCATAGTGATGAACAATCCATTTAAATGGGAAGTATAAAATGCAGTATTTAAGAAGGAACAGAAGTAGATAATGGTAGTGAAAGTGTTTAGAAGTATGGTGTATGATTCTGAACCTGATAAATAAACCTTGAAATACTGCAAAATTTTAGTCCCTCTGGTTTCTTTACTATAAGACATATGATTTAGTGTTGTGACATACCAAGGGCATAATAGCCAATTAATTAAATAAGAAGTTTCTCTCTTAGAGCTCCTGAATCAGAATCTTGTCATTCAGCCTCTGAAGCTCAGCACTCTCTGCTGCTGGTGCCATTAAATGAGCTGGTAATTCAGAAGGCACTTTGTGACAGACCTCTTTGTCATTTTTGTTAAGACTACAAAACCCACCTCCAATTATGATGGTAACAGCAGAAGTTAGTGGATGATGAAAAATTTGGTTCAATTAAACTTTAACTTTATAGCTGTATTGCCTTTTATTTGTCTTTACATTTTACCAAATTATAGTAGAAATTAGAGGGTAGGTAAACTTAAATTTCATTTAAAATATGTTCTATCACTCTGTCTGGATTTTCTTTCGCATTCTTGAAACCTGTTTGCTGATAAATACCTATCAAATGTTTCTTATTTTATGCCATGGCTCAAATGACATTTAGCTTGAGAATGAAGTTCTGAAGATTGAAATTTTGTTATCTTACCTCACCTCTTGACATTTATTAACATTTTGAAGCTCTCCAGCCTTTCAGGATCTGCTATCCAGTTTGAAGCTGACTTTTATCAGTGCTGAATACCAGCCATGTCAGAAGAAAGAAGAAAAACTTTTCATCAGAAGATTACTAATCCATTTTCTCAATGAGACGAACAATCTGAGTACTAGAGCCACGTGGTGCCTTCTACTGCTAGGTGGAAAAAAAGCCTAACATTTCAATTCATGGGTTGTATTTTTGCTATGTGAAAACAGTCCTTGTCTTCAATTTCAAAGCTTATTGAGGAGAAAGTGGAAATCAAAGGAGGATGATAAGGGGAAAAAAAAGCAAAACCCCAGCAGTGGTAAGTAAATAAATAATTGTACACTGGTGCCTAAAATTAATGTACAGCATAATATGGGGCAGAGCCATTTCTGTTCCTTTTGAATAATTTGCAAATTCTCTAATGTGTTTATGGAAATTGTTTTTAGACCTGGATCAGGCATTGTATGCTAACACTTTAGTTAAGTTGTCTTCATCTACTTTTAATATTTAAGGACTTTCTAAATTCCTAAATGCTGTTTAAAGGAGTTAGAAACACAGTTCCAACAATTTCTACTACTTCACTTATTTTATAGATCATATATAGATCACAGGAACTACAATATGGAACACCTGTTGGGCCTAGAAAAACATATGCATAGCTATGGCATCAAATCAGTATTGTAATCATAGAGCATTGTTTGAAAAATGGGGCAAAATACAATGATGTTTTATAATGTCACATTGAAGGATGCAATCCACAGAACCCTAGAAAAGGACCTTTTAGAGACTAGGCAGTACAGAGTCATCTCTAAGGAGCTTTCCTTTGTCCTTTTTCATATGCTGATTTCTACAATAATAGCAAACATTGTGAAGTAGAAAGGGAGAACAAAGGCATAAAGCAGATTTTTTTTCTTTCATAATAATAGTAGTGCTTATCTCTGCATCTACTGCTTGGGTAATGTATTGTTTGGGGAGAATTCAGTGTGATATAGCCTTTCAATCATAAAATGCAAGGATGATGCTTATGCAAGCCTTCCCCAAGATCCTTATTGAAGTTTCATAAAATTCATAAATCCAATAAGCATGAAACGAGAATATTACAGCATTTTACCTTTGTTGGTTTCAGCAGGAAATTCATTCTAGATTAAAAAATCTCCAGAAAGCTCAAGTTTGAACAAAAGTCATGAATCTCTCCCTACTCCAAGTCATGCATATTATGAAGTTTAATACTGACTAATTTGCTGAAATGCGGTGCTTATGCTGACATATGCTATCAATATTCTGATGTGGCATGTTTTCCATCACTTAGAATGCATATCTCCCAGGTACATGGATACTCTATTACAAACACAGGAGCTTGTATGTCCCCAGACAGCAATAAGCAGTCATCAGATTGCTGAAAACTGCAAATGTGCCCAAGCTAATGCTGCAAGTATTTGGACTGATATTACACAAAGAAGCTGGACAGGGAAATACAAAGGAAGGCTTTAATCTGTTTCCAGAATATTTTATGCTTGGCATTACAAAATGTATTTCAATTTATATGACGATGAACATATGTTAAAAAGACTTATCAGTTCACTTTCTGAAGATGCTCTAGTGTTTCATTCTGGGAGAAAAAAAGATGCAGCTAAAATGTCATGATGTTTAGGAAATATCTGTTCAACCAGCTCAGGAGTAAGGAAACTCCACCCTAACTTTGTTTGTATTTTGTTGTTGGTTTCTGTGTCTTTAAATCTCCCTTTATGAATGTTAGTCGAAGGTATTTAATGTCTCAAAGCTGAAACTTGATTGAAATCTTGGATAGTTTAGCCTTTTCTGGCTTAAGTACAACAGAAGCCAAAGGAAAGATAGGTACTTGTTATTTCCTCAAGCCTGTGCCACTGCAGGGAGAGTCAAGAAGGAAACGGCCTCATCTGAAAAAAATTAAAAGTTTTTTAGACTCTTCAGCCCATCAGAAATCAAAGTACTGTAAATAAAGTCCCAGTGCTGTAAAAGTGCTTCTTTTCCTGTCAAAAACAAAAACAAAAACAAAAACAAACAAACAAACAAACAAAAAACCAAAAAAAAACCCAAAAAAATAACCACGAAAAACACCGAAACATGAGAGGCAGATTAAGGTTGTCTGACATTCTTCTAATTTATTAGTAGGTGATTGCTCATCTGCATTCATTTTCATGAAACTCTGAAACGGATCTGAGAGGTTTCAAGCTTAGCCTGCCACATGAAAGAAAATGGCATCTAACCAGTGGGCCAAGGAATAGGACTCCTCTTTACTCCTTTCACTTTTCCTATTAATCTAATGAATGTTTGTCTTTAAAAAGAGAAGGAATAATTCTTACATGAGTAATTTAACAGAGAACTATGCAAGAACAACTACAGTATTGTGCTTACAGGCAATTAGTTTTAGAATAGTTTCCATTAAGATGAATTTACAGCTTCAGCTAACAGTATCTGAAACGTTCCAGTTGAAAGCAGTGTCTGATACTGATTCTGTCTTTCCATGTTTCAATTCTGCTATTCCAGTAGAATTTGGGAACTCCTTCTTCTGAGGGCTGGAAGAAAATCCCTACAGAAGAAGGGATGCTTCACAACATATGCCTTACACAGCCACCACCCCTCCTCTAAGCGCGGTCACTCTCTGGGATGATCAAGGTCACGGGGTGGTAGTAACTAGTAGCAGCTGGAGGAAAAAGAGCCTGAGGGGATGTTGGAAAAGGGAAACTGAGGTCTTTTTCTAGTGTATTATTGCTGCTGCTTTACCAGTAACAGCTGATAAGTCATCTTGCAAATAGTAAAAGGGAGAGAAGTTTCCCTTTTGTCAGCCCCTCCTTATGTGAACTAACACCTTATCTGAGTTTACAGCAAATTCTGACTGGCAGAGGGGATTAAAAACACAGGGGTCTTTTCCTATCAACTAATTTTGCATTTTCACTTATTTTTAGAGGACAGTTCCATATTTTTTGCGTTTAAATAGAGCTACCTTGTCTCCAAGGTTTTTAGACACCTCAGGTTTTAGTGCAGGACAGGTTTTAAACTTTACTTTAATAGAGTAGTCAGCTTCTACTGGAAAGCTCAGTGTTCAGTATTGCTTTTTAAATGAATTCATAGTCAGAAATACTCGCGTCATGAATACTTATTTCTTTTGATCCAGGTCAAAACAAACTCAATTGACTGCCTCTGTGATGAATTTCAATAAATCTTTCTTATTTCTTTTTGCTAAAATGGGAAGATGAGGGGAAGAAGGTAGCATATTTTATCTGAAGTCAGTTTCTAATTCAATTAGAGCTTCATCTTGGCCCCATTGAACTCACTGGGCTTTTTGCCACTGAATTTAATAAGGTTAGATTCAGACTCATAACATGCAGTTTCTTATTTCTTCCAGATAACCAATTAAAATATTAAATATCTCAGGGTGAACATTTCCTTCTCATCCACATGTTCTTTGATATTGTGTTATTGCTTTTTCTTCTGTCCTTCTGTAACTTTTAATTAAGAGTTCCTTTGTGTGTAGGTAAAGGGAAACTGCTTTATTTTAAAACTTTTCAGGATATGTTTTAGTTTTGATGGTTTCTTAAAAGAGAAAAAAAAGTAGGAACATTATTATTTTTTTTTTCTAGTAGAGGTTTAATCTACCAAATGTACTTGCTTGAGGATGAATTGGGAAATGAGATGATGAATAAGGGGTATGAGAGCAGATATACACTTTCTCTCTCTCCTCTTTTAATTTAAAAAAGAAAAAAACAGAAAAGAATGTATTTAGTTATTAAGAATCCTTGTTCATCAGACTCTCCAGAAAAAATAAACCTCCTTTATATTTAACAAAATGTCCATTGTGAAAACAAGATTATTACTACTGATAGTTGGATTAATTTCTGAAGCCTTATTACATTTATCCATTAATTCTTTTTAAATCTATCAGGTCAGTGCTAACATCAGGGACAACTGAAGATAAGGCCTTTTGATCCAATTTGTGCCATTGGTTGCTATCCCTGACAATACATGTAAAAGGAATGCAATATCAAGGTCTGAAGATTCAGATAAGAACTTGAAGCAGGAGATGTGGGCAAAGCAACACCTCTAAAACGTTCTTGAATGTTGGTCTATTCTTATACAAAGAAGGAAGATATTTCAGTGATGGAGAGAAGGGAAAGAGAAAGGGAATGAGGAAGCTGAGGGGAGACCCCATTGGTCTCTAAAACGACCTGAAAGGAGATTGTGGTGAGGTAGGAGTCAGTCACTTCCGTCATTTTTTAGTCAAAAGAATGTGAAGAAATGGCCTTAAGTTGTACCAGGGAAAGTTCAAATTAGATGTTAGAAAAATGTTTATCACTGAGAATGATGGTTAATCATTGAAATAGGTTGTCCAGGGAGGCTGTGGACTCACCCTCTCTGGAAGTGTTTGAGGAGTCCAGGTTTCTCACTTGGGGATATGGTTTAGGGGTGATTATGGTGGTGCAAGGCTGATGGTTGGACTAGATGATCTTGAAAGTCTCTTACAAAATGTATGATTCTGTGTGACTCTGGCTTGATTTTCTTTCAGATTTGTTCTGGTGACCATGTACTTGTTGGGTGGCAGAGTATGTACCAGTAGCACTGCCTGTCTAATACTAGAACAAAGGTATATTACCCTCCATTCAGGCAAATATTTGAAAATCCTAACTTTGCTCTAAGCAAAGGTTTTGTACCACAGTTACTGATTTGGGCCTTATGTGCAAGGACAAAAATATGCTAATTATCACTTTTCTGTGCGCATTCACACAGCATATTGGTATATGCAAGATGGTAACTGAAGGCTTTTCTAGAGCATCTGAAATTAAGTAAAATTTAAAATTTTACTTGGGTTTAATAACAGCAGGGGGATAGAAGTGGAGAAAGTAAAATCCCATCCAAACTATTGATGTGCCATGTTGGTAGAACATTATTTCTAATTGTGTAATTAGGTCTACTTTTTTATTTTAAAATCTAAATTACAGAGTGTAGGGTGTTAGATGCATGACTGCAATTCCCACTCCTTGTAAGAATTAAACTATTGGCTACTTACAAGGTTTTCTAATGAAAAAACTGTCTTGCAAATTCATTATTGCCTTGTTTATTGATTTCTCTAGGTCTCTAAGGAATATTACAGACTGATCTGAAATGTCTTTCTCATGTATATTGAAAAGACTTAAAACTACTGAAAACAACCTATTTGATGTCTGAATAACTTTGGTTAATTGTTGTCTTTAGCTTAAAGGATATATTGGATGCTATCATGTCATTAACTTTTCCCTCCGATGAGGGTTCTTGAGTGTTTTCCTGCACATTTTAAGTTTCTTGCTCTAAATGTAGTAAGGGCAAGAAAGAATTTTTCTCAATTCAGCCTTTTGCTGTGAAGACCTCTCCAATAAAGCCTTTCATCTTGACTGATATTTTTTCTTTTGTCTGAAAATGAATGTGTAGTCTTTTCTATGCACTGTACATCCTGGACAGCTTCCAGGGTTTGAAATCTTGCCAATGTCACTGTAAGACAGGAATGTAATATTTGTTTAGTTAAATCAAATGGGAACCACAAATCAAGATATTATTTATAATCCAATGGCACAGGCTAATTTTAGTAGCCGAGCTATATATGTGTCAAGGAAGCAGTTGCTAAACCTTGCTTAAAGAGCTTTGATGTCTGTTGATCTTGCTGATTGTAGCCATACTTCTCATCTGAAAGTGATAAATGGACAAATTGAAAACCACATGAAAGCAAATGAATGCCTTTTATTTGAACAAATAGATGGGAAACTATTTTGTCTATATTAGCTCCAGACAACATCATTTAAACTGCATTAATTTTATCCTTTTTTCATTTGATCCAGGTGGTGGGATGCTCTCTTTTTCTCTTTCAGACTATGACTTGGATAAAACAATGTTGAATAAAATGAATTTCAACAAGAATGAAGGGATGGAAAAAAGATACTGAGTTAAACTGAAAACATTCCTTGGATTTGTTTAACAGAGTTGCAATTGGGGTAGTTTCTGTGCTACTAAATACTATATCTAAGCTAAAGTAGTGTATCTAGCCAGTATTTTTAGATGAAGGAGAAAAAAGACTTGTTAGGAGAACATGTTAGATGCAAATCAGGTGTTCCTTGATGTTGGTCATGATTATGTGAGTTTCAGATGTCATTAAAATTACCTTGTAATAGAAGAAAATTTTCCTTTGACAAAAACTAGCAAGATTTGAAAAATTAAATGTTTATTTTGCAGCAAAGTAACAAGATGACTTTTTTTTTAATTAATCAAAGCAAAGAAAGAGGTAAAAATGACATAATTTAATTATACTATTCAGAGAAAAATATATGAGTCCATGATGATTCATACCATAGATCCAAACATGAGTTTTTTTATATATTTGGAGAGTCCTTGGCTGAGCAAGTATTCATTTATGTATATGCAAAATAAACCTATTCCTCTGGAAAACTACCATATTTTGATGTGAAGACTTAAGATCTCCTTCCTTTATCTCTAAAATTAATTAGTATATTAATTAATCAGGCTTTTATATTGCTTAAAACTAAATGTGAGTGGTCAAACAGTATTGCAGAAATGTGTCTGAAAAAAAGAAGTAAAACTGAAAGCACAAAACTTTAATGTGATTCACTAGCTTAGTGGGAGCATGGTGGCATGTTTGCAAGAATTTATAGGTCAATGAATGTGTTGATATTTTAATAGCAAATACTATTGAAATTATGGCAAATTTCAACTGATTTTTAAAGTCCTAGAATTTAACTTTTGAAATATCCTTATTATAAGGTACATGGCAACTTGGATGATATTGTTTAGTAGAACAATTAGTAATTGGATAATAAACATGTTTCAACTTTTGACCCATTCTTATCAGTATGAATACTCAAGGTAAAATAATAAATAATGCTAATGGCAATTTAATGAAATGTGAGAAGTGAATAGCACTAGAGATCTTTTGGAATGACTGATCTATCCATTACTTTATCAGAAATGCAATTTTTAAACAGTAATATAATAAGCTGTGTTTGTTTCAGATTTTTATTTTTATATAAAACAGAGCCTAATACAGATTTATTTTATACCTGATTTAACAACACTGTTCTTATTCTATCCACTTACTGTCTGTCTGTCAAAGTTTACACTAGTCTAACATTAACAATTTACAATTCCTGATCTGCAAGTTCAGAAAACTTAGTGGTATTATTGCTATTTGTAATGTCTTTCTGTCCTTTTTCATTATTTATGAAGTGATGGTGCTTTGTTGTGCAAACTTAGAAAAAATTTTGAAAAATGTCTCTCCTTATCTGTTAATTTTAAAGAGTACAGCAAAAAAAACCATATATATTTTAGTGTGCTATAATCTTTTAATTTGTTCTTTGTAGTCAGGCTCTACACTGATCTCTCCAACAGCATCAATGTGCATCTATTCATTGGTCCAACCAGAGTCTACACTGTATTTCCGAAGTGTGTCCTGAAAACATAAATTTCTTTGGCTCCATTTGCTCTTCCTGTTTTCTCATTAGAATGCCCAAGGATTTTCACTGAACTGGTGGGATTGACTATAACCAGGAACTTAAAATTCCTCCATTTAGAGTTTTTTTCTCACTGAAAAAGATTGTGACTTCATATTTCAAATTCCAAATGGAATGACAATCTAAAGTGAACTTGTTCAGCTGAAATTTCCAGGATCTTAGGCACTCCAGGCTACTGGAAAGACATCCGGTTATTAATCCTGAATTAATGAAGAGAACGGACTTAGGGCATGATCCAGAGCCCATTGTAGTCAATGGGAGACTTTTTCCATTGACTTCATCGGGGTTTGGATCAGGCCTTTACTACCTAAAATGAATAAACTCCCAGCAAAATCTGCTATAAGCAAGTGGCATCCTTTCCTGAGATCTTAGAAGATACTGAAGACAATAATACTCATACTTCACCCATGACTATGGCTGTGTGTGTGGCTCACTGCTCATGGGGAGCACCCAGTGTATCTTAAAAGTAAAGAAAACCCTTACAAGTCTAAGCATTGCTGGTCACATTCAGGATTTTTGGTCTAGGAAGCAGGGATTTATGTTCATAAAATAAATTGTTTAATTATGAAAAACAAAGCTGATACATTTCTGAATATTTCTTAGTTTCCAAGGGAAAAGGAATTATTTAAGTTTAAAACTCCCAGAACTCTAGTATGTGAATTCTTGATGTTCAGAAGTAAAAACAATAATGTCAACAGAGACTTTACTTTATGTCACAAAAACTGTAATGATAGTACTAACACAAAATTATCCACTAGTCTATGAAGTGTGATGATTTTCAAGTTTCTATAAAGAATGTCAATGTGGTACAAAATTGAAGGCAACTAAAGGATTATTTTAAAAATAACAAGTAGAAGGGATTTGCAAAGTTCTTGTTTAGTAGTGGTTATTGTGAGTTTTTTAGAAAAAAAAATACTAAATCGCCCCTAACTCTTGAACCTGTGTACTTTCCAAATGAAAAGTTCTAATTACGTCATGTAAATGTCTGAAATCATGAATTCCTGGTAATACATGCAAAGCAATGACTTCAGGGCTTCTGGCTTCGTAGCCTTGATTAGTTACATATCTGATTTGGACATCTGTAGGACTGTCTCTGTGTCTGAGGTACCTCTAAAGATAATACTTTTGTAGCAGAAATCTTGTCATGCTACTGCAGTTGTTCAATATTGAACTGATGAATTATGTCCCAAAATTACCTCTATCTCTATATCTGTTATGATAGAAACAAATATGACAACTAAAAAATAAATGTATATACTTAAGCACATAATTTGCTTTCTCCTCAATCTGCATGACACAAACTGAGAACCTTAAAATATTGCAATCAGGACCAACCAAAATCCAGAGGTTGAACAGTGAAATGGTTGATACAGCCTTTGGACTTCCAGAAATCCTTCTTGTAGCAGTAGAGAGGACTTAGGCACTGCCAATTGTAATTTTCACAGCTTTGAAGCACATGCTTTGCAAAGGGAAGAAGAAAGAGCTTGAAAGATTTTTGCCAGATGTTCAGGGACATCTTAAATTCAGACACCCCAGATACATTCTTCTCATTTTCCTCCTATGTGAAGGTGCTCATATTTTCCATTTCTTGACAACACTGAAGTGATTGCTGCCTTGTACTTGTAGAAAATGCTGTCAAAACCAGACATTTTTTAACAGACTCTTTTGTTCCTTATTTCCTTCACATAATGATATGAAAAGAGAGAAAATTTCTGTTTTATGTGGCATCTTTGAAAGAGTTACTTGTAATGTTTAGTTAACTTTTTTTTTCTTTTTGTCAAAACTAATAAATAAATAATATGGGACAGAATGTTGGTGCTTCTGAGGTAATTACATCTTTTACAGTAATTCCATAAAGGCAGAGTTTCTTGGTTGACTGAAAGAGAACTTAAGTGGAAATGGACCTGCTTGAAAAATCTGTTTGGGAGATATAATGATACAGTGAAACTCCTTAAGAATTCTTGCTTTTATATTTAATCCAAATTTCTTTTCCCATTAGAAATTAAATGCATTAATCTTGTTGGTTTACACAAATTTTGGGGAAACATTATGATCAAAGCATATATTGTAATTTGGATCATTATTTCACCCTATAATTTGTTTTCTTACTATAAGTTCAATGCCTTATTGGTGACTCTTGTCATAGTTCATATCTTCCTTGATTGATGTGATCTTATTTGACCCGGTTTGGCATTCTAAAATGTTGTATAGGTCAAAAATTCTATTTGAGCACTGGAAATGTTTAACATTACATTTTCCAAAGTTATATTCTATAAATCAGATGGATATGACTGTAGATTATAATGCAATTAATCTGTAAATCTCTGTATGTAAATCATAGATACAGTTTTGAGGTTGACTTTGGGGACTGGTTTTTGAAATTTGCTCATATATTGGATAATTTTTTAATAAATGTTAAGCTCATTCTTTTATATAGTCTCTTCACTTCTCTGTATTATTTTCTTTTTGCTAGTTCCTAGACTTCAGCAATAACACTGATTAAAAGTATTTATAAATTTCCCTCTGAAATTAATCTGTTTTCCTAACTTTTAAGAGAATGTTTATAATACGCCTCTTTATATTCTTAAAAAATTCTATGATAAAACTGCCAAAATATTTTGGAATTGTTTTCCTTTAAGCTCTATAAATTATTTCTGTCATTTATGTTAGTATATTTTAATTCAGTAAAAATAAGCTAGCAAACTGTGAAGGGCACAAACTATAAACCTCTCAAGAGCTTAGGCAAGAAAAATCATGAGAAAAATATGAATGGGGATTTGGAGGATCAGTTCTGTGAGTGATTTTACAAAATAAAGACTTTATAGAGACTTACATCTACAGCTTGAAAAAGAATCTGCATGTGTTTTACAGAGTGTAAATTCAAAGTGACCAAATTACAGGGCTGTCCTTTTCAGTTGTCTACATAAGATAAATCCCCTTTTTTCCTTTTCTTCTGCTTTGGAGTCTTTTTAAATAATGCAGAAACATGAAATGCAAGAGTTCATTCAAGTATGTCACTGTGGTGTGGCAAATTGCATATTAACCTGGTTCAGACACTTTTCTGTAGAAAATTTGTGCTATATCTAGAAATTTGTATTATCTACTGACCACCTAAGACTTGCACTCTTAAGAATCTTTGAAGTTATGTTAGCTCTGTAGTTATCTATAAAACTATCACTGTTTCAAATATATCTGGAATACCTTATTGCTAGATTCTCTTTTTCAAAATAATGTGTATGCATTAGCTGAGAAGAGAGGTGAAATGGTTGAATATTAGAAAACCATGCTGATGGACAAGGTCACACAGAAAATGAACTGAAAATTATAGGGAAGTGAGTATTTATGTAAGTTTGTCTCATTGATTAAGGTTTATATACTACTGAAAGTCACAAGCACATAGGAAAATAATTCCTTTCATGTACAAAAAGATAACAAATGTATTCTGATATGAAAATTAGTTACTCAAGCAGCTATTATATACAGGGATATTGAATAAAGCATTGTTGTTGGAAAATGATTTTGACTTTTTAATACATCATGTAATGGTTGGAGTAAGGGTATAAAATAATCTATTAATGAGTTGTGTCATTTTTTATAAATACCAGAGAGAATTTTGATTTTGTATAGGAGCAGTGCATGTTAGAAGAAGAAGCATATCAAGACCTCTTAATCTTACAATTTCAACCCAGAAACAGAAAAATTATTTTGATTCACAGCTGAGAGTCTCAAATTGATTTTTCCTAGGAAATCAGTTTCATTGCTCAGAGCTTATCTATTTCAAAGTACAAGTAGTATGCAGGAAATCCTGTCCTGAGTCTTGAAAGAAAATTTCAATTGCCATACTCACCTACACAAAGGAAAAATACTGCTCCTGAACTGAGATGTGAAAATCTGCTACACACAGATACAGGCATGTAGACACTTACGCACCTTCTTCACACACAGTCAATACATTTGCTACTCACTATTTTGGTGGCTCAGTTTCAGTATTTCTGGCATATCTTATTTCTGAGAGAATTGTTTGAAAGAAAATACTGCATGAATTATAAGAACCGCAAATAGAGATATGACATTGGCACATGTACGAATAAAGTTTAGGAACAGCTTCAGTTTCTGTAGACTATTGTCTGAGAAACAGAACTGTGTCTGAGAAATACAGACTCTAAGATAGTCTGCAGATGTTGACTGTTCAGCCTTGAAACTTGCATTATTCAGATCAGAACTACAGTGGATAAACCACAACCTCTTTACTTTGATAGCCACACACTGAGATGTTTCAACAGTTTAATTGTGTATAAAAACTGCAATTTTTTTGTGCTTACAGTGGGCCTCTCCTGTTATTTCTCTAGCTATTGAAATTCTTAAAATGAAATATCTTAATTTTTGTTTTCTTCCATATCCTTAATATCTGGTTATCACTAATAAACTTTGAGGCTTATTTTCTCTATTGTTTTCAACTCATGCAAGATACAATTGTAAATTGTAGACAATTGAAGATGACAATTGTAAATGTTATGTGAACATGATGTTGAAGAAGACAATTACTGCAATTACCAATTTAAATTTAAAATTATCATTTTTCAGTATTTACTTAATGTCCCAGATGAAGACTGAAGGTGTGATGTTATTGAATTATTTTTAATAGAGAATACCCTGCCCATACATTCTTTAGGGTATATTAGCTTGAAAACAAAGATAATGAAAGACAGGTTAGGTTTTGATGGATAGACTAGAACATTTTCATTTTGATCTTTACAGCATGAAAATTCCAACCCTCAAACTTCTCAGGGCCAGAAAAGAGAAAAGGTTTACATTAATTAATCTAATTTGAATCCACTTCTACATACCAAACACTGAAAATACAGAACATAATTTTTTAAAGAGATCTGACAGCTGAATTATCAACTTGCGTTATGGCCTTCACAATCTTATCGGGCAAAAAGGAAGCAAAGTTTTCAACACAGCCCCTTCATCTTTTCAGGCATTCATCTCTGTCTGCATGTTCTCTTTAAATATCCTTTGTAATGTTTATGGCACTATCTCTTCCAGATTTCTCATTTATTTACTTTCCAGGAATGACCCAGAGGAAAAACATCAAGATGGATCTGATTTTGCCTATTACTTGTCAGAGAACTAACATATAGCATAGGTGTTTCTGTTTCAGTAGGAGATAAATTCCATCCTTTTGGCCTGTGGAAATACTGAAAGGATTGTAAGCTTTCATGGTACCAGATGGTTTCTAATTATTAATGCCATTGCCTGGAAGACTGTTTTTAGTCACTGACAAACTCACATTATATTTGCATTTAAATGGCTCTCAGATGTACCCAATAACTTCTCAATACACTGTCAGTAGGGACGCAATTCCAATTCAATACAGCACCTTCACCAAAGCAGCTACTGGCCAGATGTCTATGCATAAATTGAACACACTGTGGCTCTAGTGATGTCTGGTTACCTTTTACTTCTTTCACCAAAACAGGGCTTTGCCCTTATCCCTGATAAATAAACCTCTATCTTTAACAGGACAACCTCTTATGTCTCTTTCATTATAATTTTCCTTGGGCTAATGCAGCCTTCCCTAATGAAGTGAATTACTTCCAAGTACTACAGGTGCTGTGCCTAAAAATCTACATAAAACAAAGAAAAAAACCCATTTGTTTCAGTAACGCTTTCATCACAGTACTGCCAAAGCAGAGTCATTATTGCATTTCATCTAAAGTTGATTGAACTGTGGTTCAAAAATAAATTCTAATCAGTGCAGATTGACTTCATAGAATAGATTGCACAAAACTGCACTTTACTTTAAAGGTGTTTGCGTTGCTGTGAAACCTTTACAGGAAAAAATTTCTTTGTAAGATATGTGTAATATAAGCATTAGATAACTGTGTTCTCCTCAAACTTGTACACTGCTGACCAGTGAGATAGGAAAACTTTATTTGAATATTGTTTCAAGGTTTATGCTCTGAATTTGACTATTTTAAGGTTAGATTTTTTTTTGATTTCTGATTTAATGATTTAATGAATGTGATAGTATGTTTACATGACTTTATCTCTATGATAATGATACAAAAACTACTCCTAAAACTTTTCCAAATATAGCAGTTTAATGTGTTTACAAATCTGCTGTAATTTTTTTAATGTATTTAATTTTATCATTAGAATTCAAGATGAGAAAAAATATTACGTCTTTTTAGTTACATTATCCCAGATAATGGTATTGCTTATCAATTTCTGAAAGCTCCTTCTTTCAATTTCTGTTTTATTGTTGGCCCTGTATCTCTCTATCTTGTTATAGTTAGCTTACATATTGTTGCTGTTAAATAACGATTGTCAGCAAACAGCAGTGTCGTATTATCATCACCTCAAATGCAATGGCAAGATATACTATGAACCTGCAGAGAAGGTGAGCAAGTTCTGATGTTAAAGGAATTGTAAGATGGGTAACTGATTATTTGCATATATTTTATTGTTATACTATATATTTTTTTTTAGTTTAGGCTTTTAGCCCACAGAATGGGGAGCTTTTCTGGGACACACTCTCAGTCTTGCTGAAGGAAATGCTAAAAGTCTCACAAAGCTCAGATTTCATCCCAGGTACCTTCATTCACTGCAGATGGAAAGGTAAAAGTTAGTGAGAGGTCTTCTGTATTGCTCTGCTTGTTTTGAGGGTAGGGGTTTGAAATTAGCCAAATATGAATGCAGACAGCTGGGACAGAACTGTTTTTATGCCTGCATGAGAATGAATCATATTCTGTATCAGGAAAACCAGGTACCAGAACTTCCACCACCCACACCTTTAAAAGAAATGCGTACTTTGCAGAGGCACATTATTGTTGTAGGATTGGTGGCAGTAGTTCTACAGCTGTCAGTTCGCATGCCAAAGGATGGAGGCCCTATAGAAGCTGACGGTGATGGGAATTTTTTCTCTAACTTTGATGTGATTCTGAAATGAAATACTGGTCCTACATAGCTATGTCTGGTTTTGCTCGGTTCCCCTTGCAGCCTTCAGGAAGTTATAGGCTCTAGAGAGTGATTCATTCCATCCAAAGGCAAGGGTGAAGATGTGGAGGGTGATTCACCTAAACTATTTCCTTCCATCCACTTGGAGAAGAGCATAAAACCTGACTAATATAGACAAGTCAAATAACCAGATCTCTAATAAATTGCTTTAACAGGATCTTCAAAATATCATGTTAATAAAATCTTGACATGTCTAAATATAACAGACAAAAATAAATTTAAATTTAGTTTTAAGGGCAACCTTCAAATTCACCTCAAATTTTCTAGATGAACAGGAGAGAATGATGAAAATAGTTTTTCTTGTTAAGTCTTGGCTCCTATGTAAGGTGCTTCCTACAGTGCAGCCTGTTTTCTCTTCCAGTAGCATTTTTAAAACCATCTGTATAAACAGGAGCTGTCAAGGGCAAAACTCCACTGGTGTCTACTAGACAAGCTGGGCAAGCATATGCTGTTTAATGCTGGGGGGATATAAATGCAAGCATTATCCCTCCTGCTGTCTGTGAAGCCAACAGGCCTCAGAATATACATAAAATCATGCTTTACTTAACATGTTGGTATGACTTGTCTGGTTCTAATAAAAAAATAACTTTCTTGTCAGTACTGTGATGATTGTCTTTAGGCACATACATTTCTATAGCAATGCTGTAGTAGAAAATATTTGTAATTGATCCTGACTAAAGGCTACACTTAGTTTCCAGTGCTGTTGCAAAGACCCTGCCCTGTGAAAAAAGAGGATTTTTTGTAAGTTAATATGTAATTATGAGTAAATAGAGAAAAGAAAAGCTACTGTAGACACCAGATCTAGGTCCTGCATCAGGAAAATATCTCTGTCCAGCAACTTAAATTCAACATAGGCCATTCAACTGCAGACAGCCTTGGCAGGGCTTGGTGCAGGGCTCGGAGGCATGCAGAGGAGTGGAGCAGCCCTTCATTTTGGAACTCGCTGTGAAGAGCATTCCCTGGGATTGTTCTGCTGAAAGAGAACCAAAATTAAGCAATCCTTTCCATGCATTAGGCTTGTATCCTGCTGAGGAGCATTTTCATTTGAATTCTGTCCAAGGTCAAGTGTGAAGAAGTGTGTGGAAGGTGATGAACTTAAACTATTTCCTTCTATTCACATGGAGGGGAATGAAAAACATGACTAATATAGACAAGTCAAACAATTAGATCTCTAATAAATTTTCTAAATGGAATGTTCTGTAAATTTTTAAAGGGATATTTGCCTCTGTATGTTTTGACCATATAAAATCTGTTTCCTCTAGACTATTACTACTTTTCACATCAGACAAATTCAATTAGAAGTTACATGAATTCATCAGTCATAAGACAACATGCCAATTCAGCATAAATGTTTTAGATTTTGAGAACTGTAAAGCATACCTGGGGAAAAAAAACCCAAATTTCTGAAAATTCTTTGCTAAAACTAAGTCCTGAATTACTTAATCTGAGTTGCATGGACAAGAACAGAAATTTCCCATTTTGTAGGAGTTTGGTTGCTTTGCTGTGCTGTTGTTACTTCCTGTTTAGTTGATTTATTTACTTTCCCAGATGGCTGGTCCATTCCACAGTCTCTGAGCCATTACTCTATAAATTTTCACAGTTTTGATATTTAACTGGTCAAGAACAGCAACACTGAATGCTAACAGAACCTTCAGATAATTTTTAGCTTAATAATAATTATCTTAAGCCTAGAAATAAAAAAAAAAAATGTATTTAAAATTTAAAAGACATTTAAAAATTATAGGAAAGAGTGGTTGTTAGCTTTAAGCACAACCTTTATAAATGACAGACAAAGTGAGGGCTAAGGCTCATGTCTTCCTCACTATAAGTCTACAAACATCTGCTTTTGATACCTTTATATATATTTCTTTCTCATACAGAAAAAATATTACAGAAATATACAGAATATATTTCTAGATTTTTATGAAATGGACCAATATGTGTGAAATATTTTTGAGGTGTCATATGTTTGGGAAATAACATGACTCTGGCTGCACAGATTTCTAGATCCCAAATGTAGTTTGTGGTACTGTTTTGTCTATGATCCAAATCACAATATGTAACGATCTGCAAATTATTGGAAACTAACTGGGTAAAGAGCTGTTTGACTTGAAGCTTAAAAACAGTGAAAAGAAAATCCTTGGCACTAATTGGAGTTGATATTAAATTAGATCAAGGAAATGCAGTATGATCAGTACTCCTGAACATGAGAGCAGTAACAAAATTGCAATGTACAAAATACCTACAAGAAGTATTTTCCTATTTTAAGTCAAACTAAGCAGTGGAATCTATTAATTTCAATTTTATTATGTCAGCCTACCTGAACTTAATTTGCTTTTGTCATTACTTTTTTTTTTTTTTTTTTTTTTTACTTATCAGTCAATTCTTTCTTAATTTTGGGAATTTCTGCTAACCAGTCGAGCAATATTAGTACTCCACTTAAATTTCTGCTAACCAGTGGAGTTTTTTAATGAAGAAAGAACTATGTCCCTATACAAAGTGTAAAAGGGTATGACTGGTATGTAAATAAATCAACAAGCAGACCACAGTCTAATCTATTTATTCATTCAAATGCCATTGACTTCTGGACTTGTTTTGCATCAGAAACAATTATATGTAATTAAAATAATAAATCTTTTTGCTTTATAGCATTGTTCAGTAAATCCAAAGTCTATTTCAAAGCTGAAGGATGATTTCATTTGCTGTAAGAAATCTCTTCCCAGCAGATTTTGATATGCATATGTGTGCATACATATTTAAGCTAGTTTGTAGCAGAATTTCTCTGTTGCCTCTGTTTTAACTTCTGCTTTAGTGAGATACATGTTTGGGTACTGCAGCCAGGAGAGAAGATAAGAAAGCCTTGTGCATATCTGGTAACTGTGAATTTATGGAAAGCTCTCTCAGTGTGATTTTTAAAAGCTTATTGAACAAATGAACACTCCCCTGTACTCAGTAAATTGTATCTGTGTCATAGAGAAATTTAAAATTTTCCACAGTTATCAGGTAAAGAAATGGGTTTGGATCTGAAAAACTATGAGCAAAATTTTTGTCATATAAAGCAATAGCTCCTGGAAGGAATCTATATACCTGAATTTAAACAGAGAATCAAAGTAATGTTAATAGAATTCTGAGCAGTTTGGTTTCCTTTAGTTATTCCTTTTGATACAGTGTGATCATCTCCAGTAATAAAATCCTGAAAAGAGCTGATAGAGTATGGTCACTGTCATTACTGATAAAAGGATTTAAGATGACACATTTAAGCAACAATATGTCTCCCTGTTGTTAATTATTTAAAGCTGTTGTCTCTGTGATGGCCTGTCCATGGATATGGAGCTATAATATGCAATATTGAACCATGTTATTGAAAACCATTTTATTACTTGTCTCTTTATGCCTGCTACTAAGAATATAAAGTTAGTCCTTGCCATCTGTAAAGAAACAATTTTATTAGTGGTGGAACTGCCAAGAACATTACAGGGCTCCCTGGTATTCTCTCAAAGAAATGTCAATTTGATCAATAATGTGGAATTTGATGGCTCTATGAAAGTGAAAGTAAAGCAAAGCAGGACAAAGCACATTTGCCACATGAAAAAAAAAAAAAAAACCTGAAGTTTCAAGAACAATTCTTTTGAGATAAACATCTTCAAATGTGCAAGTTTACAGTTTAGATTCAGCAGTCAAAATGCAGGGTATGTGTAAATTAGATGAAATTAGATAAATTTGTATGCATTAGACTTTCACGAACGTCCTAACGTCCTACACCCAGAGGAGTAATTTCAAGTGCCACATGTCAATATACAACTAGCACCATTGTCCTAATTTATCAATTTACACCTATACTTTCAAACAAGTTTTAATAAAGAACAAAAGAAAATATTATAAAGGGAATTAAAGGAGCCAGATCAGACTACACAGATTCCAGATTCTATGAGATTATGAGATTATCTTGCCACTTGTTTCTGATAATTTTGATAGTAATTTTCTGCTAAGTTAACCCGAACTAGATAACTTACACCTATTATTGACCAATGTTCAGCATAGGTACAGAAAAGTAATTGGGCCAGAATTTAGCTCTATTTAAGTGGAATATAATTCATCATGGGTGAGTAATTCACAGGAACGCTGAATTAAAACCTCTGGTGATGTATAAATTGTATGTTTTCAATGAGATCTGAAAACTCTTTAAAAATGAATGGCATTAATTAAGTGCTCTTTTTATGTTCTATTATTTCAGATTAGTGAAGATAAAAAAAATCTATTTGGTTTTCTAGATGATTAACAAAACTAGCAAAAGTTCTTCACCAAAAGGCCAAATACTAAAAGACAACATTTAAAGGATTTCAGAGCCTTACTCTCTGTCAAGAAACACTTTTGTCTGTTTTCTTGAACCATTCAGGATGAGAAAGAACATTTTGCAGATATTAAAAGCAATGAGATACCATCTAGTAGAAGGGAAATGAAATACGGCTACTCTTAATGATAACAGTATAGATAAAATTCCTAAATAATAATCTTGATCATCCAAAGAGTTGAAAATGCATATTATATAGAGGGTGTATAATGTTCAGTATTAAAATGAGGAAGCTGTTATAAGGATTCCCTCTTTTCTGATTCAATACTGACGTTCTCAAAGGCAGCTGTTATGTTCATTGGCTGGGCTATTATTCATGTGCCATGTCCCAGTACAGAAGCATTTACAGAGCCAAGACCTGCACTACAACTCGCATCATTGTAGCATAATATGGAGAGAAAAAAATGAAGAAGTGCTATTTGGATTTTTCTGATCACCTTTGTAAAAATTCTTTGTCACAGCATCTCTTCTAAGGAGATAGATACAGACATAGATAGATAGATAGATAGATAGATAGATAGAAAGATAGATATAGATAAATACACATATGCATAATGATGTTTTCATACCACTTCTCTTATTGCTCTGAACAAGATATAATTAGTTCTCCCAAGATGGAGGGGGTTAAATAAAACGGTCACTCTATGTGTGCTCTAGATAAGAAATGCTTCTCCCACCATCATGCGGGCCAAAGAAATGATCTTGCATTTGCCTGGCATGGGGTTCATTAAAAATCTTTTACTGCCTTATCTTTTGAGAACAGCTGGCTTGTAAAAGTTGCATATTGAATTTATTGAGCTCATTCATATTTCAAGACATGTTTATATCTGTCACTGAGCAGTTTTGATAACATCCCTCTTATATTTTACATCAACAGTATTAACTGCAATTCATGTTGCTCGTTTGCTATTAAAAGCAACAGATGGTACACTAAACTGTTTTTTCTACAACATAAAGCATCTACTCAGTTGACACTGAAATGTGTTTTTGCTCTGAAATTTGGCTTTCATAAAATGCACTTTTTGGAATTCACATTTATAACTTCTTGATGAGTGTTGGATGAAATAAATTCTTTTTTTATAACTTATACATTGGATTTTGCAACTGCTTGCAAGTTTGGGTGGTTTGTAAGAATAAACTTGATTTTAATGGTACCAGAATCCTTAAAGGAAAAAGGATTTACAATGAGGGTGTATGTATCAACTTTTGTTCATGTTATACAGTCAGGCACAGATTCTATCACAGTCCCCAGACCTATACTAGCTTTACCAAAAAAAGCCATACCAAAAAACATGCAAGCCAGAATATGACTAGATTTCCTCTTAGACCAGCCACCTAAACTCTAGAAGTATTTTTGACAGCTTAATTGGGTCTACACCAGCCCACAGCTGGAATTGCTGTCACACTGTCTATCACTCCTCAGAAAGCACTGTGGGCTGCTGGCCTTTGCTTCAGAGGTATCTAATACTTAGGCAGATCATGTGTCTTTGACTAATCTGGCAGATGTGGTGTCCTTGTGCCAAGACAATAAAAATTATTATGAAAAACTCTTGTTTCTCGTGGTTACCTATGTCAGGATTATTTTCTAAGATTTCTGTTTTGATTGAGCAGCTTTGATTAATCTCTTATTGCAAAGTAACAGGAGTTGCTGAGAGATGCTATCTTAAGCTCTTTCTGTTTTCCTAACTCCTTTTCTCGAATAGTATGGTAGTATGGATGCATCTTGCACAAACTTATCTAGATGGTTTGCATTCTAGAAAAACATAATTCTGGATAGATGTAATACAGATAAAATAAAATATGGTATATTTTGATTAGAAAATCAGTCAATAATTACATGATGGTACAGAAGTTGTGAGGACACAGAGATTTAATAGAAAATGGATACCTTGTCTTTGAAAGACCTTATCTCTCAGTTTTCCTCAACTTGAGCAAGAGGCATACTAGGGAAGACTTTTTATTGATGCTTTTAATTTTATTTGCATTCTGACAAAGCAGCATTAAGAAATTCCTTACTTCTCTGTGTTGGGAAGCAACACTGCAGAATTTTTCCTAGTTAGTTGTTTTTTTTGTTTTTTTTTTTAAGATCCCAAATAAAAGCATAAGAGATAGGGCTAGAAAGAATCCTGACTTGTACTTAAAGTCAGGAAACACTGAAAAAGTCCTGCGGTATTTGGTGTTTTACAAAGGATTACAGAGACACCTAATGGCAAAGAAAAGGAACTTGTTTAAACACAATTATAGACAAAACACCCCTTCCAGAGAAATTCAAGGTAATGTGAATTTTGTGCCAAACCAAATTTTCCTTTTGATATTCTGGTCTGGATGTAATATCAATAAATGCAGAAGGGACAGGAATTTATGCACTGGAAAATAGCTGGTGATAGCTGTTCCCTAATTGTTCTTTTAATTCAAAGTTCTCACCTCCAAGAAATCAATTCTAATTTTAAAATCCTTTTCTTGTTTTCTGTACAAATATCACTGCAATAATGATTGGTTAGTGGAGAGAGAAATATGTTTTTGATTTATTTAAAAAGATAACACAACCAAAATTTAGTACTTTACCAGAACTTCAACTTTATTGAATAGTGTTGATACAAGCCAAGACAGACAAAAGATGTGAAGGCACATGTTCTGGCAGTTTTCTTAAAAAAAAAAAAAAAAAAAAAAAAAAAAAGTAAAAGGTTGAAAGGGAACCATCCATTTCCTCTGTCTCCTCTGTAAAACTGTCATGCACATGTAAATCAATAGACAACTGAAAATCAGGTTTCTCATGTCCATTAGGAGACAAAGATCAAATTCAAACAAGCGCATCAGGTTCACACATAAAGCAGATACAGACAGTACCTGAAACTCGACACAGCTGGAATACCTGCCTTGCTAAGGAATTGCTACTTGCCTGGCATCAAGCACACTAAAATCACAGTGATGCAATTGAGGTGAAATGCTGAAATTATGTGATTTCTGGGTACAATAAAGAGAGTGGAAATAGACAAAGACTAACAGTCTACAATCTTTATAAAAATCCCATGGAGTTATAGACTTGCATAAAACATGCTGTGTTATAAAAGCAAGGGGTGCCTGGACAGTCTGCAATGTGTTTAAGTTATTGGGTTGCACAAGAGAAGAAAAACACATGTTTAGCTGCTGCTGCTTCCTCAGCAGCCTTACAATGCCTCTTCTTTACAATGAACTTCAAATCTCCAGTTTGCCAAGATAAATCTCCTATCCAATTTACAAAATGGCATCAAGTCCTATGGTGTTCATCACATGGAAACACTTGAGTCAAGAGGCAATGAGTGCTTAAAAAAAAAACATGAACAGGAAACCTTGCATGGACAGATCCTAATACTAGTTTGGTTTCAGGCATAGTAACATTATGAATTAAACACACCTAAACCCAGAGGTGTCTATTGACTCAATCCTAACCTCATCACTAACTTTAATCACAGATATGCAGCCCCTGATAGACCAACACAAACCTGTCTGCCCCTGCAGATTCTTGTTATTGCTATAAATTATCAGATGTCTGGAACAAAGAGATCAAAAACCAAAAGCTTTTTCTCATGTATAAAATATGGTGGGAAAAGATTGAATGAGGCTGGGGTCATTATATCTTGCCATGGAACTTTACGAGAGGTTTGATAGGTTTTGAGTGGAAGGTAAAATAGTTGGATTGACCTGGTGGATCTTCTAGAAAATGACTTTTACTTCTCTATTCCTTAGAAGAATATTCCTACGAAAACATAAACACAACAAAGGATTCCCATGTCCAAAAACACACAGGGGAGAGAGACTGAGCAAGAGTCATCAATGGCATACAATGCCTTATGTTCAAATATTTACATTAACTCTATTTTGTTCTAGATCTGTCAGCTGGATTAAAATTTACTTTATTCACAGGTCTGCAAAAAAGAATTACAAGTTTCATCTAAAAATATTTTATGTTTTCTTTTGTATGTGTGGATTGTTTTATTTTTGATCCTTGTCTTCTCTATACTCAAAATTAAATTCAGTCGATAATTGCTGACATGATGGAAAAGAATAATTTCTAAATGACGGTTGTAACTACAGATGAGATCTGCATTCATTATAAATAGTATGCACACTATGAAATAGAAAGTAAAATCAAAACTTACAAACAGCACATTAAATTTTCCTTACCTGATGAAGCAAAATAGACATTTATATTCATGGGAGAGAATGAAAGAGGAAAGACCTGAGGACAAGTAACAGACACTAGCAAAGAATATTACCAACCTTGAAAAGTCTTAGCTGGCAGTTCCAGAATTCTTCCTCTCAACTTAATTGACTCTAAAGACCACATACTGTATGAAGAGACTTTAAAATTCATGTTCTGAAGCAATTTCAAACCACTGCTGCGGTAAGTTGCAGTGCAAAACATGAGAAAACTTTCCAGAATAATATATATTGATGTAATTACAAAATGAATATTGCATAGTATTTAATGCTGCCAAAGATTAAATTATATTGTAAATATCTAAATGAAGAGTAATTAATTTTTTAGATTTAATTTTAATTAGAATTCATGAATTTTTAGAAATATGATCATCCTTAAACTGATCGATCAGTAGCTGAATTATTACCTTGCTAAATAAATACGCTGTTTTCCATTTCCCCTTTGTCCTGAGGAGGAAGGCAACAAAATTAAAATCTCGGCATTAAATTCCATACTTTTAACCACCATAAAGGCTAACATAATCTTTGTAAATAAAATTTGGAGAGCTTATCTGGTGGCAGAGAGGGTTTAGGGCAAATGAGGACGTTCACATTCTATCATTAGGTAAAAAAGAGAATTGTTGTATCTTTTCCACCATTAGAAATTATTGATAAAGCATTTTTCAGGTATACCTGATCCGTATAGTAGTGCTGGCTATATAGATCCAGTAGTGCTGGCTTTGCCAGGACGTGTTCTGAGCAACCTTGTCAGTGTTCCCTTATTGGTGTCACTACTGGAAGAAAGAATGAAGACAAAACTGAGGAATAACCCCAACCCTCAAAAGTGATAAATAATGAGGAGTGAAGTCAAAACCCTGAACTTTTCAAGAGCAATCTTTCAGCTGTTTCAGGAGTTGGTGAATGAGATCCTCTGTGAAACTGTCCATAAGGACAAAAGGCTGCCTGCTCTTTAAGGCCACTTTGAGCACATGAGCTCTGTGTCCTGATGTGTAGGAAATGGAGCAAAGCAGGCCTGAAACTGTCATGGCTGGGCAAGGATTTGCTCCTCAAACTGAGCAGTAAGAAATGCAGAAAGAGGTGACCTGGGTAGAGTACAGGGATATGTTTTGAATATGTAGTGATGTGGTTAGAAAAGCCAAGGGACAGCTAGAGCAGGACTGGGCAAGTGACATGAAGAATTTAACAAACGGGATTCTAAAAGTACACAGTTCAGTAAGAAAGGCCAAAGATAATGTACCCCTCTGAGAAACAAGAAGGGTAAACTGGCAGCAACTAATAGTAACACTGAAGCACTCAGTGAGTTTTTTCTCAATCTTCTCTGGTGTCAGGCTTCCTACTTCTCTCAAGTCCTTGATCCTCTGCATGGGTATGGAGGGAGTGAAGTCCCTACTACTATAAGCAAGTAGCAGGTTCAGGATCACTTGGTGGTGTTAAACAGCCACATGCTATGGGACATGATGACATTGACAGTGAAATCAAGTGCACACCCAGAAAGTTCGCAAATAACGTGAAGCTGAGTGAGCAGTGCAGGCAACATTTGACACAACAGGAGGATGGGATGCCATCAGGGATGATGAGCTTAAGTGGGCCCATGAGACTTTCATGAAATTCAACAAGTTCAAGATGCTGCACTTGGGTCATGGCAATCTTATTGACAGAATTCCTGCGGAGAAGAATTTGGAGGTTCATCCAGATAAACAACTAGACATGAAGCAACTCTGTGCTCACAGTCCAGCAGGCAAAGTACATCTGAGGCTGCATAAGACAAGATGTGGCCAGCAGGTCAGGAAAGATGATTCTGCCCCTTTATTTAGCTGTTGTGAGACCCTATCTGGAGCACTCTGTCCATTTCTGGGATGCCCAAGACATGAAAGATATGGACCTGTGAGAGAGGGTCCAGAGGAGGCCATGAAAAAGATCAGAGGTATGGAGCACCTCTGCTATGAAGTCAAGCTTAGACAGCAAGGATTAAGCCTGGAGAAGAGAAGGCTTTGGGGAGACCACATTGATGCCTTCCAGTATCTTAAGGCAGCTGACACAAAGGAGGGAGAGCGACTTTTTATATAGGCAGATAGTGATAGGATAAGGGTCAGAGACTAGAAAAGGCGATCTGTTTTAGAGACATCTTAGAATGTGTGGTATGGTGTGGGTCAGGCCTTATTCTGATGAGACAGTGCCTTGCACACCTCTATATCCCCCCGCCCCTCAGTGTTTGTCAATCATAGCACAGTGGAGGCAGCCCCACAGTGTTGCCTGACCCAGCCGTTAAGTGGCTGAGGGGCTGGAAGGCCCAGAATGGGTCAAGGCTGACCATGAGGCAAGCATGTTGTTCTTTCACCCTACCTTCATCCTGGAGTTTTCTGCCTGTTCTATCATTGGAACCCAGGAGTTGGTAGCTATGTCTGTTTTTCTATATCTTCCCTGTCTTTCTGTGTTTCTCTTTCTTCTTTTAACTTTCTTTTTATATAACATCGTAGCATCAAATCCTTTTAAAGGTTTATTTGTTGAATGGGCTAAGTCTGTGCTGTATTGTACTAAATAATTTGCCAAAGCCCTTTGATTTTCCATAATTTGCCAGTAAAATTTTGTGTGATTTTTATCTTTTTAGGATATCTGGTCAGTATTCCTCCTTTGGGTCTACACAGGTTTAGCCCTGGGTTTAAGAGATTGGAGTGCAACAAAGGGACGATGGTATTAAACAAAGTGTAGATTTAGACTGGATATTGGAAGAAATTTTTAATCAGAGTGACTGAAATGGTTTGAGCAGAGAAGTTGTGGATGTCACATCCCTGGATTCTTCCTCTCAAGAGGAGAAGAAGTGGAAGTGGAAGTGGAAGTGTTCAGGGCCAGGTTTGATGAGGTCCTGAGTAAATTGATCTAGTGAATGGCATCCCTGCCTACAGCAGGGTGATTGGAAATAGGTGATCTTTAAGGTCCTTTCTAACCAAATCCATTCTGATTAATTCTATAATTATAGCTTATTTTCTGACATAAGTCTCACCAAATACTGTCCAAAAGGAAAAGTTTTAATGATGAGGAAGGAAAAGATTTTCTCTGTTGTCATGGTTTGACACTTGCGCAATGCCAGTGCCCCCATGAAAATGCAATTTCCCAAATAATTGCTGTGAGATGTGATCAGGAACAGAGCAGAGCAGGCCCAAACTTAATAACAAAAGAAAAAACTTTATTAAACTACTACTACTATAAAAAACACAGACACTAAATCCAGGATGAAGACTCTCCAAAACACTCCTCCTCCTCCCACCTGATTTCCAAACAAAACCACAGTGAGACACCACCCAGGATTCCTGATCAAGTTGCCACACTTCAGATAATCAATACTCAGTCCCTCAAAGGAGAGAGAAGTCTCTCTTGCACCACAGACTCCCCCAGGCAACACAATTGCCACCCTTGTGTTTCCATGTCACACATGGCAACTGCCCAGAGAAAATCTGCCAGTGTGACACTCTCCTTTCCATGTCACAGTGCTCTCACCACTGTGCATGGAAAGACTGCTCATAGGTCTCCTTTAAGGATGCTTTGCCATGGACCAAAAGAAACAACAGTTTAGCATCTCATCTTGGGACTACAGTCCCCCCATTTTCTTCCTCCCTTGGGGCCAAGGGTCTCAAGAACAGAGATCATCTTCTTCCTGAAGACAGAGGGCATCACCACACCCTCTTCAGCTTTCCTCTGTTCTCGCCACTCTGTTGGTAATCACTGAAACAGGTCTCTTGGCTCACCACCGCATCCCCCGAAAATGCAGTCTCTGTTGCAGGAGAATTTGGTTCAGTCTGTGGCTAACAAGAAAAGTCCAGCCACAAGCCACTCCATCATCTCCTCCCACTCAAAAATTTCTTCTTCTAACATCTTGGATCCCAGACTGTCTCTCTTGTACTTCAAATCGAGGAGGAGTAATATTTTACAAAGCCTTCATTTCCCAGGAAAGGGTTAAAAGTTCAGACTCCCCAGACAGCTGAAATCTCTGCTCAGAAGCCGATTCCCAAGGCCAAGGCTGGGATCCTCCCTGCCTTCTCCTTCTCCTCTGCCAGCAAAGTTACAGGTGCCGTCAGACTCTCTGTCTCTTCCCTCTGGGGGGGGCCGACAAAGGCATCTTTGCTTTTCTCCACCCTTCCGTCTGCAGGAGCTGGCTCAGTTCCAGTCCTTCAGCCCCCTTGGCTCACCTCGACTAGGTCACATGGCTTCCTCTCCCTCACCCAGCCTGTGGCTGGGCAGGGGAGAGCCTGCACTGCACTCTGACTGGAACCAAAGAGAGACCTCCCCTGGGAGTTCTTGCTTTTAACCCCCTGTATTCTCAGAGGCGTGTCCATACCTTCAGTGGTCACTCCAGGTGCCAATATGCAAACCTGACCACTGATTGGTTTGACCCAACTTCCTGAAAAAATTCACTTCCATGTCAAACCACGACACTCCATGAATTCTTGCATTTCTTTAATAGATATGTTGTCATATATTGCTGAATAGAAAGAATCTTGATCAACAAGAGGCCTCAAATACCTCTGAAGTTAGCTTTTCTTGGAATAAGAATCTTTTCCATGACTTTCAAAGACACTTTCTGACCTATAATTTTTTTTCTGTGATATGAAATGTATTAAAATTAATTGGAAAATATTAATTGCCAAAATAGATTCTGAGCTTAGTGGAAGATGGTTGTTTAGGAGGACAATAAATTGGCAGTAGAAGCTTGATGTAGATAAATTATGTGACCTTGCACAAATGTAGTGGGTTAACCCTGGCTGTATACCAGGCACCCACCAAGGCCCTTTCTCACTCCCCCCTCCAACTGGACAAGAGAGAGAACATAAAATGAGAGAGATTACTCATGAAATACTATCATGGGCAAAACAGGCTCAAATTAGGGATATTAATTGAATTTATTGCTTATAAAACCAGGACAGGACAATGAAAAGTAAAATATAACTTTAAAAACACCTTTCCTCCATCCCTCCCTCCTTCCCAAGCTCTACCTCCTCTCCCAGTGCTGGAGAGAGATGAGAATGGGGGTTATGGTCAGTGGTCACATGTTTTTTCTCCTGCTGTGCAAGGAAAAGAGTCATTTCCCTCCTTCACCCAGGCTGTTCCTCCCATGAGAGACAATTCTCCATGGACTTTCCTAATGTGAGTCCATCTCATGAGCACCAGATTGACACAAACTGCTGCAAAGTAAGTCCATGCCACAGTCCTTCCCTCAAACTGCTGCAGCATGGGGCACTCTTCTGTGGGGTGCAGTCCTTCAAGGACAGGCTGCTCCAATGGGGGCTCCTTTCTCCATGGATCTCCCATGGGTTCACAGCCTCCTCTCAGGCATCCACCTACTCTGGCGCGGGTCTTCTTCATGGTCTGCAGGTGGATCTCTGCTTCTCCATGGACTTCTATGGGCTTCAGGTGGATTTCTGCTTCCCCATGGACTTCCATGGGCTGCAGGGACACAGCTACTTCCTCATGGCCTTCACCACAGGCTGCAGAGGAGTTCTAGCTCCAGTGCCAGGAGCTCCTCCTCCCCTTCCTTTTCCACTGACCTTGGTCAGTGGTCTCATCCCGCTCTTCTCTGGCTCCAATTACAACTGTGCAGTAACTTTATTTTCTTTCTTAAATATGTTATCAACAGAGGCATCACCATCATTTCTAATTGGCCCAGCCTTGACCAGCAGCAGGTCCACCTTTGGAGCAGCCAGGGATTGTCTCTGCTGGACATGAAGGAAGCTACTAGCAGCTCCTCACAGAAACCACCCCTGTAACCCTGCCACTACCAAAGCTTGGCTGTGCAAATCAATAAAACAAGTTGTCTTGCAGATCTTAATTTCAGTTTCACTATATATGAAGTAGAGAGAGGCAGTAATCTCCTCTTCATAATGGTGATCATCAAGGACGATGATAGAAAAACTCAAGAGTGTTGCCCTTCTCTACCAGCCTAATTCTGAAATAGGCAAATTGGGTCCCAAACACGGTGGATCCCCCTGCCACTGTATTTCTTCAATTCTCCCTTTCTTAAGACAAAAGGCATGATCTGAAGCATTGCCATGAAAAGAGTTACAAGACTCTGTCGACATTATGGAAAATACTTGTGTTTTTACATTAGGAAAAGATGATTAAGATAATTCTTTCCATTGAACATTTCCAATTATTAGTTGGCAGCAAAAATAGCTGTTGGGGCAGCGTTGAATAAACTGTAGCTCCCACCTGTACTTTACAAATGTGAATGTGTGTCTGCAAAAGATATGATTTTGAAAAATTGGTCATTTCTTCCTTACGAGTTCATGTGCTGTCAGAGTAATGGCCGTGACATTCTCAATATTATCAGCAGTAACACTCCATTGACAAAAAAAAAAAAGAATGAGGGCACACACAACCCCAGGTCTGATAATATTTGCCTTATTGCCCTTCATAACATGACATGTGATGCGTACAGCTCTGTATGTTGCCCTTTCTATGAACAAGTGCTTTGAGGGAGCTTACATAATCTTCTTCGCGACTGGGTAGGCGCCAATAAAGCAGCTTCCTTGTTCCTACCTGTCAGTCAAACCGATCTGAAATTTGATTTAGATTAGCTTTGTCAATGAAATTATACTTTGCTATTGTAAAACATGAAGAAAACCCAAACGAACAACCACAACCAAAAAAGCCCCAATAAACAAAACTAAACAAAAAGTTGAATTCTAGTATAACGTTTCCTGTAGGAAGAGACACACACACCTAGGAAAGCAACTGCAAGTTTCATAGTCCTGGTATCTTCCTGCTTGACTCCATTTTAATTGTCTGTGGTGTTTTTGTAAACTTTCAGCGTCTTAAACCAAAGTAAATGTAAAAGTGCAGGTTGGTTTGGGGTTGTCTGGTTTTTCAAATGTGTAGGGATTGAAAAATTGAGTGGCTTCTTCTTAATTGTTTTTTACTTTGTACAGTATGGTGGGTTGAAATCTAAGCAGCTGAATGTAGTTGAGTCTGCTTTCAGAACTGAGCAGTGGTTTTTTTTTTTTTTTTTTTTTTCCCCAGGGCTTCTAGGTGATTTTGTCATCATTGCAGAAATTGGTACCACACTTTTGGTGCTGCTTCTGACATCTGGGGAGAGCTGTCAAGCAGTAGGAGCCACACACCACCAGAGGGTGCCAATTACTTCCATATGCAGGAAAATAAACTTGTCAAGTAATTTCTGGAATAAATGCCAGGTAAATGCTACATTATTTACTGAGTGGATGTGTTCAGACGGTTGTGTTGGGCATTATACTGGCCAGCAAAAGCCTCCGTGTGAGCCCTGTCATTAGCATAAAGCCATGTGAGCAAAGCATGCAGCACACAGCTCTGTGATCAGGGGCAGTGTGGCAAATGCCTCTGGGTGCAATTACAGAGACAAGATGAGGTGCATTAGTTGAATGACTGCCTACTAGATCTATTTTAAAACATGTTGCTCCACAGCCAGGAAATCTGCAGGCAAACAGGTGAGTAACAAGGTGTGAGGACTCAAGGATGTGTTGGAGTGGTTTACTTGCAGAGCAGGCAGCAAAAACACACAGTAGAATTTTAACTGTGATATGCAGAAAATTGGGTCATCTTTGTATGCGCTGACCTCTGCATGGATGAAATTTAAGAGTGTGGTGGCAGAGGAGGTCTCCTTGTTAAAGAGCAATGAACTTGATAAGGATCTTTCCTAGCCCTTCCCTCTCTGCCACCATTACTTTTTTATCCCTTCTGAAAATGCTCCCATTATAAACAGTTTTAGTGCTTCTCTGAGCCCCTAAGGAATCCACTAGTAAGAAATGGAAAGTCAGAGAGGATTGTGGGTAATAATATTGAAATAACAATTATGAATTATGCTAATTTTAAAGTGCTAGCAATCAGAGTTCTACAATATTATTTGGATCTTCGTTTCTTTTGTTTACACAAGATGTACTCTGGGCTGAATGAATATGTAATACTCAAGCAGAGTGAAAAACAGAGTGGTGGTCCTATTTTGTTTCTTTTTCCCCTTTTTTTGGGGTGGGAGGAGGGGCAGAATGTGGTAGGTTGACTATGGCTGGCTGCCAGATACCCACCTAGATTCTCTCTCCCTCTCCATCTACTCAACAAGACAAGTAGAATATAGGGTGGAAAACTCATAGGATGACATAAAGAACAGGTAAACTGCTTATTGATTAATGTTACTGGTAAAACTGACTCACCTTGGGAAAAATTAATTTATTTCCAATTAAGAATAGAATAGGATAATGAGAAATGAAGACAAAAACTAAAACACCTTCCTTACATTCCTCGTCCCTGCCAGCATCAATTTCACTCCTTCACTCCTTGCTCCAAACTTCCTCCCCCACAGCGGTGCAGGGTGATGGGAAAATGGGGGTTATAGTTAATCCATAACAACTCCTTTCTTCTGCTCCTTCCTCCTCATGCTGTTCCCCTGCTTCAACAGGGATCTTTCCACTTGCTGCATTTTCCTTCAGGGCATGTACATCTGCTCCAGTGTGGTATCCTTCCCAGTGAAAATATCTGCTTCATCATGATCATCTCTGGGGGTTGCAGAGAAATCTCTCCTCCAGTGCCTGGAGCACCCTCTCTCCCTCCTTCTCTCACCTTGGTATTTGCAGGACTGTTTCTCACACATTTTTCTCACTTGTCTCTCTCAACTGCTTGCAGCATTATTTACCCTTTCTTAAAAACATGTTCTCAGAGACACCCTACCTATGGCTGAGGTGTTCAAATGTGTCCTGGAAGTGGGTGGGTTGAAACAGATTGTGTTCCTTGTGGGAGGTCTCCCTTGACAGCCCTCCCCAGCCAGTGCCTAGGCACCTGTACCCAATACAAGGGCTAAACTACAGCATTTAAGATGAAGGAAAAAATGGAGAAAAGACTGAAGGAGGAGGGGCCATCTATGGAGTTAACCAAAAGGTTGAAGTTTCATGGCTGAAAGAGGGAGATGCAGGCAATACGGCAGGGCACTTTGGTCCGGTCGGGTACCAGACAGGTTGTGCTGTAAGTCAGAGCTCTGGAAAAGTTTGCTAAAAGAGAGAGGGTTGGCCAACAAATGAAAACACTTTATGGGCAAAATAATGAAAAAACAAACTTTTTATTTCATTTTCTCTGAGAAATTCTTTTCTCAAAAGAAATATAACAATTAGTTTAGGAGGAAGATAAAGCAAGAATAAGTAGAAATTAATTAAAATTAAAACCTCACAACATCCAGTGGTATCCTATCCTTGCAGAAATGTACTGGTTAGTTTTACAGTTTCACCATGAGATACTTTAGTGTTCCGCCTGAAAACACATAAATTAATTTATGTGCCCACTCACATCCCATGCCAAGCCACTGTCTGACCCAAGATAATGTTATTGACATCTTCACTTTCCAGCAATTTAGTTTCTTCCTAGACAACAATGATAAATCAATCAATTGTGTAGTGATTTAGTTTTAGAAAGGTTAAGAGCTGCAGGAAGCCAAATGTGTCTGTGATAAGTAGGAAAAGTCATTCTTGGGATGAAAAGTCTACTGGGATTTTTAGTGAGTAGCTTTGACAGTAACCAAAATACAGCAGGGAATGTTGTTCACTGTTGCCCATTACAGTGAACCATCTAAGATATCACTATTTTAGTTATGAAATTTGCCCTATTTTAAATGTGATAGGACATCTTACTGAATTAAAGTTAAGGCACAGTCCTCTGCTAAATCTAGGTCAAAATGAGGATTGGAAGGTGCTTGCCATAAATAATGTGTTTGTGCCACGTTCCCCTCTGCCTCCAGCTCTGCAAAAGGTGTCGGGTGTCCCCATGCAGCTGCCTCTGCTCAGAGCTGACCAAGCAGACAGAGGAAATACATTAGAAAACAATTGTCTGTATGTGGGGAAATGTTAACTCTTGTGTCTTTCCAAAGTGTTCTAAGTGCCCATTAGTGAGGAAGTCAAGGAGTCAGTTTTTCGCTGCAGTTGTTGTGTAGCAGACTTTGTAATGTGAACCATCCCTCATTTCCTCCTAAGTCCCTATCAGATCTGGAGTTCATGTGCTTGGGAGTGTTATCAGGAAAGATATAGGAGACAACATCTGCAAAAGCAGTGACTCACTTGACTGTCCTGAACCTTCATATTCACTAGGTACAGGATTTCAGAATCTGCACATTTTGCAACTATAATGAGGACTGATTTTATATGTTTCATTCTGTTTCTATTATATATTAAAGTATTATTTTTCAGCTGTTTTTTTATTGTCTTTGGTATGATGCAAAATTTTTTTAGGCTACTAGGAATGTGACAGAATGAATCAGACAGATTTTGGCAGAAAATTGCTGTCTGGCTTTGCATGGCATTCCCGAGGCACTGAGTGTAGGTTCACTCACATCACACAAAGCCTTGTCTTTAAGGCAAGGAGGCCACATGAGAGACCTGAGGGAAATTCCAAAATTATCTTTAATGTCAGTGGGGTATGCAAGGGTTCATGAAGATCTTTTGGGGGATGGAAAGTGATTTTAAGTGTATCACCCATGACTTCTGACCTGAGAAGACTGTTCTAAATGTTGCATGGAGGAGTTCAGAATGATTTCAAGAGATTGTCACATCAGTCGTAGGTGGGATTACACATGGAAAAGCATGCCATCCTCTAGTGTAAATGAAATTCCTCTGGTGTTTATGGAAAATATGGATATTGGTGAATGGCAGTATCTGATCATTATTTGTTATCTTGTTTTCTATTTCTGACGCCATTTTAATATAAATAGTACAACTTAGTAGGCCATCAGGAGAGGTAATATATGTCTTTTTCCTCCTTATACATATTTACATTATGTTCATTCCTTAAATACTGTGTCAGGCACAGCCACTTGAAAGATTGATCCTTGCCATCTGTGACTACTGATCCTGGTCAAATACAGAAGACGAAACTGCAAGGAAGGTTGAGAAGAGCTAGAGGAAAGGCAGTTTGAACAGTGCAATTGCTAGACTGCTGACAGGAGAAGGGAGATGTCAATTTTGATGAAGAAGGAAGAGCTTCTTAAAACTCACTTTCTAAGCTGTGCTGAGTTTGCTGCAGGACAGAAGGTTACTGAGTGACTCAAACCAAGACTGGAAGCAAGATACTCTTGTAAAGACCTATGACACAATGTGTGAGTTGGGTATAAACACTTTTATCCACATTGTGATTGCCCAAGTCACTTTGATTTTTTTTTCAGTTAAAATTTGCCATCTTGATTCATAGTCTAATAAATCTGTGCTTTCAAAACTTATTCCATATAGGGAGACCTCTGTAAAAGATGATCTGGACACAAGGACTTCTGAGAGGTCTCACCAGCTCAGAGGTCCATCACAGGCTCTTTGGACAATTGTTGTTTATGACCTTTCCTCCTGCGTATCTGAACTTTGCCTGTGTTTTGTCTGTGTAGCTTTAATATCCACTTTCTTCTTTTCATTAAAATGGCCATGAAATTGTTCCTGATGATGCTACATATCAACTGTCAATTGCTTTGTCAGCATACATCCTGGATGATATCATGGACTACAATGAGATATCTTCATCTACTTTTTTCTAATATAGCACTTGAAAGTTAATAACTGATATTTATGGCAAGTTGCAAAAAAATCCTAGTGCACTAGTATTTGCATGTTTATCTGTTGACTTGTCTGAAAACTCAAGAAGACAGTGTTCTGCATGCAACTACATTTACTTCCTTGTGATTAAGATATTTCTTTAAAAATAAATAAATAAATAAATAAATAAATGTAGACTTTGAAGATCTGCAATATTGTGCAAACCAGGCATAATTTTCCAAAAACCTGAGTTTATGTGAGCTCAGTCACAAGTAACAAGTGGATAGAGTCTATCATATTTAATTATTATTCCTCTCCATGTATTTAGGTAATTGTGAAAGAAAAATATTCATTTAAATTTATGGCATTAAATCTATCTGAAGGTATTTCATCAAAAGTTTGCATGAAGAAAAAATAGGCATCAAGATTAAATATTAAATGTTATTTTTTGCCACTATTTTACTATTTATTTCAAACCAAAACAATGAAATACAGCCACAAAAGTTGCAATTACATCTAGAAATAAGTTAGAAAGATTGCAGAGTCTTTTCTTTATATAAAAGTAACTGTAATTATCCAAAGACCTTGATTTCAAAAAAAAGATAATATAAAGTTTCAAACTGCAGAGATGTATTTTAGGCCAAGTGCAAAAAATGTAGCACAAAATGTAAATATATTTATGTAATGTGCTCATAAATGATTCAGTGTTTAGACACCAATCTAATTTTGTTTAAACTGTACCACTTTATTGTAGGCTACAAAATTTTGAAGCTTGAATTAAATTAATGGGCAATATAGATATAGCTTCTGGCTGAGTTCTGTTTTCTTAGTTTTGGTGTGTGTTAGTTTTCATTGTGGGGAAAAGCTTAGCTTTAGCGGGAGGAAAAAGTAAAAAGGAAGAGAGAAAGATCTTCCTGAATAAATCTCTGCTCCTGAATTTCTCTCTATATGACAATCTATAATTATGATGATAATTCCTCACTTAAAGCAGATGTTCTAGCATATCTCTTTGGTCTTTTTCATGTACTTAGCATTTCTGGGGCAAAGGGGGCAGAGAATATTAGCCTTTAGTAAGTTATACTTGAGATCTTGACAGACTGGATCGATAGGCTGAGGATCAACAACAGCATGAGGTTCAATAAGGTGAAGGTTTCTGTCCTACATTTGGGTCACAACCACCCGCTGCAGCACTACAGGCTGGGGCAGGAACGACTGGAAAACTGCCCAGTGAAAAGGGACCTGAAGGTGTTGGTTGACAGCCTACTGAACATGATCCAGCAGTGTGGCAGCTGGCCAACGAGGCCAAAGGCATCCTTGCTTGTATCAGGAATGGTTTGGCCAGCAGGACCATGGCAGTGATCATGCCCCAGTACTCTGCACCAATGACATTACACCTCAAGTGCTGTGATAAATTCAGGACCCCTCACTTAAAAAAGAACATTGAGGTGCTGGAGCAAGTCCAGAGAAGGGCAACAAAGCTGGTGAAGAGTCTAGAAAGCACAAATTAGGAGCTGCTGAGGGAGCTGTGAGTCTGAGAAACTAAAGTTCTCAAAGTTCTGTCCAAACAGATATAATAGTAATGAAAATACATGATGAATGTATTAATTCTATTAATGAAGTGGTTCTCTGTAAGTAAATGTGATTTGCCACTTGTTTGTCTGCACACCAGTCTCAGGGCTGCCCAAGATTTTGATAGGACACATTTTGCAAATCTCTTCAACTGTACAGATACAGCGTGCCAGATTGTCCCTAAGAGAAAATAGTTTCAAGACAGAGGAAGCTAAATGCTTGGATGCTTGGATGTCTTTCCTTGCAGAATATACAATTTCCACTTTGAGAAAAAGAAGTTTTCTCATTTTTAATAGAAAAAAAAAGCTTCAATGAAAAGATATGGAAAATTTTCCCATCCCAAGAAAAAAAAGTGGACTTCAAAAAACAGAAAAAACTTCCAGGGACCAAATTCTCAAATTAACAAGAAAGAAACTCAGTACAAAACCCCCAACCATTTCTAAAATAGGTGTTGGGATTTGTTTGGTTTGTGTTACAGGGGAGGGTTTTGGATTCTGGTTGGGCTTGGGGTTTATTCTTGCCATAAAATAAAAGCCTCTAGATTCTTAAACTGGATTCTTTGTTTAAGATATGAGCAAAATTAAGCAACCAACGTATGATCAAAACAAAACTCCCAGTAAGACCCAGCATGAGTTACTAGATGTCACTGACTTTTTATGCTTAGAAGGGGAAAAAGAAACAAAAAGATAATCGGATATAATATTTGAGACAGAACAAACAGCCAGAGGAGTAGCCAACAGAAAGATCATAGCACATGGAAGACCATAAATGGCAGATTGTGGATGACACAATCTGATATATATGTGAGCCACCCTTAATGGCCATTTGGGCTTAAAGTTCCTGTACAGAACTTTTTTTTTTTGACCTTCAGCATGGTAGTAAAATTCCCAAAATTATACAGCCCTCAAGGAAAAGCCAATTATAGAAGGTTCTCTGCAACTGGGCTGTCAGAATTTGGGCAATAAATTTTGAAGTGGGTAAGAAATAAGTAGTGAGAAGGGGCCCTGTGTGTCTACTTCTCCAGTCATGCACAACAGGAGAGTGAAGGTCAGGGTTATTGGGGGATGATTCTATTAGCTAGTAATATTTGAGTTTTTCTGCTTGATGTGGTCGTATTCCTTTTATCTCTTTTCACAAATCCAGTCTGATTGAACATACTTGTCATTAGAAAGGAAGAACTGATAATTTCTGAGCAACCAAATTAAGATATACAGATATGTTTCTATACTGATCTACAACTAATTTTGTGCATGATTTTCCAGATATTCATGAAATCTACTAGCAATGAGCCATAATTACTTTCATGCCTTAAAGGACGTACCAACATAAATATCTGGAGAGGATATACAAGTTCTGAAAAAAAAAAACAACAAAACAATGGTAGATAGGGGAGAAACATGTTTGAGAGTTTTGTTTTGTGCCAAGGAATACTGCTGGAATGAGAGCAAATGGATGTAAGAGACCTCAGGAACCACTGGAGTATTAAGGTTGTAACCCCCAGTAAAAGTTCTGCAAAATATAGTGAATTCTAACTAAATTTATAAAAGTAAAGCAACAGTGCCGTTATCTCCCTGTTATGATTAGAAAACACCTGAAGTGTTCCTTAGTCTTTCTTGTTGAAACTTATTTTATTCATATTTTGTCTTTTCAATTGGTTTTCTATTTGGTATCATTGAGTTCTCGCAGATTACTTCTGTTGAAATGTCTTGACTTTTTTCAGTATTATTAGCTAATTATTATTTTTTTAAAGTGAATCACTATCATTCTTTTCTAAAATACATGGTATTGTGTGCCATAAAAAATGTAATTTAGTGTTTGGTAATCCATTGGATATTCTTGTTGCTGTTTTCTTCAACATAAAGAAATGCCTGTTCTCCTAACTCTTCTAATTTTCAGGTTTTGACTCATAAGAGTCCATATTTTCTATGTATTGGAATATGACTTTTTTCCCTCAATAAAAGGACATCACTTTGGAATTTGTAAGAAAATATTTTATTGCACTGTAGAATAACATTCCTGCCTTCCTTTTCACTGTAAAACTGCCTCATGCCTCAGAAGTAACTCTCCAATATTTCTGAAAACTATAGGGTCAGCTGTGGCCTGAACTCTGGAAGTTACAGAAAAGCTTCTTATGGTTTCAAAAGCACTTATGTTTTCACTTACCTTTTTTCCTTTTATTTTTTTCTTTTTTAATGTGTAAAGTGTAGTTTATTTAATTCCATATATGAACTTGTTTTAATTCATTTTAAGGGCCTGCTTGGTTCTTGAAATCATCTCAAGAAAAGGCTACGCTGCTCAATAGCATTATTTCTGCTTAAGGTACTTGTTGGAGAGGGCCTTTAAAACACATTTAATGGTCAAGCATCTGCCATCATGTGAAGGTTTCAATCTATTCAATATTCTTAATATCTTGATGTGCAACTGCAAAACGGGTTGAAGAGAATGTTCTGCTACAGCATTCACTACAGTCATGTTTTCTGTGTAATTAAGTCCCCATAATGGAACAGGAATTTACATATGTGAGATTTTAGTTAAGATATAAGAATTATGATGCAGAAAATATTTTAGTTTTAAAAAATTAGCTATCCAAGGGTTTGTTATTTCAAACTGTTGCATTTTATATTTGTATTACAATACTGTAAATATTTCTGGATGAAAAGAGAAAATCTCAGCAAGGATTATGATCTCATCTGCAGGTTCTATCTGTGTAAGTAGAGATTAAACCTCTTGTAAATTAGGTTGCCTGAAGTGCCTCCCTACTCCTGTCCCAGCTTGAGCTCCCTGTGTAGTCAGAACTGTATTGAGTATTTCACTGGTGATTCCAGAAGAGCTTCGTGCATGGCTGTGCTTCTTCCCTATTCCTACTCTGAATATTGTTTATGTTTTCTTTCCTTTTTCTCTCCCCCTGAGCTGACCAAAGGAAATGTTCTTTGTGATTTCAGTCATTCAGAACCAAATGACAATAGCTTTGTAGTTTCCTTTTGTAGATCTGTTTTTCTGAATTCAGTCATTAAGTCTTTGAAGACCACCTCTGACAGTATGAAAATTTTCATAAAGGAAAGTTTTTGTTCTGTTATGTTAATGTTGCTCTTTTTGCTCCCAGCATTTTAATTAGTCTGATTATTACTTATTTTCCTGTTTTTCCCCAAAATGAAATCTATGGGAGCAAAAAATAATTGGAAGAATGATAAATCTAAAAAGGAACTGAAACTGAGGCTGAGATCTTTTGCTTGGTTTTCCCTGTAGACTCTTAAATCTGATAGCACCTTCAGACATTAACATCTGACTAGACTGAATACTCCTGACATTTAAAGGCATCATAAATATACATTTAACATTATAGGCCATAAAGATTTGAACAATTCCTAAGTAAATTCTCTGTGTGTCAAAACTTAGTGTGATGGTTTCACTCATTTGCTCAGGCTTATTTCTAAAATATAATTTCCATTTCAAGTTTACACTTAGAGACACATATTACTTACAATAAGAAAATATTGAAAACAATTTATTGGAAGAGGAAGGATATCTGCTGTTGAAGTGAATGTGAAATGAGTCAAACATTGTGACCTTGCATTAGGTGTGATACTTTGGAAATAGTTGGGATAGCTGGAAAGCTTGCGCTCTGGCAGCCTTTAGCAGTTGTATTAGACTGTGTTTTCTTTATCTTCTTGCAGCACGCAGTTAGCTTTTTTTCTTTTTTCAATGAGCAGTGTGTAAATATTTGTATGTCAGTGTTAACTTTGTCATATAACTGTCTAAAGTCCCATTGCACTTCTGACATTTTTTTAGAAATCTCCTTTCATTATCAAAACAGGAGTCTCTGAAAGAGCTATAAAAAGAAGATAAATTGCAGATTAGCAATGTCAGTTTGGGAAAGATATGCTTTATTACCATACACACAAAAGAAATAAACATTTTGCACAGTCTTTAATTAACACAATTGCTTTTAAATGTTGGTAGTTAGAATTAATTATGGTGGTTATAAAGTGCCATTTTTTTCTGCCACAGATATAGTATGAAGTTTAGAAACTGAGCATTGGTGTACTGACCTTAGGTTTCCCCAGGGCAAAATAAAATATTATTCCAACTCAGACTCCTTCCATCTTCATACCAGAATAACATAGATGTTAAAGTTTTAGTTTTGCCTTTGTTTATTTTCTTCTTTGCCAAATTTAGTGTGTAAATTGTGTTTATTTAAGTTTGTGTTGCTTTCAGCTACAATGTCTTAGTGTTAAGTTAATAATCATTGTTGAATTTTAGTGCTTTGGATAAGACAATAGGAAATTAGAGGAGAGACAGAGGAAAAGAAATTGTCCATATAACTCATGGTAATTCGGGGTCTTATTAGACTGCATTCCAGTGACCACTTAGTACTTTCTGAAGACAGAAGAGTAAATCATATGGAAGCGATTTCTTCAAACCACTCTAAATTATGGAGCCCTTAATGTGCTTCTTATGTTCATGCTCCATAATATTCAGCCTATAAACTCCCATTGAAAATGGAGGGAGAGGTATTACAAATTAAAAGTTCTGGTTTCTTGCTTTCCACACCTTTAAAAATGGTACACAAGAAGATAATGAGAGCAAAACCACTTCAACCTTTTCCAGTGTACAGCTTTATCCTTTATGATGTCTATTTTGTGAATACTGCATTGAAGGGTTCAGGCATGAAAGATGCAAGAGGCCACCTACCTCATAATATTTCTTCTGAAGGTATCAAATAAATTCTTATCTGCAAAGTGTGAGGGCTAACCCAACCAAATATGATATTGTTACAAGGATGTGTTAAGAGGTATTCATTGATGTCAGTCTCTTGGGTTTTCTCAGTATCTTAGTCTTGAAGTTAGGGGTACTTATGTTGTCCACTCTGTACTGCTCATGTAAGCTCTACGGTGGTAGATATATAATTCATAAGTTAAGGAGTATGAACTCTCTGCCCTGGTTATTTATAGAATTGACTCTCCATTTTTGATAAGCATTTTAAATTAATAATGTAAAAATCTATTGATTTTATTTATGTTCTTCATTTAATATACAGGAATATTTGTTGGGGCATTTATGGAATAGTAAAAATAACTCAAGGAGAGAGATGATATCTAGAGTTTAAAATTTGCACTGAATAGTAGTTTGGATGGTTGTGATTTTGAATTATTATTGCATTTTTTGAACTTCAAAGCAGGGTTACACACACATATTTGGGAGTGCTTTAAAGTCTTGTACCAAGTTAACTCATTCTTTTTTTTTTTTCTGCTAGCGAGTTAGCATACCACAAACAAATTATACCTTACATTATGAGATACAAAAGAACACAACATATGCTGTTATCATTTTTCTGGAAATTTATAAGTCCTGTGGCTGTTTTATTTAAATATTGATTATAGGAATCAAGTATATCTAAGGAAAACCAGAAACAGGTTTATTCTATGTCAAAGAGCAGCTAGACATTACTCCATATTCCAAAAAAAAACCACAACACATTATTTGATGATTGTAAACAGGAATGTTGTTCTGCCCTCATTGGTCACGTGGTCTACAAGAACATCTATGAGCTAAAATGACCCATCAGGCTTGTTTTGCTTGTGTGATACATACTCATCTACTGACCCATTTTACATTGAACCTTGGGGCTGATATATTTTAAGAGTTAGTGCAGCATTCTGTGTATTGCACATGGAGCAAATTCTAAGCTGTGTTGCTGTTTTAATTATGCTTTTGAAAATATGCAAGCTTTATGATGAGCATTTTGCAAGAAATTACTGAGCAAGTTAACTAGCTCTACAGTGAGTGCATTCAAGATAATAATTAATATGGTGCATTTCTGTTATCTCTGAATGATTTTTATTGCCTTATGACCTCCCTTACTCCTTTACAAGCTGTTCAGCTTGAGTCCTAAGAAGTTTCAAATGCAATTGCTAGTACTTTTTATGGACTAATTTCAAACTAAGGGTAAAATTCATGTATTAAACTAAGAAGATCTCTGTAGAGGAAAAAAAAAGTTGCTCAAGAGATCATTTATAATAATTTATTTTCATCAGTACATACTTATTATGCACTGTGACATTAATTTGCAGACAGTAATAATGACTATTAGTTGCCCATAATGGTGTTCTGTCCAAATTCTACAACAAACTAAAGCTAGTTGCACCTTTTTATTTTCTGAACTCTTTAGATGTTTTTTTGGTCTTTACCCCTTTCATCAATGTAAATTCAACCAATAAGGTACAGAAGAAGGCACTAAAAATGTTTTAGCTTCAAATGGTAATGAAGTGCACTTCACTGGGCTCCTTTCCCTTTTCCTTCCTCACAATGGACTTCAGATTGCTTTTCCTGTGCATGAACTGAGATGCTTCCATTCCTAACTATGAATATGGGGAGACTTTAGTACAACTAAAACTAAAGGTAAATTTATTTTAACATTTGAAATGTCTAAATACCTCTTTTTAGTCAGGCTTTTATCTGGGATTTGTGTGAGTAGGAGGGAAAAATTGTTTATTTTTATGTTGTGCCTTCTCAAGCAAATTTTATAATGTCCTTAGATGTGCCAGAAAATGCACTTCAAACATTACTAGCCTGATTCTTAGAATGATATAGCCAAAGACTTTCTGGTAATCAATAAGGTTCCTCTAGAAGGATTCACTTAAATCATCTTGCTGATTTTTTAGATTTTTAATGTAAAAATCTATTTCTAATTTCCTTTGGTGTTGCTAAATTAGATGCTTTGAAAGGCATTTTAATCTTGCAGTGACTAAATGCATTATACATCAATGTATGTGGAATGCCTACCAAGGGGTAGACTTTCAGTATCTTATTTTTAAGCAGTGTAAATGAAAGAATTTTGATACTTCTGATACTTATGAGGGAATTAAATGAAATATTTTTATTTCTAAGTGCACTGATTCTACATGTTTGGGTCTATATGGACTCTGTGGATGTTACAGGTTAGACAACATTATCCCATTATAAGTGTTGGAAATAGCAAGCCTAATTTCACCCTTTCCTATTAATATTGAAGTAATCACACTAGATGCTTTTTTTCAGTTATGTTACATTGTCCGCAGACAATTTAACTCCAGCAGGAGATTCTTGAGTCAGTTCTAGGGCAAAGAGAGGTTAAGGCAGCATCTCTGAGATGTAGGTATTCATTATGTGTCCTAGTATACACTGTATATGAACTGTGTACTATTTTAGAAATTGGATCTACCATTGTGCTGGTTTTGGCTGGGATAGACAGGATTTTCTTCACAGTGGCTTGTATAGGGCTGTGTTTTGTTTATGATTGTGCTGGACATAGTGATAATATTTTGTTATTGCTGAACAGAGCTTACACAGAGCCAAAGCATTTTCTGCTTTTTGTACTACCATGCTGGTGAGGAAGTTAAGGATGCATAGGAATTTGGGATGACACGGAGTTAGGCCAGGTGACCCCAACTAACCAAAGGGATATTCCAGACCCTGTGGCATCACACTCAGTATATAAAGTGGGGGAAAGAAGGAGGAAGCAGGGGACACTTGGAGTGTGGGTGTTTGTTTTCCCAAGTCACCATTACATGTGATGGGGCCCTGCTCTGCCCGAGATGGCTGAACAACTTCATGCCCATGGGAAGACGTGAGTTTTTTCCTTGTTTTCCTTTGCGTGTGTGTGAAGCTTTTTGCTTTTTCTTTCACTGTTAAACTGTCTTTACCTCAACACATGAGTTTTCCAGCTTTTGCCATTCTGATTCTCTACCCATACACACTGATGGGAAGTGAGCAAGTGGTAGTAGGGTTTGGCTGCTGGCTGGGATTAAACTGGGACAATGAACATGTTGAACTATCAAAACAGAAAATTATGTCTTAATTAATTGTGTTAATTCTGTCTGCTGTGGTTCTCGGACTTTGTTTCTTACCTTGTATATGCTCTGTCTTTTGAGGACATCTACAAATCTTGATTTACTTTGGTTGCACAGTCTCCAATAACCAACATATTTGTTAAAAGGAATCAGGTTCCTATCTTGATCTTTCTAATTTTATCTATCCTACCTTGTTCTTTTGTTTGTTTGTTTGCTTGTTTAATCAGTTTTGTTCTTTATCGCTGCTAAGATGATCAGTTCAATATAGAAACCCATGATATTGAGTTAAAGGCTATACAGTATATAATGTCATTCTTAATGTTATCTTTCAGCTTATCTGGTCTTTTCCTGACCTTTCTCCAAGGTAAAAATAAATCTAACTTCTAAACCCTTGATCAAGCCTTCCATAAAAATATTTTCCCTTTGCACTGTAGCTTTCAGGTCATTCAGAGTTTCCAGAATGACTTTTATGTAGCAATTAAATTAATTTTCTTCATAATTATTGATCTGCCTCTGAGACAATACTGAAAGTCTCAAGTAAGTTTAGAAAAAGTTAATAGCTTTAATTGTCAATAATCATGCAGGAGAGTGAAGTGCTGAGAATGTTATTTGTAAGTTTTCACCTTTTTCATACAGATGTGGAAACATTTCTAATATGCCTTTCATCTGGGGAAAGTACTGACAGACTGTCTTTCTCTAGTGGCTGCAATATTTATTGACAGCTTAATTAATTATATTGCAGGGTAGCTATCAAAGTCCATTACAAACAGAAGAAATCAAAATTCCAACCTGGGATTTCCCTGTGGTTTTCTCAAACAAAACACTGTCAGATAAAATATGCACTATTGTCAGACAGACAGGAAACTTATTTAATTGGAAGGAAAAAGAAAAACCTGAGTTGCACTTTTCAGGACCCTTCAGGCTCAATGCATGTTCATAATAATATGCCCTACCTTGCTTTTTGATTTAGTGTGCAAGCTGGTAGGGTTTGCCTGATACACCTTCCTTTCGCTAGAGAGAGAAAATGCTAAATGGGTCTCAGAAATAATGACTTTCATAGAAAAAGAATCATTCCTAGAATGGTAATACTAAGAGCAGTTGAGGACAGAGAAAAGTTTGAGCTGAACTTTTTCACATTATGGTCATTATTGGTAACACAAAGCTCTAACAAGATAGTGAGTTTTTCGCTCCATTAATCTTCAGAGGTATTTTTTAATGGCAAAAAAAAAAAAAAAAAAAAAGAAAGTAAGATAAAAAGCAGCTTCATATAGTCTTTTGCTCAAAGGAAACAATTTAGAACTAGTTCCTGGTCATATGCAGTACCCAGTTACTGAAGCTATGGCCAGGCTCAAAAAGGCAAGGATAAGGGGGAAAATGCAGAACAAATTTCCCAAGGACAATTGTGCTTGGCCAACATGATTGCCTTCTGCTGAAGGGATTACTGGCACTATACAAGGGGAGAGATCTGAATGCTGTCTTTGATTTCTTCAAGGCTTTTGACATGTTCTTCCATAGTCTACTTAAGGGGAAATTAAGTAGAAGTGGATGAAATAGATAAATAAGAAGTCTGACAGAAAATTTTCAGTAGCCCTGGGCTGAAAAAGTTAGAAGCAAAGCTATTAAGTCCATGTGGAAATTGGTTACAAGAGGCATTTTCCACTGTGCTACAAAATCAAACTGAGGACAGTGTTCAATACTTTGGAGTGCAGAGCTGCTGTTCAGAGGGATCTCAGGTGAAGAAGAGCTCAGACAATAATCTCAAGAACTTCAACAAAAGGAGATGAAAAATTCTGCACCTGAAAAATGTGCAATAAAAATCCAACCTCTATCCATACCACCAGATAGACTGGGGCATAGAGCAACTCTGCAGAAAACATCTTGGGCACCCATGTGGCCCACAAGCTAAACATGAGTCAACAGTGTGTCCTTGTAGTGACCTATTTTCTAGGTACATTCTGGACTATATTAGCAAAAAATTTAACCAGCAGGCTAGAAGTCATTATTCTCCTCTAGCCAATGCTTATGAGACTGTCTCTGGAGCCCTGTGCCTGGTCAGGGGCTCTGCAGATGAAGAAAGACAATGCTGGACATTGTTGGAGTGGACCCATGAGGCCTGAGGGGGCTCAAGACAGAGCAGCACAAGAAGTACAAGAAAAGGGTGAGAGAACTGGTTTTATTCAGTCCTAAAAAGAGAAGGCTAAGGGGAGATCTAGTTGCTGTCTTCAAATATATCCTGATAAAAGATATAGACCTATTCTAGAAGGGCTCAGTGACAGGATGAGAAGCAAGACACACAATCTATAACATGTAAAATTCCAATTATATATTAGTAAAATGGTTTAATGTGACACAGTACAGTACAGATGATTAGTTGCCTGATCTAAATTTTCCCTGCTGCGAGAAAAAAGTTGACCCTAATCACCTCCAGAGGTCACTCCAACCTAAATTATTCAGTGATTGCATGCTAAAATATATTTTCCCTTCTGTACAACTACTTGAATAATATTCAAAATCATTTAGATAGTCTTGTGTTAGATGATAACATCTGGATATTTATTAGTACAGTTTTTTTTTTAAATTTTATTTATTTAGGCAGAAGATGCAAATTTAGGCAGAATATACAATTTCTTTGAACTCGTCAGGGACAAATACCAGAAGGCTCAGCTCCATAGTTTAGATTTTCTTTTCTATCCATTTCTGATTAAAAAAACCCACCATCTTCCTTGTGGTTACCATGCTACAATTCCTCTTCACCCAGTTTCTCTAGGTGTATTTTGTATTCAGTACACTCCAGCCAACATGCTACTCTCGTTTTCCCAACCCCTTCTGAAGAAACCAAAAGTTAGCTTGAGCTGGACCTTGATCCAGGTTTCATGTGCTATGTACAGTAGCCTGTCTTATCTCACATAATCCCTAAAAGTGTTTTTGGCTTTTTCAAGGATTTTATGGTCTGTTTGGAATGTTCGTATTTTTGTTTGTTTATTTGTTGAGGAGTTGGGTTTGGGGTTTTTTTAATTATTTTTTTAGGCAAAATAAAAGTCAAGTGATATTCGAAACACAACCGCCTGTCTAAAAAAACATAACCTTTTTTCAAAAATGGGTGCAAGAGAAATTATCATAATTTAGATGAAACTTCAAGTCTTGACATTTCATAACTGCATGATTTCCTTATGGAAAAATTGACATTCTCACTGGAAGATGTGAAAATAATAAGAGCCGTTCAGACAGGGAGGTGACTTACCATTGTGTCAAAATTATTTCACAACATGGAAATTTCACTGTGGATATGTTTGCTTATTGTGATAAGCATATTTTAAACCATAAATTCATATTTATTCCAAACACAACATCAACAAGTTCTGTCAAAATCTGTAATGCTCAGAGATGAAAGATACGATTGTGTAAAGTCATCAACAACCTCTATAACAATACAACATAAATATAGCTCTGTACTTCAGTAAGAAGTTTGTTGTGTTTGTTAGTTTGGGTTTTATTCTGGCACCATTTGAGTTGTTTTAAAATGCCATCAACTTTCAGAATTTAGTGACACAAAAAACCCACCAAGGAAACATTCAGGTGTTTCTTTCTTATTTTAAGATATAAACAATCGCTTTGTTGACAGACTGTTTGTAAAGCCACCATAAAATAAGGAGCAGTTAGGTTAATCTTACAGTTTTCTTACTTTTTAATGGTATACTTATGCATACTCTAAAAATAAAAAAAACCAAACAGGTGAACTGAAACAATTTTAGCTACATTGTTCTTTGCTTTCTGACATATAGTTCCAAATATGATAATTATTTAGAGTGTAATATACTTTAATTGACATTATTTATTGAGCATTTTTTAAAATCACTAGTGCGTGACTATCCATTTCCCTTTTCTTATGTGGTTCATTGCTCTTTGTTTGCACTTGAATGTCTGATTCATATTCTGCAATAAAATTGTATTATGTAGGAATCTCCTAGTTGGACTGTAAAGGCTGGAAAACCTACTGCATTTCAAACACTTTACGATATATACATGTTTGTTACTCTTGTGCTTCAGCACCCTGTGGCTCCACGAGTTGGAACTATTAGCACTAAAGTCTGCCTTGTTTTTTTGCCTCTTTTACTTGAATGGCAATGTCTTTTCTCACTCAAAATGGACTGCATCCTGACATAAAAATGAGGTGTGAGAGAAAATTCTCTGGTGATTTTTTCCTTTTTAAGGAAAAATAGCTTCATAAAAATTTAATCACTCAGTGGCATACAGAGTAGTAGGTATATTGCAAGGTTATTGCAGAAGAGAAATTGGGGTTGGAGAAAGATTTCCTGGTTCTACATTCCACATTGTTTTGAAGAAATATATCATTGCTGATTATTGTTTTTTTTTTACATTATATCTGAACATTACTCATAGACTGAATATTTTTAGATATGTATGTTTCTATAGGCAAGGTATGTAGGCTTTATATGCTCAGGGTTTGTTTTTTTTTTTTTTTTTTTTTTGTTTTTTTTTTTTTTTTTCAATAGAAAGAGTAGTCATTCAGTTATGACAAGATTTGCATTTGGTCAAGAATATGATTTAGTATTTTTAAATGTCCCAGGACCACATTACAGATAGATAGTATATATGTGGAAATAAGTATTTCTCTCCTGATACAAACTTTTGAAAAAGAATAGTTCATCTTCAACCTTGATATTATGATTATAAGGTTTGACTTTGGTGGAGTCAGAATTATATTCCCAGAGGTAAAATATTGAAGAACTTTCTCAATGTTGTCTCAAAATGCTTTTTCAGAACAGTATTTAGGCAGAAATATTTTAGTTATGCAAATGATACCTCATTTCAAAACATTAAAGAAAAAGTCCTAGGTCATCTCCTTGCACTTTCACAGGGGAAAAAACTGCTTTCAGGCATGATATCTGTGTTCTGCTTGTTATAGTCTAACAGAGCAGAAGTTTTGCACAGGAAAATGAAGCACAGGTGGTTATAGGATTATTTTCACATGCTTCTTGAGGCATAAAATATTCCCTGGTTTCATATTATAAATTTCCTTTGAAATTTTGGACATTTATGAAAAGCAGAAATAGAAATATATTCAGAAACATTGAAATAAATACAGAATGGTATTTCTTCGTACAACTGTCTTCATTGTTGAGCTAAAAAACATAAGCAGCAACATTTTGAAAAGTATTAAGCTCTTAGAAAGTACAAAACTCCCAAGACAGGGTATTCAGTCTGCAATGGATTTTGTTTTCATCTCAAGTCTTTTGTGCAGTTTTGGTCACCACACCATTAAAAAGACATTAAACTACTAGAGAGCATCCAAAGGAGGGCCACAAGGATGGTGAAGGGCCTTGAGGGGAAGCCATGTGAGGAGTGGCTGAGGTCACTTGGTCAGTTCAGCCTGGAGGAAACTGAGGGGAGACCTCAGTGCAGTCTTCAGCATCCTCACAAGGGGAAGAGGAGGGGCAGGCACTGATCTCTTCTCTCTGGTGACCAATGACAGCACCAGAGTGAATGGCCTGAAGTTGTGTCAGGTGAGCTTTAGCCTGGATATGAGAAAAAAGTTTTTAACCTGGTTGATGGTTAGGGATTGGAACAGGCAGTGAGCACAGCACCAAGTCTGACAGAGTGCAAGAAGCATTTGGACAATGCTCTCAGGCACATGGTGTGATTCTTAGATTGTTGGGTTATCCTGTGTTGGGTTATCCTGTGCTGGGACTTTGACGATCCTTGTCGTTGCCTTCCAAATCAGGATATTTTGTGAAAATCATGTGTTTTCCCTCAAAGTGACACTGCAGTGACACTTTGGGTATCTTACATCTGCTAGGTTCATCTACATTACCATTTTAGCTGGAAGAGCTGTGCTTAGGCTGTTTGAAAGCTGTGTTTTTTAAAATGTTTTGGTTCTAGAAGTAGAGCAGTTTGGAAGACCATGAACTCTATTTATTTCAAATGAATCTATTCTGGATGATGCTTTCTAGGAACAACACATTGAATGCCATCCAACAGCTACTGAGAAATCAAGCCACAGCCACTGATAACTTAAATCTAATGTACATATTTGGTTAAGGATTTATATACATATATATATATTTCCTTTACCAGAACGTCTGTTTTACAAGTGTTATTCTAGCTTCTGAGTCTTCTGTGGTATGTGGAGAGACAATAAATCAGATCTGATGACTATAAAGTGTTGAAAATAATATTGTGTGACACCAACGCAAATGCATGCGTTTCTTCCTATGGAATGATGGCTTTTTCCTTCTTACCCTTTCTTATTACCATAATATGAGACACTGTGTATGATAACAGTGGGATACATAAAACTAAATTTTTAAAAAAGGGAAAAAACAACATAAAAAGTGTGACTTAAAATTGACAGTAGGATTTTATGTAATATTGTTTGATTCCACAAAAAATGCAGGAATAATTTTATTCTTTCATTTATGTGTCAGATTCCCAGATGCCTGCTTCAATGGCTGATTTTTTGGTTTTCTTTAAATACTAATTCATAATATAACTGCTATATGTGCATACTTTGAGATTAAAAACCCCCTAACTCCCAAAAACAACACATATTTTTTTTATGCAAACAGAGCTTAAAAATAACTTTGCCAAACTAAGGTTATGTGTTTCCATGTGATGCTCAGCCTCTTAGCAGTCATGTGCTCTAGGGTCATAAGAAGGATGGTCTTTCTGTGTGTGGAGCAGTGATATAGTCTGAAAACCAATGGGTCAGGAACACTTTTTCAAATATTTATGATTTGTTTCATACCCTGGAGTGGTGATGTGTCTGTATAGACACTATAACAACAAACATTATGTGTCAAAAAACAGCTGATATACCATGAAATATGGGGGAAAAAAGGTTGGAATGTAAGAAAAAAAGTTACTTGTCCATGATCAGAAATATTACAGGTTTTTATATGTAAACAGAATTTTAGAAAGGGGGAAGAGGACTCTAAAAACAGCTACATTTCTACATAAAATTAGCTTGATGATTCTCATTGAATTAATTCCTTGTTATTTTTCCAGCATATTGACCTAAATATTTAACTCTGTTTATCATGTAAGTGAACTCAGATTATCTGGTTCACACCTTTTTTCCTTTAGCACAGCACTTTTTTGTGTAATAGTCCTCTGAAAATTATCAAATTACTTATTGGACTTGAAAAGCTCTTTTGGCTTACCCCACAAATATCAAGATTTTCATTTCTTGGGATGGGTGAGAGAAACTTCATAGTTAGCCTGTGAATGTATAAAATTACAAATGTTATCAAAATAAATGGATTTTTAATGAGAATTGAATGTTACCAAGTATTTCTCAAACTGGTTCTGTCTCTGAGGACTATTTATTTGTTAGCTCTTTTTTTAGATTAAGAATTGCATATTATGAGGTCAGTAACACCACATAATTGGTGTACATCATCTGGTAGGAGTGGCCATCACTGTAGGGTTAAATAATCTTACCTATCTTCCATGCTGACAAGTTCTCAGGGTTTACCCTTTTTATTAATGTATCCTATAACATTTGAGTATCCCTTGTTCCTTATATGCAGATATTGGCAGGGCTGTTTTTCCTCCTGTTTTTTAGTTTGGGGTTGGGTTTGGGTTTCCTGGGGATATTTTTGTTGATTTGTTCTTTGGGGTTTTTTTGAGGGCTGTGGAGTTTATTTGGGGTTTTTGGTTGGTTTTGTTTTTTGTTTTAACCTTTAAAGTATTACTTACAAGGCATATAATAGTTTATAACCATTTTAATAACTGTTTATTACTTATTCAAAAAGTTTTAGTAAGGACATTATTATTTATTTTTAATATAAAATTTTATACTAAATCAACATTCTTGTGTTTGTTTTTTAAAAGTAAATTTGAAGAAAATCAATTTTGGCGTTTCCAAATTTTATTTTGCTATAAGTGACATTTTTCTATGAAAAAATATGGTTTATTCACAACTGCAATTTTAATAGGGAAAATTACATTAACAATTTCTGTGATGTTCTTTTCTAAATTCAATGGTAGTTCAAGAGATTCACTTCTCACCCAGAACTTGTTATTCACAGGTTATTACTCCTTTTAATATTTTCATAGGAAAATGTAAATATACAAGTATTTTAAGCAACTGAAAACACACTACCAAGCATTTCTAACTTAATATAACTGTTAGTTCACCTAAATAAAATGGCCTACTTATCATTCTCTGTCCCCCTCACCTGGCTTCTCCTGGGATCCCAGATAGGGAGAGGGCCTATTTTGAAGTTTATAGGAGAAATTTTGAAAGTTCTTATTTTGGATAAATTGCCTTCTGCTGAAGCCTTTCTTTTCCATTGAAACACATCTGAAAAGGAAAATGCCTAAGGTTTGTTGGTTTTTTCTAAGCTCTTGATCCAGTATGACAAGATAAAATTCAAGGAATATCAGAGATACTCAAATGAAAGGTAGCTTAGAAAGTCTGACACAGTTCAGAAAGCAGCAGAAGCTGCAAAAGCTTCAGTGTTTTCAGTTATTTTACAGAGGAAAAGCAGCTGCAACTAGAGAAGGCAACAAAATGCTATTTTGCTCACAGCTGCATGATATGGAATAAAAGTGCAAAGTTAAGAAAATCTTTTAGCACAAGAAAGTTGTCTATCTGCTAAATTTTCTCTTGAACAAGTCCTTTGGAAGCAAGCCACTCCTCTGGGATGAGATTGGTCCCCCCAGTGAGAGTCATAGAATGGCCATCATTTGAAAGCACCTGGAAGTTCATCTAATTCCATTCCCTCATATTAGCAGGGATGCCAAACACTAGCTCAGGATGCTCAGACCCCATCTATTTTTAATTTGAGTGGATGGAGCATCAACATATTCTCTGGGCAACTTGTTCCAGTGCCTCCCCACCCCCACAGCAAAGAATTTATTCCTGCATATAATCTAAACCTACCTCCTTTCAGCTAAAAGCGGTTCTCCCTTGTCCTGTCACTCTCTGCCCATGAGCAAAGTTGCATTCCCTCTTTTTATGAGCCCTACTGGAAGGCAACAAGGAGGTCTCTCTTCTCTTCTCTTCTCAAGGCTGAACAACACAAACTTTTCTCAGCCTGTCTTCGTAGAAGAGGTGCTCCAGGCCTTTGGTCATTTCTGCAGCCTACTCTGAACTTGCTCCAACAAGTCCATGTCTTTCTTGTGCTGAGGACAGCACAAGAAACAGGACATGGTTATTCTTCTGGTAGTAGATATTGCTAGGGCTGAGCAGAATCACCTCCCTTGTTCTGCTGGCCACTCTGTTTTTGGTGCGGCCCAGGGTGTGCTTCCCAATGAGATCATACTGAAGAAATAGGCTCTTGCTATCTTCAACTGTGTCTTTCTATTATTGCCGCTGTTTCTCCCACTGTAACAAGACCAAAAAACAGTTCCAGAATGTGGCCAAGTTTTGTTGCTGATTTTAGCATACAATGCAAATCCTTTCCTCTGTTATGTAGCTGTACATAATTTTTTTTTCAGAAACAACTGGCAATGTATTCAGTCTCTCCTTTCAGTCACTATAAAACATAGTATTTATTACGCCTATAGACAGAGCAATAGCAAGTGAGAAAAAAAGCTTAAGGGTATTTGATGTCCTTAATAAGAGTATCTATTAAAAAATTTTATTCTGAAATAGATTGCTCAGAAGATATTTTACACAATAGTGGTGTTCTATTAATCTATGGATCACTGATGCCTGCCAACTGCCAAAAAACTCTTGATATCCTGTAAGTTGATAAATAATTTACTTGCTGTTAATAGATCTAAAATCTGATGTTCCCGTTGTAGAACTACATTGTGCCAAGTCCTCCAGACTTGGTAATGAAAAAGGCAAAAAAGTCATGTGGAGTTACAGTCCTTTATGTTTACTCAGAGTGTCCTTGGACTGTCATAAGCACTTATTTCTTAGTGAATACTGTAAACCTGACTTAAATAGTCACTTAATAGATACAATTTTCTTTTTTTTTCCCAAATAATTAATAGTGGTTTTGAATCATACTGCTGCAAAAGATATTTGAAATGCCATGCTTATTAAAATAATATGTAATAAAAAGGAAAGAGACCTAATGATCCTTATGGGTCCCTTCCAGCTCAGGACAGTCTATGATTACATGACTGAGGAAGAGAGCACCTGGCTTGAACCCTTGACTACATTCCCCTTGTAACTGTTATCGTTTACATAGCTGGAGGTGCACTGTTAGCACAAAGAGGCAACATCCAATAAAACCTCATTTTCATTCTTCCACCCTCTGTTCCCACGGTGCATTTATTTTGGAGATGAAATGCTATATGTTCTAAATTAGTAAAGAGTCAGACACAGTCTTCCTTCAAAGAAAGGCAGCCTAAAACCAATTTATCAAAAGAGCAAAATTAGGAATATGTTTAACTAGACTGTGAGTATGTTTAAAAAAATGGAAGAGCTTTGCTGAAGTAGGATTTTATTAAACAAAAGGACTTTTTCTGCAGCTCCTCTTCCAGCCTCCTTCTTATTTACAGAAAGGTACATTTCTTTCTGGACATGTGAAACATGATTGGTACACACTAACTTGTTCAAAACTAATATAACACAAGTTGATTGCACAGCTGAAACAGTGACTAGCAGCCGGAAAGGATTTAACAACATTTATTACAAAATTTTTAGCACAATTTTAACACAATCAGATAAAGATGAGCAGTTAGAAAGTAAAATATTATGATTTTTTTTCTCCATCAATATTATTGAAATTCATTAAAATAAGAATTTGTAAAGGAAATCAAATAAATTGATGTTCAATACTTAATTACCTTATGTTTAATTTGATTACCTAGGTTCACCAGGCTTTAGAATTAGGTTACTAATGCATAATTACATACTGTTTGTGGGAATTAAAAACAAATTAATATAATTTAAACACATCTTAGCTTACTGCTAGAAAAGTCAGGAGCTGCAAAACAAACATTAACAAATATGGTGTAATGAACGAAACAAATTACTATATTTTAGCCCAGGTTTACTGCTTAAATCATAGATCTTTGCTTTTTTTCCTCTAGCCATATTCCAATATTTTATTCCTTCTATAACCCACACAGAATTTATTTTCAAAATTGCTTTTATCTGTCATCCCATGTAAAATGTGCTTTAGAAGTCTAAACAAAATAATGCCAACTAGCTCTCTTTGTCCCTTTATTATCCCCAGAAAAGCCAAATATATTTGTTAAACTAGACCTGGTGTCCCTGAATTCCTACATATCTAGACTCTAATGATTTCCTTCCCCAAAATAACATCCTTAATGTACAAACTACACTTCAGTTAGCTTCAAAGGACCAGTCTTAGAAAAGGAAGGGGTGTTTTCAATTACTGAATGCTACATAAATTTATACCAGAAATAACTAACTTATACAAACCTAGAGCACAATGAATCGTAGACCAATTCTCATTGTCTCTTCTTTTAAAGCCTCTTGAGATTTCTGGTTTTACATTTGTATTTGCTCTACAAAGAATATTCAAATTTAAAATCAATCACAATATTGCAATTTTGAAGTGTCATAATTAAATTATAAATTAAAGAAAAGAAGCCTGAGTAGAGAAAAGTTAAGAACACAAGCAAACAATAATGTTAATCTCAGTCAGAATACCTTTTCTATATTCTTCTATTAGAGAATTTGGACAATGATAACAACTTTGAAATCATCATGGTGAAGCTCTCCATCAACAAATCCAAAGTATATTCTTTGCAGAATTAGAAATCAATTCTCTATGAATATGTCCTCAATAGGTCAAGAGTTTTCATTATAAATGTAGTCAATTTTGTAAGACTTTATAGTAACCTTTATACACTATTTAAATAACAATGCATTTCGAAACAAAGAAAAACTTTAAGTTCCTGAAGATCTTATCTTAAAACAGATAAATTGGTAGAAATTAGAAATCTCAATTTCAGATAAATGCAACTATTTCTGTCTATTCACAAGCAAATATCATCTCTAGAATTTGAAATTTAAACAGTAAAAACCCTGTAAGATGGGGAGTTGCTACCTTTTAAATAACAAAAGTATTTATGCATCCATTTAGAGAATGACAAAACTATTTTCATGACATTTCCTTTGTACTATCTTTACACAGTAGAATTTAAACCATATGGTGCTATGTACTTGGTTGGGGTGGAGGGATGTTTAGAAACAAAATTAAGTGTCATAGACAGAAGTGCTAAAGAAACTGGAAGAAGAATATGTCACTGTTTACATCAGAATGGCTACAATTTCCTCTATAATCGATGTTTTTGCAGGTTTTACTCATACTCATGCCAAGTTGACATTCTCAGTCTGTTGTGTAGGTCTCAACATTATCTAATTCCCAAGATTCCCTCTTGAGGAATGTACAGAGGGTGTGTAGCCACAGCCAGACCAGGTCAGCTAAGCCTCCAAATCACATTAACCCGCCAGTGATGGTGCCCTCCAGAGTTTCACTGAAGCTGCACCACATAAGCATTTAGAGTTTGACTGGACATACTTTCAATCTTCCTGTCATTGATGCAGGTTGTGATGTGTTGGTTTTATAGCTGGTGAGACACCCTTAATAAATATGCAATTGGATTTTGCACATTTAAGTTTTTTACTTTCTTTCCATCTCTATCTCCATCTCCATTTCCATCTACCTCCATATCCATATCTGTCTCCATTGTTTAACTTGATTGATTTCAGTGAGCTAATTCCTCATTTGCTTGAGACCAGCATGTTCAAATTCAGACCTTAGTAACCTGTTTTAACTCCTGGAGTTGGCACCTCTTCAAACCAGGCTAATGACTTCACTGTAAGATGTTTGCAGGAAATGCTGCTGGTACTTGAATCTTGGTAAAATTATATAAATAAGAATCCAGCTTGGTCTTTACAGCTCTTAGATTGTCAACTGGTACTTTCAGAAGTGTTTCGATGATCTTTTTGTTCAGAAGGCAGCATCTCTTGATACCAAGGCCAGAATACATGGAAGAGAGTATGTATCTTTTAAAAAGAAAAAATGTAAATACATACAATGCAAGGAAACACACTTTACCTAGAATTTGGGAAAAACTGTTTCCTGCTTTATTTAAAATTACATTACCATTATATTCTCCTTACAAAAGCTGAGAGAATTTTTAACAACAGATACATTCATTTTTGCATGACTACCATCCTCTCATACCTACACAAAGAGCATAGACTAACCAAAACCAAATACAAATACAATCCACAGTACTAAGTACTGCAAAACTCTGCATATATCTGTATCTAAATAGTTGGCTATCTGTGTCTTAATTAGTTACCACAACATCACTTTTGTCCTGAATTGCAGAAAGTTGTCATCATAGTTGTTCATTTTGCTTTCTCTTTTTCCATTTTTGATTTTCAAGAGCCCCAGATAGTCCATCTACTTACTGTGTATGCACACATAAAATTATATTACAAAATGAAGAAAGGCAGTTCACTACAATGTGGTTTTTCATGTAAAGTATCTAATTTTAAGATAAAATTTTATTTTATTGCTAACTCTTTTTATCTGCAGAAATGCATTTGAGTAGTTAATACTATGGAATAGTCCTCTATTGTAAACATTTCCTCTGAAAAAGGGATCATAGTTTTTCTGCTTCATCTGAAATGTGTTTTTAGGAAAATGGGTTCTGCAGAGGAATAAGATACCTTCTTTACACAGGAAAGAGATGGAGAAAGCTATTTTAAGATGGTTGACTTCAGCCTGAAAACTACTTAAGAGAATCTAACTGGAGACCAAGAAGTGATAATGATTCCTTTGTACTCAGTCAGCTCTGGGTTTGAAGATCATAGAATCATAGAATGGTTTGGATTGGAAGGGACCTTTGTAGTCATCTAGTCCAAACCCCAAGATAACAATTAACCTCAGAATTTGTTGAAACTTCACAATCAGTCTTTTGAAATATCCAGTCATCCCTTTCTCTGAAATATCCATTAGGTCTTGAGAGAGTGACAATACTAAGGTTATGTGCTCTGAAGCAAGAAAAACTCTGTGTCACTTGTAACTAGTCAGTTGTAAAAGAAACACTAAAGAGAATCACAATGGACTAGTGTGAGATTTACATATTAGAAATTAGAGCTTGCACTTTCACTAGCTTTAATTTTTAGACACCAATCACAACTCTTAAAATTAATAAATAGATATATAACAATGTGTGGTAATTGGGTGAAGTTTCTAAGGATTAGAAAGAATTTTTCTTCCATTTTTTCTGTCTTCCATTCCAAACTACTGGAGCGTTTATTTTTTTTTTTTTTAATGTTACAATTATAGTGAGGGATGTCTTTACTACTCTGAGCAGGGCTTGAATTTAGGTATGAATAACTTAATTAATTTTTCCAAGTGTTCCAGAGGTTATTTCATCAGGTATGTGAAACTGGCCTGCTCCAAAGGAGAACTAGAGATTTCAGTGCAATCCACAGCTGAAGTGGCTTAAATGGAGGGAAATATCCTTCTGCCTTCAGTAAATTTGACAAATTTTCTGAAAGAGAAAGGTAAGTTTAGCAGATTTTGATCTAGAAAAGGCTTATTGACACATGTTCTTTTTGGAAACCTTATTTTATTGGTGCAAAAAAGCTCTAAAAAATCTGAAATTCTGTTTCACTCCAAGTGAAAATTTCAAATGATAGTATAAAAAGGAGTGTTTAACATTTGGATAAATTGTCTGTGCCCTTATGACACATTCTTTCTGACAACACAAAAAAGTGAACTACTGAAGGAGTGATGATTCAGTGCATAACCAGCTTTCAGAAGACTCTATTTTTAGACTTCTGCATGACCCAAACATATTTGCTGTGTTTTTCTGTTTGTTGAGTTTTTTTCAACACAGCCTCTTTCCTTCAACATTCAGTCTATTCTGGATTCTAAATTACTTGAAAATCTGAAAGAGTGAGATTTTCATGTTCTGTCTACTTGAAAGGTACTGAAAAATTTGAAAGAAATTTTGCCTTTTGGAGGATCTGAAGGTAAATATTATCCCTTGCAAGATTTTGTTTAAAAAGCCTAACGTTGTGGTTTTCTGCACAGAACTTGATCTTCAGTATCTTAAAACTCATACACAAATATCAGTATGCTGCTATGGAATTTTATTCCACTGCTTAAGTAGTTAAGCCTCCATAATACACCATTGGAGATTGTCATGAAGTTTCCAGCAGTTGCAAATCTGTCATAATTATCTGCCTAATGACTTTCTTTTCTGTATAGGCACATGGATCTCCCAAAAGAGGGTCTAATCTATTAGCTGTGTGGACCATTAGCTGTATGCATACTCAGGGCACCATGAAGATTAATTTTATCCTGTGTCATGGGCTGCTTTTAAGACAGATGTAGCAATGTTCCACTTGGCTTATATATATAGTGCATTATAAATGGATGAGAAACAGTAAAATTTTAAGAGTAAAACAGGTGAATCAATGAAAATAAAATTAAGGAAGAAAGAAAATAATAAAATTAAGAAATCTTCCAGAGTTTCTTCAAGTAGTTTTAATTTCCCATTGTACTGGACAGACTTTTTACTATAAAAAACATAAAAATGATGAAAACCAGTGCACTCCCAGAAACTCTGCACAAACTACAAAATTATATGCGAATATTTTGCTGCTTCAAACACCACGGCTAACTCTGCAACATGAGTGAACTATATTTTTGCCAGTATTGCTGTTATATTTGTAGGAAGATGCAGTGAAAAGAGATTAGAGAACATCTTTTACTCAAGAACAGTGTGTGTGAGCACACTTAGGAAGGGGGGTCTATTTCATACAGGGTGAGTTGAAGAGTGTGACAATTCATTCCTCACAGTTTAAGGGTTGTAGTGGTGCCAGCTATAGTATGGATAAAAGGATGGATGGGTGAATATAAGCTAGGTCCCAAGGAACCCAAGGAACTCCAAATTATGTCAAAGACTGCTTGAAGAAAGTCAAGCGTGGGCAGCCCAGCTCCACTCAGTCAGCTTTTTAGCTTTTGAGCTTTTTAACTCTACTGAGTTGCTCAGAGTTCAGCACGTGATGAACTGATTAACTGCATTTGAACTTAGGCCATATTCTTTTCATCTTTGCATGTCTTTAGATACAAGCCTATTGCTCTTCTTCAGGAAGCCTGCTTCTTGCATACCAAACTGTAGTTATCTCGTTTATATTTAATGTTGATTGCTTAGGAAAATACTGATTGAAGGTGTCATCATGAGTCAGAAAGTCTTTGTTTAGGCTTCTGGTTGAATTGGAATTCAACTGTGTATTTCTCTTCTTACTTTTATAAAATAGGAGCATAAAAACATAATTTACCTTGCATTTTTTTTCCCTGTGAGAAGCCATGGCACACTAGTAAGGAACAATTATGGCATTCTGAGGTAATTCACCTGATTATAATGGGAAAATCTATAAAAGCAGGATGATGCTAACTGTCAGAAAGAAACAGTTGGAGAGGAGATATGACTGGTAGCAATTGCGTTTCAAGTGAAAACGGTGTAAAAATTGACACAATATTTTCATATTTGAAAATCAATGTTCATTTGCATTAATTTCCATATAATTCTAGCTCATATGTGGGGAAAAAGTAATGGGAAAGAAATAGAAGAGTTATTCTTCAGCCCAAATATCATTGGGAAGTAGTGTTAGCATGTAATTTATAGCACTTACTGTTTGTTCTTAAGTTACACTAAGCACAAAGCTATCAGCCGGACTGTGATAATTTGAGTGAGTTCATAATTTCTGGCAGATCAAGAATTATTTCCGTAAAAAGATTGACAGAGATACATCACCATGGCTGCGTGTTACTTTTCTCGGCCCCAGTCAGCTCTTGAACGCCCGGCTTGGGCGTCTCAGCTTTTCGTCGGGGCCGGGGCTCACCGCAGTTCCCGGGCGCTTTTGCTGCTGCGCTCCGGGGTGGGCTGTTGTCCGCGCTTCGCCGTTGGTGCGAGGGAAGAAACAAAGAGGCAGGGAATTAGTCCAAATCCGTCCACGTGGCGGCCGGATGCTTTATTGGCTGCAAGAGCTGCAGTGGAAAAGCTACAGCCGCTCCCAGCTTCACACGGACACAAATGGCCTCGAGCATGCCGAGGAGTGGGATGAAATAGGGAAGGGACAGGGTGGATGGGGAGCCCTCCCGCCCAATGGGTACAGACATCGTGGTGATGACGTGTACTACAGCGACCAATGGGAACACGGCAAGGGCGGACATGGGGCTCTGGGGTGAGTGGGACTGCAAGAACGGGGAGACGGGCACAGAAACCGCAGGAGTAGGGGAAAACCCGGGGGATGCGTGAGGGTACAGAGAACTGGAAAACTAACAAAGAAAAAACCCATAACTTGAACCCAAAACCAGGATGCAACACATCACCTTCACTTATCTTGATATTTCAATTTGCTTTCAAATATTTTAAGGTGAAACAGTTACTTATATATTGCTTTTTGGGGCATATAGTTTGAGTTCTTGTTTTTCTCAAGATTGATCTTAAGAGGTGAAATCCCTGACTCCCAGCTGTGACTCACCAGTTTGGCAGTACCATCTTCCAGTGCCCAGCACAGCCAGCTGACTTTGCTTTGACTAGTGTGTTTCTAGGCCTAGCTACCAGTGTGCAGCCAAGACCTTAAGTACTAGTAACCAGACTGTGTGGATGTAGAGCAGATTTTTATATAAGCATGGGCTTAAAACTGGCCTGGAGATAATGTTTGTGTAGCCTTAAATTTAATGTTAAGTCCTATATATTCTAAACTATAAAATGTCATAAAAACCTTAGGAAACAGAAAAAAAGAAAGCCATTAAGAGAAAAAAGATTAAGTATCTATTCTGTATGTACAGGCAGGTCATAGAGAGACACTCCCTTAGACAGATGCATCATTATCGGTTCTCTTTCATGAGGAGCCCTGTCCATTTTTATTGCAGAATCATAGGATCACACAATGGCTTGGATTGGAAAAGACTTTAAAGACCGCTTAATTTCAGCCCCCCCTTGCCATAGACAGGGACATCTTTCACTACATCAGTGTACTCAGAGCCCTGCCCAACATGACCTTGAACATTTTCATGGGGATGGAGCATTCACAGCTACTCTGGACAGCCTGTTCCAGTGCTTCATCACCCTCACAGTAAAGAATTTCTTCCTTATATCTAACATAAACCTGCTCTTTTTCAGCTTAAAGTCATTGCCCCTATCCCCTTTTATTGGAAAGTTCTACACAGATAAAACGCGGTAGCTTAAAAAAGTAAGTAGCTTTAGACACATCTGTCATTGGCACATGCAGCGTTTAATCAGAGCTGTAAAAGAGATCAAGGAATTTTCTTTGGTCTTGAGAAGGGACAGTTACAGAGATGCCAGATGCTTTGTGGCCATTACAAATCCCACCTCCAGAATCTGTTTCTGCCTTTAAACAGAACAGAACTGACACTGAAACACGTCTGTGGCACAACAAGTCTCTACAGAGCTGCACTAAAATCCTTTGTGTCACCACAATGACAAAACACAATAAAGTAATAATGATACTGATTCAAGAGCATCACAAGCACAAAGTCATGAAAAGAAATGCTATGAAATGCTTTTGGTATTTTTTGCCTCCTGTGCTGTGGCTCCAGGCCTACAAAGGTTTATGTACACAAAGAGCAAAGCACAGTGGGACTGCTCATATGCCTCGAGTAAAATACAGACTAAGTCTTTGTGGGCCTAAGAATTTCAGTTCAGGCTCTCTGCACATTAATTTCTCTATTATATATGTAGTGTATATATATTTTATATATGTGTGTGTGTGTGTATATATATATATATATATATATATATACACTGCTATGTAAAGGAATTATTTGCAATGTGAATTTTATTTCATCTTTACAATACATATTATTCTTGTATTTGGCAAAGGTGTGTCAGAGTTCTGGCTCATCATTTATTTTAAACAGGATTTAGTGTCATTCAGTTCAATGCAATGAAAAAACTTCAGATGTGAAATCCCTTGTGAAGGCCTCAGTATTAGAATGGGAAATGCTATGTCTGCCTCAAAGTTCCTAATGCAAATGTCTGAAATTTAGTGCATTTTCTTTCTATACTGAATGTTTCAAGTTTTCCCTGGAAGGAGGAATACAAGGTGATGGGAATGACTGCTTCTCTGTCATCTCTTTGTGTCTGTGCCTTCAGGCACCACTATTTTTCTATGCAGTCACATGCAATAAAGCATGTTGGGTGTTCAGTGTTTGGGACAGGTATGAATCAGGCTATATGAGGGTTTACCGTGAAAGATTACCTGTGTCTACAACCCTGAGAATTCTGGCTATATCAAATGATGTGATCAGAGATGTACATGGTTTCCCAGAGGTATGGTACAAACATATGTAAAGATCCTTCAAAATAGTGCAACAACTTTGCATAAATATATCTCCTGTTGCAATACTTCCTAGCAGAACGGGGAATGTCTAAACAGTAATATATGCCCAAGGTTCAGCTCAGTGTAGAAAATGAATTTTCAGTTCTTCATCCAGCTTCTTCCAAGCTGTTAAAACAGATAACTATCTAGATACTCTTTCTCATACCTTCCCCAGACTCACGAGTCTGGCTCTCAAGGTCTTTGACATCAAATATGTCAGCTTTGCCTCAGTGCCTTCCCGTCTCTGTTCCCTTAAGAATGTAAGACATTAACTGGATTGTGGCTTTGAATTCCTGATTGTAAGAAGAGACAAATACTGTTGTTCCCAAATGCCCTTATCCAGCTCAAATGAGCTTTCCTTCACAGTGGACTGTGCAAATATTCAGCAGATAATGTTTCACCTCCTTTCCTACCTGATTTGGTGAGGACTGAAGAAATGACATGTCACAAGTGTTTTCAGGGACACCCAATTTAGCAGTCACTGAGATTAATGGGATCGGTCATACCTCATAATGCAAATGCTTAAAAGTAGTGGAGAACTGCCATTGCATGCATCACCCTGGTTTGTGAGGCTATTGCTGCAGTTACAGTAGTTAAAATCTTCTTTTGATAAAAGCCTTAGATTTTAGAAGAGAAGAACCTAATGCCGTACTGATGCACAGTGACGGGATCTGCACTGGCTATAAGTTTCCTGGCACTTTCAAAGGATACAAAGATTGCTATTCAGGACTGTTTCAGATGAGGCAAGAAGTCTCCACAGACCTGAGGAAGCTAAAACAGTGTGAAATTTTGTCATAAGTGGTAGAGCTGAAACGTACAGCAGCAGAGAGCTGAGACTGAAGTGAGGTGTCTGGAACTCAGATCAAGGATGTGACCTCCTTAGATGGATGTAAATCTTCCTGCATCCTAGACAACATTTCAACAGACATGGACTACTTTGGATTTTCTCTATATCCACCTTAGATGAAATACCATTTTTGTAGGCTGGGATCGGATTGTAAGTGTTCTTTGGATGAGGAACTCCAGTCTTTCCCATTTCAAGACAGATTCACAGACAGATACACAAAAAAAATATATGACAAAAAATCTCAGCAGTATATTAGTCTAATTTTTAGTGCAAATTAAGAACTTTGATGGAGAAAAAGTGAAAAAAAAACCAAAAAACAAATACAAATAAAAGCTGAAAGAAATACACGAGTGAGTTAACAACAACCAGAAATCTTCTTCATTATTTTCAGTGAGGGAAACTAAGACTCAAATCTTTTGGGTCCCTCAAATGTCATCAGAATTCTCAGCAGCCATGTGCTGAGTTCGAATTAGCATATAAAAGTGACAAAATACATCTGTTCCAACTCTCTGAAGATGAAGATAGATTTATTTCAGAAGAAAAATTAATTTTAAAAGGACTGAACTTAACCAGTTTTGCTCCCTACCAGGATGGTCACAGCTCTTTATAATGACTGAGATTTCTATAGCAAGTAGCTTTTTTGTATTCCTACTTTGTGAGTGCAAAACTTGGAGCAATGTATAGAAGCCTGTTTGCAGAGCAGTTGCTTTGTAAAACTAAAAGTATGAATCTTTAAAGAAGAATTAAAAAAAGAAACAACAAAAAATATATGAATGATAGAGTTATAGATTTCCTTCCATGTATGTCATTAATGAGACTGTCTTCTAGAGTGTTGCTTTCAAACCAGATTTGCATTCTGAAACGTTATTCGGAACTAACTAAATTAAATCATTAATAATGTGATCTTCCATCTATTGCCATGCATTTTTATTTCTTTGGATCGTTTTCAGAAATGCCAAGGTCTTCTCTGCTAATACAAATTATAATGAATCATTAAAAACATGTGATTCAGTATAATTTTATTTGTTTGGAATGGATCGTAAGATAGCGTAGGCGAATAGGAAGTATCATTCGGGTTTAATGAGGGGGCATGTGGTTAGTGGGTTGGTGGGCGTGAAGTTTTCTGGATCTCCTAGTATGTTGGGGGAAAACAGGGCTAGGGAGATTAGTAGGAGCAGTATTAGTGCAAACCCTAAGATGTCTTTTGTAGTATAATATGGGTGGAATGGGATTTTGTCGCAGTCTGGTGGGACGCCTAGTGGGTTGTTTGAGCCTGTTTCATGCAGACTCCCTAGCCCTATTTTCCCCCAACATACTAGGAGATCCAGAAAACTTCACGCCCGCCAACCCACTAACCACACCCCCCCCACATTAAACCCAAATGATACTTCCTATTCGCCTATGCTGTCTTACGATCCATTCCAAACAAACTAGGAGGGGTACTAGCCCTGGCTGCCTCAATCCTAGTCCTATTTCTTCTACCACTACTACACACATCCAAATTACGATCAATAACCTTCCGCCCTATCTCATAAATCCTATTCTGAACCTTAGTTGTCAACGTTCTAGTCCTAACCTCAGTTGGCAGCCAACCAGTAGAGCACCCATTCGTCATCATCAGCCAACTAGCCTCAGCTTCCTACTTCACGATCATTCTAGTCCTATTCCCCCTTGCAGCTGCACTAGAAAACAAAATATTAAAACTATAACCAACTCTAATAGTTTATAAAAACATTGGTCTTGTAAACCAAAGATTGAAGACTACACCCCTTCTTAGAGATGCCCCATCAAATCAGAAAGGAAGGATTCAAACCTCCGTCACCAACTCCCAAAGCTGGCGCTTTCAATTAAACTACCTTCTGACCCCCCTAAACAGCCTGAATCGCCCCCGGAGATAACCCCCACACAAGTTCCAATACCACAAACAAAGTCAACAATAACCCCCATCCCCCCAACCAAAAGTAACCCAGCTCTTTGAAATCCAGCTGAATGAACAAGTGAAGCAATGAACTAAGTAAAGAAAGTGAAGGCTGTGGCATTTCTTTGTAGTATTTCAAAGTCCTATTTCAAAATTTTCTCTTCTGAAAATAAATAGTCTTTATCTCTTGAATTTCACATTTGCGTGACATTGTATAGCAGCATCTCACCTGCAGCAAGAAAATCTATACAAAAATATAGTTTAACACCACCAGTTCTTCCCACCTGTCACACGTTATTAACATATAATATCTGTATGTACCTAATATATATACCTATAGTATCTTATATATATATATATATATATAATGAGTAAGGTAATATCTGTAAGATACTATTAGATAGATAGATAGATAGATAGATAGATATTATCTAACATATATTAACTTCTTTGATGTTTGTATATATTGGCTATGAGCCCTAAGGGATCTCCTGTAATTAAACTTGAGACCATGCTATGTTTATAGCAATGTTTTCATTATAAATTTCATGTAAACTCTTCAGTCTCTGAACTCAGTTGAGAAGCTCAGAGAGGGGATACTGGATGGCGAGTGAAAGAGAATAAATAAGGTCTTTATTTCTGTTAGCTAGGAGCTACATTTTTAAACTATGGAGAGTTTATTTATAAGGTCAAGTTGTGAGTTTGTATGAGAGAATAGTGCCCAAAACCTAGGCACACAAGCAATGTTGTTACGTATAAAAGAAAAAAAAATTATTTGTGCTTTCCAAGCCCAGTGTCTGGCTGTTGTTGTGGTAAACATTTCTCACAAATGCCTTTTCTTTTTTAGACAAAAAAAATTTGCAGTCTTTGGAGAGCACACTGGCTTGCTGTCATCATTTATCTACTTAAAAGCTCTGCGAAGAAGGAATCCAGAGAAAAGCAAAGCTGCTCCACATCACTGTAAATTGTTTTTTCTGAGGATGTACCAAACTTTGAAAACTGGGCGTAAGTACTGAACCTGCAGAACACATTGGTGACTGGTGCACATTGTCTAAACATTTCTAATTGGTATACATTTAGGGGGGAAAAGTGCCACTTGCACCATTTTTTTTTTAATGATATTACATATATCCATCTTGAAATTTTCCCAAGCAAATCAGAATTACTCAAAAATGTGTTGGTCAGAGAGGCTGATGACAGAGTCAGAACATGATGTTAGGGTTGTTCTGATATTTTTATATGAACCAAATGTTCTTGAGAAATTGCACTCACTTCTTTCAATGTGTAAAATCTTATGAAGATATTCCTGAAATTATATCAGACATGATGTTCTTTATGAGAACGGGTAAATTCTTCCATCCATCCTCCATTTTCCTCACCTTCCAATAAAGGGAAAACCTTTGCACTTGAGAACTGTCACCTGATAAAAACTTATGGTGAATTTTCTTATGCAGGGAAAAAGCCTAACTGCCTTGGTTGATGTGTGAAACACTAAGACTCAGGGACTAGAAAACAAGTTTAAGTATCTCTGTGAATGAATTCTAATTTATTATGTAATTTTTTCTCCATATCGCTTATACTTGAGAATGTTGTGCATGTTATCAACAGGGAGTTATATATTCCTGGCCATAGCTGGCAGCTATAAGGTAATAAGCCCTGGAGTCCCAATAGAATAGAGAATTAAACACTGATTTGAATTCACAAAACATTATTTTAGTCATGCTGACAGCTGAATTTAGCACAAGGATTGCTCTTACAGAGGATGGGTGTACCTCAGCTGGTTCACCAACAACTTTTGGTTAATACGGAGGTCATCACTGGGTAGGTACAGAAGGCTGCGCTTTCTCTACCTTCAGATTATATTTCAAAGGCATGCTTGCATGAAAAAATGATCAGATTTTTAAAATCCCATTTGTTACGATTTACAGTAAAATTGTTTTTTAAAGGCCAACTAATCCATGAAGACACAGTTTAACCATTTAAATGGTAACCTATTTGATACATGAGGACCCAGAAATCATCACCTTGGCTGATCATGGAAGTGTTTTTGTGTCCCTGCTACAAATTTGTTCTGATATTTCAGGTAGATAAAATAAATTTTCACATTAAATGAACATTTCTTCTTTCTCTGTTTATGTATATGTAAAAATGATATCATATATGCAAATATCTGAGACATAATTTCAGGAAAAATCTTACAGCATTTTCTTTTGGAAAGGAGTGTCCTATTTTGTTTGGCATTATTGTAAATAATGTATGGGAAACACTTGGGAGCTACTGATCAAAACACTTTTCTGTTGATAACTTGATTTAGTAGATAAGACAAAAAGCTTTTCTCCTTGAAGCTGTTGGATTAAATGAGTTCAAGGTGAAGGCTAGCTTAGGAGTGGTTCCAAAGAAATGAGCAATTTTATTTCTTGTGTAACTTCCACACCATCAAGTTCAACACATCCCTGGTAGAAATGTTTGTATTCTTGGCAAAGTTATGAGAAATGACATGAGCTGGATTACACACTATTCTTTTCCAATTACAACCAACTTTTTGAACTCAAGAAAGAGAACTTTACTGATAACTTACCTGCTAATTTACTTTAGAAGCTATACTTTCTGAAGTCACTTTATAACTGAGGTGCATTTTCTGACATTAATAATTTAATATTCTATATTTTCAGCCTTCCAACTAAAAAAAAAAAAAAAAAAACAGAAAGATCCTTAAGAGCTACATACCTCCATGAAGGCTGCAGTTTTATTCCATTAAGGACAATATTTAATTAGAAGTAACATGCAGAACTGTCTTCTAATAAACACTGTAAATGTCATGTAATTTGATATTTTATTAGAAGTAAACATTCTGTTTTTATTCCCCCTACCTCTATTCATGCTGTGATGATTTTTACTTACAGGTCTTTTATTAGTTACCTATCTAAGAAGAAGGGAGTTTCTATACTTTTGGGATCCATTTCTTGTACTAAAAAGGGCGAGATTTAATATCTTTTTTTTTTTCCTGTGGGTGCACATTGGATTTAATGGCTTTTCAATTCCCTTTAGTTCTTATGCTCATCTTCCTTGAAAGCTGCAGGCAGAACTGGTAACATGCCATCATTCCCTCAGCACTAGGCCTTATGTTCTAAGTCATACAGAACAAGGTACAAATCCTTTGGCTCTGCTATCATTCCTCATTTATACAACACAGTCATAATCAATGAGTAGTGTGATCTACAGAGAAATAATAGCAGCTCCCTAGTGTACCAGAGACAGGTAAGATTGAGTTTCAATCTCTTCTAAAGGAATTTTTGTGGTCCTTTTCACTGTCTTGCAGAATAGGTGCTACCTTACAGCCATAGACTTGTTCCTGCTCTGATTTCTGATAATTTTAATGCACTACACTTTTCAGCTTTCTACTCTCATAGCTCCGTGCTTGAACTCAGAAAAAAGACCATTGAACATGAGTATTTCAGGCTTAGCATAAATTTCTCATTTGAAATAAGGAGCTATAGGTTAGGAATTCCCTGCACACTGCTTAGCTGTAATTTCAGGGTATGATTAATTTCTCGGTGCAAATCACCAGGCAGACACCCTCAGGGGTTCCGTGCTTCTCCATAAAGCCGAAGATTGAAACAGAGGAGTGCTCATTCATAGAAGAGATTGTAATTTTACTGTGGACATACATCTGCAAATTTTCTCTATATCAGGAGCTACCACTTAGAAGTAAACACAGTTTTCTGATAAGTTCCTTCTAGATGCTGAAGTCTAAGTTTCAGGATCTCTAGGAAAATGCCATATGAAATGAGAAACCCAGTTTGCAATTGAGAAAAATGCATCAAAATGCAATGGTGTTTCTCAAAACTGCATTGCCAGAGCTCTGCCTTACCCTCCCTCGCATTGCTGATAACCTCTCTGCAGCAGCCCCACGAGCTGAGGAGCATGAAACATTTGCAGCCAGCAACATCTGATGATAACCTCGGCTGTGACAGACATCATCGCTACCGCTCCGCAAGGCAGGGGCGACCTACAAGCCCAGCTCACCCAGACCCTGCAGGCAGCGAGAGGGGCGGCCACTCAGCTCCTCAGGCGAACGTTCTGCCCTTTGGGAATATCCCTCCTCCCTCCCCTGCCGGGGTGCGACCCTCCCTGCTCCCTCTGTCCCTCCCTGCTCCCTCTGTCCCTCGCAGCCCCGGCGGCCCCGGGCCCGCCCCGCGGTGCCGCCAGGTGGCGCCTCGCGACCGTACTTGGAGCGGAGCCGCGGGTGGGACCGGGAGCGGGAGCAGGAGAGGGCCTGGGAGAGGGACCGGGAACCGGGGTCGGGAGAGCGGCCGGGAGCGGGCCAGGAGCGAGCCTTGTGACAGGAGCGGGCTTTGGGAGCGGGTTCGGTTCGGAAGTGGGTCGGGGAGCAAATCCCAGAGTCCTGAAGTGGGTCAGGGAGCAGGTTCCGGTTCGGGAGTGGGTCTGGGAACGGGCCGGGAATCAGGACATCCCGGGGAAGAAATATACTAATAAAGGGGCAGACGCCGCCGAACTTTGGGCGTAGAGGTGTGCAGGTACGAGCGTAGGAATGGGGCCTTGCGGTGTGCGGGGCGCAGCCTTACGGCCCGAAGTGCCCCGAACAACGTCTTTTTTAGTGATTATTGTTGTCGGAATCAAAGTCTGTGAATTCCAAATAGCTCCCCGTAAGTGATGCTGCGTGGTTCGGCCGCGGCGGCGGCCGGTGAGCGCTAACGTGTCGGTGGCATGTTGGAACAGGGGCGTTTCAGCACGACGGGTTCAAGTAGAAATAATGGCGGGGGGGAGGGGGGGCGAGGCGGCACGGCTCTTCCCTGCCTCCAGTGACACCGGAGAGGCCGTCCCAGCGGGAACATCGCGGCTTGTCGCTGCTGCTCGCGATGTGTCGGGGTGCGGCTCCAAGGCGCAGGGGTGCCTGGCCGGGGCAAGGACTGGGGTGCAGCATTGCCGGCGTTGCTGTGGCAGCACTCAGCTCTGGTCCCGGTGTCTGAATCTCTGCCGAGTGCCTGTGCTTATGTGTGTGTGCGTGTGTGCCGGAGAAGAGGGGAGGAGGGAGGAAGAGGGGTGGTGGTGGTAGCGGCTGGCGGGAGGGGGATGATTATTGGCAATGGGCGGGAGAGAAAGAGGCGACTCCTGTTTCCTTTTCTTTCTGCCAGCGCAATCTCGGCTCATTTTCTCTAAGCTATACAAGTTCACGGACGAGCTATCTAGCCAACCCGCCTCTCCCGCCATGGACCTCCCAGGTAAAAAAGCCGTTCTCCTCCGCGCCGGCTGCTCTTTTTGCAAAATATCGTTTTAAATGATAGCAAGAATAAGGTGCGGGGTTAGGTAGAGATGCCTCTGAGGAAGTGTAGGGGCGATCTCCCAGAAGCGAGATCACCGGGTGTTCTGGTGAACGGGAAAAACTGAGATGCAACTTCAGAGGGAGAAGCCGGGCGAGGCTTTGACTCCTGCGATATGTGTGCATGCCGGGGTGGGAACCGGGGGATATCTGAACCAGCTGCCTCCTTCTCGCGAGTTTACGGAGTCGCCGGGGTCGGCAGCAGTGGTGGTAGCCTGGCCTGGGGCACAGAAGGTTGGGAAGTACAAATCGGTGCCCAAGCGCGGCAGCCCCCAGGCGGGGAGAAGGGCAGCGGCGGCTTCCAGAGCCTGGCCGGGGCGGGAGCGCGGGGTTCGTGGCGCCCCGGCCACCAGCGAACTCTACAGATAGCGGGGCAGCTCAATCGAGGGGAGAGAGGGCGCGTTACTTATAGTAAGAATAAAATCTCCTTCCGTGGTGTCTGGGGCATTAGGAGACGGACACAAACCAGGCTCGCAGATGTAGTTAATAGTGGGGCTGTGGGAAGAAGTGGAGCCGGGTTTTGGAGACCCCGTTGGTTGTGCGTCAGGAAAGGGACTGCCCGAGGCACCCGCAGGATGCTCCGCCGGGGGTTTGGGGATGCAGCGCTGCCCCCTCCTCTCCCCTCGGAGTACGGCAGACTGCTGGGGAACCGGAGAAAGAGGGCACACCGGGCAGCCAGGTACCTCCCAGACCTGTTGTACTCGCTGGAGCGCCGGGGGCGGGGAGGGGGAGCCCGCCGGGCGGCGTGGTGCCGGCGCCCACCTGCCCGCTTCTGTGCTTCACTGCCGCCTTTCCCCTTGGCAGGCTGCTGCGTGCCGCCCGCCCTCTGAGAAGGCTCATTCGCCCCGCGCAGAGGAGAAGGCAGAGGAGAAGAAGGGGAGGAAGGCGCGGCCGCAGCCGCCGCTGCCCAGCCGCCGTCCCGCAGAGCGCTGGCCGCAGGGCGCCTCGGCGGCAGCAGGCGCGCAGCCCCCTCCGCCTCCCCGCGGCCGCCCGCCCGTGGCGGCGGCGCGGGGCGCCCGCATGTCGGCGGCGATCCGGAGCGGCGGCGGCGGCGGTCCGGCGCCGGGCATGGGTCGGCGGCGGCGGGGGGCGCTGCCGGAGCCGGCTGGCGGCTGCTCCTGCTGCCTGGCGGCGGCGCTGCCGCTACTGCTGCTGCTGCTGCCCGCCGGGTGCCCGGTGCGGGCGCAGAACGACACGGAGCCCATCGTCCTGGAGGGGAAGTGCCTGGTGGTCTGCGACTCCAGCCCCTCGGCCGACGGTGCCATCACCTCCTCCCTGGGGATCTCGGTGCGCTCGGGCAGCGCCAAGGTGGCCTTCTCGGCCACCCGCAGCACCAACCACGAGCCCTCCGAGATGAGCAACCGCACCATGACCATCTACTTCGACCAGGTCAGGCGCTGCCTGCTTCGCCTTCGCTACCTCTTGTCCCCGCGCCTTGCGCGGGCATACCCCGCCCCTGCCTCCCCCTGGCTGTACGCGTATTCTTCTCATGTTTCCCGCTCCATCTTTTAATCCCGACCCACCCGCTCAATAGCAACTTCCCGTCTCAGCGGCCCAGAAAGACTTTGTAAAGTTCTTTTAGGCAGCTGCAGGGCTTTCCTAGGGTGGTACCGTGGGTGAACACGCTGGCTTCTTGTCCGGTCATAATCGCTAGTACGGAAAAAGCTTTAATGTGAAAGTCTGTGCCTCGGACGCGTGCGGGGGCGCCTTGAAGCCAAGGATTGCCTCGGCCAGCCAGGAATGACACGGGGGAAGGGTGCACACCCCTCCTTCGGTGCAAATTCAGAGAGGTACCGATGAGGAGTCGCCGGATCTGCCTGTTCGGAACGCATTTGGCAATGTCACAGCATCTCTCAGAGGGAGGGAGGGATGAGGAAGAAGAGGGTGTTTCCCGCGTTATCAGACGAGGCGAACGGTGTCCCCGGCGGGCTATTTCGGAACGGTGTTATCCCGCACGGCATACGCCGGGCAGAACAGCAAACAGCCCTAGCCCTGACTGCTTGTCCTGACCCCTGCCCCTGCCTCGTCGCACCGCTCCCCTCCTGGACACCAAATCTTATCCATCCACTTTATTTTTGCGGTGAAATTTGCTTTTTTCCTACCGCTTCTGACTACTGAAGTAGTATTGCAGAGTCAGCCAAAATCAGCATACCAGACTGTTTTCTCTGGGCATGTTTGTTTATTGTTGTTTTGGGTTATTTGTTTGGTGTTTTTTTTACCTGTCTGGTTGTCATTTATCTGTCTACCTGTCCCACCTAATGAGTTTGCACAACCATTCGTCGCATACAAGATCTCATAAAATCAGATCAGTAGAGGAAAAAAACAAAACAACAAAAAATCAACCCCCCCAACTTGCTAAATATATAGCACATTTTAGATGCTTTACCTGGCAATGTGCAGTTCCTAGGAGTTTAAAGATGTCTTCTCGGTGCTCCCACAATAAGGTTTTTTTAAATCAATTTTTTGTTCCTTTTTTTGGGGAAACCATAGACTTCGGCTGTTTGGGAGGAAAGGCTTGGGATTTGAGGGTGGGGGGCGATGATGGGTTTTTTTCTCCTGCTTCGTATTTTTTCATTCAAGCAGAATTTTAGCCTGCAAACCGAGCGTGGCGGGTGTGCCCCAGGGGTGGGCACGGCGGAGCAGCCGGATCGGGCACACCCGCACGCCGGACGGCATCGCCACCGACCCGCAGGTTCTGCTCTGCCCGCCGCCCGTGCCTTTTGAGCCAGAGCCTGCTCCCCGTCACAGGAGCCTGGACAAGGCGCCAGAGGATGAGCCGAGCCCAGGGCCCTGTCAGATCGGCGGGATCGGCAGGGTGCGGCCGCCGCTCCCGAACGAGGCTTTGCACATCTGCCGGGGTGCTCAACTCTTCCTCTTTTTTTTTTTTTTTTTTTTTTTTTTTTTTTTTTTTTTTTTGGTTTTGCTTCAAAAAAAACATTGAAATATATGACAAATTAAGGTTATTGCCCAGATGGAGGAAAAGGCCCACCCCAGCCTCCTTAGGAGCGTGTGGGCCAAGTGGTACAGCCTCCAGAGGGACAGAGAGACATGAGCCGGCAGATATTGCTGTTGCTGAGCGTCGTCTTTCCTCCTTTGCCCCTCTCTGCAGTGCAGGTTTAGTTCTACACCTTATTAAACTCGAGGCCAGCCCTGATTTCAGCAGTGCTATCTAAAAACCATACATTTCTATTATGAGCTAATGACTTTTGGTATTTTTTCCTACTTTTTTCCCCCTTCCTCCTTCCCTCCATTCAACACTCCTCCCCCTCCTCCTTCTGCCACCTTTGCTTTTTTGACAGCTCAGTGTGGACATTTGCACTTCATCTAACAGGCTTTGGAGATCATTTTTGTGTAACTAAATTGCTTTATTAACTCTGATGCCTTTTAAATGCCTCTATAACGACTCCATTCCCCTGCCATGCATTTGTGCTGCAAATGCCATTTTGACTATGATTTATGTTGGTCATTGGGCTCATGTCAGATTTTTGCTGGTGCTTCTCTAAGGTGGAGTCTGATTTCTCTGATTTCTCTCTTTCTCTCTCTCCTTTTCTCTGTTCTGTTCTATTTGTTTACATTCCAGGTATTAGTTAATATTGGCAACCATTTTGATCTTACTTCCAGTATATTTGTAGCACCAAGGAAAGGGATATATAGTTTCAGTTTCCACGTGGTCAAGGTCTATAACAGACAAACCATCCAGGTGGGTTCTAATCGAAGGAAGATGCTGTCTTTCCTTTAATTTTCTTCTCTTTTTTTTTTTTTTTTTTTCTTCAAATAATAATTTCTAGACTCATATTTAAAAAAAAACCCTCCAAAGTTGAAGAATGAGATTGTGGGTTATTTTTAAAGGGGTCTGTATACATGACAGAAATCACACATTGCCTATTTCCTTAGCTTAATTCAATCTAGATTCTTACCTGTACAAAATTTAGTGATATGCAGAGGGCAAAAAAAAAAAAAAAAAAAAAAACAAGCATTGAGAGTATTGAGAAAACTCAGATTCTGTCTCTTTGCACTTTTTAGGTAAGTTTAATGCAAAACGGCTACCCAGTGATTTCAGCTTTTGCAGGGGATCAGGACGTCACCAGAGAAGCAGCCAGCAATGGGGTCTTGCTCCTCATGGAAAGAGAAGACAAAGTGCATCTCAAACTGGAAAGGGGTAACCTCATGGGAGGGTGGAAATATTCAACCTTTTCCGGCTTCTTAGTCTTTCCACTATAAAAGAAGGCCAAATAGGAGACAGATCCATGAGCCAGAGCAAGGATTCAATTGTTAATGACACCCTGAACTTGGCAGCACATGACAATATTTCAGTCACCCCGTCAGACTGTCACAGTAGAAGAATGATAACCTTCTAAACTCCAACATTTGCTTTGAATATTGACAATTCCTTGGAACCTGCGCCTCTAATTAGTTTTAGACGACAGTGATCTTTAGGAGAAATGAAATTATCGACCTGAGCAATTTGTACCTGTGATTGTAAAGTCAATTTTGGATTTTATTGTTGGGATCATTGACTTTCTTATTCTTTTTATTTTTATCTCTCTTTAATTTTTACCTCTTTTTCTTTCTCTTGTCGTTGTCCCAATGAAACAAATAACTTGGACCACAGAATTGCTTTGTCAAAGACTCACTCCAGAGCCAGAAGAATGGCGTGTTCAGCCCAATGAGGTGTTCTTCCATGCTTTATTTCTTTGTGTTGTACAGCCTTAAGGAAAAAAAAAAAAAAAAAAAAGAAAAGAAAAAAAAGGAAAAAAAAAAGAATGGCTTCAGTCTCAGTCCTGTATTTTTCTGGGGGAGGGGGATTCTGGACATTACTGTGTCAAGAAGTGCTTTATCCAGTGAAGCAAAATTTGCACGATTGGAACCTTATTTGTGTCGTTTGTGTTTTTCATCAAGTTTTTATTTTTCCTGTTTTTTGTTTGTGTGTACTAAAAATGTAAGCTAGATTGATCAATAAGACAAAACAAAACACATATATACCCTGTAGCTCCAAGTAAAGCTAACCAGTGAACAATTCTGTCTGTACTTTCCAGCTGATCTTTATAGACTTATTTAGAGAGAGAGAAAGAACGAGAGCTACATGATCCTTCAATTACAATCTGGAAACCAGTAAAGGAACTGACATTTCTCAATTGCCCTGACATTTCTAGAAGCAACAGTGGAGGCTTTGAATATCTTCTCTGACCATACCCCAAAATATATTCTTTCTTTGCAATACCATATTTTGGATGTTTTTTTCTGATATTTATTTGATATTTTTGCCCACTAATGCTTGAGTATACTTTGTGGAAGTGCGGAGAGATGTCAGAGCAAATTTTTCCTCTTCCAAATTAAATAAAACCATCTCCACTTGAGCTGTCTGAGGCAAGTATTGGAGAAGTAGACACAAGCATCTTTGACAGCCTTAGGGAGAGGGGACTCAGAGGATCAACAAATGCTCCAGAAGTAGGCACAGGTGCCATGTGTATATTCGCTGCGTCTGCTCTTCCCAACACAAATGGCCTCACAGTTCTAGGGGTGGACTGACATCTATATTGAACACTGAGAAAATTATTATCCCAATCAACAAGAGGTAAAATATCAGGCCAATGTCAATTGTATCCTCTTGCCTCATTCTCAATAAACAGATCCTCTTCAGTTTTTTAAGTTTATTTTTTTGGTATGGTGGGGTTTTTTGGGTTTTTTTAAGTGGTGTACTAGACAACATGCTGAGGAAAATCTTGTTTGAGGAGATCCAAGAGGAATGTTTATTTTATAAAAATTTTCTCAACATTTTTTAAATTTTAAATATTTCATTTTACTATGAATCCCCTAAGGGTGGATGTGCATAAGAATTTATTTTTGTCAAATTTACTCCTCTGCCACAAGCAAATAAAATGGAAAGGCATTTTCAGGAAAGCGGTGGTAACTACATTGTATTTCAAAATAATGGTAGATGTCATTTTCATTGTAAATTTATCATTCAAGGGTCAAAATTAAAGTAATATATTCTTAAAAAACCCTTATCTGTGTTGCTTATATACCTCAGATGACTAAAATATAAGCCAATTTAATATTTAATATTTTTGTGCATTTTCACCATTGGTGTGGTTTGTTTGCTTTGCTGTTTCACTTTGCCAGTTACTTAATGAATTGGTTTCAGGTTGTTGGTTTTTTTAAATGAGTTGCATTTTCTAGTTCATCTTTGTGCTTTGGCATGACTGCAATGTTTCTAGTTGCAAAATATCACAGGGCTAAGTTTAAGTACATGAAATAAAACGTGAGTCAGCAGCAACCTTTTTATATTAAAATACAATAAATACAGTTGTCTTAATGGTAGACATTGTAAAACTATTTTTTTGTGTTTACAACTCGATCGTGTCACTCAAGGAAACAGAAACTGAGGTGGGGTCAAGCTCCCAAAGTTTTAGTTTCTACTATATTTTTAATTTAAAATAAAAAATACTCAGTCAAAATAATTTAAAATAAGAATTACTCAGTTTTGGTTTAAAATTCTGCCTACCGTAATCACATTCAGTATTCCCATTTATTTCAGTTCATTTGCTTGAATAAGGCAATGACATCTTAGTTCTGGCTCCCTCCTAAGCTAAGTGAGGCCAATGGCAATGTTTTCCTTGGAACTATCCTTGGAAGTTTCTTTGGCCATTGAAGATGTATAATCTGAATATCTCACTTCATGTGATCAAGCTCAGTAATCTTGACTGTGTTTTTTTAACAAATATGTTTACATGATAGCCAATCTTTTGAATTTATAGAAAGTATCTCATACAATGCCACTTTCTGCTACTCTTGTGTCCTTCATGCTAAACTATAGAGTTAGGACTCTTATATAAACATTTAAAATAAATAGAAAATGTGGAGTAAATTCTTATTGTACACTAATTGCAATAATGATTTGCTGTTCCTTTTATATTCTTTGCAATATTTATTACCTTTTCGCTTTTAATTTTGCAGCTGGGTTTGAGAATGTGCAATCTACTTGCTATTGGAAATGGTAGAAATTTTGATGTATACATAAGGTGTGGATATCATGATATATTTTATGTTGGAGGGGAAAAATGTACAACCACAGCATTGGAGATTGCAGGAACTATGAAATCAGAATGATTAAAGGAGTCTCCCAGTACATTAAGAGTAGGCTTATAGAGAATAATTTATATAAATAAATAGTTTGGGTAACATTCAGAGTTGATTTAAGTTTAATGTTGAGGGGCACCACGAGAGTTAGAAGTGTAAAACACGTGGTAGTGAAGTAGACCAGTGCCACCATAATGACTGTTACCTGTGGGAGCAATAGCACAAGACCCCTTCCAACAGCTTTAAAGCTTTCTCGTAAACTGCTGTGTAACAGTTGTAACATATTCCTATGAAACTACTGTCTGTTTGACTGTTTCCCTTCCAGGGAACAATCTGTACCCGGGTGTTGGTGTTCAGTTTTAGTACTTCTTCAGCCTACTTACAGCAGGGTGGAAGCCAGGAGCTGTATTAGGAATGATAAATTCCCATCATAAATATCATTGCCTTTCTCTGAGTTTTATATCCATAGTTTGAATACAGTCTTGCCAGAGAGCCTGTGTGCTCTCACCTCCCCCTGAGACAGTGGGTGTGATGGATGTGTGGTGTATCTCATTACTGGTCAGCATCTTGCAAGCTGTATCTGTGGGAGGAGGAGAGAGACGGTACGTGAAACTGAGGAGTTGTTTAGAAGTTATATTGTGTTTGTCAGCTGTGACTTTTTTAACTTTTAAAGAGAACATTTTGTTTTTATTGACCAAAATTTGCTTCTTGGACAATCTGTCAAAGTAGAAGATAGGCTAAAAGGGCCTGTTTACCAGTGGATTCATTCAGAAATAGCTGAAAGTGGTTTCGTGTCCTTGTAATGTGGGATTGGTTTCTGGAATAGGCAGAGTCACAGGTAGCATTCTTTAAAAATAGCTGTTATAATTAATAGTCTGTTTTGATCCAGGATAACTTTCTAGTGTTAATGAGCACTCAAATAACATTGTCATTAATATACTAAAGTTTCATATGTAGTGACTTGTCATTAAGCAGTTATATGTAACTAAAGAAATACAATCAATTCCCCTCTTTTAATATATTGTTGAAAGGCCAAGAAATGTCTTTGAGTCATTGAATAGTTTCTAGATTTAGGACCACTTACTGTCTTGAACAATTGTTCCAGGATCATGTATGATGAGGAGTCATGCCCAATTTTTAAACATGGTAGTAAACTATGATATATTGTAAAATACACATTTTCTTAGTAGAGTGCCTTTTATTTGACATGATTTCACCTGTCAAAATGCTTAAAATAGAACTTTATTATTCCTGGCCACCTGTTAATTAAATCACATTTGGAGTTTATAAATTCCTGACAATTATTCATGTCCATCATGAGTGTAGTTAGACACAGACTAAGTGGGTGGCTAGATGATAGACAAGCATTTAGATCAGCTGTTTATATAATCAAGTATCAGTAAAATTCAAGTGTTCCATAGTGAAATAAATATATTGTCATGTCAGCTAAGAGGCTGATCTTGCTTGTTTCACTCACTTCAGGAAAGTCCATTCCTCTTATGAATGGATTTTACTTGAGTGCCTCTTAACATTAAATTTATGCCAACTGTGAATGTTATCTAATCAATTTATTTACATTTATTACTTTGTGTAAACCTACTCTTAATGTGCTGGGAAGCTGTTTTAATTGTTCTCACATCATAATCCATGTTGCAATCTCCAGAGGTTCTGTTCCCCCTCTAACAAAAAATATATCAGGATATCTACACCTTATAAGTGTACCAAAATGTCTAGTGTTTCCAATAACAAGTGAGTGGAGATTATGAAAAAAATCAGTACCATTGAGCTTGAATTGTATGGTTTGGATTTGGTTATGGTCTACCATCATGTTAATTTAAAAATCAGTGGCAGTAATCAGTGCAAACCTTTAGTTAACACAACTATTCTTGGGTGTTGAGGTATTTCAACACTAATCATACTTCTGATAATATAAGTGAAGGTCTACAAATATATTTTGAATGCATGTTTTAAATCAATCCCCAAACTAGTCATGTTTATGGTCTTATCTAAAATAATCATGATCTATTTTTTCTTATTTCCTATTGCAAATAAAATCTAAAGACCACTAATTGTACTTAATGTTATTTGAATGTCATAATGAAAATACAATTCTCATACCAAGTATATCTAAAATCTCCTCCTTCTTAGCTCATATAGCTTAACCTATTTAGTGAATCATCTCTGCTATTCATCAGCAAAATAAAGTTGCCTAACTTGCTGGTCCCCTGCAGATCACATACAACAGATGGTGTAAATAATGACATAGCAAAACATGGAGAAGCAAATAATGACTATAAATTCTGCACCAAAAAAAAAGTCTGCATCAACAGAAATTCAGGTCTTATTGACGAATGTTCCAAAACTCATAAAATATCAAAGTTAAGTTTTTAAACTAATCTTTCTGACTAATAGTACTTCCATTGTAGTAATGAAGTGTTATTTTTGCTATGGGAATTAAAAAAAAATTAAATTGCTTTGTGAGATCAGCTGTATTAAAAGACTCTTGCTCAGCATATTGATATATTCAGTGCTATAAATTCAATCAAAACCTAAGTTCATCAATTAGTAATTAATAGTTATCATGAGACATTGTAATTTCTGCTGATATAGTTAAATTAATTAAAACTAATTATTTGAAATGCTTTTAGTTTTCAGTGTGTGAATATACACAAAAGCGCACACACATATGTATATGTACACATGCATGTAGAATACATTTTTAGCTAGAAATGGACTGAGAGAGCTGTTTTTTTTTTTTTTTATATGCAGTTTGACATTCCTTTCTCTGAAGCATTGCCTGAACAAATTGATTTTTATTTTATTTGTTGTCATTCTATACCTAAAGCTGTTTATCTTTGCTTACATATAAGACTACCCAGAGTAATAGCAAATAGCAGTATATATTTCAGTGTCTGAGGGCTGCCACAGTTCAGGTAATATTAGGGCAAAGTGAAGCATACAGTTATTAATAACAGATTTAAATACCTCAAGGTCTGTAGAAAGCTTTTGTCATGAGTAAAACTTCAGTGCTGTGTGGGAATTGCTTCAGAAAGACATACAGGGAGACCACAGCTGGAAGTTCAGTTTGTCCTTCTATTGACACCAGATGGGAAACCTTTGATACTCTTTAAAATTGAAAGCAAACATGTCCCTGTACTTAGTTTAGCAAATGTAATCCTTATAGGCTGACTGAATTTTGATTGTGTTAATTTACGTCTAGAGAAATGCTTTACATTGTCACATATCAGAACTAAGAATACAGAGACTAAAGTGGACAAAGAATAAAGGGCTCTCCAACTTTTTTCACTAGAAGAAATATCTTAACACAGAGCATATGTTGCTCCAAAAGACTTTTGTGACAATGAAATTATTTGAAGAAGTTATTTGAAGAAATTATTTGAAAAAGAATCTTTCAAATTCTTATTTATTGTTACCAACAGCAGAGTTTTCTCAGCTCTGTTTGTAATAGTATGACTGGGACTATTTAAGGATGGAGTTTAATAGCTAGACCTTCTAACATCTGGCTTCTTCCCTATCTGAAATTTTCTGTAGAGCTATGGGCTCTCATAAGAACTTACAATCTCTCTAGATGAAACTGTCCTTTAACCCTGACTGTCAAATAAATCCAGTTTTATCTAATTATTTCACCTGGGTAAGGAAAGCATCCATTATTCTGCTTCTTTGCAATGGCTCTATTGTTTTCTTATACCACATGAACTGTGCTAAAAATATCCAGTAGAAAAAGGAAGATTCCCACTACGCTTACCTCCCTAAGACTTGGTAATTTCTCTTCTCTTGCCCTCTGTTGCCCTTTCATGCTTATTTGAAATGCTTTTGATGATTAATTTTTTGAATATTTCCTAAAATAATGCTTTTCCAACTATGTGAAACCTTGTTCATACAAAATTATGACAGCTTTATTTGACTGCTCACAGATTATTCTCCCTTTGTTATGTAGCCAGAACTCTTGAACAGGAGAACCCCATCTGATTAAGGAAAAATATAACTATGAATAAATAAATAATGGGAGATATGTATATGAATCTGTGATTTTTGGTTAATATTTTGACCCCATTCAGTCTGTTCTCTTTGAATGATTGTGCAACCAAGTGACTTGGTACCTCTCTTTTTTTAAAAAATTCAGGCATTTTGGGAATCTTCCCTTTTATAGCCTGTTTGAAAATTATAGACCCTCTTGTATAGGTGTTAGGTATTGGTTAAAAATAACAAATGAGATCTTCAAGTACCTGTGTGATCCTTTAACACGAACACCTTGTGACAAAGAACAGTCTGTAGGAAAGGAAGAATCCCTCCTAAAAAAAACAGAAGAGTCGCTAATTATTCTTTGCACAGATACAAACCTCAAAAGCATCCTGGGACATGTGCATGTACATGTAAGAACCATAGCTGTAAGTGAGGCATTGTATATGAAACACTTTCCCAGAGCTCTAACTTTCATGCAAGCAAAAAAATTACAAGAAAATACATATGCAGTTTAGGTGGGATTAAAGATCCCCGTGCAATTAGCGATTGTACCAAAATGTTTATTACAGACAGTGGCTAATTGCAGATATATTACACAGTGTGTTCCACTCAAGCATGGAATGATGCATTATATAACAAATATCTAAGCTATTACTGTAAAAAATTTACAAAATTATCTTTACAGAGCCATGAAAGCCAGAGATCAGATTGCAGTTAGTACAATTCAGACCACTGGATACGTTATAAAAAGTGAGATAAACATTTTATAAATATTTCTGTATATTTCCCTTGCCCTCAGACAAAAAGTAGCTCACCTCTTAAAAACAAAAATGGAATCCATATGCACTATAAAGCATAATTCAATTTTCCTGTGAGTAAAGAGTCTTGCTTATTTACCTCCATGTCCCCATCCTCCCTAAGACATTTGCCTCTTACTAACTTTTTACATGTGCACTAATATTTTTCAGAGCTTCATAGGTTATGTCTGAACTAAATAATTGACAGATGATTTGCAAATGCACTTTAACATGTTAAACCCATAAGGAACTGGCTTTCTTACCATGCCACTGATCACCAGATTTTCTGAAAATAAGGTTGTATTGGATCTGTCTGAGACAGAGTTCATTTCCCCATAGCAGGACTCACATTGCTATGCTTTGCACTGATATCTAGAAAGGTGTTGATAACACACCAGTGTTTTGGCTGCTGCTGAGTAGCACTGGCACAGCATCAGCTCTCTATCCAGCATTCTGCCCTATCAACAGAAGGCTGGTGTTGGGCAATATCTTGGGAGGGGACACAACCAGGACAGCTGACCAAAATTGACAAAAGGGATATTCCAAAACATATTAAATCAGCTCGGATATAAAAGCAAAAAAAAAAAAAAAGGAGGAGGAATAAAGTGGCATTTGTTATTTGCAACATTAGCCTTCCAGAGTAACTATTAGGCATGCTGAAGGCCTGCTCCTGGGAGGCAACTGGACATAATTTGCTGGTGGGAAGTAGAGAATAAAATCTTTGTCGTTTTTTTGCTTGTGCACACAGAGCCTTTTGCTTTTGCTTTCGTAAATGGCCTTATCTCAACCTATGAGGTTTCTTTCCATTTCATTTTCTCTCCCCTGACCACCTCAGAAGAGAGATTGCTAGAGCCTTTTATTGGGCACCTGGCATCCAGCCAAGGTCAAGCCACCATATAAGGCTTAAAGTGTCTACATCATGTTTAGAAAGAGCCAGGCTCAGGAAATTTGTTGGATATAGGCTGTACTCTATCCATGCCCATGGCAGCCAGGTGCAGTGAAAGACAACTTTAGAAAACATTGAAGTGGCATGGCCAAGTACAGATTCAGTATCTCAAGAGTACTTTAGTGCTGGGACAAAGATTACAAATCAGTGTATGCTTTCTTGTAAACAGTAAATGTGGTGAGTGAATCTGGACTGGAAAAGAAGTTCCCAGCTACATATAACTGCACAATAGAATAGATTTATTGACCTATTAAAAAATCTCCCTAGGGTCTATCTTGATTTACTGCCATTAGACTTGTTCCCCAGTGTCACTGCTCTTCCTGTACTGGGAAACCAAACTGGGCAAGAGACTCTAAATGTGGTCACAAATGCCAAATACAGAGGTTTTCGATCTGCTGGCTATGTTCTTGCTAATATATCCCATTCTTCAATAAACATTTACTGCTTCAAAGCTGCACTCTTGATTGGTGTTCAAACTTTTAAGCTCAGGATCTCCTTTTTTTTTTTTCTTTTTTTTTCTGCAAAATCTTTCTATCCAGTGAGACCCAGACAATACTGCTACACATGCCTATTTCATTCCAGATTTAGAAATTCCTATTTGTTTTTGTTGAACTTCCTGAATGTCTGTCAGTCCCAGCAATTTAAAGCCCCACTGAAGAGCAATCCTGTTGTTAGGCATGTTATCTTCTTCCTCTACATTTGGTTTCATCCACAGACTTGATGAAAGTGTGTTTTTGTATGTCATACAGGTAGCTAATAAAGATATGAAATAGTAACAGGCCCAGTACTCACCTGTGAGGAAAGCCTCTAGTAACCATCTGGCAAGTGAATTTCAAACTGCAACCCATTAGCCTTGGATCCTTGTAATCCAACCAGGTTTTGATGAACCCTGTAATCCAATCAGTTTTTCAAGTATCTTGTAAAACATCTTGTATGCATCCAATTCATATCTCTTTAGGTTGGCTACAAAGGTATGATTAGACACCATGCAAAAATCTTGAGAAAGTCAAGGCAAATAATATGCCCTGACCACCAATCCATTTATCAGAGAGGGAAATCAGTTAGGTGTGATTTTACCTTTGTAAATCCATTGTGGTTTTTCCCAATCATCTTATCATTCATATGCCTATGAACTACTTCCATATGCATATTTCTCTATAATCTTCCAGGAGACTGCATTGAGGCTGACCAGCCTCTAAAGTCCCTAATTCTCTTTCTTGCTCTCTGAATAATGATGTGACACTTTCCATTCTCTAGTCACAAAGGCCCTGTCTGTATCACCCAGGTTTTGAAAGGTGATTTTGGCTAAGCTTCCTCACCAACATCAGGTTATCTCATGTGGTCTCATGAACTGTTGTAAAAAAATTCATTCACTTGATTGATCATTAACTAATCCTTTTCTACCATAGGCAGTACCTCAGTTTTCCAGGCTCTCTTGAAAAGCCAAAGGACATACCATATCAGTAAAAGCAAACAAAGCTTTGAACGTTGCAGACCCTTCTCACAAGACTCCTCTAGTTTTCCCATCAGTCTACTTATAGAGGTTTTTACTTTTACCATTCATATTGTCTGCCAGTTTCAATTGCAGCAGAGTTTTAGAATTCCTAATTCCATGTCAAATTAATATTTTAATCTTTTTCCTGATTGCAAGGCTGCTTTCAGTCAGCTAAAGAAGATTGCATCTTATTTTACCTCTTGATCATCACAGCAGCTTCCTCACTAACTTCCCTCTGACCTCGACCTGTAAACCCCCCTCTTGCTTGTGAACCACCTCATGGCAAAGCTTCACACATTCAAGCTGCTCTTTTGAATAGAGTACAGTTTGTCTTCTTGTCATTCGTAACCTGTGCCTCTTAAAGGACCTGTTCCCACCCATTGCACTGCCCCAGCAATGTGAACTATTCCACCATGCTCCTGTTACTCTGCAACTGATCACAGCTTCTAGTTCTTCTGTTTTGTTTTTTTTCTCTGTTTTACTCATGCTGGAGAAATTTGTGTATCAGCACATTGGATATGTTCCCAGCAGTGTTGTATTTTAGGGAATGAGGAAGAACTTTTCTAATTGTGTGGTCTCCAGAATCCTTGCTCCCTACTATGCCGCTTCTCTTGCATTTGGTCTTCATCTTGAAAACTCATGTGTAAATGCTATGTCATTTTGCAAACAAGCTTGTTTCCAAAAATTCTCATCCCACTTCATCAGATGGAGACAACCATTGTTTCATCCTAAGAGATGGCCCAGTGGTCACAGGCACACAAACTCTGCATGGGATATGAGCGACAGAGGCAGGTATTGGCACACACTGTACTTTTGATTCTACCTGAGCCTTTCCCTTCATTGGAAATATTGAGAAGACACCACTCAAATTTTTTAGGTTCACTCTCTCTTGATATGTTTTTTTTTTTTTTTTCCCACTGGCTAGTGGAACTCACATGGGTACGTAATAAAGGTTTATAATCTAGGGGCTGGCTGAGCCTCTGCTATATTTCTACAAAATCCTGGATGCAGAATGCTCTTCAAATCTGTTTAGAAACAAGTAAAAGGTGAAGAGATAAAGATATGGAGCTGGCATCCCTAGTACTAATTCTTTGAAATTTATTGAGCGGAGAGAAAATTTATGATTATACTCTGTGATATTTGGACAGCATCTTGACACTTCAGCACCAACTAATCTGACAATGGAAGCAATGATGTACTTTCTTCACTGATATTTTTACCATCATGAATCTTTCTAGCACCTTAAAGTCAGGCAACTGTGAAGAAATGGGAATAATCATATGACAGAAGAGACAAGGAGCGATATAAAATGACAAATTGAAGAACATGGGAGGCAAGAGAACAGTCTTGAATGAAAGCAGGGATCCTTTTGGAAGGTGCTTCTAGGATTGAAAATGATTTGGTGTAATAACAGATAGGGCATGGGAGAGAGAAATTAGATGTAAAATGTGGGACCGGTCTTGAAATACTGGAACAAGAGGCAGAGATTAGAATTTTGTCCAAAGCAGAAAAGAAACATTTAGAGAGTGAGAGACTTGGGGGAAAAGTTGTAACAAAATGTGGAGAAAGAGAAAAAAAGAAATCCAGAGTGAACAAGGGAAAAAATAAATGGTGTTTTAGGGCCTGTAATGCATCTGGTCAGTTTGCAGTAAGTAGGCATAGAGGAAGAGAAAAAAAGAAGCTGTGAAATCATACAATTCAAAAGATACCTGGTAAAAGAGGAGAATCATAGAGGTGTCACAGTCTGATGTGACAGTGGAGGCCCTTGGCAAAGGGATAAAGCTTTTACAAATGGTTTCCAAGTTGGAAAAAGAAAATAAATTCAGAAAGTAAAGGTGAAAGATGTAAAGTTTTGTGTGTTTATCTCAAAAATGCATAGACTGGGCAGAATTCTTAGCACTTCCTTATTTTTCTTTTCTTGCTTCTATTTATGTCAAGGGCTTTTGTACCCACTCTTTTTTTTTTTTTTTTTTTCTAACAGCCTTTCCATTTATGCTAGTTCCTCTCATTCTCTGCAAATGACTCATCAGTCCTTCCAACTGTTGAAAATATAGCCAACATGAGCAATTCCCTTCTAACAATGTCAGTGGCAAATGAACATTGCTTCCTAAAAACAAGTTTCTTTCCCTGACCCATCAAAATATGTTATCGAATTTTTTTTGGGCCAGCTAGCCTGCCCCTTTCTTCTTGTTTCCCTCTGGTGTGCTCTGCACCTCCCTGTAACACACTGCTCCTCTTGAGAGATGGTCATTTTGTGACGCAGCTTGTCCAGACCTGGCTGAGGGCAGCAATCCATCTGGCTAGCTGCAGTGCTTTTGGCTTCTAATGGCTGACTGAAAAAATGGGAAAAAATGATGCATATTTTGATTTTTTTTTCCTGTTGTAGATTAAGTTGTAATATTTTACTTTTCAGTTTGAGGTAGGGGGAGGATATGGAAGAATGTATCTTTAAACAATTTCATAGTCTTTTGAGAGGAGATTACAACTTTGTGGGTTATAGTCTGTGAGTTTGGTGGTCAGAAAACATAGTGAATATAAACACTTCCAAAGGAAGATGGTCCTACTAGAAGCCAACCTAACATCCTCCTATGGCACTGAATCACTGCCAGCACTACCTGTCTGTGCCCACCCCTTGGGACCTCCCCCACCTACCCATGTGTACTAGTTTGAAAACAAACCAGTGAGAGATCCCAAGTCAGAACTACAATTTAATAAGAAAACTAAGATAAAGGCAGTAATACAGAAACACTGTATTTAACTGACAGAATCAGGATACAGCCTGACAACCTGTTGGTAAGGGCGGTGGTAGCAGTCTGATTAACTGGTGGCTGCAGTCCTCCCAGAGTGACAGATGTGGTTCTGTTGAAGCAGTGATCCTGTAGAAGGGTCTGGTCTTCCTCTGAAGGTCTAAGGTGGGGCAGAAGGATCTGATCTTCCTCTGGGAATCCAGTGGATAAGGCTGCTTGTGGTGTTTGAAATCTCAGATTATATCCAGGCAGGAATGCTTGGCTCCTCCCCCTGGGCAGAGCATCTCAAAGTGAGATAATGCTACTTTATGAGTCATGCAGTGAGATTTGATGGCTCATTAACAGAAGATATTCCCTGAGGGAGTTATTAGGATATTTTTGGTTATATCTCACATTGTAACCTAAAACACCATGGCTCAGGACCCCCTCTCAGCCCTAGGGCCATCAGCTCCTGCCCCAGCAGTGCTACAGCAGGGCTGGTCTCCAGCTCCCCACAGCCTCATCTTGCCTGGCCATGGACCCTGCCAACCAGGTCTACCTGCAGGTCAGCATCCTGGCCCTGCCTTGTCACATTCCTGTCACCAGGGAGGTGTCTTATGCCTGGGACTAAAGCTTTTCCTGCCTTCTGCCCTTTGCCTGCTCCAGGTGAACCACATGGAGACCACCCCAGTCCTGGAGTCCTCCAGGCCCTGAGAGCCATCCACCCCCTCAAGTACCCTGCCACACTCCCAGGTTTAGGTAAAAAAAACAAAATAATCTCAGGTGTTGTCTGCATCATGCTTGTTTCAATCCACACAGAACAAAGCCACTTTTCCACCTCTGTTGCCAGCACTTGGCTACCCATATTTTTACAGTAGAAATTGAGACTCATTTCCTCAAGAAATTTTGGAAGTGTTCAATAAACCATTGGCTGCACTCATCTGGGGTATGGCCTAAACTGTTCACCAACATCAAATTCAGCTGTTTCATGCAGGAACAGATGCAGAAAGGGAACAAGGTGTCTATGGTGAGTTATCAGTCATTAATATGTGGGAAACTGGCAGGTACCCAAAGCATCCTCTGGGGAACTGGCAGGTACACCAGGGGTGAAGCTGTCCATAAGTGATCAAGCTTTATTTACTCATAGATTATTGCTGAGATTTTCTTATTTAAGGAAATGGGAATTATTTTCCCTCCATGGAGTATTGTTCAGCTACAATTTGTATTCATCCCTCCAGAGTTTGGAGCATTGATTTATTAATTTGAGTGCCTTTTTAGGCAATTAATTGATTAATATCAAGCCTTACTAACTTGAAACAGTATTTGATTCTGTTATTATTCAGTTCAGATGGGATTTATTTGCCTTTAATTGGAGAAAGTCAGGCCTAGGTACAGTGAATTGGTATTTTTCTGTTCACTACTGCTGAAATGTCACCATTCCTATAATTTGATTTATATATATTTTAAGGTCAATTGATCATCTTGCCAGACTGTATAGTAGAGCTTATTGGGTTAGGAACTCCATTTATCCAGTAACACAATTCCTGAGATAATAATTTATCTATGCATTAAAGTGCATCTTTCAGAAAAAAAAAAAAAAATTATAATGATCTCTTCAGTAGGTGGCAGTGCTGGGATTAAAACTGTTGCTGCTTGACTAATATGCAAATTCCTGCCTTTGGGGATTTAGGTCTAAAAGGGTTTTCAGGGCATTCTCGTCTTTAAATTTGGGCTCTAGTTTGCTTGGAATGCTGAAACTGTAGGGAGATTTATTTCTGCTGGCTGAGAAAGTATAGAAAAATAGATCAGTACCACAAGTGCAGTCAGTCGGCTCCAGAGATATGCATGAACAAGCTAAATCCGTGGAAAACACGTACGCCGTAAAGCTCTAAAAGTAATAGTTTCTCCAGTGCACATCCACTTCAATTGGTCTCAGAAAAATGATGTTGCTAGCTGAAATGTTATAGAGTCTGAATAAAAAATATTCCAAAATCTAAATCTATATTCAGATTTCAATTTTACATTTAACTTTACATTAAACATTTTACATTAAGTTTTATCAGAATCACTGCATTATCCTTACATTGTGGAGGACTTTTCTATGTATAGTACCATAAATGACTCCATTACTGGGTTCTTGTGACCTCATAATCCATTCCATAAATTATGATGAAGAACATTTTTCTGCAATGATGGAATATACAAATTAGGAAGTTCTGATTCCTGAAATAAGGTCTAAAACAGAAATTTGTGTCACAACATAAAGTTTTTTTTTAAACAAGATAATTTCTCAGACGGCGTTTTGCCAGGAATCTCTTTAAAGGTCATACATCTTAATGGCACACATTAGGTAGCCCACATGGAATACTGCTCAGGAATCATTAGGATTTTAAGAAAGAAAGAAGACTTCTCTTGGATTAGAGCTGGAATGCACCTGTGTGGACAACAAAGGATGGTTTATAGTGGCAATTAAAATGTGTAGCAGCTGCATATCATTGTTTGTCCATTGGGAAAGCAGGACAGAGAGGGATCTCACAGCTGCATGGAAAGCAGTGCAGAGTAATGCATTCCAGATCATACACAGGACGTAGTGATATTACATCTATGAGCAGCTAGGAATTCTCAGTTATCTCGGTGCTGATTCCTTGCATTGACCCAGTAATTCAGGGAGGCTATGGAGAGAGCACCTATGGAGAAAACATCATTTTAAACACAGCCCCAAAGAAAGAGAATTTGGTCATTTTAAATAACACTAAAGTGTCTAAGGGAGATCTGGACTGATCCTATCCAATGGGGAAAAATATTTATCACAACAAAAGAAAAAAGAACATAACAAGAAAAAAAACTTCCAGCATTTTTCAACAGTAAGAAAGTGGAATTCACTTCTCATAGATTAGTAAAAGTTAGATAACTTGTGAATTCTTCTGACAGAAAATGAAAAATATTTTTAATTAAAAAGAATAAAACAATATTGACATTTAGAGTGGCTTGTTTTCCAAGAAATCTGAAAAAATATTCAACTTGTAGTTAAAGCTTTTCCAAAGGGAATTAAAATATGTTCAAACACGATGAAGTTTAGAAAAGTTTAGAAAAAGTATATTTGGGAGTAAGTCAAATCTCTGTTCTGAAAATGCTGAACCTAAATTGGCAAAGGGACCCCAAACCCCTGTTCTCTTTAGGGAGACTTGAAGACCCAAGACCCTCCAAGATGAGAGACTCCTGGTTGTACTACAGAGGTGACTTTCTTGCACCCAGGGACTCAGGAGTCCAGTCCCTAGAATCAATAAACCAGTTTATGACATGCCTATGGCACTGTGGTGCCATAAACCCCTAAGTCTATAGATATATCAGATTTCACAGCAAGGACTCAGTAACCATTTTTATGAAACTAAGTCAGGATGTTTCAGTCTGCGCAGAGTAGTTTCATTGGCTTACACTGGTTCAGAATCAGTTTTGTTTTAGCTGAGACTTTACTGTCAGAAACTAAACACAACAACCTGAGTGTGACAACTTAATGTTTATAATTAGTAAATAGATACACAAAAAATATCTTGTTATATAGTAAGAGAAGAAGAAAATGGTACCATTACTTTTGACTGCATTCCTTGACTGCATTCACTATGAGCAAGGTTCATAATTAATCTCTCTGAAAATTATTCCACAAATATATAGTCTCATACTTAAATTAGTCTAAGGAGCTTTATTTTACCTTATTGGAAGATATATTAAAGTAATAGAAACAAGAAAATTTACTATCTACTTTATACTCACCTTCTGAAAAGAATTGTATGAACCACAGAGCAATGGAAGAGAGGATTCTTTCAAGAAATATGCTAACCTTTTCTAAGACAAGAGATGTCACTTTGAACCCAAAAGGTATTAGAATTCTCTCAAAAGAAGAAAAGTAGCCTTCTAAATCCCATTTGTAAAATGAAAAGAAGTTGCTAAAAGAGTTTGCATTGGCTGGAATAAAATCTTGTTCTCTTCAATATAAGTAGTGATTTCAGACCTGCTGGTACATAGGTCAGCTGCCTACTGCTTCAGCAGAGTAAGAAGCAAAACCTGATGCTTTTTAAGCTCTTCAATTTTTATTGTGTCATGCAGTGAGAAGATAAGTTTTGTCTTCTAGCAAGAGTATGTCCCTCTTAACTCATGCCTGACCTGAGACCTTTTGAGACATAGATACCATTGTCAAGTTACAGCTTCTCTGCATCATCTGTTAAACATCTTGTCCTAATGGCAACTTCACCTCCTCAGAAGCCATTGGACAGAGCGATTCTACCTAATTCCCTTTTCAGACGCCTCCTGAAACCAGAGAAAATGACCATGCACATGTTAATGCTGAGTTTGTCAACATCAATTTAGCAGCAGGATAATCCCATGGATTTTCAAGCTTTTGGGGAAAAAATAAAGGTCTCTCTTTTCCTAAATAGGCACATTTTTGCATAGAAAATCTTCAAGCACAATTTTATTCTATTTTTTTCTACTCTTCTTCACTGACTAGATCATTGGCAAAATGGGACCAAAAGTCAAATCTTTGAAATGAGCATTGGCTTACAAAGATTGAGAATTATTTCAAAGATTCCTTTTCCATATAGGCTCTTTCTCAGAATTAACTTTTCTTTTGAACTTGCTTTTCTATCTTCCTCTTAGGAGAATGTGCCAAAAGAATGATGTAGTTTATTGAATTAACAATCCCGCAGGCACCTGTGTCTATTTTGATCTCAATTTTATTCCTAAAGAACAATAATGAAAAGTCTAAGATCTTTCTTTCCTGGTGTTTAGTTTCATAAATTCAAAAGGGCACTGTTTCACTCTCTTAGGATGTTTTTACTCTAAAACAGTCTCAAGCTAGTCAGTGTAGCTTTATAAATCAAATGCCAAAACCACTTTAATCAAAATCTGTGATAGGATTCTGGTCTAAAGGAACTGCATTATTTTAAAACCATAACTGTATCATAGAATTATATTGCTTGTTGAGCTGTTTGGGGGTGACCTGGGGGCAGACTAGGAGCTGAAATCTCACCTGAAACTGTTTTACCCTTTGAAATTCTCTTATGCAAGTCCATACAGGTAATGTGGAGCTAGTAGCTCTGCAGACTACTGAAGCCTTCATAACTCAAGGATGATTAAGTTTCATGTTATCATTGCTAAAACATTTGAAATGGAAGAATTGCATGTCTGTGCAAGGGTCCTTTTAAAAGTAATATCTAAAACAATCATGAAGGGGTTGTTTATTTTAATTATTTTTATATTTTGCTGCTAAAACAGCTTTTTAAGAAAAAACCCAAAAGGACATAAAATTGAGTATGACAATGAAAATTTAATCTGTCTCATGAAGCCTAATTGTCATGCCTGATATGCTGATTGATGGTAATTGTTGAAGTGGTTTCTTTAGTTAACTCGTATGTGTAGGATAATATGTGGAATATTGGTAAGAGATATTTTTTTATTATGACATTCTAAACTAATAGACAGAGAAAAAGGTTACCTGGCAGAGGTAACTTACACTGGTAATTTTATGAAACAGACTGTAGGAGGAAGGATTGTGCTTTGAGGGGGCAGGAAGCTCAGGGTCAGGCACTCTTGCTCATTTGTGGCAGTCAGCTGGTGTGAATTAAATGAGATTCAAATCATGCAGGGTCTCTTCAGAAGTAAATTTCAGGAAAAAAAATGAAATTTGTTTTGTCCTTTGCTGTGTTTTGAATGGCATTTTGGATTAAACAGAGACAGCAAAAAATGTCTGTGGATCATGATTTATTTGGGGGATCCTGTTGTTTACTTTATTCTTGCTTGTAACTGGAAATTCAGTTGTGGCTGAGAACATACCCTAGATGAGAAATGTTCACTCTTTCTTAAGCTATGGCAACCAAAGTTTGGGCCATGCACTGTCATAGGAAGATCTTATAAATAAAATCTTACAAGAAAAAATAGTAGAGCCATTGGAAATTCGAAACCTGATAACTAACAGAGTGAAAGAGGTCATGGCCATTTCTGATTATTTCACTTCATTAAATCTCATATATTGTGTAACATACGGATGAGGTACACTGCAGAGAACAGAAAGAACGTTCTTCAGTGTTATCAGTAAGGATTCTCAGAAAAGTTTTGCTGTGTATTTGTGTGGTTATAGATTCTCTGGTTTTGCAGGCCTTTGGGCAATATTAAAAATCAAAATGCAGATATATAGGCACAGATACTGCTTCTTTTGGCTCTTAAATACCCAAATCGTAAACATACTTAAACATACATCATCTCTTTGCGGAGTGAGAGCTACACAACATTTGAACTGAATAGCAAAACAACAGGGCATAGTATTTCACATAGGAAGAGGTAACTGCTAGTATTCCAATTCGAATTTCTGGATGAAGTTGATGCTCCCTTTATTCTTTGCCAGGATGCCAGTGTAAACTTGTGTCAGCTGTGAAATATATAGTTCTTTCTAAAGAGGAAAACCCCAAGACAGTGAAAAGATAGCACACATAGGGGTAGTGCATGTCCTAATGCAACAAACGATAAGAACGTAAGTTACTTAATACCTATTGTCAAAAAGCAGTATAAATACAATTTTAACAATATCTGGAAATATGTATAAATTTCAATTTTTATTACATTTGATGACATTGTTGAATTTGGTTGTAGTGATGTTTTTCTGTTTGTTAGCTGCAGTTCAGTAGATCAACAAAATGTGCCACTGTCAAATCCAAAAGGTCAAATAGCAAAATGGTGTTGTCAGCAGCTGCAATTCTTTTTTCACTTGATTGATAAACTGTAGGTAATACAATTCTTATATCTGAAAGGCATGCACAGTCATAGGAGTACATAATACCTGGTTTTGTTACTAAGATACCAGCATTTGTTCTTAAATGGACCAGAACACTAGCAAAGATGATAATATACATTTGTGATAAGGGGCAGGAGCCTATTCTGAGCTGCTGGCCAGTAATGCACAGTAATTGCAGCTGTGAATAGTTAAATAATGAAGCTGTGGGGAGGCCCAATGAAAAAGTCAGATGAAAGGTTTTAAATCTGAATAAATGACTCCTTGAGAGTCAGTAGAAAAAAAAAATATTAAAAAATAAAACTAAAAAAACCCAGCAAACAAAAACCAAATAGACTTGAAATTGTTACAAAAATATTATTACTGTGTGGCTTTTTCTATGAAATTGTTTTGCATACTGTAGTTAGAAGCCAGGGACGGTGAGAATTATGATATTTATAATGACACTTTCCTATTCAAGTACTTACAATAATTGTAATCTTAGAACAGTGATTTACTGTGATCTGCCTGCTTTATTTTTTCTAAATATGTTTTAATTGTTTATATTTAATCAGAAATTCTTTTACAAAAGTTAATAAGGGAATGGACAAGGCATTGCTCTTCTTTATGTTTGGTTGTTCTTTAACCAAAACAACAGTTTTGATGTTTTCAAAATTTTTGGCATAATTAGAAATTTTTTCAAATGCTAGAAAGCCAGTGTTAATTTTATAAACCCTTTTCCTTTGCCTTTGCCTTTGCCTTTGCCTTTGCCTTTGCCTTTCCTTTCTGACATAAGCTTACCTTCCTGAATTATGAGTTAGCACCTATATTAGTTTTAGAACTGGAGATATGTTCATAACGATCTCATTACATATGAGGCCATATTATCTAAAAGAAATTTTTACTGTAAGAAATATCTTGGTATAATGATGACATAAAATAATGAATATGCTGGGAAAAATGTATGGAACGGGATGCTCTTATGGCTAAGAAAAATAAAACAGGAATTTAAGCTGCTGCTGAACTACCTGCATTTCTGGAAATAATCCTTGGTGTCCTTATATACAGTAGTGGTGGTGGTGGTGAACAGTAAGGAAATATAAGAGAAAATCATAGGCCACAAAGAACAATACTGTCAGAGTGATCAAAAGGGTCTACTAGCAATCTTATCAGCATTATTAACATGAGAAACCATAGGATCAAAGTCTAGGAATATTTGTTAGCTGCTGGGCCTTGCCAAGACAAGAACAGAATACAGAAAGATTAATCTTTACCTTCCTATTCTATAATAAGTTGTTAGAGCATCCCTAACATGCTGCATGTAATATTCTTTACTTTACACCTGTTCTATGTCTGAAGGGGAATTTAGAATTTAAGGTTAAGCTGAGGTTTCTATTTAATAGCGGAACTGTGGCATTGATGACCAAACTCATCAGTTCTGGAGTTAGTAGAATTAGCTGTTTTCCAGCTCCATGCAGAAATAAAAACTAGGCATGTCTTACTCATAGCTACCTGTGCTCTGGTTTTCCTCAGAAAGAAACCTGAACACATGAGCTAGAGGAGTCTTGTGCTCCAGAGAAATAGATGATCTGGTTCATAGCAGGGATAAGGACTTAAAAGTATGCTGTGGGATGTTTTTTCTGTCTTGTCTGAATTCCAGATTCTATGCCTTCTTTGATGCCTTAAAGAAAACCAAATTGTTGCTTACTCTGACCCTGCTGTGCTGTATGAACTCATTGAACCTACTGTGGAGAGCTGGAGAAGGGAATTTTTGCACATAAGTATGCATGTCATTTCTTGGGACTTGTCAGATTTTGTTCTGTAACTTTAAGCATTTGTGTGTATATGTGGAATTGCTGCACATTTTCTTTAGAGAGTTGGCACAGCTTCTAACTGACAGGTGGCACATTCTCTGTTCCATGTTGATTTTTGCTTTTAATATGAAGAATCTAAGTAAAATTCCCTTTTGAGGACGTGTTTAATGTTTGGAAATGGGTGATCTTGGGTTGTTTGAAGTTTTGTTACTGATAGTTATTGATTCTATTGTAGTCTGCATTTTAAAGTTCCAGGAACACTGAGTTGGAACACATGAATGAATGATAGTTCCTGCTTCAGAAAAAAAAGCTAGGTGCTAGAAACTTGTCTACGTTCGCTTGTTCTGAGAGCATGTTCAAACCTGGTACTTTATTCAAAGTAAAATACTTCTATATTCAGGGATAAACATCAATTGATGCCCTCTGGACATCTGATTTCTCTTTTTTTACATTAAAACTTGACTTCATAAAACACTCTGAACAGTACTTGTCCTCTGCATTCCTTCTTTTGTCCATTGCCAGTTGCTTTCGTAACAGAAAACATGTCAGGGAAGTCCTCTTCACCTGCACAACCATATATCCTTTTTTCTATTCTTTTGGGAACATGACAAGGAAAATTTATAAAGCAGTCTAGGCATCCTGATAAGTTACAGGATGAACAACTGGTATTTCTATGACAGGTGAGGAAAAGTGAGGATAATACTACATAACTCCAGTCAAGTACTGTACATGTAATAGAGCCCTGATGTGTCTCAGACTGCCATTTTGCATGTCTCTGGAACACGCAGAAAAGCTCAACCTAGCTGTGGCCTTCTGGTGTCTTACCAAGAAAATACTAAATAATAAGATTTTTCAGAGGTATGTTCAAATGAATTAAAAACAAATGCTTAAATACTTCTAGAAATAAAATGCTATAGATTTTTGACTTATAAGTGCTACCAAATACTACACAACTTAAACAGAACTCTCAAGAAAAATATAAAGTCTTGTTAGATATAAGAACTTGTGTGCTTTATGTGATACTCTGGGAATTCCACTATTTATGATTTAAAATTTTTATAGCTTCAATGTACTGGAGAGCTTCCTGTTCTTGTGATACTTCTAGCGAGGCTTTCCAGGTGCTACGTGTGCTCTCGTTTTAAACAAAGCAATATCACAACAGACATCAATTGTGATGCATTTAATGTATGAATATTTCATCCACTACTGGATGAAACTCTTGGTCAGTGTTAACCTGTTCAAAACGCAGAGCTGATGCAATTGTTGGTGCACCTTGTTAGACAGGAACAGAATAGGTGTTATAATGGTAAATAGTGTGAGCAGCTCTTAATAGCACTTCAAGGGCAGTCAGTATATGCTGGAATAATATTAACATATATTCCTTTTGAGGTGAAATAAGTTAGTCCAGAGTAAAAATAATTGTTCATAAATCAGGGTTTTTTTTTTTTTTCCATTAGTCTTAAAATTTTGTAATTGCTAAGACTGTTTCTATGACTACCACTTCTGCATGTATTTAATTACATTGTATTGTAATTTATGGAACAAAAATGTAAGCCCCACCAGCAGTATTTGAATTAGAATGTAGCAGGTTTATAGCTTTGTTTGGCCTCAGGCACAAGTAATAAAATCCTAGCTTTAAGTACCTTTGGGGTTTGTGGAATGAAGATATCTGCATTATTGTAATAAAGTGTTCCTTGGTGTAATAAATATAACTGACAGAAGAGCATGACTTCCTTTATGAAAAATATGTTGATAACAATATAGTCTTTAAATACTGAAGAAAGTGACTATTAAAATTTTATGTTTCCAGTTAGAGACATCTGTTGAGCATTTAGGTGGTATTATCAGTTTACTGCTGGGTATGCCTAATAAGACTTTTAGTTTACAATTAAATTGAGAAATATCGATGAAGGAAGATATTAACCTTCTGCTGATGAATATTTTTTAACAGTTAACATTTTAATTTTTCAATAGGTATTTATGAACACAGGGTGATGGATTGAATCATAAGGAGTTTCTTTTGCCTTCTCCAGGAAGCTCTAGGGGAATTTACATTTACAGTTTGATCAAAAGCAACTTCACTGTCATCTTTTCAAAAATGGACAAAACACTATAGATGTTCTAGTTCTTATTTATTTTGTCAACCTGAACATTCAATCTCCATTTATATGCTATCAACTATTCATTATACAGATGGCTTAGATGTACTGGTTAACTAAAATTGTTCCCAATACAGGGTAAAATATATTCCAGCTGGGCTATTGTTTCTGTTTGAGACATGCTATTGTCTTTTCCAGCTGATGTCAAAAGCTTGGTGTAACTCACTTCATTCACCATTGATTATTTAGATGTGTATAGATATAGATCTTGTTCTTTACTGCGTACATGCTTTTTTTATTTTTTAAGCATAGTTGGTAAAGGAGGAGAGAATTTTATGTAGAAAGGATTTAATCCTTTCAGTGTTGTTTACCTTACATTAGTTAGAAGATGCTGAATCAGTTTACACAAGTTAATCTAGCTTTCAGTATTACGTTGCTGAGATGGCAGCTATGTCACTATTCAAAGGATTGAAATATTGGTCTTTGAAGCCTTTCTTCTAGACATTAAAGGGAACTATTTTATTTTCTGGATCCAGTGGACAACCAATCTGTTTTATTTATACATTTAACTTTTTAAAACTAGTGTGGTTTATTACCTCAACACTTAAAAAGTGAAGTAAAACTCATCAGGATATTTAATTAAACTTCAGAGTTCTAAACAACAAGATATTAATCTTTAAAATGTAGTTCAAGGATGAACCAGTAATATATTTTTATTTTAATATATTACTTGAAATAAACTGTCACTTACTTTATTCATAAATCTAGCTGTTCATGTTTGCAAGCTTTCTTAAGCAAAAGATTGTTTTGAATAGAGCATCTCCCTAGATTTTGTTGTGCTGAAGTTCCTGCTTTAATGCTTGCTTTTTTGTGGTTGTAATCTTTGGCTGCCAGAACAATAAATGTTTCTGATATCTGACTGACAGGTTCCCACTATGATGACAGGACTATTTTTCTCTCCTTTTATCTCTATTGCATTGAAATGTCCTTCTTCATTTTGTTGCTATTCAGCCAATCTATTTTCATTTTTCCTTGGTCTTTTCCATGTTTTCCTTCTGTTTGTTTTTCTTTTCCTCTTTTTTTTTTTTTTTTTTTTTTGTCTCCTTTTCTTTCTACTGTCTCAGTATAGCTTTGTGACAGTCCAAAGGCTTCAAAGATTAAAGGCTTCCTCTTTGCACAGTCACAAAACTGTGAGTGTCAAACATTGTGTGTTATTACCAAACTAGATTCTTCAACCTGAAGTAAAAGGAGGTTCCAGACTTGGACTTAGAGCTATTGTAAATGGGAGGAATAAACAATAGATTACTTCAAAAGCCCAAATTAAAATCTCAGTATTCCAGAGGATGGCCTTTGCTCTTAGACAATCCCAAAATAATAGCTTGTGCTTCTAGCTTCTAAATTGTTTTTATTTATGTCAAACCATGTCTCTGCTTTTTCTGTTTCTTACCCCCTGCAGGTGGAAGGTGCTTCTAATGTACTTTGCCAGTGCAAAATCACATGTATGCTGGCCTTTATCTTGGCTAAGGACTTCTACTTGGTATATGTTTTTATTTGTAACCAAGTATATGGAAAAAGTAGATTTTAGGCTTGCTGAAACATTTTTGAGGTTTGAAGATTTTGTTATCCCAAATAAACAATTTTTTCCTTTATTTATATTTTTCCGCTCAATTTATATTCTTGGTCATGTTGGGGGCCACTTTCTTTGAGAGAGAACTTAGAAAAAGGTCATCAACTTGCAGGGAAATACTATTGTGGGGTTATACTTGAATTTTTGTGTAATCAAGATTATTACCAAGTAGATACTAAAGAATATTTAAGAAAGCTATTCTTCAGTGATGATTCAAGGGAATATCTGAATAATATTTTACATTTTTATAATGAAATTAATGATAAAGTCTCCCCATATTGCATATGAACTGTATAATCTTAGAATGGTCAAGAGAGGTTGGCATTAGTATTGTAATTTTGCAGCGAACCAAGGCAAAGTCTAAATTACTTTCTTGAGTTTATGCTGAAGTACAGGAAGAAATGAGAATAGGACACTAGTGAACTTAAAATTATATCTAACCTGGACGGTGCCCTCCAATTTCAAAAGTTATAACTTAAGCTTTAGTAATAATATCATTTTATGAAACATGAGAGAACAAATCTAAGCCCTCAGGTAAGTTACAAAGTAAGATACCTCTCACCGAATGACTATGGACAGTAAGCCAACTATCTAAAGGTTTCTTTTGTCTGTATTCTCAATATCTCAATAAAGTCTTAGAATATTATTATTGGATAGGGATTGGAAGGGTTGAAGATACTTCAGTCAATGGTGATGACTTCCTCCCTTCATTATACCTTGTAATTAAACAAACACTATTCAAAGTTGTTTAGGAAGTTGATTCAGTTTCAGAAAGGGAGAAATTAGGAAAGGTGTGGAGAAAGGCACACTGAAAGTCTGTCTGTCTCCTGACACAAACTGGTAAGACATGAAGATTCTGCATCATGCATGCATGCACACAGAAATACATGCTTTTAAGAGTCTTTCTACTCCACCTGAGTAGAATAAAATAAAATACAGAGTTGAATCCCTGATATCCCAAACAGTTCAATATAAATTTAAACTGCATTTTAAGACACTCTTTAAAGTTACCTGACCTCATTATGAAAGTACTTTCAAAAATAAAGAATATCAAGGTGAATCTGATTTTTAGCCCATCATTAGTACTGAACTGCATAGAAAAGACCAGATTGTATAATTTTTATTCTGCAAAGTTCAAGGCCAGTTTTATAATGGTTGTCTCATTTATTAAGATCCTAGAAAGATTGGATTTTTTTGGGTATGGTTTTGTGAGTTGGGCTTTTTTTCTGTTTCTTGTTGGAGATTTTTAGTTGTTTTGGTATTTTAAAGATATCTAAATAAGCTATAAAATAATAAACAGTGTGGGGTTTTTAATGGTAAACAGATTTACCTAATTATTTGAAACTTGTCAAATATCCTGTTAGACATAAGAGAGAAAAGTCTTCCTGAGATCTCTCTTGGTTATTTTGGTGTTTACAATGTTTTTGAAATAATTTATAATGCTGCAATGTGCAGAAGGAGCAAATATGTCTGTGGATTTGTCTTGGAGAGTACACATACAGCCTCATTCCCAGAAAACAACTAGTGATTGCTCAACTTCTGTTATGAGCAGACCCTTCTTTAACATGCTATCTGCCATCAATTTTGAAGTTGCCTTCAATAAATAATACACTTTGATGCATTTGTGTCTCTGTGATCAAGAATAAAAAGCTATGAACCACATAATTGTGATATTTTGGTTTGTTTGTTTTTTTTTTTAACAATAAGAAAGTATGCAGCTAAAGCTTAGTCAGAAAAATCAAATGCTTGCATATTTGAAGGGACAGGTAGAAAGAAGAATTAATTTTTCATGCAAGGCCTTTATTAAAAAAAAGCTGGGGATATCAGCAGGATTAATATTACAGATTCCCATTGGAATTAAGTAATCCCTTCTGATATCAGGTTTTATCTCAGTCATTTTGCATTCTGTATAAGAATTTGGTTACTCTAATACAGACCTTTCCACTTCTTTCTCTTAGAGAAGTGAGTGAAATACTAAAGGCAAGTCTTTCTTAATATAATATGTTGCTAATAAAATCAAAAGCAGAAATGAAATTCTTTGGAAGTATGATGAACAAGGAAAACAATCACCACTTGAGAAGATGGGATACAAAGCTCTTTTGGTTAAGTTTGCTTCAAGCTTATTTGGCGATTTAGGTGATCTTTAACACTGAGTGCTTATCTAACCTGATTTCTTTCCTCTAGCATTTTTTGTAAAATTTCTCCTACCTCCATCCTACCCGTTGCCCTGTAAGCTTAGCATTTAAATTTATTTCATTAAATTTTGAAGCAATATCAGATGAAATGGGGCATTTCATGTGAAGAAAACGACCCTAAAAATTTTTCTTCATAATAGATTTTTTTTAAATACAAAAATAATTCAATTTGGTTGGACTTAAATTTAAAAAATGGTTTTGATGTGATTTTTTTTAGTATTTTCTGTTGACAGCTAGACATGCACCACAGAAGCGTTATTTCCGGTTCTGTTGTTAAATAAAGTGGCACCATTCCTCACTGTGCTCTTACTGCTTTTTTGGGGGGTTTTTTAAGAGAGGCATTTTTCAGAAGCATGGGATCTTCTCATAATACTCAGGTTTTATTTGCCAATAACATGTACTTTTCTGTAAGTCTTGTGTGATTACACAGTTACACATTTGTGCTATCAGAAAAAGAGTTGCTTGTTAGTGACTCGTATATGCTTAATAAATGTCATTGTTCCTTCCACAATTTTTCTGGTCTTGTTTTTTCCCTTGATTGTTACCAAATGATGTTTCAGACAATAGAATGATTAACAGCAATCTTGCTATTCTTTTTGAATCAGAGTAATTACTTTTAGTAGAGTTTGTGCAATCAGACCTTATCCATATGTGCAACATGGTTGAATGAGAATTCTCTCTGATGATTACTCTACTGAACTCATGGTCGTTAATTTATCTCAAGAAGTGAATTTCTGATTCTTTGGAAAGACAGCAAACTACATTTTAGGCTGGGAAGGAAAAAAATTGTTAGAAATTCATAGTCAGTATATCGGTTTAGTCACCTGATGTGTTTGTAGCTCTTTTTGTGATAAAGTAGGAACATTATTTGATCAGATGGTCTTTGGACAGAAACATACTCTAGATGTCTTGTGGCTAGCTACTTAGCTGAAATTGATTAAAGTGTGTGGGTATCACTATTTAATCATGTGGATGTTGCGGATCACAGGCAAAACCCCCAGTTCGGTTCTTCTCTAAACTTACATACACCTGGTGCTTACTTCCCTGAGTAGGATTGCTAATTTTGCATGTTATATTGCAAATATATTGAAAATTTTTCTCTTAAAAGGTAAAGAAGGTGCGTGAAGTTGATATTTTCAATTACAAATTTCTATTCAGTGAAAGTCACAGAATGTAATAAATTTTTACAATAGATTCTCAAATGGTACACTGCCTTTTTTTTCCTTGTTGCTCATGTTTTCCACTTTGCACTTGACAAATATTAAGTTGCTGATCCAAAACTGTGAGGAGTAATTGATATACCAGTTTATGCCTCTATTCAGAGGGACTTCAACACACTGGGGACACTGGAAATTGGGAAACTCATGAAGTTTATCCAAGTCCTTCACCAGAGGAGGATTACCCCATGCACCAAACTGGCTGGTGGTCAAGTTGCCTGGGAGACAATTTTGTGGAAAAGGACCTGGGGGTCTCAGTGGGAAATGGGTTGACAGTGAGACAGCATAGTGCCTGTGTAGCAAAAGAGGCCAACAGCATCCTGAACTGTATTTGAAAAAACATTTTCAGTTGCTTGTGAGAAGCTGGGAGGTGTTCCTGCCTCTCTTCTTAGATTGGTGAGACCACATCTGAAGTGTTATATCTAGTAATGCACTGTGTGGTATAAGAGGCATTAAATACTGGACTGGGTCCAATAAAAGACAACAGATGTGATACTACGAGCATCACACAAAGGATGAGAGACTGAGAGCTGGGATTATTCAGCTTGAAAAGAGAGGATGGTCAAACACTGGAACAAGTTTTCCAGAAAGCTTATAAAGTGTCCACCCTTGGAGAAGGTCAAATCCTGACTGGGCAGGCTCTAAGCAACCAGTTGTAGTGTAGACTTCTTTGAGCATGAGCATAGGACTAGGCAATTTCAGGAAGCTTTTTCCAAACTCAACCCTTTTGGAATTTTAGATTAGATAAGGATATTTTAGTAATCAAAATGTATTAATGTACTGTGCAACTGTTAGTCTTAAAGAATTGTAGATATTTCAGACAGTTCTGTGTATCTTGAGGAGCACAATACTGCACTGTCAGAAGAAGTGGCAGATTATATTTGATGAGATCCTAGACTTTTAGGCACTGGCATAAAAGACCCCAGAATTCTTTTGCCAACCTTCACAAAGATCTGTCTCAACTTCAGGCAGTGTTCCTGTTTTTCAACACTATAAACTCAGAAATAGTTTGGTGTTAATATTTCTGGAAAAAAACCCCACTGATTTGTGTTCAGACCTTGCTAGATGTCTAGCATGTTTCTTCTTCATTCTGTGTGTAGAGTACAGTGTAGCCCTCATATCTGTGAACATTGTGTGGAAAGAATGATAAAGTGTGTTTTTGCAGTTTAGACCAGTGCAAGCCATCACCTCTTTACTCCTTTTTTTTTTTGTGTGAAGGTCTCAAGGCATGGCTGGCACTGTGGGAACTGTAGTATAAATCACCATGGGAATCAGAGTAAGGGAGTATAGATAACCCCAAGCATCTGCAGAAGGATTGTGCTTTATTCTAATGTTGCCAGTCTGGATACCTATATGGGACCCTTCATTATTTTCTTGGGAAAAAACAAAACAATTAAAAATTAGGAGATGCTTTTTTTTTTCTTTTTTAATTTTGCTGAAGAGATCTACTCTATTGTGTAAAATGTTAGTGAACTAAGACCAGAGTTTTGATAAGGCCAAGGCAAATACTCTTGCGTAAGATATCTGCTAAATCAGAGCCTGAGGTTGCTTCTAGTTCTTGGCTTGTTAAAGCTCACAGCAAGCTGGTGTCTTAACACTGTTGGTGCTTGAAAAACTGATGCAAAAGGTCAGTAATCTTCATAAGTTTCTGTTTGGGCCCGAAGCTTCAGAGGACAATTTTGCAATTGAAAAACAAACAAAGCAAATCTCCACTCCATAACTCCCCCTCAGCAAAACCCCAAAAACTAAACAAATGAAAAGAAAACCACAACCCCAAGAGGAAAGAAACAAAATCAACAAACAGACCCTAACAAAAATGATCCCTGCTGAGACTGCATGTAAGATGCTGCAACTTTCATGCTAGTGGAAGGCTGCTGGAAGTTAAAAATCCCAAGCAAACAAGTAAGAGAAAGCTGGAAATGCAAAGGTATAAAAAAGTTATATTTAGAAAGATACACTGTGATAAGGCCAAACTATTGTCATGACTTTTTGTCTTGGAAAAATCTCTGCCTGATCCACTGTATTTGCTGTAATGCTTTACTACAGTGTATCTGTTCCTGATACCCTTCTTTTATAAAAGTGTGAGAGAAAAGATCAAGAATAGTTAAAGTGCTGTGCACACATTCCCTTCAAGTGATGCTTACAGTATTTCATAGTGGTGCCTCACTTCAATTCTACTTCTCAATTAGCTTGCAAGAATCCTGGGCTGGAGATGGCATGTAAAATTTAAACTTAGGTGTCTTGGTGAACTCTTCTGTGTCTAGTGCAACAGGCAGTACAGAATCAGGAGCTTTCTACATTGCAAGGATGTTTTTCTGAAGGCTAGAAAATGGTGCATATGGACCTGCTTAAATTCTCTACCGCCTGTATTTAACTTCTATTTACTTCAACTATCTATAACTAAAGTAAAACGTATTCCCGTAAATTTATTGAAAGTGTCGCTACTTTTATGTCCTACCCCTGGCCATTCAGTCTTTCATAGAGGGGTAGATTAATAAGTTGACTTTGGACTTTCTCATGTGACAGAAATAAAGTGTGTTTAAAATTTCTAATCTTTACTTAATGTCAGAGTTTTTATTAGGCATTAAACAACAACAAAAGTTTTGTGCTTCAAAACTTATTTATCTACTGAAAGAAAGAGTCTGTGAAATTATGTTCAGAATAAAATGTCATACATCCAAAAACTAATTATTTCTCTATGAATGCATAACAGCCTAGCTATCACATCTGCAAAATAGATTAGAAATGAAAGTCATGTATTTGGGTATTGTATAACCTGAAAAGATTTAGTTATGACCTTGCTATGTATAACCCTAAACCACTTTCAGGATTTACCATTGTTATAGATTTTAAGGAATACTGTTGCATTCCTTCCTCTCCTTGCCTCAATCCAATACAGTATTCTCTTCAATTTCCCATAATGCCACTACTGAACAACTTATGTTTCTTCAAGGTTGATAGGTTTATGAAATATTAGCCAAAACACCCTCCCTCCAGTATTTGGGGTTTTCATATTAAAAAAAAAAAAAAAAAAGGTAACAACAACAACAAATCCCCACTCTGAAAACTGGAGTCTTTCTCTAATCAGTCACTGCTAGATATAGAATTCAGTTTTATGGAAGAAGCAATCTTTATATGTATATTTAATTCAACTTGATTCTTCAGACTTTGCGTTGACTGGAATGAGGAAACTAAAACATTATATCTAGAGAATTATGAAAATATAGGTAACTGAACAAAAATTGTATTGTTTTACATTTCAACTTGACTAGGAACTACTGCGAGTTTGTATGTATATTACCAAATTTATTATTTCTTTAATCGCAATGAGATTTTCCTTTTGGTGTAATAAGTTTTGGCATGTCACTGTAGAGCAGGACGGTAATGAAAAGACTCCAAATCAAAGGCAAAGAGAATGAATTCTGATTTATTTCAAATGCACTGCTGTATTTATAGAGAACATCGTGCAGACTAATTTCATTGGTCTTAGAGTAAAAACATCTCACACCATTGGTGTTCAGTGAATGACACACGGTGGCAGAACGTATCTATCAACAATGTGAACAACAAGATAGAGAATTATTTACATTCTTTCCCAAATGTCTCCCAGGCTTTTGCCTGGTTAGAAAACCTTCTCTTTTTCTCTCTGACTGAACTGAGAATATCCACATTGGCATGCTTTCTTCTATTACATTCATAGTAGTTGGATTTAATATAATCATAAGATCTTACATGTGAATATTTTCAAATTTAAAAATAACTACAGTTAGAATATTTTATATTTCTTAAAGGAAGAAAAAAACAAAAACCATGCCCAAAAAGAACCACCCTAGCAAACACTAACTTACTGAATATTCAGTTAAAGCAGACTTCAGTACTTTTATGTGGTGATGAGAAAGGGAATCAATGCTTTATTCTTTAGAGTTGTGACCTCACAGCCAAAAAAATCAGTAGAAAGCTGCATTGTGACTGTGCATCTCAGGTGATAACAGGTTTTTCACTGCTCTTGACAGAACATTGTCAACTTACCGTGGCATTTATCTTTGTTTATTCTCTTCCTTCTTTGCCTTTCAAACAAAACAAGTTCTTTACAAGAGATGGAGGACGTGGGGTACCTGGGAGTTAGGAATTAAAAAGTGGTCTGAATAATTCTGGCAGAAAAGTTTCTCCTGAAATTAAAAAAAAATTAAAAAGCCAAAAACTTGTAATTTTCTTGTTTCTATGCATGTACTATAGTGTTTTTTTTTAGGACCTGGTGTAATCCTGAAGACTGATCAGTTTAACTTGTTTCCATCTTCATCAAGACAATCCAATGAGGCTCTCATGTGTCTGGGTCAGAGCAGTTTAGGTGGTTGCTGATGCCTAAGTGAAAATTGGCAGTGACTGCATCTGGTTTCTTCTTTTGTCTGCACAGTACTTCATGTCACCTCGGTTACCAGTTTGACTATATGTACCCTTGCCATTGTTTTTGTCCACTCCTTGCTTATGTTGGAACTAGAGTCCAAGGAACAGGTAATGCTTAGAAAAATAAATGCAAAAGTAATTTTTAACAGTTTTTGTTTTTATATAAGTACTTCACTTTGTGACCTTTATGATTCTTGCTTGATCTAGTATATTTTTACAAGTAGCAGTAACATATTTTAGCTGATTTTTTTCTTCAAAAAAGCTGGCACTACACAGGTATTCTAGGTGTTAATCTATTTCTTGAAAATCCTAGGTGAACATTCCTGTCTGAAATTTCTTACTTCCTCCACCCCCAAACTTGGTGCATCTCTGAGAAGAAAGCGTGAGGCTGAGGATCCTCTCCTCATACAAAATACATTACTAGATCTTGCAGTCTCAGCTTCCAAAAGAGATGACAGTTCTGCTGCCTTAGATATCAGTGAGGCACACTGATAAGTCTCCAGAAGCAAATAGCACAAGCTTGTTGCTTTGTCCTGTGGAGGTTTTCTCTGTTTGTTGCTTTGTCCTGTGGAGGTTTTCTCTGTTTGTCTGAACTGTTGCTATTGAGTTAATCCTATTGCTGTCCTTAGTAGCAATTTTCACACTGCTGCTTATAAAATGATCTTTAAAACTATTATTCTGATGAGCTTAACATAATTATATTGTATGTACATGAGATTATTGCAAGTCTTTATTACTAACATTAGCTAAATAAATTGCCTAACAAATTTATAATGCATTCCTTAAAAGACTGTCTGTGTCTAATTATATATAATTTAGAAAAAGCTCACAAGATGGTGTGCTGTGTTTTTCTACAGTATCCTATTTGCATTGTTGAAATAAATTTAAAGTATGGGCACTTGTGAGTTTCCAATTTGTAGTTTTCCCTATAGAAGTCAACTATTCTGACATTGATGCCATGGAAATATTTTTGCTGGAGAGCATACAAAGCCTGTGAAAAATATTGCATGAAGTCAAACACTATATTCAGTTACAGAAATAAGCTGGGAAAAACTCTGTCTATTTTAAGCCAGATATAGACTTTGGCTCGTGATCTGGATGCATGAGTACTTATCAACACAATGATCTGATTTTGCAAACTTAAATAGTCCACTGCTATATATGCAAATCTTCTAACAAGGAGTGGCTTTTTTTTTACAGATTTATTTCAGCTTTAGTGAGTGTGTTACATGAATCTATAAATACAAAATATTTGTTGCACATTTTAATGTGTGACTTTATAGACTAGAATTTTTACTAAGTTTAGATAGAGTTGCAAGGATAATGAGAAATGTGAAACTGCAGAGGGTTATATTTTTTAAAGCAAAGATGGTTCTTTTCCCAGGAATTATCTGTTGCTTAGTTTTTTAGTTGATACAAAATAAGATATTTCTCAGTTGTTGCTGAGTTGTGACGTATCCATAAGGAGTCTAGTCATGGCGATTTTTGGGCTCCTTGAGTGAGTTCTTGTCTTAAAATCTGAGACTTCTGAGGCCGCCTTTCTCTTAGCTCTAAAGGGACACTGGTCTCTTTATGTAAATGCTTTTATTGTGTGTGCTGAGCTGAGTGGTATGAAAACCTCTGAAGAACTTAAAACTGTTTTACTAAACAAACAGTGCTGGTTTCTGGATGTATCACTCAAAGTGATGACGGCTATGCAAGATGACAAAAAGATTTTAGCCCCAAAATATAAGCTGCAAATGCCATGGAGATTTCTATGGGGATCTTTGCACTAAGATGTCATCTACTTGTTAATTTAAAGCTTTGTCTTGCATTTGAGCCTACTGGCATCCAAGGGCAAGTATTTTCTCCTTTTTTTAGAAATTCCTTTATGTTTTTGCTGTGCTGTGCAAAGAAGACAAAGTATAGAAATGAGAACCTAATGTGAGTAAGACTTTTTGACATATGCTTCTTCCACAGAGTTTACAAATTCCGGAAGGGAACAATCTTTACTCTGACAACAGAAGAGGAATATTCAGTGAGTCAGAGAGGTGTCAGAACATCTTGGACATGCCGGTCTCTGCAGTAAAGCTGTGACCATCTATGCACTTTTGTAAGAATAATTAATTAAGCTACTTCAGGCATCTGTTGGTGCTACATTCACCATATACCACTTCGGTGGATGCAGTTGAGTTTTTTTCACTGTCACCTACATACCTTCAGTCTGGCTATTGGATCAGTGCATGCTTGTTTTCATAAAAAGATAATTTATGAGCCAGTCTCTCCTTACAGATTTCACAGCTCCCTAATTCATTCATTTTTCTGACACTGAAAATTAATTTCTTATGTCCCTTGGTGTTGCATTATATGATGACTAGTAAGAATCATTACAGTCATTTTGAAAAACAAATAAAACCTGAATGTGAGTCTAGGAGAGAAAAACTGAACTCTCTGGGGAGAAGCATTCTTCTTTTCCATCTTAGCAATTACAAGTGTGATCCTTTGCTGTCCTGGGATTGAACTGATGCCTTATCACAGAGTCAAGTCCAGGATGAAAGCTTCAGAGGGAAGACACAGCCCATGTTTTGGAAGAAAATACCACTAGCTCCTCATCCTACTATGATAAATACTTTGAAAATGAAACATAGGGAAGCATAGACTTAGAAGAAATCTCCTGTGGAACACTTCTTGCAAAGCTACTTGCATGCACCAACCATACTCAATAAGGCTATAGTTTTGTTGATAACACTGTGCTGTTGCCCTTGCTTGCATCTATTTCAGATGTAGGACTTTGCATTTTCCTTTGTGGGAACTCACCACATCTTATTTGCTCATTCCTTGCAGTAACCATTGTGCCCATTTGTGCAAGAACATGTAAGTTTTCTTACAAGGAGTTACAGTAGGGGAAGCTCTTTTACAGTTGCTTGCATATTCTAATTTATGACCTTAATGCCCTTTACAGCAAAATTTCAGGGTTAAAAAGTTTCACCATGCTTAGAAATTTAAAAGCATGTCTCATGCAGCATCTAATTTTCTCCTTTTTGAGAATTTTCATGTATATTCAATCATCTTCAACAATTTAATCTACTGCAGTATTGTGGAAACTACAGCTTCTTTCTCCTTGAAATACTTTTAGTGCTTATCCAAATTGAGCTATGAAAGAAAAATCTGGGCCAGTTTATTTACTGAGCTTGGTTACTCTTGTGTTTAATATTCTCTAATGATCCACTAGTGTATTGCTGAATGTGTGTTGCTATCCAATAGATTATAGCAGAGATACCTAAGCTGCATAAAAAAGGAAAGTAGTTGCTGGAGAGGCATGACGATTAAGTAATATATTCATGAGCATCTAGTCTCAGTTTGGCTGTGTCCACAGATTACCTGGATCTTTTTAATTTAAGAATCTTGATAGACACAAAATGTAACTTATATGAAAGTCTCCTAGAAATAATTGATGAGGTAATGTTCTCTGAGGAATAAGAATTTGCTGTGCTCTGTCTTTAGCTTCTAACAGATATGAATGAACACAAATATTGCACTGTTTTTGGCAGGGAGTGCTGTGGTAACACTTGGTGTATAATGCTCTCAGGATTTTCAGTTCTGGCAGCTTCAGTTCAGTAACAGCTTCCACTTATCTGGAAAATTTGCTTTTAACTTGACATTAAATGAACATGAATGAGGCTGGTCATTGGTAAGTGAGTAACCCATTATTCTGCAAATGCAGATGACACCATCTAGTTCTGCTTAAGAACTGAAATTGTCTACTCAGCAAGGAATTTGATATTAGAAGGCAAATCTTGATCGGAAGTAATACATTTAAAGATTGTTTCTTATTTATATTTCAGAACATATTTCTGAAATACAGATGGCACAAACTAAAGTATTCTTCCTCTCTTTAAACTGAAATAGTATAGTTCTCTTTTTATCAGCATGTTGGATCACCATTGCTTTCCCAGCCAGGAATAGTTGGACAAAGTCAGCATAAAACCTCTCTGCTTCTTGTGGTTATTTGGATTTCTTAACTATAAAACCAGATGGACAAAGCACCTTCAGACTCTTCTTTATATGGTGGACAAAAAAGAAGAAAAAACTTTATTTCCCTCTGAGGTCACAGCTGAAAATTAACTGTGTGAACTGTGGCCAGAGTAAGTCTTCAAATTCTATTATTTAGGAAGCTAATTCTATTTGCATACTGATGTCCCTATATTGTTTAAATGAGCAGGCAGAAGTACTACATATCAATTCCTTTGTCTTAGTTAGCTGTCTCAGAAATTAAGAGATAGTGGTTCCTCCATCTTGAGAAACCTCAAGGAAAATAATGTTAAACACCTAGCATCTACAAAAGAGCTCATAAGTAGAACTCATAACAACACATTGTCCCTATTTTAATAAAAATGCAGCAAAGCAAAAATGGGTGGCTGGGTGCACCTGTAATAATAACACCATTTTTTAGAAACTTTGAAGGCAGCATACTCCATTAAAATTGTGGAGTTTTGGAACTGTATGAGCCCTGAAGGTTGACATCTGACCTGTTTTAATGAAAGATTTTGTCCATTGATATCTACATTAACTAAATTAGATTTGTATAGAGTAAGTATAAAAGTTTATTTTACAGATTATTCCTTTTCAGAATTAGATCACCTCCAGTACATATAATTGCAAACCATTTGTCTAATTCCATATGATAAAAAAAAAAAAAGAACCTTGAGTAATTTAAAACAAAATAATCCTGACACCTCTGAAAGAATACAATTTGAAGAACAGGAAAATAAAAGAAGAGATGAGGGAAGAGGACAAAATAGCTGTAGTTCTTCTCTGGAATCTAGACTCCACAAATGCTTTCTTATGGGGAAAAATAATTTCAAAAAATAACTGCTCTCAATTTAAGGAAGTACTCATATGAATGAGTTAATATCCAGCATTATAAATATATATTAATGATATTTACTTTATCTTGTACAAAAATCCACATGTAGTGCTTTTATTACAAGTAATGACCATATAATCACTGTCTCATGAGTCATACAAGGTGCTGCTTAAGAGTACGATGTTTTTTTTTTATTTGCCCTGGAAGTGCTGCTCACAGTGTAAATGATCTTCAGCTTTTTTTCTTTTTCTGTTATTTTTTATGAAGACAACTGCATTTGTATTATGTTGTAGCATAGCTTTCAGTAGAAATGGTAATATGTGTATTAATACATGTATATTACCCAAATTAACATAGCTATATTATCTATATATCCAAATTAATATACATATATTAATGCACTGAGACAGGAATGTGTGGGGGGTGGAATTGTGTTATTAATGAACATTTGATATGTGCTTTAAGATCGTTAAAACAAAATAATAACTAGGTATTAAAAATGTTGGTAGAAATTGAGCACTGTGAAAAAGAAATACAATCCAACTTGTCTATTGTTTTCACCTTGCAACGAAGTTGTTAATATGGATACATTCTTTAAACTGAGTAATAGCTGTTTAAAAAAAATCTTTTTATAGAGACTTTCATCTGTAAAGAATCTACTGAATACAGGTCCTAGGAGAGCATTTTTTGTCTGATTGTCCATAGCATGAAGGAGAGAGGAGTTTTTTGTCAAAATGTGTAAAATTGCAGTGTCATATAATTAATAAGTTTGGAAGAGATCTCTAAGATCATCAAGGCAAACCAACACTGCTATGTTCACCACAAAATCATGTCCCCAAATGCCATGTTCACACACCTTTGGAGCACTTCCAGGGATGGTGATTTGACCACTTCCCTGGGCAGCCTGATTACCCTTTAGGTGATGAAATTATTCCTAATATTGAGTCTAAACCTCCTCTCATACCCTGAGACCATTTTCTTTCATCCTGTCACATGGTACTCCCACCTGGCTACACCCTCCTTTCAGGCAGTTGTAGAGGACAAGCAGCTGCCCTCTGAGCCTCCTCCTGGCTGAACAACCCCAGCTCCCTCAGCTGTTCCTTGTATAATCTGTGCTTCAGACCCTTCAACAACTCTGTTGTCCTCCTCTGGACACACTACAGCATTCTCAAATACTTTCTTGCAGTGAGGTGCCCAAAACTCAATACAAGATTTGAGGTGTGACCTCACCAGTATCAAGTACAGTGGTATGGTCTCTGACCTGGTCTTGCTCGCCACAGAAGTTTTTGCTACAGGCCAGGATGCCATTGGCCTTCTTGACCATGTGAGACAAGAATACTACAAGGAGAGTGCACCAGAGGAGCTGAAGTCAAATGCATGTTGGTAACTGCTTATAGAAATGAATTTTGCATGTGTAATGTAGGAAATTTTGAATTGTATTGGCATATTAATAGAACACAGTCAGGAAGACTGTACATCATCTGGTAATTCACCTTATTAAATTAATAAAATACTAATCAAATTTACTATTGTAAGTTCTGTTCTCTTTAAATTGTTGTTGGATATGAAAATGACTTCAGGATATAGCATAAATTCCCAGGTAGATGTCACTCACTGTTTCATTTTCAAAACACAAAACAAAATTTAGGCAAATAACAGGACTGAATTTTTTATTCATTAGCATTGCATATGTTATTATTTTCTGTAGATAAAAGAGGAAAGAACAAAGTACGTGTGACCATAGGGTCAGTGATGTTCCTTAATGTATTTCTGACTATAGGGTTCAACAAGAAAACAAGTCCCCTTGCAGGCTGGACTGAAATGAGAAGTTTCAGTCATGCTTGTGTTACTGAAATAGTTGTTGTTTGCTTCCTTTAATTGCACATTTAAATACTTTGATTTCCTATACCATTAAATGGAGGGAATCTCCAGATCTTAGACAGCCTTCTTTCCCCTGGTCCCTCTGTTGTGGGTTAACACAGGTGGGCAGCTCAGAACTACACAGGTCATTCCCTCAGTGGGACAGTGAAGAGGGAAAGAAGAGTAAAATCAAGGTAGACCAACACCTAGCCTGTTCCTAGGCAAAATGTGGCTAACCTCCTAAACTCATTTCTTTTCCCTTTTATTGCATAACCTGCCATTATACAGCATGTAATACCTCTGGTTAATTTGTGTCATATGCTCCCTTGCTACACCCTGCATGAGCCCCAACCTATTCGCTGTAGTAGGGCAGACTGAAACAGCAAGGATCTTGGTACAAATTCTATCTAGTAAAAGCGAAAGAGGTTTTTTATCTGTCTTCCCTTGGCCATAAATCTAAACCAACACCACAAAAGCTGCTATGAAGAAAGTTAACTGTCCCAGCCAGACCCAGTATGTCCTCACAATACACACATTTCTATCATATAGATTAAATCAATAACCTAGGAATCCTTTCCTTCTAAAACTGATGGAGTGGAAGACAGAATTGTTGGGGAAAAGAGATGAGCAGTAAGAAATCTCTTCCTTGTTTTCCCTCTTTCTTTAAATAAGAAAGAAATCAGTTCAAAATTTATGGACTAAACTCTTCAGTGAGTTACAGGAGATTAACTCTGTGAGAGAACATGCTTTTGATGAGGATAATATCTGACAAGCAAACTTGACAAGCATAATGTTCACAAGATTACAGCATCTAGATGTCTGCTGAGTTAAGGAAGGTCTCAGTCATTTTCAGTCTGCTACTCAGAAAAAAACGTTTCTGCAGACCCTAAAAAGGATCTGACAGAGAGATAAAGTGCTGATCACAGAGAGAAATAGAAAAGAGATAAAAGAGAATACAAAATACTGAAGAAGGGGAGAAGAGGAGGGTCAAATCAGAGGTCTCTCTTTGTAGCATAGAAATATTATGCAAAGAATCACTTTTATCATTATTAAATGTTCCCTACATAAATTTTTGACAAGTTGATGAGAGCAAAAATGCTAAACAGAGGACCAGGAAATCTTCATTATGTGTAGCTTTCCAAGAAAATCAATTATACAGTATTGTGGATAATTTATAAATAAAATTGCAAATAATAACATTATGAATTTTGTATCTTAAAAGTTTTCTTTTTGTTAGGGTCATCATAAGCTTCCTTATTTTGAACTTTGACTCCTCCAGAGTAGATAATGCGTTTAACTGCAAAAGAACTGATCACCATCTGCACCTTCTACTTTCAGAGCTCCTTCCTTTGTCCATGGTTAATAAATTTCTCTCAAACTTTGGGCTTTTAGAATAGCTCTTTCCAAAGGAACATTTCAGTAATATTTTTGAGTTCTTGAAATTCTGTCAGAGTCAATGGTTAGGTTTTTTTCACTTAGCTGTATTTCAGAGACACTTAGCATAAAGTTAGCACTTAGAATCTTCCACAATGAGTGATAAAAATTTGACTAACCAACAGAATTATGTCAGTTTTTACTTTAAAATCATAACTAAATTTGTCAATGTTCAGTGTTCTCTTTCTCCTGCCTTTGGAGAGTGGGGGAGATGCTACTGTCAAAGTTACATGGACAATTCACTGTCGAAAGGAATGGAGAGCTTAATCTATGAGGAGTCTGTGACAGTGTGCAGCTCTGAAACTTTCTGTTCCTGGCCTGGACTGTTATGGACTCTCCTGCCTCGGATCCTTTTGAGCCTGGCATGCTGGTGGGAAATGGGACTGACTTCCTGAAATCTTACTGCTTTCAGATCTTCTGTAAACACATTTTTCTAGTGGAAGCCCTGCTTTGCCATTGTGCCAGGTAAACTCTGTCCAGCACTGCTCAGTAATCAGAACCTTGTCAGATAAGCTGAGGTCTCAGGATATTGAATAATACATATCCCAGCCTGGTCATTTAGGGCAGATGTTATTTCCTTCTGCTTAAGAAATTCAGAAATGAGTGTGTGTGTGTGTGGGAAAGGGGTGGGAGTTACCAAATAATCTAGATGCTCTAAGGGTGCAGGAAAGAGAAGGAAATCAGATGACCATGCCCAAAAAGGTTTATTTTCTTTTCACTCTTTATGAATGACAGAGCAAATCAAATGCTTGACAAATGTCTTGCATCTACTATAAGGATCTATGGATTTGCTTCTTGATATAGCATTTTATTCAGTGATAAATATAACACTCTTTGGTTCAGATAGTTAATACTGTACCTTTTATTCCATATGGCTACCCAGAAGAGTTTGGGTTTTTTTTTTTTGTAGTATCACAACTGTTATTAATATCATTACTGGCCAAAAAAAGAAATTTTCCATTCATTTCTCAATATTATTTCAACTGTTTCATAGCTCATTCAAATGCATTTTCTGTCATAATCTACTCTAGTGTTATAAATAATATACTTTTTTCCTTTCTAAAATACATTTTTTCCACAAAAGAAAAAAAATTAAATCTTAAAAACACCCTAGAACTTGTTCCTCCTCTACACTGTTTTAAGAGTAAAGCCAAATAGCATCAGCTATTCCAATAAAACCTTAATCTATGTTATAGAAATATTTCTCATGTGTACATCGTAAGTACTTAAACACTTTCATTACCCAGGTTTATGCATGCCATTTTCTCTTGTAACAAATCAATCATGTTTTTCTTCCCTAATTCAAATTATTTCAAATATATTTCATTTTTCTTTGTCACTTTAATTTCAGGTTCTTAAAAAATGAATTTCTTTAGACAACTTATTTTCAGTGCTTTTACCTTTTTAATAAAGTAAATATGCAGCAAGATATCTAACTCAGCCAGTAAGTAATGTAGATTACATTGTCCTTTGAATGTGGAACATCTTTATTAATTCTTAACCAGTAATAGCATTTTGAAGTATTATCCTTCATCTACAGATATTAAAATGCATCTACACCTTTTCTGGTATATTTCACAGATGTTTTTATGAACAGAAAATGGCCAGTGGCTCTTCCAGGAGGCTGAGATGAAACAAAATTTAAAAATTGGATAGGGTAGAGGGAACTGAAAACATCAACATGCTCAGCTTAGTATCTATCTTAGTATCTTAGTCTATGAAGTTTACACAATAGAAATCATAATTGAGGTTTATGGCCAAGCTTTATAAGTAATATCTTCCAGTTAATTATTTTGTAAGGTACTTGTAGTTAAAAAATGCTACCTAATTTTTGGATTGCCTTCATAGAAGCACATGATACAAATAAACATGCCAGTTAGCTCCCCAGAATGGGAGAGATGCCTGTTTATAAAAAACATGTTAAAAATGTGTCATACAGATGAGTTTCCTCTGCAGATGAGTTATGATAAACTAAATAAGCAATACTGTACAAATTGCTACTTTTTTGTTCTTGTAAAGAACTGTCTTCTGGGTTTGATTTTTTTACATACTGTGGTCAGACATTTGTCTTATAGAACATTTAGAAAACAAGATATTACATAAGTTTATCTGATGAATGAAACTACATACTCATTCAAGTTATGTTTAGAGATGTATAAAAACAATTTGCCACCCATTCTTTCCTTATCTGTTATCTCATTAATGCTGCTTGCTATTTTTAAAGTGGTTTTTACTGGATGTATGATCTTAAAGTTCAGCAGCAACAGCTCTTTTTTCCTTCTAATTCTGCAGAACCATATAGCTGCATTATAAACACTTTCCTCTAATACTTTCAGGAAATTAGAAGGGAAAATTAGATTTTTTTTTTTCTTGTAGTCGTGAAATCATTTACCTCTGATTACAAGGAAGATTTTAGAGAAGTTACTTATAGGTAGAAATGTAATTGTATGTTGTCAGCTTCTGAATCAACTGATAATTTTTATTGGCACTAAAATGTAATAAAAGTAATGGTAACAGAGTCCATTAGACCATGGTTCTGATGCAAAAAGTGTAAAACTGTAGGGTGGAAAGAAGCTTCATCATCTCTTTCTTCCTACACTTCAAATTATATTACCCAGTATAATGCTGGGTGGTTTTATCCTCCACACATTTTTGTAGATAAAGGAATACATTTTTGACTCTAAAGCTGGGGCTACTGCTTTGATATTTGCTGCCTTAATGAATATTTCCAGATCACAGCCTGAGAGTGAAAAGATTTGCGATCTTGTTGACATATTCAGCCGCAACACAAGATGTGGAAGAAAGCAGGTTGACTCTAATATATTGGTCTTAACTTAAAATGATACTTTATTTTGTTAATACATATGTTTTTCTCAGTACTCACTTCTACCATGTGCCTTCGGTTATCTGCCATGGCAGAGAATATGTTGTTCTGTATTTAATACCATGTAGAATCTTGAAATTAGCCCATTTCCAGTGATTTGTGAACCTGTCTTCCTCATCACAAATTTGCCCTTTGTTACCCTATGATAGTGTTTTATTTATTCCTTTATGAAAATATATCCAGGGTCATCGCATGGTTTTGACTGAGAAAATTGAATAGAGTGTCAATATTCTTGTCAAACTTATTCCTTAGACTGAATTTCTTATTTGGGTAATAAGCTATTATTTCCCAAAGAGATTGTGAGTTCTCTGTCTCTGGACATTTTCAAAGACTAATTAGATAAAAACTGTGAGCAGCCTTTAGATATGAAGTTAGACCTGCTTTGTCTAAATAATTAGGTTGTTGGACCAGATAAACTCCAGGTGTGTTTTGCAATATATATTATTGTTTTATTCCAGGTACATAAGCATTCTTTAGATCACAAAAGGTGAAATATATCTACAAACAAAAGCAATGAAAGTCAGTACATGAATTAAGATCAGTGGGTAGTGATTCTTACCTATCACTGAGATGTCTGACTAGCAGCACCTATAAGTTTTAAATGTCTATAATTTGTGGTCAATATCGACAAATATTTAAACAATTCTGATTTTAAAGGAACCCTGCAATTGCTACAAACTGGCAGAAATTAAAACTTGAGACATTAGATCATTGAAGTTGCATGAAATAGGTGAGTAGAAGTTTTCAGGAAAATGCAAAGTACATAAAAGTGTGGCAAGCATTAAAAAGCAAGGCATCTCCTTTGATGCAGTATTTGAAGCACAAAATAGTTGAGAGTCTCTTGTGATATTACTTGGTAAAAGTACAAAAGTTATCCGTAAAAAGTCCTGGGAAGGGTTTTGCAGGATGGAGTAGGTAAGGGAAACAAGCACCTTGCAATTTTCTCGACATCAGTGCTACATATAGAGAACTGAGAATGTCAAGATTCAACCTGAAGCCAAAAATGCCATTAGAAGCATCAAAACATGCTGTCATGTCATTGGGAAGCAGCAAAAGCTGACAACCACAGCTGTAGACCTGGCATGGCAGAGGCTGTTGCATATCCAAGCCACAGTTTCAGCTGTCTCTTGGCCTTGTTTTTACATGTACAATGTGTACCCTTTTGCTGTACTCACTAGTGAGTCTTACACTTTTTGGTCTAAACATTATCAACAGATTCCCAAGGTAAAAAAAACAGTTAATAGCAATGTTTGTAGGTATTAAATAGACTATTGTAATCTGTTAATTGTATGGTAAATTATTGTAAAATGCAGGCAAACCCAATGGGAAGAAATGATGATGTCCAACATCAGTTCAGAAGGTTGAATAATTATTTATTATAACTATGCTATAATACATTGATATACTATATAAAGAAAGATACTAAAACTACATTCCTACTTTTCTAACTACCGTATCTGACTAATAACAACTCGTGACCCTGTTTGCGAGAGTCCAGACACAGGTGGATTGGATTGGCCATCAGGCTCAAACAATCCTCACGAGAATCCAATCAAGCAATCACCCCAGGTAAACAATTCTCCAAACATATTCCACATGGGTAAAACAAGGAGCAGAAATAGAAATTGTTTTCCCTTTCTTTCTCTCTGTGCACCTCTATGAAAAATCCTGAGAAAGAGAGAAATGTGCTTGCCACAGTAAATATCTTCTAAAGTTTCTAATAATCTCAAGGTGTTTCTGCAATACTGAAAACTTCTGCACTACTGTTTAGCAAGGATACATCATGGGCATGGTTATCCAGCTATAATACATCAGATACACCAGGAAGCTGACAACTGATTATGTTGTCTCCCACAAACTAGAGAGTGGTCACAATAAAATAGGGCTCAGAATATGTCTTTTATAGTTCCCCTCAAGTTGGGTTCTATTTTCAAGTCAAAACATATTGTGCTATAACTTTAATTAGTTATAAATAGTGCAGTTTGCCCAGGTGCTTTAGAAAAGGAACCATAAATTATTAGGACTTTGTTGTGGTATAACTCCAGCTGGCAGCTATGAACCCCACAGTTGCTAGAAGACTCCCCATTTTTGGGAAGGGAGAGGGAACTAGAAGAGTAAAAGCAAGAAAAGTCATAGGTTGAGGTAAATGCAACTTAGTAGATAAAGCAAGAAACCATGTGCACAAAGCAAAGCAAAACAAGGAATTTGTTCACCACTTCCCATGGGCAGGCAGCTGTTCAGCCATTCATAGAAAATCAGGGCTCCATCATATCTAAGTGTGATTTGGGAAGGCAAGCATTACCACTCTGAATGTCCCTTCCTTCCTTCTTTTCCTGCAGCTTTATATACCCAGTATGATGTTCTATGGTAGGGAATGTCCCTTTGGTCAGTTGGGGTCAAATAACCCAGCTACATCCCCTTCCAGCTTCATGAGCATCCCTAGCCCCCTCACTGGTGGAGCGCTACGAGGAGCAGAAGATGCCTTGATTCTGTGTAAACCCTGTCCAGCAGTAACTGAAACATTGATGTGTTCACCACATATCCAATGGTTTCAGCACAAAACCAAAGCACAGCCCTATACCAGCTACTCTGAAGAAAATTCTCCTATCTCAGTCAAAACCAGCACAAACTTTAATGAATGGACTCATGCTACTCAGGACTCCTTTGGCTCATACTAATGAAATCCGCAGTATAATTCAATTATCTGCTGCAAGAAAGTTACAAACATGGAATATTGTCTCTTATTCCCAGCAGTCACCCAGTTCTTAGATAAGACAATTTAGTGAGAATGTAAGAGCTTCAGCAGGAGGAAACAGAAAACATAGGCTTAGTCATTCACCTAACAATTGCCAATCTAATAAGAATCCAGGAAAAAATCTAAAAGCACTTATAAACCTTGATGCATTTGCAGTTAATTTCAGTACTGTCTCCTATGAATATTGTAGCTACTGAGATGAGACGAGATGAGATGAGATATGCCCATATGATAGCAACTAATAAAAGTTGATTGAATGGAGGTAAAAGTTATCAAACCATAGTGTTCAGGTAAGTGAGAATATATATTCATGGAAGTTTTCTCAAGAATCTGTCCAAGTCTGTCTAGGGTGGAAACTGTTTTACGCCATTAGCTAACTAAACATGATGCTGTGTTTTGGAGTACTGAGTGACACACATATGAAAGCAAAACACTGACCAAACAGAAAAGAGGTCATGAAAAATATCTGATGTTTCAGACAGTCATTTGTTTGAAAAATTTTATCAATATCTATATAAAAGCATCACAGCTGGAGTTCCATAAGTAGATAAATAGGTAGATAAGGCAGCATTCCAGGCAAATCTGGGCTGTTATCTCATATGTCATTTATGTAGCTTTTCCAGAAAGAATAACTCAGTTTTCATGTTTTTATCAAGGCACTGGGGCTTTGTACTTTGGGTAGCTAAATAAATAATTAGAATCACTGGAGCACTAGTAATTGTGGGGCAGTGGGAAGAAAAATGGAAGGAGTACACAACTAACTGTTCATGAACAGGAAACTGTGTAGAATGGGGATTGTTACTATCACATCTATGGAGGAATAACAAAAATTTAGAATTCAGTAGGCTGCCTTATGCCAGCTTTTGGAAGAATGTATCAGTAGCAGAATTAAAAAAAAAAGAGTGCCACACACACACAGTGATTCCACACTATGTATAATTTTGTCACTTTAAATAAATATGAGAAAAGTGGTTTGTGATAAATAGATGGATTTCCAGTTGAGTCTGCTTTAGCACAATTGTATCTGGGGGGTTGGTGAACTCTCCTTCTCAAATGTGTTTGTAAAAAAAGAACAGAATATTTGAGGGAAGAAAGATATGTATTGCCCTGACTCTTTATCTCTGTTCAGTGTTCAGGCATAAAAGGAAAATCTATCAGTTCAGTTAGGAGAGTGACAGTTCTGTACATAAATCTATAAACCAGTAGACCAGAGGAAGGACATCCCTAGAGACGTCTTTGTAGTTTTGCGTATTCTTTCTTTCTCTGAGATGCTGTATCTTTTCCCATGTCTTGGATGTGTCTCAGGAATGAACTGCAAGAAGAATGCTAACAAAAATAATATTTCCCATAAGGCTTACTTCTAGATCTTGTTTTGCTGAAGGTTTAGAAAAAAAACCCAGCTGGTGTTTTGGAAGCAGACCGATTCCCAATGCAATGAATGTTGACCAGAGTATTTACTAATATATTTATTATTTTGATTGGACACAAAATCTTTTATTAAAAAGACAATAGAAAAATTTTAATAAATTAAGATATCCTGCTTTCTTACCAAACCCACAAAAAGGCAGAAAATTGGTTATGAGTACAAAAAAAATTGCACCATCAGTATTGAATAACTTCTAACATTTTTCTTTTCATAGTAACACTAATTGTTTGCTCTTAGAGTTTAATTACCATGACTTTATATAACAACTTCACAATTTCAGAATATAAAATTCTCTCCCTGTTTTGTCCTCTTGCTTCATACAGGCAAAAGCGTTTTATGGAACCTTGTGTTTCTGCTGAACAGGGCCCTGGAAGGGAATGTTGGATGTAGGTAGGAGTAAGAAACCCTTTATGAGTTGAGCAAGGACAATACAGAATTACTGGTAAAAATAAAATTTAATTAAAAGAAAATACAATAGCATAGGAATAGTAATAAAGCGGACAAGCTTACTACACTTATCCCCCAAGCTATACTATGTAGTGAAATGTTGCATCCTAGGTTTGGGTTCAAATTATGGGTTTTTTCTTTGTTAGTTTTCCAGTTCTCTGTACCCTCATGCATCCCCCGGGTTTTCCCCTAGTGCGGTTTCCATGCCCGTCTCGCGGGCATGGACCGTTCTCGCGGTCCCACTCACCCCAAAGTCTCGTGTCCGCCCCTGCCGTGTTCCCATTGGTCGCTGTGGTACATGTCATCACCACGATGTCTGTACCCATTGGGCGTGAGGGCTCCCCGTCCGCCCTGTCCCTCCCCTATTTCATCCCACTCCTCGACATGCTTGAGGCCATTTGCGTCCGTGCGAAGCTGGGAGCGGCTGCAGCTTTTCCACTGCAGCTCTCGCAGCCAATAAAGCATCCAGCCGCCACGCGGACAGATTTGGATGAATTCCCTGCCTCTTTGTTTCTTCCCTCGCACCAATGGCAAAGCGCGGCCAACAGCCCACCCCGGAGCACGGCAGCAAAAGCGCCCAGGAACTGCGGTGAGCCCCAGCCCCGACGAAAAGCTGAGACGCCCAAGCCGGGCATTCGAGAGCTGACCAGGGCTGAGAAAAGTAACGAGCAGCCGCGGTGAAATCCATGTACATTTTCTGATGGCACATTTAAATGTAGGAACTGAAACACTTTAAGGAGACAAAACTATGGCCTCTGTGTCCAAGGAAGCTGCTATCTATGCAAAAGGATGACCAGAGTTTTAAGATGATGGGACTTGGTAAATGGAATAGAGTTCTGGCTGTACATGTCTGAAGGGGAATGACTAAGGGGAGGCCACAAAGAAGACTGAAAACACAGCTGGATGGAGACAATTAATGATTTCTTGATGAACCAGCTATAATTTCAGAAGTAGATTTTACTGAAATACGTTGCAGTCTTGAACACTTGGTACATTTTTGGATGAAAACAAAGTCACTGACTGCTTCATCTGCTGCTGGAAAAAAAAATGTATTAGATCTTTCCTGCTTTACAGAACTTTTTAACTACAAAGAAAACCCCAGTCTCGTATATCCTGTGCATATTAACATGGACATAATGGATATTGTCTTTGATGAATAGACTGTTTCTGAATTTTCATTTAATTTTATTTTTTATATGTATGTATTCATACTCTTGACATTGTAGTTGAAGTGAAGCCTTTGAACCTGTGGCTGATTGGCACGACTTCCGTCTTGGAGAGAAGTACTAGTTTTAAAATGGGATCAGCATTAACCTGTGCTCCTGTCTGCAATTTGAAAGTCAGCTCAAGATGATTACCCTGTCCTAAAATCAGATAATACACTAATGTTAATTAGAGACATTGAATTGTTTGATTAATTGAGGCAATGAAGTTATGTGAGGTACTGTGTTCTGAGTTTATTTATTTAATGTGCATTGTAACTGTGCATTAAGAAGGAGATAGGAGTTTAACACTGACATATTGTGTCCTCAAAATCAATGTCATTGATCAGAGTTTCTTGAAAAAAAAAAACAGTGCAAACATGCTTTCGACATTTAGGTTATCTATGTGCAAAATTAAACAATGATGACCCATCATTTAAACTATAATGTTTTATGGACTTTTCAGGGAAGTCTATAAAAGCCATATACAAAGCATGTCATTTCCAGAGGAAACAAACCTCTCTAAATGCTCTAAATGTTACATATCTCAGTAAATGCTTCCTTTCCTTGAGTCATGTCCTTCTTGCCCTTTATTTTCCCACAAAACTGCTGCCTACAATAAAGACCAGATATCAAGTTCTATTGTGTTTTCTGTTGTCAGTATGAAGCAGATTCTTATTATTTAACTCCTTGTGAATTGTTTTTTAACTGTTGCTGAAATACTGTATGAAAGTTGAGTGAAGAATTTTACAATGAATAAACATTGTTCTGCAACAAGAAGTGTTGAATTAAAAACCAACCAACCAACCAAAACCTCGCAAAACACTAACCCAAAATCAGTGCAGATACAATATGAAATGATGTTGAACATTTTAGTTCAGTAAACTGAAGACAATAGTGCATTTTAATTAGTAGAACATATACCAAAAAGAGAATTCATCTCTTCCCCCATTTTAGTAAAACTATTTTGTGAAAACTGGCATGTATTATTCAGAATTTTGCTGGATATCAAATGTCTGAGTGCCAAAATCAAATTTCTTTAGTTACAAAGTCAGGTATAAAAATATTTGCTTCATCTGATTGCAATTCTGTTTTTCCTTTTACACTTTATACTTTGTACATATCAAGAAATTAACTCATTTTGACATTTTTGCATGAATTTTTGAGTAACTGAAATGATGTCTGAGAAAATCTGCCAAATTAAATACTATTTTTACAGGCCTCTGCAGTCTTTAAATGGACATGAAAGAAAAATTTTCTTGAATCTCATGATTTTGGATGCCTTTAAGTGTGAAGCCTAATTTAAGAAAAGGACTAGGGAGTTCTAAAATACCTTTCAATTGCTCACATTCTTTAGCATGATTTAGTTTAAGTTATACTGTATCATGTTATTATATAAAGTTTTTAAGCTGTGCGATTCAGTCCAATGCTTTCTTCCCAAATGTACATTCATTACAACAGCATTAATATTGAACACCCTAGTTTTTGAAAAGTGTAAAGGATGGAGTAGGATAGCAAACAGACAGAAACAGGAGGTACCTTAAGAATCTGCAGATTATTGATGGATATCAGCTGTAGCAGCTTTGCAGTTGTGTGATACTTCTTTTGCTCAAGGGTGTACATGTTTGGCAAGCTCTAAAATGTTGATGTTGGTCTGAAGACTTGTAAGAATAAAAATTGCTTAGATATAAAATCTCCTTGTGTGATCATTTTCTTTCTTGTATTTCCTTCAAACCAAATGCTGCATTCGGATTCCTTTGCTATTTACCCAAAACATTCAGAACCTCAGGGCTAAACAAACAAGACATTCCCAGAATACCCAACTTTTCAGATTAAGTACATGAGAAGTACTTTGCTGGCATCAGAAAAGGAAATATGCTATCTATGGAATTAGTGTATGGTTAAATATATAATGAGTCAGAAAACATGATGATGGTAATCTTCCTTTTCCCTGATTATTCCTAATAAGTCTATAAATTCTATATAAGGAAGATAATATTGTTTGGAAACACTGAACTGAGCAGTGTGATTTAATGTAGCTGCTGGAGATATCTCAAAAATGACATTTCAGCCTTGCTTTTGTTTGCAACATAGATGCCAAAAGTGAAGAAGTTAAACCACTTGTCAGATTAGAGTGCATGAACGATCTGCCTAAAAATCTGAGCACTTACACTTTCCTTTGAAATTAAAAGCAATTTTTTCTTGAGTAGAGAATACATAGAAACAAACAAAAGGAAAAGATAGATCTAGCTCTAGCTCTAGCAGAAATCAAAATAAAGAAGTGTCCATTCAATCCAAACTTGAAAATACTTTTTATATCACTTATAAGATTAATTTATTGGCATTACTATGCTCTTTTGAGCTGAGACAGGACAGTCTTTTGGAAAAATACAGGTATACAATTTTATCTTCATCAGCTACTTTTGCTTGTGTTTAAAGTGATATCTCTGTCTGATTCCTTATCGGAGCCTTCTGACATTCATAGATATTTGACAGTCCTTCTTTCCATCACATCTGTAATATCTGCATACAACAGCACACATGGTGTGATTCTTGAGGCTGTCCTGTGCAGGGCCAGAACTAGGATTTCTATGACCCTTGTGGTCCTTTCCAGCTGAGGTTATTCTGTTATTCTAGTGTTAATGTAACTGCATAAAGTTACCCTGGCTGGAGCTTTGCTGTTGTTTTTAAGCTTGGCATGGCTCTCATCATGGCCAAGGTATATGGCTCTCCAAGGCAGCAGAACCCTGGGGACAGCAAAATGGCCTTGGCCTTGCTGCCTGTTTTTGTTATGTCAGAGCAGTAGGAAAAGCCAGGAGACCTGATGCAGACAGACAGATGCTGCTGGGGCTGGTGAAGGATCCATTGCCAACAGCATCACTCAGTGTTTCCTCTTTTGTATCCCTCATATTCCTGGAAGATGCAGCTACACCAATTCTCCACATACTTCCCTATTTTCTCCTTTACTCTTTCCCTTTCAGGTGTCAGAAGCTCCTTAACTTTTCCTCCTCTCTTCCTCACAAAAATCCATTTCCGCAGTGTACAGTTCAATGTGTGTCTACTGCAAGAAGTCTTGAATAGACTCTGTGATGAACTCTACAAATAACATGGAGTTATCTGGCCATGTTAAACACCCAGAGCTGACACTGTTTGACAGCTCCCCTCCCTGTTACTGTGGTGGTCAAGGCCAGCCAAGAAAACCAGTTAAGTAGGGGAAGTAGGTTCTGAAGCTGTGATTCATCTTCTGGACCTGGATCAGTTTTCCTTCACAGTTTTAGCTGAATCTGTTAGCTCCAGTGTGCTTTAGTACTACTGGTAGAATTGGGATTTCTATTTTCTCTGCATGGATCTTGCAGAAGATAGGCTGCAAAGGTAATGTGAAAATCTGGGTTCTGGAAGAAAAGAAAAACTGAGCAGAAAAGAAAGGTAGATTTTCTGTTAGATACATGGATAATATATATGGTGTTCCACAGATAGTAATGCAACAGCATACAAAGATGTAAGACAATGAAGATGGAATTTTTAGTGCGATTCCACCAATGACATTCCTATAGTAAATACTTCTGCATATCAAAGAAACATTCACAGGCCTTTTTACTGAGTACAAGACCACATGCTGGATGAAAGCTAAAACATTAAAATACTGGTGTGTGATACATGATATGCAGGTCCCAGGAAGTATGAAATTCATATAACAACTTTTTTATAAAAATGAGCTTCACTGATCCCAGCACAGTAATAAATGGTAGCAATTATCAGAATAGCAGTAGTATTTTGAGCTTATACAACAAATTAGTTACAGTATTTTGAATAATTTTGCAAAAAATATTGGTCTCAGCTTCTCAACTTACTGAGAATTACATTTAGAAAGTCCTTTATTTGTGTTCTACATATGGAACCAATGAAATTCTGAAAACTAAATGGCTTTCCATAAGTTCATGAAGCATTCATTAGATCAGACAAGGACTTCTGCAAGAACTGGGTTCCTCTCTACTTATTACTTTTGTTTTTCTAAAAGACATTGCTAGACAAACTGAAAAAGTACAAACAGAAAAAAGTACCTAGGGTTGAAAAATTTTATCTTCATCTCCTCTCCCATCCCAATAATAAAAGGAAATCATACCTGTGAACTGGATATGAAGTGAGATTTATGGAATTATTTACTCTGCAATAGACTAAAAATTAGTTTCTGTGGCAACCACTGCACCTTCTGAAATACAGAATACCTTTACAATAAACATAAATACAGCACAACAAAGTCTTTTGCTTATCTTTTATTATTTTAATAAGTAAGAATTTATGCTGCATATAAACATACATTAAATGATCTTGCATATATTTTTAATGTTGTGTTCTGTAATGTGTGAATTTTTAGAAAGGAATTAATATTTTCTAGCAATGGTGATGCTTGTGTTTTGTTCCTGAGAGGATAATGCCAGAAAAAGTGGTTTGAGAATGCTGTTGGTGTGTGAAAAATTGGAAGTCCATGATTATTTCCTTTTTAAGATTTTATGATTTATAATGTTCACATCTCTAACACTCAGAAAAGATTCAAATGAAAAGTGATCTTTTTAGTATTGATAATAGTCTTACTTTGAGTGGGAAATTATACTGAATAATATCTGTTACTGCCCATATTTCTATGATTTTATGAATAATTACCTTATTAATTAGTTTGTACTGATTTTAAAGTCTCCTGTGTCATACAGGTAGTAGTAATTCTTTAAACCATGTAAAGCTTAATTTAAAAGACTATGCAACTTGCCATGTGACAGAAGTCATGGTACAGAGGTTCTTTTGAGAAAGAGCTGATGGAGGAAATCTGGGAAATTTTAATATAATTTATTTGATTTTTCATTAAAAAATAAATAAGGGGAGCAAATATATTCTACTAAAATTTCTTTGGAAACAGGGTAAATTTATTTTACTTTCACCTTAGATGCTTGGAAAAGTGTTGAGTTCTTTGTGTACTAAATCATGTTTTTTGACTTCATGCATTCAAGTATCCATATGCTCATAATACTCAGGGAGAAGGCTGCTGCCAGGAGCAGAAACCCTGGAGTTTGAGATTTTGGATTCAGCAAAATCATTGACCTACCTTGGTGAAAGTATTCCAGGGTTTTCCTCCCATGGAGAATTTTAATAAGCTTGTTTTTTACTCTGACTCAGAACATAACTGAATTTTAAGGTTTCCATGGCATAGAATTAATGCCTCAGTGGAGAATGAAGTCTGATACAGTTATGCAATATGTAACATAAAACTCTGTAATAATCCATGACTATATAGCTTTTTCTCTCACTCTTTCCTTAAGTAATTATTATCTTCTCAGGTATTGCACAAAGGTGAGTTACTCCTTCTGTTTAATTTTATTTTTTGGAAGACTAATCATGATACTGCATTTGAATAGGCATTTGAATAGGCTGAGATTTTTTGTTACCTTTGAACCAAAATAATTTTATTTTCGTAGCATCTCTATAAAAATGTAAAAAGGTTTTTGTGATCTGACACAGCAATGTATCAACATAACTCCTTGAGTTGTTACTATATGGGGGATTGACTCAGAAACAAAACAGCCTCCTCAAATGTGAATGTAGTGTTTTGTTCTGAGTAAGGCAAGAAGAGAACAGTTAAGAAAAGGTCATAGCCGAAAGGAAACAGGCACAGGAGGGTTTATTAGACAAATGGGACTATTTCTTCATTGCTGTACTGGGCTGAAAAGTTATCTTACATAATTTTCTGTAGCTGAAAGTTTAACATGAATTATGCCTGCCTTGTGCTTGTTGTTTGCTGTTAGATGCATGAAGAAGGGTTAATATATTGCAGTAGGCTTCAGCAGAAATGCCTGGCAATTTAACATAGCACCTGAGCACTCCAATAGCTGTCATGCACTTCCAGTGATTTTCTATTGGAAGTCTCATTAAGGTCTTTAAACTTAGGTGATTGTACCTTATATTTCAGATTATAGACAGAGATTTCTGAGGCTCAATTACTAATAGCTAGTAACAAGTAAAACAAAGGTATTTTATGTTGCAAGATGTTTTGACATTTTCATTCTTTGTAGAAGGATGAGGCAAGTACTGGGAACCACAAATATCTTGTTGGAAAAATTCGCAGTACTTGCTTTCTATCAAAATATGAAAATATCTCAGCAGAATTCAACTGAACCTCAAGATTTCAGCCATCATTATTAAGTCTTTTTATAGTCAAGGGAAAGAAATGGACAGTTCTAGGGTGCAATTATAAACCACATATCCAAAATTACTGAGTTCAATTGTTCTGCAGAAATATTCTGAGTTGGAAGGGACCCACAAGGATCATCAAGTCCCACTCTTAAGTGAATGGCTTATATGGGGATTGAATTCACAACCTTGATGCTTTTAGCACCATGCTCTAACCAACTGAGCTAGTAAAACACACTTGTTCCTGTTTAAAAAAGTAATTCTCTGATCTGTGTCAAAAAGACCCCAAAAAATATATCTTGCTTGATTTTTCTGAATGAAAAATAACAGATTCCCAGTAAAAGTAATATTCCTTTCCTGTGTTCTCAAAACTAACATTTTGTCCTTAGAAAACCAATTAATAAAAGCCCAAAAAAAAAAAAAAAGATTGGCTAGGTTGAGGCTTTATACCTGTTAGCTGATGACACAACAACATTAGGTAAGTTCTCTGTTGTTCCCTTGCAAAATAGAGTGATGAGTATTGAATGGTGCTGCATGAAGAGCATTGCATTTGGGGTTTTGGGACCCAAGGGCAGAACCTGGCTCTTCATTGTGTTGAACCTCATACAGCTGGCTTTGGTCCATCAAACTAGCCTGAACAGATCCCTCTAGAACTTTCCTGCTCTCCAGAAGATCAACAGTCCCTCAGCCCAACTAGGTGTCCTCTGCAAACTGATTGAGGGTACATTCAATTCCCTTGTCCAGATTAATGATGAAGATATTAAACAGAACTGGCATCAATACGGAGCCCTGGGGAGCACCACTGGTGACCGGCCCCCAGATGAGTACATCTACATCTATATGTGCAATCAAAAGTGTATTCTTAAAGGTCTTTGATGTTGTGGGGCAATTCCAGGAGCTTGAACCCTTGAATCTCCTCTTTGATGTGAAAGCCAGCCTACATCACATTCAAATGCAGAATGAAATTTTGTGTAAATTTTGGAGATCGGCAACTGGACATGAAGTTGGCTGGCTCTGAGCAGACAGAAGTTTACACTGAACCTCTAAAAATGGTATAGTGGATCCTAAAAAATGTCATGTTGAAAATTTTGGAAATTATGCCGTTGACAATTTAATAGGCCAAATTAAGTTTAATTTATATACATTGCTTGGATACATTATTAGATTAAAACCTTATTAGATAATACATTATTGGGTAATGCTGTTATGTCACTATGACAGTCCTATTGAATCCTTCTGCTGAAAATCAATGGACTTGCAAGAACATCAATAATGTTCATCAGTACAGATAAAACCTTCTATAGCATCTTTATCACTTTTCTTGAAGTAGCTTAAGTTTCTGATTAATTACTCATCTTCTCTAATGTCTGAAGATAGGTCTAGATAAGTTTAATTAAAAAGCATCAGCTGAACAGTGTTGCAGAAGGTTCTGTGGGGCACCTTTCTGGTGCCTTACTTCTCTCCTTGATGTTTAAAGGAGTTATCCTGCTGAGGATATTTTGTCAGGTTTCTGTCAGAATGTCTTTCCCACATTTTGCAGTTCATTGCTGCAGTCTCTGATAATCTTACCACACTGACTGGCTGCAGTTATTACCCTTTATATGAAGGATCTATGTTGAAAGCCAGTTATGAGTTTCTGTCCCAGTGGATTGCATGATGAAGTTGAAGCAGGCTGTCATCCAAAGCTGTATAATAGCTTCAGCTGGGAAATACAAAAGTGCCATGGATTATTGATAGAGTCATATCTGCAGTTCTGCTGACAAATTTGATGCCTCTTTTGCTAGGTTTCTGTTATTAAGAAATACTTCTCTTATGTCACCCTCTTCTCTCTCCCTGCGTGTTCCATTTGGCTTGGCTTATGATTTGGCTTTGTGCCACATATACAAGTGAAAAATTATATACTTGATGTACTTAATAACCCTAATGTTACAAGAGAAAATGATGAACTTAACAAAGTTCTAATGATCTTAATTTAAAAGAAAACCCTAGAAGTATAAATTTAACAGACCATTTAAAGTTATTTTTATTCTACTTTCAAAGTTCTTTATAAAGCATTAAAATGCATCATTTTCCCTAATCTTGAATATCTACAGTACAAAGGAAAAGAGAGAGAAAGGAAGATTATTCTACCAGTTCTTAATCGTTTAATGGTCATGCTGGTAAAATATCTTATTACTTATTCATCAAAACTATACCCACATTGGTATAAAAAATCTTCTTCCCCCTTCATTACATTGTATGGTATAATTGTTATAAGGAAAACTGAAAATACAATTTTGAAGATTTTGGTTGACACTGATGCCTTAAATTTTAGCTTTTATATTTTTCAGATTCTGTACTGTCTTAGTGTGTAACTCTGAACTTCATATAAAGTGTTAGTAAGTTCTCTTCACAGTTTTTTTAGACAAAGCAATCCTTTTCCAACCTGACAACCAAGGACACTGTTGCAGCTCCAGGCCCAAAAGTTATAAACAACAGTGAATTGAAGAAAACAATCTGGAAGGCTGGGACTTCATAACATGAAACTGTAATTGGACAATTAATCCCAATATATAAATGGACCAAAACTTATAAAAGTGTGAAAACTCGTGACCAGTCATCCATCTTGGGTCCATCTTGGGTCCCTCTTTTGTCCATCTTGGGTGGAGCCATGTCCGGGCTCTTGTGCTGCTCAAGGTGTATCCTTTGAAGGCCTTTTAATAAATACCTGCTTTATGCCTTTGGTTCTGGCTAGCTTCTGTTCCAGGTCAGACTCTCTAAGCATCAACACAACTGCAAAAATTTAACTATTTATATAATTATGAAAACTCTGCCACTGCTACCTCTGTGTTGCAGGTAAGTTCTTTTCTAGGTAAAGCATAAGAGTGTAAATGGTAATATAATGTAAGTTATAGTGGCAACAGGGATTCTGCAAAGCCCATTTCACTTCTCAGTCATCTATTCTGTCATGTTATGGAAGCATGAGATGCAGTATTTGGCTAAGCCTGAACTATGTGTCCAAGAAGACATGAAAGATATCCTTGGTATTTCAAAAGATGCGACATCAAGAACCAATAACTTTAAAAGTGTCTTGGCTAATCATTTACAAAGAAGGGAGACACCATTTCTCAGGGCTGTGATGATTCATCACCACTGGTCCAGATTATAAAAGGCTTTGACTGCTCCCATGTGCGGTATTCAGTCTTTATCCACCACAGAGGATCTCGCTGGTGTTGCTGATCATCAGTCTGTTAATACATTAGGAGCTTTTGCCACTGATCTCAGTTCTGAGTGGGGCCAGCTGAGATCTACTAGAATGTCTTAAAATGAAGTTGAAATACTGAATGCTGACCTGCCCCTTATTAACTCTTTTGTTAAAAAAAAAAAATCCAGAATAAATGAGAGAAGAAATAGGATAAAAAAGGGAAGCCATCCCCATGTTAATACAATGACTGAACAAGGGGTAGTAAGATCAAGTTTTCACAGTGCTTTAATCAAGTGAAGTTTTGTTAAAGGCCAGATATTCCAAAAGATTCCCTTAAGTACCTTAGGCACTTAAGTACCTGCCGGCGGTAAATCAATTACTTTGTGCCAAATGTCCCTTGTGCAAGGGAGCATTAAAATATTCTGTTTAGTATATAAATGCTGTGGGAATTACCCTTCACTTATTAATTTTGAAATAAGTATTTGTACAGAAGTCACTTATCTAGTTTTGACACATTGCTCTCTGAGGGGAATGGAACCTCATTATTCTGTGTTGTATGTCATTCGTGTTGTGCTCTTTTGGGTACCAGCAGAAAAGGGGTCTATTGGCTTGGTACAATCAGACTGGTGTACTCTAGGATACATGGAGCTCCAAGGGGGAAAAGAAAACTTGTTTCTTCCTGAAAACTCATGCAGAAGGGACAGTTTTCTGAGCATGTTGTGGAATAAGGAACTGAGGAAGTACATGGGTGATCGGAAAGTCTGCAGAACAACAGAGATTGGGCAAGGGAAAGTCGTGTATCTATCCTTCAAGATGAAATACTACAAACTGTCTTTTTAGACAGACAAAGATGACTGTGGAGGTTGCAGCAACCTATGCAAAAATTGCACAGCTTCTGTATTGAGCAGATCTGAAGGAAAGACACCAGCTTGCAAGAAGTATCTTTCTAGTTTTCTACTAATTACAAAGAAAAGGAAAAAAAAAATCTTTGAGTTCACTTAAACTCCTGGGATTCTTTCTTATGAGAAAAATATGTAGAATGAAGCATCAAGGTTTGGCAGGCTCAGGGACCCATCATGAGAAGAACGCTGTGATGATACCTTGAAGGCATGTGTGTAGAGTGTAGTCCTTTTTATGGTAAACCCAGGCATAAGGCAACTATCTAAAAGTGTTAGCCTGTTGTCTGCCCCACCTATGTTTACTGAAGTACTAAAAAGACAAGTCATAACAAAAATGTGATTTTGGAGACTGGATATTGGTTGGATGTATACACTGAGGTACTATTGCATAAACCAGTACCTATGAGAAATGGTATCTGAGTACATCTATATGCATAAGCATTTCTGTGTATTGTGTGCATGTATATGTATTTGCATGCTTTTACACGCACAGACTCCCACTGAGATTCATTATTGTCGTTGTACACATGTATCCCACTGGTACATATCCTTTTATAGCAAATTAGATAATATCTCTTTTCTCTATCAGTGCTGTTTTAGAACAAAGAAAAAGAACTCATTTAATCACAGTTTAATCTTTCAGGTGTTGCACAAGAAAATGCAACCTGCTTTTATAAATATGTCACGTTTTTTAAGATTACATATCCTGGATGAGCATAGATAGACTGATAGACTGAATAATTTTGTCCAAGAACATTCCTGAAAGACCTGTGCAGAGCATATGAGGTAATGTGTTTTCTATATTTTTTCCATGAACTATGTTGCTATTCTCTCAAGAGCTGATCTGCTCAAAGAGCAACTGCAGAGCATGCACAAAGGATTAATGGTGAGAATTTCTTAATCCTTTTAGTGAATATTGAAATGCAATATCTAATGGGAGGTAGTCAAGCATACTTTTACATATTTTTCATTTTCCCTGTCCTTCTTTCTCTGTTACTGAAATATTAAGCAATTCAACCTTATTTTGTGCAACTGGTGAGGAATTGGCAGTAAAATTGGACATATTTTACTAATTATTAAAAAAGGGGTTTTGTTCGGTTTTTTGTTTATGTTCCATATTTCTTATTGTTATTTAGTGTTTGGGGAATGTGAGAACTCTGACAGTTGATATGTCAGACTGCAGGTTCTCCCAAACTAATTCATATTATTAAGACCTGTACCTGGTGTCTTTAATTCTCAAAGACTGGAGTCTCTTAGGACAGTTTGTGTCAAGAATCCCAAAAAAGAGGATGGAGGCAGATGGAAGATGGAGGCAACAAAGACTGCCAGCCAGCAGTGATCTATTGGCTGCCTGCATCATCCAGACTGATGGTTGGTACCAATAAAGCTTCCCCAAAGGAGGCAGCAGCAAAGTAACCACAATGTGTTTGGGTTTTTTCTTCTTTTTTTTTTTCCCTTCCTTTCAAGACTGTCATATACAGGAGTCAATGTGGTGATTTAAAACTGGGACTTGTTTGAGGAAGAATAGTGCAGTTGATTTCTCTGTAGAGAATTAATAGAGAAAAAAAACAATTGTTCATGAGGACTCTATTTCATCCTCTAAACAGTTATTCAGGTTGCTTAGTTTTCTCCACTGGTTTTGTAATTATAATCTCACCAAATTCAATGAGGTTAGCTTAAAATTAAATACTTATTAAAAGTAGTAAGTGGCTGAATATAGGATGTGAGAATATTACTCATTACTCTCATTTTCCCTCCACATTACTTAATTTGAATGTTTACTTTTGTGACAATGCATCCCATGGGATAAATCCAGTTCCTTAAATACATGAATGAGATATATACAAAAACCATTGAAGAGTGAAAAACAAAAACCGTATTTCTCATACCCTTTCTTAATTGCTAAAAATTACTTTGAAACTCCTGGCCAAGAAAAGAATTTAAAAATTATCATATTTGTTGATTTTTAGAAATTTATTCTTAATGATTGTATGGCTTAAACATATTTAATTCTTCTACATTTGCTAAATTAAGGGCCTTTTTGAGTTGAACGTGAACCATATAAATGCATTTGAGTTTGGAATTTGATTTATCTAAAGAGGATTTATACCAATAGTGGTACTTCACATTCTTTGTCTTTAATTGAACATTTAATTGATTTTAATTCAACTATAACTGTTGCAAAACCTCCTGTATTAACATTCAGTAAGGACATGAGAAATGGGACTTAAATGGTATATGTAGGGACATGCACTCTGTGTTTTGACCATATCTGGTTTTAAGAACCGCTGACTATTGTCAAATTCATCTTTAGAAGACTCTTAGAATTACCAGAAAAATCAGAGGGCGGAAAAGATTTTTTTTTTATCTCTAGCGTTCTATACATATTTGTGAAGTAACTTATGATATCTCTTATAAAGGTGAGTTGGAAATTTTCAGAAAAGTACAACAAAAGCTAGTGAAATTGAGATATTTGAGTCTATCACAGAGGGAAGTCTTGAGATTTTCCTTATCTATCTTTGTTCTAAAAAGGATAAACTGGGGTTCTTTTGTTTATGGTTGACTTGAAGGTGCACATAAGCAGTTTATATCAGAAAGTCCAATACATGTTTACCTAATGTTTGCTTCAGAATGTCTGTAGCCATTAGAGAAGAACATCAATATCATAAGCTTGAGAAATTAGAATGTTAAAAAGAAAACTTGATTTAAAGTAATCATAATGGATTTATGTGGTGATGCAGTAAAAATGCATACTGGATTTCTGTAGACATTTAGACGCCAAGCCTGAGGACTTCTGAAGGAGAAATGAGCACACAAAAGCAATTCCATTTCCCTTTGGTCATATTTATATTACACACAAATACTCAGAGGGCACATTCTCTGAGGCACAGAAAATTCAAAATAGTGTTGATTTGATTGTTACTGATGAGGAACACTCACATATTTAACAATGAATATGATAAATGAAAAGATGTACCTTCTGTTTATGTAAATTTTACTAATGTAGAAAACATACTTGAGAAAGACACTAGGACACTAACATACATGTTAGTGTTGTGTATGCAATCTGCACCCCAATGAGATCACCTCTCAAATAATACCTTTTCTGTAAAAGGATTAAATTGTTATAAACTTTGCCCAGTTGAATCTGACACATATATGTGGATTTTTGCTGAGCCACAATTTTGGTTTTAGTTTTTATTCTTTGTGTCTTGGTTGTATTTGCTTTTTTTTCTTAAATATTGATTTGGGTTTTTTTAATATGGTAAACAAAGAAGAGAAGGATAAAAATTGGTATCACATTGCCTAAATCTAAGAGTTGTGTAGTGAAATCAAAATACTAACAGTCATAAAATCAAATTTTTCCCTTTGAAATTTTAAATATCGAGAGCTATTTGAGTGAGAATCAAGAGGAAATATTTTCCAAAACTTTTAATTTTAAAACTTTGTACATAAGCATTCTCAAGGTTGGTTTGTTTTTTTCCTAGCTACAGGAAATACATCTGTCATGTCCCCTAATGCAGGAGAGGCTTATATTCCTTAAAAAATTTTATGACACTTTTGATTTTTTTTCACACCACTGGCTTTTGTTTCTGGAAAATTTCCATGAAGAACAAGTGGGAAAGTGATTGCCATTAAAAATAAAAGAAATAATTAAAATAAAGAGTATGCCCTTACTTTACCCTCCACAGGTAAGTGAACACTGCATTGGAAATATGAAGGAAAAAATCCAAATTGCATAAGTGCTAGTATGCAACTATATTTTGAAACCTCAGGCTGGCCTGCAATGCAATAAAATAAAAAAGTTAGGAAAAGAAAGATGCCTTCTTTTAAGACACTGTTCAGTTTGGTCAATATCACAGTTAGCAGAGGCAATCATGCAATAAATCTTCAGTTTTAATTTAAGATAAAATGTTTGAAATAGTTGAAATTGTGCTTCACGTGCATTTTATTGAAGCTGACAAACACAGATCTAAGGCATGTGTTCATATATGAAGAAGAGGGAAATTTATATAAAAGTCAAGCTCAGGTACGCTTTTTTGTAACAAGTTAAATGAGAGCTGTACCTTAGCAGCCCTCTTGAATCAATACAGTGAAGTTGAGTTCCTTATTGATTCTCTTGATAAAATGATGCAGTTGTCTCTCTCTCCCCTTCTCCCTCCTCTTCCCTATAATACAGTAGAGCATTAAAGAAGCAGAATAAGTACATTTACAGCCTTCTTAGTGCTGCCCACAGGGTGCTATAAATGCACAAACTGGATATAATTGAAGCACATATTAACTTACCTTCTGTTGTACAGGAAGAACATAAGCAGGCCGTTAATGTGCACAGTGTTGAAACTCTTAACTTGGGGGATGAGAATTAGCTTGCAGTGGTAATTTGATAAGCACCTGGGAAAATTGCAAGCTTCATTTCCTGCAATGTGGAATATGATTAAAAACAGAATATATTATTATCAGGGGTACCATTAAAAAATGTGTAGACAGCATTCTATGATGTTAAAACGGAAATTGAAAGTTGTATCCAGATGTTGAAGATGCTGCTTGTTAATTATTGTCTACCACAGTGCATTGAAAGTGCAATTCAATTATTTGCTTTGTCAAGCAATATTTTGATTAACTTGAACGTTAATTTTGTACATCTGGTGTTTTTCACACTGTGATAAAGGCAGTGTCGAGGTGTGTTACTCTGCCAACAGCCTCCTGAAATGACAGAAACACATGTGCAAAGAAACAGTAAACCAGAATAAATAAAAGAAAGAGCCTTTCCCATTCCTCCTGGCCCCCCATCCCCCACTTTTTATTTTAGTTTGTAAAGAGGAAGAAAAAGAAAACTTTCTCAAAGGGCATTCAGTATTAGTACACAATTTATAATGCATTTATGAATATGGAACATGAAATTATATTTATCTCTTGGACTTTCTCAGGCATTGTCTTTAATTGATGTGATCTCATTCCGATACTTATTGTATTAAGCCATGATAAACCCTCAAGTTGTGATCACAGAATGGATAATGTTGGAAGACACCATAGTGGATCATTTGATCCAATGTCTCTGTTCAAGCGGGGTCATCCTAGAGCTCATTGTAATAAACAACCCCAGGTATTTTGCAGAACCTGGCCAGTAGTAAATCCTTAAGTTAATTTCTGGTGATAACCAAACAAATTGACCATAGGCTTGTCTGCTTTGTCATGTGTTGTTTTTCAATTACATACAAAATTAAAACCATAACTAAAAAAAAAAAAAAAAAAAAAATCCGAAACAAAACAAACCCCAAAAAACCAAATAATTCAAACGCCCCTCCAAAACCCCCCACACCATCATCACCACAAAAAAACACTAAAAAAATAATTTAAAAAACCCACAACAAATCAAAAATTAAAAAAAATTAGTAAAGAAAAATAAATTCAAAATATCCTAAAGGTATCGCTTGCGTGGGTGCTCCTTTTCATGGCTTCAGGGTGTATTCTGTAGTGGGCTTTGGGTGCTCATTTGTGAGTTTCCTTTGAGGACTGGTAGGGTTTTTAGGTTGGTGGGAGTTTTTTGGTTTTCAGTTTGTTTGTTTTTCATTTTGAGTCTCTAACAAGAGCTACCATGCAGGTTGGGACTGGAAATTATGTTCCAGATAGTACTGGCTTTCCCAAGGGAAACTGGCTGAACTGAGGAGGAACTGTCAGCTGCAGGGCAGAATATACATCACAATAATCTCCCCAACAGCAGCATTCTACTTCAGAACATGTTTCCTTAGACCTGCAGCAGGATTTATGGCTGGCTTGGCTGGCTCATTCTCTATTGCTTTTAAGACTTGCACTGTCTCTGCTCCCCTCTCTGTGGACCATAATATTTCTCAAAAAGATTCAGTTGGCTCTCAGTATTTTTTTCCACTAAATAATTTATTTTTATTCAGCATTCATATAGAAATTATTTAATTAGCTGAAAGCTAGTGTCAGGTGGCATGCAAGAAGAACTTTTATTACCAACTGAAAAGCTTCACATATTTATGTCGTAGACAGTAGGAAACAGATGGCAGTTATAGGAAGTAGGAATTGTTGAAAGGTGAAAGGATGTAAATGGGTGTTTTACCTTTTTCTGAAGTGAAAACATAAATTACATAGAAGCTTTTAAAATATTTTCTTTTCCCTCTGGGAAAAAAGAATCTTTCTTCATTGTAATATGACAAGGAATACAAGTATTTTCTTCAGTTCAAGAGTACTGCATGATCCAAAACCGTGAATTTAACTCATTCAGCAAAATAACACATTTAAGAGGCTGGAAGCTGGTATGAGAAAACCTTGATTCAATCTACTTAATGACTTTTGTGGCATCATGAACAAATCAAGTATTCCCCCTCCTTGGATTATTTTTCTTCCTTGCCACAGAACAGTGATAAGAGGGCAAATATGTTAAATGTCTTTAGGGAGATAGAACAGAATTGATTTAAAATGTTCTAGAACAGTTTTCCAGAACAGAATACAAGTTTGTCAAAATACTTAACATTGAAAAATTAAAAAAAAAAATTGAGAAAAAGAGATGTGTATGTGTGGTGAACATTACCCCATACATGTTAATGAAGAAGCTCTAATAGACAAGTGTTTAAACTCTTGTAGTTCTCTCAATTTTGTATATACAGAATTGGATGAAGAGGAGGTATGGATAGACTTGTGAAGACGAAACTAGAGTAGAATTCTTGGAAACAGAATGCTTCTGGTAGCCTCTGTGTTCAATTTCTACATTAGCCATAGTTTGTACAACAGAAGTATGATTATTTGTGTTTCACAAAATTTAAACACTCCAATAACCCCATTTTTTTCAGTCTTCACATAAAAGATGAAAATTGAGAAAGTAGATGGGGTTTGTTTGTTTGGTTGATTGGTTTATTTTAATGTAGCAGCACAAAAATCTGTAGGGTTATTTCTGTCAGTTCTAGTTTTTGAAAAGTGAGAGTTAATATGGGACACTTGAATACACAGATAAGTCATTGCCTCAGGGATATTGGGGCACTTTAGTCTTTATAAAAAGTCTGTGAAGACTATAGGAATAACAGAAGGAGGTTTTCAAAAAAATAAAATTACTGAAAAGCATTAAACTGTACCTTTCTAGGGCTTCAGGAGTTTATGTCAAAGGTAAAATGATTTTATAGTCTGCTTCAGAATAAAAATGTTCTAACTCATCAAAATGATCAAAGTAAATCAAACAGGTTTTGCAAGTGGGGGGTTTTTGAGAGCAAAATGAAGACTGTGTGTTGGGCAAATCTACTGATCAGTAATTTTTTATGTGTCTTCCCTTTTAAATTTTTTTCTACAATCTTTCCTGTTTATGTAGATTTTGATGTATATTATGGTAGTTCTGTCTCACCTCTGGCAATGATATGTGCAGTTACCTCCATGGAGGAGTTTTCCTTATTTTTTGAGGATATTTGAAATAATCTAGTTTGATTGAATAAGAAATTTAATATTACAATACTTTCTAACAGTTAATGCCTTTATTCCAATCTTGTTTTGCAATAAATTTGTTTTAATTTAGTTTTTTCACAGGTTTTTGTTAATCTAAATGTTGCTTCAAATTTTTACTGCTAGGAATAATTGTATTAAAAACAAGGTAATTTCCTCATTCTTTTTAAAGAGGACTTGCAAAATTCCAATCACAGCTACTATTCTTTCATCATTGTTTTGGAAAATATCTGTATAACCTTATGGAATTATTCTGAATCTGGATAAAACAATAGTTAGCTTAATCTAACAAATCACATGCACATAAATTACAACAGGAAAATTACTTCAAGTGGGCTCTCAGGATTTTTGTTTGCATTTTTGAATAAACAATTTTTGAGGGTTTGTTTTTTGTTTTCTCCCATCTTACCTCTGTGTGCTAAAATAACCGAGAAATTCACAATAAGTTAAACCATCACAGGGTGTTTCAGAAGCTGAAAATACTATCTGAATGTTCAAGTAAGGTAAATGATATTTTGCCTCACATGCTTTAAAACTCCTTCCAAAATCAGAATAGTAGCCTCTTGTCAAATCCTTGAATGTTAGGCTTTCTGACTTTTTTTCTGTTTGTTAGTTATTTTTATTTTTATAGGAAATAATATGACTGATAACCCTGTCTCTTGGAATAAAGTAAAGCCTTGAGGTTAAAGCTGTCTAGACTCTTTTTTCAGTTTGCTTTCTGACCTTTTCTTGTATTACAGCAAGTGAACTAACATCTGAAAAAACCTTTAATTTTGGCAGGCTAGGCTACATGTTATTTAGAAGAAAACTACAGTTTAAAGACAAATGTCTTCAAACTTTAATACTGTCATATTTAACAGTTCAACTGAACTTGACTACTTCTGTCATTTTTTCTTTTATTTCTTTAAGCCAATAATTTTTCTAGTATTTGGATTATTTTGTAGACTTTAAGCAGGATTTTTAAGCTGGAAAACAAATGCCCTTAGTTTTGAGCACGGGCAGCAAAAGGGCAAAATTTTGCTGATTTCTTATGATATCAGTCCTTTGAATAGCTTGACCTATTTTCAATAGTTATTGCTCATTTGACCACTGCTTTTTTAATATCAGTCTATAAAATTTCTGTAAGTTAATGTGCTTTTATTTATCTCATATTTTTAAGTGTGAGACCAAGGGAATATCAATTGCATCATTCCTAATCACAGCGCCACAACAAATATTCCAGAAGCTTTTATATGTGAAAATAACGGGCATAGAAATGCCACATGAAGCTTCCTTGCTCAAGGGTGCCTATAAGCTCACATGCATGTTGTACGCACTTTCCTCTTTCCTTTGGAAGAGATCAAATGTAAGCTTGGATGGTGATCGGTTCACGTACGAAGGCTGTCACAATGCATCTGAGATATGAAGTCTGCTTCAGGAGGAAAGAAAGAGAAGTATGGGTTGCCATATCTCTGGAACCACCCATACCAGACAGGGTTGGCAAGTAGTTTTAAGATTAGTTGTTTGGCTAGTGGATAATTAGAATAATAAAATAGTTTCAGTTGGAATATAATGTTTATCTAGTTCAAATCCCCTGCAACTGGCAAGGATACTTTCCACTAGATCAGGTTGCTCATAGCTCTGTCCAACCTGAGTTTGAATATTTCAAGAGAAGTAGCATCAAACACCTCTCCAGACAACCTGCTTCAGTATATTACCACCATCATTATAAACAAATTTTTCCTTTTACGCAATCTAAATTGATCCTCCTTCAGTTTGAACAATTATCCCTTGTCCTGTTGCAACAGGCCGTGATAGCAAGTTTATTGCTATCTTCCTTATAGGTTCCTTTCACGTATTGAAAGATCACAGTGAGGTCTCTGGAGCTTTCTCTTCAGGCTAAACAACCTTAAACTCTCCCAGGAAAGCCTCATGAAAGAGGTGTTTCATCCCCCTGATCACTATTGTGGCTCTTCTCTGGACTTGTTTCTACAGGTCCATGTCCTTTCTGTACTAAGAATTCCAGAGATGACCAGAGTACTCCAGGAGGGTCTCAGAGTGAAAGGCAGAATCCCCTCCCTTGTCCTGATGGCCACGCTTCCCTTCATGCAACCCAGGACACGTTGGCTTCCTGAGCTGTAAGTGCACATTGTGGGGTTTTATGCAGCTTCTCATTTGTTAGTAGCTCCAATTGCTTCTCCCCTGGGCTGCTCTCTATTCCTTCAACCCCTAGCCTGTATTGTTACTGGGAGTTGACCCAATCCAGGTGCAGGACCTTGTACTTGGTCTTTTTTTAACCTAATGAGGTTCCTGTGGGCTCACTTCTGCAGCTTGTTCAGGTCCCTCTAAATTGCATTCCATCCTTCAGGTGTGTCAACTGCACCACTCAGGTGTTTGCAAACTTGTTGAGGAAGCAATTGATTCCACTGACACTGACTAAGATTTTTCTTAATTTACAAAAACTGAGAGAAGTTCTTTTCCCCCTTGAAAGGACAAAAATCAAATGTTTTATTGAATTTCCAAGGAGAATACTTGGTTATGAAAGAAAAAGCTGTGTTTTGATTTTGCTGGATTTAATGTTTAATGTAGATTTTCTGTTTCTGTTTAAACAGAAGAAAACTTTGGTTAAATATTCTCCACAAGCAACTCTAGTTGATACATTATTTATCTTTTTATTTGTATATTTGATTTTGGTTTTGTGCAGGCATTGCCTCATCTTGAGCAAATAAGACTTTGTGGTCTATAAAATCAAAATGTATAATAATGATTTGTGGCATATTCTGTATATATATAGTATTTTCAGACATGTGGAATTTCCATAAAAATTTAACCATGTATATACATCCGTCTCCTAGGAGTTTGATAACTCTTAGGAGTTGCCATTTGGGATTTCATGATGTTCTTTTTTGGTATATTTTACGGTTAGTATCTCTACTTCATACTGATTACTGTGAAGGGTGAAAGGCTAAAGCTAGAATAGCTTTGTTTTTTCAGCCTTAACAGAATTTCCCTTTCCTGCTTTCTCTCTGTAATACTTTGACTGTAGGTACTGTAGTACCTGAAAGGTTGAGGATAGAAAGAAGTGTCTCAAGCAGGTATTCATGAGCTGGAAGATGTAGAACATGCATAGAGTTCTTATCCTTTCCAGAATATATGTCTGACAGGCTCCAGCCTGGATATGATACTTTATATGGTTAAGAAAATATGTTTTATAATTTTGAGGAATCTCGCTGGTTTTGACTAAAGAAAATGATAAAACAGAACTTATAATACGTTGTCTTTAAATTACTCCTTTTAAGAACTATTCCATCAGAGTTGGAGGAAAATGAAATGAAACCAAGCATTATACACTTGCAAATTTGTTTATTCAGATGATTTTTCTTCTGGAATACAATGAAACCTAGGTTATGATTGAGAAGACCTTGGGTATGTGGTTTACATAAACAAATGACCATGTGAAATAGTCAACAGACTAAATTACTCATAATGCAAGATGTACTGATTTGTTTGTCCAAGCAGCCTCTTAACCAATAAAATGTTGACTTTTTTTTACAATAAAATGTTGACATTTTTCTATTTTCACAAAATTCTACTGTGAATTAGTGGGGGAAAAAACCCAGTGATGAGCAAATTTGCATTGAGAAAATTTCAAATTAATGAGAATGTTGCCTAGGTTTTCAGAGTGTCGGCATTCTTGCATAAGCAAGATAACTACAATTTCCTGTCATTTATTGCAGAAATCTTTGCAAGAAAAGGAAAAGTGTAGGGTATAGGCATCTCTGTGATCTGAGTATTTAGTGACTTGAGGACTTTGAAACTGACCAAAAGTTAAGTTACTGCATCAATGAACAAAATATTGATCTTGTCCTGTAAAAAGATTTCTGTAAATAACTTTAAGAATTAGAGCACACCAATTCCTTTTGTTAACGGAATATGTTCTAAATTCCCCCATTATTACACAGTTCTGAAAATGGTCTGCTCTTCAAACATATTTAAGAATATGTTCTGGATTTGGCTGGGATAGATTTGATTTTCTTCCTGGTAGCTGGTATAGTGCTGTCTCCCAGATGGAACCAAGACAGAATCATACCAATATAGTATTGATTACAGGATTTTTTGATTTAGCAATCAAATTTTAATCTGAACCTCAAACAATCCTAAAAGCTATGTACCGGAAAAGCTGATTCCTATGATAAAAATCTTCAGCTCAGAAAATTCCATATGTGCCAGTTAACTAAATAAGATGGTATTTGGAGTAATTAAAATAAATTTCTCTGCATATCATCTTAAATATTATTTTATATTTTGTGTTTATTTATTTAAAAATGTATATATTTGCTCTCGTTTCCCTCCTATAGCATAAATAATTATCAATATAAAAAAGCCTCAATAGATTTGTAATTGTAGTCAAAAGGCATTTGAGTAAATAGGTCTTACATTCATAGAAAATCTGTAGCTATTTGGGGTTTTCCAGAGTTCATGGCAATATTGAGGTGTCTTTTAGCTAATCCCAATATTGCTAAGATTTTGAGGTATAGATTTTTTTTCACCCAAGGTAATATGGCCCATTCTTTGAATTTGGACTCCTTTGTGGGAGCTAACTTGTTTTTGTATGTAGCTTTTAAAATACCTTGTAATAATCTGGTACTATTGATGATAGAAATCTTGTTGACCTTATAAAAAAATTAACATCTCTGATTTCCCTTCTCTTCCGCAGCAGTGATGAAGCACTGATAAATGCCTTCAATATAATGTTATGAAGCACTGATCAATGCCTTCAATATAATGTTATTCAATGAGCTTTAAGTGGATATAGTTAAACAGCTATGAACGTGCTTTGCATCAATTGAGAGAAATAATTTTATTGAATAACTGGTTTTGAGTTTTTTCTGTACCTGGGAAAATAAATAGGATTGCATGGTAATATCCATTCTCTTGAAAATGAGAAGTCTGCAGGTGGGGAAAAATGTAGCTGGTTTTCTGTCTGGCCTGGGAGTACTGGCAATGGAGAGATGGGGATGAATGAGTTGCATCAGAGCCAGTTTTATTGAGAATGCAAAGGGTTTATACAGAGTATATTTTATGACACTTATATATAGGATTCTGGTTTTGATAACAATTTCCCATTGGTTATACATTCTACATGACATCAGTTACCTGGCAATCATTACAAAGTTTACAACGTATCTCTTGGTCACTTCTACCCCAGGGAGTAATCTGTGTCTGTCTCTGTTTGGTTAGGCCTAAGATATCAGGCTCCTTTATCAGTTCCATTCTCTGTCTCATCTCCCATATGGGAGGTTGGGCAAAGGTCTTCTTTTTGCTACATTAGGATGAGATTGTGAAAGTCAATTGAGTAAGCTGAGCAAAATGTGATCTGAATGTTGGTTTCACACATTAAACCCGTGGTCTTGTGATCACAATGCAGTGTAAGATTCCATTTAGCATTATTATGACCAGACCGAGTTATTGTAGCTATATTTTGAATTTTCTTTTTCTCAAGTTTGTTGCAATGTTTTCATATCATCTTTGCTCCCAAATGCGTTCCTAAAAATATTTACAAAGACTCATTTTATTAAAGTGCTCCAGAAGTCTTTTCCCAGCATTTATACAAATTTTAGATGACAAGAGAAAAATCTGGGAAGGCACTGGAGTATTACTAACCTTCAAGGAACTGTATTCTCACTGTAGTATTATAAAACTTCACTAGATGGTAAATGGAAGTTACAGTCTAACCAGAGCAGGAAATTTCCTAGATGGTGAGTTTAAATTGCTTGATCTAATTTCATGTCAGAGCCATAATAAAACATTTTGGATATAGAGTTAAGAAAGTATCTCACCCCATTTCAAGGTTTCCTTCTCTTGTTATATCTCTATTTCCCCAGCAAAAGTACTGTTAGAGCTGGTGCCTGAATGCAAACTCCTTTAGCTATTTTAGTTTTGAGAAAAGCCCAGTTTGATTAAATTTTATCTAGATGAAGCTGAAATCAATTTTATTGACTATTAATATGATTTGCTAATAAAATAAGTGTTGTTTCTTAGTGACTTTGAATTTCTTTTGATGTTAAACATTGATAAGAGAGTAAGCAAGAACCATAAAAGAGCACACACATATGGAAGAGTATCACCAACCTGAAAGAAACTTTTATACTAAATTATGAATATTACGTGTTGTGACAATCTAGAATTTCATAACAAATTCTGATTCTTCTTCTCACAAGATATGAAGGAATTACTTTTACTACCCACCTTGAGACCTTTGGTTGAAGCTGAATCAAATAATTGGAGATGAGTGGGTCAAAGATTCTACCACAGTACAATATATATCTCTAGAACTGATTAATCATAATACTTCTTTCAACCACCCTGCCTCTAGACATCTACCCAACAACTGTTACTTTGCACTGTTAATTTTTGTGTGCAGTGGCCTAGAGAATAACACATGGGATTTAGTAACTCTGCATAGTTAAAGTGCTCTGTTGATGAAAGTAAGCATATAAACATAGAGATACATACATAGAGATGTAAATATGGATCAGAATCAGTTTGGACCTTATGAATCAGTTCTGAAATTGTTGAGTACATGTGCTTACTTTCTTCTGAAGGTGAGTGAAACACCTTTCAGCTTACATTTTATGCTCTGAATAAGGAAACACTGTAGATCACATTGCCATTCCAGTATTCATCTTCTGAATAAGTGGAATGGAGGAAAAGGATGCGTACCTGAAGGAAAGGTTAGATCATGATAGCAGCTCTCTGTCAACAATCAGTAGTCCTTATTGTCCACGGACACTAGGATAGGAAGGAGAAAGAGTAAACTAGAATTGTAGGAAGGCCAAAGCAAATTAGGAATTCAGAAAAGCAGAGATTTCTGTATGTGTGACAATTAAGATTTATTAAAAAATTGTCATTTGAAATAAGTAATGTAAGAAGGCCAGAAGAGACAAACCTCTATTTATGTACACATGGGTTTTTTTGGCTTTGTCATCTGTTAGGGGAAAAAAAACAAAACACATTAAAAAATTATAGTACCTCCTTTATCCAAGAGCTACTACATGTAGCTCCCCTGAAAGAACTGTTTATAGGATAAGTAAACTTTATATGTGTTTGGCTTTCATCCATTGTACCTTGGCTGATTTGTCTTTGCAAATTTCCACTGAAAGTATTCCTTTCAAAACAATTCAGTTATGACTCTAGGGACTGCTAAAATGCTACAGAATGTATTGATTCATAGAATGGACAACATAAATATTTCAGAAGGTAAGGTGGAGGAGCAATTTCTTCCACGTAAAACTTTTTCTTTTTTTTTGTTGTACTGTATTTTAAATCTTTATTTGGCCTGAGATGTGGGTAGTGATGTGTTGGTAGGATTTTTTTGTTTGTTTTTTTCCCTTGAATAAATTTAAAATACCTTGGGTGACTAAGTCCCATGAAAAAACTAACAAACAAAAAACCAAAAAAACAAACAAAAAAAACCCCCAAAAAACCCTAAAAAAACAAAAAAAAAAAACCCCAAACCCAAACAGCAAATCTTGAGATAATTTAATGTGAGGTGCTGAGGTTCTACATTGCAATTACATTAAAGAAAATAATCTTTTTAAGAGCAAAATTTGGAAGCTTCTAGGGACATTTTTGACAAGTCAGGGCAGAAGATTATTATTTTCTAGTGAATTAATTACTGGTGAATTGAAAAATGCAGTATTCTACATGGTCTTAAAACTGAAATTAAGTGACCAAAATTTTGCTGGTATTATGGAATTAGTCCACATTCTTTATTTCAGTGATGTGCCAAAATGAGAATTGTGCTAGGGCTTATAATTTACTATATGGATTCTTTGAAACAAAAGTTGTATGACAAAATATATAATGTCTTTGTTTTTAGTCTGAGGCCATCAGACTCAGCTGGTAGATCCAAAAATGCAACTCAGTTTGTGGATTTTCTGAATCATCTGCAAGTACTGCTGTTTTATTGCACAGGGTAGTGATGTCTGTACTGTCACTTATTCTCCCTAGCTTAAGCTCAGATCAGTGAACAGTTCATTTCTTCAAAGAAGTTTCCCTAATGGGATTTATAGCATTGGAAAGGAGGGATTTTCTAGCCTCCAATCCCTATTTTCCTTCTCAGCAGATCTGAGAATAGAAATCTGAAAGGAACCAAATCTTCTGTAATATTGTAATGGAAATCAGGACATAATTACACTTATAGACTATGTAGAGAACCATGAACTATGGCCAATAACTGTGCCCTGTAGCTTGTGAAAAAGTTCTATATTTTCATGGTCCAAGAGAGTGTTAAATATTGTCAAGGAAACTAAAAGAAAGTTATGCATGTGCACATTAACTAGCTATTAAACATGTATTTTAATATTTAATGCATTCTAGTAAAAACATTGAACTTGATTTCAGATATGATGTTTTTGGCTCTTGTTAGAATGGGAACAGATCATCTTTCTAACATACAGAGAGAAAACTACCTCTGCTATGACCCTCTTCCACTAATTGCTTCAATTATTTTGTTAGAACACACAGGATCCTAAAGTAAACTGCAACACAGATAAATTTAAATAGATTTTGTAAGAAAAGCCTTTGATAAAAAGGAGAATTTATTTACAAAGACAGCATACTTCTTGATGCACATTTTTAAAAATAAAACAGCTTGCTTTATTCTTCCTAGAATGCTCATGTTTTGGGCCAATTCTTTGGCATAACCCCAGTAGTTTCTGGGGTGGCCTATATGGTATCCCTGGAAGTACTTTTTTAAGTCTATAGTAATAAGAAACAAAGAATAGTAATGAGAAACAAACAATAAAAGACCTTTCAAGATAAAGCATTTTCCTGGTATTTCTCATAATAAATGTCTTTCAGCTAGTGAAAGAAAAACAATCTTTCTTTCAGCATTTCCTGGGAAAGGTTTTCTATGTATGGAGATACTGAGTCTTCAGTAAGCAGGTTTTGAGACAAAAACATGAGAAAATATTCAATGGCATTTGTAAAAGGTCCTCCAGAATAGTTTAGCTACTGATATAATTTGGATAAGCAAACTTTTCTGTTTATCTTGCCCATTCATTCATTCATTCATCCATTCTTAAGGTTTTTACATGGCCAGGTTAAAAAGCTGGGGTTTTTCTGCATATTATATCCTCCTTTTCATCAGAGCACCTCTGATTCACTAATTTTGCATTATATATTTAAACTCTGTTTTGAGGTCTGGGCCAAGAGAAGAAAATTTTTCTTTTCTTTCTTTTTTTTTTTTTTTAAGGCACTTGTAACCAGTTCTCTGCTGAGGAAAATAAATGTATTTTCCTGCAGGAACAGCACACTCATGAAGTTTTCTCTGTAATTAAACTGCGACATTGCACAGGCGAACTTAATGTTTGCTAACCAAGAAAGCAAGGCGCTCACTGGGAACATTTTTTTTTGTAACTCATTTTCATCTTTCTGAGCAGCAGCAAAACCTGGCACATCCTCTCCAGTGGTGTTCCCATCACATGTTCACGAGTGGATGAGTCTCATTAGGAAATAATTTAATCATTCTTTGGCAAAAAATGACTCATAGGGCCTGGTGAAAAGGATTCCCTGATCCTGCTGGTAGTCAGTTCAATCCTCTGATTCTGCACTGGGAGCTGCTCTGTGGGTAAGACAGGCTCCTAGAACAGTGAAGGAGTAAATAGGGTATTCTGGGAGATTTCAATTGCTTCCTCTGCCATGCGACGGAGAGATTGGTCCACCAGGATTCCAATGTCTCAATTGCTGAATTCACCAGGGACAGTTACCACAAATAACTTTTGTAATTTTCTACCTTTTTTGGTCATTTCACCAAATAGGATCTATCTTAAATTCCCATATGTGAAATTCCCAGTCTTTTCAACTTGGACTTTTTAAGGCAAGTTGCTCTTATTTGGTGTCCCAGTTAAAATACTATCTCTGTAACTTTGAAAATAATATTTTTACATTAATCTAACATTACTAGTAATTATATTTTATATACATGTATACATATATGTACATATAGAGGTCAAGTTCATAATATTAATTTTCCATCCCTTAGTCACGATTTTTTTAGCGATAAGTGCAATGGTCACCACCATGAAAACAGCTGTCTGCCCAAGGCCTAGAGACAGCTGGTCTACACTGGGAGCAGCATCCCTGGACAGCCACAGGTGTTCCTATGGTGGACAATGGCCCTAAATGAAGACTAAAAAGTAATGAGAAAAAAACTGGTGAGCATACTTTAAAGCCTGCCCAAAGCTGAAAAAAGCTGTGGAGTCACTTGCCTTGTATCCTGAAAATTAAGTTGAATAGAAGAGAATGATCCAGAATCCTGCAGATGTTGAAGCTGTCAAGTAGGTATTACACAGCAGACATTTTTGATTGATTGCACTATTTTGAATTATTATACTACGTATTTTGACTTACTGTGCTATTTATTTTGTATTATTGGGCTCTTTTGAATAACTGTACTATTTTGAATGGTGGTTTGAATTTGCATCATGTTCCTCTACAGCACTTAAGTGTAAATGGAAAAAGCCATCTCTAATGGATAGTGAGCTCAGTTTTGCAAACACAAGGATAAAGAACCAGTGCACTAAGGATTCCTGCTCTGAGCTCTCTCTAAATTGTGTTGTGCTTGGAGAAAGTCAGCATAGTACATCTAACTACCATCATTATTTTATGTAATGAAAAAACAATTCAAAAGTGACCTAAAAAATATTTGCAAAAGACATTGATGGATGACCTTGGACAGACAATGCCTAGTCATCCCCCACATCCACCAGGGTGGGTAATACCAGAGACATCAACGATCAGAAACTGTTGCTGGATGCAGAGGGAGATGGAAAATGCCCCCAAAGCTCTGTATGACTTCTGAGGATTGCACCATACCTCTGCTGGTGCACCCCACCTTGGTGCCAGTGATGGCAGCATCCTCACACACTGTGAGCAAGGTGGATGGTGATTAAGTTCCTAAAGTATTGTCACTTGTCTGCAAGTTTTACTGAGCCCACAGTTTAACCTTATGACTCCCAGGTTATTCTCAAATCATTCAAATTACACTTAAATTCTCTATGTTATACCCAAATAACATGACAGCAATGGACCTGGGGATAATTACTGCAGTAACAGACTTGGTGAAGATTCCATGTTCTGTCCACATTATTTATTGGAATAATTATAATGCATCCTTTATTATTTCTTTTTATTTTTGGCAGCTCATGTGCTGGTGAGCATGGCTCTTGCTGAGCTCCATGGAGCTGGTGATCAGGATAAGTAGAAATAAATCTCTGGAAAACACCTTTGGGCAACTAGTATTTAAGAGTTTTGTTTCAGGATGGCAACAAAGCTAAAGGCTACTTTGGGCTCTCAGCACCATATAAGAAATCCCTAGCAGCCCTGTTTCCAATGTCAGTATTCCCTGTTTCCTGGTCAAATTTTTAGTACCCATGGCAGAGAAATGCTGATGTCTGCTTCTATGTTCTCCCCTGTGCACCACCTGCTCCCAGAAAAATGTGCCCTCAGCCACCACTCAGGTGCTGGTATGACACAGCAGACACCAGTTCTGACCCTGTTCACCTAATACTTCACCTAAAAACTCCTCATTAAGGAGGTTGTTTTCCTCCTTAACAAATCTGATTTCTTATTTAATATTTCCACCAGGGAAGTAACTTCAGTGTTCACTGTCTCTTTGCTTAGCAGCAGATGATTTTTGCCCAGTTTCCATCATCAATCTGCATTTTTTTTTGAACTTCTCAGTGATGCTCAATGGAAACAGCTCCATGGTCTAAGCTCTTTATCACAGGCCTTAACCTCTACCAGTAACAGCAAGGCTGATTCTCAGGGCTCCATTAGGATCCACAGATCCTCAATGGATCAAGTGACTAAGAGGTATAAACTGGTTCAACAGTTGTCTTCTCCTGCCTCAGAGTCAGCCTGAGCATGGTACATCCTTGGTACCATGGCAGGTAAAACTCGACCTGAAAAAAATTAATATGAAATTTGTCTGCATTTTCTCATTCAATTCTGTTTCTTCCTCAAAGAGAACCACTGAACTACTTTGCACATCTTAGGCACTTGATCCCTTGAGGATCCAGAACTGGATCCTGACAATTGTTCTGGAAGCACATCCTCAACACTGCAGAGGAGCTTACTGTCAGAGATGACAAGCAGGTGTTGGACCTGATGTGCATAAGCATCTTTAACTCCAGATGTGACAATGAAGGCAAGCACAAGCACTTTTGTGTATAAGAACACAAAGCTAATTGACAGTACAGGTGACAAAAATGAGAACAGCCTTGATTGCAAGGCTCTCTCATGCTGTTGAGATAAGAACTGTGGCTCTAATTCCATATTTCTGCTTATAAACTGGTAATGAAATGGCTCTCAAGGCTGTTTTATTCAGGTCCCTATTGGTCCATCCACAGGCTTTGCTGCTTACAACAAATACATCGCATTTTCCCTGCTGTTAACAACAGCTTTTTTCTCTGCTTTTAAATCACCACATTCTTTCTCAAATAATATTTTTCCAGGTCTGGAAATAATTTGGCTTGACCAAAACATTTTTCAGAATGGGAGACAGGGATGAAGGAGAAAAATATTCATGTCTTTGCAACCAATTATAAGGGATAATTGCCCTCCCCTCGACCTCTCCTCTCTCTGTCAGTAAGGGAAGATAAGGCTCCACAGAAGACAATTCAGAGCACCTCCCTCTCTGCAAGAATTATGTAGCTGTGTAAATTAAAAGCCAAATCACTTGCATCAGATCTCACGGCATAAACAATTCTCTTTTTTCTTCAGAGACAAAAGAAGGGTTAGACCAGTATGCATGATAAGATTTCCAGGCCTTTTAGGATATTTTTTTTCTACTGCTTAACCGCCCTTAATGCTTATGCCTTACTACATTTAAAATTTGTCTTGACAAATCTTCTGAAGCTCATTCTACTGTTTGCCAGAGCAAAGAACTTTTATGGTACCCTTTTAACTTTCCATCCATCCGTCCATCCATCCATCCATCCATCCATCCATCCATCCATCCATCCATCCACTTTATACACCATAGCTTCCGACCTCTTGGTCTTTTTTGTCTGTGAGCCAGCATAAGCCTTAGCATTTAAGATTTATTTTAATTCCACCAAAATGCTGAAAGGAGCATACAGTTTCTGGCTTTGGCGTGCTTTAGGTGCACTTGCTGGTGGAAAATGATGTCATTTCTGTACACAATCAAGCAGCTAATAGGATGCTTGTCAAATTTTGAAATGAAAACAGGATAATGACAGTTATTTTACCTTTTTATGTAGATAATAATGGAAATCATGCTCATCAGAGCCTGTATTCTGGTTGATAGTAGCTGTTTGGAAAAATGCTTTGCAAATTTCAATTTTGAACTTCTGTTTTTGAGTGGCTTATAATTCTTGAAGGGGAGGGGGAGGATGATACATTGAGTTCATAATTTACCATAGATGTGTTATTTTGCTGTCTTTCCCCTTTCTGTTTGCATTCAATACTTAGAATTTATATAGTAGCAGTATAAAAGACAAACAAGAAAACTACATTTAGTTGTGGAAACATGATACTGTTAAACACATGGTGTTTATTTCCTTCTAGTGAACTCCATTGGTTTTTTGGCATTGGGATATAATGTACATAGAAAGTAGCCATGCTGGCAGAACTTGTCTGTAATTGCTCACATGTTGCATAAGTGGATCATAAAATGCTTTTAAAGAAGCATTTTATGGTCTGCTGGGTCAATGATCCATTTTTGAGAAAATTCTGTCTTTGCCAACAGAGTGCAGATCCTATTTGTGTTGAACCAGTTGAAATCAACATTTAATCATGGCATCTAATGGGTTTTTTTTGTGCAGAGTATTAATGTGTTAGTGCTTTAAATTAAATTTTGCATCCTTTGCTCCTTTTCATCCTCAATTTAGCATCTCTAGATCATTTAGTTCTGCAGAGGACAGACTTGCTGAAACAATGGATCAGACACAATGAATTAATCACAATGTTAATGTTATTCAGCTAACTCACTGCTTGTGACAATACTGTGTTTTGACTAAAAACCAAACATATTTGTAGTGAAACAACCTGCATATATACAGCAGAAAAGTAGCAGCTCAGCAATTATCTGTGGTGAAACCACACAACTATTATCTTACTGGTGCACTTTCAAAGAGATGTTTTTAGATGTAGTTGAAATCTATTATTTATAGAGGGACTTGGGGAAGGCATAGAAAAGGCTTGTGAAGAATTTTGAGGAGGTATGTATATCTTCACCTTGATATGAGATTTTATAACAGAGCAAGCAAGCACATCATTGATATTTTTTTAAAATATCCTCAATGATGCTGATTCACAAAGCATTTGTATTCTATAAAGGCATTTTCTTGCCCTGTCCTCAAGCAGCTTCTATGAGAAACACACATAATTTATCAGTGTTTGGAATCTGCCTTTATATAACCTTGTAGTGTTCCTGAATGTGAGAAGTTCTTAATAGAAAAAGTGAATTATTTCTGGTCCAAATAGTAATGTATTTCTCTTAACATCTCATAGTTTTCCTCTATGCTGGCACCCTGAGGTGTCAGGGAAGAAATGGAAGTGCGAGTGTAGCTGTGGATTAAATGCAAATGATATGTATTGTAAATTTGGCAGCTTGTTTCATCCTGTCTTAAATTGGTTCTACAGCAAGTTTATAAGAATGGTCTCTGAATGACCTGTCAAAAGTTTTGTAGCATGGAAATAAATCAATTAGTACTTTTTCATCTATATTATATTTTATTTGGATTTGTTAAAAGGAAGCAATGAAGTCATGACAGGTAGAAAAAGCCAGTTACAGCAGTCATTTACTGAATATCTCTACAAGGGTTCTTGTAACATTATAATTATGGTCATATATACAGTGATTGTAACAAGGTGGAAGCTAGATCTGGTAATATTTGCTAGTTTTGTTCCATATTTTTGTGAAGTATTTGTTTCCTTTTAAATGTATGTTATAGAAATTAAACGAAAAAGGTATAAAAAAGTACATATATGACCACAGTGATTGAGAGTGGTTCTATCTCTCCTACAGAGTCCTCCTTTACAACAGCAACTAAATTTTGCTCATTAAATATTTGGCTCACTTGAGATAATCACATTTATGTGGGCCTGTCACCTGTGATTATATGAGGTGATATATCCATATATTTATACTAACAAAGTTCTACACTGCAGTATAGTGTTAAGAAATGTTACAAATAATTGACTAGATTGTATAATTTGATGCAATGTTTATCACATTGTGTTATTTCTCAGTATTCCAGTATTCCAGCTGTTGAAAACCAGATATGTATGCAAACACACACAGAAAAAATAAAGCTATAATATTTTAAGTAGCACTTAGGTGGTTTCTTGCTCTGCAAAAGATGAAAATTGTTCTGCAGTTCAAGAAAGTTTTAAGCATTCTTGTGGTTAATCTTATTTTCATTTCATGATATTATGGATCAGCTAAAATTATGTATTGAAGCAGACATGAAAAAAAATTTTACAGTGTATTTAAAGCTCTGGAGGTCTCATGTCATTTCAAGACAAATATGAAGTCAAGTAGAAACCCACTTTACAGCTGAGGAGCTGTTTTAGAAAATGTGTGTGAAAAAGTTGTTTATTAAATCTAATGCTTCAATACTATTAAGCAAAATGCTTAGTAAGGTGCTCAGAAGTGCTGAGAGTTAATAGAATGCTGAGAGATCCTGAGGAAAAAGTGATATTTAGCAATATTTTTTAAGCATTACCTGTGTGTTGGTACTAGCAACCAAACTTATATTAGCTGAAATTGTTTCTCTCTCCTTTTATATATCCCTCTGACAATGGAATAGAGATAACTAAAGTAAGACAATAGAAAGTTGTGGGGTTTTTCTAAAATATTCCACCCTTGCATATTCATCTTTTGTGTAGTAGCATGAATACTGTGCAAAAATTCAGCTGAGTTTGGTTGGTTAGTCCCCAAAGTTGTACCAGTCAGAAAGGATTACATCTAGATGTCTCGATGAGGTCTTAGAGGTGAAGACATCTCTTTTAGATGCTTTTTTTGATAGAGCTAGCCTTTTTCATTTGCTAATTAATTTCCACATTTATTTGGAATATGACATATTGATGTATACTATTAGTTTCAGGGCAGGCTGAAATGTCTGTGGTCACCAAGCTCCAGTTCTGATACTTCACGACTTATCTGAGAAGTGGAAAAATTATTTCATTCTTGTAGAGTGCTTCAAACATGACAAGAACTGTGCAAGTGTTAAAAATTAATAACCTAATCTGTTCATAAGAGAAATATTTGTGATGTTTGAAAATATACTTGCAAAATATAGTTTTTATAATTATCAAATATGTTTGTTTATTTTGGAGCTCTTTTGTTTGCGAAAGACAGTTATGCCTAAGCTGTCATTGCTGCTTAAACTGGAAATCCAATTGGTCTGCATTTGTAAATGTGATTTTTAAGTCCAGCACTTGTAAGCAATAGTCTTACTAGAGGGACAGCACACTGCTCTACCATTCAGAAGTGCTCACGTATGTGTCAATAATCAGACACATGAATGACAAAACTAGTTTTTTTCTACTTATGGCAGAATAGAGCTGGCTTAGAGAAAGGGAACAAAATTATGCTGGTTTGTCCCAGATGTTAACAAGATTTTATAATGTTTTGAATACACATTGTTTTCCAAGTGAAAATGTTCTATTTCTACTTGTCCCTGAAATCCATCTTATATATACAGTACCAGTTACAGGGTGATTGAGCAGATGTGAAAACTAATTGAAAAAAATTGTGAAGACTGGAAAATGAGATGCATCCATTCTGTATTTTCCAGTGGTGACATTCATTGTATTAATAGTAGTGTTATTATTTTGTTATTAATTCAGTAAACGTAGTGTTCCAGATAGTGTATTAAAAATAGGCACCTTCAGACTTAATGAGAAGTGGAGAAAATGAACCAAAAATTGGATGCCAAGTGAATCTCTTGTTCTAGCATTAAGAAGGACTGGTAGTATTTATGCTTGACTAGAAATCCACATTAATGCAAATGTATAACCTCCAAATTTGTGATTGCTCATATGAAAGTCGTTACAAATACTGACCACTGAGGTGACTTGAGGACGGCAGATTGATGTTAATAGGGGCCCCATCTGCAACTGGTGAAATGACTTCTCCTGATACCACCTGAAAGTGAAATTCAATATGCAAAATTTAAGAACATTTGAGCTTGCTCCTGAGAAAATCACCTTATTTTTAATCCTTCTAGGTCTCAAAATTTTTGTGTTTTTCCAAAGAGGCAGAAAAATGCATCCTTTTTTCCACAGAAAACAGACTAATTATTCAAACTGGGTATTAAAACATTTCATAGCATCCACTAATCATCTCTCATCTTATTAAAAAGCTCTTGAAAAATAATTTATTATTTATTTGCTAGCAGGTGATAAAATATTCATTTGAGATAATGGCACAATCAGATTAGATTTTATTGCAATCTGTTTATTGGTCTTGATAAAGGGACAGTGGATTAATTACAATTCTCTTTTACCATCTCAGTAACATGAAGAAATACCACTGCTGGGAAAGGAATGACTTAATTCACAGAAGAGTCTTTTTAATTACATAATTTCATGCAATAAAGAAATAGGCATGACTATTCTGTGTCTCATATAACTCATTTTGAAGCCGCATCCAATTTGGCTTTGGAAAAAGGACTCAATGAACAAGTATTTAAAGGTGAAATGTCACGATGCTATTCGTTCTTCAGGTACTCAACAATCAGAAACTTACCTTTTTTTTTTCTGTTAAGTCACTGCAAATTTGGGGTTCAATCAGTTTTCAGATGTAAATAAGATTACTATACTGAAGTGCTTCATTTCATTCTGCAAGGTTTATTTTTCTGTTTATCCTTCTTGCTCTTTCTCTCCTCTTAACAAAATGAAATGCAAAGATCGGGTGAATGTTGCTGCTGATGGAAGATGTCAGAGTGACAGCCTCAGAAAATGAGAACCTCAATTACCCCAAGAAGACTGACAGCCCAGACAGCACCAGTGCCAGCTGCTTTTCACTGAGCCTTTTACTTTATTTACTTCTAGGGATTAGATAACTGTTTAATTTCAGTGGCTTTGAGATCTGCAGCCTTGCTGCTGAAACTGCCGAGAAGGGAGCCAATTAGCGGCAATTGTGAGAGATTTATGTTGTTTTAAATGATAGATGTATCTGTCCACAAGGAACTGATCTGGGAGCATTATCCCACATGCTGCATCAAGCAGCTGTTGTGGCAGTGACACCCCTCAGCTGCACACAGATGTGTTATGGTTTGTTGGTGACCTCTGGGTGGAAGGTGTTCTACCCACTCACCTGACACTGGAACCACATTAGCTCCCTGTTCTGAGTTTCTCATCTGTTTTTGAATTGTGAACTGTTGAAAATCCAAGTAAGAGGTAGCACCAGTTACTTTAGGAAGGATCTTTTGTTTCAGATCATCAGAAAAAAAGGTTAAGATGTGCCACAATATTAATATGCTAGTCCTTACATTGACCTTAACTGCTGTAATTACTTTTACAACTGTTTGGGCAGAATTCCAGCTATGCTGTCCCAAATATTTATGTATAATCTATATATCCGGGAACCTAGAAATACATTAGACACAATAAAAATCAAGAGACCTTCCAAACCATTAAACTGGCAGCTCATATGTTGGATTTTGAGATAAATGGCATAAAACAAGAGTTATAAGGCAGTGCTTAGTGCTTTACCAAATTGCTTCCTCTTGTCTGAACTGCTCTTTGTGGCAGAGCAAGTGATAGCTCCCACTGTGCTCAGATAGGAGGTGAAATGGGAACCTGGCACTGTGGAGGGGCTTGAGGCAGAGGCAGTGACTTGCCTGTGTCAATGAGCTATATTTTTTTTCTCATTGAATGCAGTATTTGCAGACTGTGAGACTGCTTTCAGTTTCCAGCCCTTATGAAATTCAGATGGGTAAAAGCACCCTGAAGCAAGGGGCTGTGTCTGAGTGGATGGAGTTTGGGTACTGAAGTCTGGTATAACACATCTACTTTGATACTTTTTCAATATCAGAGAAAAAAGGTGGAACATATATACCATGACAGTTTTTTTGTTTGATTGGTATGTTTGTTTTTTTTTTTTTTTTTAATCTTGGACTGCATCAATATCTGTGAACACTAAGAAAGTATTTCAGTCACCATGCTTGAGATTTTCATCCCACTTCTTTTTCTTTTACAAGTCATTAAAATTTGTGTGTGGGTAGTAGAGTCTAGAGGTCACTTTTGTGCTGTAGGGTCTAAACTAGATTTTACACTATTTATTGGATGCTGTTTGATTGTTTCTGCTGAAAAGAAGTGATAGAGAGAAAGAAGAGGAAGAACATATGAATTTGATACACTATCCATGTTGCCCTTAGAATAAGCAATATTGGATTATAAAGGACAAATCATGCAACATAAAGTAAGTAGCTGAGATCAGATGAGGAAAACATGACCTGAATTACATGCAGACTTGTTTATAGGCAATTGAGATTGTCTGGAAAAGCAGACTAACTCTTGATAATGTATGCATTCTGTGTTTGGGGAAGAAACTCTTGATTCTGTAAGAAAGTCTTAGAGGATAATCTGATTGAGTAATGAAATATGAAAGCATACTCTGGGGAAAGGGAATGTAATTTTTTAAAAATGCAAATTAATTATTATGATTAATTTTCACGTACATTAATTAATCAGTTGAAACATATTTATTTTGTTTCTAATTATATTTTTTTAAAATGTTGGGTGACCTAAAATGAATTTAAATATGGCAAATTTGTGCACTCATAGCTGTTGTAATTTAATTGTTTCCAGCTGGAAAATGACAAGGACTGATGTTTGGGTCATGCTATTTTATTTTTCTGTTTTGTCTAAGTCTCTTATTTCTCTCTTCCCATCTCTTATTGATGCATCACTGAAAAAGGTGGTGGAAAGACAATTTCTTTGTTCAGGAGTGTATTGGCCTCAGAGCACACTTTTGAAGAAACACCAAGAGGAGTCATGTGGAGAACATCATAGACTTTTTACATCAGTGTCAAACAAAAAAGAATAGCACCATACAGAAACCTGCCCAAAATGCTGGTGGTACAGAAAGTGTGTCAGAAAAGTTTCTTGCTTTTGTGTTTTTTTTGTTTTTTTTTGGTTTTTTTTTTTTTTTTTTGTTGCTGTTATTGTTTCTAGTTTTATTCTTTTTTTTCCTTTGGTTTTCAGTTAGTTTGATTTTTTTCTTTTTTAGCTAAGAAAGCTTAGCTACTTCTTCTTTGCCAATGTTAAGGGTTTACTGTAGCTCGTTGGGAATTACTCAGTTATGTTTTCTATGGCATATTTGATTTCACTATAACTGTGTTTCACTCGTAACAGTAGATGGAAGTCAGCATGGGAAATCCAAGAACGAAACACACTGACTGTAATGCTAAATTTTAGACAGTGATAATTGAGTGGGGTTTTTCAGAGGAGATAATTTAGCTGTACTTGGGCAGTAGAAGGGAATATGTCTCTCAGGAGACAGTAGGAGAAATTGGATGTAATGAAAAAAATCAAGTTGGCAATGGTGTTCTCAAATCCTCAAATGAAATAAATGTGAAATTCACAGAATGCGAATCTCGACCTAAAAATAGCAGTTTTAAAGGTTCATATTATTTTAAAGAATTAGTGAGTCTTGTTATATGGTTTGTACAAGGAAAGATTTGTATAATAGTAGCAGATCAACACTTGGAAATATTTTCTGCAGATTAGATGGAATTCCTAAATCCATTTAATTACCAGCAATAGCCAAGTAACTAGGATGAAAAGAAGACTTTCTTTAAGGACATCTAATTCAAACACTCAGGAATTTCAGTTTACACCAATTTTTCCCTTTTCTTTATGCTGTAGTTTAACCCAAGCTGGCAATTACGTACAGTAGCCCCGTTCATTCAATCCCCCTTCCCTGCCCTAGTGTGATGGAAAGAAGAATTACAAAAAAAGTAAAAAAAAAGCTAAATATTGTAGATTGAGACAAAAACTGAAATAAAGTGAAATAATAAAAATAAAATAATGATATTAATAATAATAAAAAGTAGTAGTGAATTTCACATTTGAACAACAGTGTTCTAATCAAACATTTAAATACTTTTAAAGCCTCTCTTCCATTTCTCACAAGTCTTAAGAGACTTTGGTCTTGAGATTACTACATTTTTTTAGAAAAACTATATTTTTTATAGTTTTTAATATATGTTAATATTCAAGCATCTTTACACATATAGATAATGTATGTATTTCACATATAATTATTATATATTGCGGGTTCAGAATTTCCATATGACATTGCTGTAATCTTTCCTGGATATAGTGAAGATAGAAAAGATATTATTTTAAATAGGACTGTCTAAAAGATAATGATGCTGTTTCACAGCAGCTGTGAGATTTTAGAATTCTTTTAATCCCATACTAGAACAGAGCACTAGACAGTTCTCTGAATTTGAAGAAATTTTAATTGAAGAATGCAATTCTGCATCTCTGAAAAACACCGATGAAATAAAGTTTCACTAGATCTTTTTAAATCAATATTAGTCCTACAGTTAAATTACATTTTTGGAAAAGAGAGTTAGCTGCAGTGCCTTGAACAATTGATCTATTTCTCAGTTACAAGTAGGAGCCATTGCCTGTAGTTGTTGGTGTTTTTTGTGTCTTGTTGTTCATGTTTTGTGTACAAGCTATGCTGTCTTCTCTCCTGGCAGAAGAGTCCCCATAATTGTGAGAATGTAGACTTTTTGATCAGTGACTCTCACATAATTATTTTTTCTAGACTGAATTTCCATGTGTACCATGTAGGCTTTAAGGTCCCACAGGACATTAAAGTCATAGATGTCTATTGGAAATATTTAGACGCCAATTAGACATCAATTTATTTCAATTGATGTCTAATTGAATGATGAGGCACTATAACTGGGCACTGTAAGGTTGCCCAGACATGTTGTGGATGCCCCATCCCTGGAAGTGTTCAAGTCCAAGCTGGATGGGGCTTTGAGCAAACTGGTCTCATGGAAGGTGTCTCTGTCCGTAGCAGGGGGGTTGGACCTAGATAATCTTCAAGGTCCCTTCTAATGCAACCCATTTACTGATTTCATGACTACAACCTTTGCCCAGTGTTACAACTCAAATAAAAAATGGAGAAAAAGTGAAAGTATTGGTGGTGGTCATGGAAACCTGTTCTGCATTAGGAAATACTTCCAAAGAAAACACTGAACTCATTAATCTTTGATTAGTGAAACATGGCATTTCCCTTTTAGGAACTGCAAAATTAATGCAGTATCTGAGTGAGAAATGGTAACTCCCAGTAGTGAACTTTCTATACTCATCACATAATAAGTACAAGGGGAATGCATTCATAGTTATTACTGTCAGTGGGGGATTTAAAAAGTGAGGAAAGCTTATATTTTGCTCAGAGAGCAGAAATATTTTATATGTTGGATGGAGGGAAGCAGTGTGGATTGAAAAGTTGATTTTTCCTTTGTTGTCAGCATGGTGGGCAGTGGGACACGGGTTCTCAGAGGATGGCTTATATTAATACAGGAAGCTATTCCTCTTACTATGGTAATAGGATAAACATTGCTTTGAGTGGTAAACTGCTGCATGATTAGAAAGACGGTTTATAATCATGCTTAGCTGGATGAACATGTTTTCTGCTTGATGGTCTTCAAGAAGGCAATTGGTTGAGGTTAAAGAGGTTTCAGAGTGTGAATGGATAATTAAGACAATTCACCATCTGCCAAGCAGGAAAAAGAACAATCAAAATAGAATCATACACTCCAACGGAGTAGCAGAGTAATAGCTGACAGCAATTATACCTGGTGTTCCGGTGATTATTATTTCATTAGGCTCACAACTAAAATGATTCCTTTGCTTGTGTAGACAGGAGTGTGGCTTCTGCGTACTGCAATCTCTCGATCCATATGGGTAGCTGCCATCCTTTTATCACACACAATAAAGAGGATGTAACATAGAAGAAAGAATGCAATTTTACTAGTTTTTCTGTTGGAGACACTGGTCTATATCTCTACATTTAGCTGGTCATTTTCTTTATGTAAAACAGACATAACTGGTAATGTATTTAAAATTGAGGCGAGCTTGATTAATATTGAACCCTGATAGATTTGTAGTTTGACCTGGAACCATGTACATTATCCAAAATGTGAAATCATCAAGAAACTGACTTTTACAAGAGATCTAAGCTGGACTCTACTGTGCATCATTACCCGAGCCAGTTTTTTTCTGTGTCACATTATAAGTTTCAGATTAATTTAAGGTTAAAATCCAGAAAGAAACTGCATGTTGAAAATTTAGAGTGTTGAAACAAAGGGAAAAGCTAGGGGAAATTTACTGAATTCAGTGCTTCTCAGATGGCTGGCTTTTCGAATGTGATACAATATGTAACCCCATCACACCAACAAAATCACAGCAGGCCTTGGCTGAAAATAAACAACCACATCTCTTCAGATGAGAGACACTGGGCAAGCTGCAGGGACTCCTGCATGTGGGTAGAAGGATAATAACTGCTTATTCCTTTTACACACTCCCCCAGATTGGAAGGTATCTCTCTACCAGATGGAGTAGGAAGGAAAGGAGTGGACACTAAATTTGTACAGTAATTTTGGTGCTGCATTTAAATTTCCTCATGATACACAATGAAAATTATTAGTTATCTTGGCACACTGTAGGACTGCATGGAAGGCAGTGTAATGCAACATGATATATCACTACTCTGCTATAGCAAGCTAAAAAGTCCAAAATACAAATAAGCTTCTACCTTCCCTGTATAAATGATCTTTGTAAAGGAATTCAGCAGATTATCCGCAATTTTAGCACCTGGATGTCTCTAATGCAATAATTAATGACTGTGGCTTTTGACCATCTGTTTTACAAGTATTGTGGCAGGTGTGAATACCTGCTACCCAACACTAAAAGTGGGTTGATGAAAATAACCTTTTTTTCAGGACAATTATCTTCCTATACACCTTAAGAAAAAAGTTGTTTGTGAAAGCTTAGAACCATGTTATTTATAGCTGTATATGTAATGGAACAGTATAACATAAAAGTTTAAATGCTTATAAAGGAATCTATCATATAAATATTAAATACTGATGAAGATTCTGAAGGAGTTATTAAAATTAAACCTACATTTCATATTTTACTGTCATGGCTTTAGGATTTCATTGCAAATCTTTGTTGACAGAATCTGCTATTACTGGTATTCAATAAGGGTAATATAAAGTTGTAATGTAAAAGGTCATGGACCATCTTCTACACTGAAGGAAAAAAAAATCTCCTTTCCAATAATAGATAATCTCTTTGTTAGGTTGTAATTAGTTGGTACATTTATGCTTCCCTTTCTCAGATATAGGATGTGTGTGCAGTGTATGTCTGCAGGATAAAAGGATAGAGGATGTCCACTTTTTAACTTCCGAGATTTCTATTGTGTTGAAAGCTGTTGCAGGATTCGGATTTAAGACTATTAAATATTTCATTCCCAAAGGTGTTTGTGGGATTCATGTGGTTCTACTGTCTTAAAAAGGATAGAAAGTTAAGGGGAGGTAAAAGGAATAAAAACATTTGGGAGTCTAGAGGCAGCAACTTCTGTTTGAACCCAGTGGTCTACTTTCCATACAGCTCAATTTGATTAGTAAATTATTTTCTTTCTCGTTGATAACTGAACAAAGTGTCATTGAAAGGAAGTATCCAATGAAAACTTCTATGTATTGACTGCTTACTTTTGTGGGTGCAGTGAAGTGATTTCATATCTCCAAAATAACTGTTTTGCTGTATTGGAATCGGGGCCTGCTCCCAGATACACACCTTTTAGGATGAAGTTATTTCAAATTTAGAAGTGTAGAAATATTTGCTCACTGATTTATCTTATTTGTCCTTTTCATGCTTCTTAAAACAATATATTTATTCTTTTCTGTCCCGTCTTCAGACATTAAGCAATATGTACACATGGAACAAAATGGGTTTGTTGTTGTCAGCCATTCAGGCGATTTGGTAATTTATAACCCAACAGCTTTGTCTGCTTATAAAACTTAAAAAAAAGAAAAGGATTCTACGTTAGATTAGATATATTTTAATGTAGCTGGGATTTTGTTGGCACTGATCATGCTAGCCTGCTCTTTCCTGTTTAATTTAACCTAAGAATTGGTTATTTTCTATTTTACATTTTCTTACATCATACAGAGTAATTACTATTGCTAATTAGTGCAGATACAGTTTCATTTTATTTTTTTATATCTCTTCTGTTTCAATGTTTATGACTAATTCTTGCAGTAAGCTTTAATAGTTTTACAAGAAAAAAAAAAAATAGTCCTGCTCCACCACAAGTTTCAGATACCTTTTTTCTCAGTCACCAAGAAGGTGAAGTGAAATCTCTGGATATGTTTATAGCTGAAGACAAGCTCTTTTGTCTTCTTCTTTTTATGATGATGATGATGATGATGATGATGATTTAACCTTTCTATAAACAAGTCATTGTTAAGTGGACACTGGTTTAGCATTCAACTGTTGGCAGTACATAAATCACATTGTGCATTTCTGTTTTCTAGGAGTTGGGCATCATTTTTAGAACCAGAAAAAGAATGTTTGTGCATCTAAATTTGAACTTTCTTTTACAGGAATTTGGCTTTGTACGCAGGAAATTCATGTAAGAAAAAGTTAGCCTGAGCTTTCATGGAAGAGGAAGGTGATTTTATTATGAAAAATATCAAGGAAATTTAATTTTATCCAGTCATATTCTGACACCTACAAACACTAAGACAAGTAACTCCAGCTGCTGTAGAAAGGATCACTTGTGCACAACACATGAAAAGAAGTGTCATCTGCTAAACCCTCACTATGTCTTCTGGTTTTCTTTTGATTGGCGATGAAAATATGATTTTTGTACAAAAAATATATACTCTCTAAAGGAAAGATTTTACTACAGTGTGGTCCTTTAATCTCAGAATTTTGCTCTTCTCTTCTTCCAATTATTTTTATATCTATGCTGCCTATCATAGCTAGGGTAACTAAGGACAAGGGGCACCTAGGGAACCAGCTCTCAGAGCTTGTTTGAGGGCTGTTAGCTGTCATCAAACAAATGTGTATATGTATGTAATTTTAGGATCTGAATTCAGGTATTGCTCTGGCTACCTTAGAAGGGATCTGCAAATTCTGTGCCACCTGGGTCTCATTTCCGAATTCCCTTTTCTTATTATTCCCTTACTTTCTAGATTCAGCTCACATTGACTTAAATCTGTGTTTCAGGCTGAATACATTGACTTAAATCTGTGTTTCAGGCTGAATCCTAATAAGTCGTGAGGGTGGCTTCCCCTTCAGTTCTAAATAGGTTGTTATGTTGTGTTCCTGCTTGCTTGGATTCTTTGATTCCAAAAAAGAAATTAACTGGCTTTCCTGATATGAACAAAATTGAGGAAACAAATATCCATCAGAATAACTGAAAATGTAGCTAGAATCTGAAGTTCCACTTAACAGCACTGCTCACTACATATACTTATGGTATTAATAGGCTTCATTACGTGTTTCCTATTATTGTTACTAGTTGTTTTGATTCTTCTTCTACTTGCAGGAGATGGAATTCCTACCAGAAAATTGCTTATTATGTTTCTTCAACATCATACTACTCAAGTTCTCACTTTCCTGAATTTAGCCTTTTAAAACCTCTGTGAATTAATATGAATATGATTATATTTACTTGCCAGGTCAGAAACTGAGACATATAAATCAGCTTAGTACTTTGTGATGATATTAGGATCAGAACTGATACAACATAAATGTAAGATCCTTGTCACTAGAAGTTCATTCTTTTTTGGAAATTAGTTGGGGTAATTGGGACCTGCAGTCTTACCTGTTTCTGAATACTGATGATGTAGTAAAGCTTGCTTTGAATACACCCCTAGTATCTTTAGCCTCCTCACTTATCAATTTTGCCTGAAGTGCAGTCAGGGTGGGTCAGATGAACTCTTACTATGGAGAGGTGACTCCCATAGTATAGCCTTTGTAGTTCTGTTTCTATTACTTGTTCTTTGTTTCTTGCATCAGCAATAAGAAGCTGATCAGTAGATAGCAATAGGAAACCTAATTGTGATAAATTATTTGCACGGTTAGCAGAACAGGTTTAACAGAAAAAGAAGCAACAAAAAGTAAACAGTAATATATAAATAAACAAAGCACTACCAACTAAGAGTTACTGAAGAAATAGACAAAGTTCAGATTTTCTACCTTTAGGGAGAAATATGATAGATCCATGGGACAAGTACGCATGTAAATTGTAGGCTGCCCAAGTATAACAGTCATATAAAATTGTAAACCAAAGAAAATACTTGGTATGTAGCCCCAGTTTTTCTGCTGCTCAAAAATGCTCCTGAATGTAATTTGACTTTTTTTTCTCTCCTCATTTTGAAAGCATCCTTTTTCTAATGTAGGCTGTTCTTTGACACATGGAAAAGCTTTAGTCTAAGTGTCTAGGCATAATTCAGTTTTGTCTTGGCTTATGCTTATCTTAACAATATCACAGTTGACAGTTTTCCTTTCTGTGATTTATACCTGTGTTTTAGGCTTTTTATTACACCATGGTGTGGGGTTGGTGACAGAGACAGGCTAAATGAGTTTCACACAGCTTCCATATCTGGAAACCTATTCTATTTCTTTTTTGGCTCATTTTTGTTGTTGTTGCCAAGGCCCAGATTTCTTTATTTCTTTTTGCAGATAACAGAATGAACATCTCTAGAATCAGCACTATATTTCCTTCTCTCCTAGCCTATCAGCCCCTTTTCTCATTTTTTGTTAGGCATTTTCTCATAGCAGAAAAGAAATCTGAACATTTATTTTACATATTAAATTCACCTATTCTATTTTTCATTTTGTGTATGCATGTGTAATTTACTCACCAGCAAACTACCGAAGTAAAATTGTCTTTTAAAACAAATAATAATGATTTTAAAGTTATATGAGACTAAGAAACCTCTACATGCTGTTTTTGAAAAGACTAGCATGGTTAAGAACATGTAGGTGGGTGTGGAATATTTGATTCCTAACCTTGTAAAAGCATTTAGCTATAGATGTGTGAGGGAGCCTGGTCTGCTTTCAGTATTATAGAAGAATTTGTAGACAAGTTCCCTGACTTTCTCATGAAACTGCTGTGATATTCTGGGATCTTAACTAATGCAGGTCATGTCCCTTCATGTTTTTTATAAGCTTAAATTCAGCTTTAATTTTCACGAAGTTCTTATTTAATTTTCCTCTTTCCTGTATGCAACCTGAGCCTTTCTGAGTGCCATTTTCTATCATTTTCTGTACTTTGGGAGAACTTTGTTGGATGCATATATGCTTTCAAAATCTTCCTTGTGTGGAATTAGAAAAGAGATTAAACTTGGTACTAAGCATGTGTCCATGAGGAAAAAACAAAGTTTTAGCCCATTCTTGTTCCTTGGTGTAAAACTTAAAAGGTCATTTCAGCTAGGCTTTAATCTAGTACCTTCAGTGATCCAAGGAGTACTCCACAATCTCACTCTAGCTTCCTGTCTGTACCATACCAGGATAAAGGAAAGGAAAATTAGTATCCACTGTGGTAAAGCCTAACCTTGTCCAGAGGAGATTGACCTTAGCCATACCACACCATGACTGAGCCCTACTCTTCTCTGAGAACCCAACATTTTGGGACCAAAAGCAAATGGGTAATTTTCTTGGCAAACTAGGCATATCCTGTTTGCAATATTCTTTAGAAAATCATGTTAAAGCAATATGACACATCCATTCCTTAAACAGATGAGATAATATAAGTTTATACAATGTTAAAAAACAATAGATTGTACCAGATCACCCCACTGAGAATGATCTCTGATTGCATGTTACTGTGCACAGTCAGTTCACCTCTCTTGTATTTTACATTGCAAGGAACTTTCACTTTGTGGGTGTACTTGGTGTAAATCTATTCATTCTAGTGCTTTATCTGGTCAGAGCCAATATATTTTGTACATAGTCTGTGTTAGAGCTTAATTTTTGTAATTATTTAGAGTACTATAACTCATTGCAGGCAGTGTGTGCAAGTCATGTCATTAACCTAGTTACAGCTCTCAGTTCAATCTATACAAATCACACATCACAATTTAATTACATTGTCAGTCTGCATTGCATCAAATTTGTGAAAATCTCAAAGTTATCTAACTCTTAGCAAATGACAGTAAAAATGTGTGCCTTTTATGCCTGGACACCAGAAACCTATTCTCACCTAATGGGCTTGGAAACGTACTGATATTTTTTCCACACAGGAAAGTTAAATAGGGCATTATAACAAGAAAGCAATGCTCCCAAACTGTGAAGAAAAGTTTTATAGCCTCAAGGACCAAGGGTCCACGTATCTAAAAATAATTTTGGAAATATATATCAGTAAAGTGATTCTTGCTGACAGAAGCTGTTTTGCTTCTCTACAGTAGATATCAAAATCTAGAAACTGAATTTGAATGTTTTGATCTAATCCATACAGTAGTGCTGTGAAGTACACACAAGTCTCATAAGTTTGGAAGGTTTATAGAAGATTTTGGAATTCTGTTTTGTGTGAAGAAGTGATAAATATGCATGGATAGCAGACACCAAAATGCAAAAGTTTTTTTACTCTCAGCAAAATCAGAGTGTGATTCTTATTGCTCATGGGTCAGTGCATCAGTAGCGACAGTCTTAAAGGAGTGAATTGTATTTGCTGTGAAATACTTGCATTTCTAGCCTTTGCCTCTCTCCAACAAAACAATTACTGCAGTTTTGATCACTTTTTACTTCATTTCTAAAAGAGGGAATTCTTGAAAGTCTTCCTCATTTTACCTCTGTTTAATAACTACTACGACAAGAAAAGCTTCTGTGTTGTTTTTCCATGATAAAGGCTCACTTCTGAGACTATTTTCTGACAATATATACAAAGATAAGGAGTCTTGACCTGGATTTTAATGTGTGCTTTGAGGTATCAAACTATGCAGCATATGCACAACCACCCCTGCCACAATTGTCCTAGATAATCCTGTAGTATCAGAGAAAGCTCAGTAAACAGCCTTTGCCCAGCACCTCAGTGCTTCCACATCACTAAAATTTATATGTATATTTCTTAAAAATGAATATAGAAATTTTTATCAAAATGCTGAGTTTTAAAAATTTTATTATTCAAAAGCACTGTAAACGTGAATGTTCATCTTTAATTAAAAGTGCAATAGAAAATCTTTGGACAATTCTTGTTTTACTATTTTTTTTCTGAAATTTTGTCTGAACCTTCACTGTAAGCCAAACAAAAACATGTGGATTCTAGAGCTTTAAACTACTTTATATTTTATAAGCTTTATACTACTTGCATGGAAAAGCAAAGAACTATTTGAATAAGTTAAGGTGATTACAGGTCTTCTCACATGTCTCTGGCTCCATGGTAAAGTTCTGCTGTGCAGTGCAGTTGGATCTATCCCTAACAGCTCCAATTGGTGCCTGCAATGTGTCTGGAGGAGTAAGAAGGGATTATAGCTGCTGAGGCAAGTGGGAGACCCAAGGGATAGAAGAAAGCAGAGTATGCTGGTAATTATGAGATTGTAGGTGTCATAGGTTTTATGATTGCACATAGAGCACCATGCAACGACCCTTCTTCTAATTGAATGGTGGCTCTATGAGTGCAGAGGCCATCATTATCTTTGGCAGGCTTTTATCACATGCTTTGAAAGAACCAAGATAACAGCATTCTCTCATAAAGAAAAAGAAAAAAGCCATTTCTCAAAATAAAAATATTGTTCCCTTGCTAACTGGCTGGCATTTCACCTTTTTCTACACGGAGTTATTTTTTTTTCCTATTCTAAATACTCCTGTATGCAAACTGAAAAAAATATTAATAAAGTAAAAAATAATTAGGCTATTTGAAACTTCACAGACAACTTGAGCCTTTAATGCTCATCTGCTAAATCAAAGACATGCATAATATATTTAGATTTTTTTAAAACAATCTAACATCTGTTACTATTCTGCATAATTTTGATTGAAAGTAGTGAGATTTATGCTATTTGTTTCTGAGATTCATATTTCTGTGAGTAAGGACACCAACTCCTTGATAATTGCTTGGTGGTTTATTCATGTTTGGATCCTTTGTTTGTGTGACTTTTGGGATGGTTGTATTCTTTTCTGAAGGACACTTTATTAGAGCACACAATTCCCTTATATAATGGAGCACTCCCTGAACAAACACTCATTGAACGAATAGTGTTTTTTATGAAATATTGCAATTTATATTACTGTATGACTTGAAACTCAAAACATGGAGAAAAATAATGCTGTTTTGATACTGCATGAACACAACCATACCATTTTCCTTCTCACACACATAAAACTTACAAATATAACATAAAAGTAAGAAAACAGGAATCAACAAAGGAGTGAAAGGAGATTGTGAGAATGCATTGATCAACAGGACGATCTCAGCATATCAAAACCTTTGTTAACTTTTTCTCAGCTGTCACAAGAAAGCCGTCTACTAAGAGGAGAAATAAAAAAAAATGATGGTGAATCACTCAGTGGGTGTTTATATGTACTTTCTCATAAAAAACAGGAACATCATGAAAAGCTTGCAGGGATTTAGAATAAGTGATCAGTAAGTGTAATGTCATGGGCTGATTAAAAAAAAAAAAAGACAAAAAAAGACACAGCATAGAGAATGAGAGGTGGATAAGAAGTAGGGACACACTGTATATCTCAAAGTCTTTGTCCCCAAAGTGATATCATGGGTGAAGGTCATCAGGCAGAGTTCCTGTATCTTGAATTGCAGCACCCACATCTCTCACAGAGGGGTCTGCAAATGAGGGGATGCACATTTTTGCCCAGAAGGTGGGAGGCACATATGCAAACATGCACCAAGTGTATATGTGGATGTGTTTGTGTACATGGTGAGACCATTTCAGTATTAGTCATGAAAGGATGCTAATAAACATCTACAACATTGAAACATTTAAAGACACTTTGTTAATTGTCTTCCTGTTGTGGTTTAACGGTTTTATCACAGACACTGATCTTGTGTGCATAGCTTACTGATTGTTGGTTAATTACATATCAATAATAAATCAATAAATTACATCAATTCTGATTCGTTTTAAACCATGTGCACTGAGGTGTTTTTCCTCTCTGCTGAATAACTAAGAATAGCTTCTGTGTAGGGAAAAGCGAGGACTGAAAATTGAACAGAAGAGGGTCTTCACTAGTTCAAGAGGTGGTGGCTTGGAAAAGTATGGCTAGCAAAACTTGAAAGGGAAGTTTAGAAAACTAAGAGATTTGAGGAAGTATTGGTAAAAGACACAGAGAGACACTTGCACTTTGACGACAGAAAGGGACATCAGTTTGAAAAGGAAAGGAGAATAGTAGTGGAGGTACAAAGGAATCCAGAGAATGCACTGGGAATACAGAGGAACATAGAAGGCTTATAAAATAAGACTAGATCAATAGATTATTATGTGAAATAATAGAGGGAGAAAATGTGGGATGAAAAGGAAGGGAGAAGAGAGCAACAAAGGATTTGTTTTGGGGTTTTGGTTTGGGTTGGGTTTTTTTTTCCTATTTTATTTCTGGCCCTGACCAGTAGGATCTAATTCAGGGAAAGATATAGGAACAGGTTATTTGGGAACAGTTCACAGTTGAATTGATGGAAAGATTTAGTTATATTGGGAAAATGTATTTATTTGGAAATAAGATTAAAAAAGGAAAATGCATTTGAAATCCAGAATAACAGAAGTTTCTTTTGAAAACATAATGTTACTTCATTAAAAATATTTATATCAAAATATTTATTAAAATATATAAAATATAATTTAGGCTGCTGTCCAAAGTACTTGGACTTCTGTTTTTTTTCCTAACATATGTAACCATATACTATCATGATGTTAAAAAGAAAAGCAGAATGTCTGGGAAGCAATAGATTTTTCTGAATTTTACCGCTCACATTTCAGTTCTTCGACAAGAGCAGAGATTTAAGAGTTTACAAAGATGAGAGTTGTAGTTTATATAGTTGATATAATTTTTGAACATTGAAATTGTGGAAAATTAAATTAATGACTTTAGAGTGTCTTGAAGAGCTGTGTGTCAAGAAAACACTGTATTCTAGGTGCTCTGAGAATTGTCTTCTGCCTTGTTTGCCAGATTAGGTCTTTCTTGTCAAATCTTACATGTCAAAATCTTTAGAACACTTGAAATCTCTTCACTTGTTATGAATTTAATGACAGGTTCTTTTCATGACCCAGTTTAATTTGCCTTTATATACATGACCACCTATTGAAAATTATGACCATATTACAAGATTCTGCTACATAAACCAATGTTAATGAAATGAGAAATGGTTAAGTGAGTAGGAGGAGGAGAAGCAGAAAATAAACAGAGCAGTTGCTCCACAGTGAGAAATAAAAAAGAGTTCCGTTCATCAATGTGAATAGTTTTGATGTGAAAAAGGAGAAAAATTGTTTCATTCAAATAGTCGTTGCTTTGAGTTCTGAGGTACAAATGAATGAATAAAGCTGTAGACTAAGGCAAATTCATATAAATTGAAGCTGCAGAAAGTATCTGTGTGAAACTGAAATGAAAGCATCTTGCCCAATATTATTAGCAGTCAAGAACTGCTGAAAAAAGAAATTGTTTACTTAGCTACTTTTAGAACAAACAGTATGAAAAAGCAAAACTGATGAGTACTTTGACTATTAATGAGAAGCACTGTAGTGGTACAAGCTACTAGGTATTCTTGAAAGACTGACAAGAACTGATGTATTTTTGAAGGAAAGACATAAATATTTTGGCCTAAGGAAGATGGAGATTTCATGTATTATAGCTTCAAAAGTATTTTCACTCTTGTGGATATAAAATAGGAATCTATCAAAAAACTGAGGATTTTTTCTGTTATCATGATACCCCTCTGAATGGAGTCCTAGGAAAACACAATCATAAATGCACTTCATGTGTTCATACAAAATATCTTTTTGTATGAAATTTTGTATATGACTGGCAGAAATATAAGAAATCGGAAAAAAAATGCTTTACAGGTGTCACTATAGGACACGAAAAAGCACAACGCCAGCCACTGCTATTGTCAAGGTAAAAAGGTCCAGTTTATTTTCTGACTCCAGAATTTATAGTTTTCCAAAGGTGACAGTGGATTGGAGGGTGAAAGTGCCACCTCTCCAAAGACACTGGACAAACTATCAGTCCATCAAATTTCTCCGCCTCTATGAAGGAATGCAAAAACAATAAGTTATTTACAGAAAGTGTGTGAGAAAGTTTGCTACAAGTATGTAAACTTAGAAGGCTTTAGAAAATCTTAAAAAATCAGGGTGACATACAGTTCAAAATATGCCTCTTGCTTTGCATTACAGTTATGAACATATATACACTAAGAAATTCAAATGCTTCACAGTATTCAAATGGTTGATATCAAAGTATGTAGACTGTTTTAACTTTCTGTGTTTTAGTGTTAAAATACCTTGAAGATGCTTCTAAAATAAAAATAGAACAATGTAGACACAAAATCAGACACCATGGTGAGGTCCTAAGGTGTTAAACTACTTCTACGATTATATGGCCAGCTATTTTGAAAACAAGACAAAACTAAATCAGGCTTTTTTGATGCCTATTTTTCCTTTCAACATTTCCAAGAACAATGTCCAAGAGCAGTTCAGTTTTCTAAAGAGTACTATCTTGTCTGATTTTGGAAACTCTCCTTTTCAGGCATTACATGGAATATTATTTTGATGTCAGGGAGTCAAAATTAATAAGAATTAATTAACAAAAGAGATTTCGTGACCTTAGTAAGACTGGGAAGAAGGCAAGATTGAAAGCGCACTTTTATCAATCATTATGTGTGGTGTACGTGGTGGACTGACTGGCTTGAAGGAGTGTTATGGTGAAAGAGACAAAGTCTATTTCACTCTTAGCACTTAGTCAGCTGGCAAGCTGTATGAACCATTACAACTACTGGTTGTTAAAGTCAGTGATCTCACCAGGAAAAGGATTTCTTGAGGCTTTGCATTAGAGAAAAATAGAACTCTGCTTCAAAGTGTTTGGTCATGTTTTGGTCATGGTAATAAGAAAGATATACCTGAGACTGTGTTTGCCTCCAAAGTTACTTGAAAACAGTCTTATATCCTTCTTCACTGAATTATACACCCTCTTGAAGTATATTTAAAAAAAATCCAACATTCCATGAGGTTTGCCATTGACATCACCTGCTCAAGACCACCACACAGCTTCATAAATCTCCTCCGATTCATGCATTGTAAATGTTGAGCTGTGGGTCTGGTAAATTTTATGACTGCACATTTTCAGCTCATGAATTCATAACTAGACATTTGCAACTTGAAAATCTTATTTAAGAACTGTGACCTTAATGTGTAAAGACTTCATGCACTATGGTGACAGTAGAAAAATTATCTGATTATTGTGGGAGTCAAGCCTATTGCATTTGTCTCTAAAAGTCTTAGAGCAGAGGAGAGCATTTTATTTAAGAAGTATCAGTGCAGTTAGATTTTTGTCTGGGGGTTGTATGAAATAAAAACTCAGATCATAATACTTCTAAGGCAGAGATATCTATTGAATGTAGGCTTAGATAAAAGTAAATAGCATAAAAATTATTATGTTAATATTTGTGATGATTACAAAATAAATATTGCTAACCCATAAGATACAAATTCCTATGTTCAGCTATCTAAATGTTAGCCCTTATAAGTTAATATTCTTCTATTTACGTAAGGTTTAAGAAGACCTCTGTGTTTAACTTGAATTAGGGATAATTATGTTAGTTTGTACTTGATATGTTACAATTTAACATATTCATGCAGAATGTTTAATATTTTGATTGAAGTGAGACTAGGCATACCACGATATCTAGAAACAAGCTGCTTTGGTAGGATTTATGAGACACTATCAGAAGTGAAGAACTAAGATAAACATCAATTGTAACCAAACAAGAGAAAAAATTCTGAATAAATCAGCTACATAAAAAGGTGTTATAAAAATAGGTCAATTTCATGTAGAGACAGATGTATTCATAAGAATAAAGTCACAAGTTCAAGATTTTGCCAAAGGGTTTAAATCTGCTCTTGCAAAAGTTTCCCTTCGCTGCCCAGTGTGTCACAAAGACAAGCATCTTTCTGAGTTTAGCCAACAGTGGACTTGAAGCTCTTCATTACCTGGATCTGGGCCAGCAGTGAATGCCTGTACATTTGGTTTACACTGAATGTGATTTTTCCTGTCCTTTGACATAAGAAAATGAACTTGTACATACATCTTGAAGAAAGCAGCTGTGAGAGATAGTAATGCCTGTTCAGCCCATACCTTTCTTAATAAATAAATAACTAAAGGCAAGGGGAACATTGAAGTTTTTATTATCGCTCTGTGTTTTCCACAGGACTATTATATATTTGAAGGAGAATGTTAATTACTTTGTCAAACCTGTTTGGTAATGTGTCAGAGAGACTCTAAGCTATGAATTTTTTCAGATAAAATAAGAGTTAAGCAAAAAGAGCTTGACTAGCCAAACCTGAATCAAGACTTTTTGGGTTTTAAAAAGCCAAGATTATAATGGAATTAATTAAACCCTGAAACTTCACTAGTGTCTTTCATGAAGAAAACTTTTCTGAGGTTAAGTCTTTCTCAGATCAATACCAAAATTGCCTTTCAAGAGATAAGCTCTAAAATGAAAATATATGATTGCTTTTATTTGTAGAGGTAATCACTTTGAATTCTCACTTCTGATATTTTAGATAGACAGGATTTTAAATATATTAAATTAATAAGGCATATGTTGTAAATGTGAAAGTATATATTTGTTAGGCAACAAAATAGAAATGTGCCATAATTATGAGTTATGAGACAAAAAATTGAAAATGCTTAAAATGTTTTGACTTTTGCTTGCACTCTGCTATAGTTTCACTGCAAGTGTTTTTGGGCAACACTTAAAATTCTTGGATATCTTTTTCTTTTCCTAGACAAAAGGGATAGAAATATCAACCATATGCCAAGGTGCATTTCAATGTATTTTCAATGTATACATGGGTTGCTTACTGCTAGAGAGTTTTGTTGGCCAATACAATGCTTAGCATAAATTGAAGCAATTGTGCTCTATTGTAGTCACGATCAGTGTTCCTTCAGTCTCTCAGCAGAAATTGATTTTAGACATGGAAATAATCTTTGACTGAAGTGAATTCTGCTGAGACAATTAAAAAAAGAAAGAGTTTGGGTCAAGAGTTCTGATTGTCTTTTCATAATAATACAATATTGCTTACCTTTGAATGAGTTAGTTAAAAAAAATCATTCCATATTTATAGATATAGTTTCTAAAACTTTGTTGCCATCTAACTCACTTAAAAGAATGTCTGAGAAATAAGCCTCTTAAAAGAAAACATTTTCTCTAGGCTGCCCTAAAGCATACTGAATAATTCATGCAAGTCATTGAAATAAACACAATAAAGAATGAAGAAGTTAAACAAATACACTTCTCTGAGCTGTGAGTTTGTATATTTAACTATTTGTTCCATGTGCAAAGTTTAGTCTTGCAAATCTTGATACTCTGAACTAATACTAGGAGGAAAAATGTACTAAGAGGATTTGTTCTTTATGTCTTAGCTTAAAATACAGTAAACAATTGAGAACAGACCCCTTGAAAGGTCAGTGATAAGACCATCTTGACTGGAAACATTTTAAGCAAATCTAACATGATTTTTATTTTTTTCCTCCTGATGCTAAGTCTCAGGGACCTTTTTTGGTTTGTATATAGTATTAGCTATGTACAATACATTTTTGCCTTGTTTAAGAAAAGATATGATTGCCAACAGTGGTTAAAATCTAATATTCCCAGTAACAATCTACATTTACTGTAATAGCTAAAAGTCTAAACCCAAAACCACCACAACCAAACAAAAACAACAAACAAACAAAACACTCTGCCCTAAATCCCAACATCTTTGCTAGTATACTCAGTCAAAATCTAGCTCTATGAATTCCCAAATTGTTGTTTCATTCTTATTTTTCCCAATTTCATACCTAGGAAAATATCCCACAATAGTAAAAAAAAAAAAACAAACCACCACCAGGAACCAACCCCCCACTCCCCCACCCCAAAAGTATTATTTTGTTCCCAAAATAGAATCATATAAACCTGCTTGTTTTACTAGTGTAGTGGTATTAGGGAATTACATGGATAAATATAAAAAATATTTTCCATCTTGATTTGTGATACAGGACAGGTTTAATAATGTTTTTGAAATGAGACATGTCAATGGTGGGAAGAAAAGCAAACCTTAAGACTGAAATAAACAAAAAACACAAAAATAAATTTAAAATAAATCATTTTCCAAGTGAAAACATGGAAAAAATATTCAGGATAGTGTCACATATAAGGGATGCTTTCATGTTTTGTTGTTTTTTACTAAACACTGCAAAGCATCTCTAGTTATTTTGCAATAGGCAAAATAATTTAATTTAATTCAAAATACATCCTGCTGACATCCACTGTAAAAGTAATAATAATAATTGCCCAATTCATTTATTTTTCTCTTCTGATGTTCAGGACTGGAGCAACAACAAATTAAGCAAAATGTTTGTGGTACTGCTGCACATCATATCATCATTTTCAGATCTTTCTATTCAGCTGCAGACAGAACATGTGCTACTTAAAAAAAGTATCATAATTTTTCAGTGCAAGATCTGCAGCTATATATACATACACATATATATATGTGTGTGCGTGTGTGTGTGCACATTTATATGTATATATGGATTTATATAATGATATAAGCCAGAGTTTTCTGTTAGCAAAACCACTCAGTGGAACTGGAGTTGAGCTCATAACCTCCTTGCCTCTCTCTTAGCCCGCTTTAAAAAAAAATATTCAGTGGTGAAAATATGTGAGTAGGAATGGATTCACCAGAGCACAGTCCTCAGCTCTCCACACACACAGGCAGACTTTACTGGAAATGGGTCAGTTTGGCAATATGCAGAAGTGGAAAGAAGTCCTGAAATCACATATAGGTTCAGCGATGAACTTCTCCTGCTCTTCATATCCCCGGAAATGTTTTCTCTCTTACAAGCTCTTACTTTTGCATACATGTAGTCATTTTACAAGTGATAAACGTAGATAAGGAATTAGTCTAAAACCAGTGTTACCACAATCAGTCTTAAACATCTGAGGCTTAATACAAGACAAAAGGTCCTAGAAAACATGAAGATTGGGAATGGAGACCAAAGTAAAAGACAGCAAAGTGATTAGCTTTCCAGAGGAGGCAGAAATAATTTCCTAAGTGTCACTCTCTATGTTTTTTACTGATGATAAAAATCTTCCACAGGCTGAAAACTTTTATTTGGAGTACTAAAAAGAGTTGGCCCATAAGAATATTTTAATGTCATGTACTGAATATTTTAATGTTTCTTTATGACTTTTTCTTCAGTTTCATTGGGAAGAATATCTACTTCATTGTAAGAGTTCATAGTGCTATTTTTATAACTTGTTGGCTGAATCATAGGCTTACTGGGAATATTGTTGGCAAAATATAGTTCAGTCATGGTGAACTGCTTCCAGAGTCCACTTAACATAGCTTTGAGTGTTACTTAATAAAATTCATAGTCACAATGTATACAAAATATCCCAGCTTAGTCAACTTGCGTTGTTTTCTGTTTCCTGAAATTTCTCTGTTGCCTCCAAGACATTTGCAAATGTTGGACTGGAAGAGGCCATTTCATAGTATTTTGGTTTTACACTTTATCTCTACAAGGAAAGTGCAGCAAAAACTTTAAGTTACTTCAGTCAGAAGTCTCCAGATTTGCACTTTGATGTCTACTAACCAGCATGTCTATTAACCAGTGTCATTTTTTTTCTCTCAATTGATTTAACATGTGATCCCTATTTCTACTAAATTAAAACACCAGAAACAGACAATACTACAGGTAGCTAAATAAGCTTCAATGCCATTTAAGGTTTCTATGCTTGATTGTTTATGATTAAATTCCCTCTGTTATAATATTAGTACAAATCAAGTTTTGGAGTTTTTATCTAAAGATTAATAATCTGAAAAATATTAAAATTTTAAAAAGACATTAAAGAGTAGAAAAACTACATATTTAAAATGTTTATCACCTAATAGTCTTTTAGATCCCCATATGACCCTTGGAATTATAATAGATGACATTCATTTAGTTTGCTTACCACATAGTTGATGCTTTTTGTTTAGAGATGCCATATCTGGCTTGGATCTTTACCACTGAATGAATCTCTCTTATGGTAACCTCTGTTCTATAAAATCATAATTGAAAAGAATTCTTCAATTATGCATTTTAAGTATAATTCTGATTTTTTAAATTAGTGATGTGGTATGACATCTGCCATTTTCCTTTTTCAAGAATTATACTATAGTGAGTGCTTCTGTGAAAATTATAGCTCATTTATTTTAAGACAGATATAAAAGGCTAGGTTGTTTGTTTGTTTGGCTGTTTGTTTTTTTTTTTTTTTAATCATAGATTTAATTTTTTGAAAACAGCACACAAAAAGAAGATCAATGAGAAAAAAATAATTTGTTAAGATTATGTCTGTAATGATACTTGACAGCCAGTTTTATTTGACAAGGTCATTTTGACTACTTGTACAATGCAAGTCAAGCTTAAGAGGAAAATTTTCAGATAGATGGATTTAATCTGGTTTATACTAACTACTATTCTTGTGGTTTAGACAGTTTCCTGAGCAATTGTAATTAAATACCTTACTGGTATAATCGACTTTTTGTAGCCTGAAATTTTCTAAATGAGATGCCACATCAAAAATGTAATGTGAATTTTCTTCTAAGGGCAAGTAATAAAATTTCAGTTTATTTTTTCCATTTTTTTTAACATCCAAAGTTACATTTTAATGAGATCCTGGAGATCAAATGACTGGAATTCTCATTTACTACAGGTGTCTGAAAGCAGCTGCTTCAGAGTAAAAAATTTGTATCAGGCATATGTTTTGTAACACATCACAGCCCCCACATTACCCTGCTTTCTGGTCAGTTAGTTTAGCTCGTGCACCTGGCTTCAGGCAGGTAAATGGTGTAGGGTGGGGGTTTGTTTGTTTGTTTCTTTGTGTATAGTTACTCCCTTATTTTAGAAAGCAGCATTTAAAAAATTTCAGACAATCAGATTAACTCTTGAACCTTTGTTGAATATACATATATATATGTGTGTGTGTGTGTGTATGCAGGTACTGGAAGCATATGGTAAATTTACTAAGAAAGTAAAGGATATTCATTTCTCCTTTTTTAAAACAGATTTCACATTAACTGAATTAGATTTGTCAAGACTTCACTTGCTTTATTGTCACATTTTCAGTGTGGTAAATCCTGAAATAGCGGAATAGAGTACAGCAGTACTTTGAAACTGTGAAGCTATGTATTGAGGGTATAATTAGATTAATTCAATGTTCTAATTTCAGAAACATCCATTTTCCAAATATCTAGGTTGTAAGATAATTTAATTATGACCTTTTTTTTTTTAATTGACATAAACTTTTATAGAGATTTTTTGGTACTTTTACTCCTCTACATTAGATCTCTGAATCTAAATATTTTACAGTACCAGGAAGGCAGAGGCTTTTATTATGAAATTCTAAATGGAGTCTGCTACCAGCTTCAGTTCATGATTCCCTCTGCTGCTCCAGTCTAATGCTGTTTCTGCAGATTAGGAGTCTTTAAGTATTGAAGTTCTGCCATTCAGGTGGAGAAACACATAGAGTATGGAGACAGGGCCACTATACATTTTGAAAAGGTTGAAGAAGATGCGTAACTACTTTTATTGGGTTACAGCAATGTGGATAACAGTATTCCTCACATAAATGTAAAGTTTCTGAGAAATATTCCATTGCTATAAATCAGGGTCCCAAGTTTGAGTCACATATAGATTCATTTTGTAAATGTAAATGACCTTCTGGGAAATTTCTGGAAAGTTTCTGGCAGTAAGTGCAGCATTATGAGTTTTCCATTTAACACTGGCACTAGTTTGAATAATTGCATATATCCAGGATATAATGGCCCCAGGATATAAGTGACCCCATGTGGGGAGGAAAAACATGACTCAGGGCATTAGTATGGTGATAATACAGGATTCATCAGACTGAGGAAGAGAAAGATAACAGAAGCATTTACAACAAATACAGGTCTACAGAAGAGGGGAAGGAGAAACGAGTAGTGGAGAAGGAGAGGGAGGTGGAAGGGGAGAAGAAAAAGCTAGAAACTGTTTTCTGCTCAGAAAAAGGGAAATTTTCAAGATTATGAGATTCTTCTCCACTGTTTAGATTTAAAATAGCAAGAGACTAGATGCCTAGGTATTGAGTAGTTTGACAGTTATTTGGCTTATTGGTTGTTTTTTTACAAAAAAAAAGAAACTGAGAATCTTTAAGAAGTTGGATTTCTGAGAGTACAGCTAGATAGAAGAACATCAAAGTAGATTTTGGTTTGGAAACACTATAATTCTTTTACTAGAGGCTGACATTTTCATGTTTTCTGAGTCAAATTTGGCTTCAGTGATTCTTCATTAATTCATGTGGATTTTTCCTAATGATGCTAGCTTTGTTTTTTTGTGATTGCACTGCATTTTTTGTTTGCTTTTTTTTTTCCTTTTTACTTCAATCTATTCCTTTAAATGATCCTTCCTTAAATAGAAATCATTCATAAAATGTAAAGGAATCACACTTTTGTTTTAAAATTGTAGTCCTCTTTCTCCCTCTTTTAGATTTTGAGGCAGGCCTGCTGGTGCATTCATTTTGAATGTGATTAACCTCTAATGCGGTTTTTGGATCAAAGTTTTGCAAACTAAATAACCTTTTTTTTTAAAATTCTAGTCACAACTATTCATTTGACAAAAGTTCAAAATCAGCAATATTTTAACCTTTCAGTTTTCACATGGAACATTTAATCCAATGATCTTAAATATTAATTTCTCAAACAGCTTGATTTCCATATGAAATATGCATGATGCTACAGAGATGCTACTGGGTTTATGCTTTTATGGCATAAAAATCTTGCAAAGAACATCATCATGGAAGTGGATGTTAGACAGATTAGCAAAGCATTGTGCAGTAGTAAAGAAGGAAAGACTTATCTAGGAGAATAAAAGATTTTGATTCCCGTACCTATTGTATTATGTACAATAGAAAGCTGTGTTTTCTTTGTGGGAATACAAGATGTCAAGTGATTTCCAGCACATTTTTAGCCATCACAGAAAAAAAGATGTTACTTCCTAACTGTAAACCTACTGCTAGCCACAACACCCATAAGAATGGGATGTACATAGGAAAATCCACATTAAAAAATCATTATTGTCAATATATGGATACATTAAGACACAGTGTATAAAAACTCTTCCCAGAATCTTGCAGCAAATCAGTGATGAAAACAGAGGATTAGACAGGTTTTATAATAAAGCATGTTTTCTTTCTTGGAATACAGAATATCAAATGCAAAGGTTGCCACAAGTTTCTTCATCTTTTTTGTCTTTTCCTGAATCTTGTAATGAAACGTGTGTCTACCAAGGCTTTCAAAAGCCAAACTAAAGCAAATAATTATTTTGGAGAAAATCTAATAGCCAGAGGTGTCAATTATTTTATTAAAATGGTAAAATATAAGTTACAGCTACTGTATGTTAAATGATGTGATAGCCTGGGAGGTATTTTTGTTTCTTGTTGTTTTATAGACTTAAAAGCTGTGCAGCTGTTCTTGTTCTATTAATAACCATTTGACCCCAGCTACAGGAAATGCTGCTGATTCAATTGCGTTGGTCACACATCATTTGCATAGGGAAGCCTTTCAGATGCATTAGTAAAAGGGACGCTGATGACTGCTATGTGCATCTCCTGGACTCTGAGAGTCTCTGGACTCGAGTGCTTGATCTAAATCACAAAGAATTGATGATGAAATATTAAATCTCATGCTTATGTGATGTCAGATGGAGAGCTCTCAAAAGTTGGAAGCTACTACTTCTTGCTTAATTCAAACCAACAAGGGATGGGGGGCCTTTGCTGTAGCTACAAAGTAGACCTAAAAGGAAACCCTTAGCTTTATATTATACTTAATGAAATATAATACTTAATGGAAAATTTCTGATAGATAACCTTATTAGTTATAGAAAAACTGATATACAGATTCTAGGAAGTGCATTCTAAACATATAAACAAATATTTTACTTGTGACTTTGAGCAGTGATATAAGGTAAATGAACTATTTGTAGTGCTAGCTCTTCTAATGTCACTTAAGGTCAATCTGATTCCACTTTAATTAAGGGGGCATTTGCTTGCAAAAAACTCAGTGTAGGAAGAGAGTTCAACCTCAGGAGAAACAAGAAAACTGGGTTTGGTCTGGGTTTGGCTCCTGTTCTAGGAGTAACTTTTTGTTTGGAATTTAATTTGTAAGTTATATGACAGTGTTAGGAGGGTTGAACTTTTATGAAACAGGTGTGAATATCAACTCAGTCTCTCTGACTTCAAATGACCATCTGTTTCTCCACTTAGTGTAGAAAAAGTTGTGCAAGAATCCTTCGTTAGACTGTAGTGGAGGGAGACAAGCAAATATATTTGCAAATTCTATACACTATTTAAAAGAAAGGAGACAAATAAGAATCAAAATGAAAAGCCAATAATCTGAAATTATTCTATTCCTATATCTAAGAATTTCTATATCTAGTTACCTGTTTTCAACCTTTTTCCTTTTTTAACATAAACACAGAGACAGGTTCATTCTGTTGTTTACATCAATAAATTTGTTTCCTCAGAGATGAGAGCTGTTTTTCTGCCTGCTCCTTAATTGTTCCTCATTATCAAAATACTTCGCTTTTAATAACTTACTTTCCTTTGTAATTATATTATCTCTTGGATTACACTGGAGTTTTCCCTTGAGGATTTACTCTTATTTGATTCCCTTGTATAATTAAAGATGTCTATGTTGTATTACAAAACTCCAGACTTTACTGGAGATAGCTGGTATTTGGCATGAGGTAGTGAGTAGGAGTTGAGAAAGTTTTTATCACATTTTTGTGATTTTAACTCAAATTATTTAATAAGATCATTCTGATCTTATTAAATTATCAGATCAGAAATATATTTCTGTGTATTTATTTTATAAAACAATATTATTGATTATCTCTGTCTTACAAACAGAGAAGCAGACAATAGGAAGTCACTTTCTGAAAAGCAGTAAAATAAAAACAATAGCTTGTCCTTGTAAATCAGACAACTATATTTTCCATGAACATATGACAGCCACTGCTTATAAATTAAAAATAAAAGTAATTGAAAATGCTCTGTATTGGATAAAACCAATATAACTGTACTGTTCTCTTTTGTGTGAAATTAAGAAAAATTAGTTTTGTATCACTTAATTCAAAGATTTTTCAGGCCACTTTCAAGTAAGTGAAAGGAGTGATATACAGGGTTTGGTTTAATTAGCATTCGTTAACAGCATTAATCAAAAATTATAATTTTAATTCTAAAGGTTTGATAAAGAATGTAGTGTAGGGTTTTGTGTGATAATATTTAAATTCATTCATTTTAAATAGACAAGGAATTACTTGAGTACAATATTTGCTTATTTGAATATTTTGAATGAACAAATGAGAAAATAGGGAAATACTTCTGTGAGGAAATGATCAGTTGAATTATTGAGTAGCATAAGACAGGATCCTGGGACTTTTGGAATATACATGTTCTTGCCTATTTATTCATTTATTTGCTTATTTAATATGGCATCTATTATCAGAAATAGTGGGCTGGCACAGTAACATGGCACACTCTTTATAGTATAGAGATGATTTTTTTAAACCTCAGTTAGGAAACATTAACATGCCAGGAACTGATTTTAAATATATTCTCACTACAGATTAGAGACATGCCACTAGTTTAAATCTGCTGTGGCAAAAAAAAAAAAAAAAAACAACAAAAAAAAAAACAAAAAAAAACAAAAAAAAATATTGAAGTTAAAAGAGGTGGATTGCCAGAGATTGGTGAATTCAGTCTTTGCCATAAAAACAAAACAAGGAAAGTAGCCTCCCCTGTAGAGAGCACTGGTGTCCTGGACGGTCGGGATGGATGGAGATGAGAGATCTCTGAAGTCAGGTCTTAGAATATACGGTTTATTGCAAAGGACGCGGGTGCAAGGGCCCTGCTTGGAGCTGCCGGCCGCAGATCCGAGCAGGCCCCAAGGAGTGGGGACAGGAAGAGACAAGGATAGAGAGAGAGAGAGCTAGCAGGGGTGGGAGAGGATGCCAAGAGAGCGTCAGGTCCCCTGGGCACACCTTATCAGGGGGCTTCAAAGTGGGCGTGGAACAAGACTTGGATCAATGGGGTTACAGATACCTGATGCTTCAGGGGAGGGTTACAGGTGTGGGATGAACCATACATTGGGGGTGAGACAGAGCATTCCATTTGACCCTTGGACCTGTCTGCAGGTAGAGGGAATTGTTTAATCAATGTGGGGATTGCCTACAGCTATACTATTGTTTTTCTAGTTGTTTAGTAACTAAGGTTTAGTATCTCAAAGCTTCTTCTCATTTCAGTCTCGCTTATAGTTTCTGTATTTTCCAAATCTTTTGCCAGGTAATCATATTTATAAGGCTTTCTGATTTCATCTTCCCCAACACTCCCCAACACCTGGTTGTCTCACAAAACCCCAGAAAGTTAGGAGTATTTCTTTCTCTAGAAAGAATCTGCACCACGAGATTAAATTGGAAATATTTCAGATACACTACTGAGAATTTCTGCCATTAAATCTAAGCATTAATTACAAGGATTATTAATCTTGTTTCATATGTTTGTAGCTTTCAGAGTCAGGCGAGACATGTCCAGACCAGAGCACTTTCAGGTTTTACTTGCTTTCACATGGTCAAATGGCTTCTGAGAGTATGAAAGAAAATAAGATTAGGCATTCCCTCAGTACAGTAACAGCATATATTTCGAAGGTCTACAAAACTTGCAAGTTTGCTTTTGATTTCTGAAGCTAAATATATGTACCAAAGATGTGTACCATCATCATTATCCTTGAAAACCATTGGTTATATTTATATAATTTTTTTCCTAGATATGCAACTTTAATGTTAATGGGATAGGATGAGATTAAATAGCTGCCAAGAAAGACCTGGTTCTAAATGGTCCTGCTGGACTGATTTATCTATGATGAGTAATAGTTTAAACATTAAGGTCAGAGGAAAAAAAAAGATTAAATTTTAGTTTAATCTATGAATTTGGCTGAGTGCACTGCAATGTTTTTTGTTGTTGTTGTGTTTGGATTTGTTGACCTTTGTGGTCAGAATACATTTGTGGGCAGAAGACCTCAGCTAATTTTTATTCATACATTACTTCTTGTATCATTTATGGTTTCTATTCCATGATTGCACAAAAATATATGCAAAAATTGAATATGAGGAACTGAGTAAAAGTGAAGACCTGTTTTATTTAAAGCATTTGGGTCACTTAGGCACTAATATTTCTCACGTTTACAGACTGCTTTGGTAATTCCATATTTGATTTTTAGAACACAGTCTTGACTTGTCTCCCTATATAATTCTTCTATATAACTGGAGATATCTGTGACTAGTCATATTAATCACATCTATTCTAGAGAAAGTGGTAGAGATTTTTAAAATTTTTGAGGAAAAAGAAGGCTTGAGGATGTTGAAATAGTTAGGAAACATAATTAATTTTTTTCATGTTAAACAGAAATAATTATGAAAAAAAAAGCACAATAATTTTAATTTCTGTGGTGTTATTGTCTCTATTTTAGATATAATAGAAACCAATTTAATTTTTTCCCATGTCCAGAATTTCAACAAGAGCAAAGCTAACTTCATTTTTATCCTGTGATGAAATATTTGGATTGCTTTAAAACCTTTGCAATTTATTTTGCTAAATACAAAGGAGGCTTATGTGCTTGATTTTCAGCAAAGGGTGATGAGGACAATTCTAGCACCTCTGGCTCAGAAAACATGACACTTACAAGTTGTTGCTCACTGGAGGAAAAATATCATAATTTTCTTCTCATGGGTTTTGCACTTTCCTCGCAGTATGCCCGAGGCCTCTCCCAGAAATGGGTCAGTAGGTGACACGCATCATTGTCTGAGACAGCAGCATCATCCATACTTCTACATATTAGTAACACCTGAATCCTTCAGAGAATTCTCTTAGGATATTGTGTGTATAATGATACAAAGTGTTTAACCTAATGCACTGAATGCTTGAAGTTAGTAGGAAGGGAGTGTAAGAAGTTGCTATCTGATCTTTCAGCTTTAATCAACTCAGGTTGATTAAAAGATTAAATCAGGACTAAGGTAATTGCAGCATCTCGCTGTGTTTTCCTGGTCCCCGGGCAGCTCCGGCACCTAGAGTGGTACTGCATCTCTCCAGGACCCGGGATCGCCGCGTGTTTCTGGACTCGGCTCCGTGCCGATGTCCGGGTGGGGTTGGCAGCAGATTCTCGCCACTACAAGTGAGAGACACCAGTAAAGAGTGAAGGAACGTCTGGATTCCCCATGCGTGGAAGGCTGAAAGTCCTTTATTGCCGCAAGGACCTGTGCTAAGGCACCGCGACCCGCTCCCAGCTGGCCCGTGAGGAAAATGGCCGCGAACACACCGAGGCGTGAGATTATATCGGGGACGGGGTGAGGAGAGCAGGGGCTCTCCCACCCAGTGGGGGCAGGCGCCGTGGCGATGACATGGATCACGCCACCCAGCAGGGACGCAACCGAGGCGGAACCCGGGCTCTGGGGTGGACAGGGTTGGGAGATCGGAGTGACAGGCACCGAACCCTCCGGGCAGGACGGGGAGTGGTCACAAGAGTGACAGCAGAAGCTCCAACAGTCAGGGACCCAGAGCGAACAGCCGCGGGGGAGGAAGAGACACAGGGGGTGCGCTGGGGTATACAGATCATGGCTAGCTAACAGATCAGAACTCCTAACCTAACCCCCAAAGCACGATGCAACAGGTAATCTCATTTCTGTCTGTATGGTGAAGATTTGTTTCTGGAACATTTACAGAGATGAATTCTCAGGCTTTTGGTGGAGAAAAGTAATGGGACAAACTCCCACCTCAGTAACAATTGTGACTTACCTTGCTGTTTTTTCAGAAGTGAGGTTATGATATGAGTATCTTTGTAAAACACAGTTTAAGGATCTCAGTGACATGACAGAAATATTTGGTTATCTTTTAAAAGTTGCATTTTGTTATAATAGATTCATTTATCCATTACTCTTTGCATCAAATACAGCATCTGCCCCAAAATCTGTGCCACTGCTCTTTTACCTGTGTTTCACACTGGTTGCTGGCCTATAGGTTAAGGGATGTCTGTACCCTATGTATAAATGCCATCTGGTTTGCAATTATGCTATTTCTTACCAAACTATACATTATTTCTATCAAATAGTTCTTGCAGAAACCTTTCTACTTCATGGTTTTACAAAAAGCTTTTATGAACTCCTCTCTTGGTCAGGGACTTTGGACCAGAAGATCTTCAGAGGTCCCTTCTTACCTCAGCTATTCTGTGAGTTTGTGAAAGAACAAAAAAGACTGTGTAGCATGCAAGGATTTTTTTTTTTTTGCCAATGAATACATAATCATACATCTGACCTCAATCTGAACAAAATGAGTAGTGTGTGTAAATCCTAAAGGCAAATTTCAAGTCTTTTGATCTGCAACAATATTTTTTGTTTCAGCTGCAGCTTCCTAGAAATACAGGATGAGTTGCAACATTTCTTTAATTTTATTAATAATCAAAACACATTAAACCCAGTGAGGCTGATGAAAGTATATTAATTAAAGTTTGCACCCTTTGATACATAGCACACACATCCTGTGCACAATGATGACATGGACATGATAATTGGAAACAATGAACAAATTGTTTCAAATTAACAGATTAATAATAATAATTTTGGAGAAAGAAAGCACTTATGTCTGAGTATTAATCACCAGAAAACTTTTTTCTTACAAAAGAAAAGGTATTAATGATAATAGAAAATTATATAGGATTTGGAACTAAAATAGCAACCTTTTCTGATCAAATATCCTAATATGATAAAGTGATGACCTTGACAAGCTGGAGAGGGGTTTAGTGCAGATGAAACTCATGAAGGTAAAAGTCTACTAAGAATTTCTTAAATGACAGTGTGACCTGAGTGCAACTAAAGTCAGTTTTCTGGGCCTCTACATATAGCCTATATACACCTCTATATGAGACTTTACACAATATTAAATACAGATGGAAATCTTAGTAAATGTAGAGAGAACTTTAATAATTCTTAACTTAAATATGTCTTTTCTTCTGCTTAGTTCTGGGTTCTTCTAAGCTGAGATTCTTCCCATCTTTCAGATATATCTGTAAAGTTGTCTCACTGCTTCCAGAAAATTACTAGTGGCTTTCCTTTTTCTCTGTATTCATGGAAGACAACTGTGTCCTCATTTGTGCATTTCTTTTCCTGTTTTGATGCATTCCCATGTTTCTCATTATTACTTCTCTATTTCAGAGATATCTTACATAATATATGATCATTCTATTTCTCAAGAGCTACTCTAACATTTTCATCTCCAAGTTTCCAAAGCATTTTTCTTGTTCCTATGTGTAGCCCAAACAAGGTGGTAGAAATGCCTTTTTCATGAAATAGTGTTAATACAGCTGACATACAGGCAACAGTGACAACAATAAGTGCTGATTGCTCTGGTGTTTTAAAAAGAAGGAAATGCAAGGGCTATTTTTCTACTTAGCAAGATTTTAATAGAGACAAGGGTTGTCATGGTTTTCAAGATAACTTCAGAGAGACATAAATTTTAAGTGAAACACTATACCTATCTCAATTTGATATTGTCCTTTTGCATTGCAGCTACTCCTAAGAACTTATGTCTGACTAATTGCATCCTATAGAAAGAAGCTAGTCTGTTTGAAAAACTCTGGAAATCTAATGCCCACTAGTTTTTCTTGACAACTTGTTCAAGCAGATTTTATAGAATGTATTATACTTACATCTGCTTATCAAAAGGTAGACTGAAACATCTCCCAGTAAAACAACCAAATACTAAAAGACCATAGTGAGTATTGTTCTCTTCTGCTGATACACTGTATTTCTATCCTGTAATTCCAGTTAATAATGCATATATCTACAGAATCTACACAACACACAAGAGTGCCATGCAGCTGTGCCAATGAATCTGCCCGAGATATTCTTATTATCTCCACAGAACTAGCTAATCTGGGCATGTGCCCAGTACTGCAGCCTATTGCTTGCTCACTATATGGCACTGTGATATTACTGCATCCTTATGCCCTAAAAAAAAAAGAAAAAAGAATAAGATTGAAAGACTGGCATTTTGAGATCTCTGTCTGGAAGAAGTGTTTCCACTTCTCAGATAATTTTTGTGGCTATGCTCTATACAGTCCATTATTGACATTATTATTTGAAATACATGGAAAGCCCAAGGGAGTAGACTTTTTCCAGAGTGATCCCAGTGAAAATGTAGTGGGAGGTAACATCATGTGCTGGTATCAGCTGGGGTAAAGTTAATTTTCTTCTCAGTAGCTAGTAAGGGACTGCATTTTAGATTTGTGCTGAGCATCAGCTGATAAAATAGAGATGTTTTTGTTTTTACTGAGCAGGGCTTACACAGAGCCAAGGACTTTTCTGCTGTTTTTATGGCCAGGCTGGCAAGAAATGTGGAGGTGCATGGTAGGTTGGGAGGAGACACAAACTGACCAAAGGGATATTCCAGACCATGTGGCATCATGATCCGTATATAAAGTGGGGAGAAGAATAAGGAAGGGAATGTTTGTAGTGGTGGTGTTTGTCTTCCCAAATAACTATTAGGTGTGATGGGGCTGTGCTCTGCTGGAGATGACTGAACAGCTGCCTGCCCATGGGGAGATGTGAATTAATTCCTTGTTTGATTATTTTGTGTATGTGGCTTTTGCTTTTCCAATTAAACTGTCTTATCTCAACCCATGAGTTTTCCAGCTTTTACCCTTCAGATTCTCTCCCTAGTCCTGCTGGTTGGGGAGTGAGTAAGCAGCTGCATGGGGTTTAGCTGCTGGCCAGGGTTAAAGCACGACACATCACTTCACTTCTCACACAAATTCCTACAATGTATTCTGTAACACACACCCACAGCCCCAAACACATATGCATACACACACATCTTGCATGGCTTACCTCGTTAACCCAGCTGCAGCCAATGGCACTAATTAGCATGGATGCAACATGTTCTTCCATGATCCATTACAGTGTTTGCTTCCTCTGTAGCCCTGTGGGCCAGTCTGACAAGGAATGGAGTAATACTACCTGTTGGGGTTCATTCAGTCTGGAGACACCCTACATTGTTACTCATTTATAATCTTTTCCTTGCATATCACGTGCTCTGTTGACTTACATTACGCTAATTGACGTTTTCTCACTTTTGTAGTAACTATACCTTGAAATATCATAGCAATGCCTTAATGCTCAGGAGAATTTGACACATTAATTCAGCATTAAAAGCTGCACATTTTCTTTTATATTTGAGCAAATTTGAGCAAAGTAGAAAATCTGATTAATAAAAAGAAGAAAGACTGGGCTAATATGATCTGTCTGAGGTCACATGGAGAGTCAATAATAGTTTCTGTCCTGTGTTCAGTGGCAAATACCTGCTCATTAGGAAAAATAAAGAGAACTGGTTTGTATTTCAGTCAACCATTTTTTTAAATCTTGATGTCTAGCCAAAGGACAACCAGCAGTTTAGAAGAGATTAAATTTCCTGCCACAGCAGTAAGTCAGTTTGGGATACATGTCTTTACTTACAGAAATACTTCTGGAATTTTGTCCTGCAGTTTTAGACCTAACTTTTGGCTGCCTGTCCCTTTTTGAATATTTTCCAGAACTCACTGGGGAGTTATACAAAACCATTATACTCAACTGGGGAAAAATATATCTATAGGTAGTCTGATATGAGATATAGAGAAAAATTAACTATTTTACAATCAGTCTCTTCAGAGTTCAGGTGCACTCCTTAGCCAGTCTAACACTATTATTCCCCACGTAGCATCCACACCTGAAATATTCTATTGTGAAATATGTTTCAAGACAGAAAGACAGAGTTCCTTTTTTTGGCTGAAATTTTCTTGTTCTGTTCCTCTCTCCAGAAAGTGCTATCAGACTTTGCTATCAGTGTTTGTGTCCTCTTCTGTTGAAAATAATTATTTTTTAACAGAGAGAAGAAATCAAGATCAGAACCAGTGAATAAACATCATCAGATGCCTCCAAAAATAAAAGGAAAAGTACAAGAGTTTTGAAGAGCTAATGTTTAGCTCAGGTGCCTATATTTCATCTAAATCATATATGTTATTTTTTAATCTGTATATCTTGCACTGAAATTATGTGATAGAATCATTTAATGTTATGAAATGGTCAAATCTAAAGTAGTTAGGTTGAAGAAGTTTTGAGTTTTCATTTTACTACAATTATTTTTTATTCTCTCTGAAATTTTGGGTCTGTGAATAAACTTTTAAGGGTTTCAGCATTTCTATTTCAAAAAGGAAATGGCTGTCATCTACTAAGTGGAGTAATAGTTTTTTACATATTTTGAAAATTGCATTAAAACACTTAAATGGATAATAATACTGATAAATGCAGAATTTATTCAACTATCTCTTTAAAGTAGATATGTATATACTGTGTGTTCCAAAGCTATCAAAGCACCAGACAAGTGTGCATTGAACACCCAGTGCTCCAGATGAACCAAAGGATCTATTGTTGAAATCAGGATCCCTGAAGCTGGAGACACTCAAACCTGAAACTGCAGGTTTGGAGTATTGTTAAGCCAATATTTTGATCAAAATAAGGACTGGATATAAATCCTCTCTTTTAATTTGCTAGATTGCAACCCTGTACAATTCCCTGACCTTAAAGACATTTTTAAACAGATTTATATTTTAAAAGACAAATTGCAGAACACCAGGGAAATGACAGAAAAAAACATAAGTCCTCATATTCCACAACATTTACGAAAGAGAAGAAAGGTCTTGTCATAATGAGGTCCCTAAAACACTGTGGGTGGAAATTAAAGATAAAAAAGACGAGTCCCACAGCCTTTTAAATATTTTATAAAGAAATGTAATTTGTATTCTAGTACATAAAGCTGCATCACCACAGCAAAAATACACACCACATAAATGTTTATCCAAAAAATCATATCAGAAAACAGTATGATTATTCATAATAGAATTCAATATAACTAGTTATCTCATAATCTAGGAAAATGCCACATTTTCATCAATAGAAAAATCTTTGTTAGAAAGAGACAATCAAATGCTCTCACGTTATCATCCCTGTCACATTAAATGACCTTAATTTTACAGGAAGAAAAAATTAGAAGTTTGACAGCATAATAAGCACAGCTTAGGATAACAAAATCTTCATTCTGCAAAACATCCCACTCTTGAAATGGCCCAGGTCATTATTAATCGATGGGAACAATTTCCTAAAACTCCTGTGGATTTCAAGAGTCCAGTGCACAGGTAGTTAAATGGCACCCCTCCTTCAAAGAGATTGAGCAGCTTGTCTGCTTGCTTTTGCCTTTACTACTTGAGATCACGTTGTGGATCTGGATGGAGTTTGCTTTTAGGTCTCAGGAGAAGAAGCAACAAATGAGCCCCTAACCTCAGGGAGTGTATCTGTAGAGAGTTCTGGTTCGTGCAGGCTTTTACTATTAATGGCCCTCACTGTACCCAGGCTGCTTTGCCATCAGTGAAAACAGAAGTATTTAAATCCCTGTGCCTGACATTGTCTCAGGGTGCATCACTCAACCTTTCACCAATAGATTTATATTCAAATTTGAAATAGTCTATCACTATAATTACCTCTGTGTTTGTAAAACACCCAGCATGAGTAAAGCCCAATTCTCAGCAAGATGTGGGAGTTAGCAAAGTATAAATAATAAATGCATATCTGAAAGATCACAGTGTTAAGCTAAAACCAAAAAAAGGGCTCCTCTTTCTTATGAATAATTTTCCATTTCCTGTTTGCTTGGAGAAGATACTAAGCTTATATTTTAGTCATGCTGAAGGATTCAAACTGATTTAGAAGAGATTTGCTTTAAAGCAAGCAGACAGTGTCTATATTATGAGTTTGGTATTTTTTCCAGCTCCTTTCCTGTGCAGCACATACTCATCAATCATATTGGGAAGCTGACTTATATTCTCCACACTTTACCACTAACTGGATTACAGAGCTGAAAATCTTACTCAAAGTTTAAAATGTGATAAAAGTAATCAAATTGTTCTAGTCAAATTCTAACTGTGGTGAATAGATGGCACTAATTACCTTTTCTTATTATGCTACAAATGTAGTTTACTCCATCTTTATTCATGAAGTAGTATCATATAGCCCACCAAGGGGACTTGCAGCAGTATGTAATATTGGCATATTTGTTTTCTTGTTCTTGTTTTTCCTCTTCATCAGTATTCTGTAGGTGTGGTTTTAGACTGAAATGTATTGCTATGTGGGTCTTTCTCATGTCTTGATGTAATTACAGCACTCTGCATAGTTTTGAAGTCGAACTTTTAGAAAATAATTCAAAAACGTCAATAATAAAAATGAGTGGCAGACTTAGTGGGGGTAATTGGCTTTCTGCTTCCCTTTAAGTACCATAAATATCAAATAAAATGTGTGTGTACACAAATGAAAAGTGCAAGTGTTCACAAGTAATATTCATAGTGTGGAAATAATTGGTCTGAATTTAGCCTTAGGGTTTTGCAGTCATTTTGTACTGATTTTGGCTGGGGGTAGAGTTGATTTTCTTCACATTGTCTGATATGAGGCTGTATTTTGGATTTGCACTGCAAACAGTCTTGATGACCCAGGGATACTTCCATTACTGCTAAGCAGAGCTTACACAGAGCCAAGGCCTTTTCTGCTCACCTACCAGTGAGGAGGCTGGGGCAGCACAAGGAGGTGGGAAGGGACTCAGCCAGGACAGCTGACCCCAAATGACCAAACAGACATTCCATACCATAAAGTATCAAGTTCAGCAGTAAAAGCCATGGGAAAGATGAAAGAAGAGAGGCATGTTTGGAGTGATAGCTTTTCTCTTCCCAAGTCATTGCGGCTTACGGAGCCTGACTTTCCTGGAGATGGTTGAACACTTGCTTCCCTGGGAAGTGGTGAATGAATTCTCTGTTTTGCTTTACCTGTATGTGACTTTTGCTTTTCCTATTAAACTGTCTTTGTCTCAACCCTCGAGTTTTCTCACTTTTTTAATTCCAGTTCTCTCTCCCATCCCCACAGGGTGGGGAGTGAGCCAGTGACTGTCTGGGGCTTGGTTGGTGGCTGGGGTTAAACCATGACATATTGTGAAATCATGCTAAACATAAAAAAATTAAATTTACTTTATGTAGAAGTTATCAAGATAATTGATAGTGAAATCCACTAGTTCACACCTAGCAATATCTGGCTCAGGTGCTATTCTGCGAAGAAATTCTGTGAACAGTCTATTTTTCTAGAGACTGTGCCTAAAAGGTTTGTTCTGAGTATTTTTTTTTTTTTTTTTAGCTTACAAAATAGAGAAGGAAACAGCATTCTAGCTGTTTTGGTCCTTCTTATGTTTGGAGGATCTTTTCCTTAAGATGAAGCTTCTAGACAAAAATGTCTTGAAAAATCACACTTGCTTCAGCTGAAGTGTTTGTTCAAGCATCCTTGCAAAGGATGAGGCTTCAGTGCAATTTCAGGACCAGCTTTTTTTCCAGACACACATTTTATTTGATCTTTATAAAGTATTCAGAGACATCAAGTACCTATATTTTGAATGTATTACTGCAATGGTTTTTCTAGATTTAGATAGAAAATGGGAGATGATGGTAGAAAGGATTGTGCCACCTCTTCTTACAGCAGAAAAATAGACAAATTCCTCTTTATGGCCTCAGACCATATCATCCTTACTGTATCATAATCCCTCAGGTAAAAAGGATAAGAAATACAACTTTGTGTAAAGGAGGTTTCATCTAGGCATGTTACCTCTATAATTTCACCAGCATGGAGGCACAAAGGATGAGTGATTCAGAAAATTTGCACTATGACCTTTCTCCCATGCTCATGGAAAGTAGACAGATTTAGCAGGGAAAGGCATAAAACTTGCAAGATCAGACAATTTGATTTGTTCAGAGCTGATTTTCAGATGACTGTTGGCAAGATAATAAAGCCCAGTGTTGCTCCTTTTTATCTTTAAAAATAAAACCCACTTAACTTCAGTATTTTACCCATAAATCCAGAAATGGCTATACTGGAGCTACCAATCAGCTACCATTAGCCATTTCAAGGAGACTGCTCACCTCCTGTTATACATGACTGTCATTTATCCTTCCTCTGCCAAATGAAAAAGGAAAAAAAGAAACAAATTCAGCTTTCAGACAGTCACATCTTTGCATCTAATCAATGTAGCCAGCAAAAAACCTTAACATTTAAAACCAAACCAAACCAAAAAAACAAATGAACAACAACAACAAAAAAAAAAAAAAAAAAAAAAAAAAAAAAAAAAACCCAAAAATTTGACCAAAACTATCTAATTCATGCCAGATTTTGAACAATATTACCTAAAATGCTGGTTTTGTGTCTGAAACTTTTGTAAGGAGACAGTAGTCAAAGAAGAAAACATATGGGAGAGTCAATTCCTATCTGATTAAGAACTATCTGCTTGTTACATACAGGCTTTGGGTCGAGTTATTACTATAGCAGGGAAAAGGTACAGATATTAACAATTTCTCTGAAAATTTATTTTAAGACTTGGTTGCATCCGTATGGAAAAGTCCAACCATTAACAGACTTTTCAGTGGTACATGTGGATTTTCAAGGTGTCAGAGCCTGGTGAAAATATTGAACAGAGAAAGAAAAGGTTTCTTGAAGCTTGAAGAAGTTGTGGATTGGAATTTTAAGTTAAAACTGTGATGGAAAACACTTTTATTTAATCTGAGGTCTCAGTTCCCTCTTATACTGCCTGAAGACCAGAACATGATCATCTGGACTGGAAAATACTTTCTCATTCCCTCAAAAGCATCTGAGCTACCTTTATGATAAATATCCATCAAGAGGAAGAGTATTTTAAAGAGAAACCTGCTAAATTTCTTACATTTTTACTGAATATAGAAGCTGATTCAGCTACTGCTTAAGTGCGTGATAATAAATTTTTAATATATTTCCAGAATAGATGACAAATACCTCTAATAATCCTATGCAGACATTGTTTTGTTTTCTAATGAGAATTATCTTGTGTTTTTCAGGGGTTATATACAATCTGCATGAGGCACAATATCTAGGCTTTATTGATCTAACACAATATATCACAGAACAAGTAGAGTAATCACCAATCTAACAGAAAATGGATGTACTATTAGTGCTAAAATAATGTTAGAAATGGATGGAAAGTTGATCACTGACAGTGGTAGAAACCTTTCATCAAGAAAGAGTGGCAGCACAGTACAAGAAAAAAGACTTTACAGTTGACAAGTTGTATGGAAATGCAATTTGGCCTGGCTTGGTAAATATAGCATTAATTGAAATCAAACTACATGCAGAAATATTTTTTAATTATTTGAAAATTGCTTGCAATTGTAGATCTGCATAATAACAGTACTGTTTGAAATTATCCAACTACAGATCCTCAGCATGAAGCACTTCTTGATGCTGATGTTCTTGCTACTATCTTACAAAATGTAAAAAAGGGCAGAGAAAGAGCCATTGAAACAACAAAAGCTCTGTAGAGTGTTGACCACGGTAATTAAAATATATTCTCTGGCTTCTAACGCAAGGTAATGTTATTTCCAAGACTGAGCAATCCTTAAATATATAGATCCACACTTGAAAAAAACCCCTATTACTTTTGATGTTACTGCAAATGATTTTGTTTCTCTTCAGGAAACAAAGACTCAGTTAAAATGGCATGTTCTTTCCGTGACTTGCTGCCTCCTGGGCAATATCAATATATCTAATCATTGTTGACTACTACACTGTTGTAGTAGTCAAGTGAATGTTTGAATTTATTTAAAACAGGAATTAATCTTCTTTTGGATTACATATATGTATACATGTATGATATATATACATGTATGCAATATTAAAATTATACTAAAGTAACTTTTTTTTTACTTTGGTAATATATATCTCTTTGCATGTGATAGTATAAATCTTCACTTTTGGAGAATATCAGAAAATCTACAAAAAAATGTGGATCATAAATGACAGCTTATCTAAAAGCACACCAAGACAGAAAAAAATGGGCAGAGTTGTCAACTGAGGGGTGAAGAGCAGTTTACAAATGTGACTTCTTATTTTGATTAGTACACATCTAATTTTTGATGTCAGACTAGACCTTTCTCTTAAAAACAATTGTAGGCACTCTCTTTGTGGTGATTGGGAATGGGGCTGTGGCTGAGGCTCATCCCTGATGGGTTACAGCTGTGTGGGACAGGTGACCACTATTGAAGACAAAGAAACATGGAATCCTGAGGTGTACTGACCAATCACAAAAAGGTGGAGAGGGCACACAAGTGTGATGCATGTAAGCTGAAGGGTATAAAAGGTTGTACGGGGGAGAGGGAATAAAGTGCTGATGCTTGGAACCTTCTTTGGTGTCTGTTGTACCTCCTCTGTCAAATAATTGCTTTAAAGAGAGCCATAAGAATTGCTGGAAGCCTGAAGATCTGATAGAAAGGTAGATAAGGAATATTTGTGTGAAAGATATTTTGCCCTAAGAGATTACAAACAAGTCTCATAGCTTTGTATTACATCCTGCATTAATACCCATTTAAAGTCATGCTTCTAATAATGTCTTAAAACTTTTAATGGTCCTTCTGTTCATGACGTCTCAAGTGCAGCAGGAAAATGAATTTTATTTTGTAAGTTAAATGGAGCTGCAGAAGATTTTAAAAATATATTGCTACTTTCATGACAGCTTAAAATGAAAAATAATTTCACTGTAAGGGACTCTAGAAATGACCACATTACATACAATATACTATATTATTATAATGTGTTATTCTTATGTAAAATATTGAATTTTAATATTTATCAAGTAAGCACTACTGGATGATACAAAGACAACTTAAATATACTTGAAGTATGTTACAGAAATTTATATTTTCCTAAAGGAACCTCATAAATTAAACTGTTTGACTAATTGCCAAATCATTTGGTTCAGGGAATGTGGTCTCTGCCAGTGCCACACACTTCACATGGAAAATCTGAACCTTTGTAGCATTTTGAAATTTGAATCACAAGAAGCAAGAGCTGAAATTTAGAACAAAAATCTGGGTAATGTAAGGAGAATAAAGGGATCTGCATCTCTCTCTCTCAGACAGGTTGCTCACCAGCTAAAAGCTCTCCTCTGTCACAGTGCTCTGCTGGATGCTCCATTTGAACCCCATACTTCTAAAAGGTCAGTAACATGCAAGATCAGCCATGCTGTCTACTAAAATAAGTACTGAGTCCCTGTAGTCTAAAATGTTAGGAACATGCATGTGACAATAAAGCTTGTGGCTGAGGATGTCACTTTTTTACAGGAATGCATCAAAATTGGCAAATCTCATAAGAAATTTTCCATCATATTTAATTTTTCTGCAAAAATTAGTTTTAAAAAATTTGCAATAAATATGATTGTTGTATGAACATATTTTATGTAAAACTTAAAACAACATTTACCATGTTGGGTCTATTTTTCTCATTGTTTTCAGGTATATATCTATTTTTCATGTACTTCAGTATCAGCAGGGAAAGCTTTGTTAAAAAAAAAATTTCTTTGAGTATACTTGTTTGTTTTCTGCCTTTTTACATGGAAGAACCTTTCTATATTTTTTCTTCATTGGTGATAGGAGGAGATATATTGTACATGTAAACATTAGGGTTTCACAGCTGACTTGGGGTTTTAGGAACTCTGCGTTCACAACTTTAATTCATTTTTCCTCTTCTATCATAACAAATACTGGGGTTTTCTCTCAGCTGCGGCTCTCTTCCATTTTCTCATATTTCCACACTCCTCTGTGAAGTATTTTTGGTCCTGCTTGACCTACTGGCCTAAAGGGCTGATACCTTTTTGATTTTGCCCTGTATAGTATATTTGTATACAGACTTTTTCAGACCAGAAACAAAATAAAATGTTCCAGAGGGACATTACTCTCCTAAAGAATAACTCTAAACAGTAAATAAATATTTTATATGATCCTTCTAGGCAGGGCAATCTGTGGTAGGGATGTTCAGATTGTGGCCATTTGGGATACTGAGCCTCTAAAAAGAAATGTGACTACAGTATTGGCAGCTTTTTTTATTATTTATTTATTTCATAAGATAAATCAGAGAATGCATAGAAAAAAAATTGTCTAGTGCTGGAAAAAGCCTGCAGGAAAACCCAACATGTATTTCTATAAGTGACAATACTTGACAGACCTTGTTACTTACAAGGTGCCTTTTCCTTTGTGTCTTTTCTTCTGTTGTACAGCTGAGATAATATGAAGCAAAAATGTCTAACTGTTATGATGGAAATGAGAGCTCTGCTTTTTGGATGATTGTAGACACCCTTTGTTTTGCCCTCCTGCTCAACCTGCACAGACATCTCAAAAATTTTCTTTGCCTCAGCTGGTGAATCTAAAGCGTTTGTTACCCACTGCTGTTTCTATTGCCCTCAATGAAGTTAAAGATCACCATTTGATCTTTAGGTACTGGATGCAACATAATTTTTGTCATAGTTTTATAACATTCACTAGTCATTAAGTAGATGGCCTACAGGCTGAAATATGTAAATTAGCTAATTATCTGAGTGCTGACATAAAATTTAGTATTAACTCGTCTGCTCTCTAGAAACTGTCTGGCATTGTTAGCTCTGGACCTTCAGCACCTTCAATTCGGCTTGATTTCTGCAGCTATACACTGCATAGGACCCACATGTTTTTTGTACCACTCATCATCCTTTGTGGCTTTTCTCTTCTGGGTCTTTTCAAGCCTTTTTTGTTGGTGTTAGACAAAAGTTATTTATGGTGTTTTTAATGCCCTCTAGTGTACTTCTAGTTTTTATGGTAATGGTTCTGAGCTAACTAAGCTATGCTGAGACCTCCACATCAGTATTGATATGCCTGGAGGCTTTCAGAGGGCACAGAGCAGCCAGTACCATCACAACCAGTTACTGTGCTGACTGTGACAGACCTGCCACAGCTGCCTAATAAGTTTGTATCAAAGTATGTGTCTGCAAATTTCCCTTTCTGAAACCAACCCTCCTGCACATGTTCCCTTGCAGGTTCCTCTCATGTGAGTTCTTGAGTCTGGTATCCCCCATCTCCCAGGCAGTCCTGTCCACTTGCCCATTAGGTTGCATGGTGTGCCCTTGCAGCTGCTTCCCACCTCACCCCAAGGAGCAGAAGAGCAGCCACATCTGGTACATGTGTATGCCTCAGGCCACAGTTCCCAAATCTACTTGCGTGCAGGCTCTTAGAGAAACCAGACATCAACTGGACCATTGCACTCATCCTCCAGTGTTTTTCTGATAGAACCTGGTTACATGCCATTAATTACATGAATGTTAGTGAATAATGCACTGTATATATTTGGGTACATCTCAGGAGCTCAGTGCCTTGCATTTCTTGTGATGCTGCTGCTTTAGTTACAGATAAACTTTCTGGGGTGAAATGCAAAAATGCAAATCTAGCTCTGAATTCCTACACATGAAAGCATATACCCTCAGAAAGGCTATACAGAATTATGTATCGAGATATAAAAGATGTAGACTGGGAGACAGAAAAGGTTATGGACTCTGAATGTCTTCATCTTTATTCCTGGCCCTTCTGATCTGCCTGTGCCAAAGAATAAGTATCGGTTACCCTGTGGTTTCTGGGCGTCCATGTTTTGTGGATTAAAAAAGTTTAGTCCTAGAGATAGGGTTTATGTATGTACATTTTTTTTTATATATTTTAACTTAATTTACCCCCTGAAATATTTTTAAATAAATGGTGGGTTGGCTTTTATTTTCAAATTTAAAATAAAATTACAATCTAGCTGGAAAGAATAAAAAAATGTAACTCTTTTTTTGGGATCAAAAGGAGAGGAAAAACATCAGTCTTTAAGATTTTGCTCTGATTTATCAAAGGTATAATAGTAAGTAAAATAATAAATTCTTCTTTAACTTCAAAATTCTTGTGTAATATCGAGGTCTGTGAGATGGTGACCTATGAGATTAGGAAAAAAGGGTCAGAAGGAGAATAGACATAAAAAATATTAGTGTGTAAGGTGAAAAGATACATAAAATGAGCAGTTAGATGGTTTTGGATTAAATATAGAGGCATTAAGTGCTGCATAAAAGAGATCAAAGGAAAACTCTGCCTCTATGAATGAGTAGGCAAATGACAAAATTTCTTTTTTTTTGTAAGATGTGAGTTGAAAATTAAGTAGGCCCAAGAGGGGAGGTCCAGGATTGAAAGGTCATTTGCAATTTAAATAATCTATCAGTGAATCCAAACATGAAAGGGATGCCAGAGTAAGGAACACAACAGCTAAAGCTGAGAGAAGAATTAAATTATGGTTGATACGTTTTTGGGTGTAATGAAATACGTTGGTGAACTTTGGCTAGTTGTTAGAGAAAATTATATGTTAAACATTTGAGTAACTGTTAAAATGTCAGTTTATGGAGTTATGAAATCCATCTCTTAGAATATAAATGTTTAATTATTCTAAAAGTTTTTCCAGACCAAAAGGTAAAGTATTAATGAACCATAACTTTGTCAAACAGTAAAATAAATTTTCCAATTAATGTAAAAATTATCTTTTTGACTAAAAGTACTGAAGTGATAATCACATTGTTTTATAACCATATTAGTAATTGTAGGTTTTAAACAATTGCTGTAACACTACTTTGTAATTTGGACCTACTTGTCTGGTTTTCATTGCTTTCTTTAATGTGTGCAGTTTATTATGCAAGATTCTTAGTTTCTCTTATAGCTTCTTTATATAGAAATGTAATCATAGACTGACAGAATAATTGCCCAGTATATGGAGGATCTACACTTTACAACTTTATTAGCTTTTTATTCTCACTAGCAAATTTTGACTTTTTTGAGGTAAATTTCACCTAAACCTCTTTCCAGGGCATAAGTACAGAAATGTTAAATGAAAGACTGTATACAGATAGCAAACAGCATATGTCCAGGTGGGTAAGTGTACTTCAGCTAAAATAACACAGGGCCTTCTCATAAGAAAAAAGATAAAATAATAGATACAAGGAATAAAGACTACTGTTTAAGTATCGAGACTTTCAGAGTAATGTGGCAAATTAATACTTCATCTTTGTGCATTCTCTAGGTTTGAAGTTTTCACAGATATAACAAATCTAAAACCTGAACAGATCACAATTGACAATGTTCGATTTCTTTATGTGTGTGCAATAATGAAAAGAGCAATCTTCAGCTTGAATAAACAATTCTATGCCCTGTTACAGATGTTCAATCCACTCATGTAAGAGTCATGTCAGCAGAAACTTGGCAGGCATTTGTGTGTTTGAAGAAAATTAAGGTTTTCATAAAATGAAAATAGACTGCATTTCTAGAACAACTGAGTTCTAAACAGAGCTCCAGCATCCACTAGAACTAGAAATTGAGGGAAAACTAAGGAAGAATTGTCAAAATACTGGTCTAAGACTTGGGCTCCAAAGTAATTGTAGAACTTGGTGATAGATTGGATTCACCCTTCAGTTTCAGGTTGTAGAAAAGATTACAGACATGTAGCAATAAATCACCAGGATTGAAACGTTTTCAACCAGGAGTTTCAGGACAGAAAACTGAGGCGTTGCTGAACTTATAGTTAATTGTGATTGATAGCTGTTAATTGTGTAAAAAGTAGTGATTTGCAGGCAATCTTTCTAATAAGTTTTGTTACTTGGCTAATGAAGAGTTAAAATATTTAAAACTCACAGAACTACAGGCAACTTAATCTCACATTTATTTTGAGTAAACATTTTTAAATGCTAGGAAATTGTTGCATTAATAAATGCATTTATAGGCATGATGTAATGAAGGACAGTTAATGTGGCTTTTATAAAGGGGAGTCACATTTCACATTCATCTATTATATGAGCAAATCACTTGAGCACACAGCCAAATTTGATTTGGTTGTTACAATATGCATGCATTGGCAAGAATCTGTTGCAAAATTGTCTCAAAAAGTTTCTTAGAGAGATTAACCTGCCATGAGACTACAATAAAAATACCTTCATAGAATCTCTACTGTCCAAAAGAAGAAAAAAATAGATTGGTGTTAACAAAAGAACAAGAGTGTGGTGAAGCCTGTGTTGTTGCACATATTGTTTCCTGCGTGTTGTTTCACTATGAAATTACAGAAGAGTAAAACTCATTGTTCCACTGAGCTGTGATCACCAGAATTAAAAAGGTACTGGCAAGGGTAATTTTGATAATGAGGAGTCATAGAGAATGACTTCTATACAAGGAGAAATTTTATAAGTAAGGTTATTCAAATCTGGAAAAAGGGTGAGTAAGGATGGTATAATTGAAATATATGAAGTCATGAATGGCAGGTCAAAAGTGATTTAGGGTATCATATTCACCATTCATGACACAAAAACCAGCAAGCGCCCAAGTAAATTACCAGGCTGAAGTGTAAATCGCTTTTCATATAATACATAATTAAATTGTGTAACTCATTGCTGCAGGATGTTTTTGATGCCAAAATATAAATCAGTTCAAAAAGTAATTAGCTGAATGGATGGAAGTAAACCCCATTAAGGGCTATTAACTACAATGATGTGGGTACAGCAGTAAAACCTCATACTTACAAAAGGAGTCTTCATTGAAAGAAGTGCCTAACTTCTTTTTTTTTTTACTTATTCACCCCTGCAAAAATCCAGTGTCGACCAGTATAGGAGATGAGATTATGGGTCTCTGCTCTCACATAATGTAAATAGTATTGTCATAATCCTGTCTGATTAGTCCTGAGAAGGATTCAGGGCTCTGAATGTAAAAATGGGCACTTACGAAGTAGTCCCATGGGACAACAAGAAGATCACCTGCAACTATTGCATGAAAAAATAAAAAGAAAATAAGTGAGACAGTAAAAAGTATGGTTATTTTATCAAGATCTAATTATGTCCCTACCCTGTGCAGTGTGTGTGTGTATATATATAATTAGTTTGAACACTAGATTGGATTTCAAATTCTATAAAATTCAATTAAATTTTTCAAAAAACTTTAAGCTCAATGAAATAAATTAGTTATCATAGCTCTTCTTATGATGGCACACCTAACAGAAAAACAGTATTTCTGTTACACACATAACAGAAATTCTCTAAGGAGTTAATTCTATTCTTCATATAGTGCTACATCTCTGGGCTGAAATTCATATAAATTTCATTACTGTTATGCCTGAGATGGCCTCCAACCATCACAGCACCCACAAGTGCTCTATGCACTAAAAACCCCAGGTCCTGTGGTCATCTTCCCCAGCTGGCTCTCTTTGCCAGCTGTATCAGGAAGTTTTCTTCCACAAGCTCCAGGAACTCTTAGATTATTTTCTCTCTATTGCATTGTATTTGCAGCTGATATCTGGCAAGTTGAAGTGGGGTTAAATATTTCCTTTTTTTTTTTTTAAGGGCTGGGGGAAAGCACTTTCTTTTAAAATGTTGTTTTATTTCAGGTTAAAGAAAGGTCTTTGAATAGATTTCTTGTAATCAGGCATTTTTAAGGGCTACGGCTAGCACTGAGAAAGTGAAGATTTAGAGTAGTGTTCTCATTACACTTTCTTTCCCTTTTCAAGACTGTGTAGAAAGAAACCCTTCTCTTTCAGTCATTTTGTTAATGACCTTTGTCACTAGTCTTTGAACTAAGCTGAAGGCTTTCTGTGAGGGTTTCTGCCATTCTTACACAGAAGTCTCTGATGTAAACACTAAGAAGAAGGTTTAATTGATACGCTTAAAATAATTAGAAAGCAACAGTGCTCAGCAGGGCTGTTTAGGACTAAAGGCTAACAAGGAACTAAATCCCCAGACAACTATGTGATCATTAGGAAAACTCAGAGATAAAGCATGACATTTTGGAGAGTTTGGATTCAAAATATGTAAAAGAAAATAAAAATAAAGACAAAACAAAGTAAAACAAAACCAATCATCCCCCACCCCTTCCCCTCAAACTTGCAGAAATAGTGCAATGGAAAAGAAGTGGAATTTTTACATCTGTGAGTGCATATGCCTTCCATTTAAAGTAAAATATTTTAATATTGCTTCTGGTTGTGAGTCTTTAGCGTTGACACATTCTTGTGAGATTTTTGTATGCAGCACTTAAAAAACAATACTCTTTCTAATGCATGGTATTTAATCTTTTTCTTTATTTTACTATATTTTTTTTAATGCAGAGATATATTTCCATCTATCCAATACTAATTTATTCAGCTGAGTAGTAAGGTTGAATTTGTTACCTCTTTGAAACAGTTGTAAGTTCATTTAGGCTAAAGACTCTGTTGCCCACGAGTCATCTTCTCAGAATATGAGTAGTACTACAGTCCATCCAGATTATATCACTTGCAATATGAAACAGGATGAGGACTTTTCTAGTTCAGCCTTCCAAATTATTGCTAAAATATGCTCACTTCAGAGTTTAGAATAAATAGCCTCCAATTTGCAAACAAATTAACATATGTTTTAGGAAGGGCGTGTGTGTATTAAACTGTGAGATGACTATCTGCAGCTAGAGCTGATTTGTACTGTTTGAATCTAGTAGTTTTCATTATTTCCTGAACCCAGGTAGAAACAAAATTATTCTGCACACAATTTGTCTTTCCTGCCATTTTTCTGCATGTCCTATGGAACAGTTAGCAAATCACTATATCAAGTATTCCACTGAAATTAATTAAAAGAAGTGCATTTGCAGTGTAGTAAATTGCTAATGAGTCTCATTAAAGTCTTAAGATAACAATGATTACAGTCCATGACTGGAGGATAAGCTTCACTGGCTTTATTGTTTTCCTTACAGATACAAGGGCTGTACAAACACAGTGCACATGCCTTGGTTAATGGCATTACCTGGACTGTGAATCACGACCCTGCCTGTGCATGCATGTGAAGGACAGTGTTGGTCCCATGGCACAGTTGTGGTGGGTGAGACACAACCAGCACTCGAATTGCCCAACATCAGCTGTGGAGTCAAAGCAGAGGCAATGAGAACTTTTGGGTAAATGTGTGAGGGGTAAAACTGGGACATAGGAAAAGGAACTGGCTGTTTGATTTCCACATAACAATACTTCCTTAACTGATGCTGGCACTCATATTCCTATAATGAATAATGGTGTATATCCTTAGTCACCTTCTCTTTTGTTTAGTGAAAGATAGTACAGGCATTTTCTTTTCTCATCTGCTTTTGCAGCAGTAGCAGTGGTAGCCTTGACTAACCCATACTTTAAAGGATGTGCTTTCTGACTTTCTAAAACTCTCTGAAAAGTTATAATTCAATAGCCTGGTATTGTAAAAGTGGGTGAATAACTCTTAATGTGATTTTCACCAGTACTAACTGCTATTATTGTGCTCCTCTGAAGAATAGGGAACTAATGAAAACTTATAAGATAAGTTTGGGGTATTAGCCCAATAAGTCCATGTTAAGAAAAATCCCCAAACATTTTTTAATATAAATGTATAGTTATTATTTCTACTAAAAATTTTATTTGCAAATAAATGAGATAAATATGGATCAGTTATTCATAAGTTGAAAGAGATGACAGGGACACATAAAGTTTTGGGGGTGAAAAGAGCAAAATTTAAGACTTTGAAATATATAAAGAAGCAGATGTATAATGAATTATATAGATGGGAATATGGGAAACTGTAGAAATATGTACACATTAAATCTAGACTATATGATGTGGAAATAGAAATTAAAAAGTGAAAAAAAATAAAACCATCAAAAATTCCCTCAAATCCCAAACCCTTCAGTTGAAGAAAGCTGTTTCTAGAATTTATTTGAGGAAAGCAAATACAAGTGTTCTGGTGAAATTTGAGAATTTTCATTTGGATGAAAATTCTTTTCTATGTTTTTAGGAGGGCAAAGAGAAAATAATAACAGAACAAAATCTCAGTAAATAAGATGCGAACCACTCAGAAGACAACACGTAGATGAGTGGTATCTGATATGACAACAAATGATATCAAGCAGTGGAAATTTCTTTCTGAAAAAAAATAACATGCTTTGTAGATGAGGGACACATTAGGTAACATACCGTCTTGGTATTGAGTCTAACAATATTATGTTCCATGATATTTTTCTGAATAAGAAGAAACTATTTTGTACATGTTTGAGGAGCATGACTCTGATAGAATTTTCACATTTATTGACTGTTCACAGGTAAAAAAGGAAGGAGGTACTGGAAAGTATATCAGAGTGATCTGAAGGTAGCTTCAGTTCTGCTCAGTGTTTTATCAGACAGGATAATGTGGTGGAAAATCTGGTAGGATGAATCATAAGGGTACTAGGAAGACAGAGGAGGTATTCAAAATGGTTTTCAGAAGCAGGATTTAATCTGAAAAACCTGGACAAAATCCAAAAAAGGCAACATTTGCACAGAAGTAATGAAGTGCACAAATGCAAACTTATGAGAAACTGTTCAGTTTTGTAGAAAGAATTAAAGATGAATGGAATGAATAATATAGTCACAAATCACAGAGACAACTCTGATAATAATGCTCTCCTCCATTCCCACACAATTTCATAGCAATATTCTATCTACCTTTTGTCACTGGGCTCTGAGAGAGGTGTGGTTTACCTAGAGTTCATCCAGAGTAGGACACAGAAAAAAGAAAGTGTTGTAAAATCAAATCATGCAAAGTAGCACAGAGCCTCTTAGGTTAAAAAAGGAAAGCCTTAGAGGAAAGGATGAAGGAGGAGTAAGTCTTCAGGTACCTAAGGATATGTGAAGGTAAGGGGTTGCTGCACACCTATTCTACATATAGTCACTTTCTGTGGTATAGGGTGTGTATGTTTTGAGGGAGTACATGGAAGGAGGGCGTTATTTGTGTAAAAATGGGATTAGAAGAGGTAGTTTTTACAGATTGGTAAGAATACCAGCAGTAGGAGAGACATCAATGACAAACACTGCGCACCTTGAAGCCTATGGTCTCATTGCAGTGTTTCAGAAAGTCTTTGAACTATGTGGAATGGAAAAAAAAATAAAAGGAAAATAATCAAAATCATTGTGTTAGCCCACAGTCTATATTCACAAAGACATCAGTTGTATCTTGCTGTCTTGCAGTGTCTTTGTGCATTGCTCTATTCGTCTCAGTTGTCTGGTAAGGGGAACAGCTTGTAATAAATAGAAGGTGATAAGAATGGCTTTTGTATAAATGAGTTAGGAAATAAAAGGTGTTTTCTATTGTATTGGGTTTTTTTTTTCTGTTGTTGATGTTATCTGCCTATTTTCATTATCTTTAACTATTTATTCAATAATGCAAAAATATTTTTAAGTGTCCTTTCTTTCTATTAGGAATTTATAGCATCCTTTTATGTAGAAACCCTTCTCATAAATATGTATGTTATTTTCTTAGCACCCTAATTTAGTTGAATATAACAGCAGAAGTCTGTTGGCATTGTTAATGACAGATTTTTTTTAAGAAAGGAGGTGTTTGAAGTTGACTTAGGTATAATAATTTCAAGACTAAATGGTATAAGCAGCACTGAGCATAATATTTTGGAGTGTCCTGAAGAGGGTCCTGCTGTAATATTAATCACTCTTTTTTTCCTGGATTGTTCTTTGAAGTACTTTTCACTTCCTTCTTTCTTTTCCTCCTCTTCAGTGTTTTAGGCTACAAAGGGATTTCTTAAAAATATTCTTATATTCATCTACAATAGAAAAGCATATTTTACCTTAACTTTAATTTGATGAACATGCCTTATTATCACAAATAAATGCCAAACATATATATTAACATGTATTGCAATAGTTTCAAATAGTGATATGGAATTCTTAAAGTTAGAGAAATTTGTAAGAAACATGTCATATAGCTTTAATAAATGTGGCTAAAATGTTGAACACGTTGTATTAGAGTTATATGTGTTTCACGTGCTCTGACCCATCATAGTACCTCACTGTAAATCTGTCAAACCTCTTTGAAGACTTTTTTATTTCTGTTAGGCATATCCTGGAATAGCTGATCCAATGAGGAATTGGACAACAATAGCTCATGCAAAGTCAGGAGATATAATGCACATACTAAAAACCAGCTCCCATTTTTTTTTTTTTTTTTTTTTTTGCTAAAGCCCAAACCAAAACTTAATGAAAATCAAGGCAAAAAGAAAGAAAATCTGAAGGCTAGACATAGCTTTTGTTTAATTGCTGCTGGTGACACCTCTTTTCTCTTTGGATGCTGCAACAAGATACAACAGCAGGTGAAATGGATGCAATGAAGAACATCTGGCTGAGTTGGTGTGCTGGATATAAATTAATTTATTTTCTGCTAATCTGTCCTTTTTCAGGTTGCTTTATGATTTCTTCTATCCCCCTTTTCTGTCTATCTTTTGCACTAAAAGTTTACACATGCATCAGCTATTCTTGGTATCATGAAAAGAATCATTCAAAGGAAAGGAATTATTCCTCTAGTTGAAAATCCTTAGAACATAGACCATACACGCAAGGAGTACAACAGATGAGTCTTGAATTGCAATCTGAAGTCTCAGATTAGTCTAAATTGCCTAATTTAGAGTAGTTTTACTGGATCTTGTAGAAATATTCTTTAATTGTTTCACAGATGCAATCAACATGTTAAGACCTTTACTTGGCATAATCTTTTATGGAAAACAGATGGAATAAGCAGTGGTTTGAATCTTTAAAATGGGCTTTATTTTTCAGTGTCAGTGCACAGTGCATTAGCAATAAATTCCCACAAGAATTTTAAAGAACGTGATGGCACCCTTCTGTGGTCAGACATAGAAGAAGGAAGATGTGCACAAGCTAAGAAATGAGATCTCTAGATTATTTGTTTTACTGACAGTTGCATGGGTTTCTTTGAAGAGAGTTGACTGCTCGACTCCTGATTTACCTCACAATAGTTTAAACAGGTACAGTGTCAGTTTCCTAGACCCTCCCTAGAATGGCAATATTTGTTACAAGTCTTAGAATGCAGGTGAGTTGAAGAAAATTGTTGTTTATTACAACGTTTTTATGTCTTCTCTGTCCAAGATACACTGAACTGAGTTTGCAACTGAATATGAAATTTATTCTATTTATTATTTATTAGTAATTATAATTTTCTTAAAGTACTTAAATACCTGAAGTATATGAACAGTCATAGCCTAGAATGTTACTGAATGATGGTGACTATCACCTAGTTATTATAACTGAAAGTTCATGAGATAATATTCATAACAGCAATATTGATATAGCTGGGGGCAATTAGCACAGGGCAACAAGAGACAAAAAGAAGACAGAAGAAGACAGAATATTCTTGAGGTTAAAATTTGAGAGTAAAATGCCTGTTGGTTAAATATTTTGGTTACACATTACAGAAAATGAGCAATTGCTGTGGTTTGTGCCTCAAGCTTTCAAGGGTAGAAAAGAATAACAATCACAGACCACCTGCAGAAGTTAAAATGAAGTCAGATTACTGTGGAAAACATCAGATTTTAATCATATGTGGGTACCAGCCATGCATAATTATCCCACTCCTATGATGAGCCAGATAGCTTTTCCAATTCCATATATGATGACTTGGTAGTTAAAGAATGTGAAAATTACACCTAGAAGAAAAACCTAACTAATAATAATAACTGATAGGCTTAAATAAGGAAAAAACAGTTGCTGTGTGTCTGTCTTTGTACTCAGTGTCGGGTGATAATCACACTTTTCCAGGCTACATAGAATTTTGTAGTTATAACGTGCAATATTAGTGTGTTATGAAGTTGATTTATCCTGCCTGTGAGGAGTGTTTTTATTGATCACATGCTGGAACCTAGTGCTAGTAGTACAACAACAGCTGATGTTAATTGTGCAAGACCAGGACACTGTCCAGCTGCATGTCCCTTCCTGGAGAAAGTGGCATCTCTGCTTCTAATAATTTCCTTTCCTGGTTTGGGTTTGCTTTGTAGACGTACTCTTGTGGAATTTCCATGTTTAAGCCTAGTAACTCAGAAGATAACACATTTTCTGTCTTGCTTTTAGTGAGAAAATATTTTTTTTAAATATTTGAGAAACTGAGACCTGAGAGTGCCTGTAATATTTACATATTGATTAGCATCGACAATGAGTTCTATGAGTGTTTTAAGGATCTATGCAAACAGTGTAATTGATTAATTTTAATAGAATTAACATAATTCTGCTGAAATTTGCCTTGCTATCCCCAGTGAAGAAATGCTATGACCACCAGTTAGGACACTGACAGATAAAAACAGTAGACAATCCATCTTGGAGAAAAGTGGACCAGAATATCTGAGGACTGGTAATAAAATTCAGCTCCTCAGTGGAAATAAAGAGGTCACTATCAGTGAAGCATAGTGGGCAGCAAATGAAATGTTTGCATCAAGGTTTGCTTCCAGCCATGTTGGCTTAGACTTGAAATTCATCAGGACAAAAGCTGGGAAGTTATCTCCTTATTCTCAGCTGGAAAGTGCGAAAAAAAGATTGCACTGAATAATGGATGTTGAATATCCTAATTTATGACCCAGTTTACTACTCTTATTTACTAAACCACTGGATACTATCAAAATAAGGAAATATTCCAGTTAACAGATAGGAGCCTATGTCTTCCTGTTTCACTACTAAAACTAACTTTGAGGGCATGAGCAGAGAATGTTCTGAACTGAGATATGCATTATATTATGGACATGATTTCTTCTGTCAGGCGACTGATATGAGAGAGAACTGTAGGGTACAAAGCCTTCCAAGCCCTTGGAAATGGTTGGAAGAAAGTTCTCAGAAAGCGAGTTTCTTCTTTGCTTAACTAATTAATGTAAAATAAAATGAAACCAAGTAAAATAAATGTTAAGTACTTGCAAAGTAACTGCTATATATGTTTCAATGTGGGGAACCACACTAGCTGTACTTTAGGAAAACCAATCTTTACCCAAACACATGTGTTTGCACAGCTAAAAAAAGACCAAGAGGAACTTCTGCAAAGTGTTCATCGGCAAAAAACTGTACCTTCAGGTATTCTAAAATGTATTCTCGACTACGTGTATACAAACATCTTAGAAACACTTCTGAACATTTATGTGCTCATATATATGTGCTGGCATGGTCTTCACATTATTTTTTAATAGAGACTTAGACTCTCAGAGAGAGGCTTAGTCTCTGTTAGAGATGTAGAAGAACTCTTAAGATTACCTCTAAAGAAATAAAGAAAAAAAGTGAAGTGGATGTGATGGTTTGATCGTGGCTGGCCACCATCTGCTATACCACCTCTCTTCCTCAACAATACAAGGAGAGAAAGTACTGCAACAAGCTCGTGGATCAAGATAAGGACAGAAAAATAACTTACCAATTACTGTCACTGCCAAAACAGACTCAACTTCAGGCAAGAAATGCATCTTACTGTCAATCAAACAGAGTATGATAATGAAAAGAACAAATCTAAAAACACCTTCCCTCTACCTGTCTCTTTCTTGCAGGCTAAACATTACTCCCAGCTCCTCCCCACACAGAAGCCCTAGGAGCATGGAAGTTACAGTAAGTTCATTACATGTCTCTAATACTCTTTCCTCCTTACATGCTTGCCCTGCTCCAGTATGAGGACCCACCCAAGGGACACAGTCATTCAGGAACTTCTACAATACAGATCATTCCCTCATGGGCTGCAGTGATTCACAAACTGCTCCAGTATGTTCCCCTATTCCATAGGGTGCAGCCCCTCAGGAACAAACTTCCTCAGAGTGTGTGTCTCCTGAGATCACAAGTTCTGCCAGCAAACCTGCTTCAATGTGGGCTTCTCTCTCCATGGAGCCACAGGTCCTGCCAAGAGCCTGCTCCAGCATGGGCTTCTCACAGTGTCACCACCTTCCATCTGCTCCAGCAGAGGGTCCTTCACAGGCTGCAGGTGTATCTCTACATCCCTGTGGAATTCCGTGGTCTCCACCATGGGCTCTAGGGGAATCTCAGTCCCTGACCTTCCTTCTCTACTGACCTTGTTCTCTGCAGGACTGTTTCTTTTAGATATTCTCACCTCTCTCCCAGCTGCATTTTAATACTTTTCCTTCTTCTTAAACATTCTAAATCTCAGTGTTCCTGATGAGCTCAGCTGTGGCCAGAGACAGGACTGTCTTGGAGCTGGATGAAAATGGCTCTGTCAAGGCATGGGGGTAGTTTCTGGTATCTTCTCACAGAGACCACCCATGCAGTACCTCCACTACCAAAATTTTGCCATGTAAACCCAATGGAGTGGATAAGGCAAGAAGGACCTCAATTTAGACTATGAACTCTTATGATGGTGAGACTAGCATAAGTGTACTTTCAGGCCATATAGAAATGTGTGTTCCAAGTTAGTAAATGAAATTAATAAATATGGTGAAGATTCATGGGAGCAACTCACTAGTTTAAGACTGCAAATGGTACCAAATTACTTTTATAAGGAAAAGCAAGTTACTCTGACTACATATAAAACACTGAAAAATAGAAGGACTTCTGAGGAAAAGAAAAAATGAAAAAAAAAAATTCTTACCACATGATGTTATTAAGTTTTAGTAATTCCAGTTATATTAATAGGCTACTGTATTAAGGAAGAAAATGTAGAAAAAATAAACTCTCCAGCACAATTTTTCTAGTCATAATCCTCCTGATTTATTGAACAGCTTGAATAATACAGGATGTAATTTAGTGATTAATTGAAATTATGTAATAGTATAAGGTGAACTTGTAAAGTATTAACCTAAATAATGTGGTTACCAGCTTCATCTAACTATAGCTATTGTTAGAACATTAAGGTGACTATGATATAAAAAAATACATGGGAAAAATAGAAAGATACTTTGCATTTTTTAAATTGAATTAATAGGTTTTACCATCCTAGAATGGTTACGGACTCCTGAATGTCTGTGTGTTCTTCCATTGTTTTACCAAATAGCAAACAAATATTCTGTTTGCCATATCTTTTTTTAAAAATACCTCACTACTGTAGTAACTATCTTATGCAAAAAATATATCTCTGAGTAGAGATGCTTCTCTTTCTATTTTTAAGCAAGTCTGTGGAAAGGAATACCATGTTTTAAACCATTTGGGTCCTTAATTGCTGATATGTAATGGCACGGTACATGATTTAGAGGAAAACATGGTGTGGATTAAAAGCATATATTTCCCTATGAGGAAAAAAAATAATATTTTGGAAAAAAGAAATACTTAGAAAATTTGCAACTGGCAAGTTATGAGATTGTTCCAATTCTCATTGAAATAAATGGCCATGGACTGTCCCCAGAATTAAGCTAATTAAAATAAAAGCAAAGTTAATTACAAAAGACTATAATGATGTTTTGGTATTAATTTGGGGGAGCATTGTAGACAATTAAGCAATAACACTTTAGGTAAAATTAAAAATTTTAGATATTTTGCCTATATGATTTTGAGCCAGTTACCAAAACCTTATTTACATTCCTTTCAGACTAGACAACAATGAAATACATTCTCCTTTGTTTTCTCTTTAACCACTTGTATATTTGCTGCAGGAGAAAATAACTTTTCTTTTTCACAAAAATCAAATAGAACAGTTGTCTGTTATTATTGTGGGGTTCTGTGGGTTTGTATTGCTTTATTTTAGTTTTAGGGGGGACTGCTACTTTAAACCACATAAAAGGTTCAAGTCGGCAATACCTGAGATGTCCAACCAAGATTAAATCACATTTAGTAGAGCAGTTCTTTCTCTTGGAAAAACCCTGGGTTTGTTGGCATGATGTACATATCTGGCATGAATCTGGCATATCAATTTCTCTGCCCCTCTGGTTCCTGGCAATGTCCTCCTCTTAGAGCAACTGGAGTCTCCCGTATGGCTGATCTCTCCATGGCAGCCAGTCACATACTTGAAGGCCAGCCTTACAGCTGGAATTTCTGCTTATGCCTCTTTTTGTCTGTTCCTTTTAAAAAAGCTAAAAGAAGTTTATTGAAAGAGTTTAAAAGCAGTTGCATATTCTCCATTTCTTTTTCTCCTGGTTTAGCTGGTGAATTGCAATGCCTATGATTAGTTGTAGACTTTTTCAAGGCATAAAACCCACATGTCATTGCCTGCAGCTGTATTAAATGGAAGATAGAATGTATAGCTAATATTTACCTGGTGCACAAAATAGCTAAGGATTTTCAGAAAATGTGAATTTTTATGTGCTAAGGCACCAGAAAGAAGATTTTGAATTTGTTTTGATTTCTTCCTGTAAAATCCACATTTTCCTTTACCTCATTTCTTTAGCCCATCCAGGTGTGAATGAAGTTGTACCTCGATCCAGCAAAAAAATAAATGTAATCAAATTTACATTTAAAAATTTAAAGATAGGAAATATAAATCTGACAAGCTTTATTCTCTCATGAAAGTAAGCAACCTGAACCTTCTTCCTGACTAGAAGTTACACTGCGGCAGTTGCACGTTGTGACCTCAAGCAGTAAAAGCACCGGCTAGCACTGCCTTGTGAGGCCGTAACTGCCACGTGAGCGGGCACTCCAGGATTGTGGAGTGCCCCGGTGTGGGTAAGCAGCTTTGGTAGCTTCACGCTGAGAGGAAGCGAAGGGACAAGAGAAGGACACTTTGCCTGCGAAACTGAGAACTTTTATTCCCCCATGCGTGGTCTGAGTGAATCGCCCTCAGCTCATTGCAAGGCAAAATGGCCCCAGACAAAAGATTACGGCAGATTAAATAGGGGGTGGGCGGACGGGGTGGAAATCTGTCTCACCCTGTGGGGTTAAACCGAGATAGGGTTTCACAACCAATAGTGACCTAAAAGAGGTGGGTACAGTGTTCTGGGACGAATAGAAATGCAAAGGTGGGGTGATTGACACAGAACTTTCTGTGAAGAAGCAGGGAGTGGTTACAAGGTTGACACCCCAACAAGGAGTGAACAAACCCTGATTGACAGAACCATGTAAGGAGAAACCCTGGGAGAAGTGAGAAGATTGACAGGTAACTGTGGGTCCGCGCGGCGGGAAATCTTGGAGTAAACAACCTGGATCAAACCACTGTGAGGGAAAATAGGAGTACAAGGAACAAGCCTAACTAACATTAATAAAATCCCTGACTAAACCAACCCAACCTACAACATTACACCTCTTTAAATGATCTGCTTTTTACAAGTTGTCTATTTTAGCCCTTTGGTTTTCTTGCAAGTCAGAAAGGGCTCAAATATTTTTCAAGGCATTAGGTCAGGCTGTGACATAAATGATCAGCCTTCTGGACAAGACACCTAAAGTTCAGGCTTCATGATGAAAAGAAGTTGAAACTATTGTTATTTCTGTCACAGATGGTTTTGAGTAAGACTAATTAAAAGACATAATAATTTGAAACTGTGACTGTGCAAGAATATATTTTGTCACTAACAGCCAATCATGAAATAGGAGGGTGACAGAGAAAGTGTATTCTCAGAATACTTCAAATCCTTGACAGTTGCTATTAAACTAATTGGAAGCAGGGTAAGACACCTTCCAAGGGTAACTGTTTTCAACTAGATTCAGCAAAACAAGTTAAGCACATATTTAAAGGAAAGCAAAGATGCAATTCTAATTTCGTGCAATAAAACAGGAAACTCTTTCTCCTTTGTGTTTTCTCCATGCTGAATGTATATTTAAAATCATAGCTGGGCGAAAATTTTTTATCTAACTCCCTTAGGTAAAAAAGATTCCCTTTTTAAGGTAAAAATGATTTTCCCTTTTTCCCTTAAGGTAAAAAAGATTTTTCAAAAAATCTGTGATATTTCTTTTTGGATACATTTGCCAAGCACAATATAGAATATCTGAAATCATACAGGATTTCAGGTGTAGAATTTTTTCATTTGTTTCTTTTCAGATATTGTATTTTATAACTTAAATAAATGAAAAACCCAATTTAAAAACCCATGTAAAGTCTGTGGAAGAGCTACAGTTCAATGAGTTTCCGGTAATTTGCAGAATTCAGTAAGAAAGGGGAAATTATTTTCATGACTCTTTCAAAAAGGAATTTCTTTAATTTTGGTGAGAACATTTGATCCTATAAAGCATTTCCTAATTAGTCCAATAAAGCACATAATCTATTTTTTTCATTATTTACTGAACTAGCATGTTTATTACCATTTTTATTACAAGAGGTTATTGATTTTTTCATAAAAGCAACTCACTGCAGATTCCTTGCATGTTAATTTATTGTATCAAATTCACCTAGAAATTACAGTAGTCCATTTTGAACTTCTAATTTCATACAGCCACTCATGCTTCTAATATTCATAAACATGTGAGCATAAGCAGTCATTGTTAAGGTTGTTCCTAAAAATAAATCACTTCGGGTCATGTGAATGGAGATCATGATCATATTTAATGCAAGGAAATTCTGAACAATGCATAGCAAGATTTAATGTGCTCTAGGCACAGAGTAAAACTATCTACTACAGCTTTCCCTTGTTCTGTAGTTTCACATAGATGCAATGTAATTTTGAAGCATCAGGCTATTGCATATTTAATACAGCAGGTACATGTAAAAACATACTGCATAGACCACAGTGTTGAATATATTGCATCACCATATAAGAAAAATTGTCTATGTGTCTGAAATACATAGAAAGGATTGTAGGGAAGGTTGTTAATGGATGCATCAAAAGGAGTGTGGCCAGAAGGTCAAGGGATGTGGTTCTTCCTCTCAGTTTTGCTTGCAAAAGACCCCACCTGGAGTATTGCATGAAGTTCTGGTGACCATAACATAAGAAGGACATGGAACTATTGGAACAAGTCCAGAGGAGGGCCACAGAGTTGATAGAGGACTAAGGCACTTCTACTATGAAGACAAGCTAAGAGATTTGGGGCTACTCAGCAAATAGAAGAGAAGGTTGCATGGAGAACTCACAGCAACATTCTAGTATCTGAAGAGGGCCTGCAGGGAAGCCAGAGTGGCACTCTTCATCATGAATTGCAGTGATAGAACTAAGAGTATATGGGTTCAAACTGAAAGAGGGGAAATTTAGGTCGGAGAATAGGAAGAAATTCTTTACTGTGACGGTGGCGAGGTACTGGAAGAGGTTGCCCAGAGAAGTTGTGGATGGCCCAACCCTGTCAGGCTTCAATGGCTGGCTGGATGGGGCATTGAGCACCTAGATTAATGGGAAGTGTCCCTGTCCTTGGCAGGGGCATTGGAACTAGATGATCATTAAGGTCCCTTCCAGCCAAACTATTCTATGGTTCTATGATTTGAAATCAGAAGAGGGGATTGTAGAAATCAACTTGGTTTACTGAACAAACAGTAATTGACATTGAAGTATCTCAAGATGACCCTTCAATAAATTTTTTTGAAAGTGAGTAAATGCATGCAGTAGAATAACATTCATCTCTTTTTCCCTAATGAAAGAGTTTTCTCTCAGTGTTGATTATATTGCTTTTGCAAGCAATATAAAGCATCCTCTTCATTTTGAAATAGTAATAATAAGGGAAATGTTTGGAAAGGGAGAAGCAGTCTGATTAGATATGGAAATGAAGTTAAAAGTAATATTTGAACATTGAAAGTTATAATTTCAACTCCTGAGTTACAGTACTCTGTTTTCTTGAAATTATAGTTTAAAATGTTTCGTAGAGTAGCTAATCCAAAAAGTCTGCTCTTCCTGTTTGACTATAACTGGAATATCATGTGAGAGAAAAATACAAGGGTATATAAGCTGTTTAAATGTGTGAGAAAATCAAAATCCTCTTTGTAAACTCAAGTTTTAAAAGGTTGCAAAAGGTCTGTGATTTGCAGTGAATATCAGATCAATAACTCAAAATGAAAAATTTCTCACATGAAATCCTGAGACTTACAAAGACCAGGGGATGGAAGAATGTAAATATTTTCTATAAAATTTTAAGGGTTTAGGTGTGGCTACTATTTATATTTAGGGTAAAATGAGATTAATTTTAATTTCTCATTAATTAAAGTAAGTTTTCCTTGCCTAGATCTTCTGGTTTTTGTCATCCAATAAGTTGTTCTTCTACTGGGCACCTGCAAGTACAGGCATCAACATTTCATTGTGTGTGTCCTAAAAACACTGGGGATCGTGAAAGACCAAGGAGGAACATATATGCAAATTAATTTTTGCTTTTAAATTGTAAGGATTTTGAAGAATAGTTTTAACCTTCTCTTCCAAAGCTCATAAACAGCAGTGCCCAGAAGTTCACTATTGCAGACAGCTCAAATTGAACATTCAGTTTTCAGATGCTTACAACTCTATTCTCTGGTAAATAATTGATTAATAAGTCATTTTAAAAATTAAGACTTCCTTTCTTCCTTTATACTCAATTGACAGAAAGAAAATTGTGTACTTATTGATAAATGTCCTTGAATCACGGGCTGATGATTTCCCAAATGTTAATTTCTCTGCTGACACTGCTGATGCATGAAGAAAGCCTGCCTTAATATAATGAATCAGGGAGATCTCATAGTTAAATATATTTTTGGTGTGCTCCCACTAGTATTCCTGAGAGTGAGACAGGAATTAGACTTCATAGTGATGTCCAGATCTTTTAGCCTAAGGGAACTGGAATAAACATCTTCTTTTTTTTTTCCATTTTCTGTCTTCTGGTAATTCATTGCTGAGGTAGATGGACTGTCTTACCATATACTTTAAAAGTAAATGAAGTGCCTATTCTTTATTTCAAATGGTCTCTTTGCAGTGTTCTCTATATTTCTGTTTCACCTCACCATTGCTACTACACAAACATTTGGTTTCGCTGCAGAAATACTTTTTTCACTTTAACTGCTGCTGCATTTGACTTATGCAAGAGAAAGTTGTCTCTCTGTTCCAGGTAATTTTTTTGTTAACATTTTCTTAAAAGGTGCCAAATATTAAATGATCATAGACACAATTTTCTGCTTGGATTTAGACCAAGTATCTTCTGTTTCTAAAGCTTTTCTCTATTGTGACCTTAGTAAGCCAGTTAAGATTCTTTTTAAAAAGTGCTACCCAAAAGTAAACTTATGTATTTGGGGTTGGTCCTGGTCAGGGACAGGAGTTGGACTCAAAGATCCTTGTGGGTCCCTTCCAACTCAGCATATCATGTGATTCTGTGAAAAGCCTTTGGATGACCTCAGCTGAGGTCCTATTAGTATACAAAATTTGGAAGATGATACCTTTGGAATAAGTAATTTGAGGATTAAATACTGCATAGAAAATATTTTGGTTATTAGGTGTCATGTAAGTAGAAATGTTATGTTATGTATTTATTTGCGTGTGTGTATTCCATTTTCTAGTCTTATTGTATGAAAACACACTTGCTGATATAAATGGCGACCTGGTTTCCAGCCGGGTTGTTTCTGGATTTTAACTGTTCAGACAGAGCTTCCCTCCACAATCATTCTCTGTGAGCTTGTGACAGTGAGGTGAGGCACTGTAGAGCAAGCAGAATTCTAATGGCATTTAGAATTAAAGTGAAGTAACATCAAGCAGTCAGGAGCTGCCAGGTCAGCCACATTTCTAAAACAGAACTTGAAAAAGATAAACTCAAAGCAGTGGAATTTAAGTGTAAGCATAGATGTGCTGCAATTTGGAAATAACTCAGGAACTGCCATGTAGCCCAGGAACTAAGATATCCAATTAACTACTGCTGCAGAAACTATTCAGGATTCAATGTAAGCATTCAAAAATAGTTTTTTGTATGCTTATCTGAAGCATCTAGCTCTTTGCACTTTGCTAAGGTAGTATTAAGTTTCCTTGCAAACTTTGGGGATTTTTTTCCTCTTCATGTAGAGACAATTTTTTATAAAGGTATGATTAGACTCAGTAAACAATAATGTTTTGCTTGTCAGCTTTATGTCCAGGTCAGAACTGTGCCATATATATTCAAATTACTCTCTATGAAAGGTCGGCATCTTTTGCTGTCTGATGTGTATTCCTTGCCCTTTTGTAACTTTCTATTTCAACTATATGTTATTTTCAGGAACTTTTACTTATCATATTTATTTTTAACTTATCAAAAACTTTCTCTTCTTCTTTACATGCAGGAAGCCTAAAGATACACTCTGACCTAACACTTGCAAGGATTTCATAAAATTGTAGGGTAGAACAACTGTAGGTTGAAAAAGGTCCTTGGTAGATAACAGAAGCATCAGATGTAATTCTTGAAGTATGGTAAATATGGTAAAAGATGCTACAATTAAAGAGGGCTGGAAATGCCAGACATCAGCCCTATCCTCTGGTTTGTGGTTTGTTCATAGTCCTCTAGGGCAAACTTGCTGGTTATTTGATTTTCTTTTTAGTGGCAGCCCCTCTAGTCAGCTCTTTCTAATCAAAGTCTAATTGAAATTTAATTCATCCGGGTAGGTGTCATTAAAATGGAATAATTAATCTCTTTTGTATGTCAGGAAATTAAAATAAATTGCAATATCATTATTTTTTATTTAAAAAAAAAAGTCTGTTTCAATCTGAGTGAGACTGCAATTGCAGTCACAACCAGCTGTTTGCACGCTATTATATGTATTCATACACACAATATATGTGGACATGCATACATACACACTCAGAACTGAAAGCAATAATGAATTTTCTTGCAAATGGAAATGTCTGTCTGATGTATGGATAGGTAAAGACAACAACTGAGAAACATTATTTATTTGCCTTCTTGCTTCTATATATTTTCTTTCTGACTTACATTCCTCTTAAAAATGTGGGAATACTAGATGATGGAAAAGGTCCATTCAGCTCTGTGATCCATATCTGATATTGGCAGAAAGCAGATTCTTGGGAAAGAGCCTATGCTGGAGTCATCTGATCAGAGCTGCTCCAAGATCTCCCAGCAATAATCTCTGATAGACACAAACAGCGGGTATTAAAGCCAGATTTTTGAAACTAGATTTTGTGGTATTTTATGAGCCAAAGGAAAAGTAAATCATATTTCATCTTCTCCTGCTACAGTATTAAAATTTTTTAGCTGCAGCAAAAAAATGCTATCATTACCAGTAGTTTTGGAATATTTTATATTGAAAACTGACATAAGACTGCTGAATCTGAGAGATATGGACTGCAATAGCAAATTTTGTCATTTTTTCTACTTGTGAAATTAGTCTTCATGTACTGTCAAAGGCTAGAAAACTCTGCTCTGAAATTCTGTGGGAATATATCCTTTTGCTAAATCTAAGAGAGTAAATCCTACTCTCTGGAATCAAGCTGAATGAACTTTATTGATTTTGAGAGGGCTAACCTATTTTGAACATTGAAATATAGTTGGGAATTTTACTCCGTATTTTGTGTGAAAATTTTTAGCAGAAAGTTAGCAAATATTCATGCCTATAAATAAAATTCAAGAATGTATTTCTATTCAGAGCAGCATCTTTTGTCTTCAATCAGAGTGGAGGTAAAACTTTTTTTTCTTTCAGAATTCATTATTAATTATAGGAATTCCAAATTGAAATCAATAATAAAGTGGGGCAATAGCAGAGTATGCAAGTTTTGCTTTCTTGATTTTATGTACAAGTTTGATGAACTTAAATTTTGCAATATATCAGTGTAAAAGAAAAGTATGATTTAAAATCCTGGAAAGTGTAGATCATTGTAAAATCTTTAAAATGTGGGAAAATTACAGTAACAGACTTTGTGGTAAGAACAGGTATGAATTTTTTGCAGCACAATAAATCTAATACTGCAGATATATTAGTTCCTATTTTACACATAATTCAGCCCTATTGTTTCCTGGCACAGGTTTTTCTTGATGCATAAATATGTAAATGCATGCTTTGGATAGTCTTTGTTAAAAAACACCAAAAAGCAAAATAGCTTTGGCCATATGAGAGACCAGTCTTGCCTACCAGAATATAGAAACATCTTCTGGTTGTACTCAGTCTTATAAAACACTTATGTTTTCATTTACAATGAATGGTGCTGAAAGTAAGATTTGGAATGGACTTTTAAGTGGACAGTTGTAGAGTTTGCTGATGATTTAGGCAGATTTACTGCTTGATTTTTTAAAAATATTTTTTCTTTGAAATTAAAGCTTGTGTTCATAGGTAAGCATAGCATGGGATGTAAAAGATGGTTACTAGTCCTTGGTCTACTACTGTGTAAGATACCCATGCTAGAAATAAAATGTCCTCCTGCTAATTATATGTTTCAATCTATTTAATAAATAAAAATTATTTTCTTATTATCTTACTTTAAATTCAGTCCTAACTTTCCTTCAAAAACTGTAGTCAAAATAGACAGGAATATTAAACGGAGCATATGCAGATGGACCCTGTAACGTCAAACACACACAGATATTACTTAGGTTTACTATAATCTGTTCCTAATGAATAAAAAAAAAAGAAAAAAGAAAAAAGAAGGTGTCCTTCAAAAAATATTTAAATATTGAAACACAGTGAGTGTCAGAACCCAGAATGTCCCTTGGACACTCTTGGATGTTCCGGGCCCAAGTAAAAGCATCTGAGACCCTGGAATGCAGCCACAGACCCTTGTGGCTTTGAACCTGATCCATGGAACAATTTACCAACTTTGCAAGAGGAACAAGAAATCACAAAGGTTTAGATATTGTAGTAGAAGTAGTCACAAAGTGAAAGGAAGAATTTTTGAGTGCTGTACAGGGGGGTTTTAGGCTTTGTACAGAGGGGTCTGAGTTTTGTACATGGGGGTCAGAAGTTCTAAGATGGACGGACTTGGGTGTGCCCTGTCCTCTTTCTTTCTTCTTCCTAACCTCCAAGTTTTTGGTGATGTTGGCATTCACAGACTGGTTTAGAGTAGAAAGTCACTGTTCAATATAGGTGATGGGCATTGGGGAAAAATGTAAACATCTAATACGTAATATATGGTATAAAAGAGGGCACCAGCCCCCGGGTGTTGGAGTGTGCCCTTGCCTGACTGCTGAACAGACCGCAGCAGTTCAGGGAGAAAATCTTTTAGATAACATACAATAAACTACCTTGAGACCGGATGACTGAAGACTACTGAGTCTTTCTTTGGAGACACGGGTTGGAGGAGAGACTTTTCCACCTTTCCGGCTCACTCCAACCAGGGGTGAGTTCCTATAAGTTAGGAGTCATTGTCAGTTATTGAAACATTGTTAGGAGCATAAGAATAAGAAAAAGATAAAATGAAGCACTATTTTATAAAAAAGGTTAGAATTTAGGATGTCATGGTTATTTCTTCAGAACTCGTGTTAGATTCCTGATCTGGAATGGTTTTCACAGGAATTTATCAGACAAGAAATTGTTCATCAGGTAATAACCGGGTTACAGTGATGGGAAGTACTTAGTTTAAGTTCTGGGTGAAATGGACAAGATCTTACATATTTCCTAATGGAAATGGTCTGATTATATATTTTAGGTCAATCTGATTAAAACACACCGATGAGTGAAGGGCATAAGCACAAATTCTTAAGAAGCTATACTGCTTTCAAATTTATATCTGTAAATGCACTATATTTATATTCATGTATGCTAATATTAAATGTGGAATAGCCAAGTTTGTGTAATCCCTAGGTTTTTATTCATTGCAAAGAAAGATGTTTTAGTTCAAATTACATGACATTTGCCCCAAGTTACACTGTGGATTGTGAAAGAGGCAAGCAAAATATTTTTTTGTGTACTACTTCCTTTTGGCTACAAGCTGATTTTTTTGTTTGATCAGCTCTTTATAATCCTTTGTCTCATTGTATAGTACCATTTCTGTCCCTTGTTATTCAATGCCTTTGCTCAGATGTAAATTCACAAAGGAGGAAGAAAGATAAAGAATAAAGAAATCACAAATAGCACTACTTTGACATGTAAATACCCACTGAGAAACCTCTTAATCAGTATTTCTTTTTCTGTATTTGCCACAATATAAAGTGGCCAGTAAAACTAAGATATTTGCCAAAGTTTAATCATAGCCTTGGAAACAAGGTGAGGCATAATATTTCTGTTTAAAATGTATCATGCACTATTCTCTGCCCTGAAATGTTCTTTCTGCTTCCGTGCAACTGTGTGCTTTAATACATCATACTGTTTGGTCATGTTGCACAAAGTATTTCCCAGTGCAGAAGAAATTTTTCAGACTGTTCCAGTCAAGCCTGCTTCATGTTCTTCAAATCCTTTAGCAGCTGTTGGTTCTACATCCAAAAAACACAAGAAAGTTTGTTACCATAATTTTATGTTTTTTGTTTGTTTGTTTGTTTGGGTGGGGGTAGGTGAGATCAAAGTGTCATAATCTTAATTAATTTCAAGTTCCTTTTTTGAACGCAGTTCTGTGAACTTCTTCACTTGTCCTTAAACTGAGTCTATAATCCACTGCAGTTCACCCGCATTCAAAAACAGCAGCAGCTCTTGCCTCAGGGGCCCTTATGGACAGAGGCCCATGGGGTATTGGCTGCTGTTTCCCATTGTTGTTAAATGAGAGACAGCTCACCAAGTATCTGTAATCACATGGGGTCCTTTGGAACAGGTTTCATTTCAGTTTGAAACTTCACCAAATGGGATGCAAATATAAAAAAAAATTAAAAAAATTAAAAGTTGAAACAAGGTACAGGACAGAGATTTTCCTTTGAGGGAGAGAAAACAAGCTGTTGCTGCTGCTGCTAAAGGAAAATGCCTGTTCAAAAATAGTATTTTTGTTTGTTCTGTCTCATTTACCTCTTTCATCAAACACCTTTGTGCTATCAGACTGTGTTTGCATGCTTGCCATACATGGAGTGAGACTGACCTGCTATTACTCTGTTTTAGTAGCCTCACAGTGGTTTACCTTCTGTTCATCGCCTTGCATTCTCATTGCTTGGATTGTGCTACATTATTTCTCAGGCAGTCAAAAAAGTCCTGTACCTGGATTAATTTAAAAGGATAAATGTCTATTTCCCAGGGAGTTTCCCCTCACTCCAGCCCTGAAGAGCACAAATAACTGTTCAATGTGATATTTAAAAATTTGTTGTCACCATGGTTACTTCAAGAGTTTTTTTCACTTGACAGTGTAGGTGTTAAACTAAGAGTTAAAAAAAAAAATTAAACAAAACACTTTTGCCCCAAATTAGCTTTATGCTCAGTTTTTGATCTTATAGAAGTACTCAAGTTATAAATCCCTCAAAGTACTCAAGTTATAAAGCCTGTTTCAGTGAAAGATACTACTGAGTAAGACTTTTTGTAACATGGACATAGTTGGCTTTAAATAAATTGGTAATGATAATTCTTTTCAATCACCCCATCATTCTCTTTGCCAATAAATTCTTACTCCCTGCTATTTTTTAAAATATATTTTCCAAGGCCATTTATAAAATATGGTTCAGGTGTCCTGTCCATATTAATTTTTTTTTTCTTTTTAGCAAAAAGAAAAAAAATATTATTTTTACTTCTGGTGTTGCAATTTTTTGTTGTATTGCTACAAGAGAATACACAGTGAAAGTATTGGAGCGATGGGTTTTCTTCCACTGCCTTATAAAACTACTCTATAGCTGAATGTATTTCAAGGCTAAGAAATTATACATTGCCTTGTTGTTCCCCTTTTATTGTATTTTTGCCCACTTGGATGACTTTTAGTCATTTTTCCCATGGCTTTATATTCATTCTTTTCAAAGTTTTCTCTCTCTGACATATATTAGGCAGGGTATATAAAATTTCTGCCCTACTTCAATTCCTTCTTCAAAGGTCATATAGTACAGAATCTCAGTTTGGGCTTTTCTATTCTGAATTCTTCACATTTTTTAAACTTTGAGATGCCTACAGCTCAACATTATGAGGGAAAGCAACAACTCTGGCGTTTAGGTAGGTCCTAATACATGTCTGGTCTATGATGGATGAACCTCTTTTTGCACCTAAAAATCATATCAAAGTTATTTTTGCTTTTCTTCTTGCTGGCATAGTATTTGAAATACAGCTGACTTCCTATTAACTGTTACTTCAAGACTTTTATAGCACTTTTGCTTTTAATATATTTCTGTATTCCAGCACAATTTTTTCCTTACTATCGCAGGTTTGAACTTTTCCTGGTATCCTTTTTCCTTTTTTTCTCCTTTTCTTTCCCTTTTTTCCTCCTTTTTCTTTACCCCATCTATCCTCTTCCTGTTAAATAAGTCCCCAAAAGAGGAAAACCATCAGTTTTTCAGCATGGTAACAGCAGTTAGTGTGAAGCAGAAACAGTTTACAACCTAGCCTGGTCTAAACAAAGCAAAAAAATATTGTATTAAGTTTTCCAGACCCATATCCATAAAATAAACCCCCCAAAACTTTAGTACTTCTTGACAGACTTATGTGACTGTTGGTTTTCTCTGAGAGGCAGTGTAGTTCTCCTGAATTTATCACCATCTCTGTAGGAGTACACTGAAGCAGGAGAACAAGATGATGATATAGGGCTGGATTTCCAAAGAGTGTAACTGCCTACACTGTAACCCTTGTCACCTGAAGACCCTCAAGTTGGCTCAATAAGCACTCACAAATGCCAGCATGAGGTCTGTCTCAGGCCCCCTTATAGAAGTGGTTGTAACTTCCTTGTGCACAAAGTCTGGTGAGAAAGGAGGAGATAGGGAGCTTCCTTTATTCACCACTTTATCACGCGCTTCACCATATTTTTCTTTACTTTCATTCTGGATATTGATTTTTTGTTTCAGGAGCTGAATGCCAAACAACTACCAACTGAGGTGTCAATTTGTAGATTCATAAAGCTAATCTCAAGTGTTGAAGTTATTTTTCTATTAGGCAATCACCTTTCAAAAAGTTTTCCTGTGGGCTCAAGTACATCCTAAGGATCATCAGTAGAGTTTGACATGAGATCAGGCCTACTGCTGCCTGTAGTGATAGTTTGACAAATTCTTTGTCATTTCTTGTTGATAATGTTCATGCTCAACAAGGATACATCTGTTCTCGCCCCTATAAGCTGTAGAAAGGGTTATGGTATTATATCAAATACTTCTCTGGACACCCACTACAGCAGAATCTCAATTTCCCTTTTATATGATGTTCTTGTAACTTAATTGAAAATAATCCTTGCTTTAATGGTAATCTTGTTATTATTTATATATTTCTTTCATTGCTAATTTTTCTATTTTATCAGACGAAGCCTAAAATTTGAAGGACAATCTTTGTCCTCTTTTATAACACATACAGTCATAAGAGCAAGTTGCAGAAATGGCATCTAGGTTTTTACAGGTGATTTCATGTGTACATGTAAGTGTGTGTAGATTTATACAAAGCATTTCATTGTAAAACAAACACACCTTGCAACCATCAATAATGTGGTTTAGCACCCGCATGCAGAAACATCAGAAGCAGCTACAATGTGATAGCACTATAAATTATGTATACTCTTAATAGTCAAGTTCTACTTGATTAAAAAAAAATTGCTGATTATTCAGTAAAATGATTGTCTGACTTAAGATTTTTTCCATTTAGAGATAAATTCTGCTATTAATTGCATGTGCTTCCAAAATTTCTTTGTTTTCTTAGAAGTTTACCATACATGGATAATTTTGTTTACCTAATTTCTGCCTATTTTTAAATTTTTTCTACTCCTGCTGATAATCTTAATTGGCACTGCCAATTTTATTTAATTTCCTCCTCTATTCTGCACTTACTGCATAGGTCTTATTTTGCTTCATTTGTCTGAGCAATTCCTTTAGGAGCCACAGCAAGATCAAGTACAATAAGCAGATGGGCTGTGATATTTTCTGCTTTGAAACCTATGTTTAATTTTTATAGGAAGAAAACATAACTTAAGACTGGTCAAGATTATATCTCCAGATCATCTAACATCAGGTTTCAACATTAACTTTTCCTCAAAAAAAAAAGAGATCAATTTTCTTAATGGTCAAAGGTTTCGGACATCTCTGGCAGATAGCACAGGACTGGTAGGACATCTCTTGGACTATCACCAGATTTTTGGTGGAAATATTGATAATAGATGAGAAGGGTAGTCTTTTTATCTGAAAATTATCATAGGAAACTTCATACAACTATGATTGAAACCTTTGTATGAGTTTCTAGTGGCTTTCATTTTATTTAGCCACACCTGGAATTCTGGGTCCAGTTCTGGGCTACCAAGCAAAACAAAGAGTCCAAAAAAGAGTCACTAAGATAATTTAAGGGCATCTCTCTCCTTATCTGAGAGTGCTGGGATGGTTCATCCTGGAGATCTCAGCGAGCTGTTACCAATGTGAACAAACCACTGAAGGGAGGGTGTAAAGAACATCCAAATCTGGACAGTGTTCCATGTCTGGGGAAGGGATGTAATGGGCACAAAGTAAAGCACAACATCTTCTGTCTGAACATTTGGAAGCATTATAGCTGTGAGGATGACAGCACTGGCAAAGGTTGCCCAGAAATATTGTGGTCCCTTTCTGGAAATATTCAAAAGCAGTCTGGACAGGGTCCCATCAACCTGGTGTAAGTGGCTCTGCTTCAGCAGAGCAATTGGAGCAGATGCTTTCCCAAAGGTCCCTTCCCACCTAAACCTGTACTCCTGTATTTAATTTTTGCCTCATATAAAGGCAGTGAGTCTGACAATAAATATGGTGAAGTCACTTTGTCAAAATACACATATTTAAATAATAAATTTCAAATGCATTCAAAAATTTTGTAAATATTACAGATTGTTATCTTATACTAAATTATCATCTAGTTCTAAATTAGGAATCTACTTTAAACCAGCTACTGAGTCTCTCTCATCCTAGAAGAATGGAGAGAAATTAACACTGTCAGAGGATGACTCAAATATGTTTTTGTAGGATATATTGAATTGCCTTCTGGAAGTGTTACCCTGAACGACCATACAGAGAGAGTAGAAGACAAGCTTAATCAGAGATGAATGGAGCAGCATTTATTTGAAGAAATTGTGATTAAAGTTCATTTGCTTTTCTAGGATTTTTTTTTTTTTTAATTTAGCTAACTTCTTGGCCTTTTGGAAATAAGAATACTGTCTTTGGAAAAATCTCCAATCCACTGACTGTCATGCGCTCTAATATATTTTTCTGAATGTTCTTGATTTCCATTGTAACTAAAACCTCTATAAAATAACCTAGCTGTGTATTGCTCATAGCCAAATTTCTCATTGTTGAATGCATTTGGTTTAACCAGCTTCTATCCTCTCATGATAACAATTATATAATTTATATGACAACCTGTAAACAATTTTTATGGTCCTAGCAATATGTCACTTAATTTTCCATGTCAGAACTGATTGTCATTGAATCTGACCATCTATAACGCTTCCTTTTTTTTTTCTGTGCCTCTTTGAGGTAGTGGAGAAGTACATGGCATTTTGCCAATGAGTCCTAGAGCAATAGTTTCAAAATTGAGTAGCTTATCAGTGTGGAACAAAGCAGACGTGATTATTACAAGGTCCAAATAGTGAAAAGAAGGGGTCAGTTCTCTATCTAGGCATTCCTAGGAGAAGCGGTGGTGAAACCAAGATTTTTACTGCACTTCTTGAGAGTACCCATTGGGTGTTTCCTCTCTGTGCCTTATCCTCAGCAGTTCTCAGGACTGGCTAAACTGTAAGGCGTCTCTGACTGTGTTCTCTTCACTGTCCTACTATTTATATAGAAAATAATAATCCTCTCCAATCTTCCATGGAGATGTTGGTATTTGCCGTTTATCATTGCAAGCAACTAGTTTAGTCTGTAATCACAGCAAATTTTTGAATTAAAGTCTCAGATATAAGTATTACTCAAATGATAAATGATATTACTCAAATGATAGATGTCATTCAGCATCTAATTCTGGCTGTAACTTAACTTGGATTTTAATTCCTTATTCTTCAGGTAGCAATGCATTTTTCAAGATATACAACAGACAAACAGTCTGAAATAGCCAGCTGACCTATTTTCTGTCAATCCAAGTATGTATTTTCAGCATTCAGAGAATTATACCTGACTAGGTACTATCCAGCATAAGATTGCAGTAGAAATAAAAAAAATTGCCTTGAAATACTTTGTTCTAGCAGACATTTACAGGCTAGGACAATAATGATGTAGGTATATCATACAGCTGAAGAAAAAACCACAAAAAATATATAACTTCCATGTATAGTTGAATAGAACCATAATCTAGCAAACAGAATGGAAAGTTTAACTCCTTAGCCCTACAATGGTGCTATAGGTTAGTAATTTTCCTATTTATTTAAGAGGACAGATGAAGGATTAAAAATACACACAGCATGTGTACATAAGTCTTGTTTTAATTCCCTCTTTTATTTCCAATCAGCCAATCTTGTAAATTAGAAATGTTAGTATTTGTATTTATACTGCATAAGAAATTATTTTTCTTATACTTCTTGGAGGAATACCAAATAAACTCTATTTCTTCTCTAGGTGCTTGATGATTATCTCTCCTTGAACTCAAGACCACAGACTCTGCTTCAGAATGCAGAATGAGATGCAAAAACTGCCTGATGAATTCAGAAAGCTATGAGGGGTTAAATAAGGACAGGAACAGAGAAGAATCGATGGCAAGAGGATTTGGAAAGCAAGAAAAAAAGCCAGAAGAGATACTGGCTATGCATTCTGTCCCAATAAGGGCATTGATCTTCTCTGTTCATCTGCAGCTCCAAAATCTCAGCAGACACCACTGATGACCCTACACCAGGGGCTGCCTCTCTTCAAGGATGGGCCTTGTCATATAATCTGTTTTATGGCTTTCCTACAAAACTTTTGAGTGCTTTTCTAAATTATCTATCTGGCCCATGGCAGGGATGATAGACTAAACGACATCTAAAGGTGTTTTTCAGCACATATCAATCTATGATTAGGTTTCTGTGAACTAGCCACTTTTCCACCAGCACTTTACTGGCATATTCTGAAGTGCCTTGAGTTTTCCAGAGGTCTGGCAGCTGTGGTAACAGAACATTCTCTCTCAGTTGCTATGCAATAGACATGAGGCAAAATACAGACAGATCAATAAAGTTTCCTCTGGTTTTATTTTAAACTTTGATTTAACAGTTCTCTGTTTTTCCATATTAAATCTAGCATTTTGTATCTAACATGAAAAATTTGTTTACTTCCTTTTTGTTGTTGGAACATCTTGTTTTCCTCTTCGTAAGTTTTCTCCCTATTTATATTTATGATCTTAGTAAAGCTTTGTTTTGTTTAAGTCTTTTCTGCTGCTCAGTTTATTTTGAGGAAATGAGAAATTATAAATATACCAAAAATGTCCTACAAGCCCAAGGAAACAGCAAGAAATTGCCACAGTACAGTAGTGTGGTGTGTCATGGTGTCGGATGAGCAATCAGACTGTTGTGTTTGATTATGTAATTGCTTGAGCAAAGAAATTATCTCTTACATAATGTAATCCATAAAACTGACCAGGCAAAATTATACACCTTGCCATGGCTAGAAGTCCTCCAAGTAAATGAAATTAAAATGAGAAGTCCTAGGTAAGTCAGCTACTTTGGGTGTCCAGAACAATCAATATTTTACAAATGACATGATGTGCCATCTGAGATTGTATGTAGCGTTGCGTAGTGATCTTGCATTCTTGGATCCAAGGACTCTGCAGCATTTGAATGCTCCTGTGTATAGACCCTTGAAACAGTCAGGGACTCAGATCCAACAGATCTTTGCTCTGATCAGCTAAACAGATCCTTAGTAAAAAGGCTACCTGAGAAAGCTGGAAGTGATAAGAAGTCTTAACATCACACAGCAATTTATGAAAGTAAAGAATGGTTTTAGATAACCTGAGTTAGACTGTTAAAATAATAATAATAATAATAATTATTCATGATGGCTGTGGGAATGGTAGGTGTACATGAAGTGGTAATGAGCACATAGCAGTGCTCAACACCTGCTTGGTCTGTAATCCCTACTAAAAAGAATTTTTTAAGTCTGTGTCCAGAAAATAGTGTAAGTTAGAAAAGCCTTTTTCTTTTTTTTTTTTTTTTTTTTTTTTTTTTTTACAAAACAAAACAATATTTATTAACCCACTTAGAAAGTAGTCAGATAGAAAAGTTAAAACTATTAAAATTTTTAAGCTCAATCTTCCATAAACCTTGGGTTTTTTTTCTGGAGCATAGTGTTAAATTTGGCTCTTCTAAGCAAACTGTGTTGTGGTCCGGAGGAGATAATTTTTTTTTTTTCATGTCTGTTTGTCGTGGGTGGAATGACACGCTTCACTTGTAAGACAGAAGTAGCAATAAGTTTATGGATGTAAAACAGCAATATAAAAAAATTTCATAGTAAATGGGACAGTGGTTTAGCAGCATTTAAGGACACAATCAGACCAGTTCCTTTGCAAACATGTCTTTTGAAGGAACTGGTTCCCCTCCTGTGGCAGTCATGTGTCAGGTAGCCCCTATGAACAGACACAACTCTTGGTCCCAGGTTGCTCTTCCTCTCTCCCCTCACTCTGAAAAACAACTGACACTTCTGTGAACCTGGTGATTACCAAAGAAGCCAATCCACTGCTCTTCTATGGGCGCAGGATGTTTTGTTATTGGTAACCACAATTTAATCATGCTAGAGGAGTTTTTGATTTAACTCCAGAAAGTCAAACGAAAGAATAGCCAGCAGGTAATATGAACATTAATTAAAAAACTAATATAAGTTGCTCTCATTCTCCACATCAATAACATAATTTAAAAGCATCGTGAATGACTATAGACCCTCTGAGCATAGTAAGAGATCATGCACGGTTCTCTCATTTATTCCCCTGATCAGGAAAGGGAGCCATATGGCAATAATTTATTATAATACTACTACTACTACTACTACCACTCTTATTATTTATTTAAAAGTCTTTAGGGGAAAATGCATTTTATTTTGAAATTATTGAACTTCAGTATTATAATGAGATGTGAAGAAACCAAGATTGTGGATGTTTTTATGGGTTAGGTTTGTTGTTTTGTTGTTTTTTCTCTGCTGTTTTCATTCTTAGGGATTGGCAATATAAATTATTTTTAGGGAAGAAAAAAAAAAGAATAATAGAAATAGCATAGAAAGCTATAGCCTATGGGTGCTTGGGACCAAAATATCCTGGTCTTTGATGATAAAGCCCCAGTCCTTGACTATAATCTACTGTTTATATAGAGGGATGATATTGTCCAGAAAACCAAGAATATTTTCCCTTATGTTTCCCTCTTCTATAATTTATGTACAATTTCACTTTGAAAATTCTTTTGGCTTTGTGACATTTTTTATTGTGTTTTAAATTTTATTTTTTATATTAATAGGCATCTTAACCTTATTTACTGGTTCGATTCACCCTTCAAGTCATGGTTTGGGGTTGGATTTGGATTTGTTTTGTCGTTTGTTTTTCATTTTGTGTGGGGGTTTGTTTTGGTTTGCATTGGTTTGGTTGGGTTTGCTTTGGGTTGGTTTGTTTGTTTGTTTGTTTGTTTGTTTTGTTTTTTTCTGGCCAATTCAGCACCAAAGTTATATTTGATATCCAAGGCTACTCTTAATTGAATATTTTTCTCACCTACTATTGATCTGATAAGCCAAAGGATATGAATAAATATACAAGTCGTTTGGGATTTAAAAAATGGTTTTTTTGGAAGGTATGCTCTGTCACTTTGTGTGTGTATATACTTTGTTCAATTTCAATCATGTCACTGAGTTTTAACTAGATTTTACATTAAATCTGCTATTCATCTGAGTATAACAGAGATAATACTTGAATCACAAGGAGAACTGGCAGATAGTTAGCAACAATGACCCTTGTAGAAGTTAGACGCTGTATAACAATACTTAAAATTTAACCTCTTGTTTCATTATCCATCTTTTACTCATTTACCTATAAACCTATTACTATAGCTAGCTAAGAAAAAGAGCCAAATCACTGCCCATCTTCTGACTTTTGAGTATCTTCCTGTAGCACTAATATTAAACCCTTAGCTAACATTATAATAAATTCACAGCCGAACTGGACATGGGTGAATATTTTTAAGTTTAAAAGCTCTAATTGGTCTGTTTTATTTAATTTTCTTTCTGTCTTCTACATTTCCTCATTCACATAAGTTAGAAATTATGTTTAAACACAGAGACAAAGATGCACATCTGTAAAGCTTTTTATTAACTGTATTTGGGTGAATGTCTTCCATGTGCTTCTTTGAAAATGTAGCCAATGAAGTTGGTCAATTTTATTTGAAATATCCCACTGTTGAATTTCATGTCCATTTACTGTAGAATATTATTCTCTCCAATGGAGATGAAGAGAAGAATGCTAATCTTTATTCATAAGGCCAATAATTTTTTTCAAAGCACACATCTGCCATAGGCTGAAATGGCTATGAATGAGATGAATTGTGACCTTGTTTAGATATGCAGTGGTACTTATTTGGGAAAAGAGATATAAGCTTTTTGTTGTTTTATTCATTCTTTTGATCTTTGATGAAGTTTGTGATATAGAAGGTGAAATACAAAACAAATGAAACCACATATGGATGATTTTTTAAACAATGTATGTTCAAGAAAGAAATAAAACAATAAAAATGTCCATTACACATTTTGATATTTTCATTTATTTTTTACTTAAGCCATGTTTCAAAGCTTATGCGAATTCTTCTGCACAATGCAGAAAATAAAATAAGGAATTTAGACTTGATATTGACTCTCCCAGCAGGATTATTACTTTAATACCCTTTAATACCATTTAATATAATTTAATACTTCTGTGATACCTTAAAACAGTTCTATTTTCTTGAACCTGGTTGCAGTATATGAATTTGGACTTACATCTTTTGATGGCTGTTCCATGGTGTTTGAGCAATAATGGTCTCTTTACGCCTCTGCATGTTGACAGCGACATTAATGGACAACAGAGTTGCCAATGTGCTTAGCATAAAGACAAAGCAAAAAAGTACCTTTCAATTGTTTTAATTCTAACTCCTTAAAAAGTCCATACACAGCAGAGATTTGTAGCTTCTGTGTGTTCCTCCCCCAAAGCGGGGGGCAAACATACTTGGTACAATCAAGGAGCACAAGACTTTGTTTATCTAATCAAGCATGGCAGTAGTCCTATAAAAAACATGATTCAATTTTTCTCAGCAACAATAATGTTTACAAAGCATACAGCAAAATAACAGAGTGTGTGATATCTGTGAACACCCTTTGTGTTTCGCTCTTAGTTTGCAACTGAACAGAAAGCATATAAAAAGCTTATATGAAGGATTTATGTAGATAATCATATTTGCTATTATAACTCTGAGTAATATTTGCTTCTGTTACAAAGAATGGTTATTTCTGTCTCCCTCCTTATATAAGTATTTTAATTTTTTAAATCATCTCTTGTGATGCAGATTAAAAATTCACAACAGACTAACAGCATCAAGCTTTTTGAAGAAAAAACCCTCATCTTGCATTAACAGGATTCATTTCAAGATGTACTTCTTAATTTTAATTAATAAGGACTAATGGCATCTCCAAGAAAGGATGTATTCTGTCAATGTGCTTGTTAGAAATATTTATTGTATTTCTTCAGGACTACAGAAGCAGTGCTTAGTCGCAAAAGGTTTCCACAGTCACAATAAGATTTAGGGCAAGTATAGGATTCTTATGAACACACAATCAGATACAGGGATAAAGCTATGCCTTGTTCTGTATTTTCTTTCTATATTATCTTTCCTAGCTGATCCTTTTACCAGTTGCTTCAGTTGCTTTTTCTTTCCAGGAAAGAATATCTTCATCTGTACATGATCACAGCCACTTTTTTTTTTTTTTGCAGGACCACAGATATTGTGAAGAAGATGGTATGAATAAGGAGACTGTAGAGAAAAAAAATAAGAAAAAGAAAAGACAACTCTGCTGAAACCAAGCAAAACTAGATTTTTTTAATCCTTCCTGGATCTGCTACAGACTTCCTATGTGTTGATGAAAAGAACTGTCATAATGCCTATGCACAACTGGGCTAAATTAGTCTGTCATTCCCTAACTTCTAAATGTGTGATTTCTCAACCCTAATGTTCTTTTAATGTCTTTGTATTCGGTATACATATATACAGTTACAATTTATTATTAAAAATTGATAAAGCACAAGCTTTTAATGATATGCATGCTTAACTATGCGTCCCTAATGCTCCCCATATAATTTTTAAATGGGATTTTGCATTCAGTAGTGTCATTCTTTAATCACCTAATATAAACAAGGGTCCTCCCTTGCTTAACAATTGCAAGTGTGGGTCATTAGGCTCTAGAAAATAGACTATAATTGCAGGATTTTTGTCCTAGATATCAGGAGCCATAATCCTGACTGAATACTTTGTGTTATGCATCAGTTGCAGCTTTTTGGCCTGGCAGAACTGTGACTGCAAGTCCAACAAGTCCTCACATATCTTGCTGTTTATTGCAGGAATAATCCTGCTACTGAGATAACACCTATGCACTGCCCTTGTGAAAGGAGATTTTAATTTTCCCTGAATACAATCCGTAAGGTGCAGATGGTACCAAATAAAACATAATGAATTAGACTGATACCTTGATACTTGCAGGGTTAAAATATGGACAGACAAGCAATGAATAAGAATGAACACAACATAAGATTTTATGTGCTGTTTGAGGAGTATAAAATCTCCAGAGGTGCTCTGTTGCACAGCCATATGTTGTTTTCTCACTTAAGGCTTGTGAAAGTTTAAAAAATTAATAAGATTACTAATATTAAAGTCTAAGCCCAGAAATCTCCTCAGAATCCTAAGAGAAAGAAAAGAAAGACAAATATGGGGAAAAATAAGTTAGGAACAGGGAGGGGGCAGAGAAGGAGGAGGGGGAGAGAAGAACATCAGGCTTTGTGCTAGCTTTAAAAATAATTTTGCTATTTGCCAATAGAATGGGCTTTTATCTGCACTAGATTTTTCAACTTTTTATGCTTCTATTACTCCAAGATAGGTCATACTGAAGCTACTAAGTAGTGAAATGAGTTTTTAACAAAGGAGCTGCATTTTTTCCCTTCTTTGTTAAATTTGAATCAGTTAAAGACACCATGAAGAAGTTTTACAATAAGCAAATATTTTCAGGATGAACCAGTATCTCAGTTAAACACTTTTTGTCTTTGAGATCTATATCATAGAACTAGGCCGACCTCTTGGTTTAGAAGCACATTTTAGCAAAATCTGTAAAACAGGTACATTTATCTCCCTTAAAAATGGTGCAAAACCCTGAAGGCCTGTAGAAATTAATATGCCAACAAAAATACTGTTATAAGTACTCTTACATTCAGTACTGCAATGCTGAGACTTTCAAGGATTAAAATAATCATTGTCGAGATTCTAATATTTCACTGCCAGAGATATTGAGGTTCCAGGCTGCTTTTTCTTTCTTAAGATTTTTCTTGTTTTGTTTTTCAGTAAAGGCACCTATTTTTTTGGCCATTTCCCCAGAGTAGCACAGAAGCAAGTTGCCTCTGTTTCTGTCAGATGACAAAGCTACAGATGGGCTGGTATGTCCTCCTTGGGCATCACTTTAAGAGTAAAAATCGGAGTCCTTCTTTGCTTTATGAAAATCTGATTGCTTTTCCCTACTCTCCTACTTTTTTATATGATTAACAAGAAGCATGATGAGGTTTTTTGTCTTTTAATCAGTATCTAAAGCTGTTGTATACACAGAGTTTAAAACTATTTGATTTACAATGCCAGTTCCCCTTCCAAAACTGTCTGAAAAATAGACTCTATGCTTAAATGTTAGATCTTTCCATGTCTGCTATATATTCTCATCCCCAGTGAGACTTCTGGTAGAAAACTTTTTAATCCAGTGGTAGAAGGAAAGATTTTGTAATGTCAATAACTGTACATTAAGTATATGTACAAACTACATATAGTATACTATTATTAGTATTACTTACAAATGTATCTCTGATAACTGAGATTCTAGGTAAGCAACCAAAAAATATTTTAATAGGAAAACCTGACAAGAATGGCCCCAATTCGGAAGTCTGTTCAACATTGGAAGGCTACTGTGCTAACAAAGTGGACTTTCACAGGGTCTTTGCCAAAGAAGGAGAATGTCACATGCATGGAAGAAAAGTACAAGGCTGGAGACCAAGATTGGGTTCTATGTGGCAGCCATGGCCTCCACAGTGAAACTGCAAACACATCTCAGCAGAACAAGTACCTTGCCTGAAATGTCAGCCCCTTTATATAAACTCTTTCATCCCTGCAAGTAGATCCATTCGTTAAAATATAATTAGTATGTATAACTTATGAATGTTTGGGGCTATCTTATTTATACAGACAAATTGATCTCTGTTGGCTTCTGAATTTTTGCTAGTTAAGCTTTATCAAGTCTCTGACTGGGAAAGAGCTTCTAGAATAAAGACTAAAGCTTTCCTATTTCAGTTGTTATCTCTCGATTAATACATTAGATTATATATATGCAATATGTAGACTAAAAACCAATTTCTTAGGAAAAAATCAAACAGGAGAAGAGCTGAAGAAAATGGATTACATATTTGGTAAGATTTCATAAGGAAGGTAAGTTTGAGCAGTTTTAATCAACTTATCAACATCACACGAGTTACAGTGTTTTTTTACTTTTGCATATATTTTACTTTTATTTCTGTAGTGATAAAAAGTGTGTACATGTGTGTAGGAAGATTTACATGAGTGTTTTCACTTATTATGAAAATTTACTTGTGCTCAGGAAAAGAAAAAAAAATGTTTCCACATAATTTAGACTTCAGTGATTATTTTTAAGTCAACATAAATAAACAAAATTTCTTGAGATATCTGAATAATCTATCTGACAAACCTACTGCATCACTTTCAGCAGAAAGACTGGAAAAATAATATTTTTTATTCAGAGCAGAGTATTTATACCAAATAGAGTATTAAAACCTACAGAATATCTTTTCAACTGCTCTAGATTACTGTTTAGTTAATTAGATTGGATTCCTGACACTTAAATCTATATTTTTATTTAGTATTCTATAAAGTTCTGTTTTTTTGATAATTCTCATTAAATAAGCAGTGTAGAGCTAGATATTAAAAGTATTCCAACATTGTTGCTGATGGTGAATTCATGGAGAAAAGCTGTTAGCATATTGAAAGGTAGAGTTATCATCCCTCAAGGAAGACGAGAATTTCATTGACAGAAAACTTGTCGTGGATATTAGCAAGTAGTGCAAAGTGGAAACAAGCAGCCTTCACACTGGCTGGGGGGCTTCCCTGCTGAAGAGGCCTGAGGCTCATGGTGGATTACAAGATTGCATCACTGGAGGTCTTCTCTATGAGACCAAAATATGACTAAATAAATCCATTATTGGCGATATTGCTTTGATCTAGAGCTTGGATTAAATAAATTTCAGAAGTCTTATGAATGCTAAGATTTTATGGGGTAAAAGAAAGGGAGGGGAAGTAGTGTCTAATTGAAACATCATAAATTGATGTTCTTTTAGGAGTGCATAGCTAAGCAGTTTACCATTCATCCTGAACACAAGGGCCAATTTGAAGGTCTGTTAGAGTGCAATATTAGGAAACCTGGGCAATTTCCATTAGTTATTTTGAATGTGTTCAGGTCCCATAAAACTCAGAAATTCCTTTAATTAACATGGTAAAAATATATTCTTAAAAGACCACATTACCTATGACACTGTTGAGCAGATGTAAGTTAATAAAATACTTTGATAAATCCCTTTTCACACTTCTGCAGTATGTAGACTTTACATTACTGCAGTTTATTATCCTGCCATAAAAACCTAAGAAATAAAATTTCCCAGCTTTGTTACAAAGGCCACATATGCTACACGAGTTTCTGAGTTAAGATCTTTCATAGTGTCTGTGATTTATGCAACAGGAAAGAAAACTAAAAATCAGATGCTTAAATGACATGGTTGTGTTTTACTTAACACCTAATACATTAGTTTCACATTTTAGTAACATGCTAAAGATGCTGCTGCAGTCCAAAAGTTGTCCAGGGAAGAGTAGTTTGTGTTATAACAGTTTATTCTGGGATATTAAAGACTCATATGAATTCATAGACTCATAGAATCATTTAGGTTGGGAAAATCCTGTAAGATCTTTGAGGCCAGCCTCCTAAACTATATCTTTAAGAGCTGCAACAACACATCTTTTAAATACAGCCAGGGATGGTGACTCCACTATTTTCCTGGGCACCTTGTTCCAATTCTTAACAACCCTTCATGTGAAGAAATCTTTCCTAATATCCAATCTAAACTCCAGTTTCCTCTGTTCCTCCTCATAAGGCTAATACTCCTAAACTTTCACCAGATTTGTTGCCTTTTCCGGGACGTTCTCCAGCACCTCAATGTCCTTCTTGTAGTACGGGGCCCAAAACTTAACACAGGATTTGACCTCCCCTCTGGGGCCATAATCTTTGGATTATCAGGACCTCATTCTGTTTCCCATCTCTGTCTTCCAGATCCTGTTTTGCTCATTCAAGGTGTCTGTTAAAATCAATTATATAGCTGTCTCATTGTTTACTTGATTTTTAGAAGTGCTGCAAAGCTGAGAAAGAGATAATAAAAAGTGCATTAAGCTGAATTTTAAATTTCTATCTGTTTTATGGCAAGGTGAACAAATATTAGGCTATTATCTTTCAATCATTATATCTTTCTATTAAATTACAGATATACCAGCAGTGTTGAAATGTCTTTTGGGATATTAACTTTTTGCAGTATATGAACATTACAGATAATTCTGTCTTAATACCAAGGAACTTAAAATATATGGCTTCTGACATTGTGTATGTATCTAACTGTTCTGTTCTAAAAGAAATTCAAAAATTACCTTCACAAAGGGATTTACCAAGTGGTCAAATCCAAAGAACATTGCTGGGATTTATATTTGTGGCAGACTTAAATTTACATTTTTCTTAGTACTTTGTTTCTTTCTTGGAGATATATCTGCCTCCTTATTCTGCCACTTTAAATAACTGGAATAATGTAGGGATCTTGTTTTCATAACCAGAGATTATTAGAAACTTTACTGTAAAAAGTGTCCTATCTGCTAGAAATAAATCAAATAGGGCTAAGGTTGTACAAAGGATTATTTCTCTTTCCAGCTTTTGAATGGAACTGTTACTGCTACCAACACCTCCATTTTGTTAACAGCAGACAGTCAATAGTGGTTTAGCCCCAGATGGCAATTAAGTACCATGCAGCCAATTTCTCCCCAGTCATCTTCCCTTCTCCCTACTGTACGGTCAGGAGGAGAACTGGAAAGAAAAGACAAGCCGCAGAGTTTGAGAAACATGGGTTAAATAGTTGAAACAAATGAAAATATACTGCTACTGCTGCTAATACTACTGCTACTGCTACTACTACTACTAGTACTACTTATTATTATTATTATTATTTTATTATTTAATTATTATTATTATTGTTGTTGTTGTTGTGGTTATGAAAAAGAGAGAAGGAAAGAGGAAAAAACCCAAGAAAATCAAGTGATGCACAATAGAATTGCTCTCACTAACTGCTGACCAATCCCCAGCCCATCCCACAAACAGTGATCAGTACCTTCCAGCCAACTCCCCTAGTATATATATTAGGCATGGTGTTCTGTGGTGTGGAATATTCCTCTGGCCAGTTTGGGTCAGCTGCCCTCATTGTGTTTCCCAACAGCTTCTTGTGCATCTGCTCCTTGGCAGAGTATGGGACTGAAAAGTCCTTGAAGTAAGAACTGTTTAACAAATAAAATATCAATGTGTTATCAACAGTATTTTCATGTTAAATCCAAAATATAGCATTGTACCAGTTACTTGGGAAAATTAATTATATGCCATCCAAAACCAGGGCAGCCTCTCATGCTGTTAAGTTGTTCAGCTCTGAAAAATCTTTCCATTGTTGCAGAACTAATGGAGAATATGAACAGAATTTTTTAAGCAATCTTACTTACAAGTCTAAATTCTGTATCAAATTGGTGCTGTTATTGAAAATTTTATTCCTGGAGGTGTTCAGCAATCTCCTTTAATCTTTCTTTGACTATAAACTGGCATTTTGGATCTCACCTTCTTAGTTAAGTATAAAGATGTCTTGATCATATTACATATGCACTTGAAATGAAAAGTATTCTGGTAACATAAACACTGGCATGTGAAACATTGCTTCCTAACATTGTCATGGAGTAATTTCTCAACCTGAGACTTTAATTATAATGTTACAAAGCTATGCACACAAAGTAGAACCTGTTAAGATTTTCATTACTGACATCCTGTTATTCAGGTGAAAAATCTATAGAAAAAAAACCCTTTTCCTTCTTCCAGTATCTACTCTGGTGGATATTCAGGGGCTGTTGGACTCTTACTTCCAACTTGGGGAATGATGTCTAACCATGAAAAGCACTTAACTGCAAATTATGACTAAATGTATAAGTCTAACTTACACATTGGATAGCACTAGAGCAGCTCAAAATGAAGGCCACAATGTGAGACATCATGACTGAAAATGTGAAATATGGTGCTTAGCTCTCCTACGTATCATATAGTCATATTTGTGTGTGAAGCTGTGTCTAAAACTAAATGTTATTCAAAATACCAATGTCTAGATTCCTATCCTTTTCTGTTAATGAAATTGTTTTACTGACTGGTGACTGGACATTGCATATGTGTAACTTTTCTCTCTTTTCTCTGATCCACACAATTCTACAGCAGCTTTGTTTTTTTGTTTTTCTTTCTGTTTTTGTTTGGGTTTTTTGTTTGTTTGTTTGTTTTTTTCTGTTTTTTTTTAATGAAAAGAAGCTGCTAATGCAAGAGAAACACGACTGAGCCAGATGAGCCACATGACTGAGCCATCTCTCTTAGCTGGCTGCTATACAAGCCTTATTTGCAGCTGTACTTTCTCCTCCTGCTGCCCTGTCCTTGAATGCTGATGGTTGGAGGTAGCCAACAGGCAACTTGTATCACTTCATCTTCTATTTTTCCTAGTGAGAGGTTGAGCTAGGTAGTTCACAGGACCTTCAGAAGTAGACTGGCATGAAGAGAAGTTTATGGTACTTTTTCTTCTTTCTGGCTTCTTCCTTTCAAATTGAAAGTCTTTACAGTGAATTATTTAAATTGACACAAATTTGGTTTTTTAAGGGGAATAAAAATATTCCTGCTTATGTATCTGCTCCATGTTGCTCTTTTCTTTAAGACATTTGCTTTTGGCCACTTTCAGAGATGATGTACTGGAATAAATGGACCTCTAGTCTGACCCGCAGCACTTTTTCTACTGTTTTTACTGAAATACCAGCAGTAGAGTCTCAGCCCTTAAAAAGAGTAAAAAAAAAAAATCATTTTAGGCAAGTATTACTTTTACTGTTACTGCACAGATAGACACAATAAAACATTGTGTAAACTTCCTGGATAGAAGGCTTAGTTTAGATCTATTTTGGGGAAAATGGCATGAATTTTAGTGCATGGCAGAGGTTCTCACTAAGATTTATCTTCCTCTTAATAACAGTCTTACAATCTTTGTGCAATCTTAGGTTATGCAGTACAGCTTGCAATTGATTTGAAATACAAAATTTGCTACATTGTAATTTTCTAGGTAGTCTCATTTTTAATGATTAAAAATTAGTAATGCCCATGTAATTAATAAAAATTAAATTGAGATTTAGCAAAAAGCACACATAAAATAAGTAAATTGTTTACCACTGTGAATGATGTGTTCCTTCATTAGACTTACTAGACTATGATCCTATGATATTCATTTTAAAAGTCATGTCTTCCCATTCATTTAATACTTAGAAAAGAAGCACCAACTTGAACATCTTTCTGAATGTTCAATAAAACTAAAAACCATAGTGGATTTTCCCCATTTCATACAGTTCCATTTCTAGCCTTTATGCCTCTGAAAATACGTTGATAAAAACAACCTCAAAAAGCAAGTAGGGTTTCATATTGAGCTTTTTTAGCAAGTATTTGTGAACAAATGGTGTATATGCACAGCAGTGATACGGCTCCCATGACAGGAGCATGCTTCTCTTTTAGAGAATTAATGCAAGTAAGGAGAATCAGTTTCTGTTTCAATGTTTTCTATTTTAATACAGTGAATGTACTTAGCTGTCATTTAAATGTAGGAGTTTATAAAATGGCTGAACATTAAAAAAAATTTTAGGAATGTTGCTAATGTAACTAATGGATATTCATTACTCACAGTGCACTTATTCAGAAAATGAATTCTCTACAAGCTGAGATCATTATGAACCTAATAAACTGTCCTGATATAATAGTTGAACCACTAAGCTACGTCAATAGGCAGTGGAAACATTATTTCTATATACTTCCTTTTTCATATAGCAAAAAATTAACCCACAGAGTCCTGAAAAAAGTTACAGAGCATATTTAACAGAGAATGCTGTTTAGGTGCTGGGTCTTATCTAGTTGGATTACAAACAATCTAAGCTGATCTACCAAGACAAATGGGAAAATCCCATAAAAACCAGAAATTTGCAAATTAAAACCAATTTATTTTCCTTTCAATATTTTTCCAAGGAAAATGAAGAGAAATAAACTGATGAAAGGACTTGGAGGAATGTCTTATGAGGAATAACTGAGGCCTTTGGGTTTCTCTGCTTTGGAGAAAAGGATGCTCAAGGGTGACCTCATCCATCTTTACAGGTGCTCTTTTCTCCTCCTTGTCTATTTACAAGACACGTGGGAATGAGTCAAAACTGTGCCAGGGAATGTTCAGGCTTTACATGTGGAAGTATTTCTTTACGAGGAGACTGGTGGAATGCTGGAACAGGCTTCCTAGAGAGGTGATCAATGTCCTAAGCCTGTCAGTGTTTAAGAGGCATTTGGACAATGACCTTAAGATCTGATTTAACTCTTGAAGAGGTCTGAAGTGGTTAGGCAATTGAAACAGATATTTGTTGCAAGTCCTTTCCACTGAAATATTCTCTTCTATTCTCTCCTCTTCTGAATCAAACATTACAATTTGAATGCACCTTTCACATTAATGTGTTTTTCTTTGCTAGCAAGAATTTCCCTAATTCTGATTAATTATTTTTGTCAAAAAAATTTTAACTGATAAATGAACTAAGAACATTTTCCCCCTAAACAGTCAATTAAAAAAATCTGTAAGCAGAATAATCTTTTATCTGTTGGGATGATCCAGAATGCTTGTAATAAATAAATCTTAGAGTTATCCATTCTCTTAAACAATGATTTACATTTGTACATATACATATATATACACTATATGTCTGTGTATAAAAAGAATTTCAAAACACTGAGTCAGCTACTGCCCCAAAACAATTTTTTTTTTATCCAAGGAGTTGTGTTTGAGTTTATTTAAATCTTGAACTGGCTATAAGACTTAAAGTTCTTAAGATTTTAGTACACTTCAGTTGTTCAAAAGAACATTATGTATGGTACATTTTATGGAGAGATTTACATTATAATTTGATTTTATTTGTGACTTGGTTCTTTACCCTGTCTTTAGGAATGTCTTTGGAAGAGTCTTAGTGCTGGACATCAGTAGGAATATTGGTCATTCTGAAATTACAAATCAAGATGATGTAACCTGCTCCATGAACCAGGCTGGGAAGCCTACAGGCTTAATTTAAATATTCATGTAAAATATTTACATAGAAAACAAGAGCATATTTTGGGTTTGTCAAAGCACATCTGTATTATTTGATCAGCATCTATTCAGATCCTTTTTACTGGATTCAGTATGCAGCATAAGCTCTTTTCTTGGTGACAGAGAGGCTTAAACAAAAGCAGTCTTTGTGTACTTTCACATTTCATTGATGGTATCATTTCTGGTAATTTCTAAGTCAACAAACCAGGTAGGACTCACTGGTGTACAATTGCCTGGCTTGTGATTAATTTGAATCTTTTTCAGTCTCAGTTACTCCATAGTTTTACTAATATGGATTTGGTAAATCCACTGAACCATTGATTGTTTTATTCAAAGCGGACCTCCAGTGCCATTCATCCAAAGGTACCAGCAAAGGCATCACCAAGATCAGAGCAAGAGTGCTGTAACTAATATGAGAATCAAAAACACACAGATGAAATTCAGCAGCTATGGGAAATGATCAAGACAGAGGCATTTTTCCTATCCTTTGCCTTCCCAGTAGAATGTATAGACTTTGTGATCCATTGCAGAATCATATAACTGTCTAACTTCATAGGACAGTTTATAATTTCAGATGTTTGGTTGGTCTCCTTGTGTACTTCTCTGATGTAGAAAGAGTCGAGGTTAATTCTTTAAAAATATGTAAAAGTAAACTTTGTGTAATTTGCTGAATTAACTAAGTACCATATCAGAGAGTTTCTGTCTTTTCAAGAAAAGTATATTAGTACATAAAACATAGCTGATTTTGATAAGTCAATAATATTTTTCTGATAGTTGTTCTAGTTTAACATGTCTCTGGATCTTTTTGTTACAAATAATTGTAGAAAAACACTATTTAGTTTATTCCACTAACTCTCAATCCTCATTCAGATGGCACTTGAAGGATATTAAAGTCAAAAAGTGGAAGATATTCTTCCAGCTGACAAAGCCAGAGGCAAGTTTCTGCATAAGCTCACCGGGCAGTGACGCTGACAAGTCCAAAGATGCCTTTGAGTCTACCAAATAGTTTTACTCCTGACTGGTTTCTCTTTATGTTTTATTATTTTATTATTATTTTTCTCTTTTTTTTCTTTCTTTTCTTTTTTTTTTTTTTTTTTTTAATTCATATTTTACTTTGGAAACATTTCACCCTCTTCTTCATTTTAGGAATAGATTCTGTGGTGTTTATCCTGACTTCTGGAGAGAATACTCTTGCCTATATAAAGCTTTTCTTACTTTTTCTGAGCTATAATTTGATGTGTGTTCTTCTGCCATCCTAGCAGTCTTTGAGAATCATGAGTAGTTGCTGAAGAGCTATTTTTCTGTGAAAGATACTAGAAACTCATCAAAAATAAAAAAAAAAAAAAAAGCGACAAAAAAGTAGCATAACCTAGTGTCCATTAAAAAAAAAAGGCAGAGAATATGTTGCACTAATTTCCCTTCAAATTATATATATTTAATTGCATACATAAATATAGGTATGAAGATAACATATTCATGTACCAAAGATATTTTTTTCATCTTAGCCACTTGTAAGCCATTACTATATCAGTCTGATTGCTCTGTGTCCTTTACAGTGTACCTAGTCAAAATGTGACTCCTGGTGTATGCTTCACTGCTTGACTGTAAACAAATTAATCAAATATGTTTCTGTTTCCTTTTAAGACATTCTCTTAGCTACAGAAAGGAAATGAAAACATGCAAGAATGAGATGCTTTGTAATTAACAACCATACCTTTGTTTGGTTTCAATATCTTATTCATCTCAAACACAAAAAAACTTATACAATATTTAACGGTTTCTGAATTAGTTGACTTTTCAAGGCAAGGAAACCTTGGTAAATACTGCAACCATACTTACCCAATGCAAGTATTGCATGACCTTCAATATCATGTTATTTCAAAAAACCCCATTAGGTAAAGACATACGGAATTATCTTTATAAACTCTCAATTAAGACTAAGTAATCTATACATTTAATAGCTCTAAAAGGAAAATAATTTAGAAAAGTCCTTGTTACTGAGATTGTGGAAGATTAGTTATACATATCAATTTACCTTTTTCTTTTGTAGTGCTCTCCTTAGTTTTATTTCAGTGAACAGAAAAGATGAAATCCTTTTTCATTGAAGACATTGTCAAAACCCCACATGCTTCTAATTAGCTAGAATTTCATTGGAGTTTTGTTTTTTTCCCTTTTTCTAAAACTACTTAACATCTAAAAAAATATGTGTGTCATTACTCTCTATTTAGGCTCTAAAACATTCTCAGTGTGTTTGTAATATTTATAATACCAATGCATAAATAAAGATGGAATTTGTATTAAATAAAACACCTTTCTTGTGTGTTAGTGCCTCTGCTAATTTATATGTTTGTTTCTTTCTTATTTTGCTCATACTTGCATATAAATTGCATACAAAGTCCAAATAGTATTGCAGTGTGAACACACTCACATTTTGCAATATATAAATAACCACTGCATAAAACATTGATTACATGAAAACATTAGATAAGAAATTTTGCTCAATTTATTCATTGGGCAGAACAAAATCTGCCCAAAAGAGAGTGCTAAGATAAATATTTTTTGAAAAACCTCCAAACCAAAACCAAAATGAAAAACTTTTTAAATTAAGATTTAAAAAATATTCTAAATTTAATAAATTAGCAGGAAAAGAAGGAAAGTCTTATGAGAAAACTGGAGGATCCAGCTTTATATATTTATTTAATTACTTATTTGCTGCATAACACTATCAAATGTTTCTGGACAATCACTAAACATTCTCTTTTTAACAAAGCCAACAATTATCAGGTACTTATTCTGGGATATAACATAGGATTCCCTATATCTTTTCTGTGTCTTTCTGTAGTTGAAAAAGCTGTGTGGACAGTGTTTTCACAGCAACTGCTTTCCAGAATTCTTAGTTCAATCCTAGCAGGCTCCAGATTGTCCTCCATAGTTCATGAATTTGTGAACTTTTGGCTTTAAAATGTCATTGTTCATATGAACCTCTTGTGGTGATAACCCAAAACTGAGAGTGGTGGCTGATACACCAGAGGGTTATGCTGCTGTCCAAAGGAACCTCACTAGGATGGAGAAAAAGAGTGATAGGAACCTCATGCAGGAATGTCAACAGGGGGAAGCACCAAGTTGTGCACACGGTGAGGAACAGTCCCAGGCGCCAGTAAATGCTGGGGCCACTGAGATGGAAAGCAGCAAGAAAAAGGACCTGGGATAGCTGAACATGAGCCAGCAATATATTCTTGTGTTAAAAACTGTGGTGGTATCCTGAGCTGCACCAAGAGGAGCATTGTCAGCCAGCAGCTGGAGATTATTCTTACCCTCTACTCAGCACTGGTGAGGCCACACATGACATACTCTGTCCAGTTCTGGCCTCCTCAGTAAAAGAGACACATGGTTATACCATACAGAGTTCAAGAAACTATCACAAAGAAGGGACTGCAGCCACTCTCTTATAAGGAAAGAGGCCTGGGACTTTTTAGGTTGGAGAAGACAGCACACAGTATATGGGCATCTGAAAGGAGAGTGTAAAGAAGTCAGAACCAAACTGTTTTCAGTAGTGCCCAGTGACAGGAATACCAGCCATGAGTAACACAGGGAAATATGGGACCTCCAATGGAACATAAAGAAACCTATTTTTCTGTGAGGGCTTCAGGGTCCTCCACCTTGGAGGTACCCAAAAGCTGGATGTGATCTTGAGCTAGTGGTTCTAGGTGACCTTGAGCACCGGGATTCATTTTGACTCAGGACAGCTTGTTTCTTGCTATGTTTTTTGTTTGGTTTGGTTTTTGTTCCTATTCTAATCTACTGTAACCTCTGTATCCCATGCTGACCTCTAATTTACATTTTCAGGAAGGCCAAAAAATGACTGTTCCAAATCACATACATTAATAACTATTTGTTGTGGTGAGCCCAGTATTTCTCTCTGTATCCAGTTTACATGTCCATCATTAGAAAAACCTTTCAAGCAGCTTTATGAAGTTTCAAATTTGCTTCAGAAATTATTTATCTTTTGCCTAGCCCTTAGCAATGTTTCAAATAAAACTGTTCTTGCAGCTATTAGCAAGTTTTAGCTGTCATATCTAACAACTTTATCTTAAGAGTTTGCAGGAGAGAAATACATTTCAGTTAAAGAAAGTATAAAATTTATAAAAGTTTTACCTTTTTTCAGAGCATAAAATGTTTCTCTTTTAATCTTTTTCTTAGTGTACATTAGAAAACAACAGTTAGCTTAACAGAATTTTTATTTCAAAATTCTTCTGAAACATGCATGTTGAAACACTCATTAATATTCAAGCAATGTTTTCAACACTGACAGGAGGTATACACAATATTTAGTTTCTTTGCAGTAGTTGTGTAAAATACTAAAGTACCTGTCATGAATGTATACTAAATAATTAATTTCTCTGTAAAATTCCAGCAAGAGAGAGTTTCAGTCTGCCTTTAGAACCTCTTCGATGTAGACAGGTTTATACCAAGCTGATATTGAGACAAATTACTGTGTGTGTCATTTCACACACAAAAAAAAAGAAAAAAAAAGTTTGCTAGTTGTGTTATTGTCATCTATCCCCCTCTCTGAGTATGGGCTGTCATTCTCTTTCCTCTCCTCCTGATTTTCACACAGCTTTCTAGGATGACAAGTTCATACAGTAAACATCTTTTTGAGGTAGTCAAGTAAAATGCCTTTAAAAGAATGTTGGAAAAAAAAATACATCCTCTACAACATTCTTTTTTACATATATATGTACATATACATATTCCTAATGGAAGAAGTTATATTCAATAGTAATCATACCCATCCCTGTTGTATTTTCAGAAGAAAAAAGGAAAGTGAAAAAGTATGTTTACTCTCTGCTTTTCACTCTTCCTCTATTCCAAGTTTTGAGTTGTTCTTTATTTGTCATGAGGATCAAAGAACTGGAATGTCAGAAAAATAAATTAGTCGACATTTCTCAAAGGGCTCTGAGTGCACCAGGGGGAATAAGAGAATGAATATCATGAGCAGAGAAGAAAGATCTGAATATGGGCAGGTTTTCTTATGACAGAAAAATAGTAATTTAGAAGGACAATGTTCTCTGAATGAAAGATGGAAAGAGAGGAAGAACAGAGGTATTACAAATGTCTTTTCCTTATCCTTGTTTTATCTGGTTGGTTTGCTTTAAATGTGGTGTGAATATTCAAAGTGTGCTAAAGATTTTGCATCTAAACTACAAACTTAAAGTGAAATTTGGGATGAGAAATCAAGTAAAACAGGATGCAAAACATGTTTTTCAGAGTCTGTAAGACACAAAATCACCACTTTCTAAAGACTGTTCAATCCACGTACATATACCCTATGAACAGACCTATATATATATATACACACTCTTTAATTTTCTAAATTGAAGAAATGGTCTAATGGAAAAAGGCCAAAGCACTTATCAGAAAAGAATATATTGTTTCACATTACCTCATCAGAAAAAGACAGTCTCAGGTTTTAAAATGAAAACAAGAAAATTCTGCTTTCACTGCAGAGAGCAGAAGGATGGTGAGAAAGAAAATGTAATAGAACAGTGACTGTGATCAAATATTATGCCACTGCAAATATAGCATTTTTTGGGGAGAGGCCATGTCACAGTGATTTCGATTTTGCACAAAAGTGAAGCAAAATACTTTTGTTATTGAATGTTGCTGGCTGAATCATAGCTGCAACAGACCTTTATCTTCTCAGAGTGCTCATAGATACATTCATGAGCTCACTAATACTTCTGAGTGTTTTGTGGACATCTATGGCAGCAGCTCTCTGGCCACAGAGAGCAGGCACAGGCTTTCCCTGGCGTTTTCCTGGGGAAAGCTGTGAGAAGATCAGAGAAAAGAATGAGAAACAGTTCTTATCTCCACTTGTTGCACCTCCTGTTGTGCATATGTGGAATGTGTCATGGAGATTTGTTTACCAAAGGGTGATTTCTTAATTGGACACTGGATGGTATTTGGATTAATTGACCAATTAGGTCAAAGCTGTATCAGACTGGCTGTAAGGGTTACTGAGTTTCTTAAGAAGTATAGTATAATGTAGTATAAGATGAGATAATAAAGCAATTGATCAGCCTTCTGCAATCATGGAGTCAATGCTGATTATTACCCCGCTGTGGGCCTGTGGTGACAGACATCTTACATTGATCTATAAAAATAACTGGGGAAATAATTTTCCTCTCCACTTGTATTTCCCTATAGACTTTCTGATATAGCATAACACTGAATTCAGATCTTGAGTGCCTGGATAAGTATATGTGTACACCTATATGGCACAGTCTGCAGTCTAGATTTTATCTGAACAACAAAGGAAGAGGCCTTGCAACCTGCAATCTATAATAAAGAATGAGAAATAAGGAGGATCCTGTCTTCTAATCTTGCTGAGCCAATCACTGTCACAAGCTTGTATATTGACATTTGCTTTGCTGAGCAAGAAAATTAAGAAACAGGAAGAAATAGAATAACAGCTTCAATCTACATTTCCTAACTAAATGAAGGAGTGTAAAACCAGCCATAAAGTAGTCCTATATGATATCTCTTTGTACAATCATTGATCAGAATATTGTTAATTAGAATGTAAAGAGAACACCTCTAAATCTATTGTGTGTTTTTGAATTTCAGCAGTGACAGATGCCATAGTAAAACCCGACTAAGATAGTTAAGCTGTTTGAGCAAACTTATACCAGCAAAGAACAATATAATATAAATCAGAAATAGCCCAGTCTTGCATTAGTATTATTATTTTGCATAGAGCTTGTAATTTTTTTTTCAAATTTTAATTGTAATTTTTATCTCTTTAGTTCTAACACATCATTATCATCTTTTATATTATCTGTAATTACGTCCCATGCCATCAAAATTTCATGGGCACCTTTATCAGTCTTGGAGAAGTTCACTGGCCATTCAAACATGTTTTGGATGACCTGTTAAGACAGCAGACATTTTGGCAGGTCTAGCTCCTTCCAACAGTGAATGGGAAGGGAAGACTCATCTGCAATAAGATCACAAATTGAAAGTCTCTGCTCAGCAATCTGCCGCTTTCGTGTTTCCAGAATGCAGTCTGAGGAACATTACCAAGAGAGATCTTGCATCCCAATGGCTTTGGCTCTAGGCATATGCTTGAAAAGAATCATCAACTTTAATGAGAAACAAAAGTTTTTTAGACCTAGAATATATTCAATAACAAAAGCATATGGAGACAGTTATTTCCATAGTAGCATGGATTCCATTTTCCTTTCTGAAAACATTTTCAGGATTTATTTGGGTAGTTCTGATTGTGCATCTGAATACCTAAAGTGCATTCTTAGATCTTAGGCAGACTGTCCAACTCAATTGTCAAAATCTCCAGCGTTCCTTGACAATGGGTGAATGAATTTTGAGTTTAAAAAGCTGCAGTAATTTTTATTTTGATAATTTTAGGTCACAGTGCAAGCATAAAAAGTAATGAGATTTCCTACTGCTACTACTGGTAGCAACAACAATAATGCAAGGTATATTGAGGAAATTATTTAGTTGTTTATAATATTGGACTATTTCATTTCTCTTGTTCAATCTATTTCTTTTTCCTTTTAGTTGCCTACATAAAATACAGCACTGCTTCTTGAGCAGTATAATTTAACCCATTTTTCTTGCCTAAAAACATTTTTTTACCTAAGACCATGTGCATTGTGCATAGTTTCATCTAAATTTTCAAGGCAAGTTTAAAAGGTGTTTCTGAAAGAAAAGCTGAGAGCTGTTAAGTTGTCTGGTATACTGGCCAGGGGAGAAGATCATAAAAAATGTGATTATATGCACATCTTCAGGTACATTACTGATGTACCGGAGATATAAACAATTTAGATGTTGGCCTAATAGGCACAAGTGCATGTTTTATGTAGTACTGAAATAATGAGACCTGCTTAAAAAAAAAAAAAAAAAAAATTAAGGTAAAGTGGCATTAAAGAATGTTGGAAGATAAAATTTACATGTTGATTAAATGATAGTACTTCACCCTTCTTGCCCTTGTTTTTTATTCCTTGACATCTATCATTTGGAAGCTCGTTCCATTCAGTGCCAGCTGAATCTTCTTCATATGATTAAATAGAATATGCAGGACAGAAATCAGGTTTTAATAACTAGCATGGAATAAGCACCTTTATTTTTGTGGAAAGTGTGAGCAAGACATGGGGCATCCCAGCCCCTAGGAGTGCATCTCCACCGCCTGCTGAGGGCAGCCCCATGGCCAGATTTGTCTGCTGTGTAAAATTTAAGCCTCCAAACAATATTTCAAGTGAGCCCAGTCTGGACCCTCTCTCTGAAGCCTCAGAGACCCTGAATGTTTGAGTATGGCATTGGGCATAGATTTCTAGGTTAATTTTTGTACCCATATTTTATTTGCAAGTTCTAGATTACCTAGCTTGTTCATAGATATTTTGTGTTTGTTTTCCCTAAATATTATGGTTTCACCAATAGTTTCTATTTTATATAATGACTACATATAATTAATATATGTAGTTATATATTAATTAAGATAAATAATTATATAAAGTCTAACTTAAATATATTACTGCCTTTTATTTGCAATTATTGTTAGCTAGTTAACTTCTATGTTGGTTAGTGTTTATCCAGTGCATCTCTATGAGGAATGAAAGTATTTGGTTATTGTGGTATGACTAAGTTTTCATTAGCAGGATCCCTTTTTGGATTTTGGCTGTTTTCACTATTAAAGTAGCACACTGCTCCATTACCTGATTTGGAGCTCTGTAAGTGGTTGTCCTCCTTTGGGTCTATCTAGACATATTTTTATTTGGTGACAACTACTTACCTTTGATATGATATACTGGTTCTTTATTATCAAAACTTCCCATTAGATCTTCTTACTGACAGCCTCCTTCTCAGTCTGCCAAGTGGGACACCTCTGCCTCATAAGTTTGAAAAACTTTCTGGAGCTGCTGCAGCAGTGTCTCCATGAGGGTTCCCAGAAATGTGCCTTAACTGGCAACTTGTTCCATATGGGTACAACTTCTGTATTGTTCATTTTTAAAATCCAGTGTAACACTAGATAAATCTCAGATAAGTGAACTGCTTTGCTTCCTGCTTGCCAATTTTAGTGTTTCTACTTCATGGTAATAAATTCTGAGATAACACTAGGACTGTCTGTGATAGTGTCAAATCTGTGGGTGAACGAGTTATGTACAGAAATCAGGCATGGCTGAAAAATGCATTGCCTTCTGAATACATTTATTGGTTCTCCCTCTCTCTCTGTCTTGCCTGACTTTTATGACCCCAGCCTGAGTCCTAATTGCTATGAAATGAGCAAGTGGGAGGCAGCTGAAGTGGTAGGAAAAGAAGGGAAACTGATTTATTTTGTGAAAAACTGACTCAGAATTTGGGAGGAAAGAGTCCACACTGTTAAACTACTGAGTCATCAGCACACTTGTACTCTCTCTAGGGCTTCAGGGTCCAGTGGTGACTGACAGATCAGGAGTTTGACTGAGACCATCTTGCACTTCTCGGGTGCTGTGTCATCATCACATCCTCATCTCTCTCCAGATCTTCCCACTGTCACTGCTATGGCTCAGCAGGCAGCTCACGGGACACACACTAAATCTAAACTGTAATTAGCACACAAGTGCAAAACTCGGTTTGGACCACAATGAACATTTGGCCATGTCCATAAAACATTTGCACAACTTGGAATACTGGGCTAATTCTGATGAAGAGACTGGAGCTGGGGTTACAAGGCCACTGCCAGACAGTGCGCTTGCAGTTATGCAGATAAGCTTGCACTTCATCTTCCCAAATGATGCCCAGAGGCTGCCAGAATGGTCATTCTTTCACTTTTATGAGCAGTGAATTTACATTAAAAGGCATTTAAATAAAGGCTGTAGAGTACACTTAAAAGATGTTGTTCCAATTTGAGACTTCTTTATGGTGCTGTGGCATGGTGAAGTGACCTCATACATGATTGAGCTGAGGTGCAACCTGCCCTAAAGTTCTGTTAATAAGGATTGGTGAGCCTGGAGGCAGCAATGTTGGCAGGAATGCTAATGACTCTCGTTAGCAGTGTGCTGCTCACTTCCTCTGGAGAAAAGTACGGGCCTGTGTGGGAGAGCTGGTAGTGAAGCCAGTCAAAGAGCTCTGTATCAAGTAATTTATTTGGCTTGCTTGGTCTTCCAGTGTAAACAAATTTTGCTTTCTGTGAATATTCTCATTAGTCCCCTATTTTTAAATAATTGCATTACATATACACATTGGAGCCAATATTTTGTCCATAATTTTCTCTGTAACCTAATGCACAGAAATCTGTTCCTTAACTGACATTTGCTTCACTAAAAGGACATAAGTCATTTTTACATTTTTGAAGATTCCTGCCACGAATGAGGTACAATATCCACACTTCTTGTTACAGGAGTCATATAAGTCTTGCAGAAGTACTCCTGCTGCTACTTCCCAGTGGTGTGAGATGACATATTCACCTGCATGTTCTACTGTACTTGCAGCAGTGAAATGACTGCAAAGTGCATTCAGGAAGAACATATTCACATAATTAAATCTCTGTCTTTATCTAAGAATCCACAAGGGCAGAAGACAGCTGTTACTATCAGGAAAACACAGACAGCCTGCTCTGCTTGCCCAGGGCTCCTCAGTTGCAGGTTGGAAATGGCAGTAAGCTGGATCAATTGCTCAACGGTGTTTTACCCAACAGCTTCACTTTTGTCTTGTCACTCTGCTGGAGCAGTTGAGACAGTAGACCTGACCTTCAGTACTGCAGAGAGGAGCACTGCTTCAGTATATTTTCCTAAGGGTTTTTAAATCTGGGTGCTGCAGATCTAGGTGACATAAAGAGGGCAAGCATCTGAACAAATTCACACAAATGGAGGAGCTTGAACATTCTCACATGAAAAAGTCTGTTTCTATGGATTGATTTATTTAGGAGTTCTAGACAAAGTCTGAAGTGACCTGAGTACTTCTGGGTAAATAGTTGGTTTCATAATATTGTCGATTAATTGAGAGAAAGGGTAACAAAAATATCTGTGTGTAGAATCAAAAATTTCATTTCTGAGTTCTTTTCTTCACTTTCTTAAGTGCATTTAGAATGTATTTAATTTTAAAACACTCTAGAGGGAAAAGCTTTTCATTTAAACCAAGAAAGAGTTTGACACATATATGAATTTTTTTATGTAATATGTTAATGCAGGTCTGCTTAATTGTCAAAAAAATAGATTAAAAATTCATATTTTCACCTGAAATTGTCCCACACCTTTCAAGAGCTTTGCTTTCCCTTTTATTTTTCCCACATAATACCTGCTACCAATTATGCTAAAAAGGGCAGAGACTGTGTGTGGCCTCCTTTTCATCACCTGTGGGGCTCTACACCTATTCTGGTTACACAGATACAAGGCAGACACATCTGTCCAAAGTGAGTCAAACTATTAAATGTATTCTATTAGTGATGGACACAACTATAAAAGGGATAAGAAGCTAAAGTTTCAGTGCAAATACAATCTAAAACTGCATCTTCATCAAGATTTTCTGACCAGCTCTATTTATGGTGTGCTAAACTAGGTTTTGTAGAAGCTATACCAAACTGTTTAAACTAGAGTAAAGCCTAACAGTTCTCCTACTAAACTAATTTATGAAACTGGAACTGACTGGTCATCCATTAATCCCTATTTCTCAAACTTATAAAAGGACCTAATTTTACCAAGGTCCTTTTAACAGTGACTCCCCTCTCAGACTGGTAACCTCCGTCCATTTGCTGATCCTGCTGTAGTAGCATTTTGGGGGACTAGTTCTTTAAAGCAGGAGCAGTGCAATTTCAGGCAGAAGCCCTTCTCTCAAACAAAAGAGCTATTATTATTTGGCCTAAAACATTTTATATTTGCATATGTAGGCTCACTAATTGAAACAGCTTTTTCCCCCCTTTTTGATCCTCTAAAAAATTTCACCTTCTATAATAAGTTTTAGAGCTTGCTTGATATATTTTTTCCTCTTTGATGTTCATCTGTTGTCAGTAGTGAATAATAATAATAATACTACTATTAATAATGCTGTTCTTATGCACCCCCTCAGATGCTTAGGTAGATGTTAGCTTTGCAAGTTCAGCTTCAAGTGTAAGCATTACTGATGATCTGTGCCAACATATTTTATCAACTTTTCCCTAATGATTATAGTTCAGATAAAATTTGGAGGGATACTTATTTACATAATTCTATTTCCACCTGTGCTTCTTTAATAGCTATTTGTAAAAGCAATTTCCTAGTCAGTGGTCAACCACAATAAAATTTTCCATGTCTTAGATATTTCCAGAGAAATAAATAAGTCCATAGTCACAGGAAAAGATAAACACTACAGAAAATTGTTGCATCGCGGTTTGGGGTTTAGGTTAGGGGTTCTGATCTGTTAGCTAGCCGTGTTCTGTGTAGCCCCGCGCACTCCCTGTGTTTGTTCCCCTTTCCCCCCACCACGGCGGTTCACTCCGGGTCCCTGGCTGCTAGAGCTTCTGCTGTGACCACTCGCTGTCCTGCCCAGAGGGTTCAGTGCCCCTCACCCCGAATTCCCATCCCCCGTCCGCCCCAGAGCCCGGGGTCCGCCCTGGTCGTGTTCCCTTTGGGTGCCATGGTCCATGTCATCACCACAGCACCTGCCCGCATTGGGCGGGAGGGCCCCTGCTCTCCTGGCCCCAGCCCCAATATAATCCCACACCTCGGAGTGCCTGAGGCCGTGTTTCCTCACGCACAAGCTGGGAGCGGGTCGCGGTGCCTTGGCACAACTCCCCGTGGCAATAAAAGATTTTCAGCCTTCCACGCGTGGGGAATTCAGACGTTCCTTCACTCTTTACTGGTGTGTCTCACTCGCAGTGGCGAGAATCCACTGGCACCCCTGCCCAGACTGCAGCACGGAGCCGAGTCCGGAAACACGTGGCGATCCCGGGTCCCAGAGGGAGGCGGTGCCGCTCTAGGTGCCGGAGCTGCCCGGGGACCGGGAAAACACAGAGAGATGCCACAGAAAATCAGTTAGATTATTACTGCATTTTCTATGTATTCCTATTCCTTTATTGTTTGCATTTATTTTCTTTACAATGATTTCCCATATCAGAAATCTATAGTATTCACATTCCACCATGCCACAGTATTAACTTCAAAGCATTTGGGATCAGAGTGACTTAGCTGTCCTGAGTGCTCTTCAGCCTCTCAGCTGTACAAACCGCGTCCAGATCTCTAGAATCTTGTGCTGTTCAAGGCAGGGTGCATAGCAAGGTGCACCTCTTGAACACTGGACTTTGCATTCCCACTACCTTTAGCAGGAGAGAAAATATTCTTCCCATCAGGACAAGCTGTTCTTTTGTTCTCTAAAATTGTAATCTGTGTTCCTGGCTTGGGAAAATTGCAAAATATATCTTCTTCTAAGAAGAGTTTCATGTTTCCCAAGTTTTCTTCTGTAGGCAAAAAAAAAAGTCATGGGAGCCATCTTTTCTGCTGTTTTGGACAAGCAGAGTAATAGGAGAGAATGAAAATGGATAGTTTAGTTTTACTGTGTTGCAGACAATGAACTCTACAGTAAATTGACCATGAAGAAAACACCAAAATAACAAGAGGGAGTAAAATATTACTTGGAAATATTTGCTATCGTTTTACCAAAAGAAAAATCCAAAATTTTAAGATTAACAAAGCTGCCTTCAAATCAAAATATGGATGTTTAAGTCTTTATTAAAGAAGATGTCAACTAAATTCTTTTAAAAACCTAACCTATTAATTAATAGAAGCAGAAATAGATAAAGCTGAGCACCAGTAGGCTAAATGTTAATTGCTTAATTTACAGAATAATTAAAAATAAAGAAAAAAAATTAAAACTGTTTTACTTTCATTCCATATAGCAAAGTTAATGTTACTGTAATAGTCTTTCAAACCTCCAGTGTGGTTCTTTTGCCTCCAAGTTCTCTCTAAAATCTTAGTTATGCACTCACTTTTTTTTTACAACAGAATATAAGGGAAAAAAACTGCTACATGCATTCATCTTACAGAAGAATCTTACATGTTAGAGCATTAGGAAAAGCTCTTCTGTTTCCTGATCATGTCCTGCCACTGGCATGCCACCACTAGTGTGATTTTTAGGGTTATCCAGTGCAGGGTCACTAGATGGACTTGGTGATCCTTGCAGGTAAATTCCAACTCAAGATATTCTATGATTATTTGCCAGAAAAACATTCACATCAACAGTGAACCATATTCCAGCATATCTTTTCTTCTAAACATCAAACCAGTAAGGCAGTTAATGTATGCAGTTATATAAACCAAAAGGTTCTGCCTACAATAAAGGATTCATTCATTCCAGGATCAAGCAAAATTTTCTTGAATAAATAAAATTAAATATCTTTATATGATACTCATACCATATTTTAAAAATTTTCTTTCTTGATCTCATTTTGTGACATCCTTGCAGATGCTAAGCATTATTTACTCTTCAAGTCATGGTACTACCAGAAATCTCACTGAGAGAAGTAGTGTTTTATGTACTGTCATTAGTGAGAAGGTCAAATTCAGACAGCTAAGTTGGAGCATGCAAAAGAAATTCTAATAACAACATTTAAATATGTTTTAAGTACAGATACTATGCAGCTGAGATAAATGAAACAATAGTAATAATAATAATAATAATAATAATAATAATAATTATTATTATTATTATTATTATTATTATTATACTTGGAATGGTTTTTTGGTTATGGTTTGTTTGGTTTTTTTTTTTTTTTCAAGTGAGCCAAAGCTAGATAGGTATCTGTCCCTTATTTTAGATAATTCAGCCTTTAGTTCTTAAAGCAACTAAGACCTAGCAGATATAATTAAGGATGCTATAGTTTATAGCTATATTTAGATTTTACCACGATTTGTTAGTTTTATTACCTTTTAAACTTTAACAAAAACTTAAACATTCCACAGTAGTTCAGTTGAAGCTTCTTATGCAAAACAGTTGATATTTTTTAGATTGTTCAGATACTGATATTTTGTGAAATCCAAATAAAAATTGTGTTTTTTCCTCTAATGATCACTATCAGCTGAATATTAGAAGACCAAGGAGGTAGACTTTTAATGTAAATTGTTAAAATGAGAGAAACTGGCATTCACAGAGGAAAGTATACATAGGTTTCTTAACATATTATAATGGGAAACCCTAATTTATTCTATTGTTTTATCTTCATTGTAATACAGGGATTTAAAAGTATCTCTTTACCTACAAAGATGCTAGTATGGCTATATTTGCTGTTTTAGCAGAAAAATTTTTGTAAATTCTCTCAGTGATGTAAAGTGAAAGCCAGTGAGGGGGCTGAGAGGCCGGGCTCTGCTTCTTTTAGTTAATACAGTTCTTTCTCTAACTGTAAGGAAATCTCATCCAGAATTAACACAATCAAACTTGAAAACAGATTGTAGACATCTATTTAATTTCAAATCACACATTAGTTATGACTTTTGCATAAACTTCAGAACAGCTGAATGGTCTGTTTTATTTGTTTACTGGATCCTGTATTTTGAATTAATATATCTGTAAAATTTCCTGTATATTGTCAGCATATCTGTTGAACAGTGCTGTCAGGCAAGGATCTCCTAATCAAATTTATGGCACCTGTCAACATATGATATTATGGATAGAGAATTGCACTGACTAGCTGAATCCAGGTATCCTAGAGAAGTTTAGTATTTTCTGAACCTGACTGAAACTGAACTTTAGAAATTGAGGACACTCAGCAGCTTTCAGAACCAGGCCCTCTATTTGTGAGAAGACAATGAGAATGTGCTGGAATATTTCAGGCAGAAATAAACTGACATCAAGACTTGGGTAGACAGAAGCCATGACATAGGGCAGTGCTAACATCTGCTTCCTCTAACATATTTTAAACAGCATCAGGAAGCTCCTCAAAGCTCCTGACATTGTAATAGTTGTGAAATCCCCCAGAATGTGGAGTTAGCCATACAGCGTATCAAATGTCAAGGTGACTGACATCAACCACTGTCACACTGATCCTGCAAGCCACCCTTCCCAGGGCAGATGACAACAGAGAGGCTGCATGCAGCTCCTGCTCTCATGCTGGAGCTGGAATCCCAGCCTAAACAGCCAGCAGGAGCTGAGAGTATGGCTGAAAGCCCAAATGATCAGATTGCTTTAGGCTGATGTGAACGGAACTTGTTTGTTGTAATTTGAGTTTCTATTATAGCTGTTTATTCAATACTAATTGAGGTTTTGAGCAGAGTTTTGTAAAATGGAGTTATGCCCACAAGCCTCATCTTTTTCAGACAAGCTTAGCTTCAACCAGCATTATCCTTGATATGCCAAATTACATAAAAAGTGACAAGCCTGGAAGACTAATATAGAGTTTCCACATGTTTATGTGGACAGATGGCTAAAAGCCCCATGGTTTGGGAGAGTGCTAAGTGCAAAAAGCCTGACAAAAGCAGTATGTATACATTTATTATACTTTTTGCCTAAGATTATCTAAGCACACTAGTTTGTTTCAGTCTCTACAGTCGGCTTGTGGCAATAGACATTTTTTTTCTATTTGCCAACCTAGAAGAACAGAAACAAATTGATTAAAAAGTAACATTGACAATATTGTTGTTATGATGCAGCTACACTTGACCCCATGCTTGAATAATCCTTAATGATAAAAGCATATTTGTTTCCCTTAATAAAACATTACTCCATAAAAAGAAACATTATTATATTGTGAATTTATTCATTTGCTAAAGATTTGGTATACCCTCAAAGCATTAATGAGTGCTTCTCAGGCATACATTATGATTTATGCTCATCAATATGTTGACAGATATGCTTGAGTTTTTGGTGAAAATCTATTCATAGGATATATGTACAGAAAAATACTTCCAAGTGGACACTGGGCAATAAATGAAAGCAAATCCTTATAAATGAACTAATTTTTAAGATGTCTGGCAGAAAAAGACACCAACAAAACCTAAAGAAAATAATCAGAACTATTTGTGCCTCTTGTCTTTATTTCTTCTTGTAGTCAGAGGACTCAGGCTTGACTTCACTGTTTATCACAGAAGAGAAGCCATTTAGAATTTTCCAGGCACATTGTAAAAGAATTATGATTCCAGTAGTATATGGTTATTTTCTAGTTCTTCTGTATGGTTCCCTCCATTAAAGGAATTGAATTATATTACTAATACTTAAATTTGAAAAAAGTGCAGAGGATGAAAACAATAATTTTCACAGTGATGGCTAAAATGGCCTGTGAATTAGTGTGTATTTTATGGTTTGAACTTTCAGATTTTTCCACACTTAAATCTAACAGAAGATCATTATTGTCATGTAAATTGCCATAGCTCCTAATTTTTAAGCTCCTGGTCTCTTGTTGAAATGTAAGCCTCAGCACTAGATGCCTTTAAGTCCTTCTCTACAGGCTCTAGAGAGGATTGGGCACCTTATAGAGGTCACTAGATTCTGCATTTTTGGCAATAAGAAGTACTGTGATTTCTCATTCTGCTTCAGAATATGCTTATCCAAGTCTGAACTAAGGGCAGGTGCCTTCAATGCAGTACCTGAATGCAGATACTAAGGTTCTCTTCTGAACTAGCAGTTCATGGTCACTGAGCAGGAATCACTTTTTTTTTCTGTCCAAATGGGGGCAGGGAAGAAATCATGTAACTGTACAGTTGGTTCTGGTTTTTACTTGCATATTGTTTATAATGTTTATCTAGAAAGCTGAAGAATTTTTTACATATACATTGATGATTGTAATAGTGAACATACTTTGATCTTTCATATGTGTAGAGAGGAAGGAAAAATTAAGACAAGAAAGAAAGAAAGGAAGAAAGAAAGAGAGAAAGAAACTAACTCCAGATAGTTTTAGTTCTGCATTTTTTTATTTCTTTCTTATGTATTTCTTTGCTCTCAATTAGGACTTTGTTGTTATTTGTGTTGTTACAGTTTTCTTTAATTTCAATTAAAAATATAAAATACATGAACAGTTAAAAAGCAAATACCAGAACATAGACCTTTTATACTTCGAGATAAATTTTCTCAGTTGAATAATCATAATTTTTTGTGGGGGTTTTATTTTGACCTCGCAAACCCTTCATGCCTCTTAAGCAGCTTGAATAATTAGAAAGCCTCAAGAGAAATTTTTCTGATTGATATACATTACAATGGCTTGATGCTTTTGTGAAAAGTGAACCTTGTATAATATCTATTGTGTTATGGAAAAGAAAACATAAAATCATGGAACCATAGAATGATTTGGGTTGGAAGGGACCTTTAGAGGTCATCTGGTTCCAGCCCTCCTGCCATGGGCATAGATACCTTCCACTAAATCAGATTGCTCAAAGCACAGTCCAACCTGGCTTTGAACACTAAAAATCATGGAGTGCCTATAACAAGCATATATATTAATGGCCTTAGTGAAATGAGGCCATTAATGAGACGAAGTCTTCATCTTTATTTTAAGCCCCCTTTAGGTACTGAAAGGCCACAATAAGGTCTCTCTGGGGTCTTCTCCATGCTTAACAATTCCAACTGTCTCAGCCCGTCTTCACAGAACAGGTGTTCCAGTCCTCTGACGATTTTCACAACCCTCCTTCTGGACCTGTTTTCTTAGGTCACTGTCCTTCTTGGGCTGTGAGTGCTAGCGTTGGACACAGTGCTGCCCAGCCCTTAGCTCCGCCCCCACCTCTTCCCCTTCTTAAGCTGCCTTCTCCACGAGGTTGTCCTCTTTTATCTCACTGGGTTCCCTTCAGTTAAATGTGATATCCTTTGCTGGAATAAAACCCTGCAAAAAGAGCCTTTCTTGCCTCTATCGCTGAGCCAGCTGGGGTGAGTGTTGAGTGAGGGTCTGACTGCGTTGCCTGAAGGTTAACTCCTCTTGCTTTTCTAACGGAGAGGTTGGTTGGGGGCAGATCACAGGCAGCAGCACCCACTACTCCAACACCCACATTTTTAGGACATGGAAATTAGAACATCTGGTTAAAATCTGATATCATAACTTTAGAGTTTTGACAAAAAACAACTCCAGATCTGGACCAGTATTTTGCAGATTGGCCCTTATTATGAGATAAGCTATATCTCAGTTTGGAGCCTGAGCTAACCACACTGGTCTATTTTCAATAGATTTAGAGTTTGTAATTCCCATCAAGGAAAACAAAACATTAAGTTGACGCTTGTAATACCTAATAAATTAAGACAGGGAAATTCCCTTAAAGGTTTTTTAAGTTCTTCCCTTTCAAGATTTAAATAAATGTGGGATCAGAGCTTCCCTGCATATGAAATTGTTGTTGCCATGCAATTTTGAATTAGAAACATTTCCTCTAAGTTTTTGTTACATATTCAGTTGTTTTCTTATTCTCTATTAGATTTGATATTTATGAAATGACAGAATAAAAGCAAAAAAGATAAGCTTCATCAAAGACTAGCGACTAGAAGAAGGTCTAAACATGAATATTGTATGGATGGTAAGTTTTATTTACTTAAAAGTAACTTAATTTTTTCCACTTTTGAATAATAACAAGAATTCTACTTGAGAAGAGAAAGAAATTAAATACAAAACATGTCTATTTCTACAGTTTAAGCACAGTCATTTTGTCTAATCGTGTTTTGTGTTTGTTCTCTTTGATGCTATGAATTTGCCACTAAGAAGAAAAAAATGACAAAGGTGCAAAATATTTCAGAACAGTAATGCTGAAAGCTGTCATTCATAATTTTCCTTTTCAAAGCTTTTCCATTAAAAATCTCCAGATTTATTGGAAGCCTGTGATGTTGGAATTTTCATCATTAAATTTTAATGATAATCTCCAGTAGTTTTGGTATACCTTTATTTTGACAGGGATGACAAAATATATGTTCATTTAAATGAACTTAGAAAGTAGCATATCCATTTTAATGCATATTTTCTTATCCCTGATTTTTACTTTACTTGCAGAAGATCACTATTTGGGATGTGTTGTAGATGTTGGATTTACAGTTGTTTCCTTCTGTAGTATATTTTGAATGAAGGTTGATTTTCATCAGTTAAAATATGTGACTAGAATTAGGTACATGTTATTATCAGTGCTCAAATTAAGGACTGATGTGGTTACCTGTAAGAGAAGGCAACAATCATGAATGCTGTCATTCCATACTTATTTATGTATTCATTAATTTATTACTATGTTTATGTAACAAGTGCTGGTGGTATAAAGAACTTGTGATTTATTTTTCATGGTGGGATTAAAAGTAGGAATAAATAACCCCAGTTAAGAGTAGCCATATAGAAAGTAAGAAATTTCTTCTGAAAAATTGTTTTCTGAGCCGGTGCCATGCCTACCTAGCACCTAAGCAGTTAATGCTCTCTGTCCTGTATACAGATAGATCATTTTGCAGTCTTTGCAGAGACTTCAGACAGGGAGAGTAACCTGCAATTTTTGTCCACAATCAGGCGACTGGTTTAATTGGGCAATGGCAGAGCCTTGCAGGATATCCTAATGAGCCTAATTGGTAGCAGAAATTTGACTCCTGGGAGAATAGAGGTAGAAACCAGACAGACAAAGAAACAGGTAAAGGCTATGGAGCAACAGCAATAAGATGGAAGGGCTCTGTCAGGCTCAGTACTGGTATATACACTACTTTGGCTCTTTCTTCTCTTGGTCTCTCTTGCTGCTTTGTTTACCAGCTGTGTGCCCATGGCACTGTTGTCTGTCTTTTCTGTTATTGAGTAGTCCTGTGGATCTTTTTGTGCTTATCATGGCTTTTGTTCCAGAGTGATCTGAATATGCAGGGAGTCCTAGCTTGAAAGGCTGTCCAGTCTAATCACAAATCTGCTTTTGCAACACTCAGTGCAATGGGGAGTGGGAGAAGGAAGAAAAAAAAAAAAAAGTCTGATCAAACTGTGTTTCTGAAAGGAAGAATCTTCAGTGTAGCTTCGGCCACCTCACTAGCAGTATTCCCTTTGTCAGCTGTCACAGTTCTGTCACTAAAATTCCTGGCAACAACTGAATTTTAATGAATGTCTGCTGTGGTCTAGAATTTAAATGAGATTTTTGATAAAAGAGAGAAAACCTTCTGCATATCTACCTTATGCTCTTAATGCATTTCTCCTGGTAAAAATAAATAAATAAATTCTGAATTAGTTCCCTGCTAGTTTTCTACAGAGATTTCCCTGCAAAACTGCACTGAACTGTTTTCATGCAGATTTTCTCCTTCTCTGATAGAAGCTTTTTGCTGTATATGCAGGTCCTGTTGCTTTCCAGCTTCCTTAGCTTCCCAGACTGGTAGTAGAATTCATCTCTGATAGTCTGAATCAGTGTCAAACTGTGTGAGGCCAGTAGCAAATAGTTTAGTGGGGACCTACTCATCTGAGCAGAGTTATGGCAGTGCATATGACCAGGATCTTTGTAGGTGACCTACTTATTAGTCCCTAATAAGTGATGCTTTACTGGGTACTGAAGACTTTAATGACACATTTGCTATCTTTCATCTGAAATTATTTTTTTTTTTGTATTGTAGACTCTAATTGGTCAGCAATACTGGTGTGCATATCAAAAGGGTGCTGATTGCAAAATCCTCAGTTTGCTGAATGTGTCTGGTCTCAAAAGTAAGTTTTCAAGCTCAAATGGAGCTTGATTGTGGGGGCAAAAGTTAAAGTACTTTTAGTATGTATTGTACTTTTCTCCTATGCAGTATGTGACACTACCTAGGTGTAAACACTACCTCACACAGATGTGCTAGTTGAATTCCTGCTTGTATGTAACTGCTTGCTGGGAAGTGAGGGGAGATTAAAACTCTTTGTTCTACCTACACTTTTACATTTCCAAACGGTGGGGGTATACATATGTGAGCATATGTGTGTGAAACAGAGACTCCTTTGCAAAGAATGTTTCTGATCAGTGGTGACAAAATGAAAATATAATGAACCACAAACTTGTTGCAGAATCCCAGGATATTTACCTTTTTTTTTCCCATAGTGAAGATAATCTACATAATACTCCAAATAAACTTGTGGTGCAGAAGACTATTTTCCCATGCTCACTCCTCTAACACAGTTCCTAGATTAAAAAAAATCAATACTGAAAGCAGTATACAAAAGATCTCTGTAAGTGCAGCACTGGAAACAGAACTTGTATCTAAAACACAAAGGAGCAGCTGGCACTTCTGACTACAGGCTGAAGTACCAGTTGTGAGATCATCTGCTCCAATGATTACTGAAATTCATTGTAATGAATCTGCATGAAGTATGCCTCAGTTAGAAACTTGAATTCCACAATGTCCTCCTGATGTCTCATGAATTACCACTTGCTACCACTGTAAGCACAGTTATTAATACAGGGTACCCTTTGAAAGGTATCTGGTTGTTTTTTTTTGGTTTTGTTTGGGGTTTTTTTTGGTTTTGTTTTGTTTTGTTTTGTTTTGTTTATTTGTTTTTTCCCTGAATGAAGAAGTGAAGGGTGGGTTTAAGGAAAGTTTCACACAGATATTTTGGTACATGAAAAGAGATTACCTTCTACCCCACTTTCTTTATTATCTGTGTACTGTCATAGGATATGTTAAATTTCCTATGCAAATAGCCTGAAGTGAGAAATGAAAGTTGGGAAGAGTCTAGAGGAAAGCCAGGGATGCCAAGCTGACAACAATACAAACTAGCAGTGAAACATACAGCAGGGTACTCACCAGTGGAAAATTTTGCCACAGTAATCAGTGACTGAATTTAGTACAGTGTTTTAGCATAGAATGGGAATGAAATTATCTTCATTCACTTATTAATGCTGACATTGATGATGAACAGTTACAGCTACCAGGCCTTTACCTTATGCTGATGAAACTGAGCCAAGAATATTTGGGTGTGGGCGGAAGAAGTGCATAAGCATTTATTGTGCTTGATCACATTTAGTTTTCACTCTGGATTCAGAAGAGATAGGCTTCACATATCTTATAATAGTACTGAGTGAAAAAATGCTGCTTTTGCACTGCAAAACAAGTTATAATATACATTTTAATGTACCACTATAATTCTTCTAGCACTTACCTCCATGCTAAATACTAACTGCCCTTTGTATCTCCTAAGTTCAGGCAGTCTGTCTTTCCTTCTTCATCTTTCACTAGCATCATACTAATGTAGATGATTATGAAGACACCTGGCAATCTAAACTTTTCCACAAGCTTCACACATAGACCCGGGCTGAGAACCTGAAGGTTTTAAAAAAATAGCTGCTTGCCTTCTTGGTGGAGCTCAGTATATATGAGGCATTTCAGACAAGCAACACTGGCTCCTGGTTTGAACTGCACACTTCTGTGTGCAGGCACTAGAATACTAAACTCTGTTAAGCCTTGCGTTGGTAGCTGTCAGCACCAAGATGATATAATTAGTCTGTCTCTGTCCTTGCATCCTTCTGTCTTGCAGAATGTGCTGTGCAGACTGCTTGAGTAGCAGTATTTCACTGGTGATGTGCTCATCTGCGCAGGACAGCGGTCAAATGAATGTGAGAGCCATTTCCCACACTGCTGAGGGAGGGGCTTGACTGGAACAGAGGGGAGTGAATCCATGTTGTCTGTAGGGTATAAAGTTTGAAGCAGACTCCTCTGGTTTCCAATTCCAATTTCATTTTTCAGAAGGAGCAAGCTGGCTAGCATTTATTGCAGATTCCAGAAGCCAAGTGCAGTGGTGGTTGTGGGATAAGTGGAGAGCAGCAGGCATGCAAAATATCAGGGAATGAACCAACTTCATAGAGTTACCAAAATGTCTGGGCATAAGAAAATACACACAACCCTCATTTGATAAAAGAGAACGTCCTTCCATTGGTAGGTAATTGGATCAAAAGGACCATTTTCAGACTGTTTTTAAAATGGCTGAACGTAACTGGTAGGTATCCACAGGGGTTTGTGCCAGGGCACAGCTGGTCTGGTCGGGAAAGGGAAGTGGAGAGTGAGGTGACAAGGTTTGCTGATAATGCTAAATTTATGCAAAATATTAATGAAGGAATCTGAATGAAGAACACTGGGTACATTTTGTGAAGCTGCTTGACTGGTGATAAAAGGGTAAGTGAGATTCACTTTTAACAAATGCAAAGTAGTGCTGGTTGGAAAAACAATCCATCTCTACATATACAGTGAAGATCTTTAAATTAGTTATTACTATTCAGGAAAGAGATTTTGGAGTCATTATATGACACCCTTGACACCCTGAAAACATCAGCTCAATGTTTATTGGTGGTCAGAAAAATAAATAGAGTTTTGAGAACTAGGAAAAGAATTGAGAGGAAAACAGAAAGTATAATTATGCTGCTGTATAAATCCATGTTATCCTCACATCTTGAACACTATTTGAAGTCTTGTTCATAATAATAAAATATTAGATATGGAGAAGGTACAGAAAAGGGCAACAAGTATGATAAATAGGGTGAAATGGTTTCTGCAAGAGAAAAAGTGAAACAAATTTGGATATTTTTGTCTGGAGAAGAAATGGATAATGAGCACCATGGCAGTGAGTGAATAGGAGAATAGTTTTTCATTCATTTTCAGAATACAGAAACAAGGCAGAGAAAAATGAAATTTTAAAGATATTTAAGCCAAAGAATAAAAAATAGGTACATATTTTTCCCACAAAAAGTCTTACTAAATGATATGAGTTTCTGACATGAAATAATATGTACAGTAAAAGTTAAAAATAAATTACTGAAATCTGTGGAGAAACATTCATTAAGTGCTGATAAGCACAAGGATAAAACCTGTGACTCAAAAGTCCTCAAGGTACATATTATTGTTATCTCAGAGGAAATGTAGGGGTACAGTGTCACAGAATGTCTGCCCTTTTCTTTTTTTTCCCTTGAGACATGTGCTCTCAGAGACAGGATATGTTGGTGGGTGGACCTGTTTCTGACCTAGTGCTGCTGTACTCAATGTCAAAGCTTAATCACCCAAATCTATATCTCAAAACACACAAAAATGTAACCACTTATTAAATCTGTTTTCAGAGCAGAATTCAGACTGAAGTAACCCAGTCTTTCAACAGAGGCTAACCACTGGGAACAAAAAAAGTAAAATAGTTTTATGATGTCCTAAGACTACAATGGATTGTGAATCTGCAGTAAAAATCACAGCTGTGCTTTAATGTATAAAACTTTTCCTGTTGAGCACTACTCCAGCCTCTCTCTTTTTTCTTTTGGTTTTTATTCTTTTTTTTTCTTTCTTATTTTTTTCCTTTAGCTTCTCACTAGGACAAATAAATGGCATATAAACATATAGCATTACTTGATAGTAGTTATGTAAATACCAAATATAAAAAAGAAATTCTTTTCACAAGGAGAAACTATTATATTTTATTTAGCAGTTCTATGAATGTTATATATAAGAGTAGTGCTAAGAAAAATATATTCAAGTGGCAAAGGTCTAACCAGAGATATTCAGACGTTTCTCTCTAAGCTCAGGAACCCACAGCAGAACTACCACACAGCTGCCGTATCATATTTTAGAACCAGGAAGAGGCATTAATTTCTTTTCAGTTTAGTACTAGATGACATTTTCAAAGAAGAAAGAGGATGAGAATTTCCCACTGGGAGTGCAAAGATGAAGAAACTGGCCTCCAGAAATAAAGCAAATACCTGGATCAACTGAAAGAAGCAAGGAGTGCATGGTCTTCAGAAGAATTTAAGAGGCACTGAATCTCTACAATCTTTGCTAAAGGACATTTCATATTCCAGTGTCAGTTTCACCTTAAACAAAGCCTTTATTTAGACATGTCCTTAAAAACAGGATCCTAAAGGATCCTAAATTTCTTTCCAAAGTCCCCCAGTCAGGGAGAGCAACTTTTAAAATGCGCAGATAGGGGTAGGACACAGGGGAGCAGTTTTAAACAAAAAAGTACCGGGTTTTAGATTAGATCTGAGGAAGAAATCATTTATGCAGAGGGTGGTGAGGCACTGGAACTGGCTGCCCAGAAAAGCTGTGGATGACCCATCCCTGGCAATGTTTAAGACCGGGATGCCCTAAACAAGCTGATCTAGTAGGTGGTGTCCCTGTCCAAGCAAGGAGGATTGGACCTTGGTGATGTTAAAGTCTCTTCCAATCCAAACAGTTCTATGACAGTGGAGAAGGTATTTGAACATATAGCAGTAGAGTCTGCTGCCTCTGATTTCCTGAAGTTTCAGGTGCCTTAATCCGACCCTTCATGTTATTTCTATGTGATACAGAAAGGGCTTCCGGGAACGTGAAGGAGTTTTGTCTGCATGCATTTAGCTCACAGCTTTTAACTATGAAGTCAGTTTTCATACAGGCTAAGCTTCAACCTGAATTAGGATTCTTCACCCAAGACTGCCTGCATCAAGAGAGGAATAGTTTTATACATGATCCTTTAAACAGCATGACAAGAAATTATTCACACTGAGGTACTGTTACACCTACAGAACTCCTAATGGCCTTGGAAGGTCTTAAGTAATGGTGGGAAGGTAAACTATATAAAGGTATTTTTCTAGAGTCAAAGTGACTTAAGCAGTCATAGACTGCTAGACTCATAGAAAGAGAGAAGAATTTGTTGAAAAGCATAATTTATCCCTGCCCACCTCTTTTTCCGCAGAATGTGGTATTCACCTCTTCTCTTTTCTTTCATGTACCTTGGCCAACGTGCACAAACAATCTGTTGGTGGATGTTTCCATAACATTTTTGAAAGAAAATTAAGCACTTCCATAATGTCATTAACTTTCTTCTTTTTAGTGGTGCATGCAGTAACAAAGTATCACAAAATGCTCCAAAATTATATTTTTTAATTAAAAAATGTAATTCGCTACTAGGGATTTAAAAAATCCCTAATTTTTAAATGTAAAAATTGTAAATTTAACAAATACAATAAAAATTAAAACATAAGATTTCATGATAATTTCTGAATTTTCCCATAAGACTTCACAAAGCCTATTTTAAAATGACAGCAAATCAACCATAACCCAGTAGAATGTATTAACTTCAAGATGTTGAAATTAAAATGTGTGCTGGGGAACCAGCAGAGAATAAGGCAATGGTATTTGCGATGTTCTATCAGGTATTAAATTTTGTTGCTTGGTCTCCAGTTGTATTTTTTCAATTTCAGCTGTTGTAACACTTGAAAGTTCAGCTATAGCTAAACTTAAATCTTTTAAATGGAATAAAAGTTAGCAAATATATAGCATGAAATCTGCTAAGAGATATTTGTAATAACATTAAATAGATGCATTTTAAATACACTAAGCAGATGGACCTCCATCTTTTCAAAATTAAATATAAATTAAGGACTTTTTCATTAGCTGAGTTTATGTCCCTATCCATCTCCCAACTCTTAAAGAATATTTCATTAAGATGGACATGATTAAAACTTTTCTTCAATAGTATTGAATCTATTGTTGCAACTGCAATGCAACTGTAAAGAACTATTTCTGAACTTAGAACAACAGCTACTTTGTTTAAATTCTGCCTTTACAGACTTTTCTTTTTTATGCAGTTACATTGGAAAAGATAGAGGAAAAAGCCAATATTTACACTTGAGAAAGTTGCCTATGATTTTTCTGCAAATGTTTTATTTGCAGTGTGCTGCAGAATACATAGTAAGTAAAAATATGTTTTCTTTAATAGATTTGAAATTTTCCATTTTTGCAATATCTCTGTATTAATTTGTCCAGAAGCTTTCCCTTTTGCCCCTGGTGCCAGATTTAGTATAAGAGAGAGAAATTAGTTGAGTAGCAGTTTGAACAACTTTGAATTTCTCAGTGTATATATTTAGATAAGTGACTTTTAATTCTGAAAATCTCAGAAGATGATGTTGGTTTTCCATTTGTTTAATTTTTTTTTATTATTATCATGCACCTGAAGAGGAAACAAAAAGAAACAATTCATCCAGACCAGATAGCCACATAACATGAGCACACACTGAGTGTGAGAAAAATGTGGAAAAACAAGTGGAGAGCTAATGCTTGTTGAGGCATCAGCTGAATGGTAGGAGCATGAATCCTATGTTGATCTTCTCTCCAGCTTCAAGACAGGCTTGTGCCAGAGGGGAATCACAGTCAAATTGCTGTCATGCTTAACAATGTAATCTGCTTCATCTCTTTTGAAAAAGTGAATTCTATAATAAATAACCTGTAGAAATATGAACCAAAGATTTTCCTATTACATACACTAACTTACTAAGTGGATAAAGTTGAATATCTTCCAACTTGATATAGTCATGCTTCATTATGTTCTTTTTTATGAGAGGGCTTTCATAATTTTATTTATTGATATTTCAGCATGAAACACTTTTTTCTCTGTTCTTACTTTGTATGTCATTCATAAAGTTACAAGAGTAATAAATTTATATTCTCCAGCCTTGATTTGTTTTAGCCAATTTCTAATTGCTTTTATTTATCTATCATACAGTCATTAAATAATTAAGAGTGGAACAGATTTTTGGAAATATCTTCCAATTTACTTCTCATTGAAGGCTAAATTCTGGTTAGGTTATGTTGTTTGCAGGTATTCATAATTTTTATTTTACTGTACTTCTCTAAGAAGATTCTTGCTCCTTCTTCTCTCTTCTGTCTATTACACTGAAGGTGCATAGTTTTCTTCTTGGAGAGCTTCATGAGGTTCCTGTCAGACTACTGAGATCCTTATGATTCATTTTCCAACTCTTCATCCTAGTTTTAGTGGTCATGACAGGCCACCCATCCTCGGGTGGATACTATCAGGGTCCATAGATTTGTAGATGTTCTTCTAACTGGATATTGGGAGGAGGGCGGAAAAACACTGTTAGGACTTCAAGCACTGGGGCATGTTGTCCAGAGAGGTTGTGCAATATCTGTCTTGAGAGATATTTGATACCAAATCAAATAATCCCTGAGCAACTGGTCTGAATTCAGAGCAGACCCTGCTTTTAGCAGGGCACTGGAGTAGAGATCTCCTGACATTCTTCCAGCCAGAGTGAGTCTGTGATACCAGTCCAGGTATCCTGACTCCTGGATACTAGAGTCTTGTATTTCAAGCTTACCTGTCTTGCAAATGGCAGGAAATCCCTACAGCTATGATTAGTATTGTGTTTTCTCTTCCAGTTCTGTCCTGTAAATAAATCCTGTTACCAGATAAACAACAAACACCCACAAAAACAACCTAAAAATAATCTTAAAAATGAGTGGTGTAACTGTAGCACTTAGGCTGCCATTTTGCTTCATGCTGCCTGTATTGTGTCGCTGTCTCCTTTTATTCCTGTCTGTTTGCACTTTAAGGGCCAGCTCCCCAAATTTGTAGCATACTGGGGAAACATGGTTCCTTTTTCCAGTGTTAGTGCTCTTAGGCAGTTCCATTTTAATAAAAATCAAATAGCAGCTAAAATGAAACCTCTTCAGTATAGCTGGAACAAATTCCTAATGCAGGATAACAGTTTATGTGTTTGAATTAGATTAACGGGATCACAAGGGATGCTGACAAAGTGTAATGTTGAAAGAAATGTTTTATCATGTTACAAATAGTTACATGTGTATTAATTTGAAGGCCACTACAGTTCAGCCATTGAAAAGCTCAGTTTATAAAGTTAGATTTTTTGAGGGAATTTACAGAGAAAGGCAAAGCTTCCTAACAATTTACAGCAAGCAATGAAAAACATGTAGTATGATTCATTTTTGTCTTTCAAATACTAGAGATACACTGCTCCTTGCTTGCAGCCTCTGAAAAGGATTCAGATGGTGGGTATAGAGAAGTCAGCACAGGGCCTGTGGAGATTATTTAAATTTCTGATACAAGGACTGTAATGTGTGGGCTCAGATCTGGTCTCCAAGATGCAGGACCTATAATTTAAAGGTATGATTCCAGCTTTGGATACAGCCAAATATGCTGCAGGTGTGCTAGCAAATGCTGTGTCATCATAGCTGTGAAGCAGTGTTAGGGGAAAAAAATGATAGTGATATAAATATAGTGTAAGAGTTGAGGAAATCACGGCTGCTGCACAAAATAAAACAGGTCATCCAAAGCAGCTGTTGCAGCACATCTGTATGTATAAATATTTTGTTCATGTTTGCTTGTCACCATAAATTTGCTTGTGGGTCCTTCTTACAAATATAAATTTTTCTACTGTTAGATCTTTACCATCTACTAGCAGATTTATCAGCTCTAGAGGTCAGCACATTATATGGGCCAGAAATGATGGATGCAGAGTGGATTATTTTTATAGGTTTAATTTTCATATTTGCATATCTGTGACCTATTTTTCTGAACAGATGTGGTAACATACTCCATACGGGCAAGTGATTTTTAAATGGAAACCTCAGATGACATATCTTTGACTTACACCAAAACAGAAGCACCTGCTAAATCAACTGAACTAAAATATATCCTGCTATTTTACTATGACCTTTACCATACTACCACCTCTAGTTCACTGTAGTTCCTCTTTGGACAAGTTCATCAGGCAGAGTGGTTTGGAAAAAATGATGGACTTCTCCTGATGGTCAATATACCAAACTGTAAATAAATATGACACAGAAGTTACAGATTGAAAAAGAAAGTTCTATCTTGTGTACTACCAAAAGATGTATCTTAAAAATAAGAATATTTTTCTTTAAATGACATATGTATTTAGCCAAATGCTTATTTTTTTTCTGTTCGTTCAGGAATGGAACTTATAAGTAAAGTATAGCTGCTGTTTTGCCTACAACAGAGTATACATATATGTATAAATATATACATATATGTATAAATATATATTTTTTGCCCAAACTCTGTTTGAAATAGATGGTTGCATATTTCTGCAGTGCAGAAATTAGCTAAAAACCTAAGTAGATTATGCTGAGATAAATCAGAACTATTTCTGAATTAGCTCTGCCGTGTTGCAGTCATTGGATTTACTGCACAGAAATGCGATGTTCTGCTGGGTAACATTGCCCCATTGTGTAGCCCTGTTTCCTCCTCTGTCAGTCTAGTGATTAACTTTGCTTGGTGTCTGAACGTTGTTAAGGTGTGGTGTTTGGATAGCACTTAGAAGAAAAGGATTACTGACAGATGTATAAGTTGTAATAAATGAGCTTTCGAAGATATGAAATGTTAGAAGTCGATTCCGTTGCATTGGTACTATTATTGGGACTAAGGGTTCTTTGGAAGTTAACTGAGAAGGACAGCTCAGCAAAGTGTTTTTGTTTTCGCCTTTAGTTTAACTTAAGTTTTGTGAAACCAATTGATCAACTATACATATAACATATACAGTCTTGTTTATGCATAATTTGGTGTATTTTCTATGTCTGGTCTGCCTAAAACATTTATAAAATCCAAACACTGAATTTCAGTAAAACAATCATATGATATTTTCTGTGGTGATACTCCTTTTTGCACTTGTTTGTGAACTCTTTTGACTTTAGTTATTTTCTGTCTTAAAGAACTTTCTTTTTTTTTTTTTTTTACTGGAAGCTTATTATTTTGGATTTTTTTGGTAAAATACCTGTGTTGGAGTTCTGTTGCACCACCAGAGTAAGTATTTTTTCCAAATTTACATTTCACTCCATGATAAATCATCCCAAAGAGCTGTGGTAGGCTGGATAATATCAGGTCTTTCTAGGTCACCCTTGCTTTGAAGATAACTATGTTTGGGTTAAATATATATATATATAATAATTATATACAATTATAGATATATAAATATCTAATTTTTTAGATATATAGGTAGGATTAAATTACACCTTATGAAGATATGAAGCCTGAAAGAACTCTGGAGTTTTAAAGAGGATGGGAAAGAAGAGAAAATTGTCTGCAATATGCTGACACACCTCAGTACTAATACTGATAATTAAGACCTTGTATCACACAGCTAGGTGTTTTGTCAACAGAGTACTTTCATTTCTCTCTGAAAAATGGTTATTCAAATATATCTGAAGAAACGGTGACAGTCAAATATCTGATGAGTTGGTCTGCAACAGACCAACATTTTTGCAGTGTTTGTTGCTAGAAAGAAACAAGACTTTTTGTTTAAAGCACAGATACTTATTTTATCAAATGTGATTTATATATACAAATCAATAACAGCTTCTGAAAACCTATTTTTCATGTCTAGCCTTAGGACCAGGGTTCTTGAAATAATTTTTATTTTTCTCATAGAATAAAGTCTTCTCCTGGGTCCTGCTATATTATGCCTTACTTCCACCTGTGACTGCCCTCCCTTTAGTTGAATTTCAGAACTTAAAGAGGGAAGCTAGGGTTTCTTGCCAGGCATGAACCTCTGCTCTCTCTTGTCTGCAGAGAAAATTAATGGTCAGTCCCTTGTGGTTCCTACTGAGGAATGGTTCTTAGGGTTCTTCTCAGAAGCTCTCAAAAACTCAGAGCTTAGGCTGTGCAACAATCTTTTACTGTGACTCTTCATCACAATTCTTCTTTGTCAGAATTAAAAAAAAAAAAAAAAAGACTATAAGATAGTTTAAGAAGAATTTTTCCATAAACTTTTAGTTATTAAGTAAGGATATTTACTTTGGAAATATTGTTAGTAAGGTTACAACATCCCTTAATTATCGAGCCTATGACATTTCACAGTTTTATGCAGGGCTGTTTGTGTTGTCTGCATTTCATTTTCCCATTGTAACTGCAGAAAATCTGAAAGTAAGCAAAAGTTAAAATGTAAATGCCATGGTCTTAGCTGTAATATTAAATGTTCCCCATGGTTTTACGATTACCCTTTACAAAATCTGTTGATGCATTTTGGCAAGCACAATATTAAAAGTTTGCTTGGCAAAAATCCCCTTAGCAGGACCTGACAGACAGTAAGGTCAATAAAGTTTTAATCAACAAAGGAGAAAATACGTTTCTTCCAGATGGGTGCCACAGAGCAATGCTTGCATGAAATATTTATGATTCACTTTAGAATCTCAAAGTCTGCAACATAAGGAAAGGTTGGTGATAATTTGTGAAGTAGAATGTGCTCCTACTTGGAATTTCTGAGCTTTAGATTGCTGTGAAATAAATGCTAGCCTTGTTAATGGAAGTATGTGATTGAGCATTTGACAGAATACCAAGTTTGTTATTGAACTTTGTTGTGTTCATAACCTATGATCACTTTATAAAAAATTCCTGCTACCTACATTGTATGTGATGATCCTTCAGGTGTTCCTGTCTCTTTAAACTGTAGACTTTATTTGGATGATCAGCAACTATGTATTTGCTATTGATAAAGACATTATATTGTCACTAAGGTTTTGTTGTGCTAGAATTGTACTACTCACACAGTGATAATTTAACAAGAAGAGGGTTTTTTTTTTCATTTCCAGTAATGGTGTGGACTCTGTGCTTGGGCAACTAAAAATAAATCTGTAATGAAAAGAATCATTAATACAAGTGAATTTTCTCCCTGAGTCCTAATCCTGATACCTCACCCACTCTCAGACCCAAGAAGGAGGAAACCCAGGAAAACTTTAACATGGTGGCTGGATTCATGGTATCCCTTACATATTCCCAGTACTGTGCAGTAACTCTTCTTCCTAATGTGACTTAAGTGGTCTAGTCACAGGAGCTGGAGTATTGGAATGGATTGCCCTGATACTTCTCTATTCCCAGCAGAGAATTAAGTGAAAACCTGCCCTGTCCAAGTCAAAAAAGACCAGGGGCCATGGCTGTATTCTGAATCAACAAAAAGACTGAGAAATATCAAGTTGACATGATATGCCAGTCACTCTTCTAAAGTGGTTAACCCAGGAAAGTCTAAATGTATTCTGCATTAATTTCTGCTACTATTTCAACACTTGTTAATTAACAATTAATGCAACCATTAATTAACACCTACAGCAAGCTTCTTAGCCACCATACTGAGAGTTTGAAAGCACTGAAAACATTATTTGTGGTTTGGAGTTCATTATGAACTCTGAATAATTCATCTTGTTTTCAAGAAACTGGTATTTTTTAGAGAGAAGCTTAAATTACAGGTGTACAATGATTTGAATTATCAGCTACATTAACATATTTGAAACCCAAAATATATTGGTTTAACTCTGTGGCATTAAAGGTGACTGAAATATTTAATTAGGCGTCTCTAGTTGTTTTACTATTGTATTAATTCAGTGAGTTTAGGAATAACACTTGACTTTTTAAGAAAGTATGAGCATCAATGAGTATGCATAATGTTAGAATTATATATAATGATTACTTTTGGGTCAAATTAATATAAAAATAATAAAAATATATGAAGCTGTTACCTTTTCTCTTAACCCTCTTCTGTCAATCCCAACTCTAGCCCTAAGCATAACTGGACTGTACTTACAGTCTTAGAAGATTAGTTCTCTAAATTTTCTCTTGAGGTAATTTTAAATCACATTAGTTATGACAAATTTGTCTTCTAAGTAGGAAGAGATAAAATTTCTGTATGATTTTATTAAACTCATAGTTAATTTTAAAAATTCTTGGTGGGTGTTGAGTATTTTTGTATAAAATTCCTGTAATCTAGTTTGTTCCTATAGAAAGTTTTCCCTCTAACTGAAAGGGAGTCCTTTACCTTTATCTTAATTTTAAAATTCAGAAAGGAGTGGTTTTGATGATGTGTTTTGCTTTGTTTTTCAAAATATTGAGATATAGATTTAATGTACTTTTAATGAGTATGTTATTACTCTGTTATTCACTCTATAATCCCTCTACTGTGATTGGCACAATTAATGTATCCTGTAATTCATTCAGAGCACATGCAAATACACCTGAGTATATTTAATTGCACTCTTTCCTGTCAAGTTTTTAATTTTCTCACAGGCAATTATGGGTGATAGTTTTGGGGAAAGCCAGAATCTTAATCTTCTCCCTAGCATGTATATTTACTGCTCTCTACTACTGGATGGAGTCCACAGAATACATCAATGATTTGCCAGCAGACAATAAAGAGCTATTTGGAGCTCTGTTGGCATAAGTTTTAAAATCAGGCAGATCTTAGTTCTGCCTATACCTAACTATTGGAACTGGGACATTTCTAGCATCTGTAATAAAACTGAACTGTGGCCACCAGGGTCTGATATAATTGTGTGTTCAGCAGCCTCAACTCCAGCACGATCCTATAAAGCAAATTTGCTGTTCAATACTTGTTCCAGCTCTGCAATTCCCATGTCTACTACTTCTGTTCTTCCTAAAATGTGTTATTAGAGCCAGTGTCTTAATTTTTAAGTTGGTCAACCCATACAGTGCTGGTGGGTGTCAATAGTTGTCAGAGGAAGGAACCAGCTGTGACTGTTTCTTAACAGAGCTAACCGCTCTCTGCTCTCTCTCTTCCAGTTGAGCTTGTTTCATGTTACTAAACTTTCTTGCATGGCTGTGGAGTCCTTTATGAATCAGTGCTCCTGATTGTAAAAGCTGTGGTTGAAAATGAAAGCTAAACATGGCAATTGACTCATTCATAGCACAGAGATTTAAAGAATTTGGTTGTAGTAATGGTGACTTGCAGCTTTCCTTCTCAGTGAGATCCATGGAATTGTATAGCTACAGTTCACTATTTTCTGCAATGATATCACACTGAGCAGAGCAGATGTGTTTCACATCACTCCATGAGATTTTTGCCCTTGCTATCCGAGTAGCTGCATTCCTCCCTGCAACATTGACTCAAAGATAACTTAATTTATTAAAACAATGAAAATATCAGCTTACAGGGGAGGCTTGTCTCTGTTTGAGACTGAACCAAAGACTTTACCAAAGTCAAAATCACACAGCAATAACACATTTCACAGATGCTGAGATTAATACAAAACTTAATTTTATTGTGCATGTTTTTCTTCAAGGTTTCTTTCCCAGATGAAAGTGTTGTGGGTTGAGGAGATATTTACACGTAAATTTAATATCACTTGGCACATTTACATATTAACATTAGTCTGATTATTTAGGATTTTACCTTAAAAAAAGGTGAATTCTCTGGCAGCAGTGTTTTTCTTGCCAATCTGCTGTCTTCCCTATGGTGTTGTCTTTGTTTAAATTACTTTAAAAAATTGGGAAGAAATAATTCTTCTACTTTGTAGAAGTGTATGTAAGGCTTCCATTGTCATAAGCTGATGAAAATCTAATCTTGACATGTGAAAATAACTTTTTAAAAGCCTTATTAGGTCCATTTCAACTAAATATTTTTCAAAGGTAATATTTCCTCTAACAAAAAATAAGTTTGGTTCTTCTTTTCTGTGACAATTTTTGTCAACTAAATTCATGCTGAATTGCTGAACAAAGTTGCAGGGGCATTCTGCTTCTAAAATACTGGTACCATGTTGCCATATTGACATACAGAGGACTTGAGTTACCTGTCAAAGGTATTTACTTTTTTTTCCCTCAGGTGGTAGAAATACATCCCCATGCTTCCTGATTACTCTTTATCTATTAGAGGAATATTTACTTGAAATCAGAATGAGGTAATTTTCTGATGATTGGCATTATGTGACACCTCAAGTTTTCAAAAATCTCATGGTGCCACCTTGGGAAAATATGAAGTATTATTAAACATACATAACACTGACTAAGAAATGCAGGTTCAGAGGCAAGGAGTTTGCACTTTACCTGTAGAAAAAAGAAAAAAAAAAACAGAAAACAAAACAAAATAGACACAAAACCTCAAATCATTCCTCTTCTGATAGCATTAGATGTCATCTTGAAATATTAAGCATCAATTAATTTTATTTTCTTATATAGAATTTAATGCTTTGAACATTCAATTTTTTATACTTTGATTTGAAATCTTTAATATTTACTCAGTTATAGACTATTTATTTCCCCACTGACGCATTGCATGCAACAAGTTGTCTGGTCTCTACAGCTTTTCAACAAGCCATACTAAGAATCTTGACTCCTCTGGTATTAAGTGAAGGGGAAAAAAAACTTTTGACAGGTTTAGCTATGAAATGAATGGTGACTTTCCTCTGAAAATGTGTCAAATTAAAGCAGGTGGGGTGAGGAAAACAGCTACAGTATGTCAACTTTTACAGGCTTTGATTTATTTTTAATGATGTAGTGCACCTTAGGAAGTCTGAAGATGTGCTCATTCACATCCCGGGTCTCATGGTGTGCTGTATTGTTCAGGTACTTCTTCTAAGTTGGGTCCAAGATGGGATCATGACCTAGAACTCCTGTAAATAGCAATTACCTCTTTGGAAACAGAATGATTAAAGTTTAGTTGAATGTCAGCAAACTATTCACTCCTCTCTGTTCCTCCCTTCTCCAACTTATTTACACTTCCTAACCATGCATGTCCCTTTTGTATTGCCAGTTCTCTTCATCATTTATTTATTTATCTATCCATATATTTATCTATTTATTATTTATGATGGGTCACATGAGAGCATGTGAAAGAATAATATATTAGTAGATTGTCACTTATAATAATACATCATGTAACTAATAATTTTAGGTTTGAATAAAAAAGCCTGAAGTTTGGTGAATAAATAAGTAATTAATAAAAATTGTTTCGAAAGAAAAAAAAAGTATCTGAAATATCATGAATCCAGAAAACAGGGTTCAAAATGAGAACACAGACAGTTCACCCAGGAAAATCATAAAATTATTTTGGGAAAATGATTAAAGCAAATGTCCTCTGTCTCAGTTTCATAAAAGAATTTGGCACTAGAAATGTAAATTGGATGAAAACCTGGCTAAAAGCCAGGTTACATTTGACTGCACCAAAGAGAGAGAATAAATAAGAAATACATTGTTCAATACCACCACAAATAAAATATTTTGATATTAATATTTTGACATGTTCGTTAATGAACTCAGCATAAAAGTTATTCAGCATGAAAGTTAGAGAGGTATGATAAAATTTAGAAAGATTTGGTGCAATTTGCAGATGAAAAGCTGGGAAGCCTCAGTATAAAGACCAAAGTATGTCACCTTGAAAATTACAGTTGTGAGTGAATTAAAGCATTTCCAAAATCAAGACCATGTGCTTAAAGTATAAAATAATATGTTGGTTATGAATTAACAGATGAGGACATAGTGTACTTATTGACATGTGATTGAGGAATGATCAGAATATTCCCTTGAAGATATCTCCCTTGAGCCAAGGTAAAGAGCTTCAGAGTGACACAGAATCTCAATTACAGTACAAGTCTGGTGGCTTTTTTTGTTTGTTTGTTTTATTGTCTCTTTCTCCAGAGAGATTTGTTACATCCTGAGAGTTAAAAAAAAGCTAAATCAGGCAATTTCTGGAATTCCTATATCCTCACACCTGATTCTCATAAAGGGGGAGACCTCAGCCTGAGGATCCAATTGCTGAGCTCTGGGAAAAATTTTCAAGGAAATAAGATGCAAAGTAACCATATGCATAATTGTCAGGAGCATATGACAAAAGGATATGTTGGAGTACAAGGTGAAGTCTCAGATTATTATGGGATTGGAGAAATAAAGGGGAAGTGTATTAATCTGCATTTCAGATGGAATGCTAAGCCAACTGTGGGAAGCACTTGAAACAGTAGACATCTAGATGGAGGAGGTACAAAATAAATAAACTGACATAGACAAATAAAGTCACAAAGTATACAGCTCTTAATTGAAGAGTTTTTGGAGAAAAGCTTTAGAAATACTAAACCTGTGTGAAATGACTTCTGGAAAAAAGCAACCTTTATGTACTCATGCAATGAGTCTGGAAAAGTAGCTTAATCCCTGGACACTATTTACAGTGCTTAGAGTCTTAAAAGAGGAACATGTGTTAAAAAAAAACCAGTATTAGTGTGATATGATCCTGCTAGCCATTCTCTAGGTAGCCTTGTGAGGATTGTCATATTTTATTCAGAGTATTACCAGTCAATGTGTATGAAACCTGATGTTTAAAAATATATGTTAGAACAGTTTTGATACTGTGAACAAGAATTTGTGGTTTATGATAGATAGGCAGAAGAAACGTGACAAAATGCTGTAAACCTTCAGGTTCTAATAGGAAAACACCTTAACTGCATGCAAGACAAATTCAGTGTGTCCAAACAAAGGTCATTTATCCAGCTGTCAGCTATGATTTGCAATAAGGCACAAAGTACATAATTTGATCAAGTGAGCTGTTTAACTCTGCTTCAACATACGCCCTGTTTTCAGTAATCACGACTTGGAGTGAAGCTAAGAGTACAGCAGGTAGTACTTGGATGTTCACTAAGGTCTGAAGAATAAGAGCTGAGTCAGTGAAAAGCTACTGAGAACCACACAACCTACACTACCTCTAATAAGGTTGGGAGTTTATTGTTTTCACTACAGGAAAAGGGTAATTTTAAATAATAAAGAAACTATTATTAGATTCCAGGAAGAAAAAGATGATATTTATGAAAATAATGAGTTAAGTCACTGGTAATTAAATCAGGAAAAAAATGTGTTTTGCAGTCCAAGCAAACGAGATGTTGGAGAGTATAGAGAAGCAACTCAATAACAGACATAAATTTTCTAAAAGTGCTATGTTTAACACTCACCCCTACTGCCAAACTAATTCTGGTACTTGCTACTCCTAGGAATACACACTAGGGATTGAAGGGCTGTTTTTCATTCCTGTTGGGAAGTGATAAACTTTTCCTGTTAAGAGTGAATGGATAATACTGAAATCTCTAAAAAACACTCATTCTGGGTGACTGGTTTGGGTTTTTTTTCCTCTTCCTCTCTTTTCAACTTTATTCACTGTTCTTTTAGAGGGAGGAGTGACTTGTCAGATGGATCTCTTAGTGAAAGGAAAAGTCAGCCTCAGAGCTGATGAAAAGAGCTCTCTGAGGGACAACAGTGGATACAGAATGCTTCAGTTCAGCTCAGAAGGTAACACAGGTATGTAAAACCAAACCTCCAAGGAAGGGTTTGCCTTGTAAGGACAGAGTGGGAGGTATAAGCTTCCTGTACTTGTATTCCAGCAGACTTCTAACTTAAACTTGTCTGGGTTGGGTTTCTGGCTTTTTTTTTTCTTTGTTTGTGTACTTGTTTGTCTGTTTTGGGTTTTTTGTTTGTTAGATTTGTTCTTCTGGGGGATTTTTTTGTTGTTTTTTTTCGAGCTTTTTTTAAACATTTCAACATTATTTAAAGAGTACAGAATTAAGTCTAGACAGATTTACCTTAAAGTTTTAGCTGACTCAGGATCCCATTCACTTGGGTTAATAGCCTCTGATTAACACAATTTGCCTGGCAACCAGCTCTGCTCAGTGTGCATATCAGTCTTCACTGAAATGCTGTTGGGCGATTAATATGGTCACTGCAGCCCACGTACAAAAGTGCACAGCAGCCTGCTGCACCAAGGGCCTTCGCAGCAGGAGACTGACACTGCAGGGGGACTGATTAAAATATTACCTTGATAAGACTGAATTAGTGACAAATTAGACCAATAACATTAAAAAAATCATGTAAGAAATGTGTAAGTGACTTCCAGGTTCCACAACTTGCCATGTGTGGGTTTGTATGGGGTAGAGTCAAGGAGTTTGGTTTTGAAGTAACAGATTTGTTTCTTAGATGTGGTGTATGCAAGATCCTGTGAATAAAGGTCACTTCATATACAGAATATATGATTATATTAAAAAAAACCCTTTAATGTTGTACTGGGCCCCAGCCTAATTTCCTGCTTTGCCACAAACTTCCTTCCTTTTATTAAGGGACATCAAGATAATATATTGAAAGATATCTGGATGTATGCCTATTCTCAAATTCATTAAGGATCTACTTAACAAATTTTGTATTTCAACCTTTTTTTCTAAGTGCTCAGGACTATGTCTTGTCTTTGAAACTTAATGATTCTTTTTCTGGATTACTTCTAAAAGTTATAGTCTGTTTTCAAATGAGTATTCAAAATTCAAAAGCATCCATTCAATCAAAACAACATGGAGCATCATAGAAATTTATAATTTCTTTTCACTTTGAACATTTATTTGACCAATGATTATTTGTACAAACTGAGTATTGGATTAGAAGCAATTCTGTAGTTGCCTTTTGTTGTGCCCAGGTGGGAAAACATATTCAAAATTATTCATACTTTTAAAAACAAATAAGTAGACCTGTAAATTTACCTGCATGTATTTGGAAAGCAGAATATTACCAAACTATTTCAAGCCCACTGACTCTATAAAAGGCCTTAGGAAAAGCAAAATTTTTATTTGATGCATTTTTATTTCCAAAATTTTAATGTTTTGTGTCCTTCTATTTTAAAATTAATCTTCGAAATAAAACAGTAAACTTTACTCTTTTTATTTCAAAAACATTCTTCATCTAGTAAATTTTGTTCTGCAATTAAATATCTATTTCTGATGTGCTCATGCTGAAATATTCCTTGGATTCTCTGTTTGGTAATAATTTAGAATTATCTTGATTTTTTTCACTGCAGCTGATTTTCAACAATAAAATGAAGATAAACTGAGATCTTGGATTATTATTCATTTTCATTATTCATAAATTGTTTTAATAGTCATAATTTTGACAAAATTTTGCATGTGTTATTAAGCAATTTTATTGATACTACTGATATAGCATTACTTATCTCTTGTCTCTTTCAACATTAAAAAAGTATATTATCTTGAAATTATGTCTGCAGAAGGGAGAACTGCACCTCAAGGTGATTAGAAGCTTATTTTATTTTACCATTGAGTCTCAGTTATACTGAGAGACAAAAATATTGTCTTTCCCTTTGTATTCCTGTGCTTTAAACTGAAGTAGGAGTTTGATTTATTTTTTCCAGTGTGTTGTACTGTCACCTTTAGGTGAATAGTTTAGGATTTTGTTTATCTGAAGGAACTTTGAGTTTCATAGACAAGCACACCAGTAACATCTGTTTGAAGGGGAAAGATTTTGGGACATATTTTTTAAAAAGACTGCACTATATTTATTAGAAATTACATTTTCTACTTTTAAATAGTAACAGGACATTTTAAAGCAAACTTTTTTTTCTTAAATTTTAATAATTTAGCTTTGAAATTGTCAATGAGTGAGATTGTAACACACTGAAGTACTACAAAATTATATAGGATAAAAGATATTGCTAATACTGGGCACTGAAGCACAGTCCGAAGAGATAATATTACTATTATAGTCAGCAATTTCTCATAGAATTTTCCACATTTTGTATCTATTACTTTCTCTCCTTGCTGGTAACAGCAAGTCAATGTTTCTTGCTTTTGTGATCTTTACATGTTCTCTTTGTCTAACCCTAAAAGAAACTATGATACTCAGGAGACAGCTAGTTTAGTACCTGAACAATTAGGGCTAAAAACCTAGTCCTACTATCAAAACATTAATCTGATAGAAATCCTCTGCATTCTCTGGATAACAATATACAGCTACTTTTGTAAAGGATAAATTGAGCTCTACTGTGTATATATGTGTATAGTTTTTTCTGGGTTAGATAAAAAATCTTAAAAAGATAATGGAGTGAGTTTTATTGCCTTGAGTAATTGCATTTTCATATAATAAAATTTCTTGACCAGGTTAGATTGCTTCTGTGTTTTGACCTAGAACTAAGACATCTTTTTTTGCTATAAATATGTTCTGCAGAGTCCATTCAGGAATAATATATTTTTTTCTGTCTTCTTCATCTTGTAACTTTCTTTTAAATATCCTTAGTAAATATTGTCCCCATGTTCTCCTGTTCCTGACTGCTATTTTTCATTTTACTTGATCATTAAAGCTGCCTTGGAATTATTGTCCTTTATGAAAAAACTCATGCTGAGTTGATTGCTTGTCAAACATGTCTAATTCAATACCATAGATGACATTATTCCAGTAAATTCAATGTCTTATATTAACAATTTTAAATTAAAGAACAATGACATCCCTAAAAACTGTAGATAGAATTTTGTCACCTTCTGGGAAACCACTGACACAGGTCAGCTTAAAAGTGATACTGGTATTTCATGCACAACATTGAAAGGCTTCTTGAGTAGATATTCTTATAATCATCATGACCGAGCTGAGTAGAATTATTAACTTTTTAGACACTTGATTTAGATTTTAATTTGCAAAAGAAATAAATAGGCATTTTTTCTTTTTTTAGCATTACCCAATGCATATTCTTCAGGTTACTGTTATCACCTATGATTCCTGAGGTAATTACTGTGTGGTTTCTATAAATTTTTGTTTTAATTTTTTGCTCTTCCTTCCCATTTCTGAAAAGCCAGCATTTGTTTCTTCTGTGTTTGTCTGCGATGCATTTTTTGATAATGGTACTTAATTTTGCCAGCCAACAATATATGTACCTGTAGCACAAGTTTTTTGTAAACACTGACCACCAAGTCTCAGAAATATAGATGCTTTATTCAGCCAAGAATGTGTAACACTGAACCCATATTGTAAGCAATAACTGAAGTGTTGACATCCGTGCTTCAATTTGTCATCATTTGTCCACTGTCATTTTGAGCTCTTGGGGTGACTAAAGTAACAAATGAGTTGTCTCATCTCAACCTGATTTTACTCCTTTGGGAAGAGCTAAGAACTTGTCCTTTAGCCCCATTTAAAACGTCTTGATCTGGTGCCAAGATAAGGCTTATGTACCCAGTTTAGCTCTTGGCAGATTCATTTTGCTCTTTTCTTCAATGGCTAATACAGATATATATAACTAAATTTTGACTGATGTGCCTGAGATGGATTTTTCACTGAATCCCATAACTTCATCCCATTGACGTTCTGTTGCACACTTTATTCTGAATGAAAGAAATTATTCCCACAGCAGAAGAAAAACTTAAAATGAAGAGCAAAATCATGAATCAGTTTTGTCAGTCAGTAGAACTGTTCATCTGTAAGAAAGGATGACCCCTCTCGTTGCTTTTGGAAAGGCATGGCTCTTGGCAGAACTGCATAACACCAAGTCTAGCTAATACTCTTTGGCTGTAAGAAAAATTGTTTATGATGAATCCAGCTTGGAGTTGAAAAAACAGGCTCATATCCTTCTAAAACTATTGTGCTTGGAAGGTTCAGGAGACCAGGAGATGTCTGCAATGCCTAAAGACAGGTAAATGATTTACACACCTTCAAAAGGAGAAAAAGCAAGACAGAGGATGCAGGTTGGAAGGATTTAGTTTGGATCCTGGAAAAAACCATGGAGTGATTTGGAAACATCTCTAGGCACATGGAAGAGAAGGCAGCTGCTGGAAATAACCAGCATGTGTTCACAAAGAGCAAATCATATCTGACAAACCTGTCTACTAAATGTTCTTGCATCCACCTTAGGACATCACGGTCTGGAGGGATGAGGAATTGGTAAAAAGGGACCTGGATAAGCTAGAAAAATGGACCAAGAGGGACATTGTGAAACTGAGCAAGAGAAAATGCCATCTACTGCTCCTGGGACAAAGAAGCCCCTAAATGGCACTGGCTAAGGACAGTGAGGCTGGGATAAGCCCTGTGGGAAATACCCTGGGCTTTGCTGAGCACTAAGCTCCAGTCATCACAGGTAGCCAACAGCTTTGGCTTGAGAAAGAGCACTCATTAGACTACACCAGCAGAACTCATTAGACCACACCTGCAGCACTGTCTGCACCATAGGGAAAGGCTGAGGGACAGAGGCTGCTGTGGCCTGATAAGAGGGGACATCTTTCAACAGCCCAAGAGTGCCTGTGGGGAAGTTATCGAGGATGTGGAGACATGCTTTGCACAGCTCAGAGTGATGACAAAATGTGAGGCAACTTGAAAAAGTTGGAATGAGGGGTTCAGGCTGCATATGAGGAAGAATTGTTTCCCTGCAAGGGCAGCCCAGCAGTGAGACAAGCTGACTAGGGAGACTGTGCAGTCCCTTTCCTTAGAGATGTGACTGGACTAAATTCTGAGTAACCAGTTCTGAGCTCAGAAATGCGTCTGCTGTTCAGTTCTTGTACCCCAGCTGCGCATGGTTATATAGAATGACACCAGCAACATATGTAATTCATTGCTATTGATTATCTTAGTCACAAATGAGAACAGCTCTCCCCATTACCATGTTTGTAGGAACATTTGTCTTGACTACTTACAAATATCTAACTTCTGAATAGTATGACCATTTCAGCAGCCTGAACCACTTGGGAAGACTTTGCTCACTCCATCCAGGATGTCAGTCAATAGATTTAAGCTGATAAATCAGATGAGACAGAGTAGGAACTACCTTGGGGAATTTCAAGAACTGTACAAAATTCCTATCTGAAGTGATCCTGTAACAATATCAGTCAAATACTTGACACTGAAGATTCAATCAATCACCTTGCTTCCAGCTGATCTCAAACTTGCCCCATGTTTCATCTATGCAGTTCCCAGATTGCCTATTGCCTGAGGACTTAATGACTTTAGTGAACACACTGGGTGTGTTAACTAGCCCAGCTCTGATATCCAGCACAAAGCTGTAGCTAAATAACAAATATGATTGGTATACTTATAATTTAAGCCCGATTACTGTTGCCACACCTACTGTATAATGATATAAGATGGATGGGATACTGAGGATACAGTCCTATAGGAAAGAGAACTGTTTTGCTCTGAAAATTTGTTGCCTGTTATGTTATGAAGTCTGCAGATTTTGAAACGAGGTGAGTGGGTTGTCTTTCCACTCCTCTCCTTTCTGATACCAGCATATAAATAAGAAATGGTGTCCCAGCTTCACCGTTACATTTACATGTTTGCTAAATGACTTCGTAACAATTTCTATTTTATGGTGCAAAAGTACTTAGCATACTTTTTGAAAGAATGAATGTTCTTTCAACTGCTTTCAAAGATGTACCACATCATTGCTCAAACCCCCACATTTCCTTCTGAAAAAAGATAGAGATTATCATTTTAAAAGAGCGAATTAGACAGAAAGACTGCAGCATAAATAATGATCGTTTGCGTGTGAGATCATAAACTTTCCCCATATTTTGATGTTACATCTCTTTAGCTGTAATATACCAAGTGATGGTCTACTCTAGCTTTTGATTACTATAATTCCATAGAAACACCCATCTGGACATATTTCTTTAGGTTTTTTAATCTTATATATTCCATGTGGTAGATGCATACTAATTTTCCCAGAAGTAGGCCTGCTTTAATGTTAAAAAATTTGTATAAAGTTCAATTTAAAGCTTCACAGGTAAATATTTTAATTAGATTTTTTATAAAACTTTCAGGATTTGTTCTAATGTCTTTATATATGAAACACCAAATTAACTCAAAAGCCCTCTCCTAACTGTAACTGGCTCTGCATCTTTAAAAATGCAGCTATGTCCCTAGAACTATTTTCCATTTTCCTTTCATGCAATATGTTCATTCTGCTTTTGGTAGCTTTTAGATGTTCAGCACTAAGCATATGTTTGAAGAAAAGTTCTACAAGGCTATAAGGAAAAGAAGCCTACACTACAGTTTTGTAAATCCTTTCTGCTTCTCTTTCTTTTTGATCTACACCATCACTCAAATACCACAGATTGCATGTTCAAATTCTTCACAGAGCACAATGGCAAAGCTAATTTCTGCTGCTTCATTTGCATTTTTAAAATTTTAATTTCCTTTCCTCTTTTTGAAATGTAGGTCAGGAACTCATAATTCTATCTTGAGGAGTTTCAGTCTGTTCTAAAACATATTTTGGCATTTTTGTTAACTTTTTTACTTCTCAATTCAGGATTTTATATGTATATAATACATATGCTGCTTTTGTTGCTTTTCTGCCATAATTTCAAGTCCATCATTGTGGCAAGTTGTTTGATTCACTAACATTACGTATAATACCTGGAAAATCTTAGCATATCTAGAACCTAGATATAGTGATTTATGACTTTGAAGTATAATTACAGGATGAAGAGGTATTTATTGGTCATGACTGCTCCCTCTCTGGGTGCACAAAACTTTTACACAACTGATTTCTATAGTACTGTGTTTTTTTTTCCCTTGCTTGCAATTTTGGAGCAATCACAGTGGTTCTACTATTTTATATTTTCCTAAAAGCATTGTCACAAATGTTACTGGTTTTGTGTATATTTGAGAGGCTTGTTTAATTATTCTGGGGCAAATTCTGTAACTTGTGTGGAAGAACATTTACTACTTAGGTAATTTTGCTGACTCAGAAAAAGGTGGTATCAATAAATAAGGAAGATGCAGGACTTAAATCCCCTAGCCCTTATTGCATAGATGTGCATATATATTTTATTTTCTGTGCTCACAGATGATCTGGGATGCTTGATGAAATAGTTTTACTCTGGTCTTAATCTCTAGAGGTAAGATATGAAATAAATAAATCAACTTTTGAGAATGAATTTAGGGGATGGCGGGTGTTCTTCCTTTCCCATTCCCATGATGAATGTATGGAGCATAGAAGAGAGTAAGTTCTGTCATATTGTGGATTTCAGAGACTGCTTCTGTCAGAGCATCTCTTGTCAGACAGTTCCCTAGGACTATACGAATACTAGTTCAAAGAAACTAGCTTTATTGTCTTGACTTAATGGGATGATGGGAAAATGTTTGAAAAGAAGAAAGCAGTAACAGAACAAAGGCAAACTGGCAGTGAGAGGGAGTCTGTGAAAACAATGAGCACTCCAAACCTAAATATAATTAACTAAATGCTCTCTTTGTGAAAATGCACACTTTCAGTCCCACATGTTTATTTCTATTTTTTTACAGGTGAGTCAGAGTTTGCAGTCTATGCATAATTCATGAAGAAGAATATCCACATTCCTTTTTTTGTATCTGATTATTCAAGGTGTTTCATTGCCCTCTGGACATGGAGGTACCAGCTGCCATAAACTATGTGAGCTTATAATCAAAAGAGCCTGAGAAATTAACAGGTTGAGTGAGATGTAAGCTACAGTGCTGTGAGGCAAATCCCTCCCTTCTGTTACTCTAAGCATGCCTGAATTCTTGGAGTGTCAGGAATATCATTATGATGAAACATTTAAACATACATTAAATCTATGCCACTTACAAACTTTTTTTCACTACATTTTTTTTTATTTTTAATTTTAAAGTGTCAGAGAGAAACTATTAATTATCAAACAACACTCCTCTAGCCAACCACTCACTTCAAAAATGTATGAAACTAAGTTTAAAAATTATTTTTTAAAAAACTAACTTAGTGTTATGGCCAGTTCCTTTCAGGATACCACAGAGTTCATTTCCGACTATGAGTAGACCATTCTGGCTGCCTTTTGTTGGAAGGAAATAACCTGAATTTCAGACACCTTGGTAGAAAATCTTAACACATGAACTCATCTGGCTTGCAGCCACACAAATTCATTCCTGGTCAATCATGGCAGAGCAAAGGAAGCTGAGGAATGAGGTCCTGTAAGAGCTAGAAAATCTGGTGAGGCCTTTTTTTTCTTTAGGTTTGCACTTGGGAAGTGGAGCAATCTTTGCATCAGGTTTTCCCTCAGTGGAGCTGGAGGTGTTGAATGCTATGAGGACCAGAGTGGAGATGAAAAGTGATGAATTCAGGTAATTGAAGCCAAGCTAACAGCAGACATAGATGAGCCAGTGCTGGGGAGTAATTGACAATGTAAGATCTCTGTTGCTTATGTTTTTCCCTGCTTTAATATGATCTTTCAGAATTGCTATACTGATCACTGTTCCCTTTCACTGTCTCTGGAGATAAGTTTATTTCTGGCATATCTTTACAAGAAAATTATTTCCTCAGGTCCAATAGATGGATTTCAACTTTGATATTCCATTAGCATTACATTCCCTTTGGTGAAAGGGAGGAGGGTTTTGCTTTATCTCTTCTGCTGTTAGAATTCCTTTCTTTCCCAAAAGAATATGTCTAGCACATTAAAAAAAAAAAAAAAAAAAAAAAGAATGTCATAGAATATATACTATGTTATTAACATACTTCTTAGTTGTTATATAAACTTTCAAGTCCTAAAATATCATAACAGTTCTATCAATATATGTTTATATTATTTTAACAAAACTGTTTTGACACTTCTACTTTAGTCTAGTCCTTGCTAAATTTATTTGCAACATTTATGTATTCAGAAATTACCACCCAGATCTTATACACGTGCAGGCAGATGAAAAAGATTCTTGAGTTTGTTTTTTTTTTCACAGTTTAAGCATAGGATTGGAAGTCCTCTAAAGCACCTATTCCTGTTCTACTTCTTGCATACTTTAACTCATTTAATTTAAAAGTAAAAATCCCCCCCATCAACCTGTAATTAAATTGGAACTGTCCTGTGGGACCAAGAATAACATAAAATTGTTGCTTTTGGCATTTGACTAAAATTGCAAGCAATCCTAGTGCTTTGTGTTCCACTTTATAGTTAGAAAAATCAGGAAAGGTAGTGACTTGCTAAAACAAGCATCAGAGGGTAAAGGCTAGTCTCAAGCTTGAGCTGATAAGGTATAGTGATATATTTAATTAAATTATGCTGTAGGAGTACTCATGGTCTGAAAAAAAGAGTTGTAATTTCAAATCTTTCTGTAGTTTTAGATGTCCAGTGTGAAAATTATGCTCCTCCAATGGAGGAATGCAATATATTTACAGCACACAAAGACTTATAATGAGTTAATAAGAACCCAGGATTGTATGCCCAGTATTATGTCAAATAATTACTTTATTATTGGTACACTATATTTTCCTTGGACTTCATGGAGCTGAAAGGCTTAATAACTTTGACAAATGTTAACTCGGCAGCTATATAAAAAATGTTATTGTTAATATTGTTTATATTTCAAAGAAGCTGCTTTCTGTGTTCAAAGTTACTGGAATGTTCCTTGGGGAATGAGATTAGTGTGGTCCAATTGGACATAAATCTATACCTTCTTGCAGACATGCACTTCAGGTCTCTGGAGGGTGCCTTTAATTTCTGTTAAAAGAACATGTTCAAATACTCCATGCAATTATAAGGATGCATTAAATGCAAAGTACCAAATCTTGATGGAATCTTTAACTTGAAGCTTGGGGAGGGGGAATTCAAATGCTCCTTTGTTAAGCAAAAATTTAATTTTTATGGGAAATGGTCTTTACTCTTGAAAATTTTGAAAAGCTAAGGATCAAGAAAGATATTTTACTGCATAGTGTAGTCACAGGAAAGCTACTCAGATAAACTACTTGCAGCTAGGGTTTGCATGCACTTGACATCATTCTTTGTGTATGTCTCAAAAACCTGACTGGGTTCTAACAGTGAATATAAACCCTCTCTGTATGCAAGCATGTATGATGATATCAGCCATCTGACATTGTACCAGTGAATAACTAGAGTTTTCAAAGCAAGAAGAAAGATATTCCTTTAATCAGAATTTAGTCTCATGAGAGTAATTTTCTCATTATTGTAAAAACAGTAGTCTTTTAGTTGCACACTTCAGTGATTCTGAGAATAGAAAACAATTCATGGCCAAGCTAGAGGTGAGCAAAGTAAAACCCATAAAAAGTTTATGTAAGAGTATTTGAAAAAATTGTATATCTAGCTATTTCTGCACTGCCAGTTATATCACTACTTAGATGATAATAATCACTGTGGTAATCAGTATTAATTATCCCAAGTACAGCCAAGTTAGGAAACTCTTGGTGTTATTGCAAAAAAGATGAAACAGGAAAATAAATTTGAAAAGAAAAAAGTCCTTAGAACCGAACTTTTTTTTTTCTTCCTTCTGCTCCTTTTCTAATTCTCACATGTGCAAGTCACTAATTAGAATATCTCATTAATGGGAGACTCCCGCTCAGTAAATCTTTTAGTATTGCACAGAGACTTGCAAAACATCCATACCAGATAAATGCTTGCCTGTTTTTGCAAAATGTGCTAGTCTGTTCAATCTGCATGATATAGAGTCCTGTTCACAGGTAGCAAAAGTGACTTCAACTTCTAAGATGGCAACTATATGTATATTTAAGAATTGTTTAGAAGAAGTATAGCCATGAAAAACCTTTAGGCAAAAAGGTTTAAAAATACCTACCTGCATAATCTTTGAAAATAGGAAGATAGGTGGCCTATAACAAAAAGTTTGCTCTGCTGCTCTATTTAGAGGTAGAATCCGATGGAAAACTGTGGCTGCTCTTGGATTCTTCAAGAATGTTCTGGCCCTACACAGTGTTTTCCCCTGTGTTTAGCCACCATTTAGGGAATAGATCATCCCTTTACAAGTTGGTTAAAAACAAAATAATCAGAAAGGACAACATTGAAATCTAGTTGCAACTTCCTGCTTGGGAACTTATTTCCATTTTGCAGATTTTTGGTACATATCTACTTTAATGTCATCTTTAAGTTCACTATTTGTTATAGTCCCATGACACTGACATATTGGTGCCACTTAGCTCTTCAGATCGTTTTTCAGCTGATACAGGACTTCTCCCCACTACAAAGCTGAGAACTCACATGCAGAAATTTTTTTCTAAGCAAGTCAACAGAGAAAGGATGTGGGATGCAATGAAAAAGACACATTTGTGAAAATGTCTCCTTTGGCAGCATTTACCTCTCAGTTTCTCTGCTCTCCGGCTCAGGGCTCTCCATTACTCCTACTATGGATGTTGATGTCTTATTCTAGGGAGCAGATGCACTGCACAGACCTCTGCTCCCAAGCCCAGCACACATGCCTGGGAAAGGTGCCAGCACATTACAGCAGATACAGAAAATCAGCATCTACAGAGGACAGAAGGATGGTGAAAGCAAGAGTTATTGCTATAAAGGGGATATTATACACATCTATTAGAAGTCTCATATGCCCAGATTTTAGGCAAGATCCAGGCTAAATTTGCCAGTTAAATGCCTCAGTTTTTAACTCTATCCACAAAGGTTGTACTTATTACTTAAAAAAAAATAAAAAACCCAAGAAAAACCAAACCGACGCCCAGCCCCCAAACCTTCATATTTAAAAGCCCAGGGAAATGATGAGCAGCAGACAGTGTACGACACTGGAAGGAATTTTTTTGTCATAGATGGAGTTGCTCTTCCATTTGACTGATAGACTAAATCCCTTTCATCTGGGACAAGGGTTCCTGCAGTGACAAAAACTGAAGTCCAGATATTGTATTTTGATCCTAGAGTTTGAAAATCAAAACAATAAAAATTATATATATATATATTTATATATAATTTATATTTGTATATATAAATTATTTTTAGCATCCTCTTTTGTTCTTTACACCATTAATACATTTGGCTTTTTTTTTAACGTGGTGGGATATCTTTTCATTTTCTTTCTTGTTTTCTAGCTACTTTTGTGTACTATAAAAACTACTCCACAGCTCATTTTCCTCAAATGAGTATCTGAAACAAAGTATGAAAGAGAAACAGCCATTGAAGTGACTCAATGTGTTACAGTCACATAAATAGATGGCAGGTTTTAAATGTGATAAATGCAGTCTGTTATTTTTCTTTCTAGTCCAGTATTTTGTTGTATGACTTAGTTTTGAGTGTTTATTTCTGAAACATAATTATTGTTCTGAAGGGTTTTTTTCTGCTGTATTTTGTTCTGAAACACTAATTATCACTTCAGGGAGGATCGTGAGAAATGCACCACTCCTTCTCAAGAATAATTCTCACCCACTGTAAACTACGCTAAGCAGTTTATATCAACTATTAAAAATTTAAAAGAGACACATTTCTAGCTCAATGGTTTATATTTTGGAAACCTTTTACCTTTGTACTCTAATAATGTTCCTCTTGATTCATTTTACAAGATTAGCTTCATTTTATGACCTCTGACTTCCAACTAATAAAACAAGAAGTTTTTTAAGGGTTCCTTTGACTCCAAGTTAATTTGATTTCAGATCACCTGAGAATTTTAAAGCACAGTAGTTTTTAGAATATATTTTAAAAGTCAGAAGTCATATGATCTGTGGTCTGGAGTCTGTGCTCATAGGTTTTCAGAAAAACTTTGGAATAATGCAGGGAGGAATAGTTCTCTGCTAATCTGCAAATTCTCCACTAAAGTATCCTGCTCTTAAATAAACTGTTGAACTAATTGAAGGATAAAATCCATAATGAATCCTTCTTATTTTATTAAGTTTCTTTTTATAATCCCTGTCACAGCTACATAGTAGTCAACTCTAAGCTTATGTGAACTGAGTCCAGAGGCAAATCCTATCCTAGGATAATGGTTCTGCATTAATAACAAACTACTTACTCCACCTAAGAATCAATTTTATAATTGCATTAAAATACAGTTAAAGAGAAACCAGAAAAATACCAAGCAAAAAAATGTGCTTGTGCTTGTTATGTTTCCCATATGTTATGCGGATGTGTCATCATACTGGTCAACACAGAGCTGGTTGTTTCTGAGCATGTTTTACACTTTGGGAGAAAAGGGATTGATTCTGGAATTGCACCTGATCACTATTAATGAATTTTTTCAATTTTTTTTTTTTATTGTAGTCCTGCAAAATTCTCTGTTGTTGATGTAGAACCATTAGGGTAATATTTATTTCCTGAAAATTAAATTGAAGGTAACAGGCAAATGTCCCAGGTATTTTCCCATTTGATTGACAGCTATCAAGGAACAATACAAGTGGGTAACCACAAACAAAGAGGAGCTGGATTTCCCTTGGAAGGTTCTTCAATGCATTATGCTAGCTATGAAAACCCTACAGATGCATAGATCTCTTTTCTTTCTATATTAATATTTTAGTCATCACTGTGAATCCTTACAATGGACTTTTGCATTATAGGACTAAGCACTAGGACACTAAAGCATTCAGGATGAGGCTGTACCACTGAGTAAAAGTATTTGATTCTAATTTTTCTTTAAGTCTGTGTTATTCAAAATGTGCTCTTTGCTCAATATGTTTTACTGCTTTAACTCCTCTAGGCTTCTTCACTCCTCCCTGTACTTAATTACCAACATTTGAGTTTCTCAAAGAAAACTATCTCCATGTAAATAATTCACCAAAACATTTATGAGCCAAATTTTCTATGCTACGTCTTAAATAATCACTGAAATAGGGTAGTGCTTTATATAGCTGGCTGGATAATTTGCCTTTTTAGCTATAATTTTATTGATGTCTTTCTTAAAAAGTAATGTAGATAGACATAACTTGATGTGTTAAAGCAATTTTGGCTAAAAAAGGGAAGCAGAAGTAGTTTGAAATGAAGTGGTAATTCAGTGCACAAGTTTTATACATATTTAAATCATTTTAATATTATTAGAGATTTCAGCTTTATTATAAAAAATAATATAACTGCTTACCCCACAAGCATTTTCTTTTTAATTATTCATGCATTCTCTCTCTTTGCTATTTTCTATTTGTGTGGGAAGTTGAGTGCTTTTTGGATTTTCTTATACTCAGAATAGCTTTCTGGATTCCTGTAGCATATATTATGCATTGGCTGAAAATGTAGCTTCTGTGGCTAGTCACAGTCTCTTAAGAATAAATTAAACTACTCCTAAGTCTCAAGATAAGATAATCTATGAACAGTCAGAAATGTTTGGGCTGCTTTGATTTTGGTTAGAACCATCTGCATTTTGAAATTCTGAGTACTGAAGCTGTTGATACAATAAAGTTTGGCTTGTGCCGGTTTTATTATTGCTTTATACTACATTACCATCTCTTAGATGGGGAGAAGCGCCTCTTAACATTCTGTCCAGTGTGACTAAAGGGGTCTTCTGAATATTCCAGGTGTTTATTGGTTTCTTTACTGTGATAAATAACCTGTTGTGTTCTAAAAACACTTGCAAGTGAAATCACTTTCAGATCTTGCATGTGCCATGTCATATCAAAGGATTTCAAAAAAGATGATCAACATATTTATAAATGTTTTAAAGATTTAAAGTGATATTTAATTTTGTTCCCTACTAATTCTTATCAGTACATTTTCTCCCTTTATTTTAATCTTATCCATAGCAGGCAAGTTTCCTGGAGAGAAAGGAAGCCTATAACTGAGAAGTAAAATTATTCTTGAAGGAAACAATTCTTTGAGTCTACAGTCTACAGACTGTCAAGGTTCCATGAAAACAACAAACAAAAGCTCTGAAATCTGTGATTAGTGCAGTATAAATAAGAAGTTAAAGAAAAGGTATTTAAAAGTGTGTATCTTAAAAAACTGGAGACTGGAGACATTGTGATGCAGTTTTTGGTTGTAAGGTAAGGACTAAGAAATCCATAGCTCTCGTTCCAGGCTTAATCTAGCACTATGCCATTGTACTTACATTTATTTAAGGGCAAAAAAAAAAAAAAATCAATACTTCTAGCAAAGCATAGATATTTGTACATATGCACCTTCCTGGCTAAACTGGAAGGCATTTTTGGTTGTAGAAGGAGAGAAAGGAAGGCAGAAAGAAAATGCTTTTAATGAGATCTTTCAGTGCTTAGAAACTAAATACAGATCAAGCTTAGATTTTATTACATTGTCTGTAAATCATCCAGCATAGAAAAATTAGTGTTTGAATATAAATGTATGTCTGTATTTGTGTGGGTCTAAATAATTTTTCTATGCAGCATAAAAAAGGGATAAATATCAGAAAAGATGATAGTTGCAATTTGATCTTTCATGTATGAAAACCTTTATAATAACTTTATATTCCAAGATTTTTCATTGTAAGAAAGAAATTTAATTTCTGCCTTAGCATTTAATTATTTCATAATTTTTTTTCTCTTATCTAATAATTACAGTATTAGAAAAATACTCATTTGAGAACAGATTTTTTTTTTTTTTGTAAAAACAGGCTATTTTGTTTCAACCCCTTAAATATTTCAGCAAATCATACGCCACTATAAATATATATCCTATATGTCACTTCCCATTTTAAGAAGATTTACTTGAGTTTGAGTACAACTCAAGTACTTTATCATCCATGGTAGGCTGCTTACAAAAACTTCTGCATGGATTATTGGTTCCTGAAGAAGGCTGAAACAAAAGTGACCCTTGGCTAATTTTGACCAAATACATCATGTAAAAACAGCATCATATTCTCACATCTGAACACACAGCAGATATTCTAGATGGCTTATGGAAACCATTCTGTGGGGATAGGAAAAAGATGTCAGGCACTGATGCAGATCCAAGTTATTCAGTTACATAAAACATGAATCTGACATGATTTTGCTGATTGGTACAAGAGACAGGAGCAGGAGAGTTTAGTTTATTTTCCAAATGTTGCTTTCTTGATTTATTGGGCAATTAGATCTGTAAACTCTCCACTTTGTCTACCTAGACATTCTTGTCTTTATTTCCCAAAAGATATGTGCCAATGTCTCTTTAGAGTGCCATTAAATGTCTCCAAGCTCTAGGTGGGGTCCAGGGAGTTCCCAAGATGTCCTGCAATGGCAGGGGTTCATGCTGCCATGGAACCTGAAAATCCTCAAAGACAAACTCACTTTTAATTTCCTAGTTCTATGTGCAATTCTTTGGGGTTTTATGATACTGGAAGAAGTTGACTCTTTCTCCTTTTTTAGAGGAGAGAAAGAGAGGATTATAAAGGAGCAAAGACAATTCTTTACTGTTTTCTGCATGGAAAACTGCAAGATTTTATGATTTTAGCTAGTATATCTAAATAGGAAGTTGCAGAAAAAATTGGACCTTTCTTCAGACTCCATAATATATTCTGAACAAGCCTAAAAATTAATAGTTAGAGAGAGATATATACTTTTTTTTTTCCCCAGTCATGAATTACTGAGAGAGAGAAATCCAAGGCCTGAGCCTCATTGAGAAACTCATTCATGGTTTGCAATAGTGTCACTAGGTGAGAAGATTTTCTTCACAGAAGCTCTGCGCTTTTCCTTTCTTTATAAGATCAGTACTGGACTTCTGTGAATTCACTGTACCTCTGCTGAAGCCATATACTGAGTTCTTGGTAAATTAATAGATTGTATTAGCTTTTATAAAGATTATCTATAGTAGTGGTGAAAGCCTGCCAAAATACTTCTCTGTCATGATAATCTTTGCCTACCATCTTCTCACTACGAATTATGTTATGGTTGTTGAGCTTTTGGAAACAATATTTTCTATTTTTAAAAATTTCAGAAAAAAAGGATATTAAACTCCATTCATTATTCACTGAGTGCTATATGGTTGTTGCTGCAAGTTACCCCATAATGACTAAGTGATTTAATAGGGTGTCATTCCCAAATCCATATCAACTTTTTCAATCAACTTTTACATGTTGACTGTCTTTGATTCTTTACAGCAATGCAATAATTAATGTTCCTACAGCAAAAGGGAAAAAAAGCCCAAATATGCTGGTGACCACAGCTGCCATGTATCAAGTGACAAACCATCAAATAAACAGGTCATTGAGAGATTTACATGCCCAGTGTATTCATGACACAAGCTAACTTGACAACACTGACTGAATAATTTAATCTTGTCATTTTATAAAGTAGTTTTTAAAATAATAAATTGCTAGAACTTAATAAGTTACTGAGCTCTCTTTCCTTAAGATATCAGTGGGTTTGAAACAATCTCCTACTTTCCTATCCCTCAGCAGTGACAGACGCTGGTGTGTTCATTAAAGCCTGCCACTCTGTGTAGATGTGCATGCCTTTCACTTTACCCATTATACAGTAGAGGCTATTAATATAATCCTGCCTTTCAAAATCCATAAGCATGTAGCAAAAATAATTATTCTAAGTCTATTAACACCACATTACTAGTTGCTCTTAGGGCTCTTTATGACATTTCTTAAATACTCATAAGTAGTCTGACTTTGGCTTTGAGCAAAAAAGATTTGGTGCTGTGAAATTATGATACTTGTGGAAACTGCTAGAGGAAAATTGCAAGGACAGCTCAGCTGTGGGAAGGAACAAGACTGTGTTCTTAACAGGCAAGGATTTTCCAACACATGCTTGAAGCTTTTGTGTTCTACTCAGTATCCACATCCACTGTGTTGCTGTGCTGCTCTTGATTAAAACACCCCTGCTCTTGGTTAAAATTCAATATGTAGAAAATATGAGCAACAGCTAGCTAAAGGCCACAGACTAACTCCTTCTGGAAGTTTATTTCTTCCAGTTTGAAAGAGGAGACAAAAATGATAAATGTTGGATTTATTATTTTGATAATTCAGAAATTCCAGAAATATTCACTTTGAATATTGATTGAGGAAAAATCACAACATTTCATCCAGCATGCAGAATTGGAAGCAGGCTGAAACAGAGGTTCTCACTATGTCTTCATTCCAGCATATCCTCCCACCTGCAACTGTGGGCTGTGGCAGTAACCAATGTGCCTAAAGCATTCTGTGTGCACCATTGGTGCAACTGAGGCAGCGTAACCTCCTTGGCATGGAGCTTGAAAGGACTGCCACATTACATTGAATCTGACGTGACCCAGCCCATTTTAGCTGGAGAAACTGAAGTCCTCCTACTTCTTCTCTTCCTGCTCCCAACCTGTGAAAAACCTCAAAATTCAAAGGGGACACGGTATATTAGTGAGAGCTTATGATAGTTTTTTCTTTGCTTAAAGATGTCATGGTAGTTTGGCAAGGTCTATATTCAGGTTTATAAAAATTTCTTAGGTAATATAATTAGCAGAATACGGGAAATGTCTCATACAATGGCAATTTTCCAAGTAAGGTAAATCAGTCAATGCTGTTTTCTAGCTATTTATCTTATTTTTAAAATTTTCGTTGGAAACAGGAAAGTTGCAGCTTAACAAAGGAAGAATTTCCTAAGTGGTTAGGAGAGATGATTTTTCTTTTTCTACTGTCCACAAGGAAAGGCCTGCTAGAAAATAGATCAACCCAACTTGATAGGTTTTATTTTCTCATTTGAACAGTCCTTTCTAGATTTTTTATAGACTATCAGATATTTCTGGAACATGTTTTAGTTTTTCAAACTTGAAGCTGTGTTAGTAAGAGATGACTATAAAGGACCAAGAAGGCTAACTAAAGAAATCTAGGCAGTAAATTTTGACTGCAAGAAAATCTTAACCATGAACACTTGGATTTGAGTAGACTGGCCTAGGGTCACTGTCAGCAGGAGCTCTAATAAGCAAGTTTACTCCAGAAGAAGCCAGAAAACTATGGATTAATATTTATGCTTGCCCAGCACCAGCCATTAAAAGAAAGAAATGAACCTTACACTCTCCAAACATGGTGAGCCTTCACTACAAATTGAAATGGATACTAAATGGAGCTTATCATTTATTTAGTGCTGGAGGTGTTCATGGTACATTACAGACATATAAGAAGACAAGGTCTTTGCCCTAAGGAGCTTGCAATCTAAGTTAGATAGCAACAGATAATAAATATAGGCTCTGTAGTGAATGAGAGAAAAGAAAAAACAGCATCACAGATTAAAAAAAAAAGGGATAGTGCCCTCAGGAGAACACTTTTTATAGAAGAATTTTTTTTTTTGGTCAGGGCTATGAATGCATGTTGGAGCCTTTCACGTTTCTTGCCAGCTTATTAGATGATTTTTTTTACCTTATTATTTTAGGATTTTAAAATATCCATATCTCATTATCAAATAAATAACAATGCCAATATGCAGTAGAGTAAAATTATTTTATTGGTATGTACATATTCAGGGCCAGAAATACAAGACACAATTTGAAGTCACTTAGGAGGAAAACAAAAATCTTTTAATCATATACCTAAATTCCTTTTCTCCCCTTGAAAATACAGAAATATCAGATTCTTCTTCCGTTTCAGTTATTTCATAAAGTCTTTTAAGCTACAGAATATTTTGGGTCTTACTTATAACGAGATTCCTCTCCCTAATCCCAATTTGGTTATCTGGCATTTTTTGTGTGCAACTTTTAAAAAGCAGAAAATAAAATGAAATGCAAATTTCCATTAGCTTGTGGAACAACAGGCTAGATCACTAATAATCAATTTTTTTGCTAAAAATTAAGATTGGCTATTAAGGGAAAAATGTGAAATTAATGTCTAACATAGGTGGTCAAAAGTGTGGAAGGATGAAGAACATCCTGAGCCCTGGGTCACAGGGAGGGGCTGGCACTGCTGTCTCTACCTGGTGAAGAGTTTTTGTTCCCTTCAGTAGCTCTGCCTGGCCAGAGAGCACATATACATTAATCTGCTTGATATCGCTGGCTGAGGCAATGCAGACCTTTTCAGGAAAAAAAAAAAAAATCACAATTTTGCAGGTTTTGTAGTTATTATTGCAAGAATCCATGATGCATTTCCATTATTAGTTACATTTTTTATTATGCTGCAATAGGTCATTAACCAATATTTTTCCATGTAATTTTTATGACTATCCTCCACTCCGCAGGCACAGGACTCAACCATGCCTTGTTAAATGTTAGGAAAGCTGTGTTTGTAGGCATTGAATTAAAGGATTTAGGCCAAAGACATATGGTTTGACTTCTGGAATAATTCAAGCTCCAGAATTAATCTTTGCCTGAAATAAATTATAGCACTTAACAAAAAAATCTCCCCCAAATTAATCTTCTTCCACTCTTAATTTTCAAATTTTTAGAAATAGAAAGAGTCTAACGGTAGATTTAGTGATTATTTTTGATAGTAAATTTCCCAGAATTTTGGTTAAATGACTTGCTTTAAATTCCACCTTATTTCAAATATAAATTTATTTAGTTTCCAGTAGTTAGTTCCAGTGTAAGCTGAATGAATCACACAATCTTTCACAAAAAAATAGTCTGATGCATTTAGCAAATACTTTTCAAGGCATATACAGGAATTTTCTCTACTGAAGAGGTTTACAGTCATTAAATAGGTAAGTAGGCCAAGTTGCTGTATTCCGTGATGTTGAATAATAGCAATAAATACTAAAACTGACTGCAAAACCTTGCAGGCAAGGCTTGGTCTCTGGAATCATCAAACAAATAGAATGCAAAGCAATGTACATGAGACAGCAGCGGGGGAAAGTATCAACCTTTCACAAATAAATACAGACCTGAAAGAGACTTGGAGTGACCAGGAAAATCCTCTGAAAACATTTATTGAGTTTGAGGAGTAAAAAAGACAAAACTAACGTCAAATTTTCAGAAGAGATTGGACAAAAATGTAATTATTATACCACTATATCTATCGTGTTTCACATCTTGAAACTTCACAATTTCTGTCATGATTCTCAAAAGGATACAGCAGCTAGAAGAACAGGAAAAGAGTGATTCATTTCATAAAACAGCAACTGGCTTTCTTAAAAGCAGAGGTTACAAAGCTCAGCACTCTTTATTCTGTAAAAAGGTGGTAAAGGTCTTTAAACCATGGCCATCACACCAAACCTGGAAAAAGTAACAGACACTACTCCTCAGAGCAAGTGAACTATCTGCAGTCAATAGTTTAAAGCATTAAGTTTAGAACAAGCTGTACTGTTCAACTTTCCCAGGGGCTGGTGCTCTATAGGAAATATTATATACCCACTCAATATCTTGCACTCTGGCCAGCTGTCATAAGGCTGTTTTTGAGATAGTACCCTTGTCTGACTCAATTATTTCTGCTGTGTCACCATAGGACCAGGGATACAGTGTCCATAGTTAAGTCCACCCCTCAAGCATGAGTCCATCTATATGTTTCATCTCTTCCCTGGTGACCTGAGATGCCATGGGCCCACCAAGACAGAAACAATTAACCCCTGTGCAGCCAGTCTTTAATTTCCTCTTTTAATTTCTGGAGATCCTTGGTCAGTCTCTCCACAGATGAAAGGCAGGCCCGTATCAGGGTGAAAGTAATTTCTTCTCACAGCTGGAGTTTGGTCCCTACAAACATTTGTCCTGACTCTAAACATGTGGTAGGCTGTACAGAGGCAGCAAGCATATCAACCAGGGCATGCTTTCTTTAACAACCAGAGGGAATTCAAAATTGTCAAATGCTGTTGCAGAAGACCTGAAAAAGGAGAATGGGGTGAAAGGCTAGCAGAAATTATTCTGTCATGTTCCGCCCACAGCCTGGGCATGGATGAATCCTCAGATAAAGCAACCAAGACCAGGGAAGGAGAGCTATACTGAATACATATTCCAAACAACCCTCATTTGCTCGAATTTGAAATGTAAGGAACTCTCAGAACTTTGGGCTTGTAAGCTAAAGCTTAGAATTGAACATAGGATTTAATCTGAGACTTTGGAAAAAGTTTCTAAATTTAGGTGTTAGAAGTGACAATGTGGATTTATAGTTTAAAGCAGAGATCATTAAGTAAAGGAAAGTTTAGAGTTTTAGAGTTTAAGATATAAAAATAAAAGTAATTATAAAAGTAAACAAGGAGTTTAAAATGCAATACCGCAGATTTATGTGTCAAAACATGATTGGCTAAGAAAGCTTACACTGTAGCATGAGTCCATAAGACAAAATATTTAAGGATTAGGTCAAAAATATAAATATCCTTGTTAACAGTGTTTTATTAGTCAATAACTCCTTAAAAGGTCTTGTAACTAAGGGTCTTGTGAGCTTCTGAACAATGCTGTAACAATGTGAGCCGGACTCACCCTTCCTGCCTATGTAGAAAATAAACTGCATCATCAAAAAAACTCAGAGGTTCCCTCTCTAAATCATTCAGAATTTTTTCCAAAATTCCCCACTGTTGTGGTTTGACATGGAAGTGAAATTTTCAGGAAGTAGGGTCAAACCAATCAGTGGTCAGGTTTGCATATTGGCACCTGGAGTGACCACTGAAGGTATGGACATGCCTCTGAGAACAGAGGGGGTTAAAAGCAAGAACTCCTAGGGGAGCTGCCTCTTTGGTTCCGGTCATCAGATGAGTGCAGACTCTCCCCTGCCCAGCCAAAGGCTGGGTGGGGGAGGGGCAGCCATGTGGCCTGGTCAAGGTGAGCCGAGGGAGCTGAAAGATTGGAACCAAGCCAGCTCCTGTGGACGGAAGGGTGGAGAGAAGCGGAGATGCCTTTTTCCCCCCACCAGCTGGAAGGAGACAGAGTCCGACGGCACCTGTAAATTTGCCAGGGGAAGAGAAGGAGAAGGGGGGGGAAGATGCCCAGTGGGGGAGTTGGAATTCTGGGCAGAGATTTCAGCCATCTGGGGAGTCTGAACTTTTAACCCTATCCAGGAAAATGAAGGCTTTGTAAAATATTACTCCTCCTTGATTTATAGAGGAAGAGAGACAGTCCAGGACCTGAGATGTTAGAAGAAGAAATTTTTAGGTGGGAGGAGATGATGGAGTGGCTTTTGGCTGGACTTTTCTTGCTAGCCATAGACTGAACCAAATTCTCCTGCAATAGAGACTGCATTTTAGGGGGATGCAGTGGTGAACCAAAGAGACCTGCTTCAGCAACTGCCAGCACAGGAATGGAGAGAACAGAGGAAAGCTGAGGAGGGAATGGTGATGCCCTCTGTCTTCAGGAAGATGATCTTTGTTCTTGGACCCTCAGCCCCAGGGGGAAAATGGGGGGGCCTGTGTTCCCAAGATGAGAAGCTGAACTGTTGTCTCTTTTGGTCCGTCGCAAAGCATCCTTAAAGGAGCCCTATGAACAGTCTGTCCATGCATGGTGGTGAGAGCACTGTGACATGGAAAGGAGGGTGTCACACTGGCAGATTTTCTCCGGGCACTTGCCATGTGTGACATGGAAACACAAGGGTGGCAATTGTGTTTCCTGGGGGAGTCTGTGGTACAAGGGAGACTTCTCTCTCCTTTGAGGGATGGAGTATTGATTATCTGAAGTGTGGCAACTTGATCAGGAATCCTGGGTGGTGTCTCACTGTGGTTTTGTTTGGAAATTGGGTGGGAGGAGGAGGAGTGTTTTGGAGGGTCTTCATCCTGGATTTTAGTGTGTGTGTCTTCTATAGTAGTAGTAGTTTAATAATGTTTTTTTTTCTTTTGTTATTAAGTTTGGGCCTGCTCTGCTCTGTTCCTGATCACATCTCACAGCAATTATTTGGGAAGGTGCATTTTCACGGGGGCGCTGACATTGCGCCAGCATCAAACCATGACACCCACAAGTGAATTATCACACTCATTGCCCTTGATGTTATCATGTCATAAACTGATGTCACACAGTACATCAACAAAGCAATTCTTTGTTGATCCTGCTCCCTATTTTGATGAGTATTACCATGAGAAAATCATACAAAAATATGTACCACATCCACATGAATAGATCGAGTATAATCTTTAGCAGAGGGGGAAGCAGAGAGGGAAAGGGAGTTTATTTTTTCATGGATTTCGGGGAGTGAGGCATTTGCAATCACTACAGTATGGTTTGGGCTGGCTACAACACAGAGGAACCTAGCAGGAGGAAGGGGAAGGAACAGTGTACTGCTGTGACAGGAATAAACTCAATCCAATTATGCTTTACCTGAGGTCATATCACCTGCTGCTGAATGTTCAGCCCATACTGGATAATGAGTGTGAAAACAATATATTTATTATGGAAGAGTGCCACAGTCTGTTTAGAATGCGCTTATATATATATATATAGATAGATAGATAGATAAACATGCACATGCATGCAATCTATACACACACACATACATATATGCATATAATTTATTTTTTGTTTCTGTAAGGCACACTTTCATCTCATAATTTTCCTGTGAGTGGAAGCTGGATCTGGATTTTTTCCAAGGTAGAAAATATAGAAACCCAATTTTAGAAGTGACACCTCCTCAGTCTGATGTTAAACTATACAAAAGCTATTTGATGATGTCTTCAAGCTGTCTACATGGACAAAGTGACACACCAGGTAAAATTGATTGGTTTTATATTCAAAAGCATGTTTTTGGAAATCAAGGCCAAGGTCAAAAGTTCCTCTTTTTCTTTGGGAAGAAAAGAGAATAAGTGGTTGGAAAATGTTGCAGAGGGATTACCAGCAGGATTCAATACACTGTCAAAATGAATGGATAAGAAGAGAAGAAAAAAAAAATTACTCATGATTATCCTCTTATCTGACACACCCTGCAATCTCAGTCTGCTCTAAGGGGTGTGCACTTCCTCCTGATAAGTTCTCTTTCAAAAGACAAATCCTAACATCTGATTATCGGTTAGGTCTAAAGTAATTAACGTAATTGAACCAACCCACAGGCAGAAATACAGAGCTGATGTTCATAGGATTCTTTCACACTTCTGATATGATTTGGGATGAGAATTGTTCCCTGTAGCAGGAACCATATGTGACAATACACAGGACTCTCTAAGGTAATATAAATCCAAACAATCCCAGATGAATCCAGAAGCATGCTGTGCTATAAGAAAAGCTTTTTTCTAGCCTTTGTTTTCTTGTATCTGCCTGGTATATCTTTTGTGTTTATGCCAGCTGTGGAAAATTCACTTATTCTGGAGTGGAAGGGGTCACTGTTGTGCGAATAAAGCATGAGCATTTGTACATCTTTGATATTGCACATATAAGCTGACACTTACAAAAACATATGAAAACACAAGACACTATTATCCTAACATTTTAGTTGAGGAGAAATGTGCAGATGAGAGACTAGATGTAAACTATTTCTGTTCCATAATATTTCTGTTTGTCCAGCACAGCATCATCAGTGCTATGCTACTTCAAGTGGGGATTGTTTCCTGACAGGCAGAGTCCACCTCTCTTCAGCTTCCTCCCCCCAGTTTTGTGCTTCCTTGTGTTGTAAACTGTCCAAGGTAGCTTGTATCACACCATGTCAATTATGACTAAAACTAGGAGGGAAATCATGTGACTACTAAGCTTTTGATTGTGGAAACATCACATGGTCCAACAAGAGATTTAGATTGTGATATTAAGATGAGTTTGATATGCAAATTACACTAAATCTTGTCTTCAGTAAAACTATGGTCTCTCCCCCAATACTGCAATCTGTAATTTAATGAATGGTTGACACGTTTCTTGGGGCAATACACAATGTTGCAAAATGCAGTATTATATTATTTTAATATCATATAAAACAATACAGATGTTGTAATCTGACATTTCATGTTGTTTACAATTATCAGCCTCATTCAATTTACATAATAGAAGCATGCCAAGTGGCTTTGAAATAGCAGTGCTTTCAGTACAAAAGTCTAGATGTTTTTTATAAGAAATACCTAAATTATGGAATCAGTTTTTAAGGGTAGTAATTGATACACTTGTGTCAGAATCCAGAACACAAGATTATACATAATTATATTCTTATTTTTATCAAATCACTGTTTATGTATGAGAATAATTACTTAATTTTCAGAGAAAAATCAAGAAACTGTTATATTAAACTACCAGTTCTTCATTTTATTATTATTTTTTGTTATTCTTGCATGTTTATATTATCTGATAAGTAGAGAGAGATTGGATCCTTAGGCTTGCCGTTCTGACAAAATTTATTGTTCCAGGTGTTCTGGTATTTCTCAATCATTGACACAAGCCAAAACAAAAATATTTTTACAGTGCAAACTTAGATATTAAATATTGTGGAAAATCTTTTGACTTTTTCGTTTGATTTTGGATATTTTTCTGGTTATTTTTTCTGGGTTTTGGGTTTTCTTTTGGGGGTGGTAGAAGTGTTTTCTTTGTTTGTTTTAGTATATTCTTTGAAACATTTATACTCCTCTAAATTGCATACATTTACTATTTGTTGCACTGTGGTGTGGAAGAGGGCAGCTCTTGCTAGTCTGTTTGATGAATTACAGGACCAGGACAAGGACCTCAGTGGCTTTATTTCAGCTTATGGATAAAGTTACAGAGATCTTGTTTTGTTGGTAGGTTTTGTTTGTTTGTTATGGGGCTTTTTGTTTGCTTGATTTTTGGTTTTTCTTGTTGTTTTTTTTTAATTTTTATTTAAATTAGGATGTTCACTATGTTGAGCAATAATATTTTGAACAAATTTTGCTAAGGGTGAGAATCTTTCCTTTAAGCTTTTCAATATGACTGCTTTTATTAACCTTGTCACTTGGCTTCTTCTCATTAACCTCACTCATATCATTACAAAGGAAGAACAGTGATCTGGAGAACATTTTACTCCATATATTCATCTTTTCATTGGTCTTCTTGGTTTAATTTTTAAAGGCAATTTTATTCTAAGGAAGTCCACTTCTCTACTAAAACACTGCTGTATTTCTTGGAACAGAAAAAAAGGAACCACTGATATTTTTTCCTGTACATAGACCTCATTATACCTGCTCTGTGAATACTTTTGAGACATTGTTTGGTACTGTTTAATTTCCACTGTGCAGTCAAAATTGTTAATGCTGAAATTATTATCCCTAAAAAATCACTATGGGCTAACAGGTCCAGACTTTATTACATTATTGTGTATGCAAATTTAGGCTTAGTTTTATAGCACAAATTATGCCTAGTGTCTGCAAAAAAACTCCACCGAAAACTCCACCAAAAAAAACCAAAAAATTCCTTTCAAAAAACTGTTAAAAATAAGGGTTGCAATAAGCATCTTAGGTTATTTCAATAAGAGAAGATTTGTTGGAAATTATATCTTACAATATCTTTCTGCTGCTTAAGGTATGTTGTTGCTCAGCAACAGCATCTATTTGGACTATGGAATTAGACAGTAAATTAAAGGATTGAAAGGTATTAAACTGTTTTTTTCATGCCAATAACTGACTAATCTTTAAAACTACTCCAAAGGATGCTGTCTGCAAGTGCTTCTTCAAAAGTTGATAACTGAACCACAGCAACGAACTTTGCAGTAAAAAATAAGAGAAAGATAATTCTGGTGATTAGTCTGTAAATCTTATCTTATTGTGGCAGACCTGACTGACACAAAGACACAAGTATAGTGCTCCATACTGTCTTGTAAAACTCTTTGGCAATATTCCTGTAAATAAGGGTTGCTATGTCTCATCTTAATCTTTTTTAGAAATTAATGCACTAGTAATAGCATGATAGTATTTATGGAGACTGTGAAAAATTATTTTGTATTTTAAGGATTATGAATTGAATAGTTTTAAGGGTACTTACTGATATCTGCCACCTTAAAAAAAGCATAGCAAAATACACTACTGGCTCTTGATAAATTAATCTACTTGAATATTCAGAATATTAAGTGTTACTCATAATGGTGCTTCCTATACACAACAACACTAAGCACACACAAGACTGAAAATACAATTCATACCCCAAAAGACTTGCAGTCTAAGCTCATTTCAGGACTAGAGAAACTGGATGAAAAATAAAAATATCTTTGGCATTTATTTTTCAGTGATCCATCACTGTGTTCTGAAAGCTGAAATAACACTAAAATAACACAATGTGAGCACCCTTCCCTGCCTTTCTTTACATAAGTTAACTGCAATATTTGGATGTCCGCTCATTCAAAAAATTCCCCATCATGTGACATATTTGGTTAAGATTGGTTTCTGAGTATTGCATAAAGTAAAGGTGTACCTCTCAGCTTTCAGACACTAATACGTTCAGTAAAGTTGTTTTTTTTTTTTTTTATCCCTTTTTTTTAAGAACAGAACATATTTTGTTTCAAACTTAGGGAAAAATTATTTGCTTTAATTGTGTTTTCGGGTCAGAGGAGAAGTGCCTCGTTTCAATATACTAGAATTACTTGTGGAGTTACCGGTGGAGATGAAGCATGACATTTGAGTCAGATTGTCATCATTGGAAATCCAGTAACTTTAAATGCTCTATACAGCTGCATTTTTATGTGAATATCTAAAATAAAAATTCCCTTTTCTATAAACATTTTTATGTGGATGAGTTTTTATTAGCCTAATTTATTGGTATTAAAACAGCCTTAAAAAACAGTGTTGACCATTAAAAATTGTGAAAACTGTAGTAATCAAGGTAAGAGGCAGAAAATTCTGAAAAAACATTTGCTCTTTGTTTGGATTAAAAAAGGACTACATAGTCATAGGAGCCACTTCAAACATTAAAACTACACCCAAAGGGTTTTTAGTAGCCAGTACTTAGAATATTTGTGCTCTATTATGCAGTCTCCAGTAATATGCAGTAAGGTGATAACCAGTATTTCTTAAAGATAATCTCATAATTTAGGTACATACAACACAAAAAAAAAAAAAAAACCAAAAAAAAAAAAACAAAAAAAAAAACCAATAATGTTGGATGCTAAATTACACACTGAAGAGGTTGTTCTTATGAATACCAATCATCAAGGGTTTATGAGAAATATAGTCTGTCAAACTACCTTGATATTGGTTTTTTAGGTGATTATTTTGCTTGACAAAAGTAATATTGGTATATTAGTCTTAGGCATGTATGAGTAACTGACCTTGTGCTACAATGTATTTTGGTTAAGGAAGCTGATTGATTCCAATTCAACCTGGCATATAATCAGTGGATTAAAGGTTGGTTGACTGACAGGTCATAAACCAAAAATGTTAATGGGATATTAAGACAGTGGATTGTTCCTGAGATCATGCAGATAGAGCTTTCTGTCATTATACTATAACACATTCTTATTAGTTATGTTAAGCTGCCAAAAAAAAAATGCAGCATGTATGTAAAAGATGTCATAGTAATTAATCTGATCAGTTTTATATGTAAAGAGGACTATAGGCATGCAATTGGCACTTAAAATTGCTGAGCAAACCCATATCTCAGAGAACAAAAAATTGAGGCCATTAATAGCAGAGAAGGCTGTTCTGGGACAGAGTGGCTCTGTGGGGTTCTCAGTACCCATGGCTGATGAACGCCATTGTAGCCTGTGGCTAGCAAAACCTACAGATTTACAGGTATCCATAACATAGGAACCCTTGATGTTCACACCCCTTGTGTATTTGGAGAGAACATCATGAATGTGTTTCATGAGAACACAGATTTTAATGTAAAGTGTGGAAAAGCTCAAAAGGTCTGTGGAAAATACATTCGTCCAGAAGCACAGTAATCATGATTTCAAAACTATATAGCCCATGGACAGTGCTGTGAAGTACATCAATGCAGTCCTCATACAGCAGCACCATCAAATTTGACCACTTTGTGGCCTTAAAACCACAAAAGTGAATGTTATTTATTAACACTTACATTTAAAATGTATTAAGTTGTTACTGAATGTAATTTTTTATTGCAATAAGTAGATACTTAAGTACACATTTTTAAGAAGTCTTTACTAAATGTAACTGAAGTCATTACTTTTTGGAAAGGAACTTATATGGAACAATGCTTGTTGAAATTTAGCCACTGTGTGAAGTACACCCCATCTGAACTCCTTCCTCCTTAGTTTCTAATAAAGACACATTGATAATGGTCTCTCTAAAAATATTATTTATAATCTCTGTCTTTAACTTTGCTCTTAGACTATATTTTGATTTTTAAAAATTAATTTACTATGGTTTGGTTTATAACTACATCCTTACTAATGCAGCCAGACGTTTTGTCTCTTAATTTTGGAGTAGACATTAAAACCTAAATAATTTCTTATAGAGTATTGCTTGTAATCAAAACATTAGACTTGACATAATGACTATGACTACAGAACATTAGGGAGAGGATTAAATGAGGAGCGATGGCATTACAATAATTTTCTTGGATCAGGAAACAACAAATTTGTTAAAGAGTGTCTTCACTTGTAAATTCCTTAGAGCATGAGCACACTTGCTCTACTTGCTCTACTTGCATGAGCACATGCTAAAGCCTTCTGGTTTCCACTGAAGTCTAAACATACTTTAATCATATTTCTAGATTATAGAGATTAATTTGTATAAAGCATGTCAGTGTCACTTTGAGAGACTTCTTTTCAGCACTGATTTTATTTTGAGTAGACCAAGGAAATATTATATATAGTTTTGAAATAAACAGCTTTTTTTTTTCTTGAAATAGTCACAAAAAAATCCTAGAGTTCTCTTGAAACGTCCTCTAGATCTTATTGTCAGGATACCCCCTTGTTTCCCTGAGGTTAAAAAAAAACAAACAAATCTAAACTTTTTGTCTACAGATCCAGGCTGTATCCCTTCCCATCTGAAAAGACAGCAGAGAGATAACTTTGCCTCAATTTGGAAGATATCATTTCAGGTTTTAACCTTTTGATAGTTCTGATATCATTGCAGGTTTTGACCATTTGATAGTTCCTTGCTGTCATGACCACCATGGAACTGATATAATACCTTTGTGCTACACAAAATTTATATTTATATTTTATATATATATATGAGCTAATTGTGGATGGCAGTAACAGTCATGAGAGGAACTATTCAATAAATGATGGAACTATGTTACTTAATACCAACATTGTGGGTAATGCTGACATATTGTGGAAGAATAACCTCATTTCAAAGCATCCTGTACTTTTTCTGAAGACAGCCTATGGAGCATCCTGTACTTTTTCTGAAGACAGCCTATGGAGCCTATGGATTAATTTCTGAATCCATCAGCTGAAAGAGGAAAGACAGCATTACTTCTTTTCATATTTGACACTGTGTTTTAAGCAGTCTTTAATTTTTTTTTTCAACACTATGTTCCTGTAACCAGACAGAAGACCTAACAAGGTACCACCACATTAAACTGTGGTGTTTATACACAGGTCCAAACAAATCTTCTTCTAGTATCACAGTTTTGATGTTAAGCTAGTAAATTAATCCTGTGCAACAAATTCTTTCTCACATGTCTGTTGATTAAAATAACCACTAGTAAAATTAACCCATCACTCCTTATTTAAGCAAGCCACATAGCTAGGGAGCCAGTATGGCATGAAAGTGACACTTTGGGTTTAAAAAGTTGATGTATTCATTGTAGTGCTGTCCTACATAGACAACAGGGTAAATTAATCTCAGGTGTAACTCAGAGAGGATGACACTGGAAGTAAAATCTGACCTGTTGTATCGAACTGGCTGACCTATTGTCTTCAGTAGTCTACAGTCTTTCTTCTATAAGATATCTTTTAGAAGACATTGAATTTGGAAAGGTGACTTTTCTTTGGCAAAGTGCTGGAGCTTTTAAATTGCATTGTTCTGCAACAGTGAGAATTTAGTCTATTAACTTAACCTCCATTTTCATATAACGAATCTTTGTGAAATGATTTCTGTAAGCATCATAATTAAGAATATCCTGAGTAATTTGTATGCTCAAGTGCATGTTTGCAAAGTGTTTGCCTTTTTTCTCTATTTCTTAAACTGGTGGTATGTGATTGACAGACATGTCTGAACACTTCAGATCCTGTCTGCTGACTGAGCAGTTTCAGCATTCATTTTTTTGATGGAAAAGTGAGTGAAAAGTTAGCACTGACTATCACAGTGCATGGAATGCCACATTTCACTTGCAAAAAGGCATTTTCATGGCTACCTGCCATCCCCAGATACTTTTTCAGAAAAGCTGGTTTTGCTGATTTAACTCCCTTCACTAAATATTTGTTGATGCAGTGTTTTACAACAGATGGAGACAATGAAGATTTTCCAATACTAATTTTTGCCACTGGTTACAGGTATATACTGAATTTTAGAATCAATGCTTTATGAAATTCTCCTTTACCTAGTTGTGCGTATATGTGCCTATATGTGTGGTATGAGGACAGATCGCAGTTGTAAATATTGACTGAAAGCAGAAGAATTTCTTTTATTTCTTAGTGTTTGGGGCAAATTGTGAAGACTTTGTGCTTCCACTATTGAGCTATCTGCTTTCTACTTATTTTTTTCTGCTGCACCAAAAAGGGTTGCTACATTGCCAACCAGCAAATATAGCAAAGTGTCACATAAGCACAAACTGCTAAGTGTTTTTCTCAATTGGTTCTTTTACCTGTGGTTGTCTAAAAATAGCATATTTCATATTTTTATTATTAACCTCTTAAATATTGATCATAATGTGTAGTTCTGTGGTAAATATACATCCATCTTGTCTAAAATTTTTTTCTTTCTGTTTCCCAGCCTTTTTCATACTGAAAACAACCAACAAAGAACTGGTGTGGTGTTTCTTTCAACTGCATCTGTCCTTAAAGAAATATGTTACTTCCTCCCCTTTCCCTATCCCTACCTTTACTTTTACTGGTTGAGTTCCAGTAGCTCCACCTGAGAGTTTCTGAAGGTTGTTAATAAGTGACATCCAGCTAAAGGATCCAGATAGCCACACTGGAAGTATTTGTATAAATATACAGACGTAAGCCTTCAAATTTTCAATGTATAAGTATCTGTTGGTTAGCTTTGGACTAGTCATTCCCACCAAGAGCTTGCTGCAGCCTAGGATGGCAGGGTGGCAGCTGCAGCCCCAGACTCCCCAGCAGCAGCTGCAAGGGAGAGTTCTGAGCTGCCGCAGTTGCAGCCTCAATAGCTGGTGAACCTTACTCCAAGTAGGAGTAAAGCTTTATCAGGATGAAATATGATTTTAACTTGCATATTTGTGGTCCATAAAGTTAATGTTTCAACATATTAACACTAAAAGAATAGAGGGTCTTCACTGAAGGAAATTAGCCACTGGAAGACCACTGTTGGTATCTTGCTTAAATCTTCTGGGAGCAGAGTCTCTGTGCAGCCCTTTAACTTTCCTTTGAAGTAAAGGTCAGGTATACAATTTGCTTTAAGCTAGCCAGAAGACTGCACATACACATGTGTTCATTTGTTAGAAGCACTTGTAAAGTCCTTTGAAATTAAAGTACTGCATAAATGATTTGTTAAAAGTATTTACTGGCTTTAAAGATCTCTATTCATAGGTGGTGAGTCCTTTGATGTCAAGCATAATTGCTAATGTGGTTGTTTATACCATAAGTGATCACAAGTGAAGCATCTGAAGATGAAATTTCCTTTTCAATGAAGCACTTTAATCTTTCTGGATGTGCCAGTAGTTACTTGAAAGCCAATTTTATGGCAGAAGGTGAAAGACACTGTAGTAAAAATCAATCAGGATCATGACCTAGAGATCTTCCTTCTCCTTCCAGGTTACAGATACTTTTTACATTTGTTCTTGAGCTATCACTTAATGATTAATCACTAAATGGATAGATATAATTTTTACTTTACTAATAAATCAGGACAAAAATTGAGTATGCCTTTTCTGAAAACAAGGACAGTGATACATCTAAAATGAACTGATCTTTTACACTTAGTTCCTCAGTCAGGATTTGATTTCATATAACTGTTTGAACTCAATTAAACTCAGTTTGTGCCTGTTTACAAAATGCAAAATTTGTTGCAAAATCTTCCTTGGCTGGGTACATATTAGCTGGATATCACATTAAAATTGGTTTTCATGCTCAAGTTATCCAGAGGAGAAAAGAGAGAAGTTATTTATCTGTTTATATACATGAAACAGAAGTAAACACTTGTAAGGTTTAAGTACAGATCTGAACTTTTGCTCGGTGGGAATAAAGACCATCAGTACTTAAAATGGAGGTTTCAAGTCAGGCTAAATAGAGTGGCGTAGAGATGGGTCTAAATCAGGGGGTCTCATTCTCTTATAATTAAGCTACATGGCATATGAAGTTTGAAAAGCAGTAGCTATGTGATGAAAGAGACTCAGGAGATGCATAATTGTTCTTTGGGTTCTGCTTGAATTATTACTTTGACTGACTATATGAGCGTATCTCTTTTTCCCACTGACAGAAGACCTTCCTTATTCATTGCACAAAATTTCCCTGCTAGTCACTTGGAAGGAAGCTGTAAGACTCTTATCATCACAGTTCAAAATGTGGCCAAGTGCTTTATTTCCTGTAAATCCTGTTCTGGTATCAGGATGAATTAATTTTCTTATGGTCTTTGTTATCATATTGATCATGGTTGTATCTGAGTGATCCACAAAACTCAATAATTGCCCTTGCAAAAGTGGTCTCTGCTGGGAAAAAAAAGACAGATAAAAGACTAAAAATTCTTTTCTAAGATGGTCAAACCCTGATTTTTCTACATACAAACTATAGTTAGATGGACATGGTTTCAGCTGTGAGTAGAGCTGAAATAAACTTGCTGCCCATTTCAAGGAAAAAAATGATATTTGAAAAATTACTCTTGCAGTTTAGAATGGAATCTAGTTATTTATTTAAAGATAAATAAATATCTTGCTTCCAAGGAAAATTTGTGTTAGCAAAACATTCTGGGAAATTGTCCTGTTGGATTTTCCCAAAGTTAAAGGGATCTGCTAACTGCCCCAACTCCAGGAAGCTCCTTGAATTGCCTTGTCTCCAGACACTCAAGTTGGAGAGCTAACGGTTGGAGCTCCTGCTGCAGCTGGGGGTCCTGGCTTCTCCAGCCTGGTTTGGGCAGTAGAGCCCTGAGTGCATGGGTGGTCTCCTTGCCCCAGTCCTGCATTCAGACAGGCACCACCCTTTCCTCAGGAACCAGCTTCTCTCTGGTTACTCAGGCTTGAAGCTTGCTGAAATATTACTCTGTTCTTGCTCAGCCCTTTCACTAGGGTTTCTCTTTTTAAGAAAGCAAGACACTGAGGAAGTGTGAAAAGGAGGTCCAGACCTCCACCTCATCTGGTGTCTCCAGCTCCTGTTCCCCATATTTGGATGTAACTTGAGGATTTTTTACCAGGTTCCACTATCTCTGGGGTACACATAGTGGTGGGCTTAACTCTGAAAATTTCCATGTACAGGGAAGTTTTGTGGAAATTACAATTCTTAGACAATCCATAAAATTATATGACAGAAATATTCTAGTGTAATGCTAATTTCCTTTAAAGTATAACTCTCGTGAAAATTTAGACAAATATTTTAGCAGTTCAGGTATCAATATTTCCACAGCCTTCATTAAGATGTCTCTTACTGCCCAAGAGAAGAGGTAGTGATACTTAATATTTCTTCAAAGTGTGGACCTTCCAGCTGTGATTGAAGTTTCTGCTGTGAAAGGGAGCAAAGAAATAACTGTACCTTCCCAGTTGCAGGAGGCAAATGCGATGGGACCACTAGTGGTGTAAACTAATGGGCACTTCTGATAGCTGCAAACTGTTTTTCAAGTACTGGTACAAGAAATCAAATTTGGTGTGTGTGGAGAGAAACAATCACCACTGAAGAGCTCTTGTAAACTATTTAAATGCCCTTATTTTTTATCTGCAGCTTTAATTTCCTATAAAATACATTATATAGGTACTTACCCGTCAAATATTTAGATGCCTCTAACTTTGTGTTTTGTATTAAGTTTTTATTTCCGTCAATTTGTATTTTAGATTGAAAATCAAGAACCTTTCAAGATAGTCTTGATTAATTTCAGGCACAACTTGGCTTCATTTATTTTTTATGTTTTGATGGTAATTTACCATGGCATAAAATTGTTTTGCATTAAACTACACTCATGAATCAAGAGTCTTTTCCATTAACAAGATCCATTTAAAGAATAAGCCCACCTACAAATCAAGTATTTTGTGTCAGTTTCTGTAATTATTGTTTGGAAAAAACTGGTACAATGGCACCATGAATTATTTCAGTGCATATATGATTTAGACAAATAGAACAGAAATGTTAATATAACTCGTACTGTGCTAAATTACCTGGCAGAGGCCATGGTTTAAGGTCTGTTACTCTCTTAGGTGGAAAAAGAGAGCTTTAGTTTATGCTGTTTAGATTACAACAGTATTTTTTAAAGAGACTTCTATCATTAGGAAATTATTCAAGGCTACCTTAGCTCTCTAGCTGGGAAACAGTAATGCCTAATGACTGGAGCCCCTGGGTTAACACCAATCTATTTTGTAATATATATACGCACATATATAAATTTATATATATATAGTACAATTTCTTAAATATAGATGTATGCATATGTTTGTAGGTGTATGTAGAAAAATGTTCAAAGAATTCCTTTGTTCATAAAGTTGTTTAGAAAGGCTGGCATATTAAAAGGAGATCTGGTAGCATCCATGAAGTCTATGACATGTGTAGATAATATATTTGTAACACATTTGCTCTGACCAGGCTTGATGAGCTTATTTCAGTTGATTTCATTGTTGACAATATTTTTGCACTATATTCAATAGTTGTGGATTATTGACAGGAGTTCACTATGTCACATAATTATAAATAACAAAATTACCACATTAGTTCTCTTGTAATTTTTTAAATTTGTTTCTGTCTTGTCTTTGTCCCCATGATTTCAGCAGATGTAATGTAGCAGGAAGGATGGGTGAAAATCAGATTGTACAATTTTGGCTTTCATCAAACTCTTGAAAATGAGTAGCTGAGGCACTGGGAACACTAATTTTATTCCTCTCCTTGCAATCTTTGCAGTTTTTTACTATCCATCTTTTAACTTGCTCTAATATATTAATGACTATGCTTATGAAACATTTAAATTTTGATTGTTCAGAGCATATATGGCAAAATTCTGACAACAGAACACCTTCTGCCATAATAATAATAAAGACAAGATTCCTTATTTTAAAAGTAAATAGCTAGTATTAAACAAGGATATTTTAGATATTATGATGAAATGTAGTAAGTCGTGCTATAGTTAACATAGTTTCAGTGGCTGATGGTCAAGTCCATTTGGTTTCTGAATGCTAATATTTTTTAATTTTGTCATCAATTCTCACCAGTGAAGATTTAACTAGAGCTGTCTGGTGTCCTCAGAATTGTCTGAGGCAATCAATATCACTTTCTCTTTACAATTAGTTTTAGTTTTCAGGAGTGAGGCAGAAGGCAGTCTTTTCTCCATTGCAAGTGAAGTGATCCCTTCTTATAACTGCAGACTGACATCAAAGTTCTGAGAAATGAGAACAAGCCCATTTATCTCAGTAGGTGTTCACTCATATGTCCCAAAATGACTGCTTTACATCAAGTTTCTCAACATGCCTTAACATTTCAGTGTAGTCAAAGTATATAAGGCCATAACTGCTGTTAGCTGCTGGTAGTATAATAGGGTGCTAGTTTAGGCCACAGAGGGTGTGGGATCAGCCTCTTTCATCTTGGGATCCAACTTGAGCTACTTTTTCCCTGTTGGATACTTTAGGAGAGTGGGAGCAAGAATCACACTATTCATTACTTGGTTCATTTTAAAGCTCTTATGTGGAAGAAGTTAGAAGTATTTTCTCTTCTCTTTGCTTCACTTCAATTCTTGTGTGGCTTCTGATGTTTTCATTCTTGGAGTGAATGCCCATGACTTAAAATGTGCTTGTTTTCTGGCTTGGTTGGAACTGTGTCCTAATCACTAGATCAGAACTCCGAAGACAGAGGAACACGGAGGCCATATGTCATGGCTGTTGCTCAGCATGCTTTTTTTAATTGCTTGTCATGACACTTTGGAGCAACCTGATCTGAGACCTGTCAGACAGCACATGCAACAGCATAAGAAGTCAGTCCTCAAAGGCCAGCACCAATATGAGAAACTCATTCTGATGTTAGGGCTCCTGTTGTCTGTGGTGCAGTTGAACCAGAAATTGAAATAATTGTAAAGAATAATTGATGTTTTTATTGCAATAATTTTGAAAATAAAAGATTCCTCTTCTTTTATTGTATGTGAACATGCAAAGATAGACAAATTTCCTTTCAAAGAGGCATTTTCTAAAAGAAATTCAAGACATGAAAATTTGTGCGCTCCCCCTTATCTTGAAATCTTTGTGAAATTAAAGACCTCTCGTTTATATATGTGTCTTTCTTATGAACTCCCAGGGAGGGTTCCAGACTGATGTTTCTGCAAAGCATGCTTAATGTTGAGTGATAACTTTTACTTTCAATTTTTTTTTTTTTTTTGTTTTAAGTTGGCCTCTTTGATGGCTATAATAATTTCCTGTTAGGAGGAGCACATTGGTTTACTATATATCTCAACTGGGCAACCCTTCCTGCTCTCAGAGGATTAAATGGAGGTCTCCTACCACTTTGAGTGGTTAATAAAACATGTATCTGACAAGCAAATCAATTCACCTTATTCCCCCTGCTTAGGTAAAAGCTGTTAAGCACAAGCTCTAGAAATTTGAGAAAACACAAAAAACAAGCAATTTCTCTGCCACTTCACTGTAAAATGAGATTCCTGAAATGTATGACAATTAGCTATAATGGATGTTCTGCCAAAGCCTAATAGAGAGCTGTGGGGTTTTTTTCCCTGATGATGTTTAACTGCAGCTAAATATGCCAAGTTGACATTTGCCTGCAATTACCATGGAGCCATATTGAGATCTTCACTCTCAGAAGAGATTTTGAATGACTACAACATCTTCTAGGATAACATCTTGTTTTCATTAATCTTTGTAGTGACTCTTGCTGCTGGCAACCCATGACTTAAACACAGCTTCTCTCTTGCTTTGGGAATTTGCACAACTTTTTCTGTTAAATAAATTTGAAAAAAAATTAAAACAAAATATATATCTATATAAAGAAGCTCCTGAATGTAATTTCAAACATGAAGCATTAATAAATAACAAGGTACTCTAAGGTCTTCACAGAGTAGGCCCTTCAAAGTTTTTGTTCTATGTCCTTTGTTGCAGTGTGACCTAACAAACTGTGAGTATCTAAATATTACGTAATATAAACTACCTGAAAATTCAAAATCTGTGCATATTTTGACATAAGGGAACTCAAGACTGATGTCCTACTCTCAAATTATGAGAATGATGTGGACTGAAAGGCACACAGAAATTTGCTGTTTTCTCTTCTGTCCAGGTATGGTCAGTATTTTGAAATATGGAAATTAATTTTTAATTTACTGGAAAATTAATTCTGTGACAAAATTTGCTGTTAAGCCCCTGTAATGTCTGACAATAGGTGTTCCATCTGAAAGCACAATTAATAATATCATTGGATATCACTGTCTGAGGAAACCATTAACTCTGGATTTGTATTAAAATTTAAAAAACAAATTAAAAAAAAAAAAAAGTTGGACTTTCCTAACAGATGACTGCCCATACTGTTTGTCTATTGCTTTACAATTTTCTTTGAAGGAGGAAATACAGGACAGCTGTTTCTGAATATTAATGAGAAATCTAGCAAGCCTGCTAACAGAAGACATGATCTAGATAATAGGAAATACATACTTGAGTAGGCATGGGATTACATTTTTAGAAAGGAAGGAAAACACAGTGTAGTAATACTATCTGTGTTATATACTGCAGGAACAATTTTAGGAAGGATACATCTATTCTGCAGTCACATTTGCTAATTTGGTGATACTGATTATTTCCTTCCCCTTGTCCTGATTCATTAACATAATCAAGAAGAGCTGGTTTGTTGACTTCTATTTCAGAGAAAACTCAGTCTTAAGAAAAGCAACCTGTTATGTGGTAGAATCTGCTGGTTTACATTCTACAGATTACTCATGATTTGTATTTCTCATTTTACTGTTTAGAAGTATGTTCTACCTTGCTCTAGGAAGTTTTAGATAATATGTTAAAGATAGTGAACTGTTCAGGTAGTGTTGTAGAAGCTGTAGAAGTAACAGAGAGACACTCCTCACTTTTGAGCACCAGTTTCAACACAGCCATCACATACTGAGATATTGACTTTTTTACTAATAAGTTGTGACAAAACCCCACTCTTGGCCAGATCCTTGAAGTGGAACTGTCTGCACCTTTTCCTGAAAGTAATATTACCAAAAATCACTAATGGCTTTCCAATTACTAAACAGTAATCTTATTACAGCACAGGAACAAAGAAATTTTTGAAATGTCGAGAAGTCAGATTTGCTGCCTAAGACATTAAAAGTTCTGACAAAAAAAAAATCCACAACCCTTAATGCTTGCACTTTTCTAGGATGAGTTTCCAATTACTTTATTTTTTCTTTTTTAAATTCTATGCCATACAGTTGGTTATGTTATTGTAGTCTTATCATATTGCCACTGTCTTAGTGGTACTTTACATCTCTCTTTGTCCATAAGATCCATCTCCTGCAATCCAGATGTTTTCCCCAGCTGGTCATTCTCAGTGGCTTCCAGGACATCTCCATCATTTATCTATGCAGTTTTCATTGCTCTAGAACAAAACAGTGAGCAGGCAGCCCCCCTCACTGATGACAAACATCTTTTGAAACAAAATATACAGTGAACTGTTATCAAGCCCATCATGGATACTCTGCCTGTCAGAGAAGCTTTCATGGAGTTTATTATTTTATCTTGAGTCAGCTGCAAATAGCAGCACCAAGCTTCTTATAAGTGGGATTGGATGCAGGTGCACCAAAAAACTGCCAGAGTTACACATGGCCTGGAATGGATTTGCACATCAGGCAATGCAAATTTAGTGTATGTAGAGAATATTTGTTAAGTATTCAATCTGAAAGCCGTAGACATTTTCTTTTTTTATTCAACTAACAGAAAAATATATTTTATGATCTAGTAATCTGCTGTTTTGGTTGATGTTGGTTCTCCTGGAAAAGATTTTAGATTGTACCTTAGATTGTACTGAAATATGTTTAAGATTTTGAGGCTTCTGGCACTACATAAGTGGATCAAGAAATACTGGTGTGTGAAGAGTTGAAATATGAGTTTGGAAAAAAAAAAGGAGGTATTGAAAGGCAAAGTGAGCTCTCTAGAGTGGCACATGAGATGGAAGACAACAGGTAGAATAAGAATCAATATCTTAAGTTATACACAATGAAGTTATTTCAGGAGAAAAACTCCACCTGGGTCTTATTACAAGCCTAGGTAGTTCAGACATAAGTATGTTATTTTTATTTAATCCCAAAGGAACATGAAATTTGAAAAATACCAGTATTGATACAAATTATCCTTTTAGAGATAAGGATTTAACTTTGCTGGTAAAATCATCCTCTTGGTCAGGCTATATAACTTCAATGGCCAATGGCAAATGGGTGGGAATCTTGTAGATACACCCCCACTGGTGGGGCCAAAGACCTTTATATTAGTGTACCTGATGAATAAATTGGATAATGGCTCTTGGAGCAAGAACTGTCTAGGCATTGTCTATCAGTCATAAGGGGCTCTAGAACACTGTGTGCAGTCTGCAGAAAGAGATATAATTGAAGTGGAGGAATACAAGAACAAAAGTCATCTTGTTTATGTGCTTTCATGGTAAGAGAAATAGAGGGTGGTTTATGTGGTGTGAGGTACTGTTTGTTTGCCTCTTTTCAAAGCAGGGATCATTCAGTGGGCCTGACCCAAAGACTCTCAGAAGCATAGACAGAGTGCAATATTTTTTGGTCCCAAAAATGAGTGCTGGTTTTTAGCTGTGTCAGAAAAGACAGTGAGAAATGTAGGGAAAATAGGCAGAACTAAGATCAAGATCTATTGGGAGAATCCTGCAGAGAAGGCTTTCTCTCTTGATTGTACAGAGAGGGATAGGTTTCTGTCTTACATTTCTTTAAGAAATGCTGCTTCCTCACCCACGCTATCTGAGGACAGCAGTGGGAATCTATTTTTATTTTCTTTGTCTTTTTTATCCCAACATCATGATATCAACAGAGCAGAAAGATAAATAATAATTCTCCTAGCAGCTGCCTGATTTTTCTGTATTAAAAGCTAATATTTAAGCAACTTTAATCTGAATGCAGAATAGCAGAAGGTTTAAAATGATGGCGTGTCATAAACATAGTATGTTTTATGTATTAAATATATACAAAGATATATACATATGCTGATTCTGCTTCCCGTGCAGATTTTTAAAGTTTTAGTTTAGCACGTGAAACAATGTTATGAAAAGATTCATTCTCTATAGATTGATAGATATATATCAGCTGAAGAAGCAGCAGGTCCCTAACCTGATGTCAGAGCTGGCCTTCCTCAATTTATGCAACTCATTCTTCACTCCCTCCTTGCTCTAAAGAGAATGCTGATCATGAAAAGAGAACTTTGGCATATAAATTTGGCACATGATTCACTATCACATTATAAATGGGGAGTGAGATAAATGTTGGAGACTGGGCTCACTCCCTGCTCTGTCCTCCCTACTGCACTGCATTTACTGTATTGAAGAAGTACAACATGGGAAAGGTACATCATTAGGTAATGTTGTTCTGCATGTATTTAAAAAGGTATTAGGATACCCCACTAATTTAAAAACACCTCACATATCAATGTGCAATTTTGGAATTCAAATACCTCCTCAGTGTTTTAAGTTTAAATGCAGAAAGAGTAAAATAAAACAACTGAAAATAATTTATTTCCTGAATTTCTTTTTGGAAACAGGCAAATATAACACGATCTCAGATACTGGAAAACTTAAACAGTTTGAGCTCTCTTTAGTCCATTGATTCAGGACATAAAAACTGCATAACTGAAAAGAATTTTAAATTTTTTTTTTTTGAGTTTGCAGTGTGTTGCACTGTATTCAGTGTGTTGGTAGTCCTGGAATATGATGAGAATGCATTCAAAAATCCACTATAAATTAAAATCATAAAAATGGGAAAATGTCATACTTTTCAAATAAACTGCAATTACAAATAATAACTACACCATCTTTTTATTATGCTATTTTATAGAAGCTGTAATATTTCCTTGTGTGGGATGACTTTTTGATTAGAGACCAAGCATGCTGATGAAATCTTTGTTGGAGGATGCGCAGTTCTGGGGCCTCAGCAGGGAAGAAGAGAAGGTCTCAGGCCGTCCAGGGCTGGGGCTCCCCAGCTTGCAGTCTCAGCAGGGACACAAGTACAGAACCAACCTCTCACCCCTAGAGGTCTCCCCAGGTCAGAATTAAGAAACGACGGCAGAATGTATAAAAGTTTGTATCTGACATTAACTATTTTTACGTGTTTTTCAGAGAAATGTAACATTAGCTACTTTCAGATATTTGATGTAAACAAACTTTTTCCAAAGATACTAGTTTAAGATTAATAAAATTCCCGTTTTTAGAACTATGACTGTCATCTGTGGTAACAGTTTTTCAGAAAATGTTACATTTCAAACTTCTCAAGATCCTTGCCTTTCAGTGGTAACATCATTAGTTGTTCTTTATCTGTTGAGGTTTTGTTTTCAGTGAATCATTAGGATCACCCATTTCAAATCTAAATGTGAATGAAGCATGTTTCAACTTCCTTTCCTGTCAAAGGTACATATAGCCTGATAGCTCATTAAAATTAAACAAAAATGCCACTGAGAACCTTAAAATCTTATTTTATTTCTTTTCAGCGTGTGTGAAGAATGTTAAGTAGCTACACTGGATCAGAAATCAAATGAGGAGAAAAATGTTTAAGCCTGGAAAGGCTCATTTGTTGACATCAGTCTTGAAACATGAAGATAATAGAAAATCTGTCACCATTTCAAAACAGTAGGAGATAACACAATTTATATTTGCTACTAGAAATATCATTTTTTAGTGGTATATTGCAGAAGAGTATAGTATAAGAATAATTCTAGCATGTTAAAAGCAAACCAATAATACTGATGTCTGTTTGCTTTTCCCTGTCTAATTAAGTCTAAACCCAAACCTACAGCTGTCAGAAACATATCAGTTAAGCCTATGTCTAAGTTCGAAATTTTTCTTTCATGTTCTGCATGGTTCTCCAGGTTGTAGCAGTGTTAAATATATGGTTCTGTTCAATTAGGTAGGACCCGTCATCTAGCTAATTTATATGATTGAATTTTCTTCATGTGTAGTATAAATGGTCGTGGTTGTAGATGTAGGAAGAGATCCATGCCTTGAATTTCTCAAGGTTTAAAAAACATACTAGGAGAGAAGAGGCTTTCAGTGTTTCTGAACCTTGGTATTTTAGCCCTACTTTCTAATCAATAGCTTAATAGCAACTACTGCAGCCTTGAGATCCCAAAGTGAGAGCTGGCATTTAACTAATCTAATCAGTTGAGAACATTTATATCTGTGGAGTCAGAGCTATTACACTTACTGAAAAACAGACTATAGAGTTGGAGCAAGGGACACATCCATCATCAAGAGCTCTGTCTGAAGCAGGGCTCTGGATCTCACAAATGCATTATTGCTTCACATAGCAAACTTTATTGCTAAATAAAGACAAGTTTATTATATCATGGATTTTATTTGCCAAGTGTTCTTCATAAGGTAAAGGAAATATATATTTTTTGGGGGCGGGGGTGATGGGGGGGTGCAGAGAGAGCCTTTTACTTTGTTTCAGAGTTTTCCTGAAGAAAGAAAGTACATTATTACTGTTTTCTGAAACACCACTGGGGTTTAGGGGTTCATAGGTAAAGTGTCACTTCCCACACTTTTCCCTGATTAATTTTGATTTTATGCAGTGTGCAAAAAAGGTTTTCTTTTATTTTATTTCACTCAGATAGATCCCTTTCCTCTCAGAGTGAAGGGGTCCAGACAGATTGGGAAAAGAAGGAAACAAGATTTGGTTTAGCCAGCCTTTCTTCCCAATGGCCTGAAGAATTCAGAGGAAAAGTATAAAACTTCATTTAATAATACATAAAATGAAGGCACAAATCTTTTTGCTCTAGAAAGAACAATTTAAGGATCTCAGCATTAGTCTTCTGTTAACATTGTACTGAATGAAACTCTTGTATGTTCTACAGTACACCTTTCTACTTACTGCTTTTTGGGGAGGGAGGGACACACAAAACTTTATGTAGCCCGTCTGTGTGTGTGTGTGTGTGTGTGTGTGTGTGTTTGTTCTGGTAGAGGCTACATGTTTGGATTTTTGTGGGTATTTTTAGGTTAGTCATAAAGAAATCCTGTCAGGAATCATATTGTCTCACCTATAATTTATTCAATAGTATTAACTCTTCATTTTTGTGTTACTCACTCTATAATTTACCATGCTAAAGATGCAAAAGTATTTTAGATCCTTATTATCTAGACAACACTCATTATACTTCCCTCTTTCAGCTAAATTCATGGGATAAAATATTAACAAAAACAACGAAAAAAAGAGTATGAGCACTAAAACATACAAGTAATTTTTCAGTCAAATTGTATTGTATTAATTGTCCAGATGTACATAAGATGTGTCTACCTATTAAATGCTCTAAATTACTTAGCTGAAACAGACTTGATTTCTGAGCAAACAGAGCTCAGAAAAGCTCACTTTTAAGGTTGACCTAAGAAGGGATACAAGTTTTAAATGAGGTACTAATATGTAGAACAACAAATAGTCCTTCTGACAAATTCTCAAAACTTTCTTTTTATTTGTGTTTATTTCATGTCCATTTTCTGATAATTTTTTTAATTGCAAATGATCAATATGTATAAAGATTCATAGACAGGGATTCTTCTAATTCAAAATCAAATAGCATTTTACATGCTGGCATTATATTTTGTTGCTCTGAGGCAATAATTACACCACTTTTCCTTGCTACTTAGGAAAATATTATAATCCAAGAATTAACAGACTACATGTTGATTATAATTTCCTGGTTAGTAATGCCCATGCTGGTAAGAAGAATGCAAATATAATAAAATTCTCCTTCTCCAGTTGCAGCATACCAATTGGAGGCCTCATTTTCCAATTCTCAGTGATAGATTTAGACTGCTTTTGCCTTTTGTGTCCTGTTGTGAACAGGACATAGCCTGTGTCTCATTTATAAGTTTTCTCATTCAATGCTACTTTATTTGCAGGGATTTTTGTTTATTATTCTTTACTAGTGGTCCACAATGTTAAAGGGTCAACAGAGAGCATCACATGAGGAAACCTGCTACTTTAGCCAGTTCTAAGAGGCAGGTAAGGTTTTGATTACCTGCAGCAAAGCCTTATCTTCACCAGCTATTCTCCTACATCATTTTATGCCAGTAAGTGCAAGTGTATGAGTCTTAAATAATCTTTTCCCCTGATCTCTCCAACATTCATGTGAATGACCCTTTCTTCTTTTAACATTTCCTGGAAGATTTATCAGAAAATATCCTGTCCTAGGTAGTTTTGCCAACATTGCTCTGGTTACCATTGCTTTCTGGGGATATGTCACCCAAAAGGTTTAACAGGGATTTTCAAAAGGTTTTTTGATATTACTGTGATCATCTAAAGTATAGTTTTTATGAATAAGACTTTGTATTCATCTTGCTAGCAGAGTCATTGAAAATGAATAAACAAAAATTAATTTGTCTATGTAATCATATCTACTGAATGTTTTTACAATATGTTCTTGTTCATAGGCCATTTAACCCATCAGAATCTTTCCCCATTTTCTTAGTCATGTGAGGTGATGTTTGTGAGTTTCTTTTTTTTTTTAATATCATAATTATTTAATGTATTTTTTTCTTTTTAAATTTTGTCATATAAAGTTTATTTGATTAATTTAAGGAAACTTCAATTAATGCCTCTGTTAGATGACCAAATTTATCCTGTAAGTTCTGATTCGTGTTAAGGACCATGCAGAGTTTAGAGCCATGATTTATCTTTTCTACAGCAATTATTCAGAAATGCTGCAACCTGTTGACTTTTTCTCCACAGTCTCAAGTCATGTATTGATTTTTGCTGCTTCTTCCAGTGTGACTTTGTGAATCTGGAGTCTGATGCCTGAAAAATTCCCATTACTTCCTGCTGTTATATCTACTGAAATCATGGTTAGGATTGATATTAACAACTATAGAATAAAAATTGTTAGAGAAAATCATGCCAAAATCAACCAACAAGAGCATATTTTAAAGTGCAAGCCATTTCTAGATTTAAGCTTGGAATGTGTTTGCCAATCCTAGGGCTGACCTTTCTCTGAAGAGTATAGATTTCCTACTGCTGGTGTAGAAGCATGGCACTTGCCTAACAGGAAACCATTTCTTTAAGCATATATAAAACACACCTGAAACATCACCCATTGCTCTGGAGTCTTTACATACCTGTATAAGGTGAAAAGCAGAAAGAGGGTAGAGTAGCCCAAAAATGTTGGCTGATTCCCAACAATCACCTACTCCAAGCTCAGGAGCAAGGCACCTGGACCAAGGCTCAGGAGCAAGGAAGTAATTGGATAAAAATGCCAGGAGACCTCTAGAAATGGATAAGAAGCTGGTGAGAAAACTCGGAGCAACAAAGTTTTCAGGAGGTGGAAGTGTGGACAGGTGCCCTGGAAGGAGTAGTCAAAGTATATGGGAAGATAGGGACAAGGTAAGAAAGACAAGGCCCAGTTAGAACTGAAAATTGCCAGGGATATTAATGACAAAAAGAAGTTTTTTTTTATAGAAATATTGAAAGCAAAAGAAAGATAAGGGATATGTGGGCCCTCTCCAAAAGAAACAGGACATCTGGCTATCCTGGACAAAAAGAAGGCTGAGGTTCTGAACAACTTCTATGCCTTAGTCTTGACAGACTTAAATGGTGGGACAATGAAAACCTCCTGAGGTTCAACAAAGCAAAGTGCAAGATCTTGCACCTGGGTCATGGAAATCTCAGACACACCCACAGGCTGGGCAGAGAAGTGATTGAGAGCATCCCTGCAGACCAAGACATGGCGGTGATGATTGATGAAAAACTCACCACGAGCTGGCAGTGTGTGCTCACAACCCAGAAAGCCAGTGGAGTTCTGGGCTGCATGCAAAGCAGCATGGGCAGCAGGTCAAAGGAGGAGATTCTCTCCCTCTACTCTGCGCTTGTAAGATCCCACCTGGATTACTGGGTACACTTCTGGTGCCCCCAACATAAGAAGGACATGGAACTATTGGAGCAAGTCCAGAGCAGTGCCATGCAGTTGACAAGAGCCCTGGAGCACTGCCCATATGAAGACAGGCTGAGAATGTTGGGGCTGTTAGCCTGGAGAAAAGGAGGTTATGTGGAGACTTCATTGCAGTCTTCCAGTATGTGAAGTGGGCCTACAGGGAAGCCAGTGAGGGACACTTCATCAGGAACTGTAGTGATAGGATAAGAATCAATGGGTACAAATTGAAAGAGAGGAAATGTAGGTTAGATATGTGGAAGAAATTCTTTACTGTGAGAGTGGTGGGACACAGGAGCAGCTTGCCTAGGGAGGCTGAGGATGCCTCAAAGCCAACAGTTTTCAAAGCCAGTTTAGATGATGCCTTGAGTGGCCTGGTCTAGTGGGAGGTGGTCCTGTCCATAGCAGTGAGGGTTGGAACTAGATGATCATTATGGTCCATTCCCACCCCATGCATTCTATGATTCCAAAACTAAAGGCAGTGGAATGAAATGAGGAAGGAAGAAAAGAGGAATTGGCCCCAGCTCTATAACAGCACCTTAATATCAGGAAAAGGAGGGCACACACAGTCCATGTCTGTGTCCCAGCTGCGACTGCAGGGACACTCGTGTGCTGTGGGACTGCAGCAGGTGTTTGTGCTGGTCTTTGGGGCATGGGACCTGTAGCACCCTGCTCTGCAAGGGGGCTTCATCCTGTGTGCCATGATAAAAAATGTACCTGCACCTAATAGATGTTTTGAGAAAGTGTACGATTATTCCTTGGGAGAGGGATAGTAAAAATAATGAAATTGAGTATTCGAAATCTTTTTATTAATATTTAAAGTTTCACTGAAAAGAAATTAGGAAACAACAACAAACAAAGGCATAGTTAGGGGAAACTTTGTGACAGTGCTTTTCTGTGGTGGAGTAAAGAACACTGTCAGTAACTTGAAAATATGAAAATATACATGTGCTCGGAAAATGCTAGAAGAGAGGACATAAAAATAACTATACCAGAAAGATAGCTGAACTATGCCAGAATGGGTTGATACATTTATAACTTGTTTTGATGCATAAGTCAAAATGATTTTTAAATCCATTTGTATTAGGATTTCAAAACCAAAAAGGAGGAACAAAAAAAAAAAAAAAAAAAAAAAAAAAAAAAAAAAAAAAAAAAGAAAATAGAAGAAAAAATATAAATGTGTTGCAGGAAAGTACAGCTCATTTGTAGTTCTTACCCACTGCTTCTTTGAAAGGAATGGCCTAAGAATTATGTTGAACCCAAAAGTTAAAGCTACTGTATTTTATATCCCTTTCAGTGATAAGAACATCAGTCTATGAGCAGATGCCCATCATGCTTTGCCTTTTGCTATAAATATTTATCACTTAAATGTTGCCTGTATAATTTAAAAGGCCAGTATAAAAGACAGCAAGGCAGCAAATGAATGTGCACAGTTTCAGCAAGAAGGTTAGTAAATAACATCATCCTCAATTTACAGATGTGAAAACTGAGATGTTACAATCTTTCTCAAGTCATTGTCAGATTAAAGGAAGACACTGGAGCTAAAGCTGTTAATTTATATATATTTATCCAGGAAACTTAATGCACACATGAAAATATAATCAGATTTTACAAAGTAGGGATTTCATCTCTCTCCTGTTTCAAATGTTGGGCTGCAGTGCAGTCAGGGATGCACTTCATGCAAGGTGTAAAGGAGCTGCATACATCTGTCACAAAGTGACTTGGATGATACATATGTAAAAATACATTTATTCTGGAGTTGCTCCCCACATGACAGTGCTTTTTCTGAAATGCAACATTTAGTGGGGAGAGCTGTTTCCTGACAGCTGTGATGGTCAGATTGAGAGGGCTGTTTGCTTCTGAGGGCTTTGTCTTTGTTTGGGTTTTGTTTGTTTGTAGTGAAATAGAACTGCTGAACTGAAATTTTTAAATTCTTGGAGATCTTGATTTCCATATTCAGAATTATTTTAACAAACTGCTTCCTATTTAATTTATTTATCATGAAGAAATAATGAAAAAGAGTCAGCAGCCATCCTTCCTTATTTCATCTTTTTTTATTTTGCCTTACTAGTTTAAGTGTCATTTCAAAATGATGTATAATAAAAAAGGCTGCTGTACTTGATGGATGAATTTTTTAGCCAGTGAAAAATAATTAAATTCCTTTTTACCTTAAAACTTGCTGTAAAATGTATAAATAATGAAATTTATTTAATTGAGAGTTAAATAATTAACATGTTCTTATTGTTCACCTTTACATGCATTTCTAATACTGCAGAAATTTATAGCATGGAAATTCTACTCTTGTCTTCTAATTTTTCCTCCTCTCCTTATTTGATGAGATTCTCGTAACTGAAAGACAGTCCCTTCAACAATAAATTATGGAATCTTTAATAAAGAGGAAAGCTTTTTAGATATTTAAATGTATAAATCTCACTCACCTGACATCCACTTTCTCATTTTGTTTGTGACATCAGGTTTGCTTGGAATTTCATATTTCCAAACAGAAGAGAATGTAAGAGCTCTAATTCAAAGCATCACTCACAGAGAATGAACGTAACTTAATGTCACTGCTGAATCAGGCCATCAATTTATTGCTTTGTAAAAGCAATCAGCAAGCTATCAAGCAATAAAGTGTATGGGAAAAGTGCTTCTTTTGAGATAGCACAGCCATTGACAATGATATACTGATGGAGAATAGTGACTATTTTACAGTGTAGTGTGCCTATTACTTGTTAAAAGCTCTGAACTGTTCAACAGATGTGAAATATGTTTCTTATTATTATGGATCAATCTAGTTTGTTTAATAGTCTTGTATGGCACTTAGATTCGCTGTCTTATTTAATGAGGTTATATTTGCACTCTCTGGCTCTTTTGTTTTAGTTGAAGGTATGACTTCAGTTTTCCACTCGGTTCTCCAAGAAAAAATGAATACTCAGACAATGTGTTTTTTACTTGCTTATTATGGCAAGTGCTACAGAGCAAACTGCAGAGCCATTCAAGCCCTGTTACTGTACCAAAATAACAAATATTTTACACTGTGCTAAAAAGATGTAATGGAATTTTTCATAGATGCCTAAAATGTATGCCTTTAGCTTTTTATTGTTGTGAGGTTTTTTTTTTCCTTACTTCCATGTTCCATATTTTCTTGTGATAAAAAAGAGCTAGAAGGAGTAGCATAGCATATAGTCAACTCACCTGATTTGTGCTGATGCGGTACATATCTTATATTGGTATAGCGAACCCTGCAACTGTTATCTGCTCTAGACAGGAGGTCTAAAAGTAACAATCTCATCTGTGTCACTGATGCTGGGAAAAGCCGATGTGGCCTCAGGGACAATGAACTGTTAGAAATAAAGCATCAAAAGTCTCTGCTACTCTTGATGTGTCCTAAAGGATTGCTGTGGTAGTTGGTACCATACAGTTAAATTTACTAGCCTTCTACCAGAAGTTTTGATGAGATTTCCTGCAGAATTTTTAATCACTTAACCTTTCCAATTGCATTAAGATGAGCTGTCAGGGGTCTCCTTTCTCAATGCTTAATAAAAACCTCCTCTGTCTCCACACTTTCTTTACCTTTTAAACTCCAGTAAGTTCCTAGAATTCTGTTTTTGCCCAGGGAATTTGTAGCCCCATGTTCAGACTATACCTTATTTGCCTAAATGCACAATTAAAAAAAATTAAATTACTCTGGATTAACACATTATTCTGTGCTATCTTTTCGTATGATTTTGGCACTTCTAGATTAAAAAAAAAATCACAATTACATATAAATCTCTTATACATGTGAAATGAAATAACATTATACTACTTGAACATCTACTTTATCAAACTCTAATCAAGACACTGAAAAATTACCCCATAACTAGACAATTTTAAAAGCAAGGTATTTTTCTTTTCTTACCCAATTTAATTGAAAGTACATATTTCTCCCACCATTGAGTTCTCTGTAATTGCCTTTTTTTCAGGAAGAATTTACTCCTGAAACAAAAAGAAGTGTGTTATTTCATGGGTGACTATGAACTGGCAAAAAAGAAATTTAAAAAAATAGTTCTCATTGAATAGATTATTTGTTTTTATAATTCCTCCAGTTTGTATTCAAATTTCTAATTGTTAGACAGGAAACAAAGTTAGATAAATAACAGCTTCAAAAAGCTTCAATACAGGATGCTCTGTGATCTTGAACAGATGAGTCTGATTTTGAAAACAACTCAGGCATTTTTTAAAAGTTATTGCTCCATTCAGTCATGACTTTCTGGAATGAAATGGTTTTATCAAGAAGTATGCTGGCTGAAACAAGCGCATTAAATACTGTGGGTTAATGTCAGTAAACCTCCTGCAGTGAAGGGGAAGCTATACAGGAAAGTCTTTAAGAAATATGTTTCAAGAAGCTCTTTCTAAACCTCTAAATACAATTATGAGATGTGATTCTTTGACCCTCCATAGACTTGGCATTCAATTAAATTTTAATCCATTTGTTAAAAAAATACCCCAAAATTTTTAATTGGCCTCTACGGGATATCAATAGTTTTGTTCCTCTGATGTTTAACTGCAACACTTATGTTTCTGCTTGATGGCACAAGGTCAGCTAAATTCACACTGAACATCTTTTTCACTTCTTATGTGTTCAAAAATCTTATTAAAAACTCAAGCATTCTCTTAATATAGTGTTGTTTGAAACTTCCATAATGAACATGCTTTACAGAAAAGGACTAAGAAGCAGATTTTTGAGAAAGAGTGACATGTGTTGTTTATCTCAGGTGTTATCCTTTTAAAATCATAATTTTCTATTTTTTTCTATTTTCAAGACTATTAAATGACATACGAAAGTCATTCTGTTTCAAGAATAACAATGTTCACAAAATGCTCTAACATGAGCATTTAGTATCAATGATAATTTAATATTTGTGTACATTTATTCTGTAGATACATGCTGACTTTACTTGCCTTTTCATCTTTACTATACTCTAAAATTTAACAGGATATGTATTTTTAGTGTCAGAATTTGGGAATCTTTGCTTTTTTCATGTTTTGTTGACCATAACCCCCACTCTAAGAAAAGCAGCAAGCATAGAAGTGGTTCACTATTTTGATGAAGTCACCTAGACGACTTTTAACTTGTGGATTTATTTAAATAATTGTATTATTCAAAACCTGCACTTTCCCAAGGAGAAGCCAGGAAAGTTTAATGCTTTTCCAAACATTTTTTTAATTGCTACACTTTTGTCATGAGGCTCAAGATTGTAGCTTCTTTTCTTGTGTGCTCAATTCATAGTTGTAGAAATCTTAATCACCTCTTTATTAAAATTAGTTAAAGAGCTTTGTAGCTTGCAATATTCGTACAATTAAGAAATCTCTTTTTAAAGAGGGATTAACTTCCTGTTGTTATGGACACTCCTCAGCAAATGCTTGATACTCTATTTACTTTATTTCTTTTTGAAAAAAACTCCTCTGTGAAACAAAAGAAAGTAGATTTCTTTGCTCCAAAATGCATTACCATTATTATACCTGATACCCCTGCAACTGGAACAAGAAAAAAGAAAACTTTAAATAACTATTTTCTACTCTGAAAAAAAATATTATTCTATGAAGAAACTTGAAACAAAACAAAAATCAGAACCACGTTCTATGTACTTGTAGCACAATCAGAGGGAGATAGTGTGTAACATTTAAGTTGTTGAAGAATCATTTGCTGAAACAGGTCAGCAGAGAAAAAAATTGTATAGAATTTTTTGTCTTCTCAACTTTTAACCGTTTCACAAGGTTTATTTTGCAGCAGTAAGACATGCTAAGCACTAAGACACTGTACTTATCAATGATAAGAGCAGATGATTTTTCTAATGTTTTATAGAACTTGTGGCTGGCTCACAGTGAAACTTTCTTTATGCCTCTTTTGTTTGTGTTTTGCTTACTCTTTTTCCATAACTGAAATTTCTGAGCTGTGTTATTGTCCATTAGGTTCTTACACCTTACACATGTTGTTCTTTCATAAAAACAATTTCAGATTTCTGGACAGATACCCCTCTTTGAAAATAATTTATATTTGAAGTACACGGTTGTAGAACAGCAGACGTGGGTGATTTAGAAAAATGTGATATGATGCCACAGCTGTCACAGCTCTAAACAGCTTCTATGCCTCATAATAAATGACTACTATATTTAAAGTCAAAATAATTTTACGCCTGAGAAAATGGCCTGTGGTAAACAAACTTCTATGGCACACAAAGAAAAGCAGATGTCTAGTTAGTAAATTAAAATTTTATACCTAGTATGCTAGATAGTCATAAGTCTGCCTTCACCACTTCACCAAAAAATTATAATGTGCTTACCTTAAGACCTTTTTTCACAGACTTGGGAGTCAATGCATTTTTTCCTGGGGAGGTTCATATATGAGGAAAACCATTTTCACCTTTTCCTTAATAATTTCTAGTTACGATTCACTTGTGAACAAAATATCTGCATCTCCTATCTGTATTTTACAAAATCATGTGTATATGATGTAGATCGCATTAAAATGTACAGTGATTGCTTCTAGATTGATGTTTAAGGTTCATCTTTCTTAAGGGCACCACTGTAACAGAGTATTAGAAGTGATATTTTTGTACTTTGGTTTTTCTTCCCTCACATTTGTTTTCCTGAATAAGTCACTTTGCTCAGAATAACTGCTTTTTAACAACTAAGTAACCAATTATTAGATTGGGACTGACAGAGGCAGGTAAACTAAGACTCGATCTATTTGTGAGTTTGCTTCATTTGCTAGAGGTCTAATTGTAATTGAAGATAGACACAGCTTTTGTAGTTACAGGGGTTTGTAACATTTCAAAGGTAATTGCTTCTTTGAAAAAAATGTTCATGAGTGAAATTTGTGTTACTGCAAGGTCCCTCTTAATTAATGTATCTACTTTATTCTAAAAGGATTTCTTCTCTGTCCACAAGATTGATCTGAAGACCAACATCTGCTTAAAGAATTTGCTCAAGAGAGAAGACAAGCAGTCAGTCAAAGCTATTCTGAGAACTAGCCAAAGTTTAGCAAATAGAATATAGAAATGTTACTGGAAGAAAAGTTGGTGGGAGGGGAGAGGTTTGTAGTGGTTTTTTGTTTGTTTTTTTGTTTGGTATTTTTTTGGGGGGTTTTGTTTTTTTGTTTGTTTGTTAGTTTTTTGGGGTTTTTTACAAAATGCAATTACAAAGAAGCTAAGAAAGTCTTGTTGGAGATGGCTTTTTGTGTTTAGAACAGGAATACTACCTTCTTGAAAGGGAGTCTATATTTACCTGACCCTTACTGAACTCTGAAATGCAGATTCTATTATTTGGCGGAAGCCAGATTCTTTTGGCAGATAGTTTTTGCTTCCTCTTAGTTGTCTTGTGTACAGAATTTCTCATTCTCACAAGACACCACAGAGTTGTGGAGCTCTGTTCTTCTGCTGAAGTATGATGAGTTGAGGGTGTAGGAACTAACAACTCTATATTATATACAACTGCACTAGCTGATTTTAAAAGATCTGAAGAAGTGTGTTAGAGCTTTTTTAACAGATTTGTAAAATAGCAACTTCTTCCCTTGCCCAAAATGTAAAAACTATCAAAGGCTTATAGGGCGATGGAGTTTAAAAGTACTTTTAAATTTCTAAATCAGTTTTGTTTGAAATTACTTTTAGATTAAGTTCTCATGTGGGTATGGTAAAGCAGTACTCCTATGGTAGCTAGTCCCAATGATGCAGAACTCTAATGCAAGGATGAGCAGCTGGACCTTGATATAGGAAAAGCTAAAATGATGTTTATCCATTGGGGTGGTCAGTGGAACCATGGCTCCCACTTGACTTCATGGCTCCATTCCTATTTGAGGCCAGTTCCCATTAGAAATCACTCTTAAATTCACAATGCTCATCAAATAATTAGAATTCAAAATGTTCACAATATTATGGCTTTCGTTCTTAATACTTAAATTCGAATCAACAGTGACACAAGTGAGGCTTGATTATAAAACAAATTGCATGTAACCCATCTTCCCCCATTTCCCAGCCCACATCAGAAAAAATGCTAGGCATTTAATATATATTTTTGTGAACATTAATATGTTATAGTAACACCAAAACTTGCATTCCATTAGTGAGTGTAGTGAGTATTTCCTTATTTTTTTTGACCATCCAATCCCTCATCATATGAGGAACGTCTCAATCTTTCTTTTTAAAATCACAGACAAATACATGTTTTGTTAGTTTTTTTCAGGAATTAAAAGTGCTTGTATTTGCTGAACCAATGATATTTATCTTACACCAATGAAACCCATTCAAAACTTCTTGTACCATTAGTTCTGCAGCTTTGTGTATAGACAGAGAAATACTTATACACAATAGAAGTGCATTTTAGAGCCTTTGAACAGTAAATATTAACAGTAGACAATATTTGTGTTTTTAGTCTCCACCTCACAAAGAATGACTAAGAGTACTCTTGAATCATGAACATGCCAAAAGTATTTTAAATAAATAAATACCACACAAAAAAATTAAGGAAAGTGTTTGAGCCTTATTTTCACCTAATGTCTTTGGGTAAAGGAAGATACACCCTTTTTCTAGGCTGTTGTAGGAGACATCCATCACAACCCTGTAGAAACCACAGAATTGTTACAACTGCTTGTATCTACATGATCTTCATGGTTACTTTTTTTTTGTTTTTTTTCGTTCAGTTTTTTTTTTTTTGTTGTTGTTGTTTTTGGGGGTTGTTTTTGTTTTGTTTGTGTTTTGTTTTTATTTTTGTTTTTAAATTCTGTATCCTTACAGCTTTGAAAATGTTCACTGCACAGTCATAAGATAAACAGCAATAGAACATCCCTCATGAAATATTTTGTCATTATGTTCTGAGTTACATAATGGTAATCTAAATCTGACTAACTAAAAGCCTTCTTTAATTTCAAGCTGGTATTGTAAGAAAAGATATTTCATCAATTTCATCACCTCCTTAGTTTTCAGGAAGCCAACCTGATGTTTTCTTGTTGCTTAAACCTTTGAGACTGTAATCCTGACATCCACCTGCTGTTAGGCGTTGCAGAAGTTCTCCTAGACAGGCTGCTCTCATGCTGTATTTTGCTCTCTATTCTTTCCACACTGTAAGACTGTGTGCTTACTATCATGGCCTTTTTTTTATGTTCCTGTACCATGCATGTTCTGTGTGTGGACATTACTTTATCAATAGTTCATGTGGGACCTAACAAATGAATCACTGAACTTATGATCTCTATTAAACTGCAAATAACTGAACACCTTAAAGAAGTTTGTAGTGCAGCATTGTGTAAAATGAAATGAAATTCAACAGCATAAACTTCTTCATGCTGTCTTTTTTACCTGAAGGATTCCTTTTCATGGTCAATCACTCTCCAACAAATTGCAAGACTAGAGAAGGAGAACTTCTTGCACTAGATTTTTAGATGCCAACATAGTTTACTTTGATGACTGTTTCTCTTCTTCTCTTAGCTCTCGAGTTGAAATTGCTCACTTGTGAAAAACATCTCAGTCATTGACTGCAAGAGAACGATACTATTTCCTGGCCTTTGTGTTCATCATCTCCCATTCAGGGAATCAGATCTATTAAGTATTGCTCTGGTTCTTTGACATTCAACGTTAAAATCACACTTTTTTTTTTTTTTTTTTTTTTTTTTTTTTTTTTTTTTTTTTTGGTTATAACTGTGCTTTGGAAGCACTGTGTATTAGATATGTAGAGCTTATTTGAGGAACAATGACAAAGATAAATCTGATTCTGTTGTATATGAGCTAGCACAAAGCATAAACTTAAGAGTAAATATATTCAAGAGACTATATTCCTTCTTTTCTCGCATTGAGGTCATCTGGCATCTGTGACTGCCTTTTTTCAGGGACTTTTTCTAGTCTGAATTCTGGTAGTGTGCACTTTGGGATGCAAAACAAACAGTATATATTTTTTCTTTGTAAAAGCATTACATATAAACAACTCATTTCTCCTACTTGGTATCTTGAGCATATTATAATATACTCCAGAGGAAGTGTTATTAAAATTTGCTGTCTGCAGTGCAATATTCTCAAAGCTGTAGAAGTAAAAGACACTGACTGGAATTTCTAGTGAGCCATTAACTTCCTCCCTTAACTCTGCCTAAAAGTGGAAGCGATCTTAAGGATTGTAAGTTCTCTTGTTAATGGAAGATTCTAAATCATATAATACCAATATCCTGTCCTAAGAATGATGTCTATGATCAATTTTTCTCAAAAAACATTGAAATTTGCAAGTGCTGCTGGAGACCTCAGAATCTAAATGATGTTAAAGACAAAATTGGTCAAAGGTTGCAATTCAAAATAACAATTTCAAAATATTACTAAAATTCTATTTTTTATTTTTAACTACCTTATTACATCTTCAAAGCTCAGGAAAGCAGAAATATTTTTTTAGCTGCTTGCAGATTTAGAGGAATTTTAAGGAAATTGTTACATGATTTTAATTTTTTGTCACAATTTCCCTATTATTTTTCAGTTTTCACTTTTTATATTATTTCCCTCCCTTCTGGGTTGCATGCCCTTTGATGCTTTTCTCCTTTTACTGTACAACATCTCCATGGAACTTTCTTTGGCCGGGTTAATTCAGATCTGGTCTGGAGATGTTCACACTTAGAATCTTGCAGTGTGATTTTTCCCTCCTTCTTTGTGGGAGGTGTTTGTAGATTTTACATTTCTCTTTTGACCCTCATTAACAGCAGTACTCACATCCAGTGTTCTGCTACAACCTCAGCACTTATTATTGTAATCTTTACTATTATATCCTTATAACCTAACTGTTCAGACTGTGATAGATTTGAGGACTTTAACTTGCAAGTTAACCTGAATTTGACTGAAGAAGCAACAGCTGCTCTGATTGTTGTAACTTCCATCACACTAAATATCTGCCCTGATAAGCTTACCAGTGATATCACTTTTGGAAGCTGTGAGTGATGGAAAATGCTGTCATGTTTGTGGCACTGCATCCTCTTGAAAGGCCATCCCAGTGCAGTTAAGAGAAAATGAGTATTAGTGAAATAAAAATTTGTGGTGTAGTGTAAAATGGTCATGTTAGTCATCTGCATAATGATGTTTGTATTTCGTATCTCATGCTTCCAAGTCTTTCTTCGAGAGGGAAAATGCATCAGAATTCCATCTAAGCATAAGCAAGTTAAGGACTTACACATATATTTGGGAAATTAATAAATCATTACTCAGAAAATGGCTTAAATTCCCAAAATTATCACACTTTGTCAATTCTTTTAGCAAGAGGAAAACAATCATAACTGTGTTCCAGTTAAAGATATTTTCAATTGTTTGTTGATAGCCTCTGAATGACAGAGAAGTTTGCAAGCACCACTTCATTAACAGCATTCAAAGTAGTTGTCAGAAACTGTAAACAAATCTATAATCACATAGTTTATTCTACTGTTAATTTCATCCAATTTGTTTTTTATAGGTTTAATCATATAATGCTTTTAATGTTATTTAACCTTATTATAACCGGAAGAATTTACCCTTCTCTAATTAAATAAATGAAGAATGAAGATGGAAATCTTCATCTAAAGCTATCTGATTAAGTTGTCTGAGTGTCAAAATAGACATATTTTATAGAGTTTTCTCCCTGTGTCAAATAGAAGACCTTTTAATTAAATTGGGATATTTCTGTAATAATCAAAAGATGACTGTCCACCATTCTGATGTTGTATTGCCATTACTCTCAAGAAAATAAATGCTAGATGAGTACTCAAATGTTTCAGATAAAGCAAATTGATTTGTAGATTAAACTGTGTGGAACATGCCCTGTGATAAGGTAGCTATGACACTGGCGTTAGGTGACCTTCTTCCTCATAAAGAGCATGACTAATTAATAAGTAATCATTAAAGTAATAACATTTTAATAGTCTGTAGTATAGCCTATGTTTCAGGAATTTTTTTTACATAATTCAAATTTGTTCTGGTGTTCTGACAATCTGAGAGAAAAGAGTATGCTCAAAAATAGCTCAGCTCTAATCCAGTAGAGTTAAAGCCTGGAGAACTGAATGCTTTGATTTTTTTTGATCTCACTGATAAACTTTACATGCATCTCTTTTGTTTGTTGTTGTGATGAAGACATTTATATTGTTTATGCCTCTATTTCTATTTCACAAAATAAATCTCTATGAATTCTCTTCCCCCTACCGTGTATTGCTCATCATTGAGATAATGTCTGTAATCTGGCAAAAAAACCCATGCATAGTTGCAGCTCAGTAGTCTTGCTATGCTGCAAGGGATTTTTAATGAAAGAAGAAAAATGCCAATATAAGGCAAAAGCCTTATATATACAACTTAGTATTATGCATTTTTGAGCCCTTCTCATCCTTGCTTTCTACAAGAGCATCTGTAATGCAGTTTCTTAGACTGAAAGCATGAAGAAATGTGATACATGGTAAATTTGGGGACAGAAAGTCTTTGCTTCAGAATGTTTTGGTGCTAACTACTTAAATTGGTGTTTGGTAGCCTCTCTGACATCCTGTGTGCTCTGTAGAGTAATTGTTTGAGTGGAATAGAATCTGCAGTTTTGCCACCCTATTGTTGGCACAACTTCACATTTATCTAAACAAGATGTAACTTTTTAGAGAAAAAATAATTAAATAAATATCTTTGGATGAAATAGTACTGAAATTTAAAAGGGCAGTGTTTCTCCCTCTAATTGCATGTTTCAACTTAATATTTGTTTTAGTATTGCTATTAGACTTCTCTAGGAAGTCAATTAGTTTTAAAATTGTAACCCTTTTCAATGTCTCATCAAGCCCCATGACACCAAAGAAGAGTATTGCAGTAGGAGCTATAACATTAAGTTACTAGACCAGCGTATGATCCTTTAGGAAAGAAAGGCCTTAGAGGATGTTTGAAAAGGAAAGTGGTAGCTGAATAGCAATATCCCCAAAGCAAATACTTTAATAGGAATTGCAGCATAAAAGATCTCCTCTTTCAAGGGCCATCTAAAGCAAATGTACTGTCTAGAAAGTATTCAGCCTGTCTGTATTGATAAGATTACATATTTTCTAAAAAGTATTTTCATTTTTTATGGTTTGCATACCAACAGAAAATAGCATCAAGTGTAACTTAAACATTTCATTATGTCTGCCCTAAACCACACTTTTTGAGGTGATATTGTCTCTGTTTTGGGTATGTGTATTAAAGAAATAAAATATTAAGATGTATATTCATGATTATCTTATTAATTAGAAGCAAAGTCACATGGGAAAAAAAAAAACAAAACCTAAAACTAATCCTTCAAACAAGTTAAATTAATTCTCTGTCCTGAATGCTCTTCATCCTGATACATTGAACCTGATTTCCACCAGAGTTTGCTGCTTTGGGCCAAATCCGTCTCCTTAAATCGGTGAGAAGGCCAAATGTGTAAGTAGAAAATGTCACAGAAATTTTCAGTACATGCTGCAAGGGTCCATTGAAGTCAGGTCTTTCTCTCAATTGTTTTGAGAAAAAGTAACAGCTTGGCTTACACAAAAATCAGACACGTTAGGTCACAGAATTTTTGTGAAAGTATAGGTCTATGTATCAAGTATGAATAATGGCCATTTTGCCATTGTTTTCTTCAGGGCAATTTGCTTTCTATCTAGTGCTTGTAGGCCCCAGTGAGGAGAAAAAATGGGATTTTTTTAAACAACTATTTATTCTGTCAGCTTCTTTCATGGTATCTCTAAAGTTACAGACATTTATTTATTTGTATAGGAAGAGTTTCACAGAGTAATTTATGGAGAACCTATTGCCACAACAATTAATATTGAAGGTTCTTTTGCCTTCAGAAATATGCATTTAATTGCTAAAATAGATATTATAATAATATAATATAATATAATATAATATAATATAATAATCACTTTGGCTCTGAAATTTAGGAAGATTTTGGGAGTAAGGAAAGTTGTGTAGGGTATGTGTAAGGAGGAATAATGAAATAACACTTTAGATTTATTTGTTTAAAAAAACATTGCAAAAATACTAGAAGCTCTGTTCTGACTTGATACCATGTATTACCTTGTTGTATTAATGTAATATCATGTGACATTGCACAAAATCATGTAGTAAGTTAGTAAGCGAAGCAGTTGCCAAAGGAGACAATATCCCTTTAAAGATATATAAATGCAAAAGGATGGCTGACACCTATAACAGATTTTAATATCTTGTTTTTCTTCCTTTTTCTGGCTAATGATGAACACTGGTTATTCAAAACTGAGCAATTTTCCCTGACATTTTTAAAAAGAAGAAGATAGTTAATAATAGGTCTTGGGACCAGGATGCATCTCTAGAGACAGTGAAGTTTCAAAAGAATAGATACACAACGATTATTAAGGAGAATAAAAGAAAAATGAAAGCCTTTTTTCATGATCAGTGTTTATGTGTTATAAGAATAGAACATAGATTCAATGTTGATAAACTCCAACATGAATAGTTGCAAACCCAGACCATCTCAGTAAAGTGAAAGGTATTACAGGAGACCAATGCATCTCAGTATATTTTCTAGATGCGAAAATTAGTGGACCATTATCCATCAAAAGATAGTCAGTTTCAATGGCAGAAAAAAAATGAATGTATTTAGTTCTATTTATGTTATTTAGAGAACTCATGAGCCAGCATTAACTAGGAAGGTGATGGGACACATCCCTTGTTCTCTGTTAGGCTATATGTAGCAATCTAGTGCTAAAACAATCTTTATCATGTACTAAGTGCAACTTGAAGGCAGCAGCATTATCCAACTCAAGCGTGCTTCTTCACATAAGCAGGACATCTGCCTTCACCCAGTAGTGGGTAGTTTTCATATTAGAGCAACTGCATTTGCTCTTAATAATTAAAGACTGGCACAGTTGCTTTTTTTCTCAGATGTCTGTGCATTTGCTTTATTTTTCCTTGTATTTAATCTTATACTTCATAGTTTCATTGTTCCTTTTTTACCTCTTGTATGTCTGTTTCATGTTAGGTAATATAATTAAATGGGAGGACTGAATCTAATGAATCAGGTAATTTATTTTACACACCTTTAAACTATCAAAGTATGGTTTTCACAGCACCACAGTTCTATCTAACAATTAAGATGATGTTTCAAGTTTCCTTGTAAGCTCTTTGTTACTAATCCTGTACTTGAACTCACATCCCTGTGAATCAGGTGTCTTAATAGAAGTGCATGTAGTAAGGACAGCAAATAACATTCAGCTAAGGGAGGAATTTCATGAGTGATTTGATCTTTTTTTATAGCCCCTTTTGCTAAATGAGCAAGGCTGGAATTTCATGGCACACTACTAAAGAGCATAAAGAGGCGTATTTATCCTATCATTGATGTGGCTTCATTACTACCAACTCACTGGACCAGACTTTGTCAACAAACTGCATAAGCTGCATTGCAAGTGTTTTTCTGAAACAGCCTGGTTCACTGACTTCAGTCAAGTTATCCTGGATTCCTGCTGGTGTTGATGATTTCTGAATGGCAAAGAAATTTCAAACAGCAGGCACATAGAGGATGTTGTATGTTGACCCCTGTTGGCAGCTAAGCTCTACACAGCAAATCATTCACTCCTTCCACTAGTGGCATAGGGAGCAGAATGCACCCTGTAAATTTGTGAGTTAAGGATAGTTCAATAAGGAAAAATAAAAAAATAAAAAAAAAAAAAAGAAGAAAATGAAACAAAGTAAGTTATGCAGAGACAACACACCACCACCTCCCACAAGCAGATTGCTGCCCAGCCAATCTCCAAGGAATGGTCACCTAACCAAACTTTTATCCCTCAGGTTAATTGTTGGACATGATGTTATATAGTATTGAATATCCCTTTGGTCAGTTTAGTTCAGTTGTCCTGGCTGCGTCTCCTCTCAAATTACATATCCTCAATATACTTGCTTCCAGGACAGTGGGAAAAAGAGAAAATCTTGATACTATATAAGTGCTGCTCAACCATAGTCAAAACACTCATGTGTTATCAACACCGTTTTACCTACAAATTCAAAACACATCACTATACAGGGTGCTATGAAAGAAATTAACTCCATCCCAGCTAGAGCCAGTACTGCCAAGAACATGAAATTTTATTTGCAATTGCAAATCTCTGTGCTTAGTAGAATGCTAATTAAGTTGGTGATCCGCAGAGAAATCAAAAAAGACTCAGCCTTTATACAGCGGCTAAGTGGAGATGATTATTTTTTGCTCTGTGAATTATATTTCACTCTTGCTCATTTTAAATGTACAGTTTTTCTTAGGCCTGCTTTTCCTTCTCCCCCATCCCTTTTCCAAGATTTCCTTTCTAATCTTTGCATAATTGTCTTCCATTTTTTAATCTGAACCAAACCTTATTACTTGTTCCTAACCTCTCCAATGAACCTAAGATGTTGAAATGACCCTAATGAGCTGCTTTTTCTATTACTAGTCTTCTAAGAATCAATTACCTTATTTTGTGTCTTTATGCATGCATTTCTTTCAGTCAGTGTTCCAGACTACTTATTTCAGCCATTACATTAGAAATTCTCTTATACTTCTGAAGAAAATATGAGAAAATATATATATATATATACATATATATATATGTATATGTATATGTATATATATATATCTTTTCTCATAATTTCTTCAGAAGTATAAGAGAATTTCTTTTATATATATATATATATATATATATATATATATATATATATATATATATTGCATATATTGTAATATTATTCACAGTAAATAATTCCTGATTGTGGTGTCTCCATTATAAGTACATATTGTAGGTTAATCTAAAAATGCTATCTATGTGAGGTTTTTTCTTACTCCAGAGTTTTCATCAGAGTTTTTATTTCTGTGTTTTTTTAAACACTACTAACTTACCTGTAAATATTTTAAGAACATTAACATTTATGAATTTGTGAAATAGATGAATTTTTACCCATTTAGGTATGCATAGAATTTGTGAATCCTTTCAAAATGATTCAAAATTACTTTTTGATGAATTTATATTTTGTGATTTTAGGTTCTAAGATTTTATGAATGTCTACAGATAGAAATTAAAGCTGTTTTTCAATAAAAAACTAGAATTCCAGCTGATCAATTAGAAAAAGAAAGCATTATTTATTCTGATGCATATATTTGACCTTCAATGAGGCGCTGTTCAACAACAAACTACAACCAAGTCTAGAATGCAGGCCATTTTAATTTGAGCTCCTTTTAATCCATGTTAAGGGGACAAAAAAATATTCCATTAGCCAAGAATTTATTTCTAAATATGGTAATTTCTCAATATGACCAGAAGTTAACCTCTAGATAATAGATTGCAGTGTGAGGAGTTCAGATTTCAAACAGATAAAACTATACTATTCACCACATATACACTCTGAAAAGGCATTGAACAGGCTGTTGGCAATCTCAGGTTGTCCCAAGCATCCAAGATTATGCAGAAACAATGATTTTAAGTGATGGTATGGCAAAGCAGTAGCAAGATTAAATTCTAAACTGTAAAGATTTTACGGTATCTACAAACCTCAACCTCTTTCCTTTCCCTCTAACTCTCTTTAATTGAGCAGTAATAATTTTGAATCCAATCTGCCTTGGATGACTGACCTACACAGCCCATTGTGTCAGAATGGGTATTTTTGCTCCTGTGAAGTAGCCCATATTTTTTCTTTAGATGAGCATGAAATGTTACTGATGACTAAGCAGGAATTCTTCAGGACTAAAGTAGTGATGGATGTTTGAGTTCTGCTTCTGCACTCTTTTAGTCCAGAGTTGAAGTTGGATTTTGGCTTGTAAGAAAGATGGGGACAAATTTTTAGCAGAGACCATTTTGACAGGACAAAGAGTAATGGTTTTATGCTAAAACACTGGGGATTTAGGTTAGCTATAATGAAGAAATTCTTTCATGTGTGGGTGGTACTGGCACAGGTTGCCCAGAGATGTGGTACTCTATCCCAATAAACATTCAGGGTCAGGTTGGATGGGTGTCTGAGCAACTTGATCTGGTTGAAAATGTCCCTGCTCATTGCAGTGGTCTTGGACTAGATGACGTTTCAAGATCCCTTCCAGCCCATACCAATCTATGACTCTCTGTTTCTATGATTGTATATGCCTACTGTTGGGTCAGATGTAGAAATTTTGGCACTAGGAAACTTCCTGCCAGGTGTGCTGGCTCCATGAGCCAAGAAAAAAAAGACAAAAAGAAAAAAAGAAAAAAAGTTAGGAAATAGCATAATAATAACAAAAAATTGAAATCTATTTATTTATTTTAGGAGGCAAGTCTTCCAGACATATCACACTTCCTCAGAAATTTCATACATCAGTGAAAAATAAGTTATTATGCTTTTCTGCTCAAGAAAATAATTTGGAGCATAATTCACAGTTGTGTAAGACAATTATTAAGATAGATTGCATACTATAAATGTCTTGCTATAGTTTGCCCTAGTCTTTCCTACTATACTGATTCCAAGTAAATATGCTTAGCTGAAAGATACATGCAATACAGAAAGATTCATCTCATTATTAACAGCTTCATTCCGGATTTAATTTAACCACGATAATGATATATGTCTTGAACCTGAAGACTAAAATTGTCTGTCATGAGAGTGGGCTCAAAGAGAAGTCATAGTTGTGACAGTGAGAAGATATGAAACATAATGGCTCTGTTGGTGGATTTTATTTAATCAGTGTGAGGAGAGAGAATAAAGGGCTACACAAGCCCTGGTTAGGGCTGACAAGAAAAGGGAAGGAGAGTGAATGGATCATCCAGCCAGAAAGCATAAAGAAGATTAGTGTGAGGCTGAGTTTTCAGAAGGAAAATTTCATAAAATCATAGGCTAGTTTCGGTTGGAAGGCAGCTTAAAAATCATCTCATTCCAATCCTCCTGCCATGGTCAAGGACACCTTCCACTACACCAGGTTGCTCAGATCTCCACCTAGCCTTGTCTTGAACACTTTCAGGGTCAGGGCATCCACTGCTTTTCTGGTGTCTCAGCACCATCACAGAAAAAAATTTCTTTCTAATATCTAATCAAATCCTACTCTCTTTTAGTTGAAGCCATTGCCCCTTATCCTATCACTGCATGAGTTTCTAAAAAGTACCTCTCCAGCTGTCTTGTAGACCCCTTTCAGATACTAGAAGGTTGTTGTAAGGTCTTCCCAGAGCCTTCTTCTCTCAAGGCTGAACAAACCCAACTCTCTTAGCCTGTCTTCACAGGAGAGGAGCTCCAGCCCCCCGATCAACTAGATGTCCCTCCTCTGGACACACTCCCTGTCCACCAATCCATATCCTTCTTGTCCTGAGGGACCCAGAGCTGAATACAGGTGAAGAGTGGAGTAGAGGGGCAGAATCACGTCCTTCATCCTGCCTAGCCACATTTCTTTTGATGCAGCCCAGGACACAGTTGACTTTTTGGACTGCAAGCATACATTCCCGCCTCATGTTGAACTCCTTGTTGACCACAGATGTCTCTACTCACGTGCAGGACCTTGCACTTGACTTGGTTGAATGGCATGAGGTTCACACAGGTCCATGTCTCAAGCCTGTCAAGGTCCTTCTGGATGGCATCTCTTCCCTCTGACGTGTCAGCTGCACTTAACAGCTTGGTGTCATTAGCAAATTTGCTGAGGATACAATCAATCCTACCATCCCTGTCACTGACAAAGATTTCTAACAGTGCCACTCCCAATACTGACACCTGAAGAATATAATTTGTGTTGAACTAGAGGGGACCTTCCCCTGACCTGAATTTGGACTGCAGGCAGGGAAAGAGAAATTTCTGTGTCAGGAGGCCCTGCTCCTTTTTTGGTGCATTTACTGTGACACCTTTACCCCCTTTTCCACATTTGGATGTCTGACATAAGATGGGAACAAAAAAGGTCACTGAAATGGAATTTGGAGTAGATGAGACCTCAACAGGAAATTTTGGAGAGCCAGAGATGACACGTGTCTGCAGAAAGGATAAAGAGAGAGAGTGTGTACTGGAAAAGCAGTAGAGTGGATTTGATGATGGGAGAGTCAAATATTTAATATTTCAAAAGTATTTCAAACTTACATTTCAGCAACCATTTCAGTATTTGGTGGTGTACACTAATTTTAATAACTAATTCCTGTCTACTTATCTGTGATTAGTTGGGTGCTATGAGCCCTTCATTCCTTGCAGAATAGAAAAGAAATTATAACAGTGCTGAGTGCTCTCACATACTCAGTATGCTGGAATTTGGAATTCAGAAAAAAAAAAAACAAAAAAAAAAGGTCAACAGTTAAAGCAGGCTAATAAGGTAGAGGAATCTCACAAACATATGCAAGAGTTGTTCAGAATCTTGAATTTCCCCACAAAACAGCAATTCCAGCAACACAAAATAAATATTGCAGCCAAAGAAAAAACAGAAAATATTGAGATTGAACAACGGATTATGGATTCAATATGGGAAAGTAATGAGATTAAACAATTAGGATTCTAAGCAATAGATTCCTCTTATCAGAGAACTTGCAGTCTGTTCTGTTCAGACTCCACTGACTCGAATTTCAGCTGTCATATACATCAACAGATTGTTGTGGAGATGATGTAGACCAGAAACGATCATGGACCTCTGAACAGATTTAGATATTGTCTGCATTCAATAAAACAATGATATTTCAAGGAGAAATATCAAACTCATGTAGACAGACATAAATTTGATTGCATATATACATTGCTATTGCCCAGTATCATGTACAACACAATAGCTAGAACATTTTAAATAAATAATATAAATAGATGATCCACATATATATAATAAATACATAAACTGCATTATACAGAGCATTATTAGTAGAACACTGAGTTTATTTCTTTAGCTGTTTATGACTTTGTAGTAATAATTTTTCTTATTTTTCAAGATAATTACTTGCAGGATCTTCAAACCATAAGTAATGAAGAATTGAAAAAAAAAATGTAAATGAATCTGCAAAGTAGTTATCAGCATATGTTGTGTCAGCAAACATTCTAATTTTCCTTCAAAGCAATTGGGTTGTTAGATATTTAAAAAGGAGAACAATGTTACATATCCAGAAAGTGAACGGTCCTCCTCTACTCTTGCACACATTGTCTGCACATTAAAATTTGTATATCTAATGTTGCATTGCTGATATTCAAGATGATGGAGACTATTATGCAGCAAAATAAGAACAAATTGTGAAATTGTTTTAATTCAGACAGAATCTAAATTATGTAATATCATCTGCATCATAGGACACCTGCTTACTACTTTCATATGCAAAGTATTTAATGTTTTTCTATGTAAGCTTGCAGTAAGTTAGCACTCTCTCAATGGATTATAAACTGCATGTATTATTTAACAAGGTCCAGTGTGAAATGTTTACTGAAATCTACATGTGGAAGATGTTGTTGTGCTCAGTCAAATTAGATTTTGCATTGATTCATGTAAATAGTATGATAGGAATTGTGTCCTTTAAAAAGAACTAGACAGTATATTTTCCAGAGATTATTCTTCACACTGGAATGTCTTTGCTAATCTAAAATCTATTTGCAAAGACATATTTGCATCCTAATGAGAATTGTGACTAGCAAAACCTGTTTTAATTTATTGTGATTTACAGAAAAAGCCTCAATTGTTATTACAAAAATGATCAATTGTTCGGGAAATAAAAAAAGAAAAAGTACTTTATAAATTAAATTGATCAGTGAAGAACTTTAATTAGTTGTAATGTAGATTGCTTCAAGATGGCAGCGTGAAGGAAAGCTTTGCTCTGACTGAAGTATGATGTTTAGACAGAGTATTTTGAAGACTTTCTTAATGAAACTTTGGGCATTCTCTTTGAATACATTATTTGCATTAAAACAATTAAATTATTTTTTATTATTGATTCCTTTTTTGTCATTATTGAAACAACTGAGATTTTTTTCCATTATATATAATTAATTTTCTTTGAACCAAACATGGCCTGATAAATAAGCTGTGGAAGAAATTGGTGATGTTATTGAAATAAAGTGCTACTATTTAGCTGATTTCTTCTGACTCATTTATGGAGAAATAGGCTTTTTACTCAACTACATTTAGCCATGCTGAGGAAGAAAAGCATGATTATCATTTGAATGTATCATTAAAACAATAAATAAATCAGCTGCATGAATTTTGACAGCAATGGGCAGTAGAACAAGAATACATCTTTGGGTTTTGCAACTGTGTAGGGAAAACAGTAACTAATTGGTAATTAGAAAATAAAGAACTGTACTTAACTGTACTGGGATCTCAATTATATGGTGCTGGGATGCAAAGGATGCGTCATTCTTCCCCAAAATGCCCATGCTCAGTTCTAATAGCTGTAATCATCTTTCCCTACATTAATACTTCTGTGCTCTGAGACTATTCAGAACTCAAACTGCCTTTTGCCATACTCTAAACTCTAGGTGATAGCACTGAGCTTTCATCAGTGAAACCAAACAGGAGCAATGAGAAGAAAACCAGGGCTCCAGATGTTATTTTTCATATAACTTGGATCATTAAGGTAATGTATTTTTGACAACACAATACAGTGAGTATTGATCTTTACCAGAGATGTCATGTTTCTCCTTGAGACTCAGGCCAACAAATTTATAAAGGTAAATTTTATGATGCCCCTGAATATTTGCTTCTACACAAAGACACTTACAGTTCAGATATGTGAAAATGCATAAACTATCAACTAAATTATCTCCCCCAAATTTTCTGAAAAAAAAACCCAAAATAAACGAGCAAAACATCTGCTACTCTAAGAATTAATATTAATCTTTCTCACATTAGACTTTATATGTAATATATTCCAGTGGGATCAATGACCTCGGGAGGAGTTAGTGTTATCCACTCATCGTTGAACATAACTGGTGAAGTATCTAAAGGTTTTGTATGTTCACCTAATTTATTTTGTACATAAATTATGTATGTTAGATAATTAGGATTAAGGTGGAAGAGGATTTCTTACTACATGACTACTAATCCTTAGTAATTTTATCTATTTTATTTTTATTATGGCAAGACAGAGATATTTGTGACTATTCTGGGGTTTCAACTATTTAATTGAGACTACATTTTTCTGCAACACTTAGCAGCTGCATGCCATTATTCTAGTTGGACTATTAAATGGAAAAATATTGTGCCCTCACTGGTAAATATGCCTGCATATGTGAGTATTAATTCAAAAACAATCCATGCTGTAGAACATAATTTTCCCTTTCATTTCATTAGAAACCATGCTAGATGAATACATAGTGTTTGGGTAGCATGTGCAGGTGCAAGCTGCATGTTGAGGAGTGTGTTTTGACAGGTCAGATTTACCAATCCTATTACCATTTACTTTAGGAGATTCTCCTTTGTCTTCAGTTAATTTATAAGTGGGTTATTTTAGTCCTAAACACAGAACTAGATCTCTGTATTAAGAGAGTATTTTAAGACATTTCTTGACTTGTATATTAAGGAGCTATGAAAATATATATTGTCGTTGCTACTACTGTGCACAGTATCTATTTTGTAGTAGTAATTTTTAAAAGGTCTTGTAATTTCACACACAGGATGTTTTACAACAGCAACATCCACTAGGCATTTGACAATTTTCATGTTAATTTTCATGTCAAAAATGTTTGCAGCAATTATATGGCCTCACAGATAAAATCCAGCTGTTAATAGAAAGAAAAGTCTCATATCTCTGTGGGGGTAAATACATAGTTAGTAAGAAATATAGTTGTAGGTGAGCATTTTCCATATTTTTAAAATTATAATTATCCCCTTAATTCAGACTCAGCATTAATACTTAATAGGGCATCATTTAAATCCCTATGGACAAAGCTTCAAAATATATATTTTAAGTAAGTCCAGTAAAGAAATCAATCATAACAGAACATGGTTGCTTATTCTGGCACTAATAAAAGGATTAAAAAAAAAAAAACAACTTGTACACAAGACTGTCTCATGAGGTCCTACTTTGACTGAAAAACTAATTGTTTAATATTTTTTCTCCTTACAGATATACTGACCTATGTTTACATAGCCTTCGTTACATTTACCACTTCCATGTTATCTTTAAATTCATTTGTTTAGGAACTTTAGAATTCTTTTGTCATTTGCTGCTTCATTTATTTTCATGTGACTTCATAGTTATGTCAAGTTTTCACCACACAAGTTGTTTGCCCCAAAGTACCTAAGGAACTCTAATTACTAGACCTGATTTTCCCTATTGAGAGAAAACTGGAAAAGTTGCAGGTTTACTTTCCTTTTGCTCTCCTTCTACTGCAAATATATATGTCTGAAACACCAACATACCCTCAAGTTCTTTGGAGGGGACTGGCTTCAATACACTTCTCTATGACAGTGTGTATTAAATTAGAGTACATACTCTAATTTCTCTGAGGTGTTTATTTTGTATTTTGGGGTTTTTTTGGATACCATACTCCAAAAATGTTGTCTGTGCTACCCTATGCAATATGCCTCTCTTCCTGATCAAATATTCCCCCTTATATTCATAGTTCTAAAAGAATTCCTGAAACATACATTGTTCCTGGCAGGAATGTATATGCACAATGCATAATGAAAGCAAGACTTAGTTATCTTCTTCCCAAATTGTTCCTGGGACTGTGAATCTCAAGCACAGGAATATGTTTCAAGACTTGAGACATGCAAGTTCTTTGGAAGATTTGTTTCTTGACCTTTTCTACTGAATAACATATTACTTATAAATAATCATACAATTATTTTCTTTGGAGACACTAATTTTTGTTCTCTTTACCACACCACAGTCTGTAGAAGACAGCAAATGCATATTAACTACATAGAGAGCGATAGAAATAGTTACACTAATGGAACTGAAATGATGACTGTATGTTTTAGGCATGCGGACACCAGGAATTTGGAGTTGCCCTTCTAGCAAGGTGAAAACAACAAGCATAAGGCTAACACAGTGTACAAAGCATGTGTCAGTCAGAGGTCTTTGCAATAGACATGAGGTGAGTGTGTTTGCCTGCATGTGATAAGGTGGAAGGAATTAAATGCAAAGCTCAAAAACCACAGAAACCTTTAACATATTCCTTTGTGCAAACTTTTAATATTAGCAGTACTTCAAGAAAAGAAAAGAATGCCAAGTCTCAGGGTAAGGTGAAGAGACTAACATTACTGCTTCAAAATGAAAACAGTAAAGTTTTTACTTTATTGTGCAGAGAAACTTTTAATTGCAGCACCACAGAACACATTTTATATATCATTAGCATTCTTTATCTCCAATGTTCAATTAAGAGAGATTTATGTAATTTTGTGATGTCGTTGAATTGTCTGACTTGTCTCAGATCCAGCCATAGATGAGCATTATGACAGTCCAGCAAAGTTGGGCTCTTTCCTGTCATTTTAGGTAGCAAAGTGAAAAGATCTGCTGCCTTTCTAGTGAATTCACTTCTCTTTTAATTGTCCCCTAAGGAGCAGAGTGTCAGCAACAAATCCTACCAAATCTTGCATAATGATTAAAAATGGAGAAACCAAGGCAACCAAAGTAAAGGTCACTGTATAATCTCCATTTATTGAAACAAATATAGTTAATCACAGTACTCCATCTCTTGTAGATATCTAGCAGTGAGGGACTTTTTTTCTCAAGAACTGAAACTTGCAAATTTTTTAGCATTGGGCTTAATGTTATGTTTATAAGCTTTCTGCATTGATAATAATGAGATGTTAATGCCCTTTCCCTTACATGGAATTTAACTTTTAAGCAAGGCTTAATTATACTTTTATTTATCAATGACTTAATTATACTTTTATTTATCAATGACTTTTATTTATCAATGACTATACTTTTATTTATCACCATTTAGAGAAACTAGGAAAACATGGTGAGTAAAGTTATTGTGGAGGTATATGGTGATTACATGGTGCAGTCTCCTGCATGCATAAATTTGACTGGATGAAAAAAGTAATGTTATTCACATTAGAATAAATGTAGAATAAATACTATATCTATATCTATACCTATATTTATATCTGTATATATGTATATATTCATATGGAAAATATTATCTGAATAGTTTAGTTACAAGGTGTTATTCAGATATGCAGAAACTGGTGCAATAGAATTCTGTTTCCTACTTTCTAAGTTTCTGTGATTCTGTGCTGCTGTTTTGGTTTTAGCTAACTAAAGCAGGAGTTCTCATTTATCAGGATTTATTTTTGTTTTTGTAGAAATTTTTTGGGGGTTTGAATTAAACCAAATCCCAGAGTTTTCAGCATTTCACTGAGCTGAAATTTTCAGGAAATTCTTATTTCTTGGGAAAAATTATTATTTCCTTGAAAATGTGAAATAAGTTCTCTTCTCTGGGAGATGACAAAGTTTTGCTGGAAAGCTTTTTTGAGGTTTCATTTCGTTGCTAATTCTTGCAGTCTGGTCCCTGTAGACATTAATTTGCTGGTTTCAGGCCACTTCATCCTGGAAGTTTTCAGGAACTGAATAAGGAAATATGAATCTTATAAAAACTGAAGATGCTAAACGCAGGTGCTAGCTGGATGACTTAGAACAGAAAGTTTAGTGGAGAGACTAAAACATAGATTTTGCCAGCACTATTCTTAAACATCTTTCTAGACTGCTCTAGTGTGCTTTAGTCTGAACACAGTTTCTGAGGTCGTAGATAACCTTGAAGAGATTATGACTCAGTTTTTGAGTTACCCCCTCACTGAACTCAGGATAGTCACTGAAACTCAGGACTGGCTGGCATCAGCTTGTTTTAGCCCCTAATTGGGAAAGACTAAACTGCCTGCTTCTTTTAAATGCAAATATTTCCTCTCTGTGACTCACATCTCCCACTGCAGGTTTAGTCCTCTCTTTTCATCTGTTTTAAATGGTTTGTCTTGAAAGTTTTGTAGGGAAAAAATATTACTCCCACCTGGAATCATGATAGGTACTGTCTGTAGGTGTGCTTAGTCTGGCATCCAATGTGTTTCTTCAGAACACATTCAGAACAGTTTTCAGAACAAAAGAACAAACAGAAAAAATATATTTCAAAACAGCAAATTCCTTTAATGAGAAATTTCTAGGAGTACTTTTCTCAGACCCACTAGGACCAGCCTGAGGCTCCCTTTCTCAGTGAATGTTATCTTGGGGCTAACTGGTGTCTTTTATAAACAAAATAACTCCCATAAAAAATATCTCTGGATGACATTGGATTCTGTTTCATAACAGTCGATAAGTACCATCAGTGAAATCTATGTGGATTATGATTGTTATTATATCATCTCCAGGGGAGCACAGGTAGCCCTGCTGTGGCAGATGCTTCTGAACCACAGAACTCTCTTTAAGACTATACCTGTACTTTTGAATAAAACAGAAGCAGGACCTGGTATTTGGCCCTGGGCCACACAGTGTAATTTTGACCTCTCAAAACACATGATGCTTGTTTCTGGATCTTTCTTAAGGTATTTGGTACAAATTAGTCACATAGTAATACCTACAAGCTCCCTTTTTCTCATGCACATGTACACACACACAGACACATATTCATCATGGAGAATGCCAGTTAGTGATGGACTGAGACAGGCAAGTGGCAGAGCTGTGGTGGAGCTTGCCTGGTTAATTAAGCAGTGTGGGCACAGACTCATTGGTCACTCTACAAAGGCAGAAGATATAGCAGCCCAGACTTCAGCCAGAGCTGGTGGCATTAGGATTTTGGTGTTCTCTTCTGTGGGGAGCTAAACAGCACTTTGTTCCCCAGCCCCTGCGGCTGCTGCTGTGATTTAAAGAGCTGGAAGAATAAGGACAGTGCGGCTGAGCACCGTCTCCAAATCAGATTTGTCAGGCAAAGGGCTCCTGTGTACTCAGAGGTGAATTGGTGGCTGCTCTGAAAGTGACCAGTCAAGGTGTTTCCCTGAGAGGCAGGAACTCTCAAGATCTGCTGGGTCTGTACCAAGTCCTAGCCAGCAGTTCATTGATCTCAAAGTATATTAAATTAAACATTTCAGGCTCTCTGAATCAGCACATTCAGCTTTAATTGTATTTTGTTTAATTAAATCCTGTAAACAAATTAATTTTTGGCAATATATTATCATTTGCAGTACATTTTAGATATTAATTGCTGTAACTACATTACTGAGACAACTGTAATAGTTCACAAACCTATGCTAGTTTAATAGGGATCTTTTTTTTAGGGGATTTTTCCAGTCTAGTTTGTGGGTTTTTGTTTGGCTTTGGTTGATTTTGGTTGTGGTTCAGGTTTTTCATAATGTTTTATTTTCTTCTTTTTGCAGGAGGGCCATGTATGCTTTTTATTAACAAAGGGCTCCTGTTTATACTTTTCCATGTCATCCAGAGGTTGCACAAGTGGCAGAACAGCAGTGGCTGCTTTTTCAAGCCTTCCAGTGTGTATTTTTGCACTTAGTATTAATCCAATTGAAATTAACTATTTCATTGGGACAACGCATATATATGACTGTCTGTAGGACAGTGACTAATAAAAAATTTTGCCACCTTTTTGGAAGGTGGCAGACCATTTTCATTCACAGACAATTTTGGGCAATTTGGAGGTTTAGGGGTTTTTTTGGTGGTGTTTTGTTTGTTTGTTTGCTTGTTTTGGGTTTTGAAGGTCTTTTGTTTGTTTCTGGTTGGGTTTGGTTTGGTTTGGTTTATGTTCAAGCATTCTAAGATATTTAGATGCAAGACCGATATGGTCAAAGTATTCATGCCCACCACTTCCAAAGCAACTTTTTGTGACTTTCTTGGCCTGTTAATGGCTGGCAGGGAGCCTTGGGCTGTGTAATGAGCTGTGTGAAGGGCAGGTAGCCCCTGAAATTACAGAAGAGAATTGTGACAGAATAAAGGCAAAGATGAAATTCCTGTGACCTCTTCTTATGAAGAAAAAGGCTGCGACACTTTCTCATTGTAGTCTATATTGAATAGATTGGATCTTGACCTTAATTTTAGTTTTCTTCAGTTTGAAAAAAAAAAAAAAGAAAATGTATTTTAGCTATGTTTAAATAGGAGAACAATGCTATTTCCAGGGATTCAATAAATGGAAATGTTCTTCATCAACAGAAAAAAGGTTTTACTGGGGTTGGCTCTGCAGTAACCCCTTTGTTGTTTGAAGTCACATTTATTCTCTTTCAAAAGGATGTAAAACTTTCACATTCAGAGTTTCAACATAAAAATGACTGGTAAAGTAGGCAATAATAAGAAAAAGTGCACCATAGGACAAATATAAAGCGCAAGGAGGATCAAAAATTATTGGTCTAAGGAGACCTGTAGATATTCTAGGAAAAAAAGTAATTAATCCCACTCCCTTTCCTTCTGTAAAACAAAATTTTTTTACATGTTTGTGACCATCTGTGATAAAAAAGTGATCTTCTAATGTGTGATCTGCAACAAAAAGTGATCTTAATGCATTTAAGTGTTAGAAGACTTTTATAATATTGTCATGTCATGGAGAATGTTTGTGTTCTGGTTTTTTTCATCTTGCCACTGCCTTTTTTCAATAACAGACATGTAAACACCTAATTTATTACCAATCAAATCAGAGTAGGATAATGAGAAATAAAGCCAAATTTTCAAAAACTTTCCTTCCTCTCTTGGGTCCCTTCCCCCCAGGCTGAACTGCACTCTCAATTTTCTGTACCTCCTCTCACACAGTGCTGCAGGGGGATCAGGAATGCGGGTTCCTGCCAGTTCACCATATTGCCCCTGCTGCTACTTCCTCCTCAGAGGCAGGACTCCTCACACTCTTCCCCTGCTCCAGAAAGAGGGTCTCTTCCACAGCAGACAGACCTCCACCAACTTCTCCAATGCAAGTCCTTTCCATGGGCTGCAGTTCTTCATGAAGTGCTCCAGTGTGGGTCCCTCGTGAGGTCCCAAGTCCTGACAGAAATCCTGCTCCAGTGTGGGTTTCTCTCTCCATGGTGTCACAGGATCCTGTTCCAGCATGGGTTTACCACAAAGTCACAGCCTTGTTCTGGGCATTCACCTGCTCCAGCATCGGGTCCTTCACAGGCTGCAGGTCGATCTCTGCTCCTCTGTGTATCTCTATGGGCTGCAGGGGCACAGCTGCCTCAGCGTGGGCTGCACAACAGGCTGCAGGGGAATCTCTGCTCCAGCAGCTGGAGCACCTCCTTCCCCTCTCTCTTCACTGATCTTGGTGTCTGCAGGGCTGTTTTTGTCATGTTTTCTTCACTCCTGTCTCCGACTGCAGTTGCTGCTGTACAGGGATTTTTTTCCCCTTCTTTAATCTATTATCCCAGAGGTGCTACCATTGTCACTGATGTGCTTGGACTTGGTCAGTGGCCATCTGACACTGCCTCTGTTCAACATGAGAGAGGCTTCTTAGAGAAGTCCTCCCTATACCAAGAGCCTTTACGTGCAAACTCAGTAGAGTGAGACTGAATGCTTCACAAATAAATGATAGAGGCTTCAGGTCTTATATTGCATACATTATTTTATATGTTAAGTGCTTCTTGACACAGGCTTTGAATCCTAGCAATATTGACTTCCAGTTATGGGCTGCACTTGAGGATCAATTATTTTTTAAGGTTAATTAGCATTTAAATAGTTATTAGTAAATATTTGATGCTTTAAAGGAATAGGGATCTCTCCAAGTCTGGGAGACCACAACAGGAGTTTTGGAACCACCTTTTCTTTTCAAATTAGTCTTCTCCCTATTGATTCAAGCATGTTTTATCCTGTGATGGAAGAAAAGGCGAGAGCTGAATCCAGTTTTCTGCTATTTTGGCAAACATTTTGAGCAAGCTTTATGTTTCTTTCTCTTTTTGTTCCATTTAAAAAGAAAAAGCTTTCACTGAAACTCAGAGGATAAAGAGAAGAGGCATTTCATTCACCCAGAACTTCTGTAGGATTCCTGTATGAATACACTTCCCCTATTACCTACCTACAGCCCAACATTCATTTCCAAGACCACTCATCATATCTGGCTCTGGGTTGTGCAAGGGCAATAGATTCTTTCCTTCCAGTGGGAACTGAGTGATTTCATATAAAAGAGATTCTTTGAAATATACTGAATAAGAGCAGCCATCTGTGTTCAGAGAAAAAATGGAAGATTTTATTATTCTAGGAAGAGGTTTTGTACTCTTTTGCACGCTCACAGAATTCTTTTGCTTTAACTTTACCACGTATACTCTAGGTGCAGATACAGTATATGAATAACATCTTCTACAATCTATGCACTCTGGAAACTAAAATAGTAATAGTGAACACTTAACTCTCTTCATCCAGCACTTAACATCTCTTCGTCCATGTTGTGAGATAATTCAAGTATCTAATCAGGTATTGTAAATTCTAATGTGAAGGTGTGCATATGCATCATTGCACACAGAGCCCTTCTTAGATTATTCTGAAAGTCAGGGAGATGGCAAACAAGCTGTGGCAACACCTATATTGTCTCATTTACGGTTTATGAAAATCTGTGTCACAGATTATTTAATATCCAAATAACATGCTGTTAACATCAGTGAACTATCTCAAACCCTGTAAAAGAAAACCAAATAATTAAGTTCAGGAGTAATTTGGGTTTGAGAGCAGTATTCTTGGGTCCAACAACAAAGAGCCTTTCCTCTGCATTTTTAGTTCTTCTGGATCTTATCTCATGGCTTGTGTCATGTGAGCTCACATAGCAACTTGTATCAGCTCTCCTTCTAAACTTCATGCACAACTGAATATTCTAGGTGCATGTTCAGAATGTTGCTGCTACTCTGATCATTGGATGATTTATCCAAAATCTAGAAAAGATCACTCAGTAAGCTCAGTCACAGAATGTCAACCAAGATTCCCAAATACCTGATGTGCATCAAAATTCTCTGTGCAGACATAACCAGAAACCTCTTATCATTAAAAATTATAAAAACAAAAAACAAATCCCTTTCTGAGGAGACCATATACATTGTGTTAAGGAATCTGTACGAAACACTGAGCTACTTCATAGCACTTTGTGTATAATAATGGTCTCTGGGGAGTGGACTCCCAGCAGTTTCAAAGCATAGAGTTCCTCCCCTAACCTGCATGGAACTTCCCCTCCTGATGACTCTGGTTTAGAATTTGTTTATTTCTTGTCAGCCAAATGTCTTCTTACTGGAACCATTACAACCAGAAGCATCACCAGTTTTACTCATTGGCATGGTAGCCTAAGTAGGTGTACATTTAAGTTCAAATGGACAAAAATTTTTGCAAGGTTGGTGTGGATTTCTGCACTTGGAGAAAACGGCTGGCAGCATTTTTAGAAAAGTGTCTTCAGTTTATTTTATATTAATTCTGTAAACTTCCAGTTAGTCTTTGTAGTATTTTTTTGACTTTAATATTCATATGTTTGCATTTGGAAAGAAACAGAAGCATTTCAACATTTGAAGGAATCATAGTAGAAAAAAAGGTGCTGTTAATTTGTCCAGATGAAAATAATAAACTAAATGCTTTCCACTAACACATTCAGCAAATCACTTCTCCAAACCCATTTAGCTAATGTCTATTGAAAAAGCAGTGTAGTTCAGTCATATAATTGATTATAAAGGTAATTAGTTTATTTCCAGATACTCCTTCCAACTCTTGTTTTCCATTCATGTTTATATTTCACTGAGGATGATAAATATTTATAAATACAAGCTGTCTGTGTTAAAGAATTATCGATAAACAATTTTCAAGTCATCCTTTTGTTCATTCTGTCACTTATCATACTCAAGACATAAAATATTTTTAGATACAAGCTGTCTCTGTCAGAAATTACTTTCATCTGATGCTTTCACTGTTGCATTCATCAGGGAATCAGAGAAGTGGAGAATGCTTAAAAGAGGTTTAAATAATAAAGAGCTGTGCATTGCAGCAAAGAGACATTTTTTTCTACCTCAAGTCTTCGAAGTGTTCTCCGATCAGGATACTCCTTCAAAATTTCTTGGATTTACATTTCCACAGTGGAGATTTGAACCTATTATGCCACATTAACACACAAAGTTTCCACTTAGTAAATAAAGCTTCTTTCTGTCTTTAAGCTATTTATTATTCCTGGAGAAAGATTCCTGCAAAGGAATGTTAGTGAGCAGTGCTACACCTTGCTCTGAACCCAGAGCCTGCAACCCTTTTAATTTACTCAGGATAGAGGTCAAATGGATTAATACTGATCCACTCATAATCCAGAGCATTTTCCAACCACAGTGGGACTTGTAATGAGATCTTGTCCTTCCTTTCTCTCTGTGTAGCTCCAACACTGGCTCTACACTCTAACAGAACAAAAACTTAATTATGATTATGTGATTCTTTCTAATGATGAAAATGAAGACTAATCATGAAGGATGACATATTACAACTTTAATACAATTACCAATGTAATTCTGACTGGAATCTCTCTGCAGCACAGTTTGACATATAAATGAACCAGAATAAAAAGATTCTCAATCACAATTTCTATTGTAAAGGGTATCTACTCTGGATTTTGAGCGTGTTTCATACCAAGTTTAATTTCTATCAGTAGCAGTGAAGGGAAGAAGAAAAATGTTCTGACACCATTGCAGAGGCTTATAAGCATGTGAAAGAGCATTGCAACAAAATGTATGTCTAAATAGTGACAAGTTAGGAGCAGAAAAAACACTTTCAAAGAGTATCACAGATGAAATAAAGACTGGTTGAGACAAGTAAATTGAGAAATCACTAATTTATTAAATACTTATATGTGTTTATTTCCAGCTGTTATCTGTGCTGTTACCACATACAAATTGATACTATATGAAAAACAAATACTGCTGATCTTTATGTGCCCTCAGCTTTTCTTAGAAGGCATTGAGCAAGTCAGAATCAGAATAGAAGGCTTTTGGCAAGGTTAGTAATCACAGAATTATAGGATGGATGAGGCTGGAGAGAACCTCTCCTGGTCCAGCCTCTCTGGTCAAACAGGGCAACCTGGAGCCTGCTACACAGGATTATGTCTACATGACTTTTGAATGTCTCAGAGGATGGAGACTTTACAGCCTCTCTTTGTAACCTGCTCGAGGCATAGATCCAGCTCTCATCTTAGAAGCAAGATCCTTGATAGTATATTAAAATACACAGGTGGCTAGGATTGATTTTCAGAATTTTTTTCAAGGAATCTGAATTCAAATCTCTGTGAGTGGGGAAAAAAAAGAAGGAGAAGGGATAGACACTGACATAAAAATAAATCAATAAGTATCTCTATAAAAATAAAATATCCATTGGCTGTAATTTTTAATTATCTAGCTGGGCCAATCCATTCCTAGCTGGGATCTGTGTATTCCCTACTACAACACACACACACACACATCTCAGTATATTACACAAGGTTTTTTAAAGGAATTCACGACTGTAACAGTATCCAGAGGGTCTTGGGCATAAACTCTATAAAGACAAACCACACTCATAAGCAGGGGGATCAAATCCTGTCAGAAGCTGCAACATCTGGAGCTGTGAATAACTTTCTGTATGCATCTAGATCTATAAAATTTAGCATTGAGTTGAGTTTATAATGTATATGCTTCTGAAACGGTTGTTATTTTTTGTTGTTAGTGCCATAAAAAATAAAGTCCACATTCAGTTTTCAGATTATGAGGGATTTTACATTGTATTATACTGTTTAGGGTTTTATAGTATTCATCCTTCTCTTTTCAGGTTCCAAGCTCTCATGGGATTTTATCATAATTCTTTCCAGACTGCCAACTGGAAATATATATTCATATAATATACGTGTATGCATGTGTTTGTCTAATTCTTATATTGCTTGAAAGTTGCTCTTGTCTAGGAGAGAACTCTGCAGAGTAGCCAAGATGTAAACATCTCAGTTATCTGGCGGAGAGTTTCCCATATTCAGCAAAACAAAATGGTGGAGACTGCTTTTTAAGATCTTCAATTTAATGCTGAGTTACCAAAGCTGTTGTTTTCTTCAGTCTTTTGCATCTCATTGGATACATCTAAGATATTACAGTCCTCAATTCAGGTTTCTTCTGCTTATTAAGTTCAAAACCACATAATCTGTCTTTTAAGAGTTACTTGAACTAAACCAGCATCTATTTATATGATGTATGTAAGGAGTTATCACATTACAAAAGCAGTTCTGTAGGTGTTGCTCTGATATTTGCCCCATGCTGCTTATGCAATTTTTGCCTGCTAATGTTATATATTTATGTAGTAAAGGGATTGGTGATATGTTTACACTGTAAATGTTCACACCATATCAAGTGCTTCTGGAACATAAGGGCCTAGGGAGTGACCTAAGATATAGGTGTTGCTAAACTTAAAGATCCACATTTTTCATTTAAATATTTTTTTACATTTGGAAGCTTGCAGCTAGGATCTGAGATCTCAGTGATTCAAGTGCTCACAGGCTTCTAATTTCTTCATTACAATATAACAATTGAAAGGAAACTTGGAGAATCGCATCTTGGATTTAGGAAGATGTGAGGTTTTTCTGTCCCTTTTAATCTGGTGTCTTACATGTTAGTGTTTCAGAGTTGAATGACAGCTATTCAAGGGAGCTCCTTAGACTTTAAAGGTAACTGCCTAGTTTTATTTGAACTATAGAAGTTGGAGATTCTCTAAGGACTGAGCAGTGGTCATTACCTACCTGGATTTCTCCAAGGATTTCAGTACATTACTACAAGTCTTTCAGGATTCACACAGCCTGATATAGAGAAACTGATGTGTGACAGTTTAGACAAGTGATCTATGCACTGGCTGGAGAATTGGGATCCACCCATCTGGGGAGCAGCCCAGTGGAAAGGGTCTTGGGATTCCCAGTGGACAAGTTCAGTGTTAATGAACAGGGTTCTTCTGCAGTAAAAAAAAAAAAACAACAGGGTACTGCATTTTATTTGCTGTTGTGGAAAGTGTAATGGGTACTTTATCATGGCATTTAGGTGCTTTAGTCACATTTTGGTAATACCTAAACTGTCATTCCCATCATAACTCAAGCATGGAAGAGAAGAGATACTGAAATGGAAACAAATGTCCTTCTCATCTGGTGCTACCATCAAAAGCAGATGCATAGAAAATATTATAATAACACAGGAAAAAAGACTAGTACCTCCTTTGAATAATCTGTGAGCCTGCAAACATTTGTGGTTAAATAAATCCCAGCACTTCACTTTAACTTCTCACGTACCTCACGGGTTTTGAGGGAGAGATTGTACATTGCATCTTTTTCATCTATTTTACCATCAAATCTCTAAGGCCTTGGATAAAAATTGTCTGCTTCTGGTGTCTTATTACTGTCTTTTTTTTTTTTTTTTTCTTAGACTTCTCCTGGGGGAGCTCAAGTTGAAACACATCTTAAATCTTTTCCCAATTAAAAAAAAAAAAAAAAAAAAAAAAAAGAGAGGGGGAAAAAAGGAGTGGGTGAGTGTTCTGATTGGAAAATCTGTACATGTTCTTCAACAGTGAACACAGCCACAAAGTGTCTTTTCAGCTTTCTTCTGTGACTTTATTTTTCCTGAAGGCTCCTTTTATAGCTCGATAATCTGTGGGATTTGAAGTCTCTCAGAGTTCTTCCTTCTGATGTGTTTGAAGAAAGATTTATTAATTTTTATGAATTTTGCTTGTTCTACCTCAAGCTCTTCTTTCACCCAGGTTTATAGAGTTTTTTAACTTTCCAGATATTACTTTTCTTCCATTTTCTTCATTTCAACGTGATCCCAGTTCTTTCAACACTGCTTTCAAATAACTCCCCTTTCTCCTGCCTTTTAACCAGGCCTGCTTCTTTTCTCAGGACTTTTATGAGTAGCATAGATTTGTTCTGTGCTTCTAATACAGCTTCTCTAAGAAGTCTCGAAGATGCATGTAACTTTATAAGGTTTTAGTTCCCTTAACTGCTCTTTTAAACCTTTTTTTCTTTTTTTTTTTTCTTTTTTTTTTTTTTTTTTTTTGTTACAACAGTCTTTCAGATTCTTAAGATTACATGGCATTAATTTACGGAGACACAGAAGAAGAACTTGGTTTTTATTTTAAGAATTCATGTGTTTTAAGTAAGAATTTATTTTCTTTTCCTTATCTCTTTGGACTTGATCTCGTTTAGGGTCATAGTTACATTGTTACTACTAAATTATAGTGATAGGAGGGAAGGATGGTGCTCCCACTTTCTGCTAGTGCAGTTTCTTCCCTAGGACCAGTTACGGTGCATTTACCAGTCAGCCGTGACTGGCAGTGTGCCTGCAGCTGTTCTTGGTGTACAAAAGATGATGACTGCCAGTGTCCCTACGAGCTGTCTGTCTGCTCAACTTTCAAAACACAACACGTACTTTTTGGTGCTTTGCTTCAAAATTGGATTGTGGATGGGAGATGGTGTTTTTCAAAAGATTTAAAGACCTTTAGGGAAATGTTCAGGAGGAATCCTAATACTAAGAATTTTCCAAATGACACAAGTTTTGTTTCCAAAGTTCATTTTTCATAAAGTAGCACTGAAATTCATTAAACTTCTTATTTCTAATGTGTCTTTGGCTCAAATAACAGTTTCCTAATTTTCTTTCTGAATCACCCACATGTGGCAAAATAGTAGGGTTTTTTTTCCTGCGTTTCTCTAATTATAACATCAGCAGTGTTTTCTTTGGTAACAATTGGTGAAGGAAGTAGGACTTTCTCCTATAACGCTGTCTTAAGAAAAAGATTCAAGGTCCATGTGGTGATTTGGAATTTAGAATTATTTATGTTTTAGTCCCTGTGTTTTTTTTCACTTTCTGTTTTCTGCACAAACAGGCATAACACTGGGGGCTCCTTAAAGCAATTTCTGTAAAAAGATTATTCAAAATTCCCAAAATAAACATAAATAATTTCACATTAAAATAATTCCTCCACCTTTTCACAACTGTTAAACGTTTCAGCATCCTTGCCTCAAAACTGGAGGGACATGGACTTGATGGATTCACATGTGGGTGGATAAAATCCACCTGGTTTGTCACAGACCAAGAACTGCAGTCAGCAGCGCAATGTCCAAGTGAAGATCAGTGATGAGTGGTGCTCCTCAGGGGTCAGTATTGGAACCAGGATTGTTTAAAATATCTATTGGTGACATAAACAGTGGGATTCAGTGCAGCCTCAGCAAGTTTGACATGGCATCATGATGTGTTATGCAATTGACACACTGGAGGAAGGGGAAGCCATCCAGACAGACCTCAACAAGTTTGAAAAGTGAGTCCGTGAAAACTTCATGAAGTTCAAGAAGGCCAAGTGTACTGTGCTGCAGCTGTATTTGTTTTAAAAATCCTTTTATTTATCTTGGGTCTGCTGTCATTATTTTAAGGCTAGGGTTTTTTACTCTAAAAATAGTATGTCACTGAAGTCTCCAGACTCTTGCCATCAGTAAAACTCTCAGGAGTTATTTGGAAAAGCTAAGTAACTGGTCGGTGAAACTAATGCTTCTTAGTACCCTTAATTATTTTAACTTTTATTTTCATTCAGATATCTTAACCTTAATCATTTTAATAGGGTTTAATTTCCAGAAAAATTTTGATAATCTAATACATTTTATAACAGTTTACATTGAAAAGCCCTGGAAAAATGGAAAAAATAGCATTGGACTTCCAGTCTAGTGTTAGATAGCTATATATGTTGACATTTGATCCCACTCATTCTTGGATTTTTTTTTATAGTTATATCAATATGTAAAATAAAATTCTTTTGATAAAACCATGAACCTCTAATTCAGATCTTGCTCTTCTTCAGGGACAGGTCAATAATCTATATTGACCTTTGGCTAAGACACTACTTAAACATAGTTATCAGCAGCTGATGAAAGAGTTTGTCACAGGTAATCAAATAGTTTTCTTTTAGTAGATCTCATTGACAATGGATGGCAGATTTATTAATTTATTCAACAAATGCACCAAGGGAAAAAAGTAAGGATCTGAATACTATTCCAAAGGTCATGCCTCAGTCTCAGAACTAAAAGCTTCACTGCAGTTCCTTGCCTGGCACAAGGCAACAGGGTTCAGTTATTATGTTCTTACTTACATGTAAGAGAATGCATTAAACTGTATAATCAAATTTTGCCATATTTTCAAAACAAAGGAAATGGCATGTTCCTCATCAGAATTAGGCTCAATAGTTATCTGTCATTTTAATCACAGTATATTTTCTATTACTTCTTATGCTTGCATCTTAGATATTTTTGTCAAAAATGTTTCAGTGTGTCCTTTTGAATCTCTTCTATTATGCTTAAACTGTCTTAATTCATCCTTACACTGCAATACTCTAATACTGTTTTATGGTGGCAATTTCATGAGATGCGTCTCTTGTTTCCTTAGACATTTTTACTGAAAAGCACTAATAAAGTTAGCAAACAATAATGTTTAATATTAACTATCAATTAATTTAAAAAATACTAAAGAACCAAATGTTGGTTTGTTTGGGGTTTTTTAACACAGAACTAAATAAAGAAAATAATTTCCAAATTTTTATGCAAACCATTGAGAGTCTTATTTTCTTCTCTTGTCAATCTTTAGTATTCTCAGTCAGTCAGCTTTCTGAAGAATTTCTAACATATTGCAGAGAAACAAATGTCAGCTTTATTGCTTTGTACTATTCTGGATCAAACAGAGGAAAACTGAGTCTAGGTGAATGAAAAATATTATTTTACCAACTAAATCAAACTTTTTCATAAACAGAAGTCATTGCATGTGAAGCGCTATACAGCTGTATGCAATGCACTTTAGAACAATAAACTTGTTCTTTTCAAAAGGGTTGACAGAATGAAAAGGTTCCAGAACTTAGCAAAATAGTTGTAATAACTTTCACACGTTGAATAATTTCATCCTTTTTAAGAAAAGATTAAATTTTGAGGTGGAAAGCTGGTGGCCAGTATGCCATATTGCATTTAGAGGGCATTTACTAAAACTCCTTCAAAAGTCTTCTGTGAATATTTGCAGCATTTTAGACTACTTAAATTTCTTCTGTCATTGTGAGGACTTTTTTTTTTCATCAGACCCTTACTTTCTCAGAACGAAAACTGTTCTATTTTAACATCTTTATATTTTATTTTTTTTCCTCTGCTTGATATGACCATAATTCATACAATAATTTTAATATAATGAGAATTTTAATATTTTAAGGCATTTAAAAACATGAGCACTGAACTATGAGTACTCTGTTTTGGATATTTAATACTTTTTCTTTTGTGTTCTCCTATGAAAATATATAAAATACCCATCTACTTTGTGACTCACTGAGAATGCTAAATCATGCTTACTCTAACATAGTAGCTTGTTTATCCAACTAAATATCCTAATGCAGGTGAATTTGCATACAGCATAAAGAAATGTTTTAGGGGAAAGTACAAAAATATAGTTGAACATTAGTGGGTATTGTACTAAAAATCAATTACAATTTTAGTCATTGAATCAAATAAACTATCCCTGCCAACCCTTCAAGCTTCATTTTAATATTCTATATAAACTCAGGACCATTTGTCTTTCTAAAATATGAGGTTATCTTGCAATAAATTTAAATGTAGTGTGTGAATTATTTATGTATAAGGCAGCATATCTGGATAATTCTATTTTTCTCTGAAGGATTTTCTCACTTTAATGGAATTTTATAGATATATGAACTACCCTTCTGTGCCTAGGATGTCAGACATTTTTTTGTCATATGTGTACTTTAAGTTACACCCAAAATGCAGCAATTCCAATTTGGCTGTTCACTAAAATCTGGTTTTTAAAAAATAATAATATAAAAAAATCCACCACACCTCCAAAAATCCGAATCCAAAATAAACAAACCAAAATAACCCCAAAACAACCACAAACAAAAAAAACCAACCCAAAAAACAAAACAAAACAGCAACAAAACTACAACAAAAACCAAACAAACTAAACACAATCCCCAACGAAACAAACAAACAAAAAGACAAACTACAAGAACAAAACACAAAACATTCTCAGTAAATCCATATGTGAGTGATCCATAATTGCTTTCCATAGTCCCATTTCTGGGAACTCATGAAATTATTATTACAAAGAATACTTTATTACTGACCTTTCATTCTGCTGGGATGTTTCCTTTTATACAGGTTCTACACAACAGCAGAGTTTGTGTGAAAGAAGAGAGGTAGGAAAAGTTTCATAATTATATTTCCTGTATATTTGTTACAGACTTTTATCATGGCTTTTAGGGATGTGTGGCTACTAACAACCAAGTATTGCCTTCCTGAAGTCTATGAATGGGCAAAGTAGCTCGTGACTCTTAAAACACTTTCTCAGTCTTCTAATAATTCTCACTGTCAAAGAAAGCTGCTAGAGTAGAACAATCAGGTATGGAGCTATTATGTGGAGCTTGAGAACTTATTATATCTGACACACTCTCTAATAATCTGCATGCTTGTTCTTTAACATCCATATACCTAGGGCTCCCCCTCCTCCTCACAGTACTAGCAATGATTATAATTCCCAGTATCTAAATATGCCTTTGGCATGTTATACCCCTTGTTAGAATCACAGAAAATGTTGATTGCAAATTAGTTTCTAAAAATCAAAGTTGTAGATATTACAACCTGACATTATTATTAAAAGATAGATCTAATAATGTTGTTTCTACAAGTGGCTAGGGACCTTGAAAGACCAATCGATTTTTAACATATATCAAAGCACATTTGTTCTATTCGTTATCACTTTTTTTTCCCTCTTCTTTGTCCTTTTAAAAATTATTTTATTAAATTCATAATTGTTCTTTTTGTTTAAATTTTGATCCCTTATTTGCATATAATTTGTCTCAATTTGAAATCCAATTTCCAAGTGTATGTTATCATGAATTTTTCATCTCTATTACTTATGCATAAAAGCAATGACAGTGTACATTAAATATGCTTCAAAGTATTAATGATCTATTTAATACTGGTTCCTTGAGAAGGCATGTTAAGCAAAAAAACCAAGTATTTTAAAATAGAAGAAAGGGAAGTGCAAACTTAAATCTACATAAGTATCATTACAATTTCTATTGGATTACTACAATATTGTTTCAAATTGTTACTGTATCAAACTGTATAAAACAACATCTTGCAAAAAACCCACTGCTGTTCCTTTGTAGTCTTTTGCTTAAACATTTATTTCTGCATTCATGTAGGTTTCATAACTGTATGTATTGGCAGTTTATGCCCAAATAATATATTATTATTTCACTATTTCATAAATACTTTAGATAAGGATATACATTTTTATTCTAGGAAATTATACAAGTGAAATAATATTTGTTATTTATTTTATTATTGTATATAGTAATAGAGAATATTTAATAAAACAGAGCTTGAAATCGATATGAGCTACTCTATCCTTTCACTGAGTATCCTAATCTTTGAAATCTATTGGAGATTGCATCTCCTCAGGCATGCTGCTGCAGTGTTTTGCATTCATATAATTAGAAAGCTTTTCTCAGTCTTCAATGTAAGATTTGCTGTAATGAAGACTGCTGATGACTCCTTGTTGTCATTGGTGGACTCAGGAAAATAATGTAAAACTGGTACTTTTACCACAACACTTTGAACATCCCAGTCTCTTTTGCTCTAGATAAACTTCTTGACCAAACAATAATGCCTTTGAGATGGTTTAAAACTGTCTTCCTCCTAAACCCCAAATTTATTAATTTGGTCTTGAATTATATTCACAGTGAGTAGAAGTATTATTTCCTGTGTTTTCTATCTGACAGTCTTACTAGCATAACCCAAAATACTGTTTTTCTCGTTTATAGGACATCAGGTTGTAGACTCCTATGAAGCTTGCAGGCATCTGCCAGATATTCCTTATTTTATGTTTGTTCGCTTTTAAAGAGTAGAATTATGCACTTGTTTTTATTGGATATTATCTTGTTGATCTCAGAACTTCTCTCACTTTATCAAAATTATCTTCATCCTGTCCAGAAGAGTGTTTGCTCTTCTTCCTATCTGTTTACCATCTGTGATTGGTCCAACTGCTGTTTTTATTTCATCAATTTGGCTGCTAACAAAAATGTTTCAAAGGATTGAGCTAGAGGCCTTCTCAGAATATAAAATATAGCATCTCCTTCTGTAGAAATGTTTAACCTATAACATATATTCTTTCATTAATGAATGTGCACAGGGAGTTGTTATTAACATTTCTGTGGAAGGATGGCATGTCAAAAGCTTTATGTGGCATTTTTGCTTTTGCTGCTTGTGGTCTTAAAATACTACTTTAGCTACCCTATGAAAATAGTAAATTGGATTTTACTAGATTTTTTTTGTTTGGTTTCTCTTGCATTTTCTTTTACATGGCTTTTAAATCTTACTTAATATTCCCTCAATTCTTTTAAATGTATATTTGATGTGTAGTTCCCATTTTCTATCTCATTACATGCTAAGAGTAACTGCTTTATAATGCCTTGCTATTTTGTTGCCCTTACATCTTTTGAGAGACACTTTATAGCCTTCCCTTTCCTGTTTCTTAGTGACTGATACTATAGCCACTTGATATAAAAATATTATTTTTTCTACGTTTTGATTTCACGTCAGATGGAATCACTTTGCTCAAAAGATGTTGTCAGAGCTGTTACTTTTTCATTGGATATCTGTGTCTTCCTCAAATATATCAATCAGAGTATTTATCCTAAAGCACTTACAGATGAGTTAAAAGCATTTTCTTGCACTGCTCCATGAAAATTTAAATATCCATTGATTTATTGTTTGTATCATACAACACACTTATTTATGCTTGTTACCACACAAAGACAACAGCTTGCCCACTATTAAAACCCTTTCTATCTAAATAAATATCTTCCAAGAATTTCTAAATATTTAACTTGTCTAGTGTCTGTCAGAACATTTCCACTAACTCCTGTTAGAACTCTACTATCTAGGTAGCTGTCTTGGTTTTATTACCTATAGACTTTTTACAGATCATAAACAGACAGGTAGAGGTGCAAACACTCCTCAGGACAGCATAATTACCTGGCAAAATCATTCTGTGACTTCAGATTCAGGAATATTACTTCCCTGCTTCAAATGGTATCATTAAGGCAAAGACTTTCCAGTACCTTGTCAAGGATTTCCTTAACAGACCAGCAGCAGTGAAAGGATTTAGGGCCTTAGGGCCTTCATATTCTGAGTTTTCTTCTTCCGTTAAAACTAGAAACTTAATCAAATCAACAGAGTCAGTTTATTGCTGTATCTGGAGATCTAATGTTGCAGGTGCTGTGGGAATCTCAATTTGAAAAACACAGTAAATCCACAGAAATCTATAGAAATAGAATTAGAAACAGGCAAAAGAATGACAGGAAGATGGTTTCCTTCAGAAAGTATTATGACAATATTTACACTGGTTTTTATACTTTTAAAAACTTACTATATTGTTTAATGTTTAGCACTGCAGACATGAACCTCTGTCTCTTTTATCAACGTAGGTCTTATCTTGTGTTGACAGTAGATTGGATGCTCTATTTGAATAAATCATGACTATGACAGTAAGAAACTTTTAATGACTTACTGTATAATTGTATGTTTTTATCATTATTTTACAGACTAACTGTGCTAGCTAAAAGTTAGTCAGGTTTTTCAGAGTTTTCTAAAGTCATTATGCAACTATTTTAAGTTTTTTCTTCCCTCTCATCCCTTTTTGGGAGGCATAATTTGCCATAAGTATTTAAAAAATTATCAAATGCAAGTTTTTAATAATGCTGGATTTATAACCTCTGTATTCCAGATGAAAACCTTCCTTCCTACTTGAGAAGACAACACACTTTGTTCAGTAATAATGTTTAGACATTAACAAAATAAAGGATCAATCTCTGTTTAAATTCCTCTCACTAACTGCCATGGACATTCATTACAGATTCTAGCAGTGTTAAAAATGCTGCTCATCAGACTGGTTGATCTATATATAGCAGAAAAATTCATTCTTTTTTAACACAGAATCACAGAATGGATCAGGTTGGAAGGGACCACAGTGGGTCATCCAGTACAACCTCCCTGCTCAAGCAGGGTCATCCTAGAGCACGTGGCACACGATTGTGTCCAGGCAATTCTTGAACATCCCCAGTGAGGGATTCTCTCTGGGCAGCGTGTTCCAGTGCATGGTCACCTGAACAGTAAAGAAATTCTTCCTTGCATTTGGCTAGAACTTCCTGTACATCAGAGTCTGCCCCTTGCCTCTTGTCCTGCTGCTTTGCACCACCAAGTAGAGCCTGGTTCCATCCCCCTGACACTCTCCCTTCAGATACTTATAAACATTGATAAGGTTCCTTCACTGTTGTTTCTTCTGGAGCTGCACAGGCCCAGCTCCCTCAGCCTGTCCTTATTAGAGGGATGCTCAAGTCCCTTGATAAACTTGGTAGCTCTCTGCTGGAGCTGCTCCAGGAGCTCCATGTCTCTCTTGCACCAAAGCCCAGAACTGAACACAGCACTCCAGATGTGGCCTCACCAAGGTTAAGTAGAGGGGAAGGATCACTTCCCTCAACCCGTTGGCAGTGTTTTTCCAGGACACCATTGGCCCTTGGCCATAAGGCAATGCTGGCTCATGGACAGCCTGTTGTCCACCGTGATCCTCAGTTCTTTCTCTGCTGCTTTCTTCTGTTTTTCTATGACTGTTACCTTTCTTTAAGTTATCCTTTTGGGGTCTAAAACTTGATTTCAAATTACAGAAATGTTATAAACATATATTCTACTTATCTGTCTTCTTCAAATCAGATCTTAAGTGAAAGCATTGCTAGAGCTGGATATGCCCGTTTCTGAAATATAGCCCAAGATTTTTCATTCTCTTAATATTTCTGCAGTGTTTTCAAGTTAGTCTACAGATAGATCCTCTCTAACGTGCAATTGAAACAGTAAGAGAACAATGCAATTAGATGTACTTCCCCTATGACTGTGCAGAATTGAGAAAAAGGTTCATTCTTAGCTTTAGAAACAGTACATTGCTAATCAACACAGGAAAATTAAGGAAACATAGGTATGCTTTCAGGAGTTATATGAGACATGCTGAGAAGTCGACACTGAGGAAGAGAAAAATGATAAACAGTAGAAAGTAATTTCACAGATTTATTAATGAAATAATCCATAATCCCAAATTGGCTTAAAATGTGAACACCTGTGGAATGACAAGCAAGGTAGTGTTAATGAAAACATTAAAGATAAATCATGCTGATGTCTTTATGCTCACTGTCCTGTGATAGAATAATATATCCATTTCAGTGACAAAGTATTTCATCTGACATTGTTCCAGTATTTTTAGAATCAATTGGCTGAATTCCTGTGAGCTTCAATCTGTACCGTCTTTGCAAAACTTTAAAAAAAGTATTTAAAAAAAATACTAAAGCTATAGAGCTACTATACTACATCTTGGGAAAGTAGAGTTTAGGCTGCTCTAAGTACCTAAGTACTAGTTAGTAAATTTCCACAGAAATCTGAGTTGGTAAAATGGGGTCCACACATGTTAGTCAGTTTTTAAGAAAAATCTTTTAAGAGTGCAGGAATAGGCAATCCCAATGCATTGAAAGTCAAGCAAGAGAGGCAGAAGGCTAGCCTGTCTGAAGAGTGATGTCCTTTAGAACCTAGGCAGGAAAAGAAAATATATGGATTCTGGAAGCAAGGTCAGGCTATACAACAGGACTGTAGATATGCTGTTAACCACTATAGGAAGAGAATTCATGTAGCCAAAGCTAAGTAGGAGTTAAAGCTGGCCAATATATTGGTGGACAACAAATGACGGTTTTAGGTACATTGACAGCAAAAGGAGGCCTAAAAAACCATTGATTTGTTACTTGATGGGGCTGATCACATCACGAATATGGGTGAAGATAAATCATAAATATTTATTGCCTTCTTCAGTTTTGTCTTTAACACCAGTCATGGGCCTTGAGGCCCTGGGATGGAACACTGTGATTGTTCCCTGGGTTCTCTGGGCTCTCCAGAGGTTCTCTGGGATGGAACACCTTGACTGACCATGAGTGGTAAGCTCCCAGATGACTTTGAATTGGCACAGTTTGCTGCTGTAACTCAATGCAAATAAGTCTGTGGGACCTGGTGGGATTTACCCCAGGGTAATGAAATAGTGCACTGATGTTATTGCAAGATCTACTGTAGTTATATATCAACAATCTTAGGAATCTAGAAGAATTCCAGGTGACTGGGAGATGGCAAATATTTTTCCAGTTTTTAAAAAGGGCAAGTAAGAAGACTCTTCCAGTTTTCAAAAGGATAAGGAAGAAGACCCTGCTAATTATAGGCCTGACAATCTTGCTATTGAGCTTTGTAAAATTATAAAAAAGATTATCCTGAGAGTTAATGAAAAACCCTTGAAAGATCATGCAATGATTGGTCAAAGCCAACATGGATTAATGAAGTGAAAACTTATTAACTTATTACAAGGATACTTCTCTAGTGAATGGAGAGAAGGCAGTAAGCATGTTTTTTTGGATTTTAGCAAAGGTTTTGATACCATTTCTCACAACATTTTTATGGGAAAGGTGTCCAGCACATGGCTGAACATGCATACTATTACGGTAGGTGAACAATTGGCTGAAAGGAAGGGCTCAAAATGATGCAGTAATGGAGGCAGCATCTAAATAGCAGGCAGCCACAAGTGGTGTTCCCTCACGGCTCAGTTTGAGAGAAAATTCTCTTCAATGTTTCTGTTAATGACCTGGACACAGGAGTTATGTCACACAGAGATTGCTGAGGATAATAAATTAGGAGGAGTCATTGATTTCCTTGAGAGTAGAGAGGCCTTAGAGAACAATATTGATAATTAGAATAATGGATAAATATCAATCACCCAAAACTGAGCAACAACCAATACTGGATTCTATACTTGGGACAGTATAATGCTTTGTTTCTGGGGGCATGGATAGACTGGGGGACATGAGGCTGAAATGAAGTTCTGCAGAAAGGGATCTGATAGGTTTGTTTGCTGTGAAGTTCAATATGAACTAATGGTGTTCCCTGGCAGCCAAGAGGGCCAAAAGTATCCTGGGGTTCTTTAAGCAGAGCACAGCTGACTGGTCAAAAGGATTGGCTATCCCACTCTATCTCAGCATCGATGCTGCCTCACCTCAAGTTCTGAGCACAGTATTGGGCTGTGTCAGACACCAGAGTCTGATTAAGAAGTAATACTGAAGAACAATGAACAAATTACATAAATATTTGTGCTACATGAGCTCGGTTTGACTCCCACCTTCTGATATTTATCCATGAAATTGCCTGTGAGGAAGTACAAGCTGCCTACAATCTGAAAGACATTTTGAATTAGTTGCAAAGGTATGTGAACTAGCAGCTGTCTTTCAGAGGAATTAGTATGTAAACTTAATGATATACTGCTCTGCTCTGAGCTGCAGTTCATGGTGCACCTATGTGCCAAGAAAAGAAATATGGCTAAGGGGAAAAGAGGGTCATTGTTTTCCCAAATCATTGTATTCATCACTCCTGCATATAGGAAGACAGAACTGTTAACTATCAGACACAGAAGATCTTTTAAAAAGTCATTGAGGCAAAAGCTTAATTCTATTTTCAAGGCATTAAACAACAGTAGTTTTCATTTGCTATGTTTTGTTTTCTTCCCATCCATTTTGTTTTCAGCACAGGACTGCAGGCTGTCTTGCAATTCAATATTTGTGGATATACATTTTTATCCATCAGTAATACAGATTTTAAAATCAGTGTTAACTGTCAATTTTGTTGATGATGCACAAGGCAGAATAGACCACAGCTTGTGGTTTTACAGGCTTTTGTCAGCAGTATTGACAGCAGTAAAACCCTGAAGCAGAACCTACACAGAAAGCAGATATGTGCACTAACAAGATGTTATTTTTAGAGTTTCTTTTCTAGCTCATAGCTTTTTACTGGCAATATTTTAATTGGTCCAATGCCAACATAAAAAATATAACATTTTACAGCTGTAATCAAAGTACACTTGGGAACTATTTGACCCAGTAATATAATTCCCCTTCTGTCCCAATACAAGTACACTTAATTAAATATACTCCAGTCTTTTCCTAATAAAAGACATATTTCACCTCTGGCCAGTCCATAGGTTGTACATTAAGCTCAGGCTTCCAACTATACAGCAAAAGAACATAATGAGAGAAATAGAAAGGGGGAGGTTTGCATTTTTTTTTTTTTTCAAACTATATTTTAAAAAGAAGTGTAGCTGTAGAAGAAAAAAAACACCCCTTGAACTTTTTTTTCCTCACTCTTATGAAATAACAACTGTAACTTACTTAACTTTTAACAAAATTACTGACAGGTAATATCATTAAATTCTCATTACTGGAAACAGCAATTTTAAAGAATGAATGATGATGGTATTAATTTTCACATATTAAATACCTTAATAGCAAAAGTTTAAAAATAAAGTCTTTTGTGAATCATTAACAAATCTAACCTAGAAATTTCACTTTATTGCTTGTGTCTGTTAAGCATTTGATCGTACCTTGTTTAGCCAACATGACAATTTAAAAATACTTTATGATCTTGTCTATCACCCTGCTTTTCTTAAGGAGAAGGACTAGAGTCGTGACAAGTGTTGCATGTTTTCATGTTGTACTTCTAGGATTGCTTATGGTGTGTGATAAGTCCTAGGATTCTTTAGTCAGCGGTGCTGAGACCACACCAGGAGTGCTGTGCCCAGTTCTGAGCTCTTCAGTACTCTCTCCACATGGACATGGTGGAGAGAGTCCAAAGAAGGGCCACAGAGATGATTGGCTTTCCTCTCTCCCATCAGGAAAGCCTGAGAGACCTGGGATTATTCAGCCTGGAGAAGGGAATGGTCAGGAGGGAACTCATGAAGGTTTGTAAATAGCTGAAAGCGGGGGGTGTGAAGAGCATGGATCCAGGTTCCTTTCAGGAGTTCCCAGTAGCAGGGAAGAAACAACAGGCACAAACTGTTATGCAGAAAGCTCTCTCTGAACCTTGGGAAGCACTACTTCATTGTGAGTGACTGAGCGACTGAGCTCTGGCACAGCTTGCTCAGGGAACTTGTGGAGATACTCAAAAGGACCTGGATGTGCTCTGGGGAAATGGGGTCCAGGAGATTTTGTTTGAGCAGGTGGGTTGGACAAAATGAAGTCCAGAGCTCCCTTCTTCAGCAGTTCTTTCCTCAGCCATGTTGTGATTCTGATGTTATAAATTTCCCCACATCTCCCTTTATAATTTCAATGTTTTTTTCAAACTTCAAGTATCAAGTGAAATTTTCCCTATGGGATATCTTTTCCTGAATAATGAAATTATAATAATAGTAAAAACAATAATAACAACAACAACAATTTATAATCTCAGCAGAAAAGGTAAAAGTAAAATATTCTGGTTTAGAGGAGAGAAGAATAAGAGAGAAGCAAGGAGAGCAGGAGAGAAGGGAGGAGGGAGGGAAGAAGGACTAATAATATGATAAAAATAAGTCAGACAGAAAACCCCTACTTTTGCTCAGATTTGTTCAATCACAGTCCTACAGACTAGAGAGATCAGTAACCTGAGAGAAGCCCCAAGGGTTGGATGGATGGAACAGAACAGGATGTCGCACTGTTTGATTTGTTAAACACACAGATGGTGGCCGTTGAGAGCACACTCCAGAACAACTTGTACAGTACTGTAGCAAGGCAAGTCACTAATCATATATTGCTCAGTTAATCAATCATTCACCTAAGAGAGAACAGATGGCATAATTCATAAAGAGTCAACTACAAGTGTGCAAAAGGGCTCATCGGTATTTCTGTCCTACCCTTGTAATCTATAAATAAACTTGTTTGGTTTTTAGATTGGCTAGATGTTCACTGTCAAACTGAATTCACTGGCATGCTTATCTCGTCTGAAAGATAATTTTAAATGAATGTATCACTAATAAATTATTTATCCATAAGCTCAGATAAGAATGAGAGTCAATAATAAACAATGTCAAGATAAAATAAACTTTGGGAGTCTCTGTAAGAAGTTAATAGAGCAATGGTTCCAGCAGTTCTTACAGTGATGGCACAAAGTCAGTGATGACATTAACCTGATGTTACTGCCAGAGAGAGAGCAAGGTGTAGTGCCTTGTATGTGGTCCATCAAAGCCCTATAGAAAGAATCAGGAGACTGGTATTTGAGTTGGTACCTAAGTCCTAGTGCACTCTTGTGAAACCTATTCAGACTCCTAAAGTTCTGGTTCCAAACTCGTCCATAATCAATTCAGTTACACAGAGTAATCTATTACCTCTCTTTCCCTCATTAATATAATGTTTTACACCTTGCCTGGAGGTCTTGGTAAAACAAACAGGTTCCATGAAGTAAACAAAGTGGTGCAAAAAGTGTGACAGCAAGAAATGTTTGCCTTTAGTGTGAAAAAATGGTTGCCACTTCCTGATGGGGAATTTTCCATGAAATAAACATTGGTTGAATCTTCTGAATGAATAGGGAATCAACCACAAAGAGTGAAAGCTCAATATTAATTAGGAAATCATTCATTCTTCTTCCTCCTCTTTATCTGGGAGAAGGAATCCAAAATTAAGTATTTCTCCAAGGATTAATGAGATTTCACCATGCAGAGAGAAACAACAATCTTAGATTTCTTTGTTAATGGCAATTAGTCTGGACATCATCTATTATTTTGTTCTATTGACTTATGAAGAAGTATAAGCAGCTCCATTTACAAGGTAGATCAAGCCTTTGTGTTTAGAAAGAAATATCCTCTGACCTTCAGCAGAGCATATGTGGCTTTACATCCTCCCTGGATGTCATTCCTAAACAGTATGGGTAAACTCTGCCACTGATGGTCAGACTAGATTTAACCAGCTCCACTGACTCATCTTGAACAACGGCACAGTAGGAAAAGTTGGTGGGTTTTTTGGTTTCTTTTCCATTTGGTTTGGTTTGCTTAGTTTTCTTGTTTTCTATTTTAAAGGCAGAACCAATTAAATTGTCATGCTTCCCCTGGACTCAGAGACACATGCTCTTTCAGCCCTGTGGTCCTATTAAGTCAATATGTCTTTCTCTGGACTTCAATGTGTATAATAACCTGAAATCTTTACAAGAAACGTGGAAAGGGAGATTGAAACTTGAGCCATATAGTGTAATCCTTCTTCAGTACATGTTAGAACAATTGCTCAACCATATTGCCTTCATTTTGGAGAAAATTACTTGCAAGGGACTTCATCTAAAACCTGTGTCAAGAAGAACATAGGTGTCATTTGGTTTCTAAGTGGTTAATTTTTCAACATATCTGCTTTTGTAAGGAGGCTGGACTGGAACCTGAATGCACACATGTTTAGGAACCCAGTCATGCCAGATAATATATGGAAACTACTAAGATATGCCCTCCAGCTGTATATATTAAGGCTAAAAGTGAGACAGAATATGTTAATATAATTTTCAAATCCATAAATTGTAATGTATTTTCTTAATTAAATAATATTCTCCTCCAAACAATTACCCCTAATTCAGGGATGCAAATAAATACAGTAGAGGAAAAAAGATGTTAACATTAACCCGTAATGTAACTTCATGTGTCCAGGTACACTTACATCAGGAATCTTGTGGTAAATCATGTCTGAAAATATCTTTTCCAGAACTTAACATTGCTCAGAAGTAATATCATCAATTTTAAAAAATCAAAATAAAATTTTAAATTTGAAAAAAAGTTTTAAAATCAATAATAATCACTGTAGTCAGCAGAAAAAAAAAGTGGTTGCCTATTTTGGTAAAGAGCTATTTCATTAAAAACTAGTATGAATTCACAATTAATATTCAAATTAAAGATTCAACCAGGTAAAATTTGGTTTGTATTAATAACTAATTTTGCAACATTTGCTATTTCATGTATCTCATTCACCTTAATGATCATTACTTTTAATGCTAATGAAATTTGTTCAGTTAAAAAAGGGTATTGTTGACATATCTCTGAGTGTATTTTAGCTATGAGCACACAAAAATAGAGAATGGATTTTTAGAATATTTTCCTTTCCTCACTTTTTATACTTCATTCTTCTTCTAGATGCAAGTACCTTCAGTTGCAGATTTCTTCTAATTGCCTAAATGTATTTTGCAAATCACTCTCATTGAAAGCACATTTTTCATTGGTTCTGTTCCCAACTAAAATACCAATAGTCACTGAAGCAATTGATCAATAATATTATTTCCTTCTGCCACACCAGTTCTGCTCACTAGGGTCTCTGCTCCAGAAAACTTATGAGTTATATTATTGCCCTAGTCCAAGATCTATACTGGCTAGAGTAGAATAAATGGGCAATCACTCGTGTTAAGGAGAAACAGATTTCTCATTCATTTTTAAACACTTGAACACTGACCTAACTACAGTGTTTTATTATGGCTTCTGGATTTAGGAAGACCAATTTCTGTTAACTTGGCTTCACACCCAAAAAGTTTTTAGGACTTGGTCTGAACTGTTTAGACTCAACAGCCACAGCTCTAAATTTTTTAATACTTTGTGATGCATGAGTATGTATTACTGTCCCTATGTCTGCTGCCATAAAGTCACTTAAATATATTGATAATTAAAAAAATAAAATAAAAAGAGTTTACAATAAAAAAAAGTTCAGCAAAAATTTTTATTCTGGAATAAGATACTATTGTTTAACACTGATATTCATTTTGGGTTTTTCTTTACTGAAATTTAGTCACAGGACCATTTGTGCTCTCTTTCTTCTGCATAGAGATGAATGAGAGCCACAAAACGCTTGTAGGGAGTTTACTCAACTTTGCTTAAGATGAGTGTCTCTCTTTTGTATTAAGGATGCAAGAAATGCTATCTCTTGTGTTTCCAGCTGTGTTATTATATAAAACACATTTCGAATAATTCTCTGGCCATGTTGCCACTTTTTACCTCTCCTGCTCTAGGATGAGGGTCTGTTCAGGCAGGAATACAGGTCTACTTTCTCTAAATCATTTCAGGAATGCAGTTTAGCAATCATGCTAGAGCTGTTATATTCTTTTTTATTTCACATATCTCTGTCTCTTTTTTTCCTGTATCTCTTCCTGTATCTCTTTCCTGTATCTGTTTTCATCTGCCCAACACAATTCTAAGATCAACTGAATTCACGACACACACTTTGATACAGCCATGAATGTATTGTATTTCTGTCTTGTACCTCTACTTGTACTACATCTGAGTACAAACCTGGAAACCTGGAAAATAAGTGGTCTGGATTAACCAGCTGGGACATAGAAAATGTTAAGCATGTAAGTACAGGCATGATTTGAGCAGACTGTATTTTACTCTCTAAGAGAGGTCATGAAGACATTTGCCGTAGGAAGCTATGTGGGAAAGATGCAATGCATCATTCTGTTTCTTTATGGAACTGTTAATTACTTTCACAGCTATATGAGATGAGACAACCTATTTACTTCACATTTACACAGTCCTTCTTTAGCTGCAAAGTAGAAGTTAATGCACTCTAGCCATCATCCTGTAAATCCTAATAGTCTTTTCAAGACACACCTGCCTATTTTTCATTTGCTTTTTATAACAAGAAGACCAGTTCAACTCATGGCAAAAACCTTTTATAAGGCTCCAGGATGTATGACATCTCTATCATGTATCACTTCTTGTATTTAAACTTAATACAGTGTATATTTGAAAAATGTACATGATCGCTTATATCCTTTTTATTAAATGTGTTACTTTACATATAAGATACTGTAATACCTTAATGAACCTTTTTTATAGATACTTACAAAAAAAGGGTAGCCAGTAATTCCCTGTTTTATAGGCCCTCTGGTCCCTTGTTTACCTTATAACTGGATGAATGAGAAGAATTCCTATTATATTAATTCAGATTTTGTGCATCATTATCTGATGCATCATCTCTCCCTGAAGCAGAGAATCCAAGTATCCTCGACTGCTTCCTGCTGTGTAGCACCCCATGCCCTACAGGACCATTTATTTTCTGCATAATTTTTGTCTTAAAGTTAAAAAGATGTGTTTAATAAACATATAATAAAATTAAAAACTGACATTATCTCTGATGCAATACCAGTTTTGTCTATGTAGGTATATTTGCTCGGGATATAATTTTTTTCTGTTAATTTTGCTCTTTTTGAATTTTTTTATTGATTTTTCAGGTTCTGCAGGTTGAGTATCAACATCTGTCACCCAATATACATAGCATCAGCATTTGACTAAACAACACCAGAAGTACTCTCTATGGGAAGGTGTTTCACTTTAAACTGAATTAAGAATCAATAATACATTTTGATGTTGTTAAATTTATTTTCTATTCTGACTAATGCATATACAGAAGGATAAGAACATTATTCCTCCTCCAGTGTACCATAATAGAAGAGCCCTTTGCATGTTTAGTAGTGATAGACTAAAGTGCATATGGTTCTTGCTTAGAGACTGTTTAGGTGAGGGGGAAAAGTATCCTTAACACTAAGATAATCTGTGTTTTCTTTTCACTGGCTATTAACTAGTGGGTTTTTTTCCCTAGCACTTCTGTAGGCATAGCTGCCATACTCGGTACCACATTGATATAAATCATGCAAAGTATTAATGTGGAGATTTTGGAAGGGGTGTCACAATTCCCTGCTTTTCAAGTCACGTTTTGGTAAGCCTATTTATAAAGAGATTAAACTCTGATTTCCTTAAAGTCATGCATAAAGCAGAGTCCAAAATTAGTATGTTCTTCCCCAGAAATGCACTTTAATAAAGAGTGTTACTAAAATTCTAATTTATTTGAGATTTAATGAAATAATACTCATTATATAGTTAATCATTAGGCTGAAGCCCCAATCCTGCCATTACTTTGTTTTCTTCAGATATTAAAAATTGTTTTAAAAATAATTCCCAACCTGTAGGTGTTAGAATTTTTACTTCTGCATTATTCCTTTACTTAAATATCTATGTTAGTGGAGTTTTTTGCTTGGTTGGATATTTTTGTTGTTTTGTTTTCCTGATTTTGAATGTTGCTTATTAAGTACTAATTAAGAAATCAAAGATGTTGAAAACTTGTTACTCAACAGTCAGTACGTCCTTACAAATGTAGCTGTGCCTCAAGATACTTGATTTTGACCTATGCTCCCAGTTCAAGATATATATATACACTGAAGGTTGCCTTTCTAACCACTGAATTATTCTGTAACCATAGAAACAGCTGAACTGACCACTAACTGGGCTATTTATCCTGATAAAGATCTCACCAATTCTGCAAAGGTCTGGCTGTTTCAGGTTTGGCATTTCAAGCCCACAGAAAATGTAACTGACACTCTCAATATTATTAAGTACTGAGGGAAAGAAAATATATGTATCACCACACATTCTCATGAGATCATGAGATACACTCCTCCCATCACTGAGTTAAATACAATTTCTGCCTTTTCGCTTTCCTCAAATGTTCTTAAAGTACAATAATGCAAGTTCTTATTATGAGAATTTGTAATATAGATTATGTTCCAGAGTACTTAAGTTTGTGCTCAAAACTGTAAATAAGTACTCAACTAATGAATTTCTATCAAGATAGACATGTTTCCATTAATTTTTTTAGAGTTTTTGTTGTTACCTAAGTATCCTAGATACAGTATATTAATATATACCTGTTTATATCTTCAGAACAAGTCACTTCTATATGTTCCACCACTTAGTGAGAGTTAAACATCTCGATTTCTCCCTAAGTTTATAAAATTAAATTTGAACTTCTATTGAACTCAAAAACTCAGAGTGCAAAACTAGGGAGAAAAAAAAAGCCAAACCAAACAATTTAAATTGCTGATGTGTTTTCGGCTTCATACTGGGTTATCAAAAAGACTAAATCTTACCAAGTGGTTTTACCCAGTGTCTTTTATTTTTACTGCAAGGTAAAAGTCATGAACCTGATTAAGAAGAAAAAGATGAAGAATTCATTTGAGCATGAAGAAAAGCTTAGGAAAAAAAAACATTAAGCGGTCGATAAGACATAAATTCATAAGGAACTGGTCCTCTGAAGCAGAGATTTCTGTATATGCATATATGTGTGTCTATACCAGATGTATACAAAATATTAACTTCTAACTTCTAAAAGTAATAATTTTTTGCAAAATTGTTTGTTAAACAGGAAGGATCAAAAGGGTTGAAGTATCCTAAGCTATCTGTGGTTTGCAGGGAGCTAACCAGTAGTTCTTCCCTGTGTATGTGTTTTTGAATATGGGTATAGGACTTCTACAAATTCTATTGGTTTGGGGAGGAAGGAAAAAATTGGCACAGGAACACAGTGGTATTGAAAAAAAAAAGATGTCACCATAAATAATAGAAAAAAAAAAAAAAAACCAACGATATTTGAGAATAAACTTGGTTTTGTCCTGAGCCCTTTAGATCCCCAGAATTATCTTGGTTACTACTATACCATACAGAAGTCTTGGGAAACTTCACTTTTGACATAAAGCTTTAAAAAAATTACTCGGAGGCATTTGTTTTATCCGTGTGGGAGATATAAACCATCACTGAATGATGGACCTTAATCTGAATTTGCCAATGTTAAAGAATAGTTTCTAATACCAGAATGCATTCTTGAAATTTCTCACTCCCTGGAGTACTTTTGAAGGGAGTTTATTGAGATATAGAGCATGAGACTGGTTCTCTAAATCTGATCTTTAATTTGAGGCTACCAGTTTTTCTTATTCTTATTTTTCTTATTGATTTGTGATGTAAAATGAAGCTCCATGCAGTTCCTTTCTATACACGTCACACCCTAATTGTCAGCCATAAGATGCCGGAGTTTGAGATTACTTTTCTTTGGGTTTTGGTTTGTTCTATTTTGTTTGATTGTTTTGTTTCTATGTTTCTTTGCTTTGGTTTGTTTATTTCTTTAGTAGAATCAAGTGAAAAATTTCCCTGTAAAAGAATAACTTAGAAAATATTTACCTAAGGGTTTTATGACTGAAGTAATTAACCAAATAAACAAATAGGAATTTTGGGTTTTCATGGAGTTAACAGTTCTGCAATGTACAGAAACATAGAGCATAGGGTCAAAGACTAAATTAAGTTCACCAATTTTATACTGTATGACAGCAGGTCAAAAAATCAATCAGAAGACTGTCAAGGCTATAGAGAGTAAAAAATGAGAGCAATGAAATTCATACAAGTGGAGTTGTTGTATAGGTGTCTAACAACCACTGCACTAAAGATAAATATTTTTGGCTTATTGTGGTTATTTGAGCTATGCAGAATGCAGAGTGTGCAAAGAGCTCATTCTGGTGAAGGAATGGAAATTCCACAGAATATATCCACACAAATAATGAACAGGACAGCAGCCTACTCAGCTTTCCATGTCCAAGAAAAACTCCTGATTATCCAAAGAACTTTGTTAACAATGTGAAAAAAATTTAAATTATAATTCTTATGGGATAGATATCAAATGGAGAGACTAACTTTTCAGAGTGAAGAGAGACGGTTTGTTGCAGGATTACTTCCAACAGGGAGTTTGCAGGAGCAAAGAGCAATCACAAAAAGAAAACAACTTCCTGTTAAATGTCATAGATAGGGTGAAATCCTTCAAGCTTCACAAAATCAGGCATGATCAAAAATTAGCCATCAGCAACTCATTTTGTCACAAAAAATTTGAATTTCCAAAGGGCAACCTATAAATTCAGAGTTAAGGCCTCAGTGAACCAGGAATTGTAACCTGTTACCTGACCATGCTTTGAAATGCATTTAACTTTACCAATATTTCTCAGCAGGTCTGAAATATTCCATAGTTCACTGATTTGGCAGCATTTCAGACCTGTGTGAATGTCTCAAATGTCTCTACTATTATATCTTCATAGATGTAATATGAATTATCTGCACTTTGCACCTTTTGTTTTGCTAGTGCTCGTGAGTATCTCAAAGTAGATAATCTGTAATTCAAAAAAATTTTTTTTTAAAACAAGACATAAGGGCATTCTTGTATAGCCTCTGGTTGTAGTGATGTAATTTGTTCCTGAGCCCTTCTTAATTTGATACATCAATTACCAGGCAACATGCTCACACAATCACAGAATATTCCTGACCATGCTACTCTCTCCTTGCTCAAGTGGTAGTTCTGGTCTTTACATTCACAGAACTGTTTTGTTTTAGTTTTGTTCAGTTTGGTTTGGTTTTATTGTACAATATTGTTGCCTTACCCCTGACTCATAGTTACTAACTTTCATTCAGAGTATATTTCTCCCTTTTTACAAATATGAAATTGCAGGAATAGAGATCCACAAGATAGCAGTCTTCATTTTTCAATAGATTTGCTATCAGGAAATAAGGACTATAGACTCTCCTCCTGTATCTACTACATCACTCAAAGAATGAAATAGCCATTAAAAAACTACAGCATTATCCACAAAATCTGAAATTTATATAGAGGCAGTTTTTCTGAACATAATTCTGTGGCTTTAGCTATGAAAATTCCTCATCTATTCTTAGATGCAGATCTTCCAATCTGGGCAAATAATTAACTGGAAATTCTACAGGGAGCAATAGCCCTGGCTATACAATAATCCTTCTGCTTTGTACCCTTAATGAGACTTGGTTCCTCCTGAAAAAAAGAGCATTGCTGAACTTGCTTAAATTTGCCAGAACTTCTCTCTACTTCTCGAGATACCGTCTTTGAGGCCATTACATATGTGCAGCTCCTTCATCCTCTTTTGCCTATTACTATGTGGTTAAAGGCTGGGAAGGTTGTTAAGCTTTTTTCTCACTCAAGCTTTTGACTTTGCAGTATGAATAAAGTATTTTGTTAGAAATCCTTCTTTCTTTTGAATATTTTGAGAAAAACAAAATCATAAACAAACATAACATCATGTGATTTTTCAGTAGTGTCATCACAATAAAGGTTTCAGATACTTGATCTGGTGGTACAAACAGTTGCCTTTTCATGAGTAAACTGTCAAAACTGAAGAAGCTACTTTCCCCACAGATTAGATCCTTCTATCTGCCAGATTCATGTGCCTGTGGCTGAGTTGTATGTATCAGCTGCATGATACAACTTGAACTCATATCAATGTCAACTCACAGTATTTTTATCTGTTTTAAATTTTTTAGCTGCTTGTGCACAGAAGTAGATATTTAAAGGCTTAACTCGTAACAGTATGATGACCATGGGACAGTAACAGTTTCTGCAGATGTTTTAAAATTTACACAAATATGTGTCCTAATTTTGTGAATGAGAGATGAATGGCAAGGTATCTTTCAGAATGAGTTTTTTGGACTGTGCTTATAAAGTTTTTTGCAGTAAGTCTAATTAATTCTGCCTGTGCTCCAAGCCAATGATCAGCCACACAGAGCAAGAAGTGCAAAAGGGTACACTGACAAACCTTACTCTCTACATCCTGCTCCTCAACACTGCTTGTAGGTCAGGCATGTTGCCACACACCTAAATGGTTTCCAGGTGTTTAAAAGTATCAGCAGATTGATTTCAGATCTTCTTGGACATGAGTGACTCCATTGCACCTGCTTGAAAAAAAAAAGGAGTCTATCCTTAGATACCACTGCTGTCCTCTCATGTCCATTCCCTGCTTTCTGCCACTGTTCTGGTATAACTTGCATTCTCCAGCTCTTTCTCTAGCCTCTGCATACTCTGGTCACTGTTCCAAATCCTAACTGCTATTGGTTTGCCTTTTATTACCTCCATATTTCAATTGGTACAGGACCAATGCAAGCAAAGGTTTTTTTCTGACCTACTTCTCCAGCTCTGTGTTATTTTAGTATGACTTCATATCTCCATCTGTATCTGATTTTTCATCCTCCCCATTTAAGAAGTTAGGAGAGTAAAATATGCTCTTCATAGATACTTGAAAATATGTTCAAAATCTAGTGGATCTCATTGCATTTGTGATAGCTGATATTATTATATGGTATTTAAATTCAATGTTTGGGGTTTTTAATCTAAAAAATGGGTTTTATTTTTTATCCTTGTTTCATGGCATAAGGATGCTAAAACTATTTAAAACCTTCTATACTGATACTTTATATATATGCTTTTTTCAGCCTTGCAACAACTGGTTTTATGCAGCCTTGCTTTTTTCTTAATATGCCTGAGTTATTTGTGTTTAAATGCACTGAATTTTTATGAAGCATAAGTATTCCAAAATTTTAAATAGTTACTTTTTAAAAAAGTTAAACTGTGGCAAAACAGAGCAGAAATTTTTAATATAGAAACATGCAGTGAAATGGGGAGGGAGTTGCTGTTATCATGGACAATATCTCTCTAATTTATTTGTTCAAATAATGTGCTTTAAGCAAAAAACTACTAAAGTTATTGTAGAATGAGAAATTTACATTTGATGCATATTTTCATGTATGCATATAACTATGCATATACAAAGTTATCAATGTTCATAGAGAAAAAAAAATACATCCCAACTTCTAATATAGAACTATGGAGCAGCAAATGAGCTCATATATTTTTAAGAATTCATGACTTTTCTAAGATATATTAAACATAACTTTGAACTATCCTCAGAAATAATGCCAAAAGTTCATTTGTCAAGTAAATGAGGAAAGTACATGTTAGATGTATTAGTTTTAACCCTCCTCTCTCCTCAGAATGTGAGTGATCTCATTTGCAAAATTTAATCATTTCTGCTCATATTTAACAAGATTCCCAAAGTCTTCTTGGATTAAAGCAGCAGAGTGATAAAACAGGGGTTATTTTACCACAACCCCTGTTGAATTCAAAATACTTTTTATGTAGAAATTGCTTTACTTCTCCTATTTGCCTCATTACGAATATCTTTTCCTCATGTTTCTGTTGTAATTTTCAGAGAGGTCAATGGTAAAAATATGCAAATTCCAGAAAATTATGTTATTACCTCATCAAGAGTGAAATCCTGAACTTTATTTCAGTAACTTTCATATGCAATTAAAACTCAACTTTCCCAACAGAGTTATAGTATGTTTAATTAACAATTAAGTTCATGATAGCCTAATACAACACACCAAATCAAATGAAAACATCCCTACCTTGTAGCCTTGTAACTTCTAAAATTACTGATAAAGCATGAAAAGGAATTTTGACTTCTCACTTTTTGTTCTTCAAACCAAGCAATTTATTAACTTCAGGAAGATTGGTTTCAGACTTAAAAAGCAAATGTCTGTATTATGCAAATAATGCTTTATGAGTTTTGATGTTCTGTTTTTTCCACCAAGTGATCAAAGAAAACTAAAAAGGTGATCAATGGTTCATCATCAAAGCAATTAATATTAAACTAATCAATATTTGTCCCATTATGGCTACACTGATATTCACAGCTGCTGTGGGTTGATCATAGAAGGCAGCTAAGCTTCACCCAGTCACTCACCCACTCACTCACTCCCCCAGCAGAATGGGGAGGAGAATCAGAAGAGCAAAAGCAAGAAATTAACACATGGGCCAATATCAAGACAGTTTAAGAAAGGAAGAAAATCTGCACATACAAGCAGAGCAAGAAAAGAATTCATTCACAGTTCCCTTTGTCAGGCAGATGTTCGGCCATTTCCAAAGAAGCAGGGCTTCATATGCTAACAGATACTTGGGGAGAGAGAAGCCATAGCCACAATCTCTGCTTCCTACTGCCCCACATTTTGCTGCTGCCATGTATCCTCTGAGCCAAAGAAATGCTTATGTGTGTATTATATACATAAGCAGATCACAGCTGCTTTCACTGTTCCACTGGGATGCGAGGTACTTTGATTTTGCTTTGGTCTAACTCACTGTGAGAGAAGCTGAATGACCCATGGGGTAAATGGTAAATTGTGTTGCTCACCTGGCACAGAGTGACTTGTGGAACCGTGGCAGATGCACTGCACATCTTAGCTCTAAGGTCCCAGACCCTCCAAAATAAAACAAAGACAATATCAGGGGGCAATTTAGGAAATAAGAAACTAGAGTATATCTGCATAGTACCAACCCCTAAATCAATCTCCTACATTTGAGATTAGCTTACACTGCCATTTAAAAAAATCTTATTATAGTCATATCTAACATGCTCTAACATTAATAGATTCTTTGAATGTTTTATGATATTATCTGCTTATGTGGTCTCTCAGGTAGAGTACTTGGTGTCAACTCCAGTTTTAAATCCAAAGAATAATGATAAATATTGCACATTTCTGGTCTGCAAAACAATAAATGTCAGCTGCACTAAGACTGTAACTCAAGACAATTAACTGGAAGACAAAAAATTGCTTTTTCTTTCCCCTGCTGCCAGAGCTGTAAACTCTTTGCCAAATTGCCTTTATAAGAATTTAACTTCCCTACTGATTATTTTGACTCACATTAATTTAAAAAATACCTCAACTGCAACTTATTGGGCTATAAAAATGTTGTTTTTCCTAGCATGAAGATATCCTGGTTATTATTTTATTTTAGTTCAAATATTTTAAAAATAAGTAAGTGGATTAATTAATAATTCTAAAATCCCAATAGAAACATTATTTCTGTTTGATTATCTTGTCATCAAGATATACCTGTGGTATCTTAAGGTAGTTTTTAAGAACAAGATTTTTTTTTCACTCTCCAAAACCTTTTCTAGCTACAAAACTTATGCTTACAAAGGAAGAAACTGTTCCACTTTAAATTCCAAATTTAAGCTACATATTCTATTTCATTTTAAGACTAAATTAGTCCTTTCTAACTGTATGTATGTTTCCTGCCTGGTATTTTTTGGTTTTTTCCTTTTTTTTTTTTCCTAATTTTTTTAATTAGTCATTGACAATTTCAAACAGGCAATGTAAAAAATGTTCTGTGTGCACCTTTGTGTAATATTAATAACCAGTACTTTGGAATAACCAGAGGAAGGACAGTGGAGCAAATTCAAACCATAGCTCCTGATAAAGGAATACGGGGAAGATTAAAATTATTTGATGATTTATAAATTATTTAGCTTTGTTATTCAAAACAGGTGGCAGAGACACAGATGTATGGAAATTACATACATGCTAAAATCTTTGGAAATTGATAAGTTAGGTGAGTTCAAAGGAGTTCTGGGCTCATTAGTTTGGCCTGTAGGGTCAAAGGTAAACTCGTTGCCTTGGCTGGAGCTACACTGCCAAGTAGAACTATATTGCCAAGTAGAAGGCAGAGGATGGAAAAGGGTATAAATGTTTTGAGGGACCACTGGAGGGCTGATAAGGCCAATGGTTAGTTCAGGACTTCATCATATAATATTTTTTGTAGTGATGTGTTAAACAGGACAATCTCTTCTTTATGCTGAAGATGATGTGGTATTAGCATAGCTACTATTATGTTTTAGCACAATTTTGTTTCTTCTAGAAATACTACAGTAATAGATGCAAGAGTTTCTCTTTGTTCTTAAGAGGCAATGCAGTTGTTTTGTAATGTCAAGCTAAGGTTTTATGAATAAAGCACAACACATTTTGTTGTCATTTAAACATATTTTGACTGGTTTCATTATCCTGCATTTAGTACTTATCAAACCTGACTTGTAAGAAGCAGTGTACTTCATCACCAGCAAAGCTTGCATAAATAAAAAACTTATGAGTCTAAAATGATAATTACCACAATCTAATGAATCACATAAATCATTTATAATGAAGGGAAATAAACAATGACTCAGAAATGAACACATTAATAACTTGGGGTGGTTTTTCTTCCAAAAGCAATGAGTAGTTTAATTTATATAGTGTGTCCATAGACAGTATAACTGGAATCCTATCATTGAAACAATTAGTAGTTAATCTAAGGGGATAAACATATCTAGCAGAGTCCAAATTGAAAAATGGCTATTAAAATTATCATTAAACTAGAAACATTACTATAAAATTACAGTAAATGCCCAACATGATTATAAAGAAAATGTAAAATCTTCAAGAGATCATTTACCAAATGTAACATCTCTCAGTCCCTCATCAAGCACCCTCCCCACCACAATCATTTTTAAAAAGTTCCTAAACAGAAAATGGAACTTATTTAAAGAAAAATTTGCATGTTTACAAGAGAGAAATACTAATAATTTAAAAAAATAAGCCCTGGGATTCTCTTTGCCTAAATTTTTAATTTAGGTATGTTGGATGAGTATGACCTGGGTATGACTACAGATGTTGGATGGCTCAGGACCATTATCATGGTGCTTCAGAGCAGCATTTATCTTCCTCAGTGAGACAAAGAGATGAAAACCAAATGCCTACAACTATAGTAGTGATATTTAAAAGTTGGTGGATTGCATTTCAAATTTTTTTTAATGTTTGTAGAGAAACCAATTTCAGTCTATATTAAATGGTGACTGGATTTCCACATACACTTGTGAATATCTGCAATGCAAAAATAAAGTAGTAGAAAATTTTAAGTATATAAAAATATTCTAGTATATTATACTAGAATCTCTAAACCAAGAATAGTATAAGATTGCTATATTACTTGCAATAATTTAGCATATTATTTTAATTCATAGTAAATGATAAAACTGTTGTGTATTTAGAACACTGAAAACATCTATCTTCTGATTCATTCACTTTATTAATATTTATGAATATTTATTATTCGATTTATTGCTTCTATTTTAGTTATAAACATGATTAACTTTCTATATATACTGCATGTTACCATTTACTTGAAATCATAAATAGATTACTGGTTTTCCAGTTCAAATTAGATAGATGACCATAATATGTAACTAAGTTGATCTGTTAGGAAAATCACTCAGGTATTATATAAGTATGTTCCTGGTGATTGATGAAATGTCACAGGAGCCAATTTCACAGAGAAGTCACGGTTAGACAGGTTAAGAAATTTTGAGGGTCGTGGAGACCATGAGCAAGTGCATCAATGCAACTCTGACCTTTCTGTCACTTCAGTCAAGACTGTAGGGGCTAAGTAAGAAAATGTAGGCAACACTCAAAAGCCTATAAATTGTGGAGATCTGGAGTAACCAAGAAAATCCAAGAAAGTAGCGGTGTGTTTCGGGGGCGGACCCCAAGGCTGTGAGTTCACTGGTAGCAGCAGGCAGGCAAGGAGACTCCACATGACTTCTGAGGGTGCTCATTAGATGAGGGTTTATTGGGGGTCCTACCCCCGGGAGGCAGCATGGTTTCTGAGGGAGAGGGGGGAAAGGGGAATGAGGGGGGAAAGGGGAAGGGGAGAGAGGGGCTGAGCGGGCACCAGCCAGGAGAGTTGGCGAAGAGAGAGAGAACCATCCCCCCAGCACACTTAACAGGGAGATTCAAATTGGGCACGGAACAGATCGGGCCAATGGGATTACAGACACAGGATACTGCAGGGGAGGATCACAGGCTTGGAATAAACCATACATTTTCGAGGGCTGAGACAGAGCATACCATTCAACTAAAATATAGCACCACAACAAGAGAAATGAATTATTACACTGTAAGTAGTCCAGTTTAGACAAGGTTGATTTTGAGCTTACACTCCAGTAATGACCACCTCATTGTCTCTACTTTCCAGTTCCTGACACCCAGCCACCACCTGACAGCCTTCTGACTTGCTCAGGACAAAGTACCTCAAGGTTTTTCACTGGGTATAGAATGTCCTTGGCACCTTATTTTGCTTTTTCTACACAAAATATTTCTGCTCTTTTCTCAGAAAGAAAAAAAAAAAACAAACAAAAAAAAAAACCAAAAAAAAACAAAACAAAACAAAACAAAACAAAACAAAACAAACAGTACTCTTAGTTATTTAAAATTAGATAATTGCGTTATTTAAAGATAAAGCATACAGAATACTTAATAGTTTTTCTTTTTGCCTTTTTCTTTGAAGATATTTAAATACTGGGTCCATGGTGTTAATATAAAAATATTATATAGGAGATGCTTTTCTTTTTCCTTCCAGCACTGGAGGAATCTCATTTGTAATAAAGAGGAGTACAGAAATCTAAACTAAAGGTCTTAGCTTGCGGGGTAACTGAGACTCTATGTTTCAGCACCCAGTAAATGTCAACTGATAGATTAAAACTGGCAGAGAAGAATGATTGGCAACATGTTCAAACAATTCACTAAATACAACAAGGCATGTCATTGTTTGTGAAATTTTTGTGACTGCCAGATATCATTCAGTTTTGCACTTGATAACTCATGGAAACTATTATTTTTTTCTGTTCAGTAAGAAAGTATAAAATTGTCTCTACACTCACAATTGCCAGCATGAAAAGCAATAAAGTTCTTTGAATTCTATCTGAATGATTTTTGATATCAAGTAGCCTAATGAAAACTGATTGTCTAATCAGCTAATACACAACATTTCTGATAATAAATGCAACCATGCTGTTGAAAATTTAATTAAGATAAATACTCATCATGTATTCATTTATGTCTGTATATATTTTCAAAATAAAATGAACCATTCAACACACCACAAAATTGCTTAATTGTGTACAAAATAGTCTTTCTGTGAAACTTCCAAGGACACAGTTTATTTTCAACTTGATGAATAACATATGTTATATGTCATATTCATATATATATATAAATATTAAATTTCTATATGAATAAGCAATATATAATATTACCACTACCATCTTTGTATTATATTATTATTATCATCTGTCAACAGCTTACCTTAAAGATCTGTCCTTATTCCTACTTTTTGGATAAATTAATATTGTATCTAAATATTGAGAATTAATCAAACAAGAGCACAATGATTCAGTCATACTTTTTCTTATGAAGTTCTGTTACACCCTCCCATAGATGAAATATTCTAAAAATAAGTCCTTTCCTCACCTTGTAACATGCCATTAAAAAACTGAATAAATAGTATGGTCCCAAAAAGTTTTCTGTCTGATGCAGCCATGTAGCTGCCATGTTACTATATCTTCATTAATTTATTAACCACTTCTAAAGATTTCTATGCTTTAAAGAACATAAACAGTAGTTCTGTACTATATACTGTGGGGAGAGACAATGTCACAAAACAAATTGTTCATAGGAATAAGAGGTATGATAGTAGTTTATTTTTGAACTTTGGATCTCTTTAGAAATTACAGACATCTCAGAGTTTCTGTTATGTGAGGGCCAGATGGTTCTGCTTTGAGATAGTAAGAAACACAATCCCAAGGCAGCATTCAGCAGATGTCTAGACAGCAACTTCAGCTGACCAGACAAGTTTCTGCTCTTCTTTCACTTCACACAGACAAAGCCAGGAATGGTGCAAGACAATTAAATAAGCAACAAACATCATGGTTACTGAGTATAGAGAAAAGTATGTAAAAACTTTAAGCAAAGAAATAAACACATAAAATTCAAACCTCAAATCCATCATACTTGTAATTTTTCTTTGGGATGGGGAGAAATGGCAAGGGTAAGAAAGTGGCATAGGGAAAGAAGCAATTGGATTTTCTTCCTTAAGAAGAGAGAAAAAATCCTTTATTCTGATGCAGTTGCTTATTTCCTTATCAACGGCAATAACTGAATTTGATAACTACAACTGTTGCTTTAACTAGAAGTATATTGTTTATGTCCACAGTGTTCTGACTAAATCTCCAGAAGCCCTAAATCAACATATGTCCACTGAACCATCAGTGCTTGTGGGTTTTAAACTATTTTGGGATCACGTGATACCACTTATAAATTTTTTTTCTTTAATATAAACAATGAAAAAAAAGACTGCACTTTTATTTCTGTGACTGACATTCTAATAGAAATTAGAACCTACATAACACAGCACCTGAAATACTGTACAGGCATTAAAGAAAAAAAATAAATCCAAACAAGTGAAAGGAAGATTTTGCAGTAAAACAAGACTAAAACACAAGGGATTTGGTTTTACTCACAATCTTCTTACTTTTTAATTTTTTTTTTTCATCTCTAAGCAAGGTGTTTCCTTCCTCACCATTTTAGTTTACTGCTGGAAATTTATGACATAGGATGAGAGCAAAATTAACTTCAGTTGGATCTACATCTGCTTCTCCCTTTCCAAGTCAAGATATGTCTAACTAAAACCTTGGACACTCACCAAGCTGCTGTTGCTCTGTGCTTTGTATCACAATTTGTGTAGAAAGATAACAGAAGAGCATCTTCCAGAGGAAACTTACAAAATACTAGTCTAAATAAGCAGAGGAACCATGGCTTTGAGATTGCCTACATGAAGATAAAAATGCTTTGAAAATGTTGATTGTAAATATGGGAGGGAGAATATTTCAAATATGTCTCATGTATTCAAAATCCAAGTTGTTTTTTTCTGACATGGAGTGTAATATTGTTTTTTTCCTTTTCTCCATGTGGAAATAACATCACAAAGTATCTCTGGGGCAGACCTTCTTTGTAGGCAATTCTACTAAAAAGCCCAGTGGTGAAAGGATAATAGGTGATAAACCATTTTCTTACTCATATTGGTGCTAGTTCCAGAATAGTCTGAATTTTTTTTTTTTGCAATACCTCTACAAAATTATGCAATTTCTATTGCTGTCTTTGAGCTTCACTTTTCTTTGTAAAAGTCTGACATCATTTGTTAGCAGTAAACTCTTATTTGCTCTTTTTCTTATTTTTAAGAAAATTAAATCACTCTTGAATTCTAGATTTTATTGCCAAATTGCTCTGTGAGGAGGTATCATTTCAGTCAGACTGGTTTCAGACTTCTAAGACAACTGCTGTTTGTGGCATTACATACACAGGATTTGATCTTCATCTCTCAAGTGTAGACACATATTACATCAGCATGGTAAGCTCCTAAATTTGAAGATAACAGCCCATTCTGACAGTTTACATTCGTAGATTAGGATGTTTTTAGATACTCTAATTGGAATTATGGAACCATGTGAGACAATCCAGAGAAAAACTGAGTTTTTGAATGGATGACACTGTTACCAGATACATTTATAAATAATGTCTTACACAGAATTGATTGCTATCCATATTCAGAGTGCATTTGATATTTGATAGTTACAAGCTCCTGTAATCTATGTATATGCATTCTGATGTAGTTATCATCTTCTGATGTCATTTGTTTAAAGACTCCCATGGGCCTCAGGGAACCTGTGAGCCATATATAAACAGTAAGGCCTGAGATGACAAATGTGACACCAGATTGTAATAAAAAGAATTATGTATGCATGTAAAACATTGAACCAACAATCTTTATAATGCATTTTCAAGGCCTGTGAGATCAAATTTGCATGGACAGAGGTCAAGCATCATAGATCTCTTACAACTCACCATGTAGAGTTGGGCTTTTCACTTTTCTGATGAATATTTAACTTTACCATCACCTGTCTTTTTGCTTGTTGTGATTCCTTCTGTCTTAGGGTGACTTTATGATGCTTGCTTCCTGAATCATCTGTTCTGTTTATGCTGGATCTGAAGTTTTGCACCTTCTTGGAATCTTGGACTGGTTCAAAGAGTGAAGGAGGACAGAAGAAGCGCAGAGTTTGTTATCAGAAACTGCACTTGCTGCTCCGCTTCCTCTCCAAGACTGTGTTGTCTGTGGACAGACAGCAGGAAGGAGCTCTCCTTTGCATTTTAATTAGGTTTTTTTTTGGCTAGCTGACGCAGAGAAGTTCCCCAGACTGTGGCTTTTTTTTTCTTGGAACTGTTCAAACCTTCTCTGGACTGCAAAGCCAGAAAAACACTGGGAGCTCACACCTGTGGCCCACCAGGGCCTGGGATGAAGCATTTTTCAGCACAGGAGGGACTGATAAGAGACTGAGCAAGCTGAGCTATAGCCCACAAAAAGGATTTTTTGAATTTGTCATCTCTTCAGAGCAGCGAGAGGTTTTATTGTTAAATATTATTCATTTTTTATGTTTGTGAATACTTTACTTGTTAAATAAACAGGTTTTTTCTACTTTCCTCCAAGGAAATCTTTTCCCAAAACACTTGGGGGAAGGGCTGCTTGAATCTTCTTTCTAGAGGGACTCCTTTGGAAGTTTCTTCCCAAATTTGCCCTCAACCAGGACTCCCCTCCCTCTTTCCCTCCCTCCCTCATAAAGACTGGAAAAACTCTAAAATAAAATTGCAAATTTTGGACAACTTGAAAATTTGACATTATTGGCACAAGAAGAAAAGAAAAAAATCAAGGCAGTCGTTTATTTACAGAAATTTGTATTGTGGCATTCACCAGGGAAGGTATGATAAAGAGAAGCTCGCTCAATAGTCCTTCCTATTTTTTTTCTGACAGCAAAACTGAGGCAAAAATAAGCACATAAAGAAATCAGTGTGATTTAGCCTTGTGTTCCCTTAAGGAGTCTAAGATTGGAAGGCAGATAAACAGTAAAATAGGACAAGATCCTATCTCAAATTATCTCTTCCCTTTCAAATAATGTTTCTACTTATTTTCTCACTTTTATAACCAGTTTTATCTTTGTTATTATCCCTGTCTCTCATATTTCATACAAACTGGGAAAATCACCAGTGATTTAATAAAAGCAAAGGAAAAGTTTCCAAGTAGGAAACAGTCATGCAATTTAAATTCTAAAGTAGTGAGTTGCAGAACCACTGATAATCACAGATTTTGTTATAAGAATTTATTCTACATTATCTCCCAAAAGAATTACCTCAACTATATTTTAGATTTATATGTAATATTGAGGATATATTAGAGACTTAATGTACTCTTTTCAATAATAAACTTCTGATCAATCAAATTAAAGTTCCTCTCTTGTGTAAAGGATCCTTATAGCATATGAAGAGCAATTTAGACATCACTGGATCTTGATCCTTTCTTTACAAAATTTTTGCATTACTATGCAGTACTTCTGTGTGATTAGAATCATTTGTAGGAGGTGAGGCAAGGTCAGGTTCCAGATCCACCACCATGGGAGGGAGTCTGGTTCACACCACAGCTTCAGCACATACAGAGCTCCTAAAGGGCAGGCAGTGCATGGTGACAGGGACATCAGAGAGCTGCTGGGAAAGGCAGGGTTGCCCCTGTATTGGGAACACATCGGGGCCAGGAGTAGATGCTGCTGCTGAGACACTGAGAGTGTGGTGCGAAAGTAGTGACACTGGTGTGCTGGAGTTCCACTGGCCTCCCAACCATTTAGGGTTACATGAACTCCATTTTAATGATTTGAAGTTGAAATTAATCAGGAAGAGATAAGCTAATTATGATCACTGGTGGTAACTAAACCCATGTTTAAAGACATGTATCGCTTAGCTCAGTGGTTTTGCTCCAGCACAGGGTGGCTTTGAAGCAGTCAAAAAAGACTAGATTAAATCTTTCTGGCTACCAGGTAATCTTACAAATATTTATTAAATAATCAATAACTGTTTGTCCATTAAATTACTGAATATTAAGTAACATGATTTCTTAACACATATCTTTTCTGACATGACCTTCTTTCAGTCACTAGGGCTTTTCATATTTTATTACATTTTCCTCTTTGTAGGATATAATTTGACAGATCTTTACAATAAATTCAAGTCTCGCTGAAAAAATTTGGAGATAGGCTTCAAAAGGCATTTTAAAAAGTTTATCAACTTTTCAGCCCTTCAGTAAGATACCTCCAGATGCAGATAGGATATATATATTTTTTTTTTTAATGTAATCCTGATGCAAAAACGATCTGTAAAGGAAGAGAAGAGTTTTTTGTCTCAACTTCAAGGAGAGTCATGGCAGAATTTTGGTGTCTAAGAGCTCTTTGGAAATTCAGCAAGAAGTACTAACTCATTTCATTAAGGTTTGCCTGTTATAAATTGCAGCTCGTTGCCAGCCTTTGATTGGACCAGATAGTCTCCAGAGGTCTTTTCCAGCAACAACGTTTCTGTGATTTTGTGACCTTCAGGTGTAAGTAATGTGAGATGTCAATAAGCTGCAAGTGTCACTTGCCTTTTTGCCAGATAATGCTACAAGAGTAATTCATACTGTACCAGAAAGAGAAAGGCTTCCCAAGCCCTGCTGAGCAGTGGGATCTTTTTCTGGATAGGGTGATATTCTTCACAAACACAGTTCCTGGAAGGCTGAGCAAAGATGCATGTAGAGGCCAACTGTTAACACACATTTTAAAACTTTATTGTTCATTGAAGCATGAAAGATCTAACAGCATGCAAATGGTCATCCCTGTAGATAAGAATTGATCAGAAAATTCACAACTGGAGAAACTGCTGGTGGGAAATTATTGTACAATGTCATTGAAATGAAGTGAGTTTTGCTATAAATGGGCAAGAGAAGAAATATTGGATTTTTGTGAGAGCTAAATTGCACTGCATGGTAGTTGTCAGCCTGTCAGTGAATGAGATTAAAGCAATTCATATAGTATAGATCTGTCCAGAAACATAATCTAGGAGAAAATGCTTAGATGAAAACTATAAAAACTGCAGTTAGACTGTAAAATCTAATCAGCATTGATTGGTTGAAGGGTTAGGTTTTCTGCACTACATTTTTTTTTATTCTTTTTTGGTTTAATAGGTCATACAGTAGAATTTTATAGGAGTAAAAACACAATCATAATTGATTTTTTTAAATCTAGGGCATGTAAATATTTACAGAATTATGATTCCTTTATTTTTTTATTTGTTTATAATTATTTCCTTTCAAGAATTTCTTCAGTGTCAGTATGCACACACACTAAGCCCTTATAGTCTTCATAATACTAATATTGTCAGATTTCTGATTTAATTATATTTACAGGCCAATAGTTTTGTCTTAAAATAATTATTTTTTAGAAAGATTAATCACTGCATGAAATTTGGCATTAATATGGGAACATATAGACATTGCTTTAACTGCATGATTTATACTCACCTGTGAAGTGGATTTTTTTTCTACAAAATAACACTGAGGTTCTAAAAGGCTTTCAGCAGTAGGAAAACATTGCACTTTATGGATTTTAAAATCATTCTTTGTTTTTCTACTTTGTTATATTGCACAAGTGATCCTTTTTACCAGTATTTTAAGTGGGAGTTGAAAATTCAGTATACAAAAATCAAGAATTATCCCAAATTAACAATGGAATAAATAGACATTTCCCAACAAAAGCCACTAATACAGACCTTTCATTGACTCCCAAGGTTTTAAAGGTCAGGCTTTGGCAACCAAGCCAACCCAGTCTTGGGGCATGGGAATAAGCTAGTTGTCTTCACCATGGCTCTCACATGTTTAAACAAAAATAAATACATAAGTATTCTATTGTGTTAGGTATGATAGTTGTACAGAGCTTTGGACAAATCTTTCCCTAGTCTCCTTCACTGAAGAAGATGTTTGCCAAAATGTCAGCACAGTGAGTGAGTATTCAGAGGAGTTCCTCTCTAGGAGGAGAGGATCAACACAAAATTTTGATCTGGTGACCATTTTACCAATTTAAAATCTGACATTTGATAACGTTGACAAAGTCCTAAAAACATTTTTCCTATTTAATTCAAATTATTAATTTAATCCACCCACATAAAATAGGGGAAATGAAAGAATAATAATTATTGAGGTACCCTGTAACTTTTTTTCTGAAGTCCTTCAATCAGTCCAGTTAAATATATAACAGAAAATGCTCACTCTATAGATTTGTTTAAGAATAAATGATGAGGCAATATGCTAGAAGTAAGGAAATAATATTATGACAATATTATTACTTTTCTGTATGCATTTTCAATTTACTATATTCCTGCTGGTTCAATACTGAGCTACACATGGAGAGACAGAAAAACCTGAGGGAGTCTGAATTTTCATCCACACTTTGTTATCAATATGTATTACTCATTAAAGTACAGTTTCAAAATTTGAGAGAAATTTGCTAATGAACTACTTAGGCCCTATACTGACACAAAAAAGTTAAAATTGAGAAGTTAAATTTATTTTAAACTATTAGAAATGGAGATACACTTAAAAGTAACAGACACAGAAGTAAAGATGAGAAATTCTCAGAAACACTCTTTTTAATGTGGTTTTCTAGCCTAAGTTTACAAGCATTCACAAGAAGTTCTTGCAACTGAGAAGAAATGTTCAAAGCCATTTGTAGTCATCACAAAGCAAAAAAGAAGTGAACACTCAAACAATGTAACATGTCTTTTTCTACTTGAGAACAGATTCTTCAACTAGAGTAGTCAGACACTAACTAAATATTTATAGTATGCCTGAGCACTAACACCAGGAGATCAAAGATCAAAATTGATCTCTACCACAACTTGATTTTTTTAATGTATTTTTATAAACCCTATTAACAAAAGACTTTTCCACCAGAGATGAAAACAACAACTGCCAAATAATAATTACAGATGCTAAATACAGTAAAGTTGTCTATCCATTTTCCATTGTACTTCAATAATATCTTCCTTAGCGATTTATCAGAATAAATACCCTTCAACGGAAAAGCAGATACGGAGGAAAAATCAAAAACTTGCTGGGATTAGTCTGGAGTCTTTTTCTATTTGTAACAACCAAAATAAAAACAAAGCTGCCAGACTTCTTGTGAGCTATCCTTCAGTACCAAAATACAGTGGAGGAATACAGATAAGAAGACATTGAGCCCCTGAAGTGCCCAGCAGTAGTTACTGTAAGTTTTTCAGCTGAGTTCTGCCCATACATTGTTAGCACTTCCTATATTGCTAGGGTAGTGTCAGACCTCACAATGTTCTTTGTCCTGAATTCCATCACCAGAGAACTATTTTAAGAGCAGGCTATCTGCTGAAATGCTCTAGGGAACAATGTAGTTCAGTTTTCTGGTTTAGGCAGAAATTTTTATCCATTCCTCTCAGTGTTTCTAAGACACGTCCTTTGAATTGTCTGTCCCATAAAAGGAAAAGAACTTATGCTTCTCTGACTCTTTTAATTTCTGTGGTAGTCCTCAGATATCCATGGTTGGCAAATTACCATTTGGATATTTGTCTCTTGGAAGAGCTACATGAAGTTGTATGATGCGCATAAAAGTAATATATTGTATTCAGAAAACTATATTTGGGAATTTATTCAGATTACCTTTGGGTTTAGAACTAGATACAGACAGATAATTAATTATATTAATTAAAATAGTCGGTTGATTTAAGTTTTCCTTTACATAAAGCACAAAACACAGTGCTACTTACTAATTTTAATTTGGCAAATTTTCAGCAGCAATATGAAATTGGTAATGTGAGGAAGAGGGCTATATTACTTCTTTAACTTAACTGCATAGTCTTAGAAAGATTCTTTCATTGGCACTACTAGATTCAAGCAAAGTGAAGTTCCTGCCACAGCAGGTTAAGCAACAGCATTCTTCTTTGATGAGATCCACTAACCATAGAATTTTCTTTTTTATCATTATGACTCTATTGGTGAGTGCTGGGTACACTAATTTGGGGGTTTATGTATTATATTGGCTGAGTAAATGAAATAAGTCATAACTAACCCATGATTAAAAAGTAATTAAAATTAAGAATATTAATTCTTCCTCTGAAAAGTGATGAAAAACTAACAGGTGAAGCAATAAGCAGCACTAAATACATTTTTGACCCACAATTGGTCCTTGCATGCTTCTGATTATCTTCATTAGACTGCCCCCTTTAAAAAACAGCGCAGTGCTATAAAGGAGCAAGGGGTACAAGTTAAAAAAGTGGTCATGGATGACAAGAGTATAGTTATTCTGAAAATACCATATTAAAAAGAATATATTAAAAAATTGGAAGGACACAATTGCTAGTCTAAATAGAAAAAGAAATTGTGAGGTAAAGGAAATACCCATCAGAGATAGGTAAAAAATTTCTGAAGGAAAGAAAGAGCAAAGAATCATTCCACTGAGATTTGAAGACATCAGGGAAATGTGTGAGATATTAGCTTGTTATGTAGAAAGGCTGTAGAAAGGACAAACAATGGTAAGAAGAAGGAAAATCTTTCTCAAGAAATAAATGACTAATTCACCAACCAGACTGAACCCCGGCTGTTGGTATTCCTCAGAGCCCTGTTCCTGGAAAAATAGTGTTTGCTGTTTGCAATAATTTCTCAGCTAAAACTTGATTCCACAGCTTTGCTTAACATTTTTCATCAGTTGTTTAACATCTCCCAGTCTCAGACACCTTTTATTTGAATAAGTAGTCAACATGATCCATACAGCAGGTTAGAATCCTGAAAGCGTTTTATGTACACAATAAAATACATATTTCAATGGAATAATGTGAAAGAATTTAAGATTGGAGAAACTAGAGGGAAAGATCTTTGACTTTGATTGTAAGATCTTCTAAACAAGTACTTTCATTAAACTAACTTAAATCCTTGACTATTCCAAGAGCTGTTTTTATAACAATTTGATACTGCAGCAACATGGTGAATCACAACAACTTGTGAGCCACATTGAAAGGTCAGACCTTGTTTTCAAAGTTCAGGAGTAAAAAAATGCATATGTAGAAATGTGATATCTTTTAGGTACGGAGAATGGTTCTTCATCAACCTCATGGCTGTTCAAAATTCAAGATGCTTGACAGTCTTAAGTCCCAATTACCAAAGGGAGCACATGCTTCCAGCACAGTAATGAAACTTCAGGCAGTATGGATCTTGTCCATACTGCCTGAAATGGGGCTTTCTTAGGGATGCATGTGAAATCATGGAACTCTTGCTCCTGACAGCAAGTGAATCACAAAATATGAAGTAAAACATGCTCTGTCTTCCCCACAGTAAACACAGATCAATGTGAGCACTTGTGCTCTCTTCCTTCTCATCCTTGTCCCCTGAATATCAGAAAAATGAAAAAGTAAGTAACATTTGGTGCAAAAACACAAAAGAATAAGAATGTATGTATGGATAAGTGTTTTAATCTTCCATTTATCTTGAAAAATTAATAACCCTAAAGGGGCATGTAGGAAGGAGGGACAATACCAACAGATGCCCAAAAATGTGCCCCTTTCAAGCATGATTTTTATGAGTTCATTAGTGTCGCTAATAGATTCTCCAAGAAATTATTTTTTTCTTACTGTTATTAAATTCAGAATTGTAAGCCATTTGTTAAACCATAAACAGAGAGTCAAGATAGCAGAAATAAAGCTGATAACCATCTTCTTGTCCACACATAGTGCTTTGTAGTGTGAAAACACAAAATATGCAGTGGATCTGCTAGACTTCTAAAAAAGCCACAGTGTAAGAGACATTCACAGTATGAACACAGCATCTAATGCTTATTTACTTCTCCTATAATGAGAAAGTTCCCAAACAGATGGTATGACCAAGCCTCAGGAGACTTCAATGAGATGTCTGGAAATTGATGGGGCTTTTTCTAGCTGGAAATAGAAAAACTAAACAAACAGAAATAAAACAACACTCCAAATTTAGTAGAATGGATCATTTTCTTCAATTCCATCTTGCATGCCAGATGAAACTACAGAGCACCCCAAATAAACATAGCATGACTTCAATTTTTAAATAGAAGAGTCATAAAAAAGTGTATTGATTTTTTTTTCAGACATTTATAAAGTGAAAAAAAATCTTTATTCACACTTATGCATGTAGAGCACTTCTACTGTCTGTAATATCCTACTATTTTCTAACTGTGGGGAAAGCTGCAGCTTCATTAAAACAAAAGTTGAAGTACAAGTAGAATTTCCCAGGATGTTTTTAGAACTTGTGGATATGTTTGCTTGCTGTGAATTATTCTGGTTTTACTTTTGCAAAGACACAAAATGAAAATATACAAAGATTGTACTTTAAATGTACTGGCACTCAGCTCAAGCATAATCTTTTCCAGCATTCAAAGTTCACATAATTAATAAAACAATCCACCTGTGGCCTTTTCCATTCCTATGTTTAGGAATAGAGATATGCCCATTACTTCTTTTGAGTCCCCATATTTCAAAGTAATTTAAAGCTACTCTGAGTCACTTTCTACAATGCATGAATCCTACTTACACTTGTAGGCAAAAGTAACTTATATATGTACACCTTTCAGTCCTGAGACTGTTCCTTCCTAAGCCATTTACAGACAAAATGTGGTTCTGACATTTAAGTCTTATTTAACCTCTGTGTCAGTTATAAGGCTCTCACAGTGGCGTGACTACACATAATTTTTGTCTAACTGGAAATAAAACCTTATGGTTTTGTAGTTGATGAAAACATAGGTGATGTCTCTGATAGGACTGTTATCAACCATAAATGTACACTTGTTTATCTGATTGTATCTGCCTAGGGCTTCAGTGCAAGAAGTGGCTTTTTCCTGAGAAGCTAAGCGATTTGAGAAAGGCAGACTATACTTTTAATTAGCCCTATTGATTTCTTACAGAAAGAACTTTAAAGTTTGTTTTGTTTTGTTACTTTTCAGAAGGGAGGAGAGCTAGTCCCTGGAGTCCAGCTAACCTGTGGCAGCTTGACCTAAAGACTTTAGTGCTTTGTTAATAGTAGTTAACTTCTCTAAAAAGTACACAGAGTTACAGAAGGCTTCTTAGAAAAATCTGAAAGACAAGACAAAAGGCGCAGAGAAACATTGAGAGAAGAAAACCATACCAGGGATAGATATAGCAAAAGTTATCAGATGACTTATGAAGGGAAGAGGGCCTGATGAATCCCAGATTTTATGTAGAATAGAGAGATAAATGGCAAAACAGAGGCTGAGTTATTTGATTTAGAGCTTCTCCACCTTCAGACAAATAACCACAAACCAAACTAAAAAGAAAAACACAGCATGGCTTTTTTGTTTTTTTGGTTTTTTTTTTCACCCTGCACAAATACTTTGTCTGGTACAATGACCTATTCTGTCATAGTAAAAGGCTGACAGGTGATTACTTTCATATCAAATTATTTCATCTTTAAAGAAAGCACATTTCAGTATCCATGGCTGGCTATTAGCTGATTCATGGCTTATATACAGAGTCTTTCCAATGTTACAATTGAATAATTTTATTTAACAGAGCAGAATTACACCCTGACTCTATGAAAGGCTTCTTATTGCTTTTCACATTGGAAGGAAAGCAAAGCTGATTCCAAAATTCTTTGCTTTACTTTTCCCTTCCCTTCCCTTCCCTTCCCTTCCCTTCCCTTCCCTTCCCTTCCCTTCCCTTCCCTTCCCTTCCCTTCCCTTCCCTTCCCTTCCCTTCCCTTCCCTTCCCTTCCCTTCCCTTCCCTTCCCTTCCCTTCCCTTCCCTTCCCTTCCCTTCCCTTCCCTTCCCTTCCCTTCCCTTCCCTTCCCTTCCCTTCCCTTCCCTTCCCTTCCCTTCCCTTCCCTTCCCTTCCCTTCCCTTCCCTTCCCTTCCCTTCCCAGTGGATATGACTTAGCCTCCAAATCTTTCCCTCTTTTGAATTTATTGTTGTCAGATTTTCCTTCTGGAGCTACATATTCTCTCTCAAAAGATGTAAAGACATGGAACACTCTATTTTCTTAAATACCAATGCACTTTTTTTGTTCATATATAGCTGTTTTTTAAAAGCAAATCTCAGTGCCAGAAGATTTTGAAAAAGATGCATGCATCTTCGGAAGAGAAAGTGAAAATGCTCTAGTGGTAAAGTGTCTGTCATCATCTTCTTACAGTGGTTTCAAATCCTTTGCAAAACCCAATCTGAACATGTATTTAGTGACTCTAATTATCATAATATGTCAGCATATGTATCTTTTGTAGGTTTTTTATGGTAGGTTGTCTTTTTTTTTTTAATCCAGTCTTTGGGTTTTGGAATGTAAGGTCTAAAATTGGTGGCAGGATTTTGCAAGGAGAATTTGTGCCTCTGCTACTCTGTCTCTCTCCCTCTTTAGATTGTAGTAGACCACTTTTATCTCTAAAGGTGAAATATTCCATTGCCTGCACATTATTTTCACATAAATCTTGCATTTCTGCACTAATAAGATGATTGTCAAGAAAAGGGCAATTGCAAATAAGTGCAGTGTAGGTTATGCATTAACAATGTAGAACTTAGCATTCTGTATTTATGTATAAAGCATTTTCAAACTCAGTTATCAGAGTTTAAGCATATGTTTTGTCATTTCATCAAAAGATCTGAAATTCTGTAATGGATTGACCTTGACTGGATGCCAGGTGTCCACCAAGCTGCTCTATCAACTTTCCTCCTTATCAAGACAGGATGGGAAATATGATAAAATGCTTGTGGGTTGAGAAAAGGACAGGGAACTCACTCATCAATTTCTATCATGGGTAAAACAGACTTGGCTTGGGGATACTCATTTAATTTATTGCCAATCAAAATTCAGAGTAGGTTAACAACAAATAAAAACAGATCTTGCACACATTTGACCTACCCCTCCCTTCTTCCCAGGCTCAACTTCACCCTAGCATGGGGTCCTTCCACAGGGTACAGTCCTTCAGGCACAGATGGAATCCCTGTGGGATCACAAGTCCAACCAGCAAACCTGCTCCAGCATGGGTCTATCTCTCCATGGTGCCACAGGTCCTGCCATGAACCTGCCTCCAGCATAGGCTTCCAATGGGGACACAGCCTCCTGCAAGCACCCACCAAAACAACATGAGTTATAGGAAACACCTTGCTTTGTAGGTTAATGGCAATACCATATTTTTATTTGGGTAAACCATACTGCTGAAGAGTAAATAAGCCACTTACTCTCCTTTACTGCAGCATGGTGCCTTTTACCTCTTTACTGCTATCAAAAGTCATAAAAATGTGGTTAAAATTTTCCCGACAGAGCATTATATTGAAAGCCTTCTTTCACAGTTTCCCTCATTAGGGAACTAGATAACACCATTATCTAGTTGTTGGAAATAAGCAAATAAAATTATGACATGGAGACAAATTTCCAAAGCAAATAAACAGACTATATGGAATTTTCAACAGTGATGCTGCCTTGAAAAGAAGGAAGAAATCTGCTTGAGACAGGCAATGTCATTTACCCAGGTTCTTCATCTGAATGGTCATAGTTTTGAGGAACTCTCTATGCAGAAGACAAGACAATTGTCCCAATTGTCCTTGAGTTTTTCAAAGTGAAAACTCACAATCAGAAAATCTTGCTAGAATAAAGCCCATCTATATTTGTATGCTTCTCTTCTTTGCTTAACTTTCATGATCTGAACAAAAGAGATCATTAAAAGTAAAAATTCTGTGGTTTGTTTTTTTCTTTTTTTTTTTGTTTTTTTTTTGTTTGTTTGTTTTGTTTTGTTTGTCTGTTTTTCTTTTTGGGTTTTTTTATTGTTTGGTTTTTTTAAAGATGAAATTTAAGATCTTCAGTGCTAATGGAAGCATTGTTTTTGGGGATCTGAAAGGAAAAAGGCATTATGTCTCTAGGCCATAAAGGCCTTTGGAGTCTGATCATCTGATTTATTATATCTCAGGCTACAAAGTCTGTTAATGCTTTGTTTTCAGTGCTGAGGGAGACAGTGGTTAAAATATAATTATGAGACTTCAAGGAAATTCTGTCAAAGTAATTGACACTTTGGTGTACTTGATTCACAAAGAAATTGTACAAATACAACAGTAAACTTAAATTCAGCAGATACATGTAGAACTTTGCTTTGTTCCACTGGAATATGACTCTTTTAGTGAAACTGGACACGGTTATTGTGGTATTCCATAAGCTCTACTTTTTCTTAGATTTCACTAAGAATCATTTAGACACTGCTAATAACTGATACACTTTTCCTTAATTCAATATGTACTTGAACATACCTTGCTCAGAGTAAAGAACGCTAAGACTGGGACTTTTTCTAGGGAGTATTCCTTCCTGAAAACTGAAGAGATGATTTATTTTAAAATGAAATATTATTCATAAAGCAATTGCATCTACAAATCTATGTAGCATTGTTTTTTGAACCAAAATCACCTGGGTTTTTTGTTTAAATTAGAAGTTAAAAATATTTTGACCTTTCAGAGTAAGTTTGAGTTGGATGCACATGTATATTGTGGGCATTTGAACTACTGAAAAGAAGAATCTTTAAAGGTGAAAAACACCAACTTAACCTTTAAATTGGCAACTTTGGTGTTGATTTCAGGCTGAGAAAAATTAAAATAAGAATATTTATTTTTCCAGGGTAGAATGCCTTGTCAGTGCCAGTCATAATATGCATATGAATTTTTTGCCCCTGGGTAATTCAGCTGTTCTTTGTATATGTCCTTTTTATGCCAAATTTCTTTGTTACTGGCAAAATAAATGACAGAAATAGCTGTGATCTTTATAGTTTCTATTCATACTGTGCCAACAGATTAAAACTCCTATTGGGCTTTTAATGAAGGGAGAGCTTAGAAGAGACAGAGATCTTAAAGCTTATTTTCTGGTTTTGTATTAGTGTTTCTCATGCATTAAAAAAATGAGATAGGGTGTATTACTGTCATGCTTCTCAGTTGAAAAGTATCCCACATAGCATTACCACTCAGGCCTTTTTGCCTAAGAAGCTTAGATCTTGCTTGTCCTCTCATTATCCCCCTGCAATTTCACATTTTATTTTTTACGCTTTTATTATCTTATGACAGCATTATTAGGGCATAGCAATTCATAATATTATTCTTCTACTCATTATCTCTTTCTAAAGACACTGTTGTATATTGTGTCCTTCTTTAAGCATCAGATTTAAAATACAACTATGTGCCTGAAGATAGTCTTCTAATATACTAATATATATTTAAGTTATATATAGATTTAAATTATATATATATTTAAGTTATAATTTAAGTTATATGTATTCTAATACATATTGAAGTAGGTTAGACCCCTAAAATCTGCTTACCTCATTTATATCAGGTCCTTAGGATGCTTGAGAAATAATTTCAATGTTATCAAATACATTAAAATATTGTCAGCATTCAGAATGCACAGCAGCTAAACTGAGAGTTGGTGGAAAACAGTTGTATTATTTATATGCATATAATACTGTGTATAAATACCTATACCATGAATACAAATATAAATAAGTTTGTTTTTTTTTTTTGTTAAAATTAACAGTGTTAGTTTAGGTCAGCTAAAAAAGTCTTCTTCAAAGCAAAATAAACTGGTTTAGATTAAGATGTTTTTATCCACTTCCATAAGTTTTTAACATTTTTACATTAGTATTTTTTTTTAATTCCTCAAAAAAGCTGTCTTTTGATAAACAGAATCACAGAATTTTTAGGATTGGAAAGGACCTCTGGAGATCATCTAGTCCTCCCCTCCTGCCAAGTTAGTGTCACCTAGAGCATTTATGCAGCAATATATCCAGATGAGTTTTGAATATTTCCAGAGAGGGAGATTCCATGACCTCCCTGGGAACCTGTGCTAATGCTCTGCCACTCTCAACATAAAGAAGTTCTTCCTCATGTTGATTTGGAAGTTCTTGTGATTTATTTCATGGCCATTGCTTCTCATCCTGTTGATGGGTACCACTGAAAAGAGTCTGGAACCATCCTCTTGATGCCCAACTTTGAGATGTTTATATGTATTGATGAGATCTCCTCTCAGTCTTCTCTAGACTAAACAGACCCATCTCCCACAGTCTCTCCTCATAAGATAAATGCTCCAGACATGCAAATCATCTCTGTGGCTTCTGCTGGACCCCCTCCAGTAGCTCCTTGTCTTTCTTGTACTGAGGAGCCCAGAACTGGACACAGCACTTCCGATGCGGCCTGACTAGGGCTGAGCAGTGGGGGAGGACCACCTTCACTATTCCCAATGTAATCCAGGGTCCCTTTGGCCCTCCTAGCTGTGGCGGCTACCTGCCATGACCTCAAGCAGTCAAAATGCTCCGGCCAGCACTGCCCGTGTGAGGCCGGGTGGCCGCCACGTGTGTGGGCACTACAGGAGAATGGCGTCTGCCACCCTGGTAGTGCTGAGCTCTGTGGCGTGGGTTACGCAGCTTTGGTAGCTTCACATGCTGAGAGGAGACGAAGAGACGAGAGAAGGACACTTGTTTGCGAGCCTGAAGAGTCTTTATTCCCCCAGGCAGGGCAGGAACAAAGTGCTCTCAGAGCGGATGCAGTGACAAAATGCCGACGAAACAAAGGCTGGCAGCAGATTAAATAGGCACTGGGCGGACAGGGGTGTAAACCTGTTTCACCCAATGGGGACAAACGAGCGACAGGATTGACAACCCACAGGGAGTGAACAAACCTGACTGATTGGACTAAACAAGGAGAAAACAGGGAGAAGTGAGAAGATTGGCAGGTACCTGGGGATCCAAGTGGTGGGAACTCTCAGGGTAAACAACTTGGAACAAACCACTGTGAGGGGAAATATAGGGGCATACAAGGAACAAACCTAACTAACATTAATAAAACAACTGACTAAATCAACCCAAACCACAACACCTAGCCACAAGGGCACTGCTGGCTCATGGTCAGCTTGTCACCCAGGTCCTTCTCGGCAGAGCTGCTCTCCCGCCCCCAACCTGCACTGGTACTCGGGGTTATTCCTCCCCAGGTGCAGGACCCTGCACTTGCCCTTGTTGAACCTCATTTGGTTTCTCTCCACCCAGCACTCCAGCCTGTCAAGGTCCTACTTAATGGCAGCAGAGCCTCCAGCTGTATCAGCCCCTCCCCCAGTTTTGTATCATCATCATCATCATCAAACTTGCTGAGGGTACATTCTATCTATTCATCCAGGTCATTGATAAACAAGCTAAATTAGGTCAGACCCAGAACTGATCCCTGGGGAATGCCACTGACTACAGGCCTCCAGCTGGGTTCTACTCCTCTGATCATGACCTCTGAGCTCCCCCATGCAGCCCATTTTTGATTCACTCTCGATTCAACCCACATCTTCTGAGCTGACCTATGAGTATGTTATGTACAGTGTCAAAAGCCTTGCTGAAGCCAAGGTAGGCAACATCCACTGCTCTCCTCTCCTCAACCCATCCTGCCATGTCACAAAAACAACACCATAAAACCAGAAAATTATTTTGGGCTGGTTTTCTTGGATATGTGGGACAAAAATGTTTGCTTTACAAATTAGATGATAAACAAATAACTTTCTTTGTATCATACTTACCCTTCATTTAAGAAAAAACAACAGAGGAAATGCTACCCAGTTGTAGTACTCACATGCATCTATAAAGACCAAAATACCTTTGACAATACACTTCAAAATATTCATAATATGGGAATATTGTCAGAGTAATTGCATCTGTAGGACAGAAAATACATTGAATGTTGAATTGTAGCATTCTACAGGTATTAGTGCACAGAAGTGATAATAAATCACATGCAATAATTTTTAAATTAATATTAAATTTTGACAAATCACTAAACTGTACAGTCAATTTAGTCGAATGTTTGTATTGAAAACTTTCAATACAGCTGCTGAATGGTTGCAGAAACACTCTAGCTATTTAATTTTAAACAAGAAAGAGTCCAGTATTGATATCTTTAGTTAGATCTTGAAAATTAAGTCTAACACTACAAAATGGAGGATTTTTTTTTTTTTTTTTTTTACTTCTGTCTTTATTGTTCTGTCATTTTGTCTGGAATTTTTCACGTTCATTGACCTAGATCCTTTTCTATACCTCCACAGACATCTAAGGTACACAACTGCAGCATTTAAGCTCCTAAGAGGTTATTCACTGGTCAGTTGGAAATATGAATAGGAATGAAAAAAGGGAGAGGAAGTCCCAGTCTTCTGCCTAACATGACTGAAACTTTATTCTAAAGAAGATGAATCCTAACACTGGGAATTTATGCTTGCTTCTCCTTTGAATGTCTAACGTAAGTTGTTTCACTTCAATACACAAACATTCATTCTTTATCAAAGAAAATATAGACTACTAAAAAATGAAAGTATACATGCAATTTCAATATAGTTCTTTTACAGTCTTCAAGTTACATTAAGTTATACAGAAGCAATTTCCCTGCAAACAATTGTCAAACATTATGTATTTTTGATCTAAAACACAGCTACATATTAATAATTCTTCCCAGAAACAGGTATATGTAAGTTTATAGGACTTTCAAGAGATTCTGTAATCTAAGATATGAAAAAATATACAGATATATGAAATGGGATGATTAAAAGCAAGGAGTCCAGAGCTAGTTAAATTGCTGCTTGGAATTCACCTGTGCCAAAAAAAAATAAAAAAAAAAAATTCCAAAAGGCAACCAGAGAATCATTGAATGGAAGACACTAGTAAAAGGGCTTTCTTGGGAGTACCAAGGCAGATGGAAAAAGACAGCAAGACAGCCAAGGGTATCATCATATACATTGTGTATTCTTACAAAGTCGCCTCTAAACCAAATGGATGAGCACTGCCATCAGATCTCATGGCACAAACCTTAAGTTGTATTTTCTGAGCATGTACTCTATGTGGAGACAAAGCTGTAAGTCTGTTCATAAGAGAAGCCTCCATGGAAAGTCATATGAACCAGTGAACATTCACTGCTGAGTTGATGCTGTTCAATGTCTAAATCACCCTAAGTTTTAAGGTCGTCAGAATTAATTCCACAACCCTTACTATTTTTGTAGTTGTTTTTAATTTTTGATCTGGCAAACAATATTATTCTTCTTAAAATACTAATGTGGAGTATGTTCTATCATTAATATTTTGGTCTAGTGTATAATGAAAGGTCAGTCTTTAATTTTGGTCACTAAAAAAGCAATAACCCAAATCCTCCTTTCTTGTTCCCAAAATTTTCTCACAATAAATATTTTGTCAAAAGAATAAAACTGAAAAGTGAAAAAGGGCATCACAAAGAAAAAAATATAGCTTCCAAATTCAAGAGTCACTGTAAAACATGTGTTTCACTCACATTCTCTTGGTCAGACTTACAGGCTCTCCAGGATGACAACTAATAACTTCTGAGTAATTACCTGGAAGGATCAAACTAGATAGCAGTTGTTTCTCTCTGGTTGCAGCTCCACCACCGTGATGTGTCTTCATTCCATTAAGAATCTTTAGTGTGTAAATCACCCATAGCTCCTCATGACCTTTTCCAGTTGCCTTATTTCAAAAAATCTCTGTTCCTTAATGCATCTTCATTCATACTTTCTGTGTGACTTATGTTGCTCTCCACATTTTTCTTGTTGACTTTTATCTTCGTTCTCCAGCTTCTATATTTCAGTTGTGTTAATCCAGTTCTTTTTAATTTGTCTCTTCTTTAGTTAGTCTTAATTTCTTTACATCATTTTAGAGGTGTTATTTGATCAATAAGGAAGTGCTGTGTATTTGAGAGAAGGGAAATAAAGACGTATTTCAGTGCAAGTGAAGAAAACAGAAAGATTACAGAAGGTTTTTTTTTTCTGGAAAACTCAGTTTTCCGCTGTGGGTAGAGATGAATAAAGTTAGAAAGGAAACTTCAGAAGAAAAAAAAAAAGAGTAGATAATCAAATGCCAATTGCCTTTTTGCAGTTCACAGAAACCTTATTAATTCATTAACATAACAAGTATTTCAATGATGCTTCTGAAAAGAAAAGAAAATAAAAACTCAAGGAATATGCTTCATGTCAAGCATATTGGACATAATTTGGACATAATTTCTTGAAGTGGCATTCTATTTAATGGTGATATGTCTTAATATTATCTATTTTGCAATGATTGGCTACACTGTTAAGACCAGCAACTGAACTCTTGTTCTTATTTTCAATGGAAGAAGCTAACAAGGTGATTGTGTTCCTTACAAGCAGAGAAAAGTCAACACAACCAAGGCACTGTCAGTCAGATTCCATTGTCTAACTATTCATCTTTTCTGAGAGGACAGGAATATCAAGTTTTGGTGCTTTAAAAAATCCACCTACCAGAAATGATGAAATAAAAGGTATTGAGAAACTGAAATGTTAATGGTTAATGACTCAAATAATTGGCTATTTGCAAAAGCAGCAGGTGCTTTGATGACTGTGTGTGAGGTAACAGCCCAGGTACACCTCTGGAAGCTGCAAGCTGGGGTTTGAGCCAGATAAGGGAAGAGGGATATAAAAAGTGGATCCTGGGATGTAGGGTAGTGCTTTTTATTGTGTCAATGTCCTCTCTTACACAACTGGCTCAGGTGTGAAAACTCCCCAGGAAAGGTGTCCAAACAACCACATGTATGTCTGAAGGCATTCATCCCTTCTGATGGTGCCTAATTGGCTCAAATATGATGTGAGAGGCAGCTGTCAGAGGGGGCAATAAACCACCAAAAGCCCCCCTCAAAGTGCCCCAGAGTAATTTCTGGGGTCCTTCCACCAGAAGACTGTGCATGATCCACAGTGTTGCAACAGATCCACAGTATTGCAAACCCCAACCCCTAACAGGAGTGGTTCCTGGGCATTCCACCTCAACCTGAGCTAATATTAACCCATTCAAATTTGTGTTTCCTGGGCTTTTCCCCACCCCAATGGATCAAGAGAGCAACAATCACTTCGACCAAAGGGCTCAAAATTGCAACTATCAGGTCTTGTCTCTGGATCCATAGATGGTAATATCTTTATACTCTTAACCTTTCTTTTTCTTTCGCAAACATTTTCTTAAGTGTTATTTTTATACTTTTATATTGTTGTATTTCTACAGATAAAAAGTAATGATAGTAAAGGGATTTTTTTGGCTGGTCATGAAAAATATTTTAAAATGCTTGCAGTAGAATTATATATCTATTAAATCCAATGATATATTCAAATCTTCCCTTTTTTACTTAGTTTTTAGAATAATTCTGTAGTCAGCATGATCTCATTAAAAAAAAGAGCACCATTTTGCATCTCAGTTTGCCATCTTGTCTTATAAAAGACACAAAAGCGGTAAGGAAATTTCTGGAATAATAATAATCAAAGCTTCTGAAAAACAGAGCCCTTTTTAAAGTGTGAACAAGCTGGAAATGAAGTGACTCATTTGTGTAGTTGCTTGTTTTGAGGGTAAGGAAGAGAGTTGTGTAGAACACACAGAATAATTTTGCAATAAAAATGCCTGAGTGGTCACTGGCATGTTTTATCAGGGAAAAAAAATCATTCTGCACCTCTTAGTAATATATGGGATTCTGTTTAGGTTTTATTATCCCTTACAAAGATGATTTCATGTTCTCCCATGGCAGTTTGTTCCAGTACTTAAATGTCCAAACAGTCACAGAGGCTCTCTCCCTTGTTAATCATTGTGTATGCTCCTTAGTATAGCTTGAGTCTGTAATGCCTTTCAAAGATTTTGTAAACGCATAAGGTCTCTTTGGACTTTTTCAGTTTAGAACATCCTCTTCTATTTGAATAAGACTTTTCTAAGTAGTTAGAAAGCGACTTTTTCTCAGTGTGAGCCATTCTATTATTATTATTTCACATCTTTTGCCATTGAATTTCTCTGATTTCTTCATGTCAACACAATAACCTCATCCATATCAGCACCATGGTACAAGCTATACTGTTGAACTTATGCAGTTTTGCTCATAATTTCACATATTTTTCATGTATATGTAAAATGGTATAAAACAAATTATTTTATTACACGTCTACACTGTCTTTCTGATTTTATGTTTTGGAACTATTTTTTATATTCTGTTTCAATAGAACAGTAATTTTGGGTATGCTTTCTTAATGTGAGAGTGACCAAGCACTGGAACAGGTTGCCCTGGGAGTTTGTGGAGTCTCCCACTTTGAGCACATTCAAAAGAAATCTGTAAATGTACCTGGGTAACTGGTCCTTCTTGAGCAGAGGTATTGGACCAAGTAATTTTCAGAGGTCCCTTCTAATATCAACCATTAAGTTATTCTGTGATACACCATCCATACTTATACCTAGGAGTAACTGCTCTGCTAGATTTAGAATCTAAATATAGAGATTACTTCTGCCTTTTTGTAGTGACTACACACGGCACATTAGGAATAATGATGACGGACTTGGTAATTCAAGTGTTTTGTCCAAACCACTTTGTTTTTTTTGTCATTTTAAGGAACTGGACTTGTTACAGATTATCAGTTTGATTTGCTTCATTGCTTTATTCTTCTACCTCAAATGTCTGTTAACAGTCTGTACAATGATTTTAACTTACTGCTCATTAGGTTAATGTCTAACTGAATAAATTATTCCTGAATGAATTTTAAACTATCCTTTGGATACCTGAATAACCAAGCATGTAAAATTAAGCTCAGTGCTTGCAGTGGGTGAATTGATTTAAGGCTTATCCGTGTATTTCTACTTTATAAGTGAACTCCATTTTTGTTTGAAATCTTTTATAAAGTGTCAGGCCGCCCCGGGATCTGGTCCAGCGGGGTAGCCCCACAACTGGCTAATCCACAGTTGCCCAGATAGATATAGATAGCTCCACTGGAGAGACGAGAGGACACTCAGGCTGCTGTAATCCAGGAGGGTTTATTGAAGGGAAGGCAGTCGGTGAGGGCAGGAGAGGAGGTGCAGGGAGACAACCACCCTGGAGGGAAGCAAGCTCTGAGAGCGCCGCTCCAGAGGAGGGGTCGGGATTATAACTGAGGGAGGAAAGGCGGGGTCAGGGTACAAAGGACCAATAGGATAAGATGGGGTGATCGGGGAAAACCAATGGGAGAGAGAGAGAGGTGTGGCTTCAGCCAGAGAACCAATAACAACACACAGAACAGAGAACTCTCCAGAACTGGGGATAGTACAACAGGGTGATGGACATTAACAGGGGAGGATACAACCAATGATAGACATGAGGAAAGGTGGGAACCCTAAGGCAATTACACTATTGTAGTATTCCAGGGCAACCCTGTCGGATATTCCCCTGGGCCAACACTTTTTATGAATTGCTTGAAATAATAACCCACCTATTAAAACAATAGCCTCTATTATTTTCTGCATTACTTTGACATGTATCTTCAGTTATCTTCTAATACAGATTTAAAAAGAAAAGTCAGTTGTTAGAATGCTGACAACCAAGAACTCAAAAGAGAAAATTCAACAAAATTCCATGTATTTTTTTGCATATATTTTCACAATAGTGATATATTTTTATGATCAATTCCATAGTAATATCATTCTATCATTCACAGAGAAATTATTTTTTAGAACTTATCTTTATTCCCTTCATGTCCCTTTCACATATTACTTTGCTTTATATAAAAAATCTCAAAATACAATATAACTGAGTCTGGGGTTTTGTGATGTTTGCTTTGGTTTCTTTTGTAACAATTCTTCCTCAAGTGCTTCAACATCAATGCTCTTATTCCTTTCCAGAACTCATCTTCAAAACACCCACATAAGGTGAAGAATTATCATTCACATTTTCTATAACAGAGGGATTATATCAAAGCAAGTTTTAAGCTCAAATTGTTAAAATTTCCTAATGATTTTGAACACAAAGGATCCATAGTAACATTATTCAGTACTTTGTGTTTAGAGTACAGCTTTCAGTGACCAACATCAAAGAGAAGAATACAGTGCATATCTGCAAGTCATTGTGCAAGAATCTCAAATTAAATTGTGGCCGTTTGTCAAAACCTTTTACATGAATTGTCTTATATCACAGAGGAATCCCACAGAAGAGACACTTTTTCAAGAATTATATGTTTGTGTAACACAATCCTTTCACACAGAGACTCTAGTTTCCATAAGAGACTAAATGAAAATAGCTCAATGGAAAACATTTTTTTTTTCTCAACCCAAATGAGCTGGGAAGATTGACCCTCCTAAGAGAAAAGAGGTATTCTCCTGAATGATAGGCAGAGTCTGAAAGGTGCTCTATATAATTTGGAGGCAACACAGAGGAACAGAGAGGGGAATGAAACAGGAAAATTTCCTGCAATCTACTGGACTTAAACATATTTTTGATTGAAAATAACAGAGAAACTATTAGATATGAGCACTGAAGTCCAAGGATTATTCTTCCCCTGCTTTTTTAACTTCACCAAATGCCCATGCAATTAGCTAATGAAAAAACTTATATGCAGAAAAATGTCAGACATGTCCATTTTGTATGAGTTTTCACTCATCTGTAGCTCTTTAGATGCCCACAGAAGGGTGACAATTATGGTGTTGTCCTTAGAGATTTATTCCATGCTTCTCAGATCTAATCCGCCTTCACAGATTTTCTTTTCTTCGTATTCATACTATCACAGGCATGCAATGAAATAACAAGACATTGTTCAAAATATGATTTCTGTATGATCATTGCAATTGATTTGCCTCCCCTGACTGGAGCAGCTTGACATTTTTTATCAGTTCCTGCTTGTTTCATGCCAACCAGGTTAATAGCAGCGAGCTCTCATGCTTGGAGAGCTTTTCTTTGTCACAGCTCTCAAGTTGTGAAGAGCAAGTTGCTTACTGCAGTTCTGCTAGTGAAACAGTTTTCTTCTCTCTGATCAGAAGGCAGCTGGTACCTATCTTCTTATTTAGTTTTGTCACTCATGAATTACAGATATCCTAATTCTTGAGGTCTTAGCCCAATATTAAAAATCTGACATGGTGTGAAACTGTCCAGTCAATACTATTCTCATGTGCTTAATAATTTCTTAGCTCTGTGTCTTTGCTTACAACAGTTTTAAATTAAATTTGTGCTATAATTTGGCATTATAAATTCAATTAATTTGTAAAATATGCAGGACACATCAAATGCTTGTAAATCGGTGTTAAAATGCTGTTACTGCCTTATAAAACACCAAATTATTTTCCCCATCGAAGGAAAGCTATTACTTGAACTCTCATGGTTTTAAAATTATTCTCATGGCTGTCATTCTCTGACCTATAACTGTTACACAAAATCTCATTATATTCATGCAATCGACTTGTTCAATGGGCTTATGCTGCTTGAAGCTTGGTTTAATCTCCGAAGTTATTTATCAGTGGTTAAAGCTCAATTGTTCCATCCATGTGAAAGCTGTTTTACAGAGAGAGTGGCACCTGTTCACTGTCATTAATGAAGCAAGCAGGAATACAGAGAGAAAGTAGGCAAAAGAGTGTAATTTCTGAGCTGCATGTGGGATAACTGTAGGGGTGCTTACATGCAACCTTGCCTATTCTGTTATCCATCCATAATTTCTTGTGTGTTTGAACATCAGACAAGAAGCTAGAAACTTTGGCAAGGTCAAGGGAGGAAAAACAAAGTGGTCTGGAATTAATTGTCATAGTACATTAATGATGTTTATCTTTGATACATTGATCAAGTGTAAGGCCAATGAATGGAATAAACTCTTCAAGGAAATTGACAAAATAGAAGAGATACAAGAGTCTTTGTTATTGTATTTTTCATATCTTTTCAGCCTTTATGCAGCAAACATTTATTGTTGTATTTTGTTTCAACTGTTCAAAAATATACATTGCTTTTTTTGTTTTAATCTGATGAGAAAGAATGTTGCAGTTCATGAGAAGTAAAGTTAGGGAGTATTAAACTTAAATGGTGAAATATATTTTTAAAAAGTCTTTTAAAAATACACACAGTGGATGAAAACAAACATGCAAGCAAAAAAAAAACTTTATTTTAAAAAAACCCCTATTGACTAAATCAAATATCCAGACTTTATTTTGCCTATTTGTTATGCACTAAATTCAGGACAAATTGAAAGAAAACCAAAATTATTTATTTACTCCTTTAAAGAAAGTAGAGGAATTCATAATTTCATTTATTTGCAAAACCCAAAACTTTTGCACTGCATTTGGGTCAAAAAATTTCCTTGAAAAAATTCAGTGATTATTTTAAAAGTTAAAAACCTTCCACGGAGCAAATCCATCTGCTGGTCTCTAATGAAGCAGGTGACTAGTAAGATGTTTGTGGCACCAAAAACATAAGCATCTTTCAGGTTTATAAGTAAAACGATTGAATAATTTTATTTTGGTGTCCTCCTTAGTGTGCCAATGACAGCTATGGGAAAGTCATCTGTCATTTATGTGGGAACCAAATAACTTTCAGTGCCATTTTAATTGCTCTTTAAAAACAACCCCTTTAAGATATTTTGTTTCTTGCTGAAGGACAAGAATGATGTCTGAATGATACTTGTTCTGAGATTCTTCCAAGGACTACAATGAGACTGATGAGACTCTTGTTTCCTGAGTCACCATTGTACCATTTTGAGAATGGATACAGGATTTACCTTTCTTCATTTGTTAGTGGTCTCTCCAGTCTTCAAAAACTTTTGAAGATGATAGATTGAGACCTTGTAAATACATTGGCCGTACTTCTTGGCGTTAACCATGGGTGTCTTGCATGAGTTGAAATCTCTCCTGTAACCCCTGATTCAATTCTCATCCCCATCTGGTCATCCCCCTTCTTGAATCCACAGGTACCTGTGAGATCTTGTCTGCAAAAGCTCAGGCAAGGAAGACAATGTATACCTCAATCTAGTCTGTATCCACAGCCACTAAATCACCATCCTCACTGAGCAATGGGTTTCCATTTTCCTTAGATGTTTGAAATTATGCAATGGCAGAAAATCTTCTTGTTGCTCACATTGTCACTTGCAAGTTTAAATTCCAGCTGAATTTTGACTTTCCTCATACTGTCTTTGCATGACCTTCTTTTAAATTCCTCTTTTATACAGTGTCCCTGCTCCTACCACCTCTACAAAACTTCTTGTGTTATAACTGAATCATGACATTCCTGTCTAGGCAAAGCTATGAAGGAGGAATGACCTACACTGACTGTTTTACAAACTGATATTTCCCAGATGTGAAATACAATGAAGTCACACTATCTTAAAATCTTTTTCCCAGTGTCTTGCCTTTCTTTCTTCACTTTCAAGGACAATTAACTATATAACATGAATTAAATTCAAATTTCATGTCTTGGTTAACTGAAACTAAGAGAGTTATCATTGCCTGTTAAGTTTTATAGACCCTTTCTGTAGCAAATTACCCTAAATGAAATAGCAATTAAATGTATGGTAAAATATTAGGATTAAAGTAGATTTTATAATGACACACAGAATAGATACTTGCCAACAGATTCTGCAGTCCCTAAATGAAATAGAAACACAGGCTCACTGAAATACTTCTGAAAACCTTAATTTGTATAGTTCTTGTCCTTCTAAAATAAGACAAAGGGCATCATCTACAGAAATTGCATTGTTCTAGTTGAAAGGTTGACAGACATAGAGACTAAATTTTCAAAGCAAATACTGTTATCCTATAAGTTTAATGTACATATCATTAAGGATACATTTCCTACTGCTGACACGCTGAAGGACACTCCATCATGTGCTGAAAGTCCATTTCATTGCAGCATTTTTAACTGTATGAAAGTATTAATTTACAGTATGCAAGTTAATGAAAATTTTTGAAATATTAGTATAGTATATTTTAAAATTTAAACACTCCATGCAGTTTTTTAGTACTGTTGCATAGATAACATGTGCATAGAAAATCAAAATATCAGGATGCCAAAGCAAATTTACTTACTGTATAATTTGAGTGGAGCAGCTTTAACTGTTTGCCAACATTTGCTAGCAAGCTGGTGTTTCTGGAATACTGCTACCATGATGTATGGAAATCTCAAATATGTGCACCTCCAAACAGTATCATATGTTTTTGGATTCTAGGGTTCCTGTAGTACCCCAAATTCCAAGGTTTGTTTGGTTTTCCTATGTGTTGGGATAATTCTTGCCCATGTGATAGACATAAAAGGGAAAGAAAAAAAAAGAAGGAGAAAGCAGTATAATTTTCTAAGAAAAATTAAAGGACATTTATTTTATGGCAACCTTCTTCTATCTTTATATACTCTGGGAATGTGTTCTAAATCAGGTCGTTCAATGGGTGGCTCAATGGTAAATACATATCCACATGACCTCTTAGAATCATAGGATCATAGAAAATCTTGGGTTGGAAGAAGGCCACAAGGATCATCAAGTCTAACTCCTGGCCCTGCACAGGACATGCCAAGAGTCACACCATGTGCCTGAGAGCATTGTCCAAGCATTTCTTGAACTCTGTTAGGCTAGTGCTGTGACCAACTCCCTGGGAAGCCTGCTCCAGTGCCTAACCACGCCCTGGATGAAAAAACTTGTCCAACCTAAACCTTCTCTGAGACAACTTCAACCCTTTTGTCCTGTCACTGGTCACCACAGAGATCAGTGTCTGCCCCTCCTCTTCCCCTTATGAGGAAGTTGTAGAGTGCAGTGAGGTCTCTCCTCAGTCTCCTCCAGGTTGAGGAGACCAATTGACCTCAGCCGTCCTTGTATGGGTTCCCCTCCAGACCCTTGACCATCTTGGCAGCCCAACTTGGATAAAGCTCTCTAAGAGCTTTATGTCCTTCTTCTGTGGCACCCAAAACTCGAGATGAGGCTGCACCCACCTAGAGCAGGTCAACTTGAGCTACAGCAACCAACCATGTTTCTTAATATATTCACATGACCAAATTCTTACTGTGACAAACATTACACTTTGTTATAACTTAAAAAGCACCTGGCCACTAAAAAGCAGGGGCATGTCAAGCTGCATATTAACCAAATGGTAATATCTTAGTCACATAAGGATCACCACAGAATTCAACTAAGATTAAGTCTGATTCCTGCCTATGAAGAAAAAGAACACTCCCCCTCCATTAAACAAATTATTTTTTCAACTAAGTGTCTTATTTTGAGAAAAAGAGTTGCTAAATTTACCCCAAGGAAAGCTTCATAAACATTAAAAGACAAAATGCTATTTCCTCAACAGAGATCTCACTTGTTTTTTGAAGGGTAAACTGGAATGCCAAAAATAGCAGAAAACAAACTAGAGATGAAATTTGGTCTGAATTCTTTCACCTGTCATTTTTTTTTCAATGACAGAATTTATACTGTTACAGGCTCAGGGGAATAATATCAAAAGTAAAATTGCAGACAACTGCCCCTGTAGTTGGGAATCTTGTTTCTGTTTGAAAGAGGTAACTCATGTTCATTTCTAAATTGCACCAAAATATTTTGCTAAAGAACTATACATTACCTACTGAAATAGGACAGAATTACTCTAGGAATTAAAATTCAGTTTAAATGCCTTTGGGATCCCTGATCTTCTGTTGTTTTTTAATTTTCACTCAAGAATTTCTGAAGTACTTTTCTGTATAAATTAACCTTACTGCTGAGAGAAAACATGATAACATTTTTATTCAAGAGGGCAAAGGACTGAATAGAACAGAACTTGGACTCGGATACTACTGCTTAAGTTAGGCAGTATAGCTGAAGGATTTTAGGGTCAGGAGAGGGAATTAAATCAATATTTCTTCTACACTTATAAACTGTATGATTGATATATGTATATATATGAGAATGCTACCTTACCGTGTCATAACCACTGACAGTGGTTTCCAAAATTATTGTATTCTTTATTTACAGGACTAGCTTTCACACAGAACTGCTCAAAATTTAGGCATAATTTTGAATACTTGTTTACTAGTTTGATTCTGCCCAGATGTAGTTGATAGATAGTTAGTTGCCGATGGGGAGGTATAGATGCAAGGGTTTGGTTATGAAGTTTTCATAAAATCATTTTATGGTTTTCCTATGACACTTCTGAAACAGCTCTTAGCAAACACTGGATGAAGCAATTCTGAATATGTTTGTGGGTTTTTTTTCCTCCATTTTTAATGGATACCCTATTGTGAACTACCTAAAATTTCTCTAGATCCATAATTTAAAAGTTTATCTGTCTTAAAATTGTATATGACCTCTCTTCTATTTTTTAAAGTCCACAAAAGCTGTACATATGCACACTGTAATATTTGATTCTAAAAGGTCAGTGGAATATTTCCCAAGCATGGTATGTGGAAAGTGAAAATTTTAGAATGTGATTTACTTTTCTGTTTTCCTAGTCTTTTTGTCTTAAAAATACTGCCTCCCCATGAAAAATATTTCTTTAAAAGAGAGAGATGCCATTGTGTATGCCATTGTGTCCAGCACATCGTCTTTATTACATGAAAAAACCCAAGAATAATCTGCCTGTTATTTTGGCAGGGAAAAGGCTTCTGACAGGCTCATAAATGCTCTTTACTCAGGAGAATACTACCTGCATGTCTCTGTCTCAAGTGATTTAGTTAACTTACTGAAGCATCCAACTTCTGAACCATTTGAATTTTCTTCATAACTAATGAGACCAGGTCAGCCAGTCTAAACAAAATACTTGTGAACTTGTTCTGAGATAAGGTGAAGCTCAGACTGAATTGGAAAATTTTATAGTCAAATATTCATATAAAATTGCATTGCTGTTTTGAATTTCTTTTTCTTTCCATCTTCACTTTTGATCACTCTCTATGTTTCAAATATATTATGCTTTTATCAAAACCATTTTTTATGTTGTCATGAACATTTTCAACACATAAAACCACAGTTACACAAAACGACAGACAATTAGTGTTTAATCACCTTCAGTGGAAATGGAAATATAAAAAAATGCTTATTTATGTTGATCATTATACTTCTAGCCGAGAAAATGTCAAAACAAAAGTAATACTTTGTGAAACACAGTTTTCCTATGCACGCAAACTGTTAGGATTTTGAAAGGATGTAACAAATTGATATCAAGTGAGAAATGCAGCACTGGACAGAGTACTCCAGATGGGGTTTCACAAGGGCAGAGTAGGGGGGGAAATTACCTCCCTTGACCTGCTGTCCACCTTTCTTGTGCTTCAGCCTATTATGTGGTTGATTTTCTTGATCTCACTGTCATTACTAAGGATATTAAAGAGCATCAGGGCCAAGATAGAGCCCTGAGGGTCATCACTTGTCACCAGCCTCCACCTAGACATAGAGCCGTTGACCATAAATCTGTTTCCATCCATTCATTCATCTAGTTCACTAGCCATTGAATAGTCCACCCTTCAGATCCATGTCTTTTTAACTTGGAAATAAGGATGCTGCATAGGACCTTGTTAAAGGCCTTACTGAAGTTTAGGTAGATGACATGGGTCATCTTTCCTTGTCGACTAGTTTTATGGACTGTCACTCCATAATATAAGGACACCACATTGGGTAGGCATGGTTAGCTGTGTTGGAGGCCTTGGAGGAGGTCTCACCTCCTTGTCTTAAATGAGCTTTAACATTGCTTTCATGAGGACCTGCGCCATGACCTTCTCAGGCACAGAAGTGAGTCTCCTAGTCTGTAGTTCACAGGATCTTCCTTCATCCCCTTTGTAGAAATAGGAATGATATTTTCTTTTTCTTGATCTCCAGGGACATCGCCTGACCACCGTGACCTTTCAAATATGATGGACAGTGAAAACAAATATGGCTTGGAGACAAAATCAACCATTTGCTTCTGGATGCATCTTATTAGGCCCCTGAACTTGTGACTATTCAGCTTCATAAAGTGGTTCTTAATTTGCTCTTTGCTTACAATGAGAGGGACATCACTCCCCCAACACTCACCTAGAAGTTCAGAGACTTGAAAGATGCAATTATAAATAACATTTGTGTTTTTATTCTGTAAGAAAGTTTACAGAATATGACCAAGGACACAAAAAAAATTTAAATGAAATTGAGAAAAACACTAGAAATGAAGTGATAAAACTTGGGAACTTAATAATTGTTATTTGCTTTTAATAGTTTAATTTAAAGGTCAAATTCTACTTTGCTCCTTTGAGAAATGTAAGTCATGACTACATTTTCTTTCTTCTTCAAAGGTATGCTGCATTGCATTGGCAAAAGTGGGAATCTCCTTATCTTTCTATTTCAAGATTAAGTTAGCAATAAGCAATAGAGTCCAAGAAGATACCTGTAAAGTTCTAGAATTTGTGTAATTCACATGAGAATTGGTGCAAGGACAGTTGAATATACACAATGGCTTTTGATAACCTTTTTTTTGTTTATCAATGCTTTAATTTCACAGTTTACACGACACAAGTTTGTTGTAGAAAATTATAAACACATTTTATTTAAGGTAAAATTTTATCTCCTCAATAATTTTTGGTCTCTATTTCTTTTATTGCTTTGAAGAAGAAGACAACTGTTTGGGGTTTTTTTTAATTAATTCTAGTGTACCATTATTAAAAAAAATACCATAAGTGAGATAAAAAATTTAAAAGTAACTTATAATATCTAAGTTTATTGATTTTTTTTTTCATTACTGTGAGAATACAAATCTAATGCAATGAAACCTTTTTTTTTTTTGCAATCGTGTTCAATGGGAAACTCATCTTTCTAATGCACTGCGGAGTGCATCTTGAATGTTTACATTTTGTATATAAAATCCTGATTCTATTGTACTCTCTTGTAAGTCTTATTAGTTTTTTAAGATCTTAATTTCAAATATTTTTTCTTGTTACATATCAACAGATCTGTTTTAATTGTTTAGATAATTTAATGAATTTAAAGACTTCAAAATTTTCATTCTTTGCACACTTCACTCGGGCCTCATCTATTTGTAGGTAATTATAATTTATCAGTTGTTTTGCTCCTTCTGCATTTGAAAACTAGTTTGGAACAGGTTTTTGGGGAAGTCAATTCAACATTGAACTGATTTTGAAATATTATGATGTTACATGATTTTATGAAGAAAATAAATAAACAATGTAAGGCACTTTGTTAAAGCTTCTAAAAATTTTTCATTTTAGTGTGGTGAGCTTGTTAATGACTGTCAATATTTCTATGACAGACAGACATATTTCATAGAAAAGGGAAAAAGAAGCTTAACTGATAGTATAGAAATCATCTACATGAGCTTCTGTTCTCCAGCTGTCCCAATTATATTACTGATATTTGCTTGACAAATTGACAAATTAAGAGGTAAGTCTAACTGAATTAGAGCAATGCACATTTTTTTGACCAAAATTTACCATACTGAGAACTATTCTGGCATGGGCTGGGGAAGCTCCTAGCGGAAGTACAACAGTGTGTTTACAATATCTCTCCAACTTCTGCATTTATCTCAGAAACACAACTGAACATAACAGTTAGTAGGTTCTTGAAAACATAGATGAAACACAGCTGTGTTATACTGACTAAATGCTGGATTGAGACAGAAATATTTTAACTAAATATGTTACTGCACAAAGTACATTTTGGACTATGAAGTGATTTGCAAAGTACTTACTAGAGAGACAGAAGGATGGAGGTGTAGGTCACTGCTCTGTCAAGTTCAGGTTATTCTTTAGTCCTCAAGAGTTGTAAAAGTTTCTCTTAATCATCCTTATTTGAGATTATCCACTTTTTGACACTACTTTATTGGTCCACAGGATAATACCTTAGTATTTTATCTGGGAATTGGAGGGTATAGTATATAGGAACCTATGCTGGCTTATTCAGATGACTGCCGAGCAAACAATCTTATCTGGGGACTCCCACATATCCACTGAAAGCCCTGAATACCAGATTGTTACGTGGTTTAATGGGCATTCTGGGGCTGAGAGCTCTCCGACTCTAAGAAGAAGTGGCAGTCCATTATTTCACTGTAATAGAGTTCTAGAAAAACATGAAAATTTAGAATGTTGTCATAGGAATGCTAAACGCTACTGTATTGTAGTATATATTTTGTATATGTTGTCTTTTTCACTCTTGTGGTAGGCAAAAAATTGATTCAAGAGATGCAAGAAAAGCAAATTCACACACAGGTTTCAGACTAAGTCACATCAGCACTTCTATGAAATGACAAAGTTCTCACTTGTCAATGTGTGCAATAACAGTGAAAAATCCATCTGGCAGAAGGTAACTGTGAAGTTAGTAGAAAGTGGATTTCATAGTTTCTACAAAAATTTTAAACTCTTGCATGCTACCTTCAGACTTTAAATAATTTTCAGCAGGGAATAATTGAAGGAACTGTGACAATATGGAATATTTGCATATATGGTTGTAGTGGTTTGACCCTGGCTGGATACCTGGTGCCTACCAAAGCCACTGTGCCACTTGCTTCCTCAGCTGGACAAGGGAGAGAAAATACAACTAAAAGCTTGTGGGTTGAGATAAGGACAGGGAGAGATCTCTCATCTGTTACTGTCATGGGCAAAATGCAGGGAAATCAGTTTCATTTACTGCAAACCAAATCAGAATAGGGGATGAGAACTTAAGCAAAATCTTGAAAATACCTTCTGCTACTTTCTGCCCACTGCTCCCTTCTTCCTGGTTAAATTTTAGCCTAAATTTTCTTTCCCTCCTCTCTCCTACTGGCTTAGGGGGATGGGGAATGGGGATTGTGTTAGTTCATCACTTGTTGTTTCTTCTCCTTCTTCCTCCTCAAAGGGAAGACTCCTCACACGCTACCCCTGTTCCAGCAGATTCCTCCTACAGAAGACATCTCCATGAATTTATGTAATTTGTGGTTCACAGTTTCCTTCACATGGTCTGCAGTTATTCACAAAGTGTTCCAAAGTGGGCCCCTTCCATAGAGTGCAGTCCTTCAGGAACAGGCTGCTCCAGAGTGGGTCCCCTGCGTGGTCACAAATCCTGCCAGTAAACCTGCTCCAGTGGGGTCATCTCTTCATGGGTCCACAGGCCTGCCAGGAGCCTGCTCCAGCATGGGATTCCCACAGTTCACTGCCTCCCTTGGACAACCACCTACTCCAGCATGGAGTCCTCCACAGGCTGCATGCAAATGTCTGTTCTGTTGTTGTCATCCATGGGCTGCAGGAAGACAGCGTGTGTCACCACAGTCTTCTCCGTGGTCTGCAGGAGAATCTCTGCTCTGGTGCCTTGAGCACCTTCCGCTCTTTCTTCTTCACCAACCTTGGTGTCTACAGGGCTGTATCTCACATATTCTTACTTCTCCCTTCAGCTGCAATTACACAGCAGTGCTTTCCTCTTCTTAAATCTCTTCTCTCAGAGGTACTACCACTGTTGCTGATGACCTTGGCCTTGGCCAGCAGTGGGTCCATTTTGAAGCTGCAGAACCTTCTGGCAGTTTGTCACTGAAGCCATCCTTGTAGACCCCTCTACCAGAACCTTGCCATGCAAACCCAAAACAGCAGTCATCTGGAATAGTAACAACAGCATTTTAAAATGTTTTAGGTGTTTCTGATATTCTTTTTAAATTTACATCACACTCACATTTTTATCCTATCTGAAAATCCTTCCAGAAGTTACTGGTTCATCACCCCTACTTTAAACTATTCTTAAGACATCTTGCCTCTTTGTATGTCATCATCTGATTGTTTCATCACACCCACCTTCAGATTATTCCATCTCTCTTCAAGACTGTCAATTCCTGTGCCTTGAACATTAGTCATATTATTTTGACACCTGTATCACACATGTGCCCCTACAGTTTCTCCTCTATGATGAAAATTTGCATGTGGTAATAAGAGAAAGGCACCAAGATCTCTTTGCTTCTGGGTGCAGTTTACTGATCTCTCATCCATGGATGCAGTTTACTGATCTCTCATCTACTCTCAAGAGCAGTAGAAAGTCTGTGGAGCTTCTCTGTATTCAAATACTCATTCCACCATATGGAGACTTATATAGAAAAGGGGAAGAAATATTGTAGGAGTGGGTGATGAGTTCGCTTTCATGACTAACAGTGTGGGCATCTTTGTCTTGCCCCTATCCACAGCACAGAATTTTCTTCCTGAGTATCATTTGGTGCACCAAGACAGAGCCAACAAGTCATCCTGTTACTATGATCAATGCTTTTTTAAGTGATTCTTTTCAATTTGTTTAACTAATAAACTTGGTATCAATTTAATTAGTCTCCCATTGTTTCAAGGTATTTAAGGCATGTGTCTGCCTTTAAGCAAATGATTAACTGCATTACATTCAAAGGATGACTAATCACACTTTAAAAATGTTTAAATACATCTTTGAGGATAACTTTAATTTTTACACTACAGTAACAACTGTAAGTGAAGGCTTGAGACATCCAATCATCAATCTTTCTTTGTGTTATCAAAGAGAACAAGATTGTTCTTAGATCCTACATCTACACTGAGGTCCTGTGACATGCAGCTGCTTAGAGTCTAGCATTTAATTCTTGATCACTGACACATTCCTACCAGTGTAGTTCTATAACCAGACAATCCGTGGCTGACTGCAGTTTATCTTAAAATTCCCTTGAAAATGCTAGCACCGCTACAGAGGAAAAATTCAGTTAAATTTACCAAAAAGGTAATACAATTCCATACCTGCCAATTAAGTACTTGTGCCACATCAAATAGCATGTTAAATTTCATCTTTCAGAGCAAAAAAAAAAAACCATGAAATAATTTAGCTATGCACATAAAGACACAAAAAGGGAGCTGATAGTACGGTAAGTATTGGAGGATAAGGATATTGCTTTCTGACTGTGGTGACAGGCAAATACCGTGATTTTATTTCTGTTACAGCTATCCAAAAATTCTGGTAACAGTACATGTTCCAGGTAAATCAGTTGGTAGAAGCAAAGTCTGGTGCCATGGAAAGAATATGGAGATGCTGGTTTCCACTGTAGGAAGAAAATTCCTGTGGCCAAAACCCAATTTGAAGCTGACAGAACTGTGGGAAAAAATAAAGAGTTTTTTCAAATACAATATGGCAATAAGCAGAGTAAAAATAACATTTAATCCATTATAGGATGAGGATGATCATCTTAAAAATAAGGACATGAACAAGGCAAAGGTATTTAACACACTTTTTGGCTCTGTCTTCCACAGCTAGGTCCCTAAAAATCTATGAAGTCTGATGGTGTTTGACCAAGGATCCTCAAAGCGCTGGATGATGTCAACACAAAACTGCTTTTGATGATTTTTCAGCAGTCTTACTGCTGAAGAACAAAAAGCCCCAGCTGACTGAAAGCTGGAAAATGTTATCCGGATTTTCAAGAAGAACAAGAAGGAAAACCCTAGAAACCGCAGGCCTGTCACTGAAGTCTCACTTCATGCCTGGTAAATTTATGAAGATTATTCTGTTAGGTATTGAAAAACATCTGGAAGATAATGGAATCATTGGTAACAGCCAGAATGGTGGGGGGAAAGAAGAAGGAAGGAGTTGTGCACTGACTCCCTTACACAGCAGAAAAGATTCTGGCAATCCATTTATTGAAATATCCATGGTCTTTTGTGAATGCAATATCCTCAACTACATATCAGATATTGGATATGTTAGGACTACTGATTATATTAATTATTCCATAGAAAATAAAAAAATGAACTTCAAAATGTAAATACACAATTTTACCCATTTTATGAGTCCCCATGCTCTTCTATCCTTTTACTTCTAGTCACATTGATTTCAGCAGAAACAAAACAGATACCTTGATATTTGGAGACCTTGGTCTTCCCATTCTCCATTTCGTTAATATGTGAATAACTACAATAAGGTTACAACACCTCTGTCCTACCTCTTTCAAACTAAGTATTGAGAGAGGTGATGTTAGAAGGCATTAGTTATGGTCCATAGATATTTATTCCTTAAATCACAATTTCCCTTGTTTGTAAGTCAGTCATAATTTTTTTTTTTCTGAGTAGGGAAACTGGCAAAGTCTTCCAGGGAGAAGTTAATTATCTATTCACTTAACAGAAACTCAGGAAAAGCTGAGTGAGGTAAAAAGTCTGCCTGTGTTTATATAGAGCTAAAATACACGCACAAGCACTAATGCACACAGCATAAATAACAGGTATGTTCTGATCTAAAGTGTCAGAGTGACAACCTCTTTAAATTCTTTTAAATGCTTCATAGGAGCAGAACCTGCCCATTTTGATATTCAGTGGCATGAAAAGTGCTAGCTGTTGGACAGATGAATAAGATTCATGTTGACAGCTGCTTATAGCTCTTTTGGCTGCTATTTATAAAGTGGGGAGGTGGGGATACAAATCTGTCTATGTCAGCCTGGATGTTTTGATTTCACTATTGCAGGTGATAGCAGTAACCTATTACATGTGGTAGATGCTCTATAAATTAAGCACAGTGTCATCACCAAGGGGTACATGCTCTGTTATTAGTGCAGACTGGTTGAAGCTGTTCTGAGGAACATGGTTCACAGCCATTAGTGTTTTCTACTGTGGTTTTTGGTTAGATCCTGACAGTTACACTGGAACTGTCACGTTCCAGTCCATCTCCCACAGTTTCTTACATCAGCTTGGAAAGCATGTGTCAAAAAATAGATCTGAAATATGTTAATTTCTTGTAGCTTCTTGCTTTCAGTATTTGCTGAAAACATCCTGATAGATCTTTGTTTTTAGAAAAGTGAAATTCAGTGATGAAAATGATCTAATGATTTCTTCATACAAAAAACTTTTTCCCAAAGAAGCATTTACTGAATATTTGCTATCTTGTATTTACCAATGTCTTTCCTTCTCTTATCTGTTTTTAAAATGTGTCAGAAAATATAGTTTCTGAAACTAACTGTAGGTGAATATTCTTCTTCAAGACATTTTCACTGAAACCCAGACTAAATTTCTATTATAACTATTCCTATTATTATTATTATTATTACTGCTATTATTTTACTCATTCAAATTATGTTTTACCATAAATAACTCCCCCTCCCACATATTTGCAACCTTCTGACATTGCTAACCTTAGTGAATATAGAGAATACAGCACTGAGAGCGTCTGTTATCACTAACAAATTGGGTAAGTTGCAATAGGCATATTCTCCACTCATGCAGGATGAAATACCTTTCTTTTCCTGTGCTCATAGATGTATAAAATCTGAATGTACCAACAACAAATACTGTCAATATACTGGGCTGCAATGAGTTCAGAAACTGTTATGGGAAAACATCTGTATTTTTAAATGGGAAATAGCCATTAAATTCTTTTCTTTGTCAGGCATATGCAAATACTTCCAATTTTTTTTGTATTTTATTTTTCTCTTACTCTATTTGGGTATTTTGCACAATGTCCATAACCAAAGGACATTAGTGCTTTGAGTTTTGATGTCTAACCATTATTCACCAAAGGTATGAATCAACTTACTACTTGAATAATTTTCCTCACCAAGTCATCATGTGGACCTGGATTTCATATTGGCTAGTGGTGTACTGAACCAGTGAAATAAAACCTCATGTACAAATAAGGGGACTTATTTGCCTAAACAAACAAAACTAAGAGTAGTCTGGGAAAAAAAAAACAATAATTGTGCCAATCACAACAAAAAATGGGCTAACCACGCTTTATGAAGTCCTTCAGATTTGCCCTGGATCTAAGCTGAATTAATTTAATGCCTTAATCTAAAAATCATCTATCTGAAGTCATTTGTACTGGCTTTCCACAGAGAAATTTCCTGTTCAGTGCAGTCAGTGTTCAATGTTAGTATTTGGCAGAAACCTGTCTTGCTCAGCAATATTTATTAGTGATGGAAAATTCTAAAACAAGTGAGGGAAACAATTATGTGTAATTTCATGCAAATGTGACCATTTGGAAAATAGAAATGCTCCTCAAATTTGGAAAAAATATAGGCATTTGGATTTGGTTTTTTTAAAATATTATTCAAGTGTCTTTGCAGTGCAGGTTAGAAAACTGATCTTATACACATATATAGCATGGTTTATCAGTAATGGTCCTCAGTAGTCAGCCTGGAACTGGTTAAAAGACCTCAGTACGTGGAGGTGCCTGACACTGTCTTTACTCTGGTATTGTGCCAAGATAATGCATTTATACTGCTTTTGAGACTTAAATTCCACAGTGCAATCTGGGCTTATTAAACCATCTGATAAGCTCCTTGCTCTGGATACCTCAATTTCACAGGGTAATCAAAGCTTTGAAACCAAAATGTCGATTTGCACAGAAAATGGTGTTTGAATGGCCATGAGGAAAATAGACTTGTACTATCTCTTTTCTAAGTAAAAACTGTGTTGTAGATGTATAGTAATTATAATTTTTAATGTTAAGGGTAAAGATTCAGTTGTGTGCAAACAGATTCTAGCCTAACAGGGTAACACACACAGCCACAGGCAAGTGCCTTCATGTATTACATGACCCTTCATTGTTTGGCTGCCACATTTCCAGACACCAGACCTTGTGGGTGGCAGCAGCCATGGTCCACCCAGCTGGTGACCCGAGAGGGATGCCCTGGTGTCACATGGCAGCTGTCACAAACGTCACATATGCCTCTCTGGAAAACTTCAGGATTCAGGAAGGCTATGTATGCAACTCCATATATGGCCTGCTGTCTCTACACTATAAGAGGCCCACAAAAGTACAAAACTAAATCTTGCAAATGCTCAATGCTTAATCCCAGTACTTCCAGCTGGTTCATTACTCCCAACATAAATACTCCCCTGAAGGAGTCTACACAATGCATGGACATATTCTTACCTCAGTTTTGTGTTGCTTTAGGCCCACAAGATTAGAACTACATGACTTAAGAGTAAACATGGGAGAAACCATGATAATAATTTCAATTGTGTAGAAATTTGAAGTTCATTAGCCAGTTATTCATGATCCCTCTCTAGCAATCAGTGAACACCCATTCATTGAGCATATTTAATCCATTCCTGCAAGTTGTCTACATTATAAGACTTTTCCTTTGACTCCAGATAGAGTTCTGCTTGGATCAAATCCCAACAGTGAGCTGGTAATTAGGACAGTAGAAATAAGTGATTTAAACTTTACTCATGTACATTTTTTGTTGGGAGCAATTAGAATGGTAACTGTCCACATACTGGAATTTCAGAATAAAGGAAGATATTATTTAGAATAATAAAAAACTATTTTGTGAGCACTTTAATTTGATTTCATGACAAGAACCAGGCAATAATTAAATCTGAAGAGTTGCTGAAGACAAGTTAAGAGCTATAAGCAATGAGTTAAATAAAATCCAGTGACACAGAGCTTGTTTACAGACAATTTTAATCCTATGGGGAGAAAAAAATAAATTAAATTTTGTGTAATTTCTTTTAAAGTATGCCAATTACACACAGTGGCTCTTCCCCTCATCCCCCCTGTCAAACTGTACATTTTTAAAAATTGTTACTGTTATATAAGTTTATAGAATAATTTAGACTGGAAAAGAATTTCTGGGATCATATGGCCAAAACACTTCTGCTTAGGCAGGAAGAGCCCGGCCTGTATTGCAGGGCTCATGGGATTATTCAACCTCTGGTGCAGAACTTCACTTTTTTCTTCACAAAGGTTCACCTAATTTTTCCAGCTTGTTGAGATTGATATGAACCACTTGGTTTTTTTTTTTTGTTTGTTTGGTTTTGATGGTTTTGTCTGTTTGCTTTGTTTGTTTGGGGGTTTGTTTGCTTATTTTGCTTGTTTATTTGTTTGTTTGGCTTGTTTTCTTTGTTTTGTTTTGTTTTTTCTTTTCCCAGTTGCATTCAATCTTTACCCAACAGTCCTCATTTCTGAGAATTCATTAATGTCAAAGCCCTGACTTCAATATCAGCCATGCAAACATATGTTGGCCTACAAGATGATCATCTGCCATTGACTGAAGTAATATCTTTTTTCTGTATAAAATATGTTGAAAACATATTTTCAAGACCTATTATAAATTTCTGTTTATAAAGGAAAAAAAATGGATTTTAATAATTTGTGGTATAAATCAGTGTTTCTTGAGTATTTTTTAATTGATAAGGTTTGAAAATTTTCTTATGGTCTGTGAAGCATCTTGTAGTTACCATCTCAAAAGAAAAGGTGATGATAACTTTCTTAGCATTGATAAAAGCCTACAGTGGTAAAAAAAATTGTGCCTAGACAAACATTATTAGAAGTCTTTTAAATGAGCAATATCAATACTGAATCCAAAAAAGTTTGGACTTGCATCTTTTGCCCAAATTTATAGTAAAGTTCATGATTTTTGAGTAGGTTTTCAGCTGGACATGAAATATATCTCTAGCAATTCTTGAGCTCCAACTAATAGCTATATTTTCAGCAAAGTGTTAGTTGCTAAGAATATAGAACTATGGCATTAGATCTAGTTTTGCCTTGGGTCTGTGCAGATCAAAGAACATATATATGATTAATATCTACATGGTCTTTTTATTGTAAGAATATGTGACTGAATTTTACCAGTGCTACTGACTACCACAATGAACATTAGATAAATTCCCAAACTCCACAGATTATTTCTGAGTTGCAGGGGTAAGTATTTTAATTAGCATGGTTTATTTGCTCAGTGACAGCGTGACATTAAACAGGTCTGTGTGAAAGTTTTTTGTTAACTTTTCTGGTTTGCTAATTTTTGGCATAGGGACTGACAGTTCAATAATGTCTGTCTAAATAAATGCATTTTTTAATAACACTTTGGAAAAATAGAAGGGTTATGTTTCCTAGATGTACATCATGATTTTCTTAATAACAATCTAATAGGCCTGGAAATGTCAATTATCATGTAGTTGTTCTTTCATCAAAATAGCTACTTGTTTTATCATGTGTTACATTGTGATTGATTAGGCTTGATAGACTGTCTTGTATTAGTAAGAAGGGAAATTTACAACTCCTTGTCATTCACTTGTCTTTAGTCACAACTCTTTTTTCAGTCCTGACTTGGAGATATCACTTCAGGAAAAATAACTGTTCTCAGTCTCATAATTCAGTAATGAATAATAAATATTAGTTATAGCTCATACCTTTAGTATATAATTTATTCAATTTATTTTAAAAAATAAACTTTTGTCAGGCACTTATATTTATTTTTTTCGTTATTCACACAATGAAAATTATATCAACTCAGTATATATCTGTCAAACTATGCAGGAACAGAAAGCAAAACATGTTCTTCCTTAAAAACTTAAAGGTGTTGCTCTTTTTTACCTGTTAACATTATTGGACATATGTAAACAACTTATAAATTAGCTCTGTGGAATGAACTGTGGGGTTCAAGCCTGCTTGAGCCACTTCCTCAGGAAAGACAATGTATTATAAATAACTGTGGATTTGTTACAAGTTTCTATATTTTTATCTATATAGATACAGATATATATCTATAGATATAAATATATATGTTTCCCTGGAGTTTTATTGAGCTCTTAATTTTAAGGAGGAATATAAATGTATCGTGTCAAGATGTCTACCTCCTTCTCTTCTCTACCGCAGACAGTTGTGCCTTTCTGCTGAAAGGCCCAGCAAGGGTTTATCTCTGGCACCAAAAGGGCTCAGACCTCAGCTAAGAACATCTTAGTCTGGAGAGCAAATGTAGGAAGAGATAAAGGAAATACTCTTGATGAAGAGAACTGTTTTACGGAGTATAGAAGAAACGAGTTATCACAGAGGCCTTCTGGGCACACAACCTGAAAGTGTGGGAGACCTCTCCCCAGAATGTGGATTCAGGTTCCGTGGTTACTTCCCTGGGGATTGAGGGAAAGGATCTTGAAGTGTTCTCCTTCAACAACTGGATGGTCAGATACATTGAATCCTAAACTTTTATTATTTCTTCGCTAGCTGTAACAGTAACAGGTACCTTTAACCTCACGCTGTATATATCTACTAGTAGCCTCTCTTTTTGTCTTTATTCCTGTGTAGTTTTTGTTTGAAGTCTTATGTCTGTTAGTCTACTGTCTATTGAACAAATAATTCATTCTATAATAGACTGAATCAGCCATTATTAAAGAACTTCCTAATGAGAGTTGGTTTTGGGGTGCTGGCCGCCTCAATAAAGCTACTGCCTGCTGCCAGAGGCCTGGGCAAAAGGAAGACTGGGCTCCCATATCCATTTGTAACATATATAAAGACTTTTTTTCCTTTTTTTTTTCCCCAATTCAGTCCCAGCCTTTTGGTCTGTTTACATCTCCCCTCCAGTCTTCTGTAGAAATGTGAGTGTATAGAAATTGCATTTTCCCCCACCCCAAATTCTCCCTCTACCACTCCACAAATTAAATAAATCAGGAAACAATTTTTTTCAGCAGAAAGTCTTGTGTATTGACCTTAATGGTACCAGAGATTCTGACATGGCACAGGTGAGGGAGACCATGTAGATGCTGCTGCTTTATCAAGCTGGTAGACAGGATGAGGAATTGCACTGGCAGGGGTGAGGAGGTTAAAGATAGTGAGAAAATAGCCTGGCTTGATGTTTTCCTGGTGCTTTCTTTTGTCTTGGCACAGATGTAACCTGGGTTAGTGTGATGTGTAAAAAACCATATCCTCCCAAAGTGTATCTGCTGATGTCCCCTACACTAAGCAAAGTGATTTAAAAACTCTGTAGGGAAAAAAAAAAAACAAAACAAACAAACAGAAATTTTCTTTGATATCAGAAATTTTAAGGGAGTTTGGATTCCTGGATTTTTCCAATGATGTGTCACAAAATTATTTCCTCCAGTTTCATAGAGACAACCTCACTGCAAAAGGATTTTGGAGGCTACATTCTTACTGTATGTGTAAACTATTCTCTCATCAAGTCTGTCTTTGGGCATTATGGATAACTTTGCCAAATCTTTCAAAATGAATATAAATTTTACCAAGTGTAAATAATTATTATTAAAAGTTACATTATCTGCATTACTAGCTGCCTACAGTGTCTTTCTCTTGCTAAAGAAACATTATTAAATAAAAATAAATACCTCAAATCCTACAAAAAAAAAAACAAAACAAAACAAAACAAAACAACAACAACAAAAAACAACAACAACAAAACAAAACAAAAAAACACTTACTTTAGGGCTTGCTACAAACTCTACAGATGGGATTTCTTTCTTTCTGTTGACCAGACAATATCTTTCTGGATATAGCCTCTTGTTGGGATGGACAGAAGACCTGCAATACTTTGTGTTCAGCCTGTCTTGTGAGACAGAATTGTTACTGTGCTGTAAGGTTGATGGAAGAAGGGCTTCTGCAGCTAAAACAAAGCAATGTTTTTTCCTGCCTTCCTTCAAATCTCAAAACAAAAGAAGAAAAACATACAAAACAAATCTATTTATATTTCTAAATTTGAAGTATTAAATATTAATGTGTTCCTCTGCTCATCTGCTCCAAATGCCTGACTAAAAAACAACAGCAAAAAGTCCTCAGTGTTTGAGCATGTGATAAACAGTAGTCAATAATAAGAATATGGCTTCAGTAAAACTAAATGAAATTATAATGAGATTTCACCTTCAATATGGGTTTGAGAACCAATTGTCCAGTATTAAGAAAATCATTGCCACACCACAGGTGAGTGAATAGAGGTTAGTCAGAAACTGAAAAAACACTTGTATGAAAATGGAGACAAAAGATTACGGTCACTTAGCCAAGGAAGTTGGTGCATAAAAAAGAAAATTATTCAAAAATATGTGAAGCTGCTTAGGGCAGACTTTGCTTGCTCTTACTTGTAATAATCCAAGAGCAATGGGACCACATGGTAGACCTGACAAGCAAAGAAGAGGAAATTAATAAAAAATACTTTTGAAAAATATGCAGAATCCATTGCCAGAGAAAGTGATCAGAACAAAGAAACAGGACTAGATACACGGGGAAATAATAGGGAAATGTCTACAGAGTTATTTGCAATACAGGTAACACTAATTGTTGGGGATTGCTAAATTTTCTTATTTAAATCTCCTGCCTCCTGTTAATTAGGCTTAAATCTTCTGCTTAACACTGGATTGAAACTAAAGGCAGGGACAGACTATCTCATGTGTCTACTACAGGCTTCTTATACTTCCTCTAAAGCATCTTTATCTAGCCCTCATTGGTACAAGAAATTAGATCTGAATTTTAAATCTGATCAATTTTTCTGGTCCTGTAATCCTGCCTTATGTTTTTCCACTCTCAGTTAAGATATTTAAAACTATCTGAGGATCTGTCTCTCAGAAGCAAAAAGTTAAGGAACAAAAGACTAAACAGCCCATGCAGAAACTTTCCAAATATGATTGATTCTTTTATAAGTCAACTAAACATCTTATGAGTTTGCTTTTCATTGCAGAAAAAAAGATGGAATTTGGAGATTCTGTTCTATAAAACCCTCTGAAGAGCATCACAGTTCTGTGCAATAGTCTATAACTGTATTTTCATTGTAGATATCTTTTATTTTATAATAGCATTTTATATTCTCTTGAGTCATGAATCAAGCACCATAGGCAAGATTCATCTGCTGAAGATGAAAAGAAGCAGACAACATCCCCCTGGAGTCCCTAGTTGATATTCTGCTTCAAACATAGAAATTGAATAGTTAACTTTCCAGAATGAAAACAACTTATTTAGCACTATTATGAACAATTATTTTCTCTTTTAAAGTAAAACTGTCAAACCAGTTTTTGAGAGTTCTTGTGGGATGCAGTTTCATATACATGCATGTATGTGTGCGTATTTTGAATTACTTTTTGTCTAGAAGCAAGACAATTGCAGTGAAGTATTTAAGTAAAGATGGTTTTACTTCCTCCTTATTATTTCATCAAATGCAGTTTAGATTAATATATTCAAAATGAGTCTTCACAAATCACTATCAGATGAAGCATCAGTCAGATTTATTATAATTTCTAACTCTTGGTCAAAGAAATTAATGCTTCTGCTAATAGTTCAATGAACAGGCCTATCACCCCACAAGCATGGTTATTGGAGGTGCCTTGGGACTTCCAGTTCTCAAACCAGCTGGAAAAAGGGCTATCATACAGAAAATAGTCTGAGACTCTGGGAAAAGATAGATAGAGTGCACTGTGTCTTTGTGTTCCCCTAGCAGCTGCTCACAAAGTGCTAATGCAATCTCAGAGGAGCCTGCCTGCCATTTCACTTGTAGGGTGACTGCAACTATGGCAGCTGCTTCGTGTGAGATAAATGCAGAGGAAGAGGAGGGTACAAAATAAGTTAACCCTTCAGTGATACAGATGGAAAAAGTGTAGAAGCAGAAAAATACAGAAGGCCTATGAATGGACTAGTTGCTGTAGGAAAGCAGTTCCTCTAAAAATATGTGTGCTAAATGATGATGTGTGAAACATGACGTGTTTTCAGTGCTTGTTTATTCAGATATTTATGCATTTTCCTGGATGTTTACTTACATGGGGTCTGGCAAGCCATGTTTCAGTGTTAAAAGAAACTACCACAACCTGAAGAATTCATTTCAGTATTCCCAAATTATTCAGGTATAGAATATAAATCAATCTAGGGTAAAAAAGAAACCATTTGCGAGCTTAAAAGATGCTTTTGAATTTATATCTTTTTCTGTAGAAATGATCATTGCCTATCCTATATGCTATGTACTTCAAAAGATCAGGGCCTCAGTCAAGTGCTTAATTGACAGATTTATTTCTATGATAAACAAGCTTTCAAAGTCTGTCATTACCTACTATGGAGAGATCTTCAGATAAAAAAAATGAAAAAAACCCTACTCTTATAAATAATTCCATGTAGTGTGAAGAGATCTCTGATTTATAATAATGACCTTGCTGGAACAAAAAGCTTGGACTACTGTCTGTAACATGTTTTGTTCTCCAACCAGGACTCGAATGTAAGGTACCAAACATCAATTAGTAGAAAAAGTTGCTTTCATTTTCTAGGCAAGGATTGTGTCATTTAAACCATTTCAACATTTTGTGGGAAATCTTAGTTTTGGAAGGATCTAACCATACTTCCCCTGCCCCCAAGATAATTCTAAAATGCCATATTAAAAATATATCATGGGATGTTTCTGAAGATCAGTAATCATTTGAAGAGTTTGCTTCACAGCACTGCTCTTCATCTGTTGTAGAAATAAACCTCAGTACATGCGGTCTGCAAAACTCTTCTCAGTATTGCAGAGTGTGCTGACCATAATTGTTTGCTTTTCCATAAAGGAAAGGTGTTGCCACTATCTCATTAAGAGCATCAAACCTATTTTAAGTACCTGTCAAAGTATAAGCAATTACAAATAAGCAGAAATCCCAAATCAAGATAATTCCTTCAGAAGAGAAGTTTAGATAAAAGACTGGTGAGGGAAATTCTGAATTAAGCATAATTTTGAAGTACCTCTTTCCTTCTTGATCCTACCTGTGGGATCCTTTGGACTTGACTTTTTCTAATTGACTTTTTCTTCTCCCTGTCATAATAGCTGACATTCATTATCTGTAATCCAGAACCAATACTTAAACACTTGTTTCTTCATGCTCAGGCGTGCTGGAGAGATTTCAGCCGCAGACTTACACAAATCTCTTGGAAATACTCAAAAGCAGTGACTACTCTGTAATTGATGATCAGCCAATTTTGATGAAGAGAAAAAACTAGAATTTCATGCTCCATTACCCTGGTACATGGGGAATTAAAAACAAAATGGAAGATATTTTTATGCATAATTTTTAAAATTAATTCTTTTTACCACCTAATAATTTAAAGGAAATAGAATAGCTTGATCAGAGTAAGTATATTGTATTAACAACTGTTGGTACTCTTAAATGGGTAAGAAATGCTTTTGACAGATGGTGCAAAACTCTTTCCCCCAAAAATAAAACCTATTACTGAAAGAAAAAAAAATTAAAGGTCATTTTGTTACCACTCTCTCTCGTGTACCAGATGTGACAGTATAACCAGAGAAAGTTACTGCTCCTTTCCTCTAGGACGTGGAAGAGACATTTTAAGGTCATGGTAACAAAAACCAGCAGGTAGACATGATCACAGCTGTACATCAGGCTGTAGAAATTTTGCTTTTCCATCACAGAGTTCCCCAGTGAATTTCCCTTCAGTAAGGACAGTTGGGATTTTCCTGTGTAACAATTGCTTTGAGATCAACAAGTAGGAGCGGACCAGACCCTACAAGCATGGGTGGCTGCAATTAAGGAGTAGGTAATTTCTGGACCCAGAAGATCTAAAGCCACAGATTTCCACATTAATACAAGCAACTGAATTAAAAATCTGATTTGTGTCTAAGATACTCAGAATAAATCAGTGAAAAAAAAAAAAAAAAAGAGTATTACCATATGTATTGTTATTACATTTATCTTAATTACAGAATGTATGCAACATGTGCGTTGCAAAATAAAAGCCTATAAGAGTCTAGATACTTCAAATCAATCAAGTGTTTTCAAAATAATGCAGCTGGATTCTTGGCTCATGTAAATTATCATCTCTTCACCGAAGTCAACAGCTTTATGCTTACTTAAACCTGTTGGGGATTTGGTCCCATGCCAGATTAATACAAATCACTTAAAGGATTAATTTTGGTTTAAAAGTGTCAAATATAATTTTTGGTTCAAGAAGATAGTCATGAGTCTGACAGGTTTTGACAATAAAAGTTAATTACAAGCAACACATGATGAAACAGAAGCATGAACATCTGATTTCTGCAGACTCTAGAGGCTGTGCAGTTGTAAATGAAGCACAGTGAGAAATCACTCAGCCAAAATGCATAAGAGAATATCTCAATTATGAAACTAACAACAAAATCATGTCTATACAGTTTAGTTATCAAAACAAATTAAGAGATTTAACTGAGGCTCAACTGACTACTGTCTTTTAACCTGCAATAGATTGAAAAAACACAATGTTCTTTGTACTGGTCCACTGAAATATTTGTAGTTACTTTCCTTGGGAATTTAAACATTAGAAACTTTTTTGTTGGTGCAGAGGTTTTGATCTCATGGATGTTAGATATGGATAAATACGACCTTTTGTTAAAGGAGAACAGAGGTAGTCTTATTTTCCATTCCCTACTATTCCACTGACCTGAAACAGTAAGTATCTAACCTGCCAGTTTATACTTTTGAAGAAAAGGCCTTAGTTGTACTTTTATAAATTAAATGTGTGTCTATGTGTTTGTGTATGTGTGCATGTATATGCATTTGGATATCCATGTTATCTACAGAACTCATAGTTTCATGGCACTGCCTGTCAAGGGCAGACCTAAGCTGATTAAAAACACAGATTCACCTTTTTGGGTTCCATAAATTTTAATAAAAACTAATTATATACCACTAAAATGTCTTTATCTCAGCCAAAAAAAAATGGCATTATGTCAATGCTGCTTAGTGGAAAATCAGTAAAGATAACCCTAAAAATGACCTCAGTAGTTGTTTTATTGACCATAAAGCTGAGTCAGGGGAAGTTTAGGTTGGATATCAGGAAAAAAATTTTCACCCAGAGGGTGGTTGGGCCCTGGAACAGGCTCCCTAAGGAAGTGATCTCAGCACCAAGCCTGCAGAGTTCAAGAAGCATTTGGACAGTGCTCTCAGGCATGTGGTGTGACTCTTAGGGGGACCTGCACACGGCTGGGAGCTGGATCCAAGAATCCTGATGGGTCTCTTCCAACTCAGCATATTCCATGACTCTAATGAAGTCTCAGGGCCCTGAGGACTTCAATAAGGCTCCATTGACCTGAGCAGCCTCAGTTGGGGTTTCCCAATAGCGACTTCCAGTCCATGGGCCCAGGGGCTTAAACAATTTGATCCATGTGGCTGGCCGCCCTGCCTCCAGCAGAACTGGCTTCATAGCTGGATGTCTCAGGGCCCCTGCACCCTGACAGGAAGAAAAATGGAATGAGGGACATGCAGTAAGTGCTCTGCACAACACCGCCTCTATGTCAGAGGAAATGCAAACACTAAGTTTTATGCATATCTTTAGGGACAGTTCTTTAAATATTCACGCACTATAGCCTGGATTGGAGGTCTGTACAAAGATACAAAAACTAATGATTTTATTTTCCAGTCTGGAGATAACATCTCTTGGAATGCCAGGTTAGAACAACCAGAACAATATTAATGTCTTAGGAAGCACTAATTCTTTCACCATGATTCTGGCTCTTGAAAAATTTCTTTTTGTCAGTATAAAATGTGATTCGTAATTACAATGACACTGCACGTACTTCATCAGAAAGCAGCTAGGAAAGAGGTTTCCTCCTGTGATTCAAGAGTTATCACTTATATCCCAAGGCCCAAAGTTATCTCCTTCAACTCTTCTCATTTTATGGTAGCTGCAGATGATTCAACATTTATGACAATATCATGCTTACCTATCAAATTTATCAGATTTTTAAAGGTAGACAACTCTGTCATTGTCTTTACTGTCCTATTTCTTTTGCACATTATATACTCAAAAAGAAGGGGTATCTTCTGTTCTTTCTTTATTTAAATAGGAAATCTCTTACTGAATTGTGAATTACTTCACAGTTCTGCAGAATTTTCTGTTATGTTCTCTCTACACTCACTGGAAATGAAAACCTACAGCAGAATATGGTGAGTTCGTATTAGAACCATGCTCTAGACCTATTATTTCTTCATTTAGGTTCCATCCTTGACATTGATTTGGAGTTTAAAGGATCTTAAGTATAGGCTAGATATCGAGTACCAAAATCTTTTCACTATGCTGAAGCACAGTATTTGATTCCTGGGTGTGTATGTATGTATATATATACATATATATGTGTGTGTGTGTGTGTGTGCGTGTGTGTGTGTGTGTATGTGTGTATATATACACATACATATATATATATACATACACACACACACACACATATATATATATAAAATAAACAAATAAAATAAATAAATAAATAAATAAATAAATATATTAAAAAGACAATGACATGTCATGTACTCATATGCCAAATACTTGGTGGTCAAAACCATTTGGTTGCAAAATACAAAAAATTATGTACTACTTGCAATAATATTAATAAAAACATTTTTAATGCATAAAGCTGGTAGGTTTCTTATTCTTTCCATGGAGTGGTCACCAGAGTGTGATAATTGTAACAAAGAATACTACTATAATTCATCCAAGAAACTCTCTAACTCTCTCTAAGTAATTATTTCTCAACCTATAAAAATTTTGAATTTTAAATTTAATTTTTCATCTACACACTTGATTATTCAGTCTACAAAAATCTGGCTGAATAAGCAAGACTAGTGGAAAGAATGATATTTTTTGAAGTTAAAAATTCCAAAAAAGGATCTCAGAGGTGTCTTACTAAATACTGTTAAGTTATTCATAATCATTCACCACGTGGTAGATTAATTTAATGTCTAAAAAAGAATAAAGATCTTAAATGGAATATTAGGAAAAAAAAAAAAACAAGGTACTTCCTGTAATTCAGCCATAGCTTTACTAGAGTAATATCTCATAAAATGAGAAAAAAAGAACAAAATAACCCAGAAAAGATTGATAGCTATAGATGAAGCCATATTCACTGAGTTACAGTGGCTACACAAGTTATAAATGGCAGAGCTACAAATGAATAAAGCAGTTATTGTAACTATAAAAACTACGCCACCATTACAAGACACTCATTTTATTTATTCGCTATGTATAAAGTGAAATTTTAAGGAGAGTTTTACTGTCTAACATTATTCAGCAGCATTAAAAAATGAACTATCTGAATAGAAATGTGTCATGAATGCTCATTAGCTCATAACTGCATTCCTAGAATGATGCACCTAGAATGGATTACGTAAATATTTTTCTGTATCTGCTTATTCTGAAACACTAAGAGTAGGTAGGAAAATTCCATTGTGATACTGCACCTTTGTGTAACCTATTCGTTAAATATTAGATGCAGTCAAGAAAGAAAACAGGACTAAATTTATGAAGAAAGTCCACCTTTTATAAAAAGTAAAATGTTTCTCTTACAACTTATGTTTTTATTGAAGAATAAAGGTATCACTCACACTGTCTCCCAGGCTTTTAAAAAGCTTCTCCTCCTATGTTATGTAACCATGGGACAGAACTGTAGGAGAGCAATAGCCAAGCTGGTTCAAGCATGCCCCAGCAGTGGCACAGGGAATGCCACACAGCATTCCCTGACATACTGAGAATATAGTTACATCAGGTTACCTCTCTGCAGATCACCACAAGGCATCTAATGCTGACATTACTTACGTGCAGTAGTGTACACTCCTTTTGAACCTTCTTTCTTTGTTGTAGGATGCTTTCAACTTCTCCTTCACTGTGTGGGGGAAAAATGGGACTGATTTTGACAAATAGCTGATTGATGCTGTTATCACTAGGATGCTGACAGGGAAGTTCAGATGTGAAGTTTAACTGACCACTAACTTGGTGTACAAAATCTAATGTTTCAGTCCATGTATTTTTAGTTTTTTGCTATAACAAGGAGTAGTTTTTCTGGTGAATAACTGTTGCATCCTGGGTTTGGGTTCAAATTACGTGTTTTTTCTTTGTTAGTTTTCCAGTTCTCTGTACCCTCATGCATCCCCCGGGTTTTCCCCTAGTGCGGTTTCCATGCCCGTCTCCCCGTTCTCGCAGTCCCACTCACCCCAAAGCCCCGTCTCCGCCCCTGCCATGTTCCCATTGGTCGCTGTAGTACACGTCATCACCACGATGTCTGTACCCATTGGGCAGGAGGGCTCCCCGTCCGCCCTGTCCCTTCCCTATTTCATCCCACTCCTCAGCATGTTCAAGGCCATTTGCGTCCATGCGAAGTTGGGAGCGGCTGCAGCTTTTCCACCGCAGCTCTCAGCCAATAAAGCATCCAGCCACCACGCGGACAGATTTGGACGAATTCCCTGCCTCTATGTTTCTTCCCTCGCGCTGATGGCGAAGCGTGGCCAACAGCCCACCCCGGAGCGCGGCAGCAAAAGAGCCCGGGAACTGCAGCAAGCCCCAGCCCTGACGAAAAGCTGAGACGCCCAAGCCGGGTGTTCGAGAGCTGACCGGGGCCGAGAAAAGTAACGCGCAGCTGCGAATAACATTTTTTATTTGCCTTTTTTTTTATTTTTATGACAGAAGAAATAAATGAAATACTGAATGTACAAAGTTCTTTCAACCTGAATACTTTTCGAGTTGGAGAGAAAAAATTACTTGGAACTAACACTGGGCCTTAAGAGTTCAAGGCCAGTGACCTATTCACTGAATCTCTCAGCCTTTTAACATGCTTCATATTGCATGCATGCATATTGACTGCACAGCCTGACTAAAATGGGATCCTCAGAGAGGGCACAGCACTGAGGGTTTTTATTGTCTGGGTACACAAATTCACTGCTCTAGTCATATTGGGAATACTTTATCAGATCATTCAACATTTCATAATAATTGTAGTCATATGTTCACATATAGTTATACATTCACAGGAGTTCTTGTATTGACTTCAGTTGCACCTTGAAGCATCCTTGTAATTTTAGTAATTAAATTGCCATTGTCTCAAATTAGGTACTCAGTGCCTAATTTTCACTCAATGTTTGTGAAACCTTTGCTTATATGCCAAGAACTTCAGCTATATTATCTCAGGAATTTGACTTTTTAGGTTTTTTTGTGGGTTTTTTTGTTTGTTTTTTTTTTTTTTTCCTAGCCAAAAGCTAAGAGCAATAGTAAAATAAAAGCACATGCCCTTAGAAACTCCAATGAATTGGTCTTCAGCCAAGAAATAATTGGAAGAGGACATAAGAACCAGCTAAGAGAATGTACTGTGGGAGAAAACCTTCATGATTGTGATGAATTTTTAAAGTTCATCTTAAAAGTTAACTATACCTAGTGACCCTTCAGACTTGGCTTGAGAGTACATGTCAGTAATCAAGAGCTTAGTGCAGTGACTGAAACTAGTATCTCACAAGGGAAATCTCAGATAGAGGTTATATAACATTTGACTTCAGACTTCAAATCTGATGTTTTCCTGTACAGTACACTCAACATTTACATTAATGTGACGAGACTTAGTCTGAATTCTACCTAAAGCTGTTAAGCATTTTGAGAAACCATGCTGCCCAAATTGTTGGTGGCAATATTTCCAACATACTTTATGTGCATGAAATAAATTCTCAGCTCATTGTGAATACACCAGCATCTTTTTATTCCATTTTACTCTGCTTGTTGGTGAACTCATCTTCCTAGACAGGTTATATGATAGTTATATTTCGGTTTATAGACATTTTTAAAATCTACAACCATTTTAATTTTCTACATTTTTGTGCTTTGGCTTTTTTCCACATATCCAGGGACACATAAAACCAGCTATAAAAAAAAAGTGATAGAAGTCTTTACACAATCAGTGACTACTGAGTAATACACTCCTTGAGAAGCCAGCTCTTGTATTTGTAGACATCACTATCACCATAAACCCTAGTAACTCACTTAATCTGTGATACAGGGATTTCTCAGGATGTGAAAATGTGCCATAATTTCTTTTCTGGTGTTGGTTCCTCCTTATTTATGTTATTTTATTGTTGACAACTATAGTTGTTCATATATGTATATATATATATATATATATATATATATTACATATATAGAGTTTATAAATGCCATCAGCTGAAAGTGGATTTATTATTCTCTGCAAAAGCTAAATCTTCTTTCCTGAACTTTCCACTCTGACAGAGTATTTCTTTACTACTGAATTTTTAGAAAATATTTTACGTTGTTTTTTTAAATCTCTGTAAGATCCTTTCTAGACAAGTGGGATGTCTCTATTATGCCCATAGGAAACAAATCCTGGAACATTAATCCATAGACTTCAGTGCAATGTGAGTGTGCCAGGTTTAAGTAGGATTATTTTACATGAACATTTCTTACGGCTGAACTTGTGGGAGTTTCTTCTTATGACTGTCTCATCTGACTGACTCACAATCTGTCTGTTATGGCAACAGAAGGAAATGATTGTCATGTGTTAGAAGTCAATGAACATTATGTAGGGAAATAATATTCTTTTAAAATAACAAATTTATTTCTATACTCCTGCACTGTTGTCATTAATATCCATATTTTCCAAAGAATCACCTTAGGAGCAGTTTTGTAATGGCAGTCAATAAAGTCTGCAAGTTAAATAAATAGATATCCACATGATAGATACAATTTGTGCATGTATATATTCTTGGCTTTACCTGTAGGCACAATATTATGCCTGCAAAATTGAAACCTGGGTTGACATAATTTAAAATACTCTGCACCTAACTTAAAAGGAAAACTCGAGAACATAGATATGTTCAGGTCACAAGGTGCAGAGAACAGAGGTGGAGAAAGGAAGGATAATCTCTAGCTCTAAATAGGGAGACAGCTGCCACAGGAAATGGCAAGTGTAATTTGGACAAGGATTTTTAATAAGTCTATTAAATCAGAAAAGTTAGCAATCACACATTTTCTAAGCTTTCAATCCCTTCTTTTCTATTTTCTAATGGTATAAAAACCTGTGTAGCTAGGATGTGTAAAGATTTAGGATCAGAGGTGATCAAGAAAACACGTAATCAAATGGACAGTTAAAGGAACACAAGCAAAAATGAATCCTGCAACTTCATGATTTTTTTTTCATTTAAATACTTTAAGGAATAAAAATATAGGAGATAATTCTGTTTCAATTTAATATTTGACATAATATTACACAGGAGGAGTATTTACAAAATGAATATAATGCAAATCTAGAAATAAAAAGATGGTGAAAAAGTGATGAAAATGTGGTTCTAGGGAAAATAAACAATAGGACTGAAGGAATATCTGATGAAATCATCAAGAATGGTGGTTTGGTGTATTTAATATTCAAAGTGATGAATTCAAATAGTTGAAGATTGCTGTGCAAAAATACAAACAATAACTCTGGTGGGGAGTAGAACAACAGCAGAGGATGGGATTACTTTGTACAAAGAACTGGATCAGTTTATATTAAGAACAGGAAGATAATTTGTTGTATAAGGCCAGGTTATAGCATAAGGTTATGCTATTAGAGCCTGAAATCACTTTTCTCAACTGTTCTCATTTACAGAGTGAGAAAAAATTATGTGTCTCAAGTGTAAATGAGAAAGGATGTGGAAACCCAGGGTAAGGGGATATCCCATGCTCTGCTGGACGAATCTCGGGACTGAGAGCTGAACCCCAAATTCGGTAAGCTCTGAAGGGGACAAAAATGGGAGGGAATCTCACCAAAAGTGATTTGGATGCACTCCAAAAATTAGAATCCCTAGTGAAACAGCACTTATCAAAACTGCACAAAAATGGTTTGGAAAATTTATTACTTTGGGCAAAGGAAAATTACCCATCTCTTAAAGAGAAAGATTTATTTCAACCCTGTTTTTGGGCGGATGCTAGCATCAAGTTATATGAGGACGTGGGGCCCACAGACTCACAACAGATAAAAGCTTGAATATTATTAGCCTTCTATGAGATGATCACTGTTTAAATTAAACTTAAATAGAAAGGATTTATCAGATAAACTAATTGCTATATAGAAATTCTAATTGACAAAATTGTTCTGGCTACGTGCACTCAGTGAAGGTTTATTCACATTGAAATACTTGTAACTTTGTGTGGACTGAAAGAGAATTCTCTGGAGAATTTGTTTTCTGAAATGGTTTTAGAATGACTTAAAATAAATTCCTTTGTTTTTCTTACTGTGTTATTCTGTTGCTTAGTTATATAGTTCACTATGGCACTTCAGACACACAATGTATTCTCCTGCATCTGACTTACCAATTTCATATATGAGTGAACCTCAAAAGTAGCTTGTTTTCCAGATAATTTCAGGACAAAATGCTCACGATATTTTTATCTAACCGAATTTTTTCAGCTGGAGAAAATATAAGCCTTAATAAAAATTTTTATTTTATTTTTTTAACTATTATTAAGAAGGACTCAGTAAAGTACAATCTGAAGCTGAAAAAAACCCCTTACATTTTAAAACTTCCTGGCCAATAAAGAAAAGAATATAAGCCAAGAATTAGTATTACCCCCAGAAAACCATACCATTGAAATGCCATCTGATAAGCTCATTGCATTATTTAATTATATTTCACAGAGTTGAATCATCTGGTAGCATAAACAGACATGCTAGCTCTTCAAGGTCCATCCTACAGAGAAGTAGATGGCCCTATAATTTATTCCAAGCTTAATTTTAAATTGTTGCACTGTACTGTGTTGTTCCCGCTGTTTCTGCTGCAATCTCTTCCAGAAATGTTCATTCAAGAGATTAAAAATCTTTGTCTGAAGTCCAGCCTAAATTATTAATGTCCAGGTTGTGCTCATTTACCAACATTTTCTTTTTTGTTTGAACTACTCTTATTCTGTTTTTCCCTTCTTCTGATATGACAGATGTTTTTTTGGTTTGGTTTGGTTTTGGGTGTGGTTTTGCTCTACAAAGCAAGTTTCTCAAAGCTCTTCTGTTAAAAACCCTGCTGTCTCCTCTCACCAGATGTATGACAAGATATTCTCTATCTCTTCAACAGAATTAAATGTGACTTTTCTCACCAGGTTAAAATAATTTTCATGTAAAAGTTCATGTAAAAAGGAGACATATATTTAAAACACTAAATCTGAAGAAATGTTAACCAGTATTTATTCATATTCTTATAATGCAGGAAATATGATGTTTTTGCTTACAACATGAAAAAAAATCACACTTTAATTTGGAACACTGACCCTTTATTTTGATGTATAAGCTAGAAAAAATTTTTTTTTCATTTACCATACTGACACTATGTGTGTATATGTCAAGATAGTTACCTTACCTTACTCTTACCCTGCTTCTGAGGCCATATTTATATTTATCCCAAGGCCATGTTTTATTAAAAAAAAACAAAAAACAACTTAATCTTTAAGCTGTAAATGTCAGAGAAGGAGCCCCAGATGGGAGCACTCCCTCCTCAACACAGGTGTAGCTGCCCAGCTGTGACCACAGTGTGCAGGTATCCCAGCTAACACACCCCCTGTGGATGGAGGGCACTACAGGATGGCTGCCCCCAGATCTCTTCCGAGATCTCCTTGTGTGGCAGTGCACACAGAGAGTTACAGCTCCCTGTGGCTGGCTGTGGCATGGTATCACAGCTCCCGAACAGTACGAAAGACCAAAGTGAAGAAACAGAGAGGGGCCACTTGTATGAATTCCAAGGCCGTTTATTGCCAAAGAAGGTTCAGGGACAAGTAGGCACAGGACTGAGGGTTGCAGCACATTTTAAAGACGGGAGGGTATGAGGGGTGGAAACTCACATCCATGGGGAGGCATCAGGGGAGGAGAACACAAATGGGGCAGTCCAATGGAGACCATCCAGGGGAGGGAGCTGGCTTGACAGTCCAGTGAGATACTAGGGAAGGGGCAACAGACAGAGAACATTCTAGAACAAACAGGGTGTGTTCAGCTTGACAGGTAGGGGCAGGGGGCAGTGCAGTGGGGATTGACAGGGACCTATAAGGAGGTAGGGGAGGTACTGGGGAGACTGACTTGGGGATTGACAAGTGCTTGGTGGGATAATCTTGGAGTAAACAACTTAGGGCTAAACCATTACAGGAACAGAACGGGGTACATGAGGCAAATCATTATGGACTGATTAACAAAGAACAATTATAGAACAACAAACAACCACACACAGGCATACAGAAAAAAAACTCAGTGTTTTCCCTGAGTCCTGCATAATCCTGTGATGCTCTTGTGCATTTAACTTGTCCCATGACACTGCAAGCAGCTCTCCATGCCTGTCACATCTGGGCTATGGGCAGTCTGTGTCATTGCAATGTTGGCCTCTTGTCCCCTTGGATTATTTGGCCAGCAATGCATTTTGAGATTTCAGCCTGACCAATACAGATGATCAGAGAGATTAGAAAATGATTGGAAGGAACAGAAGGGATTGTCAGACAAGTAGGAAAAGGAAACACCTGGGTAGAAGCACCTTTTTCCCAAAGTCTAGGCACTGTCTGTTTTCTTTCAGATCACTTGCTTTCCTCATCACATTAAAGATGGCCCAGCCACTGGTACCACCTCACCCTGCTCATCCACTGCCTCTTCTTCTTTATTCTTTCATCAAATAACAGTCTCAGAGGACTGGCTCACTGAAGTGGCACCACTCTAGACAGTGGGACCACATGTCTACATATTTTACAGCAGAAAACTCTGTAAAAATTCAAAGATAGGGGCTGTTTAACATAACCATTTACAGACTGAGGAGCTCTGAGTGTGGGAGCCCAGGACTTCCTTCTTACAGGTATAATGTCAGGGTGTTTGAAATACTTCAGTTCTTTGCTTTTACATATCAGTTTAGCTGGACGCCTTCAAGTTCAGAAGTTCAGACGCAGATGTATTTACACAAGGAATGAAATGGGATTTATTTCCTAAGACTGTGTAGGCAAAATTTGAAAGTCTTGCAATCACTAACATAAAGCAGAGGCAATGGAGGTACAGACAGATAGTTTCAAAATAGAAAACTAATTACAGGTGACTTATGGCCTATGCTAATTGATCATACCTGTCTCCTTAATAGTCTTCAGAAGATTCGTCCCTACCATACTCTTAAAAAGAAACACAACTACTATTAAAGCAAAAAAAAAAAAAAAAAAAACAAAAAAAACCCCAAAAAAAACCCCCCAAATAATTTCATTTTATATTATCCCCATTAACTTTCTTTAGTGTAAAACAAATATGCAAGGGAGAGCTACATCTAAGTATTAGAGACAACTCCTAGGGCTCTATGGTCATGAAGTTCTGTCTGCAGTAGATGCAGTGTGGTTTTCCTTTTAGGTAATTCCAGGACATCAGTTAATGAGGTTAGTGGGGGAAAAAGTTATGGAATTGTATCACTAAGTTTAAATTCCTAAAAATTATTACTGACAATACAACTGAGTACAAGGAAATAATACAGTTTCCTATAGCCCTAACTACTCTTGTAATAGATTTTTTTTTATTTCATAAGTTTCTTTCCCAGGCAGAAAGTTTTATTTAATAAATAACAGCACACTGCCTGTCATGTCTTGTTATGTTCATTAGTATATGGCACATATCTGCAAAATTAAAAAGTCTATAACTAACAGTGTACAGACTGAATCCACAGCTAATAATCTGTATTTTTGATACTTAAAGTGCTGAATTGCAAATGAAATAATGGGTAAAAAGTAATGCTTCATTTTCATTTAACAAGATTCCTCCAGCACTCATGAGATTCATAAGAAATTAGATGCTATCCAAAAAGCTAGGATTTGTAATAATGACCAAGATATTATGAGGATTAGAGGAACTTGAATGAACAATCCCTTAGCTCATAAAAGAAAATGATAAAGGATAAAAGGTAGCATTCAGGGGTCTTGGCCATGTACTCTACTGCAGCTACACCAAATTAAAAACCACTCTTTTGATCACTTAAATAAATAAAAAAAAACCCCAAAACTAGACAACAGCATGAAACCAAGAGCCTTAAAGCCCAACAACCAGAATGTTTTTTGAAATAAAGCAATTATTTGTGCATTTAATTTTTTCATGGTATTGGCCTGTGTAGACATCATTCATTAACAATTTTACTTCCAGGTATTTCCAGAGCATTTTAAGATTATTATTTTTTTAATGAAGGCTTATGTAAGATTTGGGGAAATACATTGGTTACAAAGCAAAGTCTCACAAAGGATAAGTTAAATCTTTGAAAAGTATAGTTAAGCTATATCACCGTGTTTTACACTAACTATGACTTCATCCCATTTCACTAAAAGTAATATTAGTGACACTTCAAATTAGCTGAAGTGTGGAGTAGTGACTGAAATACTGCTATCAAAAATTAAAATATATTGCAGCATACTGCAATTAAACTTATATTGCCTTTAATCAGAAGAGATCCAGGGACTACTTGTCTCTCTGCCTGAGAGTGATTCAGAGGGCAGCAGAACCCAGTTCTTTGTGAATTCTGCATAAAATCAAGCTAAAAAAAAGTAAATTAATGATTAAAAAGGATTCCTTCTAGAGGTCTGGAGAGAGCCTTCAGGACTTCAGCTGGAACCTGACAGACTAGTACAGAAGTAGTTATAATTTTGTTGTAATAAATATTTATCAGATATTTTTTAAGTCCTGTTTCCATAGTCTGTCTATAAATATATCAGTAAACTGAAGTTCATTGCAATTTTTCTTTTAGAAAGTATGGCAAAAATTACAAAAATGTTCAAAGCCATTGGAAATATTTGATATTATATTAGCATATTAGTAAAATGCCTATACCACTTGGATATTTATTCCCAAACAGAAACACTGTGAATAAAACCCCTTTTTCATAAGTAAAACTTTCTGTTGACTTGGAAGCCATTACCTGCTACAGCAGCTCTGAATTGTCAAGTATATCATGCAGCTGAAAAGGTCGTCTATCCCCAAAGAGCAAGCACATAAATTCTGGATAGGGAACCAACAAATCCTTAACAACAACAGCAAAGTAAAATCTTACAAAGAAGAACTAACAAGTTCTGTTTGTACAAGACTTCTTCAAAAACTTAAATACATCGACTATTAACTACAATTTTTTTTTTGACTTCTGTCTACTAATGGAAAGAAAAATCAAAATACCAGACACATGATATGATATGTTAAACATATCTTGGATGGGTGGATGGATGGATGGATGGATGGACGGATGGATGGAGCTGAGAGACATAGAGAAAGAGGCATGCTTACCTTCTACATGCAGTGGTTATAGATTTCATGTGACATACTATCATCACTTGTCACTTTAAACAAATTTCAAATGTTTACATGCCTTTTTGTTTGAATGTCATCACTCAATAGAGCTGTGTTCCCATGGGTTATCCATGTCATGAACAACATTCAAATATGGAATCCAATATGCAAAGAAAAGGCAATGAACGAAAGAACAAACTGGCAACAACAAGTCTTTTGGGGCTCCTTTCTGCAAATTTTGATTGGGTTTTTTACTTCATTAACTGAACTGAAGTGGCTGAGTGAAGACTACTGCCCTGTAGTGTTTGCTGCCCTTCACCTAAGTGACAAGTGGGGACTGGTGAGCCAATGAAGTGTTGCATGGAATAAAACACAAAACCTTTCCAAACAGTGTTAAAATGATAATATCAAAGCAAGTCTTTAATTGAAAGCTTTCAAGTACACAATATGGCTATATGCACACGGGATACAGTATTTCTATAATTGTTATAAGGTTACTTAATTAATATATCTAACAAATATTGTCCAATTATTTGGTTAGGTAATTTCCCCCAGGTTCTGCTCCATAAGTGTTGTTCCAGGGACTTTGTACCACTTCTTGTTATGTCTTCTAAGATCTATCAGAAAATAAAATGTCCTTGTTGGGCTTCTTCTTCTTAAGAATAAGACCAAACAGAATTCCAAGTATGCATTAGAAGGGTGAGCTTATTATTCTGAAATCTAAGAGAAATGGTAGGAAAAATACCAGGAACTTTATAAACATGTATTAACAGTCTACAAAACTAGAAATATATGAAAAGTATCTAAAAAGATAAAAAAATCTTTAGGCATCAGAGGAAGCCTGGGAGAATGGCACAATGTTTGTACTGTCTGGCAAACCAGGAAAATGTTATATGGTATTTATTTCAGGAACACTGCTCTAACTGTTGAAAAGACAGCTGATGTGTAGATATAACTTTATTGTGGGTGAGCACTGGTAAATGTAGCTGTTGGCTCTCGTCCCCTGCAGAGGGATGGGGTAAAGGGTAAAATATATTCTATATTATGATATTAATATTGTAATATATAATACAAAAAATAAAAGTCAAGGTAAAAGTGAGAAAACTTGTGCATTGAGATAAAGACAGTTTAATAGGTAAATCAAAAGTTGCAGGCACAAGTAAAGTAAAGGAGGAGTTAATTCACTAATTCCCATGGGCAGGTACATGTTTAGCCATTTCCAGGAAAGCAGGACCTCATCATACATAACAGATATATGTGAAAGCAAATACTGTAACTCTGAAAAGCGCCCCCCTTCTACTTATTTCCCACAGCTCTGCTTGCTGAGCACAGTGCCATATGGTATGGAATATCCCTGTGGTCAGTTTGGTCAGCTGTCCTGGCTGAGTCCCCTCCCAGATTCCTGTGCATCCTCAATCTACTCCTTGAAGATGTGAAATGTGAAGCATAAAGACCTTGACTCTACGTAAGCATCACTCAGCAATGTGTTATCAGAACTGGTTTTGCCACAGATCCTAAACATAGCAATGCATGAGCTGCTATGAAGAAAATTAACTCATTACCATCTCAAACAAGTATATAATTGCATATATAAATGCAGAGAGAAGCAGTGAGAGTTATGCAGACACTTTTTTTCCACTTCAACCTTTCTTGCACTTGGGCTAAACTGAAATGGAAAGGAAGACTGTATTGAAAAGACAAAGTACCTATGCCTATAGTGAATGATGTAATATTTCTATGGAATAATGTTTCATAAAAGAAAGTTCAGAAGGAAAAACAATACAGTGACAATGAGGAATTTCTACAATAGAGGACTAAAGTAACCTTGCTTATAACAACTCTTAAAAGCTTAAAAAGTCTGTTCTACCTTGAGACTGTTAGGATATACACCTTCAACAGAAAGAACTGCATATGGTATTTTTGGCAGTAACACCCTGATGTTCAATATACACTCCAACAGAAGTCTACATCCATATGCTGCTCACAGAGACTCTTAAATAAATACTTAGAAATTACCGAGATGGGTATAGTAACAGAACATGAAATGCACAAGTATTTTAAAATTTGATTGCTCAAATGTCATTTATGGCAGCGACATCTGTCAGTTTCTGTCTGGTGTTGCACAGCCCATATCGTACTCATGTGAAGGATCAACGTGTTTAATGACTGGAGAATGTCTTTCATGTGAGGTCACAGATGGCAATATAGAACTCACAGACAAAAATCCCCAAATGGGCACAAAAGGAAGGACAAAACAGAGCCCAGTTGACAGATAAGCCCCTCAAAACTGTAGATAGTCTACATGGTCTCAGACCACAAAGGTGGGAAGACCAGTTTATCGATCTCACAGAACAAATATTGAAATAGGCTGGAAAAAGCCCAACCAATTTAATCCAAGAGTGTTAAGAGAAGGGTTTGGAGAATTTATTTAACAAACTCTGAGAGAAAGAATTTCCACTGAAACTGAGTAGAACTTAGTTGAAACAACATATGTGATTGCACACAGGATAGGATTTATGGAGTTTATATAAAAAAAAAAAAAGTTTTCCAACATGTGCTAATAGTATTTTACACAGAGAAATATATTAAGAATATTTCATTAGTCATTCATAGGTATGTGCATCTTAATAATAATAGAGATACTGACTTTTGCTGATAAACTATTCAAGAAATTAAAGTAGAACAAGGATGCTTCATTTCTAACACTTACAAATTTATAGCCAGTAAGAATTTTAAGGAAAATGCTAGGCAGGGTAGAAGGTGAGCATTAAAAGAGTAGAAATAGCTAGTGAAGGCAAGCAAGGGGGAAAGTTATGATAGATTTGTAGAACACAAGAAGCTTGGCTTATATTAGTCTCTCATTAGTGGGACACAAAAGTATTCTGCACTGCAGCTGTAATCCCATTCAGTGTTAGCTAGAAACCATCCAAATAAATTTATTTCAAAAATAGACTGTTTTGATTTTCAAAATGCATTTTGTCTTCTTTTTTCTACTTTATAAAATAAATAAGACCCATATTTTTGGGCAAAACACCTCTGTCAGTTAAACCTGAATTTGGGAACAAATTTCTTTTATTAAAGCCGGATTTTTTTTTCATTTTTTTCCCTCCAATTGTGGCTTTTGGAGGTTGAGAAGAAGTGTTCATCTGTATTAATCTTTAACCCTGTTCTATATTACCTGCCTGGAGCCAGTACAAAGATTATTACAGCTGACTTCAATGTACTTTTTGATCAGACCTTGAATTTAGAAAGATTCCTGAATCAGTCTGTAACAGCAATACTGTTCAAGGTATAAAACAAATTGTGAAGGTGAAAAATAAAAGGCCTACTGAGGAAAATGGTTGCTAGGTTGGGAAAAAAAAGTCAAATTAAAAGATCTAGGAAGCTCAAACATGAAAGAAAATCAGCTGGAGATGCAAGATTTGCATCTAATAGAAAGAGGAATAATTTACTTATTTTGTTTATTTAATACGTATACAACATAAGCAAGGATTTTGTGATTCGTGTGTGCAATAAATTGTTTTAAACAATTCACAATGATAATTTTTTTCATATTTTAAAACAGACTGTTTTATAATATTCTGATTCTGAGGGAGGGAGTAATGTTTGCAAATTTCCTCTTCAGTATATACTCTGTTACTCAGATTCAGGAAAATACAATTATATCATCTAAGAGAGAAAGTACCTCTGAGCACAACAAGTCTGTGAGATAGTATTACCTGAATTTGTAGGATTAGTCTAGGACTGATCCAGATTGTATTAAAACATATTCTGCCCAACAGCACAGAGTTTGTCTTAAGATCCAGTAGCATCACATAGAATGAAATAGGAGCAGATAATTAAGTACACAGGTACTTCTCCAGCTCTTAGGAAATGATAAATATAGTAGAAGACATTCTTTGTAATTAAGATACAAGAAGAATAGCAACTGAGTTTATCATTAAACACTGCATGCAGGTAAAGAAGCAACAGGTTGCAAATTGTAAAATATTAACAAGAAAGTTAAGTAAATACAGTTGTGTTTCACAAAAAGATGGTTTTCAGTGAAGTCTGGGATTTTAGAAGGACATCACACTAGGACAGGTATGCAACTTTGCTAGGAGAAACTGTAGAAGATATAAATAGGAGTACAAAGAAAGCGAAGGTATTATGAATAGTTTATTGATAGGAATATAAAAGAATTTTTTTTCCTAGAGAACCTCTTGATTTTAAGTATATCAAAAGACTTTTGTATCAAACCATTTCTTGTTGGTTTATTTAGCTAGTTTTGTTTTCAACCATCTGAATGGTGGTTAGGTGAAAAGGTAAAAATTATAGATAGAATCCTATGATCAGCAAACCATTTAGGTTGCAAAAATACCTTTAAGATCATTGAGATTAACTGTAAATCTGACACTACCAAGTCTGGATCACCCCTCCTTCTCAAAATATGCACCCTGTAGGATACTCTCACAGACTAAGACTGAACAACACTGAATCAGGTCTCTCAGACGCCTGCTGGAGTCTCATCCTGATCTAACTTGACTTTCATCCCACAGCTGTCTCAAATTTTTCCTACAACAAAAGAAATATGGGAAAGAGCAGCACTAGTGAGACACTAGTGGCATTTGAAATGTATGTTATCTCTGTAATTACTGCTGTTCATTATAATCTGGTGCTATTACTGTAATATGGGCGAGTCACATCACTTTTTTGTCTGTTTTTGAGCAAAAAATACCTCACTGGATGACTGTCCATAGATGTTCTGCCAGCAACCACCCTTTGGAATTGTCTACTGTCTCTCTTTGGGTGAAATTTCATTCTCTATGAAGTTACCTGTTATTTCGAACTATAAGGAAAAAAAAAATTCTAATATTCTTCCTTGATTAGTAGTTTTCAATACAGAATGGTATAACATTATTTGATTCTATGAATCCTCAGAAGAAGTAAATAAAAGCCTTTAATTCTTGAAATTATTATTTATTTGTTTATTTTTTTTTCCTGTCTCAACCAACCAGTGTCAAAGAAGTTGGGATAGTAGAATTTTGCTTTCAGTTTACTCTTAACAGTAGCCAATAGAAAGCAAAATATACCTGGAGCCCCTCTTCTTGTGGGAGACCACTCAGGAAATAATAGGGCTGGGATGCCCTGGGATGATACCTCTGTCTAGCACAGGGTGAGAAATCAGAACAACCTCCCATGATCCCCTGCTCCCCATGCAAATAATGGTCCTGTCTGTTAACAGATGTTCACTCCCCCATTCTGGAACGTTCCGTGTTCTCGGCTTCCCCATTGGCTCTCCTCAGATCACCACTCCCTCTCCATTCCCTCATTGGTTCTGCTTATATCACCCCACCCTAGCTCCTCCCCTGATCCATAACCCTATTGGTGCTTTGTATCCCAACTCCTCCCACCTTCCCTCTATGATATACCCTGGACCTGCCCCTGCTCCTGGTTCTTTGTCCCTGGTTCCCTTCTGCTGGGGTTGTGCCCCTACCCTGTGCCTGTCTCCCGGACCCTTGCGTCATCCTGCAATAAACCCAGTTGGCTTTACTATACTGTCATGGTTTGACACTGGTGCGATGCCAGCGTCCCCATGAAAATGTACGTTTCTAAATAATTGCTGTGAGATGTGATCAGGAACAGAGCAGAGCAGGCCCAAGCTTAATAACAAAGAAAAGAACTTTATTAAACTACTACTACTATAAAAACTACAAACACTAAATCCTGGATGAAGACCTTCCAAAACACCCCTCCTCTTCCCACCTAATTTCCAAACAAACTCAACAGTGAGACACCACCCGGGATCCTGATCAAGTTGTCACCCTTCAGATAATCAAATACTCAATCTTTCAAGGGAGACAGGAGTCTCTCCTGAGCCACAGACCCCCCAGGAAACACAATTGCCACCCTTGTGTTTCCATGTCACACATGGCAACCACCTGGAGAAAATTTATCATGGTGACACTCTCCTTTCCATGCCACAGTGCTCTCACCACTGTGCATGGACAGACTGTTCATAGAGCTCCTTTAAGGATGCTTTGCCATGGACCAAAAGAGACAACAGTTCAGTTTCTCTTCTTGGGACTACAGTCCCCCCCATTTTCCCCTGGGGCTGAGGGTCCAAGAACAGAGGTCTTCTTCTCCTCTTCTTCTTCCTCGAAGACAGAGGGCTTCTCCACACCTTCTTCAACTCTCCTCTGTTCTTTCTACTCCTTTGCTGGTAATCACTGAAACAAGTCTCTTGGCTCACCAACACACCCCACTAAGTGCAGCTTCTGTCAGGAGAATTTGGTTCAGTCTATAGCTAACAAGAAAAGTCCAGACACAAGCCACTCCATCATCTCCTTCCAACTCAAGAATTTCTTCTTCCATCATCTTGGATCCCAGACTGTCTCTCTTCTACTTCAAATCAAGGAGGAGTAATATTTTACAAAGCCTTCATTTCTCAGGAAAGGGTTTAAAGTTCAGACTCCCTGGACGGCTGATATCTCTGCCCAGCTGCCGATTCCCAAGGCCAAGGCTGGGCAACTTCCCCCCTCCTCCTTCTCCTCCGCGCCGGCAAAGTTACAGGTGCCGTCCGGACTCTCTGTCTCTTTTGTCTGCGGGGGGGGGATGACAAAGACATCTCCGCTTCTCTCCACCCTTCCGTCCACAGGAGCTGGCTCGGTTCCAGTCCTTCTACCCCTCAGCTCACCTCGACCACGCCTCATGGCTTCCCCTCCCCCACCCAGCCCGTGGCTGGGCGGGGGAGGTCTGCACAGCACCTTGACCGGAACCAAAGAGAGCGAGCTCTTGGGAGTTCCTGCTTTTAACCCCCTGTGTTCTCAGAGGCGTATCCCTATCTTCAGTGGTCACTTCAGGTGCCAATATCCAAACTTGACCACTGATTGGTTTGACCCAACTTCCTGAAAAAATCACTTCCATGTCAAACCACGACATATACAAAGAGTCCTCTCGCTTTCCTGGTTTGGCACTTACTACGCTATCCGGCACTGGCTGTCTGGTATGCTACAGGAGCTGCTCGTCCGGACCCAAGAAGAGACTCTCTTGGGAAGGCGGGCACCCTAACAGTACCTGGTCAGGGTCCTGCATCTTCTGTCAAAGTACATTATGTTCTTTTGCATTTACATTTACTTTCCTTATATACAGTTCATGTTTCAAAGCAACCTATATACTGCAAATTGATATATTTGGCTCTGATTCCCAAAAACACATAATCTTGACTCAAATGCTAAACCTATTTTAGATGCCCTTAAGTGCATTCTTGTGGCCTCTCCACAGATAGACATGGACTTAAATGCATTCCTGAATCAATGCCAGGGATGCTGGTTTTTTTTCTTGGACTCGCTCTGGATGACTTGAGAGCAAGAATTATCAAAAGGTAAATTGCATGTTTGACTGAAATTGTTTTGCAGTCAAAAAAACCACAGCTGCTGACCATGAAGATCTTCGAATCAGGATCTTAGATTAAATACTTTGAATAATCTTGTCTTTTCATGCTTATCTATCATTTTATTCAGTTGACTCAATTGATAACAATAGAGCATTTACAATGTTCCAGAATTTTTCCTAGACTTGCTCTATAGTGAATCAAGAGAGAAAACATTGATGTCATTACTTTCACAGGGCAGAAAGCAGGATTTGCTACTGTATTCACTGATCTTGGTCTCTTCTTTATGTATCCAAGGCATTTCCAGACCAATATGCAAAACTGCTTTCATAAACGCATTTCACGTAATAACAAAACTTGAGAACACATTTGGTATTCCAGCTAGCTAAATTTGAGCAAACAGTGAAGAAGACAGACAAAGGAAACTGCTGAATAGTGTTGTCTTGAATGTTTATCCAGTTCCCTGGTTTTGTGATAAATAGATTTAGAAAACATCCGCTGTCACAACACAGATACATTTTTCTTCTCTGCAGTAATCATCAGTTCAATATCACAAGTTTAGCCTTTAGACAGATTTATGGGTTTTTTTATTATTTTATGCTATAATTATGATTTGGATGAGAAATATTTTTATATATATACTTGGGAGGGAAAAAAACTTAAGAATAAGTGGAATATGAGCATTATATAATGTTAGAGTTTCTTAAAACTGGGAAATACAATTTTATTTATTTACCTAATTTTCTGGATTAGCCAGATTTAATTTGATTAAATTTCTTGGGGTTTTTTTGTTTTTATTTTGTGCCTTTTCTTTGTGGGGGAGGGAGTGGGTGAAGGGAAGAAAACTGGGGAGCAGTGCATGGAATAGCTCAAAGAGGATTTCCACATCTTTATTTTCACTCCAAAACTTTTTTCCCCTTTTTTTTTTTTCCCAGCATATGAAGTTTTAACAATTCACATTATTTAATGTAATGATTATTTATTTGGAAAATTGGAATCAGAGACTTAAAATGTAACAGAAATTTTTTTTGAGCAAGCAAAAGAGCTGAGCAGTGGAAGACATAAGCAGTAGCACCCTATATGCCAGGGAGCTTGGGCATTAAGCTTTATAATAGTTACAGTGAACCAGGCTAGTGGGGACAGAATATAAATAGTACCCTTTTTCCTTTGTGTGAATCTTCATAGTAAACTGATATTGAAATAAGAACACTTTGCACAACAGTGTAATCTAGACTTATGAATCTAGTGAGAAATGCAAGCACAAAATCCATCAGAACCATCAGTGTGATGAAATAATACCTGGGCTGGGAAAGAGAGAAAGGAATTGGCCAGCATTGTAAAAATATTCCCTTTTTTAAACTGGCATTTAATAAACCCTGGTTCAACACTGTGCAGAGGGAGTTGCTCTATCTGGAACAATAAATTTTATTTTAGGGTTGCATTAGATAAAACTGAAACACATGGTAGAATGGTAGAATATTGTTCTATATGCTCCTTATGTAGCACTGCAGTATTCATACTTTGATTAAATTAATATAAATGTTGCATATTGCATAAATTATAATAGATTAATACAGTCATGCCATAAATTTGGGGTTTTGAACAAAAGCAATATGACTTGACAAAAAAAATCTTACCTGCACAAGCTTATGTTGTACCATAAATCTCTGTCAAATTACTTGGGGAAAAAAAACAAACTACCAAAATACCCCCAAATTAAAACAACCAAGATTATGAGGATAATCTGTGTCTTTCTTAAGACAAATGAGGCATGATTGAAGTTCCACTTTTACAGAGTATTTTGATGATGAAAGTAATCAGCTGGGTTTGGTCCCCTGCATATAAACCAAATTTAACAAACACAGAGCATGTGTAAACTCTTATATAAACATTTTCTCTTGAAATAAAGCCACAGAACAACTAAAGATTTTTGAATAATCTAGTATGTTTTAGGAAAAAGATTGAGGTTACAAAAAAACCCTCCTTTTATTCCTAGTAGAGAGAAAAAGGAATTGGCCTTGATGTCATAGAAAAATGAATAAATATTTAGAACTTGTTGTGACCTTTTATATAGCTCTACTATATTACAGCCTACTGTTCAACAGAAAAATATGCTTTTCAACTCTCAGCACAGATTTATTAGGTGCTATAAGATGTGCTCCTCCATCGAAAAGCCAAAAATAGCACATTCATAATGTCACATACTCAAGTGCTTCTGCAGTCTCAGAGGGTCTTTCTTATTGCATCTTGGCGAGTAAAAGATTTACAAGCACAACAGAAATGGCCTTTAAAAATCCCAGGTATTAATGGCAGTTTCCTGATAATAGTTTTATTGCCTTCTATTAAGAGCCTTATTACATCAGTCTAATACAATACTACTGCATTACTGCTATAATACAATATGATGAATGAGTGCTACCGCTTCCATATTGCATTAGCACCATATTAAGTTAATTGAATGCAGTCATAGCTTAGTATGATGGATGAAATGCACACTATTGTCAGCAACTGCGTATGGAAAAGGAAAGTCCATAATTCCTATATTTCCTCACATTTGTTTTATTGAAGATAGTTATATGCAGTTCTAAAATATTCCAATCCCAGTTGTTCTTGACGCTGCTTTGCATTTATTAAAGAGCTCTACAAAAAAAACCCAAGTGCCAAAGTTTTCATATAGAAATAAAAGACAGAGCTTTTCTTCATGTTGTTGGTCAATTTGATCATCATGTTGTGAGCAGAACTTTCTTATCTCAGTGTCTAGCAACCTAGGTATTGGTGTTATTGGCTGAAAAAAAAGTTAAATTTCTTTTCTTTGCATAGTTCTCCTTTATATTTCTTTCCACCTCATGAGGAGGCAGCATCATACAAAGATATTGTAAGTAAGTCAGGAAGACTAATTCATACCCAGAGAATCCAGCAATGCAGTTTTCCCAAGTTATAATGGCATTATGTCATACACTATAATGTATGTGTGCTTTGTAGGTTTCTTTTCCTTGATATCTGAAAGTAATGAAATTTTTTTAGTCCTGGCACTTACATATGGAGGCCATTTGTGCAATGTGCTAATGAAAAATATGTGACAATGGTAAGCTTTAAGACAAAAGACTAAGGAATTTCTGGTGAAAAATGTATTTTCAGTTGGATGGAGAGGCTACTTTTCAGGGCTATCAGTAATTCATTCATTCACTATGTTGAATGAGCTTCTGCATATAATGGAGAAAAAAAATGTGAAGCTGTAGTAGAACAGGCAGCTTTTACTAATGTCTGTGCTTAATTTTAAAGGCACATCTTCAATAAAAGCATTAATATACTTCAAGATAGTATCCCTTTCACACAGTCTACTGACATTGGGGGCAGAGTAAAAGAAATTACATAAAACATAGACAATCATTTGCATTAAGGTACAATTTATGAATTATATTTGCTTTTTTTTTTTACTGGAATTAAGAATTTGCTCAGAAAGCAGGTTTCAAAATCACACAACGCAGCACATGTAGAATCTAGACCTGAATAAGTTTATATCCTTGAGAATGTAGGTCCATTCTGTAAAAGTTATATAAGAAACCATCTTATCAATCAGTTGGCCAAAACTAGAAATTGAGAAATAATAATAGGAATAAATATTTATATATTGAAAAAAGCAAGCCTGTCAAACACATTGACTTAATTCAGCCAAAAATTTGGCATTTGCTCAGTGTTCAGCATCAGCTATAAGTACTTTCAAAATTATAAAGATTTAAGACCATACTTACTGGGTTTTTTTAATAAAAGCATGTTTTCAATTGTTTGATAAAAAGCATTTCAGTACTCAATTGAGAATAATTTGAAAAGTAACAATGACTGGCTACTCATGCATAATGAATGAATTCACAGAAGTTATGTATATTCTAAATGAGGAAAAACTTCCAAGTGTACCAACTAAATGACTGATTATGGAGTATGCTTTCCACTGTTTTCTGAAGGAAGAAGAGGAACTTTTTAAAATACATTTTTTACGACTGAAATAACTTTGAGATTTTATACTTCAACAGAACATAAAAATATCTAGATTATATTCAAGCCAGTAACTGTTAAGCATTCAAAGTGAAGCCTCTCAGAGAATAATCTGCATTAATTTTAAAATGCTATTTTGTTATCACCATACATTCCCCCTATCATGAAACTAATTCTCCCACCAATTTTTTGTAGCTAGTATTTAATCTTATATGACTATGAATGGAGAATTATTACAAATCATAAAGAAAATTGTTTAACGACGATGATTTAGTGAGAAGAGCTAGTGGATAGCAAATACCAAACAATATAAATTATTTTTGTGAAGATTAGACCTTTCCTGGGAGGCAATATGAGTTGGAGGCACAGCTCTATTCCCAGTACTTCATTTGATTTCAGGGTTGCTTTTCTGAAAAGGCATTGAAAGGCAGGCTGAACAAAAACCCCAAACAATACAATAAAGACATTCCTACCAGAACAAAACACTGTTCCTCCTTTGGGGAGAGACTCAGATTAAGAATGCATTGAAAATTTGAAAAATGTCAGGTATTTGAGTAAATGCACTGCTGACAGTTACATGGAAGATTTAAGAATATGTATAGTGGACCAGGGTACTGCAGTACTGCAGTCATGACATTTTATTTCAGGCTGTACCAGTTCACTGAAACCTGTAGACCTCCATCTCCAACTGTACTTATCTTCATAAGACATCTTATGCTCTTTTTAATCTCAAATTGTCAAATTTTTCATCAGTGACAAGATAAACATAGTCAAATAAGCAGTATGGGAAATAAATGTCATCTAAATTTACAATATTACAACTGAAAGACTAAGGTCACTACTACAAAAACTGTCAGAAACAACCTTTGACCAGATTTCCTACAAATAAACTTAGCCTTGGAGTGGCCTATCACATTTATAGGCACTTTTAGACAGCAGGTAAAAAGACAATAAATATATTCGAACAACTATAAGCAGATTTTTTAAAATCATTATTTTATGTAGAAATAAAATGTAGACTAGAAAGATGAAAGAAGGATGAACAGTTTCAGTCACACAAATGGAGTCTGTGAGCATTTTTTGAAATCATGGTAAAACTGTTCCTTGCCTGGATCTCATGACCTGTATCTAATTATTAATCTAATTCTGCTCAGTGTAGATTCACAGTGTATCCTTTGGAGATTGGCATCTTCAATATCAGTAACTGATGTTAAAGTACTTGTCTTGCACATTTTTGGGTTGGTAGAATTGATATTGCAGGGAGATGCTACCAAGTAGACCATAGCACAACTTATTGCTTTTCTTAAACCTAGTCTTATTAGGTTTAACTAGCCTTTCTGTTTTAAATCAGCAAATAATTCAAGTCAGAACATGATTTTGGTCCCTTCCAGTATTCACAAAGGATCTTATTTCCCACTTGGTATTGTTTAACAAAGTCATGAAGTAAGAGCAATGACTCTGACAGACCATGACATGTAACAGACAAGACTGAAGTAATTTTTCCTTACTTATTTTATCAAGATGCTAATACTTAACTAGCATGCTAATTTTGTGAAGGCCTGATATATTAGACAGTGGACATTTAAAAAGTTTGGAAAAAGGGTGCTTAAATTTCTCGAGGAGTCATGTTGCATCTCGGTTTGGGGTTTAGGTTAGGGGTTCGGATCTGTTAGCTAGCCGTGTTCTGTGTACCCCCGCACACCCCCCATGTTTCTCTTCCCCCCCCTCCCCCCCTCCGTGGCAGTTCACTCCAGGTCCATGACTATTGGAGCTTCCGCTGTCACTCCTGTGACCACTCCCCATCCTGCCTGGAGAGTTCAGTGCCTGTCACTCTGATCTCCCAGCCCCCATTCGCCCCACAGCCCGAGGTTCGCCCCAGTTGTGTCCCCGTTGGGCGCCGTGGTCCACGTCATTGCCATGGCACCCGCCCCCATTGAGTGGGAGGGCCCCTGCTCTCCTCACCCTGTCCCCAATATAATCCTGCGCCTTGGAGTGCCTGTCACCATTTTCCTCACATGCCAGTTGGAATCAGGTCACGGCGCCTCGGCACAGCTCCCCGCGGCAATAAAGGACTTTCAGCCTTCCAAGCGTGGGGAATCCGGACATTCCTTCAACCCTTTACTGGTGTCTCTTGCTCACGGTGGCAAGAATCCGTGGCCAACCCCGCCCGGACTGCGGCCGGGAGCCAAGTCCGGAAACACACAGTGATCCTGGGTCCTGGAGAGAGGTTGTACTGCTCTAGGTGCCGGAGCTGCCCGGGGTACGGGAAAACGCAGCGAGACACCGCGAGTGGCGCCCAACGGGGCCAGGGCCAGTGGAGCCACTACAGCAGGTGGAGAATCACCACAAACCACTGGGAGCCGTGCGGAGAGCCGCTGGCAGCGGCACGGGGCTGCACTGCCAAGCCGCCACCCGCGCTGGGACAGTGCTTCGTGCCAGACTAAAAACGGGAGCAAGAGGCTTCAATAATAACATAGTTTTGGAAAAATCACTTTCTTTATTATAAGAAGTCTCAGAAAGATGCCCACACTGGAGAATGCTGCTGTGTTCAGAGACAAACTTTCAAAAATATGGTTTACATGTTTCTTAACTATAGACATATTAGTGATATCCAGTACTGTATGAATCTTTCACAACAGTTGCACACTTCAATAATGCCAACTTTTGAAACCTCTGGTAGTGCCCAGAGCCATGTTTAGTAACACTAAGCTGTAAAGAGATGCTATGCATTGCAAATCGACAGAGAAAAAATGAACACACATACTATGAGAATATTACTACAGCTGAATCAGAAGCATTCTAAAGCCCAAGGGACACAGGAAACTAGTAGATCAGAAAAGAGGTGGCTCCAGTTAGCTCATCTATATTAGTCTCCAGTTTCAGAGGGATCTGTACTGACATATATAGCCTTTTAAAACAAGGATGGATCTGTCATCCGTTTTGTGACCTTCCAGTGAGAAAATGAAGTGTAAAACTGACTTGAAGATAATCTGGTATGGGTAGTAACCATTCTGTCACTTCTGTTCATGTATGCACACATGCTTCATGAACTCATATTTTGCTCACTTCAGCTGTGTTAAAATTCAGAGGGTATTTCACTTGCTATCATGCACAAATCACTGTCATCTTTCAGAACTGGTAATGGAGGAGTCATACAATGTTTTCAAATGAAATGTGACTGTAAAGAATTCAGAAGCTTATCATAAGCACTCTTTTAAGGCCCAATATTTGTGGTAGTCTGTTATTTTACAGCTCGTTCTTCTGTAGTAGGTTTTAATATTCCTTGTTATAAGTTTGTAATGGTTCAGTCTCTGTACCCCATTTGGCTTCCCTAATGGTTCAGTCCTGAGTTGTTTACCACAGTTTTCCCCACCAAAATGTATGTCAATCCACATGTCAATCCACTTGTATACCTCCCTTGTTCCCTTGTCTCATCCCTGTCTGTCAAAGATAGCACATACCTTTGGTTCTAAAGTGTTCCCTGTTTTTCATCCCTTCCTCAGGGCAGAATTGGGTTGTGGGGTTTGCTGCGTCCCCATGTTGGATTCTTTTGGGGAGCCCTTACCCTGCACCCCTCCCTTAATGGCCTCCTATTGGTCAAAGGGTGTGTCCTCCCCGTGTTCCCCCCACCCCTATAAAAGTAGCCCCTTCAGGTTCAGATTTGGTTCACTTGCTCTGCCCCGACTTCAACATTAAACGTTTGGAGACTCAGACAAGTGTCCCTCCCTTATTCCTTTGCCTCAGTTTCCTCGTGCCCTGTGCCTCTGCTGTGCTACCCATGCTGCAGCAATCGCTGCCATACGCAACAGTCTCGGCAGAGACTCAGGAGCGGCCACTCGTGTGTCTGCCCTGAGGCCACAAGAGGGACAGCGAGCTGGCGAACCTCCATCCTGTGGCTGCCGAGAGCCAGGCACAAATGTTATTGATCAACACTTTTGGGCACTGAATAGAAAATATGCTTTTCTTTGTTTCTTTTTTTCTATTGGTGAAAAAAACTTAGAGGAATTTTTTCTGAACATTCCAATGTCTTTATTAGTTTCTTCATTTTATGCAAATCTGCACCAAAATTTCTGTATCACTCTTTCCAATGCTGAGATAATTTTCTTTAAAGTATTTGCATCCATAAACTTTAGAATTTTGCCTTATTTAAAATAAGGAACATGAAGGCTAAGATCTACATCAACATTCTGTGCAGATACTTAGGAGTGCAGGAAGATATTAAAAGCATGCCCCTCAACCACACAGGCTTCATAAGAATGGTATTCTAAAAAATTATATTAGAGTGTCTGCAATTTATAGAAGATTCATTTGTTCTCACTAATAAATATGCTGATTGTCCTTCTGGCAGAGAATGTCAAATTAAATGAAAGAAGTTTAAAGATAAATAAATAAATAAAAATATAAATAAGTTTTACTCCTTTACACCAGTTTTGCATCTTGCATTAACTGCAGTTCACCCTGGAAATGAGCAAGTGGTTTGCTCTGCATTTTGCCTCCAGAGACTGGATGTGATGATACAGCTGTAAAATTTCCTAAGTGTTTTCCAGAAGCTGTGTCTGTAGAGAGGTGAAGGGATGTTTGAGATCTACTGAATGCCATCTCCTGAATGCTCTCTTCTCAAGAGAGCACCTCCCTTGTTGAGGGCTGTGTGAGTTACACTCTGAAAAGCAGTGCAGCTTCCCTCTTCTTGGAATATAGCTGTGACTTAATTTTGATAAAGCTTTTGCTATGTTCAGCTTTACTGATTTACTCAGTATAATTCAATTTCTGATTGAGCCATGACAATTTGGTGTTGAAAAAGAAGGAAAACTATCTTTGAAAACTCTTTAATTGAACATGTCTCTTTGGAATATTGCCAGTATTAATATGTATTTTTAAGTACTCTCTGGCATTTAAATCCATTTGACTTACTTTAATTCTTCTGAAGAAGTTGAAGTTCTTTTTAATCTGAAACATACTCAATGAGGTCTCTTTTTCAGTGAAATCTTGTATACAGAGTTAACTGCCAATAACAGGTGTTTTTAAAGACCACAGATGACACATGGAAAACTTCAACAATAATTTCATGTAGAGTTATGTAGTTACAGTGCACTTTGTGTAATTCTCTTCCCTTCTTTATTATGAAGATAATTTGCATATAAAAAGTCTATGCTCATCTGCTTCTGTTGCTTATTTCTCACTTTAGGATGTAATCTTCAATTTGAATCCTTATGGTTATAGTATCCTCCTTAGACATGCTTATTATGATATAAATGTGGGATGATATCTTCAAGTTGAGAATAAGAAAAAAGAACAGATGAACCCTTAAACATCATAGATCTTGTTGATAGGTGGATATGCCTAGTGGAAAAGGACAAGAGTGAATAAGCATAGAAACTGACACAAAAACAAAATTATTTGGGGCCATACTTATTTTCCAACATTTTCAAGGAAAAGACCACAAGTTATCAAAATGCAGAGATACAACATATATAATACATGTGAACAATCAATGTATAATTTTATGTTAGTCATACAAATGTATAATTGATTTTACAATTTTTCAAATAATCCTTGAAATGTATTTTTATAATTTGTAGAAAAAAAATTTCTACCTAACACTTAAAGGCATTGTTTTAACCGATTCTCCAAAAATGCCCTCCAGAACACTTAAGATAAGCAAGATGAAACAAAATGAAAAACTAACAAAAAACTCTTCTACGAGAGAGATAAATAATGTCATTACTCAACATGGAATTTCATCAAGGAATCTTCAGTTTACTTGGAAGGACTAAATCTCAATTCATGGGCTTAGAAAAGGAATTATATTGCTTCATTATAAGAAGCCAACCTCAAAATAGTACATAAAACCATAACATTTGATTATATTTTTTGTTCTGCTTTTGGGGAACAGTTATCACATTAAGGCTTCATGCTAAACTATTCTCTCTAGAAAGTGACATTATATGGACTGTAATAAGGAAGTTTTCTTTTCCATCATAGCCTGATTTTTTTCATTTTGATTGTTATATTGATTTTTCCTTCTTTTCAAAGCCAGTGTAAATTAGCCTCTGTTACTAGACAAAAAAAGTTTTGTCATCCATCTAGAGTAATTACATTCTACATTTTTTCCTGTAAGAAGTCCTTGTAGGAATATAACCAGAATAATAATAAGCAGAAAGCATATTCTTTCTGCTGTATGAATTAGAATTCTCCGGAAAAGAGAATATACACCTTTTTTTTTTCTTTTGTCCTCATAAGAAAGCAGATACAAAGACTTAGATGAGTTGGGATATTCAGGTGCCATTCATAGTGCTGAGGAAAAGGTCAAGATGTTCTTGACACTGCTATTCCTAAGTCCTGTACACAAGCTGCTGGGACACTGTTTTACTTAGTGGTATCTCTTTCTGTTGTCATTTAGTACAGGGATGGAGAATGAGATCTCTGAGCTTTAAGAAAACTCATTACTATTTTATATTTTATGGAGCAATATCTTTTTATCCATTGGAACCATTCTAGATCAAAATATAAGTCTTTTTACACGTTAACTCATTCAAAGAAAGTAAATAAAAATATGTCCATAATGTAGGCCTTAGGGTCTTATCTTTCTGACACGAAATATTTAGTCATCTTTGAAAAAACTATGTACTTTTATCAAAAAACAATAGAAGTAAGGAAACTGCTGCCACATTTAATGGAATAATTTCATGGATTTATTAGCTGTCTACCGGGACACGTAGAAAGAAACACTTTGCTGATTCCCTGGACTCACAATTTTTTTTCCTAATTGTAATATTTTTCTTTATTTTATTTATTTAGGGAAAAAAAAGTGTTATTGTTGTTACTAAAAACAAGTTTTAATAATAATAGTAATTACCTACTGTTGCTAAAACAGTAATTTGATTTAATGGGACTGAACTCAAATATCTTTATATCAAAGGGAATTAAAGGTTTCTGATCTAATCCTTAATGAGTCTTTTGAAGTATATTTATTGTAAAATGATTTAATTTCACAGTCTTGTACTTGAAAGAATCTAATATAACATCTTATCAAGAACCACTGTAGCTCTTGCAGCCTTATCTATGAGCAGATCTGCTCTGTTAAATTTTAACAGAGAAAGAAAGTTGCATCTATATTATGTATTTTATACAAGTAGAAAAAAAAAATTAAATGTTCTTTTGGAACATTATACAATGTAATATATTTTTATGAAAACTAGTTACAATTTTAATTAGGTTGTAGTCACTTGAGATCTGAAAGATCAAAAGAACAAAAAGTCAAACTCAAAAAAAGATGTTTTGGGTTTCATTAAAATATAATGGTACCCTTAATGCCTCTTGATTATTTTCATAGTCAAAGATTAACAATAACAGATTAGGAAATAATAAAGCTTTTTTTTTTTTCCTGGATGTCATATTAGAAACAGGAAACCATTTTGATTATGAGAGCAGTTACTTTGTATGAAAGGTAAGTTCTGTGCTTCATTAACAATGCAAAAATTTTAGAATTTTCTGTCAAAAGAGATTTAAGCATTCTGTACATTAAAAAAAAAAAGAAATCCAACCCCCTTTGCTGAAAAGAGGAAAATTTCAAAAATTAAGGCAGTGGACATTTTTCTTAAAAGTAGGTGGGTTATTACATACCTTTTCAAAGCAGTATCTTTACCAGTGAAGGAACAATTTTGCTGTTTTGTATGGATGGATGGTGAAATTCAGTGAACCCAAGCTGATTCACTGGAGCTTCTAGGTACTGCTGAAATTAAATAAACAGACAAACAATCCTCCAGTAAATAAATATACTAGGTACTTGTCAACTATAAGGACTTGTTAACTAAGGATGACATTTAAATTTCTTCATCAAGAGAATCCATATTCTCTGGAAATATCTACAGACTCAGACTGCTTTACAAAGATTTTTGTTTGTCTCCAGGTATTTTGCAGGTAATGGCAAATCAAGTTTCATTTAAATGTGGAGCAATTGTTCTAAAGTCCAGGATCCTGTATACCTCTATCTTGGAGTGAGGGAGAGTGTTCCACAGTCTCTGTGCTGAGTTTAGCAACCAGCCTCCAAGAAAAAAGTAAACACAATGACTGATTCCTGTGTTAAAATGGTACAGGTATCATGCAATTCCAAACTCTGTGACAAGCTGAAGACCATTACAGATGTTATCTGTTTTATTTGTAGTTTATGAACAGTGCATTATGTTATTTTCAACATGGTGTGACTGGATATCAGAAAGAAAGAAGCAACACCTATATGCTGGCCTTGTCCTTGTTGTTAGTCTCTGGGTTGCCCTTTTACTTCTGTTGTATAGGTTTTGGTTACTTTATTTTCTCTGTTTTTAAAAGACTTTGTTCTAATTTTTGCTCAAATCCAAACAAGGTTTGGTGTTTAAGAGCCCTGTTGATTTATATTCACTAATAGGATGAAAATCTATCCAGTAGGCTCACAAAGCTCTAAAGATTTTGGAGCACTGAGAGTCTATGCTGAGACACAATTTCCTAATCTGCGTATCCTTCCAGCTTTGTATGATGGTGCTGATTAATTTTTTACAGCAAACTGATGTCATGGTTTGACACTGGCCCAATGCCAGGCCCCCATGAGAGTTGCTCACTCAGTCACCCTCTCCTACTACAGTGGGCAGCGGAGGGGGAAAAAAATTAACAAAGGGTTTGTGAGTGAGATAAGAACCAGGAGAAGCACTTCAAGGGCAAAACAGGCTCAACTTAAGTTGTAAAGTAAATTTATTACTAACAGAATCAGAGGAGGATAATGAGAAGCAAAATAAGCCCTTAAAACACATTTCTCCCCCTCTAGCCCCTCCCTCCTTCCCACAGACAGTGCAGGGAGACAGGGCATGAGGGTTTGGTCAATTCATCACAGAGGTTTCCTTCTGTTGTTCCAGGAGAGGAGTCCTTCCCCTGCTGCACCATGAGGTCCCTCCCATGGCAGACAGTGCTCTGTGAACTTCCCTGGTATGGGTCTACTCTCATGAGCAGCAGTCCTACCACACCTACTGTAACATGAGTCCCTCCTACAGGCAGAAAGTCCTCCCAAAATTGCTGTGCCATGGGTCTCTCCTTTCACAGAGTGCACTCCTCCAATGACAGGGCGCTCCAGCCTAGGAGCAAGTGACCTCTCTCTCCATAGGGTCTCTCACTGGATCACAGCCTCCTCCAAGCATCCATCCACTCCAGTGTGGGCACCTCCCCCATGGGCTGAGGGTGGATCTCTGCATCTCCCATGGACCCCCATGGGCTGCAGGGGCACAGCTGCTTCACCATGGTCTCATCATGGCCTGCAACAGAATCTCAGCCCTGGTGCCTGGAGCATCTTGTGCCCCTCCTTCTCCACTGACCTTGGTGTCTCCATGTTGTTTCCTTCACATGCTTGTTCTCACCTCCTCCTCTTCTCTGGCTAGAAGCAAAAACCTATCTCCTTGTTTTGATTTTCTTCTTAAATATGTAATCATAGAGGCATCACCAACCGCTCTCATTGGCCCAGCTTTGGCCAGCAGCATGTCCATCTTCAGAGCCATCAGCCATTGGCTCTGCTGGACGTGGTGGAAACTTCCAGCAGCTTCTCACAGGAGCTATCTTTGTTGCTCCCTGCTGCAAAAACTAGACTGTGCAAAACTAATACAACTGAATACACTGATGGATAGAATATATAAGATTTGCTTACTAAATTACTAAAACAAAACTACCGAGCATTAAAAACAACAAGAAAAGTTAATGAAAAGGGAGAGGAAAAAAGCACTGCCATGCATGAAACATTCTTTTTTCTAAAGAAATAAAGAATAGGAATGATAACACTACACTATCCAGGGGAAAGAATAGTGAAAATTAAGATTGTAGAAAATATGGAACACATGGGAAAACCAGTAATACTTCAAACGGACATATTTTTGTCTTGTATAAAAGTGCAACTAATTAGATTTTTCTCATCTAATTGAGTACAGTTTTCCCATCGTTTTCAAAGCAATTTGTTTTGTATAGACTATAGTTCAGTACAGGATGGATGCCTTTATATATCTAATCCATCAATTCTAGAATTATACAATTCAATTGATTCTAAGATAATTAACACGTCTCCAAATTGTGCTGGCATTCATCTCACAATGCTGCTATCTTAGTGCTAGCTGCAGCCACTGGCTTTGGAATTCTTACTTCGAAAACCTTATTTTTTTGCCATTATAAATGACTATCTAGATAGCCTCACTCATTTGGTGAGTTTCACCAGAAGAATATCCTTTACTGTGTGTTCTAAACTGGAAGAAGATTTGCAAACAAAAGACTATAGGGTGAAGAACAGAGATAGATCTATATCTGCATTAAAAATATCAGGAGAAAAAAAAAATCAGTGTTAGACTAATACTATTAAAAATAATAACATCATGCCATTATTTAAACTATTACACAGTAATATGTCTATATGCATCATCTATGACTGTTTCAAATTAATATTATATCTTTTCCCCCCTCATTTTCTATTAATTAAACCATAATATGGGAGAAAAACATTGGCCAAGTGGATATGAAAAGTCATTCTTAGATGAAGGTTTTGGTTCTAAATTATAACATGCTAAGAGGTGTTGAAAGTCACAGGTGGAGCTATTTCCCAGAGTAACATAACAAGTCCTGTGCTCCCACCCACAGAGATGTCAATACAGAGGGTTTTCAGCCAAGGCTTGCAAATACAGAACATATTTTTTATTACTGAATTGTGTCTGACTGAGCCAAAATCCAATATCTTCCAGGTATTCAGTAATTCCTTTCCAAATAATGTGTTATTTTTTTCTTCTTTCTTTAATAGTCACACTGAAAAAGAGTCAACCAAGTGACTTTGTTTAGTGCAGAAGACTCCCTCACATAAATAGGGAATGTAGATGTCATAGTATTTAATTAATCATTGCAGTTTTTTGTTGTTCACAGCTAACATAAAATTCAGATAAAAGAAAGTCTAGAATCTGGTTTTGGTTGGGCCTTGATACCTCCTCTGAGACATAACAGTAGGTATTGTGTCTTTGCCTTTTCTGAGAGATGCATTTTATTACATATACATCATTAAATTCTGTAGTTTATTTCTAAAAGTATTTCCCACTTGACTGTCTTACTTCATATGCATTGCTGATTTTTTTTAATTAAAAATCAATTTAAGTGATTAGTAATCAACAATACTTTAGCTTTCAGAGAATACCGCTATTGACAATTACATAATTTTCCAAAATACTCTTGATAAACTTTTGATCTTTGCAGAGACATTTGTATGTGTATTTTTCTCATTATTCCTTAGAATGTATATGAATGCAAGATATACGTGTAGGTCTGTAGCCCAGTACGCAGCATTACAGACCTCAGTGCATTCCTTTAATACTGGACTGTGTGTGCTCTCAATGAAAACAACTAATGAAATAAACAAATAAGTAAACAGACAAATCATATTGACTAGAAGATACTTATGATTGCATATATATATATATACATATACATATATATATGATGCATATAGTTTATTTTTCTTTGAAAATTTGAAATAGAAAATATTAAATCTAGAAATGGCATTTTTTACTGGAAAAATTCAATTATTTATTTAATGTTTAAAAATACTGGAGTTTTCAAAAAGATATTTGGTACTATATTTGCAAATATTTTCTTATAGGAGACACTTTGAGGTACCTCTTGAACCTTGGATGGTGAAAAATATTTTATTAAATTTTCATATATTTTCATACTTATACTTATTTTCAATAGAAAAGAGAAACTTTAATCAGATAAAAAGAAATTGTTCATTGACAATTTTGATAAAGAAATATAAAGTTGAAACTAGTCATGCATCATTAATAAATAAAGACTGCTAAGAGCTGGGAAGTAGAAACTTAAGTACAAGCACAGTTCCGTAATAATATATCTATTTTAGGAATAGAAAAGCCAGCTTGAAGAAGTAATATTTTAATCATAAGGTCCTAATGGTAAGTCATATATTCCTTAATCAGAACTGAAAATGTTTCGAAGATTCTTGATACTGTATGAATTACATTCATAAATGGAATTCAAGTTTTCATTATTACTGTATGTACTATTTAAAAAAATCAAAATGCTTCTTTTTCAAGTAGTTTAACTTAAATCAGGGGATTATATTATATTCAGCATTATTTCCCACTTTGGCTATACAGTGCTATTAAACAGTTCATTTCAATCTGTCTCTTAATTCATATTATGCTTCAGTCTGCCTGTTTAAATGCCTGCCTTTTAAAAGGGGAAGCGAGTAGAGTTTTGCACAATATAAAAGAACCAGGTCCTGCTGAATTACTAGGAAACAACAGGGAAATAAATGTGATACTCCACAAAGGAATCAGGACATATTTCTCTAGTAAGCTGTCATGTGCAGCTAGGCAGCCAGAAAGTCGTGATCTTATCATCAGCACTGAAAAATCTTGGGACAAATCTGTGGTGAGTTGACTTGGGCTGGCCATCAGGTCCCCACCAAGTCATTCCACCCCTGTCCACCAATAGCACCGAGAGAGTAAAGTTCATGGGCTGAGATAAAGGCACAGAGATCACTCAGCTGTTGCCAACACAGGCAAAATATCTGGACTTTGGGAAAATAGTTTCATTTATTGCTAATTAAACAGAACAGGATAATTGAGAAATACAAACTAATTTAAAGCCCCTTTCCACCCAAACCCTCCTCCTTTCTGCACTTAATTTCATTCCTGAATTCTCCACCTCCTACTCCTCCACAGTGAAGCAAGGGAATGGGGGCTGTGCTTAATTTATCACAGGTCTCTGCTGCTACTTCCTCCTCAGAGGGAGGACATCTCAAATTCTGCCTTTGTTTCAGTGTGGGTCCCTTCCATAGGCTGCAGTACTTGAGGAAAAGACTGCTCCAATGTGGGTTTCCCACAGGTCATAAGTCCTGCTGTTAAACCTCCTCCAGCACAGGGTCACAGGTTTTGCTGGGAGTCTTATCCAGTGTCGGCTTCCCCAGAGAAGCCGTGCTCCAGCGTGGGCTTCTTGACAAGACCTGATGTGGATGCCTCATTACTGAAAGGTTCAAGGCCAGGTTGGACGGGGTTTTGAGCACCATGGCCTAGGGGAAGGTGCAGCTACCCATGCCAGGGGGGTTGGATCCAGAGAATTTTTAAAGGTGCCTTTTAATCCAAATTACTCTATGATTCTGTGATACAACTATTCTGTGTCACTAAAAAAAAAAAAAAAAAAAGCAAAACCACAGCACTAAAGCAGGTGTCTCTTCATTTTCTCTAGTAAAAGGAGATACTTCCTGCTTCACAGGAATGTTACAAATAAAATAATTAGCCTTATATAAGATAAAAAAAAGTACTGTAAATACATTGCATGTTCTAACAACTTAAATTGATACCTATGTATAGCGGAAGGATTTTTACTGAATTACTTCAGTTAAGTTTAAAACAATCCACCAGACAATAGCTTTTCCAAGAAGGCTTAATCTCCTAATAACAAAATTAAAAACAGATTGTGAATTCTTCACTGCTTGTCTACTCTAGCTTAATTATGTTTATATTTGTGCATTTATTTATGATTCTTTGTCAATTTATAATTTTCATGTTTGAGTGTTTTGAGCTGTAAGTGATAAATCTGCCTCAAATGGGAGTAAAGGAGTAAGTTACTTTGAGAATGGCATACTTCTGTTCAGAGAGGTAAGGCTGCATTAAAGATGAAAACTTCCTTTTGAAACTCAGTGTCTGAAAATCCACATGAACCAAAACTTTTCTCCCTTTCCATTCTTTACTTGTGGACAGTAAATGCAACAACTGATAACTGGTTATTAGTACAGTTGACTGCTTCCAAGTTGCCTGATAACATTATTTTTTTTCCCCTCATGTAAACATGGATTGGACTGCAGAGAGATGAGTGAACAGTGCTAACATGGGAGAGTGAGGATTTTCCTTTAGGGCTTTATCAGAGTCTAATATATTCTGACCAAGTATTTTTAAATTATCTACTTGTGGAAAGTGTGATGCTTAATAGAATTTTAATTTTTTATGCTATACTGAATTTTAGTTTAGTGAGGGATACAACTGTATAGGTAAATCACAGGACAGATACAAATTACACCTATGAGAATATGACAGTTGTAATTTACAGCAGAACTACAACACAAATGCAATTCTTACTAATGCTTTATAGTCTAAAAGATTATTTCACTGTAGAGACAAAGCCGGTTAATCCACTTGACTGATGAAATGCACTCTGGCTGGTTCATATGTAGCCGTTTATTCAGGCCAAGGGCCACCCTTCAGTCCCCTTTGTGCTGAGATAAATTCAGCATTCTTTGCAACAGCCACAGTCAGCCAATACATATATTTATACCTGAGCTCATGAATGAGCCTTCTGTGTCGGTCTTCTCACAGCTTTCTTCCATTTTAGGGTTTCGATAAAGACTGAGAGTAAATTGCTGACTGAAAAATTTTGGGTACAATAGATCTACATAGTTATCATTCATTTGGATTTGAAATTTCCACTAAATTAAACATATATATTAATAAATATAAGTAAATAAAAACTAGCATTTTAAATGTCCAGACACATCTATCTGAAAACTTTATATACAAGAAATCAGGACAAATATTTTTTAAAATGAAATGCTGCTTTTATCATCTTCTATAATCAGTTTAAAACTGATTTTGACACCAAATTTGAATACTTATTTGGCAAAGTAAACTCAAGACTAGTCAGAAATATTTCTCCAGAGATGTAACACAGAACTGTGTCAGTAGAGAAGCTAATGTTCTCACCTTATTTTAGGTATGAAGGAGGTTTGAATTCAATGAAAAGAACTAACAATGAAAAATTACTTTGGCATTTCAAATGGTTAGATTGAATTTATATCTTTGAGCACTATTTTGCATTTCCAAAGAATACTGTGACATAATAATTAGACATATCGTATATGATGTACTATGCTAGATGAGAAAAATGACAAACTTGTGTTTTCTAAAAAATGAGTAATTTTATTGTCATATATTTCAAAAGGGCAAAGCCCATATAGAAGAAAAAGTATTTTCTTTACAATTTTGGGACTAAGGTTCATACAGTAGCTGTGAGCCTGTATTGTCAAGGCTAATCATACAGCATAGAAAATAACTAATTTAATAGAGAATATATAGTGCCTGTCCAAAAATGCAGTGAAGTATTTGTTCATAATGGAATCCAGTTTTGGAGGAAAAAAAAAAAAAAAGAAAAAGCAGGTAAAAAAGTAAGGCTTTAGAAAAGCTCATCCATCAGCAGATTTAGGATGTTGAAGCCAAACATTCTATCAAAAAAAAAGTTATTAAACAAGATAAGTAAGAAATTTGTTTTTAGCATCAGAGGGGCTAAATGACTTTACTTGAAGAGAAAGTTATAATGAAAACTTTTTTTTGGAAGCTACATCCAAAATAAATGAAATTAAAAATTCTGAAACTATTTTTGGAGGGGCTTGATAGAGCAGTTCAAGAGATATTTGTTTAATCCAAACAGACAAACCAAAACCCCAAACAAACAAAATAAAATAAAACCAGCTTTTCAGAGATGTGCCAGATCATTTAACTGCACTAAACAACAGAGTATAGTGCGCCATCTTCTTGCTGGGCAGCTGCTTTAGCCATCAAGCAAAGCACAGTAAAACCAGAATAAAATGGTTGGCTTCTCAAATTCAATGAGTTCCTTTTTGGAATATATATTAAAATTAAATATAAGTTCTTAGCTCAAACGTATTTTAGCACATTTGAAATTATGCCCTTATAGTCATACTGAGAGAATAATGGTAATCAAAAAAGTGACTGATTTCAGACTGTTTTTAAAACTTGATTTTTAATGGTAAGGCTGACAGAATGAGTCAAATTAAAGGTTTTCCCATTCTTGCACCCTATTTAAGACAGCAACAAATGCTGGACATTCAAGAATATGAATATGGAAGAAACATCATAACTCTTCCATACAACAACTTCCTAAACTTCAAAAATTTTTTGCTCAGTCACATCTATTCTTAGTAGCCTTGAACAGATTCTTCTTCAGGTCATGTGTGCAGGTAGGCATATTTTATAGTAGAAAATGAGGCGCATAATGTAGCAAAATCAAAGTGTTTATACAAATATTGTCACTGTATAAACTATATTTTAGACATGAATCTTTCAATAATTTGCATTAAATGGAAATTATCATGTTATCTTGCCTATTAATGTCTAGGGTTTTATTTGCCTCAGGTCTAAATGCTTGTGTTTCCAATAGACAGAAATATCATTACTATTGATGCTTAATGGAATTAAAATAGTTCTTTCAAAAAATTTTGAATTTTTTGTATGCAACATTGACAAAAAAATCAAAGACCCGATTGGATTTGTGACTTTTGGCATTTCCCTCTTTTCAGGACTCCACATAAAAGGCAATGGTCTTTTGCATTACCCCAATATTTTATAATATCAGTTTAAGGATTTCTTACCTTTTTTCCCCCCTGCATGAAAGTGGCTCAGAACTGGGTATTGTCATAGTCTAGTGATCCCATAATTGCATCGGGAATTTCTAACAGCCACTCTTCCCAGTGTGAGTGCCCTTGCTACTGCAAGTGACAAGGAAACCAAGGGAGATTTTGTCCAGGTCTTGCTGGAAGGATGAGGTAGCAAAGAAGACCAAAAGCACTGCAATAGCACTCATATTCTCAATAGAACTCAATATATTCTCATATAACTTTGCAGCTATAGGAAAGATTGCAAAAGTTTTGTCAGGGTTTCATTTAGACTTCCAGAACAATACGTGTCTGGGAGAAAATGCTTCCCAAAAGCAATCATGAATTTGTTGCCTCAATACTAAACCGAAATATAATTAACAGTCAACTAAGCAAAAAAAAAGGGGAAGAAAAAGTAAAAGGAATGTAAAAGTACCATAAATGCGAATTTGATAGTTCTACGTGAAAGATGTCCTGCTATCTTTTTTTTTGAAAATCAATAATCTATTAAGTAGGTACAGTACTCTGAACTACCCTTGTGACTTTTGATTCCTCAAAAGAGCTAAAAATTGATTTAATGCATAGTTTCTAATTGCAGCTATAGATTGTTTTTGAAATCTATATAGTTCACCTTAATTTCTTCTGTGTTTTCAATTTTACTTGCTATTTGTTCTGTTTTATTCTCCTTTGTTCTACCAAGATGAACACTTTTCAATTTTCTATGCATAAGTCATTACCCCTTATTGTTGCTTAGTGGGTCCTTTGGCATCTCTAGCTTAAACCAAGTAATTAAAAGAGCTCAGAAAATCCTTAGCCTGAGCTTTCCACAAAGCAGAAAAGTGAATTGTTCCCCCAGTGGCTGCTGTTGAAAGGAAAGAAGGAAATTGAGGAAACAGGATGATTAAACTTTACATCACTATCTCATATTTTATTCAGTGTGATCATAGAATACTTAGGTAATTTACCACCATGGGGAAATTTTTCATGTTGATTGATAGCAGTAGCTCCTACTTTCAACGTGAGGAATTAAGATTTAAAAATATGTAATGATTTTAAAGTTCTTCAATGTAAAAAAACTGTTCAACTAACCAGATTTCATCTCAGTGCAATCTAAATTGATGTGCTGAAGCAGAAAGTGACTGACCACCATTTAAATGAACAGCGACCCCCAAAAGTAAAATATTAGGTAGATCAACAGATGCTGCTATTCTAAGTTACAGATTTTTTTCTTAAATCCCTTCTTGTACAGATAAGTGAATCATCCTATTTTCTTGTTAAGTATTCTATTTAATGAAAAAAAAATCAACACAACATAACCCAGACAACTAGGGAAGGGAAGAAGAGGCTATGTTTTTCTGTCTTCTGTTTTCCTTATAAGAACTGAGCAATTCTACTGTGACAAACTATATTTCTTGTTATTTTATGCTCTGAATTGCAGAGAGAACCCAGGCATATTCGTCAGATCCTTTGGACATGAAATTTATGTTTAGATAGTAAATTTAAAAACACACAGTTAAGAGTGACTGCATATATTCCATGAACGTGCAACAAATCTAGCACTATAGCATATTTCATGGTGTAAACCAGCACAAATCAGATCTCTAAATAACCCACTGAGTTTTGTGAAAAATTAGTAAATTTTATATATATATATATATAATTACTCATTTTAGCACACTGAATTCCTTATATACTCTGAATTGTATTGTATACACTGCTTTAGTAGCTAACTTAAACTATTGTTCAGCTTTTGCTTGTAAGATGGTTTTATAGTGTGATATTAATGCATGCCATTCCTCAGCTGTTTTGGAGGGCTATACCACTAGTGAAACCTTTTAATAAACTTAATAAAATATCAAGATATATTAGTTTATTGAACCTGAAAGACTTTTTTATTATAAGAATTATATGTTAGTATAAGAATTTTTTTTTACTCTGCAGGGTGGGATGCTGTGTTCATTATGTAGTGGACTGAAACAAATATTTTTGTTCTAATTCCTACCAGTGAAAAATTGTGAAATTCAGCTGATGTTTCATAGCACAATTTCTAAATAAGAAAAAAAAAAAATCCATTTTGTACACATACTTTAACAGAGGATTTTTGTGTGAATGCTCCTCAAGATTAGTCTAAAACTAATGAAAATTTTAAATCTGTGGATATTTGTAATAGTTATATTATCTTACCCCTGAATTATATTGATTTGCTATCTATTACAGGGCAATTTTTGTCTCTAGGCTTCATATTGTAGTATTAGTGTATGTACAGTGTTATTTTTATTGAAGAATAGATACTACTTATGTTGTGAAGTGTTGGTAAAAAAAAACATGGAAGGAATGTTCAGAAGGAATAAAAATTTCAAAGAATCCTAAAAGGCTTAATACTCAGACTTAATGAATTACAGCAAGAGTTGAAAATCCACTCTTATCTGTTTGTATATGTGCTATTTGAAACAGCTCATTGCCAGGGTAATACATCCAGACATGGGTCAAAACTCACATGGCTGAGCCCCGCATTGCAGCAAGACCCAAAGGTGGGCTAGTCCTCATCCTCCCCTTACCCACCAGCACCCATGCTTTTGTTTTCAAGAAATAGTCACTGTCAAATGTTTTGAAAAGGTAACAGTTTGTCTAATTGTCAATAGTCATTGTCTTAGAAGCACCTTATGTACCATCAAACATACATGGCTGAAGACTGTGAAAGTACTAGCTTCAAAGAAACTTCAGTTTCCCCCTTTTTTCTTGAGAGGTAAACTGAAATTGGGGCATCCTGTTTATCCCAGTCAGAAACAATTGTTGGTGCTGTGCCTAAAAGAAATGTAAATATATTTTGTAGAATTTTCTTTATTTACAAAAAATACATACATATCTTTTTGTATCTGAGTGCAGACTGCATTCTTCAACTAACAACAGCAAGTTTTTCCAAACTCCTCACATCTCATGTTCTTGAAAAAAGGCTGATCAGGTTTTATGAGGTTCTTTTTCTCCTTATTTTCACTCACACACACCTCCTCTACAGACATATCTAGTTGAATGTGCTCTGGATAGAGAGTTTGTGTTCCTGAACTGTCCTATACTTGCTTTCATTTTGAATGAAAATATGAAAAGTGCCTATATCTTAAACAAGAGAAGAATAAAGTTTCAAAAGAACTTCAAGCTAGTGACCATAGTAGAGTTATTTATTGCTATCACATAGTCTACAGCATAATGAATGTCTACTGGAATTGCGATAATAAGTAAATAATAAAATAGTGTAACCCAGCATATATAATCCCATGACAATGTTACATGCATCAACCCAGTCTCTGAGGTACATAGCATGCAATATTAAACACTAAGCAAATATGTATTAGATTAATATCTGAAATTAGTTGCATCCATTAAGGTAATGTTTTGCCATATTTCATTTTCTCTGTCATTTATTGTACAAATAGCATAAATTATAGAGTGAGAAACGATAAAACTAAAAATTGTATTAAATATATATTTCATTGCATATGAAGCTAAACTATATTTTAGTTTAAGGCAGCAATCCTAAACACATTAATGCTATGTGCTTCAAAACTTGGAATGGCAAACTGCTTGTGTTCTTATAAACTTCATTAACAAAAAAAAAAAACAATAAAGATATCTCAAAAAGTAATTTTCTGGTATTTTTAACTATTCAGAGAATACGAAGAGATGAATGTAATTATCCTGTAATCGGTGCACTTGACAGTCACATTCTGAACAAAACTTTGATTTTACAAATAAAGATTCTGTGTCATTTTTTCTTTTACTTCCAGCACAATTAATGACTGTGCTGACAGCTGATGAGACTGACTTTCAAGTCACAATTTAGCTGTTCAGTATCTCACCAATCATGCTGGCACGTTTTTTACATTCAATAGAGTAGCAGTATCAGGCAAAAAACTGCAATACCTTCGGGCAAAGAGGGTTTTAAGTAACTAGAGTAAATTTCTCTTCCCAAGTGAGAATTACAGTGACTTTACAGGTTGTGCTGTCACTATAATTCTCTGTATTTTCAAGGGGGAAGAGAACAGAGGAAGAAGAAAATGAAGAAATAATTTCAAGCACTGTTCCTGATACATTTTGTCCTGATTTACAGTCCAGAATAAACAAAAGTAAAACAAATACTAATAAAAATAAAAATCTGAATTCTGAGAGGCCTGTCTGAATTAATACCTGTATGGATAAATTTAAATTCCTGACTACTTGGCACTTTAAGTTTGCTGAAGTGATACTATGAAGGATGTCACCAGGACAACAAACATCTTGAAGGCTGTCTGAGCTAAAGCTCTCTGATTCAGCAGGAAAAGCCTGACACTTTGGGATACAGTCACTTCAGAAATGAAAAGCTGCTCATTTAAAATGAAATTCAATCTATTGAATTATTCAAAAATAATTGATTACATTGGGTAGAAAACTCCTCTCTAGCACTTCCTCACATTAATGAATTAGAAGTAGAAAACACTGTCAGAATAAAAGTATAAATACAGCTAAATTTGCAGACAGAAATACTTTGCAGTAGACAGCAAAGACTGCATAATTGGATAGTGCAATCTGACAGCATGTGAAGTGTAGTGAACACAGAAGATCCATCTAGTGTTAATTTTGCCTGGGAAAGTAATTCCAATGAATAACCTTTCAAGTCCAGGTATTTTTATTAAAAAAATGATCACGGCATTTACATTCTCATCTATTGGCATTGTGTCATAAAGAAGCAAGTTGATTTGAAAGATGAATCATATGCAGTTTTTCTGTCATGATTATTGATTATCTTTTAACCTATAAAGACTGTGTAAGGTTATGAAGCACTTAAAGATTTATTACCTTTATAGATCTATCTTTTCTGTGGTGATGAAAGTAAACATAAATCTGTTTTACCAAATGATACAGTAAACATGATTGCCTTAAATAATTAAAAACATATTAAACATAAAGAAATAACATTCACTGCAATTTTTTTCAAGTTAAGAAAAGAATTGAATAAACATTTTTAATATGCTGTTCTGATTTGAAGATCTTGACAAATATTTTTATTTTGCACTTTGTCAGAATGCATAGAAACACCACCTAAATATCAATTATATTTAGAGGTCTAAGATAAGTACTGGTTTTTCTTCTGCATTGCAAGCAAAGTTGGGGAAGATATGTAGGAAGGAAGAGAAGCAACAGTAAAAAAAAAAGTGATGACAAGCAAACAGAAATCAGGAGAATTGAGTTTGCTGAACATCTATTAATGTCGCTCACGATTTATAGATATTGGCCAAACAATGCACCTACAGGCGTGTATGAACCTTGTACCAAAGAACTATGACCCATTTTAAGTTGACAGATGCTTCCAACCTACAGAAGTTTCTCTTCCCTCTGTACCTTGGTATGGCTCTAAAACAGCTTATGTGACTGTTCTGTAGCCACTTGCAATTAAATGGAGTCATGTCAGCAAAGCTTTTAATTTTTAAAGCTGTTTAAGATGATTGAGGTCATTCTGATTACAATTAATCAGGTCCTGATTGCAGCCCTTCATAGATTGTTAAGAATGACAGACATTCTGGTGGAGAACAGATGGGTTTACGGTAGTAATTCCAACACCCTCAGACATCCCCAGAAAGCTATGCCTGCCCACACACTCAAAAGTCATTCTTAAAAGGCAAACCTAATCCCAGCCTTTTTGCTCAGTAATCCTTTTCTATACTCCATAGTGTACAATCAGCATGATAGCATCACTTTGTGCTAAATCCTAATGTAATTCTCATTCAATTAATCATTCAAGGTACATGTAGAAAATTATCCAACTGGTACCCTACGGGTATTGTATTACTACATGCATAGGTGTTGTTTGCAGAGGATTAAAGTTGTTCTTGGATGAAGTTTGTAGGTACAAAGGAGATAACTGAAATACTCATTGGTGATCTGGATAAATAGCATGTCTATTCCTCAAGTCACAATTGATTCTGGAAGCATCTGAGAGCTTTGAGGCTTTCCCCTCTTCATCATCTACAAGATTCTGGGTTTAGTCAGTAGAAAAGTAATATATGTGTGTTGCATCCTGGGTTTGGGTTCAAATTATGGGTTTTTCCATTGTTAGTTTTCCAGTTCTCTGTACCCTGGTGCATCTCCCGGGTTTTCCCCTACTCCTGCAGTTTCCGTGCCTGTCTCCCCATTCTTGCAGTCCCACTCGCCCCAAAGTCCCGTCTCTGCCCCTGCCGTGTTCCCATTGGTCGCTGTAGTACACGTCATCACCACGATGTCTGTACCCATTGGGAGGGAGGGCTCCCCATCCGCCCTGTCCCTCCCCTATATCATCCCACTTCTCGGCATGCTCGAGGCCATTTTTGTCCGTGCAAAGCTGGGAGTGGCTGCAGCTTTTCCAGCGCAGCTCTCGCAGCCAATAAAGCATCCAGCCGCCACGTGGATGGATTTGGACTAATTCCCTGCCTCTTTGTTTCTTCCCTCGTGCCAACGGCAAAGTGCGGCCAACAGCCAACCCCGGAGCGCGGCAGCAAAAGCGCCCGGAAACTGCGGTGAGCCCCGGCCCCGACGAAAAGTTGAGACGCCCAAGCCGGGTGTTCGAGAGTTGACCGGGGCCGAGAAAAGTAACGCGAAGCCGCGAATGTGTAGATTCAATGGGTAATGGTGACTCCTTAGACTGGTTTATTGGACTATAATTCCAGTTGTCATAAAATCTCAGCATCACCCTTTGTACTCCTTTCTGGATTGAGGCAGAGTTCCATTAGGCCATGTGTATTGAAGTGATATTAGACTAAGATTTAAAAATGCTAAAAGGCACTGTACACAGGAAATCTGACATACAGAAAATAAGGAAATACATTATTTAGTAACAGTCTGTGTAATGATATATGAATTTTTCCTTTTGAATTTGACATCAATGTCTGTTACATATATCAAGGTCTTTCATTGCTGGAAAATCATTGTTCTATACATCAGCACTGGAGTGTTTATAATATTCTTAAGAGAAATATTGTGAGTAGGCTATATTTAATTTGTGTCAGATCTATCTATCTATCTATCTATCTATCTCCATTTGTATGTGGATGTATTTACTGCTGAAATTAATAAGTACTTCTTTAGTAGAATCATTTAGATTTAGAATATTTCTTTAGAAACTATGTTTATAACTTTTTTGTATGTCAGAAATGTTTAATATTTTTGTCATGGATGGTTAAAATTTTTGCTAATCGTTTTAATTAGAAATTTAGTTAGAACTGATATTTTCTGTCATTTCCAAGATAAGCTCTCTAAAACATGTTAACTAATTTACTGCTACCTTCTTATGAAATCTCATTTTAACTTTATGCTGACACTGTTTGGACCTTTTCCACAACATTTCAGTTTTGCATAAAAGTATTCAAGAAAGTAGCTTTGATCAAGCCCTCAATCACCTCCCACATACTATTATCATTCATCTTTTTCACTCTGTATTTGTCAGCCCAGAAAGAAAACAAGCCTTCTTCACGTAACTATCAACCAGTTGCTATATAGTAGCCAATGATTGTATTGTCTTCCCCACATATCTTACACCAGCAGTGGCTGGTAAACTTCTCTTTTTTACCATTGTCTAATAAATACACAAAGAATTGGCTTTCCAAGTGTTTCCAGCTGTTTTCCCCTGCAGTGCCTGGAAAGACAGAGACTCTGCACTGACTGGGTCACTCTGTGCAAACCAGACAGCACAATATCCTTTAGAGATGCCTGTCCCTCTCCTTTGATGGTTAAAAGAGTCCAAGTAATCAGCTTAGACTTTTAGACAGATGAAGATAATCTTACCCTTCTCACTGTGTATCTGTTATTATTTCTATTAATCTCATGTATGAATGTAACACACAGTAATCCCTTGAAAAGAGATATCTGAAGCAGGATCAGCTCATCGAGTTTCTTTCAGTTTTCACCACAGTGAGTTTTCTTTTCTACTTTTCATCTTTTTCTTGCTAATCATGTTTTTGCTTTCTATGTGGAAAAGTAAATCCACTATTTCTAAAAGTTTTGCTCTGAGGTATCTTTGTAACCCCTGGCAGCTCTGGTGTGAGATTACTTCAACAGTTAACAGAGAGCAGCAAAAAGTGACTTATTAATTTCAAATATACAAAATGAAATAAACAGAGAATTACATACTGGGACAAATCTGCTTGGTGGCTGTCCTTCTTTGAAATGTGGCTGGTTTATAACTGCACTCATCATCTCTTTATTTTTCATAGCCCCTCTTAGATAATATTAATTGGAAAATTTCATTTCAGTGACCAACTCCCACTCAAATTAGACTTTCAATGTCACACTAACTTTCAGATTTCATGACTTAACATCAGAAAAACCTTACAGAATACAGCTTTTTGTGATGGAAACAAAAAAAAAAAAAGCATGCACCTCTATATCCTTGTCATGTCCAACACATGCAGTAGAAGAAAGACTAGATATTTCAGGAATTGGTAAAAAAAATACAGGATCTTCCCCTACCTCTTAGAACATTGTAATCAGTTCATCTTAGGCAATTAGACACCTTATTTTATTCACAATGACTGTGTGGTACTGACTGTGCCATTTATAAAAAATTTACAGTCTCAGTCCAATTGCTACTAGATGCAGTTTTAACATAGAAGCAAAGGAATGCGTATTCATTTTGTGTTAACTTTTCAGCAATAAGCATTCTTAAAGGACAGAGTGGAAGAGCGTTGACCGTGCTATGATGAAAAACTTGCCTTATGCCAATTTCAATGTGACTTCTACCGAGTTTTATTCTGGGACTACTGCTTTCATAAGCTGCCTATCTGGCACCTTTGATTTTACATATGGAATATAATTACATTAATGAGATATGTTTGTTTAATCTTCAGCAGTCCATTATTTTTGCAGTAAGCAACATAAGTTATATAAAAAGTTAAGTTTAGTAGAAATAAAATTATTTATATCTAATAATGCTCTCAAATATTTACATCTGGCTGAAAGATCACTTACTGGATTTCTAAAACTCATTGAATTTGTATGAAATAACTTTACTAAAATATGGATAAACAACCAGGAAAAATATCAACATATATATGTACAATTTTTTCATTTAACCACTTTACCAACTGCCTTCCTATATTCAACTAGGTGATCTGCTAACCAGCATGAAGAAATAAAGTACTTTTAAAAGGTGCCAGTTTTTTCAACAATTTTAAGTCAGTGATATTGACAAAAGTGACTCTTGTTTATTGTCATTATTGTAAGAACAAAAGAAAGCTTTTGCTGAAGGACATCCAAATAGTGACAAAACTGGTCAAGGGTCTGGAGTGCAAGCCCTATGAGAAGCAGCTGAGGGAGCTGGGGTTGTTTAGCCTGAGGAGAAGGAGGCTGAGCAGAGACCTTATCACTCCCTACAACTGCCTGGAAGGTGGCTGTGGCCAGGTGAGGGTTGACCTCTTCTCCCAGGCAATAAGGGACAACACATGAGGAAACAGCCACAAGTTGCACCACAGTAGGTTTAGATAGGATATCAGGAAAATTTTATTACTGAAAAGATTGACAAGCACTCAAATAGGATTTCCAGGGAAGTGGTGGAGCCACCATCCCTGGAAGTGTTCAAAAAATGTATGGATGTAGTGCTTAGGGACATAGTTTATTGGTGGACTTAGCAGTGCTAGGTTTACAGGTGATCTAGGGGATCTTAAAGATCCTTTCCAATCTAAATGCTTCTATAAAAAAATCAAAATACAAAACAATAAACCCAAACCAGCCAACCGAAAACCCCAGTAGTTTAGTTATGTCTTTCGCATTATTAGGTTCATTAAAAGTCTGTATACTTTTCATTGCACATCAGTATTTATGTTTGGGATTTTTTTTTCTCCCAGAACTGATGGGGCTTTTTAACAGTTAATCTTCTGAACTTACATAAAGCCTGTCCTAGTCAGAAAATCTGTGACTCTTTGAATTGGCATGACATACTGAGGTGATTTTGCCTGTAAGCAATACATATGGCCATGACAATCTATGTTTGCAAAACGTCTGTCAGGTTTTATATTAACACATGCTGGATACCTTGGCTTTTTCTTATCCATCACCCCTTACAGAACACAGTAGATGGAAAAGAGCTTTAGTTCAATGCTGACTCATATATTTGAGATAGTGGACAAAAAACAGGGAAAGATGAAGTTCCATTTAATCTTAAATGCATTTCATGTAAAGAAACAGGTTAGTAAGGCCATTATAGGTCATCATGTCCAGGTGAAAGAGTTCCTTTTATATGAGTGCATCTATTTGAATATTAAAGTCTATAAAACACTGAGCTGAGCATCATAATAAGGTATTTTTTCCTTAGTAAGAATACAGGAATGGAGAAACCTCTAAGAATTTTGAATTTTAAAAACAAGCAGACAAAAAATCTCTACCAGGTATTAGTAACCGTACAGGTTTGTACCATGAAGAAAGTAAATTTATGCAGGGGAAATGATCACTGTATATATTGTTACTTCTTCTTAAGTGTATTTAATTGAAAGTGGCAAACAGTTGACCTCAAATATTTTAAAATTTGCTTGTCAGATATGCTCCACCTCAAAGTACAGTGTGAAAAACTTTCTTATACAGTCATAGAGTATTCATGCTTTTTATTTATACTCCTAATTTTTTTCAATTTTAATTAATAAAATTATAGTGATAATTTCTAAATTTCTTTTCTTTTTGTTTCTCCTAAATCCTTAACTGCTAGGAAGAACAGACAGAAAATGCCACCACTGAATAAACTATTGTTTTCTTACTAATTCTGGATTCCTATGGCTATTATAATTTAGTTGTGCACAAAAGGAGAGATTTTTATGGAAGGCTCTTATGGTACATCCACATATTTTGAAGTTACGAAAAAATAAATAAAGCCCAGCAGACTTTTTGAAAATTATTGGATAAAACCCCAACTTGTATCTACCCCAGAGAAAATTTCATTAACAGGTAAAATAATTTTATATCTGCATAACTACCTAGATCTTACTTCAATAGCTGATACAGAGTATTCTTTTCCCACCTTGAGCAGATTGACTTTTCAGGCCCTGTTAATGGGATTTTCATAGGACTGTTTGAGACAGATGCCCTTCTGTCACCTGTCTGGTCTCTTATCTTTCTGAGTCTCCAAAATATCTTTTCGAGAACTGTTTGCTTCTCTTCTACTTCTGGCCATGTCAGCATTCTTGGTATTTATTATATCTACATATATTTGTCCAGAAAAAAATGATTATTCTGGTTCTTGCAACTGAAAGTTGAATTTAAAAAAAATTAAAAATATCAGAGTGAATGAGTATGTGGTGAGGCACAATCCATAGAGCATATTTTAATTGATAATCAAATAAGAGGTAGGAAATAAGGGAGGAAGTTAAAGCTTATGATCTGACTTCAATCATATGCTATTCAATACATTTATAAAGTCATAAAAAAGTAATCATTAGCAAACTGACTTCTTAAATAAGTCAATGTTATTTACAGTAACCCAAATTGAAGGTAATGAAGAAGTTTTAGAAAGATGTCATTATATTAATTGACCTGGAGATACAGAGACAGATGTTTTAGATAAATTTTCTTTCCCTGTTCTCTTTCCTGTATGTATAAAATTTTTTTCTACGAAATTAACTTTCATGCCTTCTGTCATGATGCAGTTTGGAAAGCCTGATTCTTTTGCCCTGACAAGGCTGACATTTATTTAACTTCAAATAAGGTTAATTGAAATAAAGTTTAGTTTTTTTCCACCTTTTCTTTCTTCATTATCTGCTCACTTTTAAAATTTCTGAAACATTTCTGTTTTGTCTTTTGCAATCTCATCACATGGGAGGGGAACTGTATTTTTATTACCAGTTTGTAAAGCATGACATAAATTTACAGTGCTACATGCTCAGTATTTAATAAAAATGCCATACCATAAAATTAACATCTCATACCCTTGCCAAGGTGCTCATTTGCCAGAAAATAGAGGCTCAGGTCCAGATGGGCTCTAAATTATGAAATAACGCTGTTATTTGACTTTCAATAGAAATGTCTAGATTCTATATTTGGACATCCTCTCCAGGAACTGTTTTCAGCTTGTGCCAATAAAACAGTTGATGAAGAAATGGCGGGTTAGGTTCTGTCTCTCCATGTGCATCTGTGCAAACAAGCCAGAAATTCTTCATCAGGTACATTTGGGGCGGGGAATAAAAATCTTAACATGCAATGTACTTTGGTTTTACATTCCACTGAATTTTGACATAACCCAAATGTAACTAAAGAAAAGTATAATTTGAATTTTCCTCCTTACTTATTTTTTTATAATTAAAGCAGAGAGAAGGGTGGTCTAAAAAGTATGATTCAAATCTTAGGTGGTCCGGACAGTTTCTTAGGGATGTCTATCCATCCCCCTTACCTAATGAAGAAACCTGGTGTTTCTAACTTAATGGATTGCCTACATTTGAGTAGTTTCTACTTATTTCAATGACTTCCTACTAGTATAATACTATAAACATAACATTTCATTTAAAATAAACCTTGTGGATTTCAATAATTTTATATTTCTGTATTAATGCAGTGTTTGTAAAACTCAAAAGAAACCAATAGCTTTCATAGATTAATTTTCCACTGAAATTAATAAAATACATTGAAATCTTACACACTAAGTCCATTACCTTACAAAATATAATTTCTTTATTAAAAAATAGAAAATAAAACCCAAAAGTTTGCAGAACTTCTGTTGACAGGAAGTTAGACGATTTATAGAATCAGAATTATTTTCTCAGTTCCTTCGTAATTCTATCTGTTCAACACAATGAAACACATTAACAGCACCAAGATGAAATAAGGAAGAAAATACAGAATTTCTTAAAACATTGTGGAGTAAATTTAAAAAAATAATTGAGTTTGTAATGTAAAAACTGAATTATATTTGAGGGATGCGGAGTTCAAAGAACCAAAAAGTTTGCTTGAAAATATGGAGAACTACATTGTTTTGTGTACAGTGTGCTGTTTGTCACATTTTCATTTGCTTATGTATGGAAAAAACCCCAAAACCCTGCTTTGGTAAATAATGATAATTTTGAACATCAGTAAATACTAAACCAAGTTCCAAGTATCTGTGATTACAGTAGTAAATGGAATGTCATTGCCAAAAGATTTATATTTCAAATAAAGATAAAAAGTTGTGAGAGAGCAGAAGTGCCAAAAACAGTGATATGAACCTTTTCTAGTAGCTGGGAGTGAAGATGGCATTTACTGATATGTGCTAATAGTTATTAAGTCTGACTTTAATAGTGAACAGAAAAGAGAAACAATAGAAAGCAACATCACAAGTGCAGACAGAAACATAATTGAGGAGACATTGAAAAAGAAATAATCTTAAATGTGACTAACAAAGATTCTGACAAATATATATATATTTTTTTAATGCAAGTAAAAATTATGGCGAATTTACATAAGGGAAATATAAAACAGAGACAAGAAAAGAAGGTGAAGGTCATTCAGGGAGGGTTTCAAATAAAAATCAAAGTTTAACTAAACAAAGGAAAGAAATAAAATATATAGATAAAGTTATAAAAAAAGTTAAAACTAAAACTCAGTGAATGCAATCTTAACTCAAGACAGTATTCTATTTCATTTGATATCTTTCCAAGATGTTTTGATGATAGATTCTTACTTAAGAAAGGTACTGGCTACTCACTTGGATAGTGTAATTCTTTAAATTTTAATATACAAAATAATTAAGCAGTATGACAAGAAGAAAGCTTAGAAGTTGAAGATAAGTGAATACAGTGTTTCAAAGCCTTTCTTGTTTGAAGATGAACAGATGAACAGAAAGCAAGGCAGGAAGCCTTTTGTTACACCCAGATTGTTTCTGACATCCCAGGGTCTGGAGAGATTCTCTGTAAACAAATCTACTCCTAAACAGAAAACAAGAATCATTTGAGAAGATTGTCTTTTATGACATTTACTACTACTTTTTGTATTTTTCTGTTAAGTTTTTCTTTTGTTATTTTGGGTTAGTGTGGTGATGGTAATAATTTGTATACATGAACAGTGGGACACATGGTGTCTAATCTACCACAACTTTGCTTTGGGCTGCCTTTAGAGAAGAAGCCAAAATACTTTATAGCACTTCGCTGCATGTATCTGTCAGATGATTAAAAGGACTATCTATAATTTACATAACTAAGAGTGGCTGCTGCTCTCATCTCTCTTTCAAATTTTCCTCAAGAGGCAGGATATTCATCTGTCCCCTAAAAAGTGAGAGGTTTTTTTGGTTTTTTTTTTTTTTTTTTTTTTTTGCTGTTTTTTTTGTTTTTTTTTTTTTTTTTTTTTTTTGCTGTTTTAGAATGCATCATTCCTCCTGTAGGACAGAAATACTGATGTAATGGAAAGTGGACTTTGGGTCATGATGTTACATCATTAGTACGCTATTTGAGAAAGTCCTAGAATATTTGGGATGTTAAAGACAACTTTGTCATAATTGATGCCTTGTTTTTCTTTGGAACTTATTGCTTCATTAGTGAGAAGAATATAATCTCACAAAGGAGAAGATTACACACTTACTTGTATATTAAGGGAACTGCTTTGAAAATTCAAGTTTCATATTCAAATACTTTATAAATAAAAATTCATTTCCTGTACTACTTGCTACTTTAATCATTTATATCCACATCTTGTGTTAATTGCTTTAAAGTTACTTACCTGATGCCAAAACATTTCATAGAGGGTGAAAATGAAAATTAAATTTGGAGATTCAAAACCACCCTGAATAGTTAATGTAGTATTTAGGGATGTGGAAAAAAATAAAATATTCTACTTTTAAATATATACATGTACCTATACATACATATCTCTATATGCAAATATATGGAGAAAAATAACAAAAGAAAACTAAATATTGCCATCACACCTTTAGGAGATATTTTCTGCCAGCGTTGCATCGGAAGGCAGAAAGGAAACACATGAAAAATGGCCCAATTTTGGCATAAATCAAGAAAGACAATGGGAGGCCAGAGGTCGCTGTAAATTTCTGGCTGTAAGTACTTACTAGAAGGACTGATTATAATCCGTATAATAGATATTCTATATATGTCTAAATGTCCTTTTTCTGTGACATATGAAAGAATTCACAAGAAAAAAAATCTGTTTTAAGAACAACAACAAAAAGTTAAAGATGTGTGAAATAGAAAGTAGAAATAATCAGATTTTTAAATCCTATGTAGTTATCCCTAGAAGAAATCTAAAGCTTTTGTAGCAACCTCAGAAACTGTGCATCCTATACAGTTCATAAAAGTACATTTTCATAGTTTTATTTGTGATTATTTCAAGGGAATGATCTATTTTATTAGGGTTTTTTATTATTCTTAATGTTTATTCTTCTTCTTTCCCAACACCATTTTCATGTTATTTTCTTGCATGTTTCTAAAGAGCAGTTGGAAATGCAGGCTATGTTAATTTCTTATACTATTTCCACTGATTAAATTGTCCTTATATTGCTCTCAAAAATAACTCCAGTGATGCAATGCTGTACTTTGCTCTAAGGGGACTAATTCAGACCCAAGATTTTCATGACAGATATACAGAACATTAGTGAGTAAACAGGAATTAATGACTCCGATTTTATGAAGGAAGAGGAGCTGATAGGAATGCTACGATCTGAGAAGTACCTGCCAATGGTGTGACAATGGTAGGATGCTCAGGTACAGCCAAACAGCTTGGGCACACAGGGGCACTCTGGAAGTCGATTTGTGAGACCAAATACTCTATCAGTTTCTGGAACTGTTCTCCAAATGCATGTATGAATATGTGTGGTCCCTGGGCAGGCTGGGGAAACAGACTGTGAGAATATGCAGCACAATGTGTTTAAATAATACACCAATCCAGGGAGATGTAGGCAAAAAAATGATAATGTAATTTCAGTGGCAAGAAGAGCTCTCTGGATTCAGTCGTTACTCCTGCTCATGTGAGGCACCTACTGAAAAAGTTCAGCAGGAAAAAAACAATAGAAATGTTATGGAAAGTCAGCCTGATAGGATATAACTTAGCAAATAATATTTTTTATGTCATATTGTACATAAAGGACTGGAACAATTTTTACCATATTTGCCACATCTTATAAGGAAACCTGGGCAAAAATACACATGGTTTTGGGTTCTTTCTTTTGAATACATATACTGCAAGTTGATTGTTTTCTTTCTTCTTCCAGTTATGTGGATGATTTATAAATTCAAATGCAATTAGTCTGTGATCTGGGAAAATCTTTTTTGAAGTGGAATTCTCAAATCAGATGGCAGACTGCATGTTAAGAGAATGAGAAATTATTTTTGCTCATGTTTTTCGAGGAATATAGGTTTTATATATCCTAGTTATCAATAAATTATGATCATGTAGCACAGAACATAAGACCTCACCCAATATGGGTAGGTGAACAGTTATTAGGAATACATCAAATGTCACTGCAATACTTTTAATATTGTAGTTCTATCTGCATCTTTCTGCTACTTAGCACTTTCAATTCACAGTGTAATAAAGAAAGAAAAATTGCATATTTTACTATAAGATTTTCACTAACATGGTCTGTTCTCTGTTTTCTTGTCCTTTTCCTCCATGGCGAAACAGTGGACTCTAAATGGCCACCTGTCTAAACTGTTATCCTTATAGAGGTAGCGCTTGATTAACTTGCAAGACACATCTTGGCAAGCATCTTTGGATTTCACCTAAGGTTTCAGGAAAACTGGGATGTCTTTCATAATTTACATCAAGTGAAAGTTTTTTACATTGTGTTGTGTTGCCTGCATAGGGTATATAAAATATTTAGATGCTAGAGTGGGGTTTAGAGGGAGAGTTTTGTCACATCAGTTTTGGCACTTTCTGTTACTCATGGTCACAGGAGACAATTAACACTTAATCCTAAATCTGTGTTTTAAGAAAAGAGTTCACGATTCAGAAAAACCCAAACGGAATAAAGGAGTGAAGACAATGACATATTTTTACAGATAAAAAGCCAACAAAGGAAATTTATTTTTCTTGTTATGTTATTGTTGCATTGCGGTTTGGGGTTTAGGTTAAGGGTTTGGATCTGTTAGCTAGCCATGTTCTGTGTACCCCCGTGCACCCCCTGTGTCTGTTCCCCTTTCCCCCCCCTGCGGCTGTTCACTCCGGGTCCCTGACTGCTGGAGCTTGCGCTGTCACTGTTTTGATCAGTCCCCATCCTGCCCAGAGGGTTCAGTGCCCCTCACTCTGAATTCCCATCTCCCATCCGCCCCAGAGCCCGGGGTCCACCCTGGCCGTATCCCCGTTGGGTGCCGTGGTCCATGTCATCACCACGGCGCCTGCCTCCATTGGGCAGGAGGGCCCCTGCTCTCCTTGCCCTGTCCCCAATATAATCCCTCGTCTTGGAGTGCCCAACGCCATTTTTCCTCACACGCAAGATGGGAGTGGGTCACGGCGCCTCAGCGCAGCTCCCTGCAACAATAAAAGACTTTCAGCCTTCCACATGTGGAGAATCCAGACGTTCTTTCACTCTTTACTGGTGTCTCTCGCTCGTAGTAGCGAGGAATCTACTGGCACCCCTGCCTGGACATTGGCACGGAGCTGACTCCGGAAACACGCGGCAATCCCGGATCCCGAAGAGAGATGGTATTGCTCTAGGTGCCGGAGCTGCCCAGGGACTGGGAAAACACAGAGATGCCACGTGTTATGTCTACTATTTCTGTAGTAGTAGAGACAGAGTACTCCACGTGAGCGTGGAATTGTACATGGAATCTAAAATACTTGATGTAAGATTAAACCCAAAGTGAAGACCTAGATTTTGATGCCTGATACAAAAAATGAGCTTCACTACTTAAAGATAAAATTATGTTGTTAGTTGCCCAAAGATATGGAGCATTAGTCTGCACACAAACTGTTGTGACGTGATCTATTAGCCATAACCTTGGGATAATCACACAGAGCCCAAGGCTTGCAGGACATCAATGCAAAATGCAGTTGCTGAGTACTATGGTGTAAATGGCTCCTACAGGAAAGGACAAATTCAAAGGAATGAAATCACTCTGGAGAGCAGGAGGTAAGCTGAGATTTTGAAAAAGACATCAAGCTCCTTTGGGCAAGATGGTAATAATGGATGTTTCTAGGGTGGGCTGCTGTTGCTGTCAGTGGATGATGGTTCAACCAGTGCTGCCAGTGTCAGTCAGTCTTGTGACTACTCAGAGAAAGCAGCTGCCTCTGGTAGTTTGCTGCCCAGGGTGTTGCTTTGCCTAGTCAAGCTGGCCAAGATACATGGCACGGCCCCAGGAATAACCATTTTATTCTACATTAAATTTTGATATTTTCTGAGATGTCAGGAGATAGTGTGACACCAGGGATAAGGAACATGCAAAGCTAAAAATAAGTGGAACTCAAATGACCTCTGGAAACTGTGATGGAGTTAGGCATCCCCAACAGCAGGAAGAAATTTAATCAGAACATACAAATAGGCAAAGGGTTATCTAATACTGCTGAGACATATAACTATGGTAACATCATTTGATTCAGGATAGAACTGTTAAAAAGAAAGTAAAATGAAAAAGAAAAAAATTGGTGTGTTTTAATAATGTGCTAGACCTATTGGTTCAGAATAATTTAGGTAATAACTGTGATGAATGGATCTTTTATCATGACATTTGGTCATATATAAAACTGTATCTGAAGCAGACTTGATATGAATGTCATCTACTTTAAGCAATAATAAAGCCTTCAGATATAGCTGAACTTGGTTGTAAATTTTATCTATGGTGACACAAATAACTAGTTAGTAAAGAGTTCAGTTAGTAGTGTAGTCTGAAAACAGAAACAATTTTTAATTCACAGCAGAGGAAAATAAGCTTTTTAAGCTAAAATAGACTGAAGTTCAGACAGCTATTTCTAGCTGGAAGAAAAAATAATTTAGATTCATGCATTAAAATAAAGTAAATAAAGAAAGCATCTTGAACTTTGATTGAATTCATTGAATGCATCTGAAGTACCTTCGCATAGGACAATGTATATAGGCTTCTGGTTCTTACTAGTATTTTATGCTAGCATTAAAAGCCATTAGCCCAATTATATTTAGAAACAGCATTTCTACTTAGATTCTGGAATAATAGTTTATTTAGGATAATATGTTCAATAGGAAAGAAAGAAAAATGTTTTGGGTTGGGTTTTCTTTTGTTCCCCTTTTGCAAGTCACAATGTGCTTTACAGGGAAAAAATAGAACAGGGATAGTGTCCTTCACAACAGGGTTCATTATCAGCCTTCTAATTTTTTACAACAAAAAACCAAAATTACTGATAAATATATATATATATATATATGTATATGTATCTACATACATATACATATATCTTCTGATTTCCAAAAGACCATAAATGTAAGCATACATTGATCTGAGTGATGTAACTGAATAAGATAGAAAAAACATGTTTATATAGAAGAAAATTTTACTCTGGAATTTATACATCTTTTCAGTGTACAGCAACTCTGTGTATGTTACCAATTTTTTTCACATTCTCATAAAGACCCAAAATTCTTCCTGTTTACATCAAGGTAATTGGCAATATTAAAGGTAAAGAGAAAAGTAAGAAATAAAAAGAAGGAAAAAGCCAGCTATTTCAATAAGCATTAACTGGATTTTGAGTACTAAAGGGAAAAAGCATGCCAAATCCTCTTCTTTCCTCATGCACAGCTGTAAAATAGACTAATGCCACTTGTGAGCTGGATCCTGAGCTCTGAATCTCCAATCATGTTATTACCATTCTGAAGAGAAAGAGAAAACTTGAAACTCACCAAAATAGAATACAGAAGAAAGCATAATTGTTGTGGGGGTTTATTTTTTCCTATTTTTGTCTGGGTTTTTTGTTGTTTGTTTTCTTTTGTTTTCTTTTTGTTTCTTTGTTGTTGGTTGGGTGGTTGGTTAGTTGATTGGTTGGTTGGTAGGATATTTTGCGAGGGAGGTGAAGGGTGGATTGTTTATTTTTTCAACATATTTTCTAAACTGGATTGCTAAAAATATCAATGGGCACACACCATAGAATGGTAAGAGGAGAATTAAATAATTGTAAACTTAAGCAAAAATGAACTTTCATGGTAGGCAGCATTAGTCAAAGAAACTCCTTTGGTAATAAAAGAGCAGTGAGAAGAGACTGAACTGGAGTGCTAATAGGAAAACTGGCTACTGAGAAACAGCTATTTCAGAGAAGTTGCTTTGAGTGTTTACATAGATGCTGATGATCAAGAACCCACTTTTTGAAACACTAAATTCTTAGTATTATTTCTGCTAAATAAATACTTCAGTACCACAAATTAATAAAACATTATATAGTCCCTATAAGGAATGAAATCCTTAAAAGAAAGTATAGTATAGAATTTTAGGATTCTTTTTGGTGAGAATTACTAAAAAGTGTGTATAATCCAGTCATTAGCTTGTTTAGCTACAAATTTTAAATTGTTTTGTATTTTTCTAGTTCTAAAACAGAGTAAAATTCCATTGCTTTGTACAACCACCTGTTGTGTTTTGCACAAATCTTTTTCAAAATTCAATATGATATTTGACTTTAGGCTGCCACTATCATTCCAGTAGGGATAATGTAGTTATGTCACACAGGAAAAAGATCTTTGCAATAAATTAATTAAATTCTCTGTTGGCTGATGAAGGATAAGTACTCATACTTGACTCTTTCTCTTTTTTTCTTTTTGTTTTGTGTGCCACTTAAGGACAAAAAACCAGCTTAAATCCAAGTATTTATTAGTCTATTTTAACAGGAAGAAGGATTCCAGCATAATATATATACACATTAAAACTGCTGGTACCAGGAGTCAAAGCATTCAGGAAACAGTGGTGGCTGAAAATTATATTCCTAATCAGATATTGCATTTTAATTTTTTCCTTTATCTTTGTGTCATGAATTGTAAAATATCAGCACTTATTTTGAGGGCACACAAGTCAGGGCTAATAGAGGAGTAGAGGCTTCCAGCAGGGATGATGGGTCAATCAGACACATCTAGTCTCAGCATGAAGCTTCTGCTGCAGCAAAGGTAAGGCTGATTTGGCCTGAATTTTTTTCAATAAACTGATGTTTTTTTATTGGAGCAACAGGCTATTATTTTTTTCTCTGATCTTTTACAAGAAAAAGAATAAGTCATTTTGCCTAATAGGGAACAGTTTAAGGTTCCACGCTGGTAAAATGTCAGTATCATCTAAGCAAAACTATGTATTACTTTTTTGTAATGAATGACATTTGTTATTAAGATTAATTTTTTATGTTTCATGGGCACTGTGCTAGTGTATTGTATTTGTCCTTGAAAAGTCTGTTGAAGTTCATGTAATTTATTTCTGTTATATACAATTCAACTAGATGAATCAGATGAAAATTCATACTGGATTCTGCATTTGGCATAGCATTAATAATAAACTAGAACAGGTTCATCACAATCCATGAGAAGCAAGTCTTTTAGCTCTAGGCATTTTTCCAGAGGCATACATATTTCTGAATCCTCTCTAAAATAACGATTCCACCTCAAGATTCACCTTTGGTGTAAAGCAGAATCACAAAATTATAGATTGTTTGAGGTTGAATGAGACCTCTGGACGTCCACCCTCCTGCTCAAGTAGGACCACCTGCTTGCCCAGGACCATGGCCAGAAAATTCCTGAGTATTTTCAGTGATGAAGACTCCACAACCTTTCTGGATAAACTCTGCCACTGCTCAGATACCCTCACATATTTCAGATGTTTAGAGGAAACTGCCTGTGTTTCAGTCCTTTACCCTTTTTCCTGTTACTAGGTGTCACTAAGAGCCTGAGTCCATTTTCTTTGCACCTTACCTTCAGGTAGTTTGGCTAGAAGCCAAACTCATTCATTCAGACCTTCCCGCATATTTGGCTTTGTATTTATTCAGATGGAACCTGAGCTTGGCAGAGATATCTTTGAACATTAACCAATTTTCTTAGTTCCCTTTTTTCATCCAAGACTCAATTCAATGGACCTCTTCTAAACAGGTCTTGAGAGAGGCAAAAATATACTCTTCTGAAGTCCAGGCTTGTGAGTTTGCCTTTCACTCTGCTCTCAGCATCTTGAACTTCCCCACTTCATGGTCACTGTAGCCGAGGCTGCCTTTGATCTTCACATCCCCAGAGATTATTTCCTTGCTGGTGAGCATGAGGTCTGGGAGACCATCTCTGTTGTCTTCTCTATCAGTCAGAGGACAAAGTAACTGCTTATGCACTCTGGGAACCTTCAGAATTGCTTATGTCTTGCTGTACCATTTCTCTAGCAGATGTGGGGTAGTTGAAGTCCCCATGAGTTCCAATGTTTGTGAAAATAAAGCTGTTCCTCTGTAGAAGACCTGATCCACTGCTTTTCCCTGCTCAAGTGGCAGACACATACTTTAATGTCATGTTTACATTTTTGTTGTTTTTTCTTTTAATTCCTGCTCTCAGTTCCTCATCCATCCTGGCAAAGGTCTATGCACTCCAGACGCTCTCTTAGAAAAAGGACAACACTCCCTCTTGAAGTTTTTCCTTCTGTACTTCCTAAAGAGTCCATATCCCCTCCTTCATTGCAACACTCTAGACACAGAAGCCATCCCACCACATCTCCAAAAAGACCACAGTCCACAGGTGCACACAGATCTCTCCCTCATCATATTAACTCCCCATGCTGCCTGCATTAGGATACAGGCACTTCAGAGACATGAACCGATGCATATGTAACTTGTGTTTGGTGAAATCTAACAGGTACACAGTGAATTTGCAGACAATGTGTTGGGATAGCATTGCAGCTAGCTCAAAACCATACTCCTCCCACCTCTTCACAACATCTCAGCAGCTATGTCCTTATTCTATATGCTTGTTGCATCCACTTGTTACAAAGTCTCTTTGAGACAGTCATCTCTTTGAGCAAAGGAATGCCATTTTTATATATTCGCCATAGCCTGTTGCTCTCTAGACACCACTACATTATAAATGCATAGTAGTAGGAAGAGTGGATACAAAATACAAAAAAACCACAGCATTATAAATGTAATCTGTAACATCATTTATACATGATTCTAGACCTTTACCTGCCATTCTCTGTCCCTGTCCTATTTATGACTTGATTACTTCATAGACAAAGAAAATTTTTCGCTGAAAATGAGCGATGAGATTAAGGAATGAGAAGAGTCATTCTTAAAATAACGGTGCTTTTACCAACTCAGAATAGTAAAATATTATTTCTGTAGTTTCACATGGTAGAGGAATGTAGTGACCTGAAGTGAAACTCACGAAGCATCAAATTTGATTCTGAAAATGTGACTTCAAACTTTGAAGAAAACACAAATTTCATCAAAAATTCTCACATGAAAGTCTGGATAGATACCAAAAGAGCAGCTGGTTCTAAGCCAAAACAAGCTCTGAATTGTTACCAGAATTGCTAAGTTTATAGCTGATGCTTTTGTAATGCTTTTTTAAAGTAAATGGTAAAGAAGGTTGACCTAAACAATTAATTGTATACCTAGGGAATTCACTAAGGACCATACTCAATTCTTATTCAGCTGAGAAGTAAATCCTTAACATCAAGGATATATGGTACAAACATAAATCGATCAAGTCACCAGTACAGAATATGCAGGCTTCATTCCCATTCTTTCCTTTTCTAGGATTTCAATATTTTCTACCATCACTAAAATCTTCATATGGCAGAATTCCTTATTTAGCCAACTTGCAAAACAATACTAAGACAAAAAGCCTGTTGAAAATAAAAATATACTCATTAAATTACTATCAGGAATTTGAAACACATTGTCAGTTATAATAGTCTTGTATTTTAACTACAGATTTAATTGTCCACTTGATGAGACAAAGAAAGAGGCCCTGATGATGTGCCACCCCTTTTCACAGACAATATATGAGAAAATTTCAGCTCTTTGTCTTTTCTCCAACCTGCAGAACGCAGTAATATGCTATTGAGAATAATTCTTATACCAGTTTACTTAATCTTAGTTAAATGAGTACAGATTTAGCTATGACAGGTGTTATATATTTATAAGAATATCTCAAAGCAGTTTATCTTCATCCATTTATGGCCCTTGTAGTGTTTTGTTTTAAAAACCTTAAATAACATCACTTTCTTTTTCACAGGACATCCCTGTGATTAGTTCATTTGACTAGTTGCTCAGTAAAAATTATTTACATTACATATTTTCAGCTCTCTTGCTATTGACCTGGCTGGATGAATTCCAGTTTAGGCATTTGGTGATAAAGGCACTCCAATACCTTCATCATTGTACTATGGCAGAATATGTTTAAATTTAGTTTTTGTCTTCTGAAAAGAAGAAAAAAATAAAGCCTACATTTCTTTCCTTGGTTAAAAAAAAAAAAAAGTCATAATTAGAATTAGATTGTATATGTAGTGTTTTTCTCATTTCACTGATACATTGTACTAGTCCCACTAGTCACATGTTGATTCTGCTCTACACACATACCTCATTCTTTATATGGAACACTCCAGTTGTTTCACATTTCCCTCTCATCTGCAGACAAAACCGGCTCTGAAGAACACAATTTCCTCCATGCCAGAAATTAGTAAACCAACTTTACTAGACCAAAATACTCGCTTCACAAAATGTGTTCTAGGAGTTTATGCAGAAATGCATTTTCAAACTTCAAACAGAACCTAGACTTTTGATATTATCCATCGTATCCAAAAAGAGCCATCCTGTAGAGAGTTATATACATACATGGCAGAAAAAACTTTTTTCTTCAGTGCATTTTAAAACAATTTGGTCTTCGCAAATGTTGCTCTCAACCTCTCAGTGATCTTAGGCAAGTATCAGAAAATTTTTTTCATATAACCGCAGACATAAAATAGGTTCCATATCTCTCTCTTTCACACATGCATATGTACAAAAAACCAATAAACCTAAATAAATAAATAAAAATCAGGAAATGTAGCTATTCTTCCTTTAAGTAAGGAATTGATTAAGGGACAAGTGTGCAACATATCTTCAGTTTCTAGATAATGGATAAAATGAGGCTTTCACTAATTTAAAGTTCAGGCATTTAAAATCTACCCTTTGAAAAGCATTTCACCTTACAAACCCCCAGACCCACTCTATGTATGAGCTATAAAGAAAATATATAGCTAATTATCAATATGTTTTGTTATTATTAGGATTGATTCATTGCCTAAACATGCTTTCCAGACCCATTTACAAGATTCAGGAGTGTCCAAGAATACTTTGAGTTACCTACCTGCTGCCAGGCAACTGACAAACAATGGAAAATACCTCTGGAAACCCATCTCTGCATCTGGCCAGAGGAATGCAGGGGGATATCTGGTAAGCATGAGACATCTTCCCATCTATAGAGAATCATCAGCTTTCATCTCATGAAAGCTTAGGAAATAGTAATTTATATAGTGAATAAATGTTACATAAATACATATTCGTTTATATTACATATTTTTTTTACAATGCTAATTTGTTGCAGTATTCTAACATTAAATTAGACAAAATAAGGGTAATGTCTTTTTGAAGGAATAATGTATAAAAGCAACTTTAAAAAGACTTGTCAGAGGAGATCTTTCTCAAAAAATAGCAGCATTACATGGATTATTAGTTGTTATACATCTGTGTTTTTGTACCCAATATTCTGGATGAGATTGAAAATATTATTTATAAACATATTTCTTATTTATCTGCAAGCTACAATTTTACTGCATTTTAGTATCAGAAAACCTAGCTTCATTCTTGAAAGAAACTGAACACTATGACAGCCTGGTGCTTCTTTTATTGAAGTGTATAATTATGCCTTAGTTCTAAGACCATTCAATAAACTAATAGTTATAAAGACAGCTGAAATCCTAGCTGGACTTTAAAAGCAACCAAACCAAACTACAGGAAAAAAAAAAAAAACAAAAACTGAAAAATAGTTATTTGAAAGTCTGTTGCTTGGAGTAGAAAGTATTTTTCTTCCCTTATTTAAAATTAAAAAAAAAATCACAATATATATAACAATGGCTTCTGACATGAGATCTCAGTGCCTAGATTTGAAATATACTTGGTCTATCAAAACATGGAGACATTGTTTAAATTTAGTTTTCATCTTCTGTTTTTAGACATAAATCTTTTATCTGTAACTTCAGGATCCCTGGTGTAAATTCACACAGTTTTATCAGGGCCTGATAACAATGACCATAAAGTGCTAAATTTCAAAGAAAGACATTACTTATATTTTCCACTTAGGAAAATTCAGGGGGAAAAAATAATAACACAAACAAAAAATATACCAATACTTATAGATCAGGGCTTTCTCTTTGGCTGTGAAAGAAGACAGAGAATAAGACCTTTCTTCCTTCCTAAAAAATATCCATTCTTGAGCAGACCATGGGTCTAAACAGGTGAATCTTCATTTAGTGCTTCTTTAAATAGCTTGACATAATCATCAATAATTTTTAAAGCAGCTGGAGGATACATGGAGGCAAAGGCATACTTAACCCTGTCTTTATGAAATACTGTGTAGAGCTTCTGACCTGTGAGAGAGGGTACTAATATAGGAAAAGCAAGGATAGTGGTACGCAGTAGATCACCTGTATTACTTGCCTGACAGAGCATATGCTGAGAGCCAATACACTGAAATCAGTTACCAATGCTTCTGAAATTTATTTAATGGATTTCTTGCTTGAGCCATCATAAAAGCAGACATGAAGTATTTATGGCTAGAAACATTTGTTAAACTTGATAAATATGGAAACAAAATGGATGCTTGGTAATTCAAATTAAAGAAACTCTACCCACCATTCTACTTGCTATTTATACTCCTCAATCATTTAACTGCTGTTTGTATGAAAGAATTTTCCTTACCATGTAATGGTTTTGAGCAAAAGGCAGGATAGAGGCTGGGACAGAAGAAAAAATTTACAAAATATGCACATCAAATTTATGGAAATAGTTCAAATCCTCATTAAAACAATTAAAAAAAATCAGAAAAATTAAAAAATTACATATGTTTCCTAGAAGGTTCAGTGCCTTCCTTCAAACAGCAAAACAAGAGTGGGTAAAAAGACAAGTGATTTTTCAAGGAAACAATGCAATGAACTGATAGTCTTCACAGCTTTTTATGGGGAAATTCTGGGGAAAGCTGGAAATATACAGAAGTTATTTGAGCTGTGGGAGAGAAAGTCCTTTCCATTCTCCAGTTCATGGCAAAGGCTCTCACTACAAGGTCCTCTTATTAAAGCAATGAAAAACGTACTCCAAAATGTAATACTGAATTTTTAAATAACACATATTTATCTAAATAGGTAAACAGACACGTGTATCTTTCACACTTGAAGCTCTAGTGCATTACTTGTTGCCTTATGATGATAGTTATGTACCATTTATACTTCCTTCTTAGGAAAATTAGCTCTGAAAATTGAACAATATGATGATGGGGCAATATAGATGACCAAATAAAACTTATTAATTTTCCAGCCTACGCTTTCAATTCCTTAATTTTGTTTATTAAAATTCTGATTAAAAATCCTTGTCTCAATCTTCACCATTTATATAGTCTACATTTTTCCTATGCTTCTTTTCATATGACTTAGTTAAATAGTGTTATATTAAAAGCCCTATAATTTCTCTGTGGGATTTTGTACTCCTATGTGTTCTCTCTAACATTTTTCTGTTTCAATATAAGTACTTTATTTTAAAGGCAATTTAAGCACATTTCCTTAAAGGGCTCATTGCAATCTGCATTTATGTTTGATTATATAACAAAATGGCATTGATTAATTATTCAGGGCCAATAGTATTTGTTTTAATATGACAATCTATTTCACGGATATTTAGGGCAACCCAAGCTTTGGACTCTTTTCTGTATCCTCAGGAAGATCTTGTGAGCTTTGTGTATATTTTTATGTTTACTCACACATTAGAAAGCATTTGCAATTGAGTGTATGGGATATTTAAGATTAGACTCACACAGTTGCTTTTTATTCCTTCTATCACTCTGTCTCAATACCTACTTGCATCCTAGTGAAGCTATATTCTTTCTGAATAACTTCCTCATGTACACCTAATTTGATTTTCTCTCCCAATAATGCCTTCAGCAGCTTCATATAATTTCAAATGCTTGCAGATTAAGATAGAGTTTATGGCACAGAAGTTAAAATAGTTCTGTATTTAGACATGCTGATTCCTAATATGTCAAATAAAATTTCTTGCTTCTTCAGAAGAAAGAGGAAAATTAAGTAGACATTAGGAACACAAAGATTAAATTGTAGCAATACTTGAAATCATTATTCTCAATAGGGAAAGAAAATTATTCATCACACTGTTCTGCCATCTGCCTTTCAGAGAGACCACTGAATCAGAGCAAGCTGAAGTATCCTATCCAGTATGTCTACTGCATAATTTATCTAAGTGGGTTTGTCCATAGTTTGATTTTTGTGGAAATAACAAAAACATAATAGTTTGATCACATTTAATTACCATTAAACAGGTTTTGGTCCCTGTTGAAGAAAATTTTATGTTGATGCCATGTACTAGCCAAGTTCAGTGACACAAAACATAACTGCAGTGAGGATGCATTTCACTGTAAGTGCAAGGTTTGTGTTGTATAGTTCCAAACCTCCCACTCACTCCTATGGGTATTTCTGTGTTCAGGTTTGCTTTATAACTGTACCTTCACTTTGCTGATGAAAAGCAGCTAGCATTCAGCATTTTTATAGCTAGGAGCTTACCACAGTCACTTCAGACCATTATGGTTCTTACAGACTATTATGGTTCTTGAGTTTAAAGAATCTGTGTATGCCTACTTCCCAAGAACACTTTCAAAGCAGGGGCATTGAAGAGTTCAAGTAAACAGAGAGTCATATTGTTACCATTACAGTGAAGAAAGTAATCAAGAATTTGTTCTCACTAATGTACTTTCTAAGTGTTTTTTCAACTGTCAATTAAATATACTATGTCCCATAAAAGCAAAGTGAATAATCTGCCTATTTACTGATTACTATCTTTCAGGTCATGGATGTTGGTGACATAAATGTTTCAATCTAGCCAGGTCTGCAGATTGTTTAATAGTGGATATAATCACTATGTCAGAGTAGCTCTGGATTTTGTTGTCATATAAGACATGCAAGACGCAAGGCAAAACTCTACATAAGTGTTTTATGTGATTCTCCAAATGCCTAAAGGAATAATGTATCTTACATTTAAATCCAGTGTGGAATAGTTGGGGTGGGAAGATTGGCAGCCTTACTCACTCATGAGGTAGAACAAGACAAAAAGCTAGTCTCTAGACTTGACCATTTATAGGACAGTTACTTTTTCAGTCAGAATGATGCTAAGATCATATTTTGCCTTTTATTTTATATACCTTTTATATACCTTTTATGTATTCTCAGTACTCTTAGCATGCACAGTTGTAATTCCTTAAGTCTGATAACTTAGCATAGTCCTAGTATTCTGTTAGGCCAGGAGACCAAACACCCAAAAGGCCTCGCAGCTGGAGGCTGGAAAGCCCTCTGCTATCTTGAGAAACAAATGTCCTCCCTACAACATATCCTAAACTAGATATGTAAACTAGAGATTTGGCCAATCCAGGGGAGAATTGCTCGGGATAGGAGGATTTCATGCTATTCATTCAAGCCTCTCATTGGGCATCCTTGTTAGATAGGCTAATTTGTAAGGTCTATAAAATGTATACGCAATTTATTGTGTGTGTGCATTGTGGCACATCCCACCTTGGTGAAATGGTGCACCATAAGGATCCTTATTAAATACTGAGGTAAAAAACCCTTATCCCTTAACCATGTCTGCCTCTCAATTTTTTATGACCAGGAAAAGGCATCAACAATATTTCCAATTTTTTTATTGTGTCGCATTTATCTTTCCTTCTTTCTTTCTTTTTCTTCTCAGTGATATAGATTTCAATTCATTACGTTTGCTGTCTACATCCAAAATTATAGGCGGGTTTTTATTAGTAGAACTCAGAAAATTAAGAACATTGTGACAAAACCAACTAGAAAGTGCCATCTGAAAAAAAAATACTGTAGCCTAACTCTTCTTTCTCTTTTAGTGCATATTTTAGTCTAAGATCACAAGCAATATAAATTTAAGGCCTACATAGGAGTACAAAATCACTCTCTGGCTGCTAAAATATCTTAGATTCAGTAATGTGTCTGGTAGGACTAAGCAATAAAGGTATTGCAAAAACATTTGCTTAAATGCAAAAAAAAAAAAACCAAACCCAAAATATAAACTCAAAGCTCTGTAAGAAAACACTGAAAAGTGACTTAAGAATTTCCTATGAAATATTAAATTTCATATTTCCTATGAAATATGAAATTTGTCAGTAAAAATACTTTCAATGACCTCTGCCTCTGCCATGAGTTTCCTCCCATCACCATATTCCTCACATTAAAAAAAATCTTTATTTTCTGTCAAAGTGACTGCACACTATATAATAGAAAAAAATTATTTCTATTGTTTCTGAACAGCACTATGTATAGCTTGGGAAAAAAAAATATGATCCCTGTCTAATTTGCACCAGGAGGTTGATACCCTCATTTAAAAAATGGGGATCTCTTTGATTTCACTGTGTATTAATTTATTTGGGCATTCAGAGATCACTAAGAGTTTAAGGTCAAAAAAAATGGTGATACAGAAGGATTTCTGATAGCTGTGGAGAAGCAGGAAACAAATCCAGCAGTAAAGCTGTTTCACAGTGAGAAGGGTTTTTGAAGTAATCTCTAAACCTACTTTCGGTGACTGCAAAATACAGTACCAGATTTGTCTACCTGCAAGAATTGTTGCCTCTATAGGAAATGTCTCCTCTTGCTCTGTAATGCCTTTCTGTAAAATTCTGTGGAATATCATAACTACTTGTGAGACTCTGCACTTGCGTATATTCACACACATTTAATCCACCAAAACACTATTCACCCATAGCATCAATTCCTATCCTTAAAATTACAGACACAGTTTAGAATAATTTTTTTTAACATCCTTGTCTGTTGTTTGGCAATGTTCAAGTAATTTCCTGATTTTTAGCCTTAGTTCAGAGCATATAGTATTTAGATGAAGCAGACACACATTTGCATTTTCCCAGCCCTCTTGTCTTGTAAAATCTTCTGCAAGTTTGTTCTACATACTTGCTTGTACTGAGGCTTCCTCAGGAACAGTGTGGAGAAATTCTAAGGCACAAAGGTTGTCGTTGTTGAAGTCCAGCTCTAACTCTTGAATCTACTCACTGTATTTTAATCAGACTCTTACTTATCAGTGATAAAAATGTCTTATGAGGAAGACAGAAAATGTGTAATGAATCTACACAAGGGTATCAGCTGAGGAGAGATAGACACAGTCTACATTCTTTAAGGGTAGTCTGCACAGCTTTGTTTTCAAATGCTAAACCTATGTAATGGTACTTAATCAGCAAAGTAGGTTCACATTAAATCAACGGGCAGGTATTATCGTAATTCTAAATTATTTCAGATATTTTTCTATTACTGGTACCTTTAATAACCTTACAAGATGAAATTGAACATTTCAGATACTTCTCATCTGTTATAGCTATACAGTATTCTGCCTTCCATTTAGGTAGATTGAATTAAACAGTATCTAGCCTCTCATCTATGAGTTTTAGCTGATGTTCATCAAACAAAAATTGTGATTGCCTTTTCTGGTTACTTGTAAAATCTGCTGTGCTGGTTTAAGAGTACAGTAGCAGAAGCTGACTAATAGATGATTTTGAAGATGAGATTGCTAGGAAACTCGTTGATATAAAAGCCATCTGCCTTGAAACCAGAAGAATTTTGTGTCAGTTAATGGACAAGTGCTAAATTGGTAGCATTGTCTTCAACTGCTAGTCCTGTGATTAAATTATTTAATGGTCTTGCCCCCCTGCCATGCCTTCTAAGGAGAGTTATATAATTACTTCTATATAAAGTCAGGAGTTATAAATTACATTTGGAGTAAGGGCTTGATACAAAAAACCACTCATGTGAGAGAGCTCCATACATGTCCACTCAAGACTGTGAGGACTGCAGGTCACAATAAAAAAAAAAATCCCGAGTCCATTTTAAGAAATTACTGAAAAACTGCACAATTTTAGATTTTGTTAATATTATCAGTTTATTTAAGTCAAAATCTTGGATAATATAAAGTGCAGAAGGATCATTTTGTGGTTTTTTAAGAAAAAAACATAGTCCTATTTCTGTCTTACTTAAAAAAAAAAAATTAAATAGCCTTCTTTCCTAAATTTTTTGGGGGAATCTTAAAGCATGAGTTCCGAGAGGAGGTACTGAAAATTAATCTGTGTTTATCAGATGACATGGATAGCTCTAACTGTTCCTGAAGTAGCTGTTTAACTTGTAGCAATGCATATAATTTCTGCTGGTTTGATTCAAAATCTGTTGAAGGAGGTTGAAAGACTCCAAAGCACTACCATGAGTTTTGGTTCAAAGAGGAGTACTTCAAAGAACTGATTTACTGGTCAAACTTTTGTTTAAGTTCTACATTTCTTTCTTGCTGAAAAAAACATTCAGAAAATTTCTGTGTGTTTAGAGAAACTTTTGCTTTTTCTCAGAGGCTCCTGGTCATTCAGACATAATAAAAAGGATTTTTATTGTTCAGTCATATTAAAATATTGACTATAACAGTCTTAAGTAAAGTGAGTTTTGGTAAGAATACCTGGCCCAAAAGTCAGGTCAGATCGTGTCTTCTTGGTTTGTTGCATTGTAGCTGCAGCAAAACAGCCATACTGTATGCCAGAATCTTACATCTGACCAGAGACCAGATGGATTTTCTGGTGGGGACCTCTGGTGGTGTAAGAAAATATGTTTTAAATCAGAGATACCCTGATGCTTCCTCCATTCAAGCATTTCCAGGCCGGCACGTCCAGAAAAACCTATCCATTCAGTATGAACAGATTACATGTCCTGCTTTTTCTTGACATATGTCAGAAGCAGTGGCCTGGGAAAAGCAGAGTATATGAACAGGACCAATACAGAGTTACAGTTTCTGGCACTGCAATGTAGAGGTATTTTCTGAGTACCATCTATTTTTGTTGTTGGTTGGGTAGTTGGTTGGTTGGGGTTTTTTTGTTGTTGGTTTTGATGGATCTCCTTTCATATTTCTAATCTCTTTTGGAATCCATTTATATCTTTGGCCTCTGCAGCATCCTGTGGCAATGAATTCTACAATTTAATTATGCAGTGTGTGAAAAAGCACTTCCCTCTGTTTGCTAAAAATTTTCTGGATGATAATTTCATTTAATGCCCCTTGTTCTTGTTTTACAAAAATAGTGTCTAATTGCTCCCTAGCCTCCTTATTCATGGCTTTTATTATTTTATACATCAAGAACATATCCCTTTGGGTCTTTTTTCTCTAAGTTAAAGATGCCTAATCTAATATCCCCTTCTACAGAAGTACTTCTATCTTTGATCATTCCCTGCCTCTTTGTTTCATTTTAGCTTCACTATGCTCTTTAGTGGATGGAGACACCAGAGTTTCAAGTAATAGTAGGCACATGGTCAGCTTTCAGTACTCTGACCACTGAAAATGAATTAACCATACAACTTGTGTGTTTGCAATAGGAATGCATTAAAATGTTTTGCTATGGCTATGGAGCTATTATTCAAGTTTTCTATTTCAGATCCTTTGAAGCTCACTTCAACATGAATACAAGTCTTTTCAAGCTGGAAATCTACTGCCTGCCTGATTCCTTGCTCTGAACAATTTCCACAGTATAAGCTGCTATGAAGAAAGGAAAGAAAACTATGAGATAAAGATAAAAGTATTTTCCCCTAATATCAGCATTGTTTTAGGATAGTTTCCCAGGAAATTCACTGATAAAGTCTAGTCTTCATGGAGAGGAAAAAAAAACCCAGAGAAAAACTAAAATAACAGGTCAGTTTTATGGAAGATGTTGATTTTAGAATTTTCAATTGCAATGGCAATCAATGACTTTTTAGCTTAAATTTGGTCTTCAAAGTAGTCCATCAGTATTTGTATGAGTTTTAGAAAAAATATTTGGACTTTCCTCCTTGGAGAGTTTACTGTTTATCTGAACTCCTCCTATGTATTCCAGTCTGTGCTCTCTGCTGCAAGCCATTTGTTCCTTTGCTCCTTTTCATGATGGCTGAAAAAATATTTTTCCCAAAAGTTAGAGGAAAACCCATGTAGATGGCATGGCATAAAGACAAATGATAAGATAAAAAATGTGGATCTTTGCGGTCTGTGGATTCACATATGTTTGTCAGCTTTTGTAATCTCTGAGTGACATTTGAGTGACACCACATAGATAGAACATATTGAAGTGCCCAGAGAAAAATTCTTTCCTAAAGACAGTTGTGTTGGCTAACAGTGCTACCCAGGATGCAAGACAGATACTTGAAAGAAACAAAACAAGGAATTGTTTCAAGGAAATTTTATATAATATGAAATATAAATTCACCTGATTATTACATGGAAGGAATATTAATAGGCTGTCCTTAATCTGATTGCTGTCTTTGTTAATATACCTGTAAAACTACTTGGACTGATGAAACCAGGATGTAGAACTCCATTATCTTCTAAAGTTAGAATAAAATTACCTCTCTGTCTGCATCAGAGTCTTTACATGTTTATATAGAATGGTAGAAAAGCTGCAATTTTGTGAAATGGTTGAGATTTTTGGAACTAATGGATAGCATTCGTAGATCTTCTCTGATTTTCTTTTAAAGGGATTCCACTAAAAATCTGTGACATAGAGAAGACAATCTGTAAAGCTGTGAATAATTACAGAAATACTGAGCAATTTTTTTAAAACCTTTACTTAGATTAAAAATGTCTATTATTTAATGTTTAAGATCTAAAGCCTCTTACATGTTTTCTTGTAAATGCCATTAGAGCAGTCCAGCACAGTGGGGCAAGGTTCTATAAGTTTAATAATTAACAGAAGAGTCTTGTAACTTAATTTTAGGAAATTACATCATATATTTGACTATAGTCAGTAGACTTTTGCTAGGAATTATAATGCCAATTGCACTGTATTTAACTACGATCATTGTATCACAGACTTGTTTTTAATGACTCCCTTTGTGGGAGTTCAAGTTCTTTCTTTTAATAAAGCTATTTCACATTTTGTCCTTGCCAATGTCAGTTTAAAAAGAAATGAATACTTCCTATCTGTCTTGTTAAGGGAGATGACCTGTCCAACCTCTCAGTAGAAGGTTCGGATTCCCATTAAAAGTTTTCAGTTCTCTCCTTTCCTTTCAGCTCCTGTGTGTGCTGTATCTTTTGTAGATACTTTTTCAAAAAATAAATGACCCAGTCAGAAGTAAAGAAGATTTTGCCCCAAAACTTTAAATTTGCTATGGAGTGATAGTGTTAGATCAATATTTGCATTAGATAAGGTGAACTTGTTGCCAAAATGAGAAGATCAATATGACAATTACTAACCCTTGAAAAAAGGTAACCTTTAGGTCCCAGAAGACTTAGTTAATGTGTAGAAATAGGTAGAAAAAAGGGGTGTTTGGTGTTAATTGAAAAACTTTCAAGATGAGTGCTAACATCAGCATGCTGATTAAAAAGAAAATCAAAGACATTATATTTTTGTTAAGTAAAATATTTGAGCTCTTTGATAGAACTGATATTGGTTAGCATTGCCGTTCTGGGTTACATGATGATAATATTGAAAGCATGATAATATGATAAATACTACAAATTTGTCAAAAGTAATTTGTCTGGTCCATGAAAATTAAACTCTATTGTAAAAGCAAATATCCTTAAGAGATATTATGCAAATATAGATTAGAAAAATGCACAAAAAGGCACAAGGATGATGACTCTCTAGGTAGTATGGTAGTATGTACAATTCACAGGTATTATGAACAATTCATGTGATATTAGCAACAGTATATGCTAATTAAGGTACTTGTGCTCCCTGCTTTCTGCTTAAACTTTTTTTTTCTTCAATAACTTCAGCTTATTAGAGCAAACATTTTAAAAACACTGAAGTAGTAATTGTTAAGTAACACATGTTAAATGTGCTTATTTTAATCTGGTGGAAAAATACAGGTGCCACTTTCTTTTCTGAAAATAGCAGCTGGGGCCAGAGAAAAACTACAAAGCACCTTCAAATCTGTGGCTTAACTCTACAGGGAGCAGATGGCTAACTAGCAAAAAAAAAAAAAAAAAAAAAAAAAAAAAAAAAAAAAAAAAGAATAATATTACCATTAAAATAGTCTAATAAAAATAATTTTTATAAATATAATAGTGATGTCAAAATAAGAGAAAAACTATGACTGGAAAAGCAGCAGAAAATAAAAAATAATATTTAACCTTCCATTCAATTTATTGTAGCAAGAGAATAAATACACATTTTTCTGTGAGGAAAAATGTGGAGCTGTATTACAGTCTCACAAGTAGGTCTGGAAAAGATACTTTTAGACACATATAGCATTTTTATCTGCCTGAAAAAAATCATCAAACTTCAGTATATAATTTTCAACAGGTATTTGAGGTCTAAATGTGTGAGAAGAATACTGAATTTTCATAAGGAGAAATGTCAGTAACAGCCAATTTTATCCAATGTGTTGTGGGATACCCACATTACTTTTGCATCAGCTATCCATATATTTGAAGTTTATTATTTTCTAAACAATCCAGTTTCATATCACTTTCTGAAGTTTAGGACAAAGAAGAATCTTCTTCCAAGCAGAATAGTATTTTCTGAATTAAACCTCCTTAGAACCTTCCTCTGAAAGCTCCTCTGAACCTTCCTTTGTGCAAAACATAAGACTGCTCACTAAACATAGATGAATGGAAAATCTTTTCTTGTTTTTGTAGTTAGGAGATTTTCACAGGACATGAAAATTTGGCCTGCTAATTCTTCCTGCAGCGTTAGTTTACTACAGTGTGTGTGAAAGGTCTAACTGCAGAGGTATTTGTGAAAACAGTACTTGCCCTACATTTCTTCTAGTTTCTTTCAGAGCTCTTAATTTTATTTTATTTTCCTCTTTATGAAAAGATTATTGTCAGACTTTGCAAATTGTAAGCAACAAAGTAACATTATTGAAGTTAATCCTAAAAAATTCAGTTTATATTCAAAGAATAGCAACAGATTATTGAAGCATGACATTCCCCTTGTGCAGAAAAGAACACATATATCAATACAATTACTTTCCACATTTCCCAATAATTTAATTTTTACCAAAGATAATTTCAAACAATTTAAACAGGTATATTAGTAGTGTTTTATATCTCTGTCTGTCTGGATTATGCTTAACAACATTTTAAAATACAGGTACAACACTTACTTTACTCTTCTGCAATATTAGTTGATTTTAACATGCAACTGAAAATTTTTAGCTGCTGAACAGCTTCTCTTCCCTCAGCTTGTGCAGAAACCAAATGAAAAAAAAAATGATAGCAAGGTTTGATAATACATTTATCAATTTGTATCAAAACCTTTTATTTTAATTCTTTGATATTTTTTTATTATTAGAAAGGAAGTCCAAATAATCAACTCCTTAATCACAGCATGTGATAAAGACAAAAAAAAATTAGCTTCTCATTGATATTATGTTCTACCTTAATGGCTTTTTTCCTTCCACTAGTTCTCTGACAGATTTGCTAACTTGCTTTCAGTACTCCTTCCTCTGATACAGATTAAAAATTTCTTGTTTGATGTTTGTGTTGTCTGTTTGATCTTTGGTTTTATCTTACCCTTATCATCTTCTGTCCTTCCTGCATGTCAAGTGCCAAGGGCCAAGGGCATGGCTTGACTGTTCTTAGCAAAATGGCCCCAGAAGGCATTTACAAACCAGCAGATTTTAGAGCATCCTTGAGGCTGTGCTAAACTTCGCCAGAGGCTGTAATGGTCCTTATATTATCAAGAGATCATGGAGATTTCTGAAAGATGTCTGTCATCACCTCTTCTTTGCTGTACTGTGTAGATTGCTATTACACATAGTAGTTAGTATTATATATCATGTTGAAATTGTATAATAAAACTTCTTTTCCTATAAAATTCAAAACACTAAGCCAGAATGAATAGAAATACTTAGCAGTAAATAGTATAAAAACTGTCAGAACCATTGGGTCTCTTTCAGGGGTCTTGCCTCTCTAATTATTAATTTTCCTGTAGATCTGAACTTACCAAAGCATGGGCTCTCTTCAGCAGCACTAAACTTTTTCTCAGTTTGTTCTGAAAAGCTATGAACAGGCATGAACTACAGAGGTGCATTGCACAGTGTCTAGATACTCTGATGTGTCAGGGAATCATAGAATGGCTGAGGTTGGAAGGGACTTCTGGAGGTCAGCTGGTCCAACCCTGTACCTCAAGTAGGGTCACCAAGAGGCCTCTTACATAAAATCAGGTTCTGACTGCTTTTGAATGTCTCCAACGAGGGAGATTTCATGAAATCTGTGAGTAGTCTGTACCTGACTCTGTGAGCCCCACAGTGAAAATGTGTTCCCTGACACTTACAGGGAGCCTCCTGTGTTCTAGCTTGTGAACAGTGCCTTTTGTCCTATCACTGGGCGACACTAAAAAGAGCCTGGCTTCATGTTCATTATACACTCCAGATGTCAGATATTTGTACATATTGTTGAGATTACCTGAGCTTTTGTTCTCTGAAGTCCCAGAGCTCACAGCCTTTCCTCATATGAAAGATGCTCCAATCCCTTCACTTTCTACGTGACCTATATCTTTTCCTCATCAAATTCTCTATGAGGATTTTATAGAAGACAATATCAAAAACATTAGGCAAGTCCAGGTAGATAACAATCGCTGATCTTCTCTCATCTATCAGGCCAATTGTTTCATTGTAGAATGCTGTCTGGTTCATCAAGCATGACTTCCTCTTGGTGAAGGCATGCTGACTACTCCTGATGACTTTCTCATCCTTGTGCATGCAAATGATTTCTGGTATTAACTTCTCCATCACTTTCCCAGGAATGAAGTCAGGTTGATTGGCCTGAAGTTCTATGAGATCTCCTCTTGCCTTTCTTGAAGGTAGGAGTGGCATTTGCTCTCTTCAAATGACCAGGAACTTCTCCCAGTCACCATGACTGTTCAGAGATAATGGATTGACCTCACAATGACAACAGGCCTATGGGCTGAAAAACCCCTCAGCACTTGTGGGGGTATGCTTTTGGGACCTATGGATTTATATATGTCCTGTTTTTAAAACACCCTCAAAACTGATCCTCTTCCACCACAGGTCAAAATTTTCTGGCTCCACACTTTCCTTTTAGCCTCCATGGCCTGACATTTCTGAAGACAGATCTTACAAACAAAGTCTGGGGCAAAGAAGGGATTCAGGACATCAGCTTTGCCCATGTCTTGTGTCATCAGGGCTACATTTTCTTTAGTCATCCTCTTGCCACCTTTGTATTTCTAGAAGTCCTTCTATATACATTTCCCTTTGATATCCCTTACAGAATTTCTGGGAATACAGTGGCCTATTTTCCTATAGATTAAGTGTTGGCCTAGAAAACACTGGGAGTCATGCATGCAGATCTACAGTATTACCTTCAGAATCGCTTCATTTCATCTCAGAATAATTTTCAAGCATGGTTTTCACTTAAATAACTTGAGTCCCTTCTAATGTTTTCTGTATGTCATATTGTAAATTAAAACATTTTTTGTCATGTAATAATAGAAACATATTACAAAGGATTATATCTATAAAAATTGATGGATATTGGAGGTTAAATTAATATTCTGTAATACTTTAACTGCTTTTTTTACTTTCAGGTGGTGAGAAAAAACTTTTCAGAGGGAAGAAAAGATCTTTTATTGTTTAGATCTCAGGTGTGAGAAGCTCTCTGAATATATAAAGGCTTATCATGAGAAACTGTGACAGGAAATTTCTGTTGAATTCCAGTGACTGCAGTTTTCAACTTTGTACTTTATAAAATATTTATCCAACTCTTAAAGTCCCTACAGTTTATGAAATTCTTCAGAATTTTTCCTGTAATTATATTTTGCTATTCAGTCTTTGTTAGCATGTCCCCTGAATTTTTCAGACTTCAGACAAAAAATGTGGGTTTATTGCTTCAATACTAACTGCTTTCACATACTAAAGAAGAAAAAATAGCAATATTGTCACATATCTCTCCTTCTTATTAACATTCAAGAAAATCAACACTTGAATAATCTTAAGGCTGTGGCAGAAGAAGCTAAAGTACGATTTTCTAACAATTTTATGGCACCAACTGCAGATACACATTATCACAGGAGAATATTTGTGTCTTGTGAAGTTATACTAAAAGGTTAAAAGAAATGCTACTTTTGAGTATTTTACTGTTTTTAAAACAAAACTTTATAAAATAAATTAATGTTATCTTGTCTTAATAATTTGTTTGGCCTTGTTCAGAAAAATGAGAAATGGTAAAATATTCTTATCAAACCACTAAGTACTTTTCAAAATCATCAATACAACTAAATATTTAAGCCATGCTACTTTGGAGATGTACAAATCTTCCATAAACACTCTTGTCTCAATTACACTAAATATTTTTTCTTGACAAAACAGTTTGTAAGCTCTGGGAGTATAAAAGCAATCCATATTTACTTTTCTGCATTTAGTTTTATGCATTTTCTGTATCTATTGTAGAGTATTTCACATATTAAAAAATGGAACAATAAAAGAAAGATTGTTTTGTGCCAAGGGAAAAACTTTAGTTTTTCTACCATTTTAGAATAAAATCAGCACAGCATATGAATTGTAAATTTTAATTCAAATTTAACTGTGTGCTAGGGTTTCTTCCTTTCCTCTCATAATTAGATGTCAAATGGGATATGGTATACTTAAGAATTAAAAATTATGGTACAAATAAGTTAAAGTTTTCATTTGGTTAAAAAGCAGTGGAATTTGCTAGGCTACTGGTTTCTCCCTAATATCATCACATTCATGCTCATCCTAAAGTCATTTAAGCAATATGCAGGATGAGGGCTTTTTTCTCCTTAAATTATTATAGCCCTAGTGTGATCTCGTCATTATTTTATCATATAAAGTTTCTATACACAAAAAATGAAACATGCAGAAGTGCAGTGTAGCAACATAAAATAATCCCTAAGAAGGATGGACAGGCAATTAGGAGAATACAGAATAAATATTGAAAGGTTAGACGTTCTTTCATTTCCACCAGAAAAAAAGAGCTTCAGAAGATTCCTGATATTCCTTTGTCTGCCACTAAATAGTTCTTATGGCTATTAAGCAAATGATATTTTAAAAAACAACATCAAAGTTTTATGAAATGGTTTCTTTCTAAACAAAAGGTAAATTTGAAATGCATATTCACAAAACTTTGTGTCAAATCAAGAATATACAAATAAACAATTGTCAAATATAAACACACTTTTCCAATCTTAGATTTTCGTAGGGGATGCCTTGAGAAGAACTTGAATGAGTTGTTCTTTTAACACAGCTGAGCAAATGCAGTGCAAGATTTTCAACCAACCTTTGAGTGAGTTTGCTTTGACAATACGTGCAACCCTTTGGTGATCTTTCTGAAGGAATGTTAGAAGTATTGAGTTTTACTGGCAAGAGCATTAGAGGAAAGTAAATTTCAAAGATGCAAGCGAATATTTGCAAAGCCAGGGTTTTAGACAAATAGTTGCAAAAGCTTTTCTGGTCCTAGAAAATTCTTTCTGCCTTCATGTAAGGAGAAAAAAAAAAGTTATATAGCTGACACTTCAGAAATAAGTAACCAGTAAGTTAGTATTTTAGAAGTTCATAGCAAATGGCTCATGAACATGCAAGCTGCAGAGAATGATACAAATTAAACAAAATAAAAAGCAAAGCCTGAAAATAGATCATTTGAATGTTTTTAAATTTATCCAAGGATATTATCATTTGCTTGTTTATTTCTTTGCTGGAAGCTCTTCCACATGCAGAAAATAGGCTAAATTTTTAAAATAAATCCATTGTTGCAAATTATTTATTAAATCCTAATCAATAATGCATTTTGTAGTAGATTCACTTTGACAGATATCACTGATACTAAAAGTAATGTCTTGTAATAATGTAATGCAATGTGAAACTTCACTGACAGTTTTTTGAACAAAGGTTTAAACTGGGAACATAATTTGACAGTGTTAGTTGTCAAATCACGTTTATCATGTATGACAAAGAAGATTTCACAATTTAATCAATGAGTCTCTAAACATTTGAAACGAAGAATGAAAACAAACAAACAAAAATACTACTAATACACTGAATTTTTAATAAAAATAAATAATAATATGTTGGAAAATCAATAGTCACATATTGAATCACATTCCTGCATTTTTTGAGATGCATTAGTATCTCAACTACAACTTCATATTCAAATCACCTAAGTTATCTGAAACATATTGAAAAAAAATTAAACATCTGAATATCTTCTTTATTGCCAATTGCCCTTATATTTGAGATATACATCTTCTAAGCAATACAATTTTGATTATATATTGTATTACTGCATCTTAAGAGACATCTTGGTTTGATGATGTACACCCATTAATGACAAGCCAGGTGGTGGCAAGGGAAATTATTTTGCAGTTGTAATTCTGTTACTTTGACAGAGTATGTAAATCAAATAATTTATTAAAACGAAATGAACTTTAATTTTGAAAGTTATACATATATTTGATGCATGCATATTAAGGGACATAGATATTTCTGAGAGGTTATGAAACATTTAAGCAACATGCTGTATGTTTTGAAAATATATTCTCTTGCTCTTTTTTTACTATGTGTTTAGGGCTATTTTCTATTCCCTAATACCTTCTCATTAGGTTCCTTTGCCCTTCTGTATATTTGGACTATACATATATCAAACATACACAGTTTAATTTTCAGAATTACTTTTATACCTCTAACACTGATCATAGAAGTGATGAAGACAGGGAGTTAAGAAAGCTGGTTGGAAAAAGGTCCATGGAGTGATCCAATATCTGTGCTTTGTTATCAGTTTATCCAAGTATTTCACTGGTGGGCTTCATAACAAGGCTGATACTTCTCTGAAAAGAGGTTTGGGGAAATATAGATGTAATACGATGTACAATGTGTAGGATGGAGTAGAGCTTAGAAGTTTAAAATTTTTAGAATACGTACATAATACTTCAGCAAGAAAGGGATATAGATGAAGTTCAAACCTGCAAAGGAGAGTGTAGTGAAAGAGAAATGGCCGTAACAGAATAAGTGTCACATCCCAGACAACACATCTACACTGATTTTAAGTGAATCAAAGCAAGAATCATACTCAAAAGGGTACAGGGAAGGCGAATACAAAAGAATGGCCCAGAAATTAGATAAATATCTAGGCTGATCCTTGTTGCTCTGGACACCAAGTTTTGCAGTGAGCATCTGCTGGAGTAAGTCCAGGTGACAGTGAATGCAAGATGTAGGGCTTCTTTCTAGACACAGCCATGGTGCTCTTACATATCTGAGAGTCAGTCTTGATGTCTTCCTACAGTGCCTTTGCTGGTTGTGTGGGTAAGAGGGCTTTTTTTGTTTTTGAAGAAAGCTTTCCCTACAAAGTTCTATAATGCAGACAAAAATGAGCTCACAGAAAGGGTTTTTTGGGTTTTTTTGGTTTTTTTTCACAAAAATATGCAGAAGCGCCTCAGATATTTGCAAAGGGTACATTAGTTACCGCTTTTTACTTTTGCCTTTACTTTCACAGTGACTCCACATGCATAATGTATTTGCAAATTAGTAAAAGGCTCCAAATTACATATTATAAAATAATAGAATAATTCAGGTTGGAAAAGAAATCTAAGATCATTGTGTCCAAACATTAACATTGCCAAATCCATCACTAAAACCATGTCCCCAGATGCAGCATATACACATTCTTTAAATACCTCCAAAGTTGGCAATTCAATCACTTTCCTGGACAGTCTTCTCCAAAGGCTGATAATCCTTTCAGTGAAGAAATTTTTCCTACTATCCAGTCTAAACTTCTCCTTCTGCAACCTGAGGCCATTTCTTCTTGTCCTGTCACTAGCTGCCTGACAGAGGAGACCAACCCCACACCTGGGCACAACCTGCTTTCAGGTGCTTGTAGAGAGTGATAAGGTCTCCCCTGAGACTCCTTTTCTCCAGGCTAGACAACCTCAGGTGCCTCAGCTGCTCCTCATCAGACTTTTCTCCAGATCCTTCACAGGCTCTGTTACACTTCTCTGGAAACACACCAGCTCCTCAATGTCTTTCTTGGAGAGAGGGGCCTAAAACTAGACACAGGATTTGAAGTGGGGCCTCACGCATGCCCAGTACAGAGAGGCAATCACTACCATAGTTTTGCTGGCCGTACTATTGGTGATCCAAGTCAGGAAATCACTGGCTGTCCTGGTCACCTGGGCACACTGCTAAACCATATCCAGCCATATGTGGACCAGCTGCCCCAGGTCCTTTTCCACCAGGCAGCTTTTCACCCACTTTTTCCCCATCTCATAGCACTGCCTGAGTTTGTTGCAACCCATGTGCAGGATCTGAAATTTTACATTGCTGAATTTCCTACAAGCGGCCTCAGCCCATTGATCCAGCCTGTCCAGATACCTCAGCAGAGTCTTCCTGCCCTTCAGCAGATCAACACTTCTGCCCATCTTGGTGTTATCTGTGAACTTACTGCTGGTTCACTTTGTCCCCTCATCCATACCATCAATAAAGATGTTAAACAAGAATGCTTCTAACACTGAGCCCTGGGAAACACTGCTAGTGAATGGGCTCCAGATGAATCTAACTCCATTCACCGTCACTCTGGGCCTGGCCATCCAGCCAGTCTTCCACCCAAAGAAGAGAGAACCAATTCACACAACACGCAGCCAATTTCCTCAGGAGAGTGCTGTGGGAAGTATTGTCAAACTTTACTGAAGTTCACCCAGGCAGCATCCTCAGCCTTTCCCCCACTGACTAAATGAGTCACTTTATCAAAGACGGAGATAAAGTTGGTTAAGCAAGACCTGCCTTTCATAAACCCATGCTGGCTAGGCCTGATCCCCTGGTTGTCCTGCACATGCCATGTGATGGCATTCACGGCGATTTTCTCCATGACCTTTCCCAGGACTGAGGTCAGGCTGACAGGCCCACAGTTCTCTGGATCCTTCTTCTAGATGGGCCCTTCTTGTAGATGGGTATCATATTGGCCAACCTCCAGACCACAGGGACATCCCTGGTTAGCCAGGGCTGCTGGTAAGTCCTTGAAAAGGAGGGCCTCTTCATATTTGCAAGAGAAGGAAAAATACCCCTTCATTTCTTTCCTAGTTACACCATGCCAGAGATACTAGAGAACATTCCCATCCATATTAACCTGTTCACAGGGATTGTAGCTGTGACAATGAAGCTCCTTTCTCATTTTCACTCTGTCATGCAACAGGACTAACAGTCATCTTTGTGGTAACCTTTAACATTGGATGGGTTTGTCTGCACTTTAAGGGCTTTCATCTCTTTCACGGATCTTACATTATAAATTTTATTTTTAGTTGAGATTCATTTTGTGGAAGCAAAAAGGAGATCTTTCTAATACTTTTCCATATATTTCTACTTCTGTCATGTACACACAAGCAGCTAAGGTATGGGAAAATTTTCAAATTTTCAAATATTTTTCTATTTTTTTAATTTTCATTTTTATCTCATAAATGCCACCATAGTCTGACAGAAACCTAAAAATTAAATATATTAGCAGGGTCCCCAAAATATAAAACAACATGCTGAACTCTGCAATTTTCTTTATTACTAAATATTAAAGCAGACGACAATTTTATTTACAACAGCGCATCATTTTCTGTCAATACTTTCCTGTGTTTCATCTAATGAAAAGTTGCTATTTCCCCTAGACAAATTTGCAAAAAAAATCTATATTTACATAAATCATGACCTCTCCTTTATTCATTCCTTTAATGTAACTTTTGCACAACTGAAAAAAACAGAAGACTTTTCAAGGAAATACCAATGTAAAAAGCTTATTTAACATAGACTTGTAGGTCTTAGAGGTCATTTCCAACCTAAATTATTATATGATTTTATTTTATGTGAATATTTTAATAATATTGTTGTAATGATGTATTGTTGTATTGATGTAATTTTATCGGATAGATATTTTTCAGCTTCCCAGTCATAAACCTAGATAAACTGAAAATTACTGTGACTCCAGATAACTTCCCAATAAAGACAATGAGTTTGTATAATAAATATTCTTTAAGACTTTGGTTACTAATGGTTCTAGTGACCTGTCTTGAATTTTCCTTAAAAGTTTTTTTTCCTAATTTACATTTTATTTTAATATACAACATCATACTATATTGCATGTCTTAAACTCACAAAGAAAATGAGAAGATTCAGTCTCACTTTTAAAGGATAAATGATAAGTGACTGATAACTGGGAAAAAAAGAACCATGATTTTGTGGATAAAGTTTAAAACTATTAGGAAAGAGAACAAAATTCATTTTTTTTAAGTTGCTGGTGTTTTGAAGATTCTTGGGTAACAGTTCTATAAAAGACTACTGATTTTTAATATCTGAGTTCAAACTTCAAGGGCTCCATTACTAAGAATAGCTCCCTAGTGAAATCTGAAGAACATCTGGGGAAAGAACAATTTACCTGCTGGCATCCAGGTTCCAACAAAATATAGATGTGTAAATTCATTTCAGGACCTTATTTCTATTTTTTTTCCTTCTTCTTTTGTAATAAAAAGCAGCAGTTAGTGCATAAGCTGAATTTATAAATTACTGGAAACAAAATAAATTAAAGTGCAAAATCGAAGCTGAGCTTTAGGACTGTGTAGTTGGAGTTTAGATTGAAGATATTTTTCAAAAGCTGTGCCTGTCAAGTAATATTAATCAGGTTAAGTTATACTTCATGAATATGCAATTTATTTGTTCATTATCATGGGTAACACTTCCATTTATAAATAATGATCTGGTTTTATTGCTACCATAGATAAATATTAGAAACATAACTTAAATAGTTTTAATAGCAACATTGTACCTCAGATCTCCACAGAAATACATACACTTTGATACCACCAATTTTTATCATGCATTTACATTTTTGACCTTGTATTGAGATATGCCTGATACGATTAGTTATACAAGTTAAACACTTAATATCTATATCAGAGAAAAATTAAGAATTTGGAAAGTAAATTTGGTTTTAGGTATAGTACAGAGTTTGATTCTACTACTCTCACATCTGAAGATAAATGCTGTAGTTCATGAATAATGAACTCCTAATATTCATGAGCTCCATGAGCGCCTAATATCACAATTTCTGCTTCTACTATTACAAAAGACTTATTATTTAGCTCTTGGATAAAAATATTGTTTTAGTCCTTTTGACTCCCTGTGTATAATTTCAGGTCATTCATGTGAAGGGGTTAAAGTGAAAGCCCTTAAATAATTAACCTTTGATGATAAGTTAAAATTATTTTCAGGTCAAAACTTGTGAAACCTAGGAATTAAAAGATTAAGTATATCTTTAGCATTTTGAAGACAGGAGTCAAGGTTCATCTGTAGTATATACTTTGCCAGTACTTAAAGACTCAAAAATTACAGCTAAAGAGCCAAATATTGAAGCTAGCCTGTGGTACATTTAATTTCAAAATTAAACTCTCAATGTCTCATATACTGATAATACTGACAAACAAAAATCACTTTCCTACTCATATCTGACAATCACGCACAGATTAACCTTGCAGGGGAAACCTGCAGGGCCACTGGACATGTAGGTCTGCAGTCTTTGCCCAGATGTGCTTCAAATCTTGTGGAAACTGCCCGACAACTACTGCTGGAATAGGAGGAAGGGCCAAGCCCAGAAATGTTATGCCCTACTGCAGACTGGCCAGAGGGACTGCAGAGGTGACAAGTGGGAGAGAAGGAGCCTGACACTCTAGTTACAGAGCTCACAGCTGCTGGAGATCAGGCATGTGGCAATCTTTTGTAATTGCTTATATTTCTTTAGTATGTAAAAGCTCATGCTGGGATCAATACACCATTGAGTAATCTCTTATTGTTTAAAAGATGGACCCTATAAAAAAATTAGGATCTGAAAAGGCAAAATAGAGACATAAAACTATAAAACATCTACTTTTCAAGAAGAGAAAGAGAAGACATGGTTGATATGAATTAATGATGCCCATCTTAGATTAAAAAAGTTAGATTTTTTTAGAAGTAATTTTTTTGAAGAATACAAGACAGGGAAAGATATGCAGGCAGAAATATCTAAATGGAAAGAACAAAAGAAAAGGAAAAAGACATTGAAACAGAATGCAAAGGAAGTGAGGAGAGAGGATAAAGGAAAAAGGCAGAAGGAAATATGGATAAAAATAATAAATTCACAGACATCTAGAAAGTAAAGAAATTTGATAGTACCCACTTTTTGGCTAATCTTTAATAAAGTAGGCAATATTCATCATTGAGTGTAGTAAATGTATGTAGAGATGCCTAAAGAAAGCTTTTGCTTCCATGTGGTTCTTCATATTTTCTGATGACATTACTAAATGACTTTGTCCAGCTCAATCGTCTAAACCAGTGATGTTGATAGCAAAAAATTATCAGAAGTATGATTTTCCTAGTTTTATACCACAATATACCGGGTATATGAAGTAACAGCCAACAAGCAAACAACTTGAGTATATCAGGGTATTATTTGCAATTTAATTGGATTCCATACTACAAAGCAAAAAAGAAAAATATTCAGTCATGAAAACAGATTATACCTAGTGCAATCAAAATAGAAGGCTCCTTAGAGGCTGTAGACAGGAATACGGTCCAGTGAATTTCAAAGAAATGCAAAAAATAAAAATAGCCTGAAAAAACTTTGGCAAAGTTAAAAGTTTCTAAAGATCCCCATTTGTAGTACAGTTTGCAACCCCGACTGATAATACAATAATACCTAACTGTATTGTTAAAAGTCCTCAAGATCTGCAAATATCAAAGCAGTTAGATAGGCTCTAGTGTTACATTTCCTGGTTAGTGAGGTTTTTTCCTTTTCATTTTGTCTCAAACTGTACTTGCAAAAATGAAAATTATGACATGCCTATAATGACCTGAAGTCTGTAAAACAGAAACAATTAAAAAAATTAGATTTCTAACTTGAATGAATTTCCTTTAGTGTCTTATTTTGTAATCATTAAATTAGCTTATTTAATAGTCTCTTCATCTTTTTTTCTTCTGTATAAACTAATGATCTTGGAAAAAAATTATTATTTACTCATACCTTAATAAAAAGATCCTTGGATAATTGCCTAATGCTCAAGGATTTTGTTATCTTTTCTTTAATTCTATTGGAAAACAGAATACAGTCTTGTTTTGCTCTTTCTTAGGGAAACTTCTGTATGATGGAAAGTAAGCTTAGTGTCATAAATGTAACTGAAAATAGCGATTTCAGTAAAATTGCAATAAGTTCAGAAGTGATTACCAGTCACAATCCAAGAAAAGTAATCATGCTCATTTACACCGATAAAGGAGGTACTTAATTCTTCAGTGCTTAAGAAGCAATTTGTGAGTCCCAAAACTTAGACACACAAATAATTACCAAATTGACTGTGATTTGACAGTAGGTACTATAAATTGTCTAAGGTATCTGATCCTCTATGCTCGCTCAAGCCCAAGTAATACTAATAAGAGGAAATAATATTAGTTATTGTAGATATTATTATTATTATTGTTATTAACAATAACTGATCAGAAGAAAACATGGTATTAAATGAGTTTTCTTCTTGAATGGGCAAATATATGCCAAAATTTGGAGTAAGCAATAATTATTTTCTGAAGGGCAATTAAAAAATACATGTTTTAGTATCCAAAAATAAGAGGTTTTTTTCTGGCAGGCATGGAAGGAACTTCCTCTGCCTTCACCTCCTAAAATTCAGAGTAAACTCATCATACAACTGAATTGAACATCTGGGAAATGGAAGAAAACACTAATACAGGAAATGGGAAAGTATGAAGGAGAATTTATTGGGTAAAAAGTTCTTGTTGCCTTGTTATAATGGGTGAATCATTAGAATTTTTGATTAAGTATTATCAACAACTTGATCATTTGAAGGATATATTTTTATGATATATTCAGAGAAGATTTAATGTACTAGTTAAAATAGTGTTGTGGGTTTTTTTTAAAGAAGCTTATTACCTTGTTATAAAAAAGATTTACATCCACAACAGTCTTCTGTGTGTGCTATTTATACAAATTTCAAAAAATAACTAGCATAAGTTTATCCAGGAAATCAGTAAGCTATATAATTCCAGTTGTCTCTAGTAATTGATACATATTTTAACCATCCTATATTCAGACTTCATTTAACTTCATTATACATGAGATTGTCGAAGACGCCAAGGAATTAGATTTTTTCCAAGAGTTAACTGGACCGATTCTTGTCTGACCCGTTGCTCATGCTTACCTCATAAACTGCTATTGTTCACACCTTCCTGTAATGTGGACACCAGCTAGTTAGACCAGAGAAAAATACATTTTTCTCAGTAAACGTATTGGAAACAGTGGTACCAGATTGCTGACCTAAAGTTCTTTGTCCACAACAGTGTTCACACTGAGGGTGTAGCACTTTGCGATTTATGATGGTCTTACATATTCCATTAATTTTAAGAAGTTTTCAGAAGATGGTTTGGCATAGGAGGCAATTAAGGGCAAGTCCTGGAATCTGATTGTTGAATGTCTCTTGAAGTTTGAATCTCTCATGTTATATCAGGTCAACTTCAAAGGAAAAATTTTATAGAGGAATAAATCCCCTCCTAGGATAGAGCCAGTGCTTCAAATAAAATTTGAAATCAGTATGTTTCCATTTAAGATTATTTTTTTTTAAGATTATAGGGAATTTAAATAGCATGTTATAGTTTCTAGAACAGCACAGAAAATAATTAATACATACTAGTTTATTTAGGTGGAGACTACACATAAAGACTGGTCAAATTCCTTATAGAGAGAGAGTAAAAGTTTCCTCTGAATACCTATTTTGAATTAAAGAATATTTTTAGGGCTCTCCACATCCATATTTTTCTGGTATAAGAACAGAGGGTTAAATTTCCTTTGCTACAAAGCAGAGATAGGTTCAAAATACTGGAATTTCAGCTGTATGGTCCCCAAAAGAACAAGAGAAAAAAAGCTGTGCTTCTCCACTATTTTAGTGATGTCTTTCTCATTGTGAAACTTTCACTTTCTCACTCTTTGAGTGCAGGCTGGGAATAACAACTGCATTCTGTGCTATCCTCTAGCAAATTGACTTACCTGTTCCACTTAAGGACAGAAATTTGAGTTATGATATAAAAATATTGTGCATCCCTAATGAATTCAATTAAATTTTAACTACAAATTCTTACAAACCAGGGACTGATATCTGTTTGCTTTTTCATTGGAGTTTCATATGAATTCTGAGTATAGAGTGGGTTTACTTTCTGGGCAACGGAGAACACAACTCTGTAGTCATTATCAGAAATTTTGGCTATAAATCAGTACATGAGAACTCACACCCTGACACTTTAGACAGAGTTCCCATGGTAAGCATAAACTCAATTATATCTCATGGCACAGTTAACTAGCTTACAATATAGTAGTGAAACTATTTAAAACAAGCCTAGTCCTTCAGTCAAAATTGGTTTGGCCTTTAAGTTGGCACTATTTGCTTCATTTTCAATCAATGGTAGTGCCACCACTTTCCACCTTTATTACTACTCTGTAGTAATATAGACATGGTCATTCAGTCATTCAGAAATGCAATTAACAGCCCAAAGCAGTCTTGGGATGCAAAAAAACCCAATTAATTTTATTCTTCCATGATAAAATATGATTTACTTCTAACCTTAGTTTAGAGCTGATTAAGTATTTTAATTATTATTGTTTCTGTAACAGAACTAAAATATCAAGATTTGTCTATGTGTAATGCAACTAATATCCTCCTTGTTAAAATGGCATCAGTGATAAGGTGCTTATTTTATTCATATATGGTTGCAGCAAAGAGAATAATAACTCCTGATAAATTCAATTTTTTTCTTTTCCTTAGCCTTATGGAAAGATATTTGACAGATACTGTTATTAATGCAGATTTTTATAAAAGGTGACAGAGTAAATTTTCACTGTCATGGGTGACGTCTTCTCAAACAGCATCCATACACTACCAAAAAAACAGAGAACACCTGAATTTGTTGTATGACTATGTCCTGTGTTCTGAAACTAAGTAGGAAAATCAAGATATCTCCTTTTGCAGAAAGACTTGAACTGAATTTTGGATGCGGTTTAGTTTTAGTACCGACTTTTTCCTTGTTTGAAAGCAAACCATATGGAGCAGTAAAAACTGTGGAATTTGAAAGTAAGACTATATTCCCTCCTTTTTTTTTCCCTAGGAAAACAAAATAGCTTGAGAAAACTTACTGTGTTCTGTTTGTATTATCTATGTCAAATAATCACTTGATTTTTTTCCCCCTTTAACACAATCTACTTCCTTCCTATCATAGTTGGAGAAGATGCAGAATTTGGTGCTGGCAAAGTAATTCAGTCTCAACATGATGTTGAGATCTGCAATGCTAGTGTTGATTTACTGTTTATTTCTTAACAACTGGGAATTTTTTCCCCTTGTGGGACAGTCAACAGAGAAGATAAGAAACAAATGAGGCAGGAAGTTTTTTTTGTTTGTTTATAAGGAGTCTGCATTTATTCACCTTAACTGTGTAGACTTGAATGTGAAAACATACTGGTTCAATGACCATGTGGCTTCAGGAAGACCTGCTTTGCTTTATTATCTTTGACCCTTTATTTTCTCTGATCTTTACTGCTCCAACTTCTGATTCTTGATAAAAACACCTACAGAAATATGTGTGTGTGATCTAAATAAGATTGCTGCCTTCTATTAATATCCATTTTGTTTGCTGACCATTAATGGTTTGGGGACATTTTCTGACATACTCCTACTCACGGTAAGAAAAAAAATTCTATCTTTCATAGATGTGTTATACTCACATATTTTTTATTTTCTGGGAGGGAGGGGTTTTTGGGAGGGAGGGGTTTTTGGGTTTTGTGGGGTTTTTTTGTGGTGTTTTTTGGTTGGTTTTTTTTTTGATTGCTCTTTTTTATTCTTTTATAAACAGAATCAATTCTTCTGTAGAGTTTAAGCAATAATTTCCAAAGGAAATTATAAACTCACATCAGCTTTTCTCTTGAGTTTCCAAATTTTCTTCACACAATTCACATTATTTTACCTATTCAAGTTTGCCTTATATAACAATTCTGGAGCACTTACACAGTTAGGTATATTTTCCCAATCATACTGATTCTTAAAGAACTAAAATCTATTCAGTGGGAAGATTCCCATTCTTAAGGGACTAAGCATAATTGAGCTATATTAGCATATCATGAAGAAAGTTCACATGTAAAGAAAATTATATGAATATCCAAGGAGAACTCAGCACATAAAGAACATTATATATATATTTACACAATTAGATACATGCAGTTAATGTAAACTACATACATTTTAAGTAATTTATGGATTAAAAAATATAAATATGCACTAAATATGAATAATCTATAATGCCTAGAATAACTATATTTTTCTATTATGATAAATAAATACATAGCTTTACACTTGTTAACATTTGAAGCATAGAGATTTCTAAATTGGTATATCTTTTATATAATCAAATGAAGCTGAAGCACATAAAGTGAACTACATAAAATAGCATTCAAAGTTAGAGAAAGTCTAATTTCAGTACATTGTATTTTACTGGACAATTTTCTACAACTGAATGAATTCTAAGCCTTTCCCTCACATTACCCTACTATATGTGCCTGAATGAGTCATTGTTTTTTATTGATCTAACCTAGATCTATAGATGTAAGATCTCAAACCTGACAATTGTAAAAACTTATGCTTTTAGTGATTAACTGTGATGAGACAGTGAGCATTATCTGTCTATTAAAGTGTATAATGCTGGAGATTACAAGTCACTACAGAACTGTTCCTTTGCACTGAATTTTCTACAGCTGATTAAAGTAACAGATGTTAAAAAGGTGAAGTGCTATAAGGAATATTAGAATTGGGGCACTATTTATTGAAATTGATAATACCAAATGGCATCTTGAACAGCATCTGAATTGCTGAGTCAGAATCTGAATTACAGATTTACATTATAGACGTAAATTAAAGATGCAAGTAAAGTTTTCCTGTAATTTCTTAAGGTTATCCTGGTTCAACTCAAAATCTCATTTCTATATATTGTTCTTGACAATATTCTAAGATGATGAAAACTCTAAGTCTTTTTGTTCTGCATTATTCCTTCTCTTTCTACTGTTTATTCCCACCTGAAGCCAGAATCTCAGATTGTGATATCAATCATAGCACAACAATGAAAAGTGAGGTCACAAAGGAAGGATTATTATTTCAGGTGAGAGAAAGAAGTTAAAGCATATTAATTTTTCAGAGACAAACAAAGGTCTTCATATAAATGTCTTTTGCAATACAGAATAGTGAAAATTAAATACAGTCAGTATGAAGTGTGACTACAGGCAGAATTTTATTTAAAAGATGTTTTTCAGAGCTGTACTTGCAGAAGAAGTGATCTTAAGTGTGACTCAGAAAGAGACAAAGGGTAGAATTGCACGTCAACGACATGAAAAAAAAGAAGCTTGAAAGTTTTATTACTTTGCCTGGTCCACTTGAATACTTTTATTTTCCTTCTTTCTTTATCTTCTCCTTTTTTCTGTTTAAAAATTACACGGTTTGTATCAATGAGCAACAGAAAAAGTAATTGAGTCATGACATCAATAGTTGACAAAAAAATGATAACACAAACTTAGGGGTTGGGTGGTTTTTTTTATTTTTTTCTTATTTTTGTGTGATTAATTGCTGAAATGCACAATAACAGGTATCTGAGACTTACAGTTGTACCACTGAAATCTCAGAGGGTGAAATATAGTCTTAGAACATCCTGTGTTGGAAGAGGCCCACAAGGATTATCAAAGTCTAGCTCCTGACCCCACCCAGGACACCCTAAGAATCACACCACATGTCTGGCAGCATAGTCCAAGTGCTTCTTGAACTATGTCAGGATTGGTGCTGTGACCACTTCCCTGGGAAGCCTGTTCCAGTGTCCAGCCACTCCCTGGGTAAAGCACCTTTTCCTGATATCCAGCCTAAATCTCCCCTGCCACAACTTCGGCCCATTCCCTCAGGTTGTGTCACTGGTCACAACAGAGAAGAGATCAGTGCCTGCTCCTCCCCTTCCACAAAGGTCCTTTACCCAGCTGATGATGCTGTGCCTGATGCCCCTCAGGAAACTCCTTGTCCTCCTGGGTGCCAGGGCACTGCTGACTCCTGTTCTTGCCATCGACCAGGACCCCCAGGTCCCTTTCTGTGGCCCTGCTTTCCAGCATCTCATTCCCCAGTCTGTCTGTACATCCAAGGTATGTAGGTCCAGATATGGTTCTGTCCCAGCTGCAAAATCCACATTTACCTTTGTTAAACTTCATATTCTTGGTGATTACCCAGTCCTCTAACTTTTCAAGTTCTCTCTTCAGGCTCTGCCTGCTCCTCTCAATTTAGCATCATTAAGTCCTGCATCCAAGTCACCTATGAAGATGTTGAAGCTCACTGACTCTAAGATGGATCCCAGATGAACCACACTGATGATCAGACACCAGACTGGTGTAACATCATTTAATACAACCCTTTGCACCCAACCCATAAGACAATTGCTCACACGTGTTTAATAATTAAAATGCTTTTAAACATGTTTAGAAAAATCGACAGTTGGATATATATTATTGCAAGTCATATAATTATGATTTATAATTTCCCAAAATTAAAATACACCCTCCCAGGAATCTACTAGAATTTATTTTTTGCTGACAAAAAATTAAAGTTTTTACTTTTTTACTTACAGAATTAACTTCCAAAAAGCATTCTAAAAGTGAAATCTTGGGCCAGATAAAGTTACTGACAATTCTTTCATTAATTCCTCTGAGGCAATTGTTCCCTGATTGTAGGCACCTACCCCATATTTTGGTTGGATTCCTCAAACAAAAGCTTTATTTATTCAGCACAATACTCAGAACACTAAAAACATGTAACATAATTATTTTACCAAAGCTTTTTAAAAATTACATAAAATTTGTGTAAATTCAAAGTTTTACTGGATTCCCTTCATACATAAGAGGACCTAGATGACCCTGGATAAGGCTGAAGAATGATTGCATATGAACCAAATACATGAATAATTTCCAACAAATACACCAAGAATTTGAGATATAGTGTAACAGTACTGCATTATAACAGCACACACTATCGCTCTAGAATTAGGTTTTAAAGTGAAGCTAATATAAAATTGCATTGCAACCAAATTACAATCAAAACAATATCAACTTAGAACCTTGGCATTGTTGCCACTGCCTGCCTGCTGGAGCCCAGGCTAACTCACTGATGTTCCAGAGCAGGGGCGAGAGTGGGGAACTGCCCTGGCTGGGGTGAAGCCACAGATAGAAACTTAGAGCTCTCACAGCTCTAGCCTGAGAAGCAATGCTCCAAGGCAAGGACTGGGTAAAGAAACAGAGGAATCACTCCAGGTCTTGAAGTTCCAACTGGTTTATTGAAGGGATCAGGACAAAGACAGAACAGACACCACTCCAACAACATCAAAAAGCCAGGACTACAAGAGCCCCAAGCACCTCTGTGCACAGGATTATAAAGCCTTACAAAATAGGGGGTGGATACAACAGAACAACAAATAGTGCAACACTTGGGGTTTAGTTTTGGGATCACAACCAGTCAGAATAGGGGAAGAAGAAAGGGCTCCGTTAGGGATTGGTTCAGAAGATGAATGACAAGGAACTTTCCAGAATAAGGGGCAGGGTTGCCTTGATAGGCAAGGAAAGGTCTGAAACAAGGGGAGGGGGATGCCTTGAGGGACAGATGGAAGGAAGGGCACAACTTAGGAAGAAACCAACTTGGGGAGAACATGGGGGAAAACAGAACATTCCATTTAACAATCAACTTAATAAACTTAACGAAATAAACATGAACCACAACATATTGTTTTTTTTTGAATCCCTCATTTAATTTGTAAATAAAATTCTGCATTTTTACAAGCCCCTTAATTTTTTTCACAAAAGTCACAGAACAGCCAGCTCAGTCTTGCATCAGCATTACACAGCAGGGCGTTATATAACTTAATTAATATGCAGTTAGTAATGTCTCAGTTCAAGCTGAGGTCTCACTGAATTGGTTCCTGAAGCTATAGAGTTCCACATACAGTAGCAGTAACCATATGTTAAATGTAACAGTAATAAAATAGTGTACCTGTTGGAGTACTAATTACTCCTAAGAGTTTCATTCAGCACAAAACTCAGCATCAACAGTATTTTGGACTAAACCATGTCCTTGTAGCAGCATGCTGAGGAAAAAATAAGAAAAGCTTATTTTGCTTTTTAACTTTATGCAATCTGAATGATAACGGACCTGAAAAGTAAGTTCTGCTTCCTTTGTCCTGAATAGATGAGAAGACTGAGAGAAATTATAACATGAAGAAATCAGAATTTCCTCTTTTCTCTGCTCACAGGTTAGTATTACTGCCACCCATAAATTTTGAAGCAAGACAGGCTCCCACAGAATCCAAAATCAACTTCAAAATCAACTTAGAAAAAATCAGACAGAAATATAGCAACAATATATTTTCCTGTTGTTTTCTGTAGACTGTGGGACCCAAAAAATGTGTGCAATATGTAGTAGGATTTGCATAAGGGCCAGAAACCATTCTTGAATTTTCAAAGGGGTTCCAAATGGAGGCCAAGAGCACAGGATGTAAAGCAGGATAAGCCATGTTTTAGACTTTGTTTTTTTGTTATATTATGAAAGACTTAATTAGAGAGGATATAATTTATCTAGAAAGTAATTTACTTTGAAAAAAGGCTTTACAAGTGCTATATAATCTATTGTGGAATGAAAAAGCCCTGGTTTATGTTTATTAAGTCATAAATACTTTGTGACTTAGCTCTCTTAAATGCAACCAGCAATGATGATGCTAGCTTCAAACTAGTTTCAATGACTGGAGCAAAAAAGATATTCTAAGAAATGTGAAAAAAAAAAAAAAGGCCAAGATTTCAGAATTCCTCTTAATTGTTATCATAAATACAGCAGGGAGAGGAAAGAAGAAATCTTGAAACACAAAGAGGAAGAGGGGAGTGTGACCTTATCAAGAAAGGATGCATCTTAATGAAAAATAGTTACCATTATTGTGTCTGGAATGACAAAGTTTTCACATTTTCCTTTTTTATTCAGAAATCTTTAAACTAGCATCAAAGAAGATAATGAGAACAGGCAAGCTAAGACTGACTTTTTCTGCCCTTCTCTTACTTATTATTTAAGTTTTAGCTTATGCATTATGCATCTGCTTAGTCAGGTTGGTTTGTTCAGTCAGGCTACTTTGTTTAGAAATCTATATCTTTTATTTCCTGTATTTTTGTGGTACCATGTCTTTTTTTCAAAGTGTATTTGCTTTGGATAATAGAATGCCTTGGCCTTTGCTGGTTCACTTAAGACATAGTTGTTTGTTTTCTTTCAAAATAATGATATCTTTGGCCTCTTGAATACAGTAAATAAAATAAGTAGTAGATGACATATTGATTGATGCTGATGAATATGGAAACATATTGCAGCACCTCTCCTTAAAGACGGCATAGCTGTGGACACACCCCTCCCCACCTGGCACAGGTTGCCTGGCAAAGATGTTTAGGACTCTGAGGGGTGAATATAAAGGTAAAGCCATGGAAATGCCCTTTGACACAAAAGTAACTGGACTCTTGGGTGTAAGACAGGCATGAAGTGGTGCAGCTTAGGCCTGTGTGAGATTTTTGCTTCTATTTTTAACTCTGAAAGCCTCCCCGTGTGTATCTCAGCACAACAATAATAGTCCACTGCAGGGAAGCTTTACTAGTGGCTGTTTTTTTCTTTCAAAGGATGGATTCACTAACTTATACTAAGGAATGAAAGAGATAGGTGTCAGGAAGCAGCAAGAGCAGGTGGCACCATGAGCTCCCCATGACTCTGTCAGGGCAGTGTCTGGCAGCCAGGGCCTGTCCCACAGTGCCAGCCAGGATCTGGCAGCAGGAGGCACCAGGGACAGACTCAGCCCCAGGAACCAGACACCTTCTTGGGAGCTGTAATGAGCCCAGGCTGGGAAAGCGGTGTGTGGGTGGCCCCGTGGCCAGGCAGGCCAGGAATCTGGGGAGCTGGAGTCCAGCCCAGCTGGGATGTTACTGTGGCAGGAGTCGCCACCCCAGGGAGATACAATATGGTTCAGGGCTGTGGTCAGGGTGGAAGGAGAATTGGGATATGGGCAGAGAAAAGCGAGGCTGGCGGTGCCTCCGGGCCATGACAAGGGGAACACACATATTTTATGTTATATGGTAAAATAATGAGAAACAAACTCATAGCAATACTGAAATACCACCAAAAAAGGCAGTGCTAGAGAATGGGACAGATGCAATGATGTAATTTGACAGGCATTTGAGCTGAAACTTCATCAGACTTTTTGGATGAAGGCACTTGACATGACTCTTGCTTTGCCTACAGCAGTTTCTCTCATACATCCTTGATGTTTCATTTTCCAGAGTCTTGCTCCCCAGATTTTGTTTTTAGATTTGAACTAGAAGGAAGACAAAGGTAAAAGAAAATTTTAAAAATCCTTGGTAAAACTTGCAAGTTTTCTGGTGCACGTTTGTAGAAACTGACATTGGATAGATTTTCTGAGGCTAGAAGTATCTTTAAGGCTTATTTCCTGGTTTCTTAGGAACCCCTTCCCCAAACCAGACCACCCACAGAAGATCCTTTTTACCATCCAATTTCTATAGAGGGCATCCAGTGAATTGTAGAGATCCCAACCAACATAGTAATTCATACAGACTGAGTTGCAGTCCCACAGAAAGGAGGATGTTTAAAAAATGGGTGGAAAAGACCTGAGCCAGCTGGAAAGCAGATGAACACCACACCTTGCCAAATTATCAGTACTATTTACACCTATTATGCACATATAAAACACACAATCTACCAAATGCACACACAAGGATATTAGAAGCTCAAAAATATTTTCATATCTCTTTCCATGCCTGCACTATTGCAAATGGATTGACAGTGTAAAGAAAATGTCCAGGCACAGTCACTGATGGAGGTGTTAGCATTTACAGACAGAACTGCATGCTATGCAATAACTACTGTCACCTTACACAGAAAAAATCAGAAGTTTTCTGAACTGGATCACAAGCACAAAATCCGAGATGACCTTAGATTTACTATGAATATATGGCATATGGGATATTGTTTTATTCTGTCATACTATGGTTTTTGAATTGCCAGGTGTAATTTCCACAATTTCAGCCTCGATAGTTAGTCTTAGTTTCCAGTGATGTTAGAAAACTATACCTAATATTTCATCATTTTTTATGACTTGGTCTATTTACCTGAAAGAAAATAGTCACAAATATTCTTTAAAAGGCGGGGTCTAACTTGGTCTAGTTTGCAGAAGTTCAAGGGTTCAGAATGTTCAAACCCTGTCCCTAAAGATTTGTCTTTGTTTCAGATTAATGAAAATGCATAACAGATTAATGTAGTAATCTTTGCTGGAATTTGGGAAATGTCACTAAATAAGAGTACATTCCTTTCTTTGCATTTCAGATAGAACATTAACATTTTAATCTGGGATATTAATTTTTTGCTTAGGCTATATCTGACCTTCACTTTGAAACAGTCTTATTTATAAATGGTCCTCTGTTTTAATCAACAATATGATATGTGTTTCTGCCTCTAGAAATAAACACTGTATTATTCCTCCTAGTTTTCTTTTTCTCCCCTCCAAATACCTGATATTCTCTTTGTAAAGAGGGAAAAATTAGCCAGCTTCAGTCCTGAGTTCAGCCAGAATTTGTTTATGCATATGGAATTTACTGGATAAAAATAAATAGAAATCAGCTGCAGCTTGGCAAAGCAGTTGCTTCTGATTCAGTTTCCTTGAATGATTTCATTTCAATATTTTTTAACCTAATGGAGTTCTGACCTCACAGACTTTTTAATGTTATTTTCACTTTACATGGTGACTTTTATGTATTGAAGTAAGAGAAGTTTCTTAACTTTCAGTTCCAGAAGCAAAATACTTCATGAAATATGGAGAAGCTGGACTGCCAAAGAAATATATAGTTGACTTATTTATTGATAATTTAATGTTAAAAATAAATATATTTTACTTTCTCTGTGGACAGATATACCAAGACTGAGAGAAGTGGTGGCTCTAGCTGTATAAGAAATTTCAGGTGAAATTATTCCTGGTAGACACTAGCTCTTTTGTAGAACTAATGTTTTCCAGTTGGAAGCTTAAAACAATTGTTTCATGTTTGCTTTCTGGAGAACAATTTCCATATTAAACATATGACAGCAATGGCTGGAGGCCAGATTGTGAGGCTGGAGGACAGGAACCCCAGAGATCCTTCAGTACTAGCTCTATCCTGATGCCAAACCCTAAAATATACAGGGACCTTAGGTACTCATCTCTTTAATTTACTCTTCAGTATGAGAGATAGTGGAAGAAGTGGTAAATGGCTGAACACTTCAGCATTCATCTCCCTGGTACCTACTTGGTTTTGCATGATAAAGCCAAACTGAAAGAACTTTTCTTCATAAACAACTAACTGCTTCAAGAATCTATTTCAGAAGTTGAGGTGTTCCATAGCTTTTCATAAAGATATATTTCATAAACAAAACATATAGGTTTTCCCTTGGAAGATTTTACAATATTTTACACAGTTTTTAGTGTGAGGAAATTTCCATTATTCAGAAAGTACTAACTTTAATTTTGTGAAAAGCAGACAAAATTAGAGAAGTCAACCTACCTTGAAACTAAAGTAATTGACAGTAGCTACTGAAACTACTTCTTCACCTGCTGCTTGCATGTTGTATTTCTACATCTCTACATTAACAAAAACTAACTGATTTTTTCAAGAGCACCTAATGACACTTACTTGCAGACCTATATACTTTCTTTTAATCTCAGAAATTTATTGTATTGATTTTGAATTAGAATAATTTCTTTTTATAACTCATAAAATTCAGTTTTAAAATGTTCTCAGTTGCTGCAGTTTTATAATGAAATAACCCTGCCTTCAGTTGCTGCATTGTCAACTATATCCTGTTCACTTCTAGAAACACATTATTTCCATTTATTTTAATGGAAGTTTTGAATGAAGAAAAACCAAAGAATGTTCAAGGATGCATGAAATTTCCACTTAAATCTAGATATATTTTTAAGCTTTTCCCAGGTATCTGAGATGCCACCAACCATCACATTTAGCTCTCCATTGAGACTTTCAATGCAAATCTACCTTATTTTTTTCCAATCCAATCAGAAAGAGCGAATACCTGAAAAAAATTTAATAAATCTCCTTCTTATTGAATTTTGAGTTTCTTTTCCCCATTTAAAATATTTAGTAATATATGAAAGTTCTTATTCATTTAAAACCCTGTCTTATTTTCTACAGTTTACTTATTGTCCAACCAGTGGTGTTTACTCTGTAGTATTTCTGCCTTAATGAAGTTCAGTTTCCAGAAAGAAAAAGAAAAATCACCTGAAGGAAAAACTGGACACTCACCTCTCAGATAAAATCAAAATAACAAAGTGACCATAATACTACTTGGACAAAGATGACTTCCATTCATGAATGATAGTGCTTGGTGGATAAAACATTTAGGCAGAAAGCCGCTTAGAGGTGCCTCAGAGCAAAGCATAAACATCATAAATGTGGTATGTATATTCATAGTGATTCATAGACCTAGAGAAGAATCTTGCAGCTTTCTATGAATGTGGTATTAACAGCGGGATGCTCTTACTTTGATACTGAGAAATATTTAATTTTGTTGGAACCTTTTTTTTTAGTAAAATTGATCTTCATTCTGATTTCTGTGCAGTACTGCAGAAGTTCATTAGTAATAACTGACATTCAGAAAAAATAGAATGCATTATAAAGCACATGAAATTATTTCTAAAAGTGTTGTACAACAACGTCTTATCTAACAGTTAGAAAATTCTTTATGATTCTACAGAGAGTAGCACAACTAAACCACTGCCTTATTTCAGAATTATCAACCTTTCTGAAATATAACTCTTTCTGAAGAACAACTATTCACACTCTGAGGTAATTGTCTATCCTCATTTTATTTTTTCCTTAGATAAAGAAATGTCAATAAGAAATGTCCATAAGAATTTCCTTTTTATCCATAGTATGTAGGATTAAATTGAAAATTGTCATGTCTTCTCTTTGCATATAAATGAAAATACACTGTGATGACAGCCTATGACAAAACAGTTTAAGCCAAAGGATCTTTAAAAAAATGAGAAATATTCTTTTTTTTTTTTTCCTAACTGCAGAAGTCTTGGTTCTTCTGACAATGAATAAAGTCACCTCCTCTTATTATTAGAAATCAAAAGAAGTAGCTCAAGGAACAGCTTTTCTTTCTTCAGCTTTGCTTGACAACAACCATGTCACCAAGTTTTCTTGTGCTAAGGTACTAAACTGTACACACAGCAAGATTATACATAGTCATGTTTCAAATATTAAAAAAAAAATCATATTCTTTAGGTCATTAAAATATTATGATTACTAGTGTTTTAAATGTCATGGGATAAAATGTTAAATCAGAATCGCACTCAGACACAAATAGACCTTTAACTAATACTTCATATGACTAGCTCAGAAGGATGACCAAGTGAGCCCTTTGCCTAAGAGTGCTTCCAAGAATACATGAAGATTTTGGAATGTTCAACAAAACAAATCAAATTAGGTACATCCCAAAATTCAATGGTCATTAGTTCCAGGAACACTGGTATTATTCAATCTTATTAATATTTTTTTGTGACAATGATATAATACCAAAAATGGCACCATCAATGGTTTACAATGGTACTTCTACCTTTCAGGACTACTCACTGCTGTTTTGTATTCACTACTGTCTGAAAATTAACTCTGAGGTTTAGATATGAAACAAAAGAAAAGAGAGTTTCAAAATCACCGATAATATAAAAGGGAAACATTAAATATTATACTGCTGTAGACAGTGTAGTGGCTTACAGTTTCAATAATGTAGCTGGGAAAAATTAAACCGCCCAATGCTATATAGAGCTGATATAATGGATCGATAAAGGAAATAGAGAATAATTCTGCTGGAGGGTAACATATTTCACAAAATATGACAGTACATGGGAAAGCATGACTTGCTCGCCATTTGAGGATAGAAGCACATATTACAATTCAAAATCTGTCAAAATGTGTTGAGGTGAAAATCAAAGTTATATCCGTAATTTGAAGTGTGGAAGGGGAGAAAAGGAAAAGGGATTGTTGGTAATGCAGAGAACTATCAACTGCTAGAAGCTCACTAATTGCTATAATTTGAAAAGAGCTTGTCTCAGTTTCTTCAAATATCAGGTTCTTTGCTTATTTGGGAAATTTTCAAATGGAATACATTTCAAAAGGTTAAAAAATAGTTCAAGAATGACTTAAAGTCACACTCACACCAAATGTAGCTTTGAATGGTGAATCTAAACCACAGAAGTTTCACATTAGAGTTTAAATAATATTCTTCTTTGTTTCTAAAGTAGTCTGTCTTAAAGCACTAAGCTATTTAGCATGATGTAAGTTAAATGGCCAAACTACATGGCTTTGTCATTACCAGCTGTGGCATCACTTACACTTCATGCTGACGTATTAAAATGTACTGCCATTTTGAAACATGCAATCAATTTGTAGCCAGAAGGAGAAGCTGCTTTAAAGCAGATAAAGTTGACTCTTTATGCTTTTGAAATAACCATATTAAATATTCTGAAAGATAGAAGCTGATGCTCTCCCTGGCACGTATCAATCAATTTGCCTGGTATGGTACTTTGAAAATGCACTTCTACCTATCTCGTACAAATAGCAGTAAAAAAATAGGGTTTATGTTTGCAGCTTGCACTAATGCCCTAATCAAACATTGTAGTTTGGGATATTATAAAAACTTCATAAAATTAATTTGGCTGCATGTATTGAATACAGTGTAGTAATCATCTCAAATAGTCTTAGGAAAAAATAAAATCTGAAGAGTGACAGATGAAAAACATGCAGACTATTCTAGAAAGTGACATTATGAAATGGTTGAAAGATTTTCTGAAACTTGAAAGAAAACCACACCGAAACTTAACATAAATAAACCATTGTATATGAATTATCCAAGAATACACTATTACTGGCAGGTCACATGATACATTTTAAGTTTAGAGCTTTAGTGCCTTTAATTCTCACATGTATCACTAATATATGCATGGTTAAGCACCTGAGTTTTCATTGCATATTTTTAAAAAATATAGAGGCAAGTATTTGCTAGTGTGACGAGGAAGTAATGGGATATAATAATGAAGATTTAAGAAATGGCAGGAAGTCTCCATAGTAACACTACAGTCAGAGTAGACATAATCTTTACTATGAACCTGTAACCAAATGCTGCAAGGGAGAGCAAAGGAAAACTATGTTTCTAGATCATTAATTCACTGTATTTGGGTACCATGGGCAAAAGGAGCGAACATTTTCTCCTGTTGTATATGGAATTCTTATGAGATGGAAAGCTCTCACCGTTCTTATCCATGCATCTGCTGAGTTTTCAAGTGATTATTCAGAAAACACAACTGAGACTAGTCTGCAAATAACAAGCAAAACAGAGATTCTATAAAGAACAAGAATAGAAACTGTCAATATACTAGAAGAAAAACACAAAACAAAATGTAGGTTTACTATCCAATGGAAAATGAGATTTGCCAAAATAAATATTAACTCTGATCTTCAGATCCTGGGGTTCTTCTTTTTTCTTTTCATCAAGAAAAAATGGACTTTTTCTTCAGCACAATGAAAAATCATTTTTTTTCATGATTCCACTTCAGAACTGGGGTCAGGAGATGAAACACAGAACACATCTGTCAATGGAGCATTGTACTTTGCTGACTGTTTGTCTTTCTTTCTTTTAGTGAATATTAATCATGAAAGACTGTGAGCTCTATGCAATAAACAAACATAACATTCAACGTTGATACTTTGACAGGTGTAACAGTCTACCAAACCAGCAAAAGTCTATGTTACTGATTAATTTTTTCCATGTGACTTCATTGCAGATATTTCTGGAAAGAGGTAAAGGTACCTTAATACAGATAGGTATAATCTAAACTTAATGAGACCCATCAGTCTATCAACCACTGAGAGACAAAACTTCTGATGAAAAGAACTGAAATCCAGTGCCCTGATTATAGCCATAATGCAAGAAATGCAATTTATTGTATCTCAGAGAAGTATACATAATTTACTGCTGGAGACAAGTTATTGAAGAACTTCCATTGCAGACATTAATACCTATGTGTGTAGAATAAAAGGCTACTACCCATTTCAGAATTTTACACACCATTTCCTGTATTTATCCTCCTGCGTTTCCAGGCTTCCAGTGATTTCCAGATGCAATTGAAACCAGCAGTTTGAAAATGATAGTGCCAATCTAAACTACATTTAAAATAACTTCACAACCAAAAAACAGGTGAATATCTAAGCCCATACTGGTAAGAAAATTAGACCAGTATTTTAGGTTTAAAACCAGTTTCTCTCTTTGTAGTTACTTACAATAAAAGTTGAATTTAATTCTCCAAAGTACTTTTTTTCTTCCCTTTTGTGGCAATTTAAATATGGTGTTTATTTTTTAGATTTCCCTAATTAATCAAAGAAGATAAAAGTTACTGTTCTACATAGATAATTTTTATACATCACAACTACCCTGAAAAACAAACTTGTATAAAAAATTCTCTGTATGGGAAACCCATTTAATACCAGAGGTTTTTTTAAATGTTGTATCCTTCAGAATGTAGAATACTGACATACTTCCTTTGCAAATCCTGGGATTCAGTTGAATGAAAGAATATTCATAAATGTGCATAACATTATAAACAAATATAACATGAATAAACAAACATAATCATGTGGTTGAATGGGAGGGAGATTACCAGCAAAAAAAGGTATAGATAAGCTGAACCAACTGTCCAAAGCAAGAAGAAGAAAAAATGCAACAAAAAGCATCTGTAAGACTGGGTGGATCATGAGACAACTAAAGGATTTGAATTTTTCAGTTTTAGCTAGTGTAATTTTGAGCTTTAACCTGATTACTATTAATTAAAAATTTATTAAAATTTCATGACCTTCAAAGAGGATAAATTGTTATTCACTGCTAGTATATTTACTGGACTTAGAGTAAGAACAAATAGTCTTCAAAATTAGCATCTTTCCTATAAGTTTTAATAAATAAATTTATGAATCCATACATCTAAGTTTTGCTATCAATCAGTAAATTAGTTGTTCTTGAATCACAGTCAGGAATATTGGCAAAGCAAAGTGAAAGAAACTTAAATGGGAGATTTTTGTACAACCTAATTTTCTTGAGCTATCAGTCTAGAACTTTTCATTACCAGCAGATTCATTCAAAATGGGAGGATATGGTAATTTTCAGAATTTTAACTCACACCAGGGTTCATTTGAGGGCAGAAGGAAGAATTTATCTAAAAACATGTGTATGAGGTTTTAATCTATAAGAATGTTAATATCAAAGGTACAGTTGTTATTCAAAGCACTGAATGAATGTGCATTAGTAAATACTTCCAAGCTCCAGAGATGTTCCAAAACCAATGCAGAGTGACAACAAGTTCTAGACTGGTTCTACCCGCTTTTGCATTTTTGGTCATGCCAAATTTTGGTATAAAAAGCAACACCACAAAACATGTTTGCCACACACTTTCTCTGAGTGGCTCTCTTTTAAGTAGCAATGACTAAAAAAATTGGCCTTGCTACTATGGGACCCTTTTGAACTGCTAGGCTGCAGGAGTTAAAAATCTTCATTCTTTACCTGAGTTGCGTGGTCTCTCTAGCAGGCCTTTTCTAATTTGGTTATCTATTTCCTGGTCTGTCCTTGATTTAGTTAAACTGGAAAACAATAAGTGCTCCTAGGCCTTTATCAGTCATAACATAATTGCTCAAGATTGTTTATTTATTGGGCTGTAGCTGATTCTGATCTTGAAATAATGCTGTTTGAAGCAAATACTGTAAAATAGATGCAGCACTTATAGGTTTATGTATTCTTTTAACACACTCTTCCCCGATGTCTAGATTCAAACCCAGATAGTATATTCTCTTAAGCCATTTGAAAAAGCTTTTGTGGCTTTTTGCCAGCACTATCACTCCTATTCCAGTCACATCATAGAAATGCATGTTGTTTTAAGTTCACATCTTCCTTGTAAATTAGGTCCAAGAGTACGATTAACAAATCACTCTCTGTAGCTCCATATTTGCTTGTTACAAAAAAGAAAGATCAGCCTAAAACTTTCTTTATCACCACTGTAACCAAATCATCTGTAACCCCCTTGGATTTCTGATAAGCTTGTTCAGATTTGAGAAACTTTGTTTCTTATTCTCTGGTCTCCTGAAGAACAGAGCAAAACATAGTAGAAAGACTACAATAGAAATCCTTGTCTGTTTTAGCCAAAGATTGACTGAAAACTGGTTCTGAAGCAGTTTTAAGATTGAGGCCTCCCTTTTCCCATGTTTTAATGTCACTATCTGATTTCCATCACTTAAATTAATGGGAAAATATCAAAATTTTTTTCATTGTTAGAAAGCAAAGTGGTGCAAATCAATTCTTTTCTTCTGGACTTCAACATTATCAGCTTTTAAGGCTGTGGATAGAAATATTATATAAGGAATCATGATTTTGAATCATCTTGATAAAGGTAGACGACATTACTTAACAACAAAAATAAATTAAGCAAGTTTTTGGAATCAGTGCCAAAAACTGCAATCTAAAGCCTTGGGTTGTAGGAGATTCAGCAGATACATTGTACAACAGCTTTCATATCTACTGGCTCTGCACAGTTTCTTAACACTGCATTGGTTGTTCCTATATGTTGTCAGAATTGAAAATTAAGGTTATTTAAAGTGAGCTGAAATATTTTACAGTTAGGTAAAGGTGGGCTTGTGCAAGTAGCAGGGAGTTGGACTTGATGATTTTTGTAGTCCTTTCAAGCTTGAGATACTCTGGGATTCTATGAATCTATGAATTTTCCCCAGTGACTATAGAATATATATATTAACAGAGGTCAACATATGCAACATTGTCCATGGAAACATTCAAAATACATTAGCTTAAAGGAATAAAACTGAAATACCAATAGTAATATCTTGGACCTTTTTAGTAACACTACCATTGTTTTGTAGACTGATATAATGAAATGCAATGTAATGATCTGGCCACAGCTATCTAGGAGATTGTGGCAGAGCTAGCAATAAAATATAATTTGGAAAATCCTAGACTGCTAGTCCAGGGAGAATGCAAAAGATAAAGGTAAAAATGTGAATGATTTTGTGACTGTATCTATTTCAGTGAAGCAATATAATTAGTAATAGTTCATAGGTTTTGCTCTGTGTAACCACTAAATACACATAGACACTAATTCTTTTTAATATTTTTAAGCTGTTTTGGTTTTCACTTTTCCCAGTAAAGGCACATTGCAACTTTATAAATATCAGCTTTATAGCAAAGTTTTATTTGAATCCTTTCTCTATGTGCATTAATTTCTAGCAATAACTTCCAAGAAATCTGCACAGGCAATAAACAAGTCTTTATGTGTGTATTTATTTCTCTGAAACAAGAATAAGAACCGTATGAGCTGAAATATAGAAAAAGATATCAAAATTCCTTTCTAATTCAGAAATAAAATAACAAATATAATTACAACAGAAATCTTCATTACTATGAAATAGAGTTATTCTATAGTTAAATTCGGTGGTGACTCAGAAATTGTGCTGACATCCACTGAAGTCAACAGCAATTTTCTTATACGTAGTTCAATGTGTGCATGACGAACAGAATATCAAACTGTTTCAGGCTTCTGACCAAAATTTTCAATGTTCACACTTTAAAATGCTATCAAAACTAATAGAGAAGTTTCATCAAGATAATAGCTGTAGAATGCAGAACTGAACTTTGAGAAAAGATAGTGAACTTTTCCAGTTATGTGTATCAATGATTTATCAACTGTGTTGTTGCAGACTTTAGAAAGAAATTATCTTGGTAGTTTCTTACTTTTACTCCATAAAACACTGAAAATCAAGAAGGCTGGATCTTCCTTTGTATCCTTTGTCTGACCGTTTTTCCTATTTTTACTGCTTCTTAATTACCTAGTAAGAAATAAAGAAAATAAGGCATACCCTTTTACACTCTTGGAATAACCTTTTCTTCTTGAAAGTCTCTCAAACGACACAACCTCCTCTGCAGCAGGTGTAGTTTTAATGATCCTTTGATGCCATATGTCAAATTTCATCACTTGCTGTGAAGAGTGACATTTCTTTTGATAGCTCCTAGCAACAGCAACACCATTTATTAGTGGTCACCTCACACATTAGACTAATAATTCCTGCAGCAAAAACATTTAATTTCAGCTTCATGCCATGCTGCACACTATCTCTCATGCTGCTCTCCTCTGTTTGTAATTACTTTTAAAGTAAAATAAATCTATATTATTAATTCACTGCCCACTGTATTTGTTTTCACATTCTCAGAAGAACACCACTACATTCTGCATTAGGGTGTTTCAAAGCTTCCTTCTGAACTGGATTTCCTGTCAGTATAGACAGTGAATATGGAAGCATGGTGCAAGGTGGAGATGGCTTTCAAGAGCATGTTTGTGCACAGGTGCCAGGCAGTGGAAGTGCACCATTGCTGTAACAATAAACATACTGGGACATCAGCAGACATCCAGGTATGGACTACTTGCAGGTTTTCAAAGAGGTCTTTACATGCACAGGTTGTGAAGGAATATGATAATTCCCTCTGCTACTGTCATATTAATTCTCTGGACAGTCATATGGGTATTCTGATACCACTGGAACCTTTAGATAAAGGAATTACTTGTCAAGTCACCTTGATTTTCAAATGGCACTTCATATTTCTTTCTCTTCTAATGTTACTTTTATATCAGAAACATGTAATGACTTGCACTGCAGCTTTGCAAATCCAACATTATGTTGGTTATTGCTAATCAATGACACCTTTAACATTTTCAAATATGTAAACAAAGTAATAATTCCAAACCTCATTATAAGAGGAAGACCAGGAAACTAAATGTCTTACTGCTGGGCAGAAGAATAAGGGAACTATAAAGTATCAAGCAATGACTTTGGGAAGGGAATCAATTTGATACCTTTTTAGTTCAGTCATCATTAAAAAAAGCTCACTGGCATCTTTTGCAGAAGAATAGGAACTCCAATTACAACAAAGCATGGAAACATTAGACATATTTACATATGTTACTTCCCCTTAAAATTAGTTGGAGCTGATGAAGTACTTATTCTGAGATACATTGTTAATAAAATCCTTAAACTGCCAGTAGGTACTGCAGAAATTATGGAGGACTGGAAAAACACAAAGACAATTTGTCTTTAGAAAAAAGACAATTCAAGGACTATGAAAAGTATAGACCAACCAAGTTAAAATCAGTCATATTTAAATCAGTCACAGAATCATTGAATGGTTTCAGGCCTTAAAGATCATCTAGTTCCAAATCCTCTGCCATAGGTAATCTCTCTTCTTAGGAGAGATTTCCTATCCCTCTAATCACCTTTCTGACTTACCTCTGAACTTGCTCCAGCAGGTTCATTTTTTTAATGCTGAGAACCTCAGAGGTGGATTCATTACTCCAAGTGGGATCTCATGGTAGCAAAGCAGAAGGGCAGAATCACCTCCTTGACCTGCTGGCCACACTGCTTTTAGTGCAGCCCATGATATAGTTGGTTTTCTGGGATGCAAGTTGTCAGAGACTGAAAAAGTTCATGCTGCAAACATTGATATAAAGTTTTTCTCATTATAACACAAACTGTACAAAGAAGCTACAACCAAAGATGCCTCCCTGAAGATGCCTGACTTTGGACTGTAAGTTAAACCATTAAGATTAGATAAAGGAAAACCCATTCTTTAATCATCTCAGACACAGGAAAAAACAAAGCTGAAGAAGAGAAATTCATCCACAAGAAAGCCAAAGTCAGCAGAGATTCTTCCCTGGCTCAGTTTAAGGTGGAAGAGACCACAGCTCGCAGAAGCCAGGTTTACAAAACCTCTCCTCGAAACAGGGATGTGGGGAGGAGCTTTCAGGTGTAACCTCTCGTTAGAGGCAGAGACCCATTCTCCCTTACAAAACTGGTCCAGCTGTGAAACCCCCAACCCTGGGACCCCGGGAAGGCCACATCCACGGGACATTCACATGAGAGACAGCTGAGGGGGTGTCACGATCCATCAAAGACCCCCTGAAATGCCTTCTCTCTCCTCCCCACCCCGGGCCTGAGTGTATATTAACCCATAAGTTTCTATGCTTTCTGGGGACCTTCATCACTAAGACCAGCTGGAGAGCATCAACAGAACATCATTAGGATCCATGGAGTGGTGATATTCTCTTTATTCTGTTTCTGTCACTCTCCTTCTGTCCGCCCCATACACACTTATTTTCTTTCTTTTCTTTCTTTCTTTTCTTTCTTTTCTTTTTCTTTTCTTCTTTCTTTCTTTCTTTCTTTCTTTCTTTCTTTCTTTCTTTCTTTCTTTCTTTCTTTCTTTCTTTCTTTCTTTCTTTCTTTCCTTTCTTTATTACTTTCTTTCTTTCTTTCTTTCTTTCTTCTTTCTTTCTTTCTTTCTTTCTTTCTTTCTTTCTTTCTTTCTTTCTTTCTTTCTTTCTTTCTTTCTTTCTTTCTTTCTTTCTTTCTTTCTTTCTTTCTTTCTTTTCTTTCTTTCTTTCTTTCTCTTTCTTTCTTTCTTCTTTCTTCTGTCTTTCTTATCTTTCTTCTTTCTTTCTTTCTTTCTTTCTTTCTTTCTTTCTTTTCTTTCTTTTCTTTCTTTCTTTCTTCTTTCTTTCTTTCTTTCTTTCTTTCTTCTTCTTCTTTCTTTCTTTCTTTTTCTCTTTCTTTCTTTCTTTCTTTCTTTCTTTCTTTCTTTTCTTTCTTTCTTTTTCTTTCCTTCCTTCCTTCCTTCCTTCCTTCCTTCCTTCCTTCCTTCCTTCCTTCCTTCCTTCCTTCCTTCCTTCCTTCCTTCCTTCCTTCCTTCCTTCCTTCCTTCCTCCTTCCTTCCTTCCTTCCTTCCTTCCTTTCCTTCCTTTCCTTCCTTTCCTTTCCTTCCTTCCTTTCCTTCCTTCCTTTCCTTCCTTCCTTTCCTTTCTACCTTTCCTTTCTTTCTTTCCTTTCTTTCTTTCCTTTCTTTCCTCTCTCTCTCTCTCTTTCTCTCTCTCTCTCCCCCCCTCATATTTACTATCAAATAAAACCCATATTATTGTCACTGGCATATGGTCTCATTTGCATGTTAATTCAGACAGAGGCATTTCTAAGAACTTCAGTAACCAGATCGTGACACTCTTGGTGTCAAATGCAACTGTTCGTTCATGTCCAGAGTTTTACCAGATCCTGGAGAAATAGTAGAATACACAGACTAAAATAAATTTATCTACCTGGTAGATAAAAGGAAGAGTAACAGTCGACATGAATTTGTGAAGACTAGATCATATTAAACGAAATTAATTTCTATCTATGACAGAATAATAAACTTTGTGAATAGAAAGGAAGTGTTAGATATCACATATCTTCATTTCAGCAAGCTTTTTCCACCTTTCTGGGATTCTCATAAGAAATCTAGAAAAATTAAACTGTTATGATATCATCACTTAACTGGCAAGAGTGTTTTTCAGAGAGCAGCACTCTCAAACTATAATATATTGTATAGGGTTCTGTAAGTCTGTAATTCTAATAATTGAAATCATAAACAAAGTTAAATTTTGACAAAGTCCAAAAATATTGGAGAAGAAAATACATATCTAAATAAACTTGGCAAATATTAAAAACTGTGTGTAAAATTAGGATGTAATCTAGTAATGAAACCCCCAAAGTTTTACATACAATTAGATGTAAGTGGCTGCACAACCACATGGTGTAGAAAATCTGTCTGGGCAGTAGCACTGCAAAAATTGCTAAAAGGATGGTGAACAGAATTACGGTCACAGCATATATTAATCAAAAATATCACACTGATGATGAAAACTCATTAAAGTTAATTAGATAAGAACTGCGCTATTACCTGCAAAAAAAAAAAAACCCTGAAGTCACAATTTCCTCTTCTAAGTGGTAGTAATATCTGAGCTGGAATATTAACTCCAGCTTTAAGCATCTTAGTTTGATTCAATTCATGATAGCCCATGAAGTAATAACAAGTGTGGAAATAGATCCTGGAAACACAACTATGTGTAAAATGGAAGAAAATAGGTTCATTAAGTTTAGAAACATGATGATTGTATTTGACTGTGTAAAAGGTATTGTGAAGGAGAAGGAATAATGACATTAAATAGCAAGGGAGACAGGGATTGTTTCTCAGGGAAAAAAAATGGAGGTCTAACAGAAAGAAAGGTTAAATAGACCACTGGAATTCCTATCACTTGAAATATTTTAGAACATGGATAGCTTCATAAATGTTATTTTCAGGAGTGACATAGATATAAATTATCCTGTTTTCAGTATCTATATATATTTGTTTACAATTCAATTACTTCTACACCCTGAAGACTAACTGAAGAAATAGAGTAATTCTTGTAAGAATTATCATGGGTTCATGGATAGTCTTTTATCTGTTTAATTGTGTGAATTTCTCGCAAACTAAAATTCAAGATTACAAATCACATGAAACCAATCTCTCTCCATTTAACTACCAGATTTTACATTTCCCCTGTTGGATTATGCACATAGTTGATTCTTAGAATTGTGCTCTCTTCCTGAAGTATGTTATAGTTTTTGTTTCTGTTTAGAATCATAAAATATGCTGAGTTGAAAGGAACCCACAAGGATCATCAAGTCCAACTCCTGGCCCTGCACAGGACACTCCAAGAGTCATGCCATGTGCCTGAGAGCATCATCCAAATGCTTCTTGAACTCTGTCAAGCTTGGTGCTGTGACCACTTCCCTGAAAAAGACTCTTCCAGTGCCTGACCCACATCCTGGGAGAAAAACCTTCTCCTGATATCTAGCACAATCCTCCCCAAATCAGTTAATGTCATTTCCTCAAATCCTTTCACTGGTCATGAAAGTGAGATCTGTACCTGCCCCATATCTTCCCCTCACGAGATGCTTGAAGAGTGTCATGAGGTGTCCCTTCAGTCTCCACTTCTCCAGGCTGACCGGACCAAGTGACCTCAGCAGCTCCTTGTATGGCTTCCACTCCACAACCTTCACCATCTTCATTGTTCTCCTTTGGATCCTCTTTAGTAGTTAAATTGTTTTTTGTTTATATTGTGGCACCAAAACTGCCACAAGCACTCAAGGTGAGGCTGCCCCAGTGCAGAGCAATGCAGGACAATCCCTTCCATTGCCTAGGTGGTGATGCTGTGCCTGATGTACCCCAGGATAGGCTCGGCCCTCCTGGCTGCCAGGGCACTGGTGACTCATGCTCAAGTTGCCATTGACCACGACCCCCAGGTCCCTTTCCACAGTGCTGCTCTCCAGCCTCTCATTCCCCAGTCTGTACACATGATCAGGATTGTCCAGTCCCAGGTGCAGAGTCCAGCATTTTCCCCTGTTAAACTTCATAGAGTTGGTGATTGCCCAGCCCTCTGATTTTCCAAGGTCTCTCTTCAGGGTCCCTCTATCCTCTATTTAGTGTTGCCAGCAAACTTAGTGTCCCTTTCAGCCTTGCCTCCAAGTCATTTATGAAGATGTTGAAGAGCACAGGGCTGAGCATGGAGCTCTGTGGAACCTCTCTAACGACCAGTCTGCAGTCTGATGTCATCCCGTTCACTATAAATGTCTCTGCATTTGCAAATTCATTTCAAGTGTTTGAACATGCATTATCCAATTAAATTCACAATACTTCAGCATTATGTGCAGTATTGTAATGATATGGTATTTATTAATTACTATTTCCTCTGTCTTTTACACAAAGAAGCTGAAGCATAGACAAGGAACCATTAAAGTCAGTGTCAAATTCCAGAATAAAAACTCACTTGATTCTTCTGGGGTTCCTTTTTCTTGATTATTCTGTCTCTTGATCTCAGTTTTCTCAGAGAGCTCACATAGTCAGTACATATTCATTCTGAGGGTTGATATGACTATTAGCTGCAGTCTTGTACAGCCTGCAGGAGGCATGTACTGTAACTAAAGAAAAAATACTAAAAACATATGTAAGAGAGCACTTGTGACAAAAACATTATATAATAGAAAAATTCCTTTGGTGTCATACATATTTTGTTTTGAATTGTAAAGCAACACTGGTCCTGTTAATGCAGTCATGCTTGAAAAATTTTACCAATTAGTGTAATATCTATGCCTTGGAAAATATTTGGAACCATATATTTTATAATTAGAAAAAGGAAAATTCTTCAAAATGTTTCAATAGCCAAACATAATGGGTCTAAATATCAAAAGTGTTAATAATTTTATTTTAATTTCTTCAAATAGCCAACATGCAGAAAGAAAAAAGGTCAAATAATAAACCAATGTAGATGCAGATCCTGGATGGTATTTCTGCATTCTAAAAATTGGCCAAAATTCTCTCATGAAGACTGTAGCATAGCAGATAGAAATAACCTCAGTTCAATCACATGCAGCAACTTCCTTTTATTTTTTAAAAATTAAAGGGATTACTAGGAAATATTTAGTACTATATCCGCTAGAGGTCTGTTATTCCCTATGATCCCATTACACTGCAGTAACAGTCAGATTCTATGTGTGTAATTTTGGTTTTTTCATCTGAAAATAATTTATTTTACTTAAGAAAGCAATATAAATAAGAACAATTGTTCTTTCTTTTGCAAAGTCTTTCAACTACAGCTAACTATGAAATATTTTTCACAGGTTTAGCCTTTTTTTTTCTTTTCTTTCAATGTTACCAGTACAACATCCTCTTTGACCATCAAGGAAGATACTTTAAATGGCCTGTGATGCTCAATTTTGTTATATTCTACTGTTCCATTATTCCTGAACACTTTACAACAAACAGAGCAAAAAAATACCTGGACTTTCTGTCAGGACCTAGAAAAGCAGGCAGGAGTTCTGCCTCAGTCATTCCTGGGAGAAAATTAGGAGGGGTAGCCACAGTCATCTCTGGTGAACATTCTCAAGCCGGCACAGATGCATAATTCATACTTCATATTCTTTTTAGCAAAACCTTTAGTGGAATATGTGTTATTTATTTATTCTTTCTTTAAATCCCTATGTTATTTGGTCAGGTTTGTTTGAATTAGCTTTAAATTTGTTGTAATTTAAGAACTCAATTCAATTTTGAAGGAATTGAAAAGTAAAATTTTTTTGTGGTTATATCATATATTCTTTTGCTAGAAAAATGATGGCTGTCTTTCATCTTTAGCTTTTTCTCTGTTACAATGAGATTGTAACTAAATCAAATTTACTGACCATCAGAGGGTTTAAAGGAGAAACATGATGCACTTCTGAAATAAAAATATCAAAAATACCAATGAGAGAAAAATTCAGCATATATTTCTCCTAATCCTAAATTTTTAGTAGTGTATTTCTCTGCAAAATAAGTGATTGTTTCAGGAAATCTTGAGACTGCAACTACAGTTACTTCAATTTATTCTGCAGCTGCCTTAAGAGCTGCCTTACCCCAGAGCACGAGAGGTCAGCCAAAAGCATCAGCACTGTTTTGTGGTCTTATTACAAAAAATGGTGAATAGCTCAGGGAGTTGCTGATTGCCCTTTACTCCCACAGACTTCAGTTCTTCAGTACCTAATGGTTTTAATCTCTTCAGTCCTAATGTCTACAATTAAACTGCAAAATATTCCCCCCCTGAGTCCCATTGTTTTCCTCCATTTGGTATTCATTGATTTCCTACCCTGCTACTATCTCCCTGATTTCCAACTGAAATAAAACACAGGGAGAATCATGTTATTTTTATTTCAGTGTTGGAGTTTTATGCTACCATCACTGGCAGTGTCAGCACAGCTCTGGGAATAGATAACAGCTTTTGCCAAAGACAGAAGGGAACACTGAGAAAACCGAACAAAAATTAAGAGACAGATATTTACAAAGCAAATGACATTTCTTACAGTCATTAAGCTTATTAAAAACAAGTTCACATCAGAAACAAACTATGATTATTTATTTAAAAAAATTAAGAAAAACATCAGATGAATAGTGAGCATCAGACATGACTTGTGGGCAGCCTGATGACAAGCAGTATTGATAGTGGAATAATTAACATTACTGAGCAAAAATCAGATCAAAAGAAGTGAGTATTTCAGAACAGAAATGTTCCTTTTTCTGATATTTAGAAAGCAAGAAATCACATGGGTTCATTCAGTAAGTTCATAGACATTAATAAGGACAGCAAGTTCAGGCCTGTTCACAAACGATTTCCTTTTACAAATCTCATTTAGCAGGTGTGATGTACAGAATGCCACAACATCACACTATCTCACATTTGGACTGATAACAGTAAAATCAATAACAGGAAAATCAATATTTATTTTCATACAACAGAAATCTTGGAAAGAGCTGGGAAATTAGAGGGACTGTGAACCAGAAGCCCTTGATATACAGGAACCATCAATGGCAGCAGTATCTGTGCACAGGCACAGAGCATGGTATAATGATTCCTTACCAGTTAGTTATTTTGATAAAATTCATGCAAGAGTACTCATATGGATGATGCTGACCATTACTAACTCCTGAATGCTCTTTCTGCCTATGCTCAGAGTGTATTTGCAAAGCAATAAGCTTTACTCAGAAAGAAACATTGATCCATGAACAAGAGTATTTCAGACCCCAAATAAGTCCTTTTGTCAGTATCTAGTGTATCCTGGTGCCAAAATTTACAGTTTTATCAATACATGAATGAGCCATAAATTTACACATTTTGGAAGAGGGCAGTCATAAAGTTTAGCTAGGTAGTAGTTCAGTATGGCTGATGGAGTTGTGCTTCATCTGAAACTCCATCACAAGTCATTTTCAGGCTTCACTGATATTTGTTGAGCCCAAGCACATTATCACTGCTGGGTACCATTCTGGGAGGGATTGTACATGTCTCTCAACATGGTTTTCTTTCTTATTTTTCTGCTGTCAATGCCTCTTCTTAGTTCTGTCACAAGACTTTTTTTTCTCTATAATGGTGAGCAGGGAAAATGTATGCATTATGTCTATATAGATATATTATCATACCTCCTATATTCTGTTTTTCTCTCTCTTTAAGGTTTGAGGACCTTCTTTCCTTTTCAGTTTGGCTGTTCTAAGCAGTCTCACATTAGCATTTCTCACTTCCTCTTTAAATTTTCATTCAAGCGTTTAACTGAAAGGTGCTCATTATTTTTTTTATTTCAAGGTCTAGTCGAGTGTCAGAAATAAAGGGGAAATATCTACCAGCTCTGCAGCAGCAAAAGCCAATTTATTCCTACAAATATGATTCTCAATCTCTATTTTCTCTTTACAAGGTATTGAGACACTTATGTCACATAAATCCATCTTACTTCCACCAAGATTTTCTTACTGGGACAATGTTGCTAACTATATGAATAAAATAAACAAGGGAAACTTGGTCCACTATGCATGAAGTAATTGGATCACCATCTTGGGTTTTAAGATATCAAAATTAGTGAGAGTCTGGTAGAGAATAAAGTAGATAAAAAAGTACAAATCCTTAATATATTTTGAAGTAGTTTTGGAATAATGCAAATGTAAAATTTCATTTTTTTCTCTATAGTCCTCCCAAAAATTCTTTCAATTTGTTAGTTTGCTTGCTTTTTATTATGTAGATAGTGTAGATGGATTTGTTCAGAGAATTTGACTGCAGAAAGAAAGCAAATGAAAAATACTCTCCCTGAGGTGAATAATGAGCCTCAAAAATGGGTACTCTGAAGCACATATTTCATGAACATTACTCCTCTTCCCTTTTCTGGAAACTGCATGGCCTTTGCCTTGTATAAAAGCTGTGTGGTCTCATGACCTCAAGAGCAGTGACAGATATTTTTATGCTCTGTCTTTCAAGGAGAATGTCTTAAAAGTTAAGTATTAAAACAGGCATTAGCCCATAAGAGAAATTGACACATAAAGAAAATCTAATGAGGAACCAGAGAGATGGAAGCTAAGTATCTCTTGGAAAAAATGGAATAATAGAGTGAAAAAGACTTACCAACTTGTACTCTGAAAGATCAACACACACACTTTGGTGTAATTGAAATGTAAACGACAAAGACTATTACTGCCATCAGTTTTGTAAATTCAAATTAGATTCAGTTCTGTGGTTTCACAATTTAGGGATTGAAGTCCTTTAAACATAACATTCAGCTATTCACACCTCTAACCATTTTAATACTTAGTTTTGCCATTGATTCAGGATTACTTACATTTTACTTCTGTCTACTGTCTCTTAATTGCTTTGCTTTGGTTACCTGGCAATCTTCCTGCTTCATTTAACTATTCCAGACTCCAGTAATGAAAATGAAATAAATCCCCAAATATAATATTTTATTATAATAATTGATGGTGGTAACTGTAATAATGATGTCTACATTGATAATAATAATAACAGAATGAGGATTATAACCTGCTTTAATTTATATTATTTTATACTTGTTTCTATTCAGTCTGCCTGAAGAAGGAATATTGTTTGGCTGGTTTTTCTGTTGAACAGGTAAGTGGGGTAGATGCTCAGTCAGAAATGTCTTTCTTCTAGGCTCTACAACAAAAATCTTCTGACTTTTGACTTTAATGACTAAGATCCACTCCAGCTCTGCCTGTATCCCATGGCTGTTGACTGCTGATGATACTGACAGCCCTTCCTTTCTGTTTCTGAAAGCATCCTTGCCATAGAGGAGCTTCAGCTGAAGCTGCCACTGACTTAGTTGAAGCCCTTCATGGTCACACAAAGGTTCCACTTTTCTTTTGAGTCCAAGAAACTTAAAGAATCTTTATTTACTCCCTGCAGTTTCCAATTTCCTATTAAATATCACACTGTCCTTTTTTGTACTCTCCATAAGAACTCGGCAGTCACAAACATATTTTTATTTAGGTTTCTCAGTCACTTTGCATTAAGGATTGACAAACCACTATTGATGGCTAATACACCACAATTGGTGTGTGTGGTTGATAACTGCCCTTTTCTTTGTATTTTTATTTCCTGGGGTTTTTTTCTTTAAAAGTTTTCTATGTATTATTTCTTTTTTCTCCCATCTGCTTTCTAAATCTCCCTTAATACTGAAATATTTTTCACTAAGCTTCATTGGGAATGCTCATCATTCCAAGAAACATTTCAGATTAATTAGCCCGATTTACTAAAAGTATAGCAAACTTCCCATACTTATCAGCTTTTCTTCTTCTAAAAAAGAAAAACAGATAAAACAGTCTTTTAAGACTTTAAAGTATTCTGTAAAGATAAAATGCACCTAGAGCAAATAGTCATTAAAACATATAGATTGTATTGAAGTTATAAACATATAGTACATACACATCACGTATCTGACCTTCATTCTTTAAATTTTGATGTCAGTGTTGTATTATTGCATATACCTAATTTTTATATACATAACATGGATAACAAAAAAGCTGAGTAATTTCAAACATGCAGCTCTTTAGAATGGACTTGTGTTACTTTTTCTTACATTACACTTTTGTTCAGGTAACGCTTTTGGACCTGTAATGTGTCCCACACGTAGTATCACTATTATAAAATGAAGATTACAGTCAGTTGTACAATTACACACACATAAAAATGTTAACTATATTGTTCTTCACACAATGACTCTTCAAAATCAGCCTGCTTATAAATACACACATGCATATTTCCCACCATATACACACTTGAAAAAATATTTCTCTACCTCCAGAATTCAACTACTAGAAAAGCTGTTGTAATTTTGAAAGCTTTACTTTCAAGGAAGTTTTGCTTTCCTGCTGTCTCACATCATCTTTGACTGCTACATTCTGCTGTAGCATACAGCATACACTGTTACTCTCTACATTCATTATAGTCCACATTCTGTTAATGTGATTCAAAAGAACAGTTTAATAGGTATCAGTGAGCAGCTTTTCACCTTTTGTTTAAAAATGAAGCAACCTAGAACTGATTAACAAAACAATAATTTTTTTTCTTTTGTATGCTCCAGATGACACAAAGAAGAAGCAATCCTTAAAAATATTTTTAAAAAATATTTTTTCTCTGAAAATATTTTTTGAAACTAAAAACTACCCTGTCTTCAGTGGGTTTCCAAATGTTGAATTTTCTGCCAAGTCTTCATGCCTGAGGTATATCTACTGTATTCTTAAAAAGAGGAATATCTGACTTGTCATAAGGCATTTGTCATTCTTTGGCTTATTTGCTAAAGTTGAAGTTCTGTTAGTGTTTTTCCTGATTTTTTTGTTTGGTTTTTTTGTTTTTTGTTTTTTGTTTTTTTCAGGGCTGAGAATGATAGGAATGCAACAAAGGGGAAAAAAATTCATCTCTGTAGCCAAGATGCTCAGACAAATGCCCAAGGATGGGTCACCTGTGAGCAGTGCAGGAAAAAAAAAAAAACCTAAAAATAAAAAAAAACAAACCAAGACTACCAACCCCAACAAAAAAAACAACAAAACAAAAACAAATAACAAACCCCAAAACCAAAACACAACAAAAACCATAACCAACCAACCAAACAAAAATAAATCAAAAAACCAGAGAAAATAAAACAAATTCCCAACCCCTCTGTCCTCCTAGTTTTCATAATATGAAGCATGAAACCTTTGTTGCATACAGACTGCACACAGCAGCTGACACGTACAGCAGTATCAGGAAAGTACTCTATCACGATAATTTGTTTTGCTTAATCTCTAGGTGTGTTGAAAACAGTCCAGCTGTATACAGGATCACATTTTGAACAAACAACTCTGAAAGTTACAGACAAGGGAGTATTTTAGAGCTTTTGGGACATGAGCTGCTGTGCATATGAAAAGCCTACCCTCTAGAGCACTGTTTGCTGGCCTTTTAAATAATCATCAAGTATTATAAGCCACTCTAATTGGATTCCAGGAAAAAATTCATAATAGAAAAATTTTTCTCTAATGAATGATTTATAAAACAGACTGCAGCTTCTCTATATTTGTTTGTTATGCAGCAATCTACTTGGTCAATAATTCTTGGCCATGTTTTTTCCATGGTTAAAATTTAGGCAAATATGTATACCTTCAAGTTCCAGATGTTTTGAGCAATCATATATGACAAGTTTATGTGTTCTGAATGAATGTATCCAAATCATGTAATCAGGTTTTCAGTATAAATGAATTTGAATTCAAATTTAAAATTACTTTCCCTTAGAATTTTCAGATTTTTTTACTCACAGTGTTGGCCTGGATTGGGCTACCAGTTCTTTCCTGACTTGTCGATGTTCAATTTTAGTGACTTCCCTTCTCTTCAGGGTCCACCACTTCTAACTAACACAGAGAAAAATAAACAGGCAGCACTGGGTTCTTGCCTTCTCTAGAACTTTAAAATGCCTCCTCTCTTTCATTTAGTCCAAATCTATCTTCCTCAGACTTACTCAGTCATGTACTCACATTTAGCTCTGCAGAGAGATCTCCATTTGCTCATCCCTTTGAGTGTTTGAGGCAGTCCCAGTGAGTATCTCTTCTATGTCTGAAATTATTATTTTCTTACATACATGCATGTATCAATTCCTATGTAAAAACCCCAAAGATTTAAGACAATTTTAAATACCACAGGTATAGGGGACCAGATGAAGATGGTTGAGCAGGACAGTTTTCAGAAAAAATTACTGCTGTACTTTATCCTTTCCACAAGTCCACAAATGTGTGCCTGAAAAGACTACAAATATGTCTTAAGAAGACATTGGAGATAAAAGTAGACCAGGAAATAGAATTGTCCAATGAAGAAATGAAAATATCAAGGCAGTATAGGGCAGAAAGAGAAAGGGTAAAGGTGTAAAGAAGAGCACAGAGGCATTCAAGATTCAGTTACATGGCAGTAAAACATTGCCACAGAATTTCAACAAGAAGAGAGGGAATTGAGAAAGAACCAAGGCAATAAGGTTGCTTTTACTACAGAACACCTAACTGTGTTGGTATGTAATCCCAAAGAGCACTGCTAATCACATTGATGGGATGTGTGTGGGGCCAGAAGTGCCCTGCTTCATTACCTTCATATGGCACCTGTCAGTAGAGTTGAATGTGTGCAAGTACTGACAAAATAAGAATACAATTTGACCATATGGCTAGCATTCCATCACAATGCTGCCTTTGATCAGCCTGGGTGGAAGACAACTTGTCATCGCATCCTCTTGTCCATCCATCTGACAACACTAATCCCCTGCCATTCAAATCTGTCTTGTCCCCAGCCCAACTTCCCAGCTGCTGCTGACACAGTACACGTGTTGCTTATGCTGCTGCTCTTCCCGGAGATGATTTGTTTCTTCTGGCCTTCCTTAGACTTTCTGCTTCTTCACCAGCAGCTCTAGCTGTCTCTTTCTGTCCCCCTGTGCTTTATTCCCTTTAGTAATATTCTATTCATGCTGTTTGCATCTCTTTGGGGAGAACAGGATTCATACCAAAATGATCCAGTCCTCTTTAGGCTGTCTCCCAAATTGCTTATTTACATATGCTTGAGAGAGTGCATCTTCCCCAGTTCAATCAATTCCTAACCTCAGCAATTCCGTCATTCAGTCACACACATGGGAAGATGAGGGCTAGAGGGTTTTTTACTGCATTGTTCAGGTCTGCTTGGCACAGAATCGGTTTTACTGTATTTTGTGAAACTGCGAGGCGTCATTCAACCCATTTTTAATTAAAGGAAGAGCTTTGATTAAAGAAAAGCAAGTCTGGCAGACAGTCCTGTACAAAAAAAAAAAAAAAAAAAAAAAATCAGAGTCTTCCAAGACTTTTTTTAATGCTCTGGGTATATCATTCAAACCTCCATCACAAGGATTATGTACAAATATGAAAGCATGAGCCAATTTAAAATATCAACAAAAGTGGCATTTCTCACACTGTGACCAGTCAAACCACAAGCACTTCCTTGCTCACATCAAAGATAACTTTAAAAATTGCTCAGATGATAAGACCAATATTTTTGCTGCATTCCCTAGAACTAAACAAACTTACTTCCATCAGGATTAATCAGTATTAAAAAGTCTGCTTGGTTTAATCTATCTTGTGCGCTTCTGGCAAAGATAACTATACCCATAGTCAGCCTAAAGGTCAGATCATGGAAAAGGCAGTATTTATTTACCTCTGGGGCACTGACAACATCACTTACTGCATTTTTTCTACCTCCAGTAGCAGCTTTTTCTTGTTAGTCACTAAATGGAAGCTATTAGCAGCAGTAGAAAACTATGATTATTTTACAAAATTGAGGAAATGCATGAATAATGAAAAATGGTGGTATATGTTACCTTCAAATGCATTTAATAGCTACATTTCAATAGTATATTTACTAGATATTTGGAGTAAATCTTAGAACACACTTCACCAAAATCTAGATCATAATATATAGCAACAGAGTACAGTTTTCAAAATATGTTGACTCATGATCTGTTCAAAAGTTCTAATTTTCTTTTAAAACAGTGTATCTGAAATTATGACCAATAAATACCAATGGTATGCCTTCATTAAGGAACAGACCCATATCCTTACCTTTGAATCTGATAGCTAGAAGGTAGCATTCTTCTTACAAGGAAGACTTCATATATAGAGATATATAGATATATAGATAGATATAGATATAGATGATATAGATACAGATAGACATAGATATAGATAGATATGTATTTATTTATATTCATTTATCTATGTCATTTTGTCTATAGATACGATATGTAGGATAACTATGGATAAAACAGATCTAGAAATATTTGAAAATATCTAGGTCAGAAATAGATCTAGATAAAATAACTAGACAGATAAATAACTGGAAATTTATTTATAAATCACTTTAGTCAATTATTTAAAATTATGTAAGTCTGGGTCCTTTCTCAGTCTAAGATTTGGATGTAATTTAACATTTAGGAGAAGGCAGAGAGTACTGGCCATAGCACATTGACACCATCCATTTGGTGACCCTGATTTTTCTAAGACAATTGAGTTATATGTAGTAGATAATTTGTTTTTCTAAAGTGAAAAGTTAATTAATCAGATAGGCCAAATCTTTCTCCCACTTAGATACATCAAGTTCTGTAAACATTTCTGAGCAAAATTTCACGTACACAAACAGCATTTGATTTCACAAATGTTTCTTACTCCTTACTTACAGCAAGAAGTGTCTCTACAAAGAAACCACACTTCTTATAAACAAAGATGTATTTTTCCTTTTGATCTAATGTCTCCAGAAGCAGTTAACCTCCTACAACCATGAAAATTGATAATGTGATTCACTCTGGACTCACAAATATAAATAATTTAAACTAAATTTTGAGTGGAATCAAGGTCAAAAAAACCGAATTTAAATGTCATATAAATGAGCAAGAATATTCCTTATTTCTGAAATAAAATCAGTAGAGTAGTGGAGGAGATGGTTAAAACACTTTCAATTTTTTTTTTTCAAAGTCTGGAGCTACTGAGGTATTTATAAAGTCCTGGCTATTTTGGCAGATTCACAACCACCGGAAATGTGTGTTATATTTCAGTGGGGGTTTAAAATCGTATAATAAATTGTTACGTCATGTTTCAAAACTGTCAAAAATATTTCAATGGATATGCCATTAGCAATAATATCTCCTCTTTAAAGGACCCTGACTAACAGGAGAGATCAGCTCATATGGCAAAATTAAGTGTTGTGGGTTTGAGCAGTTAACAGGTGGACTAATTAAGATCAAATGGTTTCTCTGGTATAACTGATAACTATGCTAATAAGAAAATAGATATAACTTTACAAAGGGAATAATATATTGGCAGTGTTGGTGAACCGCACTTCCCAAAGTGATAAACAACAGGGAGGAAAATTAATCATAAAATCATGGAATGTTAAGGGCCTGGAATCTTAAGTGAATGGAATGGACCTTAAACATCATCTAGTCCCAACCCCTCCCTGTTATGGGCAGGGACATCTCCCACTAGAGCAGGTTGCTCAAGGCTTTTTCCAATGTGGCTGTAAATACTTCCAGAGTTGGGTCACACACAACCTCCCTAGGCAGCCTGTTCCAGTGTCTCACCACCCCCAAAGTAAAGAATTTCTTCCTAATATCTAACCTAAATTTCCCCTCTTTCAGTTTGTACCCATTACTCCTTGATCTATCACTACAATTCCTGATGAGTCCCTCTCTGGCATCTCTGTAGGCCTCCTTAAGATATTGGAAGGTTGCTGTGAGGTATCCACACAACCTCCCCTTCTCCAGGTAGAACAGGTCCAACTTTCTCAGCCAGTGTTTTATGGAAGGTGCTCCAGCACTATTATCTTTTTCCTGACCTCCTCTAGACTTGCTCCAACCATTCCATGTTCTTATGCTGGGGGCACGAGAACTGTACCCAATACTCCAGGTGGGGTCTCACCAGAGCACAACAGAGCGTGAGTATCCACCCTTTGAACTGCTGGCCTCACTCCTTTTGATGCAAGCAAGGATTTAATTGGCTTTCTGTGAGCTCACACTGCTGGCTTGCAGTGAGTTTTTAATCAACCATCAGCCCCAAGTCACTTTCCACCAAACATATAAGCGTGCCTGGGATTGCCACCTTGTACTTCACCTTGTTGAACTTCACAAGGTTTGCACAGGTCCACCTCTCAAGACTGTTCAGGTCCATCTGGATGGCCTCCATTCCCTCCAGCATGTTGTCTGCACCACACAGCTTGGTGTTATCAGCATATCTGATGAGGGTGTGCTGAATCCCACTGTTCATGTTGCCAACAAAGGTGCTGAACAGCACTGGCTCCAGTACCGACCTCTGAGGGACACCACTTTTCACCAGTCTCTGCATGGACAATGAGCCATTATCACAATGGGATGTGCACAATGAAGTGCACCAATCTGAAACCGCCTGCAGACAAAATGCAAGTGTAAACAACAGAAATTACATAGTTTGTATAAATCAGAGGGGTGATTCCTATACACTGGAAAAGTGTACAGCAAAAGAGCAGGGATCAAATTCATTTCTGAGCTTCACTTGCCAGAGGTAGTCAGGGTTACGTAAGCTTGATGATAGTTGTATGATGTTACACAGGCCAGCATTCTCTGTATACTTTTATGTGCTGAATCTACTACAGTGACTGGCAGTCATTTGTCCAAGCCAGGGGGAATGCAGCTTGCTATAGTTGTCTGTCTGTTTATTATGAAGATGCCATGATTTCTAGTACTTGGAAGGCCTTCAAATTATCTGTACTAGGATAAGGGAAACAACAGAATGCAAATGAGCAAGAAAAGCAATAAAGTAAAAAGTTTATCCAAAGAGCTACTTGTTTTTTTCTTTTTCTTTTCTTTTTCTTTTCTTTTTCTTTTTCTTTTTCTTTTCTTTTTCTTTTTCTTTTTCTTTTTCTTTTTCTTTTTCTTTTTCTTTTTCTTTTTCTTTTTCTTTTTCTTTTTCTTTTTCTTTTTCTTTTTCCTTTTCTTTTTCTTTTTCTTTTTCTTTTTCTTTTTCTTTTTCTTTCTTTTTCTTTTTCTTTTTCTTTTTCTTTTTCTTTTTCTTTTTCTTTTTCTTTTTCTTTTTCTTTTTCTTTTTCTTCTTTTTCTTTTTCTTCTTTTTCTTTTTCTTTTGCTTTTTCTTTTGCTTTTTCTTTTGCTTTTTCTTTTGCTTTTTCTCTTTTGCTTTTCTTTCTTCTTTTTTCCTTTTATTTCTCTTTTTTCCTTTTCCTTTTCCTTTTCCTTTTCCTTTTCCTCTTTTTTTTTGTTTTCCCTTTCCTTTTTTTTTGTTTGCTTCTGAAGCTTAACGACATTTAAGAAAGGGTGGAAATGTAGTAGGGAAATGGAAGTGAGAAAATGGCCAGAATGCTGAGGTCGGTGGTCCTGCTGTCAGGGGTTTGGAATCAGAGACCAAGGATGGGTGCCTGAGGAGGGGAACATAAGGTTTGAACTTTGGAGGAGCAGACACTGAGCCAGTCACCAGCTGCAGCAGAATATGACCTATACCAGTACATCAGCAGTCGAAGATGCAGCTTAGAGCTCCTGAGAAGGAAGGTCTAGGCTTTATTCATGACTACTTAAGTCCCAGAAGGCTGGTTTTGAAAATTGTAATTTCACTGCTGTTTAATATTCATTAATGCTTAAAGCAATGACAAGAACTATGTACATATTATAAATATATAGATTAAGATAGAGAATCTTTTATGTCTATTAATTTCCTTCCCCAAGGACATAAAACCCAATTTTTAATGCCTAATGTTCCTGAATACTTGGAAATCACATTAACAGTTTCAGAAGGGCTTCAACATTAAATAAATTTAAGAGAAGTTTTAGTTTCTCTGTATCACCATACGTCCTTGTTAAGAAAAAAAAAGGAAAGAATATAAAAGTAAGTTCATTTCATTTGGTTTTCTTGACTAACGCTTTTTTTCTTATGCAAGAATATATTTATTCTTCTTTTAACATGCTGTATCTGTTGCACTGATTAAAAGTGCACAGTAGCACAATATAATACACTTTTATTTTGATAAATACATGCATAGATAATAATTTCATTATCTATACATAAATAATATATAAACTACAATATTTCCATCATATAGCACACAACAAAGACAGATAAATATGAAAACACTAACCTATTTTGTTCTAATTGCATTTAAGGAAGGTCTGCTTCACGCTTTTGGCTAAGCATTGATTCCTCATGTGACTTCTAGTTGCTATTCCTACTAATCAATAGGTTCTTGCACCCATTTCTGACCCTTTGCTAAGTGCATAACCTAGTAGTACATGAACTAGCTCTATACATCCTGAGTAATCTGTGCTGGTTTCTGAGCACAATGTTCCTCTTCTGTTTCCCTTCTGTGGAGTATCCTTTTACTAGAAAAAAAAAGTTTTAAGCAAAAAAATGAACAAAAAACAAAAAGCCAAAACTGAATGCATTCAATCTGCTTGGGATAGAGTTGTTTTCATATTAGCCCATATGGTGCTGCGTTCTGGATTTGTGACTAAACCAGTGTTGATAAAGCACCAATATTTTGGCTACTGCTGAGCAATGCTTACTTAGCATCAACCTTTTCTCTTTTTCCCACCTTACCTTACAGTGAGGAAGCTGGGAGAGAACAAGGTTTTGGGAAAGCTCACAACGAGGACAGCTTATATGAATCCAAAGGGATATCCTGACATCATATACCATATGATGCTAGACTCAGCAAAAACATCTCAGACAAGGGATAAGGAAGGAGAGATATTTGTGGTTATCATGTTTGTCTTCCCAAGTAATCATTATACAAGGAAGTATCCGTGGAAGTATCAATTCTTCAGGAATTTGTCAGCAACCATGTGTATCTCGACTTTTAATGCTATATATCTAAGACTGCACCTGGACTTTTGCTCAAAACTTGTCTAATGTCTGTGGGTATGGGGAGAAAATTGCCTGGTGATGAGAAATAATGAATAAATTCCTTGTTTTGCTTTGCTTACACATGCAGCTTTATTTCACTTATTAAACTGTCTTTATCTATACCCAAATTTTTCAGGTTTTGTTCTTCCACTTCTTTCCACCATCCTGCTGAGGGGCAAGATAGCAAGCAGCTGTGATGGTCAACCCACCACACAGAATGACATTAATAGGGCTGACAGATATTTATGGATTGGCATCTTTGAGTTCAGTTATATTTGTTAAAGACAGGCCAAAAACAGTGCTCTAATTTGCACTGAGAATTACCACATGTGGTTATGCCACTATGCCAACTATACTCCTGCAGGCTGTGCTATTGAAACTTCATTTAAAAAGTATGTTTCACTCTATGTCTTGGGAATGGGGATAACAACCTGGCAAACTGTTAAAGCTGTCTAATTTAGGCATTACCACCTATCATTATACAGGTCTTTCTTAACAAACCTATACCCTTGTTAAAATACTCCTAGTAAAACTTGTGAAACTGCGAGCTTGCTGAATGAGATGGTTCAAGAATACTACCTGGAAATCAGAAGTAAAGTTTTGTTAGAAAAAGGAGATGCATAGGAGAACCACCAGATTAGGAATTTCCAAACATGGGTTACCTGCATAGTATTGAAGTATTATACTTTTTTTTTGACTCTTAGCTGAAGAAATACAGAACTCTTCAGTCTATCCTAACAGGTCTCATGGTATGTAGCAGATCCTGAAATATTAATTTATGAAGATGGAACAGCTGAACACTTATAGGAAATAAGTGGGATAAGAAGCTTGACAAAGAAAATGTAAATTTATGTATGTAATTTTTGTGGTCATCACTTTCCAAAAAAAGTGCAGAAACAATAGTGCTCTGCTATTACAAGATCCATTTCAATGATCAGAACAGCTTTTTAGTTACATTATCAATTGTGTAATAATGATCTTAGCTTGGGAGGGATCTCAGTTATTTATTCAATGATTAACTGAGATATTCAACATTTTGAGCAACAATTGGCAATATTTGGAGCTTTCTTGTGGTGCATCCAGAGTAGCCACCAACTCAAAGCTCTTCATATCTGTCTAATAATTTCTCACAGATGATCCTAAGATGTTTCTTTAAATGAAGAGCCTGTTGATTACAGATGGTTAAACCAAACAGTGCAAACATGTCCAAGCAAGAAAAAGAAACAATGAAGGCTGCTTATCATGCAGTGCTCAATTTGTGCTGAGGTTATGTATCCTCTTTTCAAGCATTCAAATAATATAATTGAGAGTATACATGACATCTCTGTCCACAGACCTCCCAAGAGAAGTAAGTAACACCTATTTCTGGTTGACAAGATCATCTCACTTTTTCTGAGCTTCAACATGGTTTTAACAGCTTTTTTTGTAATGTCGAGGGTGGTAAGGTAAACTTCTCTTTATCCTTATCTGCAGGAACTGAAAGATATCTGAACTGGCTGCATAACCTCTGTTTTAGTCAGAGAACTGGAATAAAAGTAGAGCACTCTTGGAAAAAGCATGCTGATATCTGTAGTCCTCAGTCCATAGAAATTCTTCCCAGTTTCTGACCCACTAAACCAGTAACATAAACTGTATTGCAATGGTTTACTGGTTGATTTTTTATTTACTTGTCAAGGAAAATGCTAACTAATAGAACTCAAGTACAAACGTGGTAGAGATAGAAAACCAGAGTAGAAACCTAACCTCACACCCTAATTGCTGTGAATATCCTCATGGGAATAATCTTCAGGAGCATTATTGCTCCTAAGGGGAAAATTCCTCTCAGGTTGCTAATAAAGCAATAAACATATCACTTCTTAATTCATGAACAACGTTAATATATTGTGTATATATTGGTTTTTGATGATGTTTTAAAGCTTACATGTGGACATGTTCTCAAAATTTTTTCCATGTCTGTAGGTACAGGTGCCAGGTGGAATCAAATTTCAGAAAGCTGAGAATTAACTGGTGAAGAAGGTCTAAAGATCAGGGCTAGAATTGCAACAAATTCTAAATTTTATAGATGCTATATAATAATCAGAGATAATACTATCTTTTTGTCCATTGTGACACACTAAATTGACGTTCTGCCTTGATACAAAAAAAAAGTGTATTATAATTAACAAAATGTTCTATATTATATTTTTGTTCTATTCTTGCAAGGATACTCATTGTCACACAGCATAAACTTCACAAAACTTCACATAAACGTCACAAAATTAGAGGTTGAATTTTGTAGCAAAGTTAGAATTTTTTCACACATACAAAAAAGAATCATGGGTACAGTTTGTTTTATTGCATTCTAATGCAATAATGATTTTGACAAACTCTGCAATTTATTTTTTATTTAACGCCATCTATGGTCACCATTTTTTAAATTTTCTGACCTGCAGCATTCTACTAAGGCATCTTTACTTGCATTCAAATGGATATGTAGCAATTGTGCTCAAAGAAAACTAGTAAATACTATATTTATCCTTCTGCAACATGTGTAGGTACTTACATGCTACTATACTCAAGATGAAAAAAGGAAGTATAAATACTCAAACTAATAAATATTTCCAAGAGATTTAAATTAATTATAACATTTTCAGAATCCCTGGAAAATGGGAGACAAAATGAAGTTTGTATTGATTCAGAAAGTAATTTGGGATACTCTGGAAAATAAACATGCTAGTCTGTGGTGAGCTTAACCATTTTCTGCAATATAAGTGTCTATTAAAAGTATTTAAATTAACCATTGTTTGCAAAAAAAAACCATGAAAGAAACTGCACTATAAGGGTTTTTTTTCTTTATGATTTAATTATATAGAGGAACAATGCTTCAGACACTTTGTTTTAAATTTGATGGCGTCAACGGGCAGTATTAGTTTGTTACTAATTACAGTCTTGGACTAGTTCTAGAACTAACTTTGTAGGGAGAGTAATTTCAGAGTCAATAGCATCAAGAATGTATCATGTCAGAAACATTCTTTGTGAACTACTCTTCTCTATCAACTGTCATTAGTCAAAAGTATGCATTTGGTCAAACTTTAAAACATCCAAGTGGCACTGAGTCTGTTCAAATAATGAACAATTTCTCAATAATTACTTGTAGAAATACACATATCAACTGGTATTTTAATTTCCACTTTTTTCATGCAAAAGTCATGTTTTGATAATCTTATCCTACATACAGATATTAAAATCAGAATATTCTATCTACATATCTTCCAATGCAAAGCAAAATTTCCAGTTATTGTTGTCAACATAGGAATCTCTCCCTTTAATTTAAAAAAATTAAAGGAACTACTGCTGAAATAGACAAACATAACAATAGATAAGATTAAACAGATATTTGTGAAACCCTTTACCCAAACAAAGGAGTGGCAATAACAAAATAAGGAAAAAATCTTGCAAAAGTTTATTATTATTATTATTATTATTATTATTAATTATTTTTATTATTATTATTTTGTTTTACTGAATAACTTAATGGCAATTGGATTGGGTGTCCCTTCACCTGAGGCACAGAATTTTACAGATTTCTTCCTAAATAACCCTTTACTAATATAACCGCTAGATTAAAAATCAATTTTTACCCATTCTCATAAAGCAATATCTTTAACTAAAGAATAAATCAGAGGCATTTGGGACATAAAAATATAAATAAACTCTGCTGAAGGTAAAAGTGCTTTCCATACTTTTCAGTTCTCTAAAGAGACAAAAGCATTTCAGTAGTATATGTTGTCATTAACATCCACTGTCTTTGGCCCTTATTAAAGTATTAGAAGACTGAATAATATAAGTCCTTTCTATACGAGGATTTGAGAGATGATGTTCACCAAGTTTTAAATGGGCCAAATAATAGTACTTCTGCAAATCCCTTGGGGACCATTCCTAGTTTTGGAATTCTCACTGCTAATGCCTACTTTTTTTTCCTCACTGCAAAATTTTAATTTAATGATTTATTCACATTACCATCAGCACATGGAAAAAAAAATATTTTCCATATAACTGTCAGGTAATTTTTTTTTTTTTATGGCAGGGCGGATGATCATGCTTTTAAAAAAGAAAAATCACCAAAGAAGTTGCATAAAAAATTATCTATTGATAAACAAACAGCAAAAGCAGAAACCACACTAGAATTACACAGCCTGTCCTATGAGGGTGCCTGATCCTTTAAAAGCCTTTAATCAGGTAGCCCTGTCTATCTCAAACTTCAATCTCTTCTACAGACTTCCCAAGATCCATAAATTGCCTACTTAAAGATCTCATATCCACTCAGGTGAGCTTGGATGAGCTTTACAGTAGCCCAGGGTCTATCAAAAAGAAAGTAAAATTTTGAAAGTAAAATCACCAGGAGCTCAACTAAATTATGCAATTTTCATTCACAGTCTCCCTATGTTTGTATTTTTCTTCCAGATTCATGGAAGCCTCCTAAACCCCCTGCACACAGGACGTCAAAGGCTATCTCTGGAAAAAATTTGGTTGTATAGGAAGATGAGGAAGCGACCAGAAGGATGCTGGAGGGTGAAGGCATGTTTCCTCTCCAGCTGTGTGAATGTCTTTACCTTTCACTACCTGTTCTATAACTGTTACAGGAATAGCCACTCTATACTAGTATTTTATTTTCTGTACTCTTTAACATACTTTATTTAGCAAACTTTCACAATGCTCATGTCATGCTTTTAAGCCTTTTGCTGACTACTTGCAATGAATCACTTGGACTTCATTTTGTGCATCTTCTTTCTTATTACAAATGCATTATTTCTTCAAGCCTCTCATCCTTTCCTAAGCCTCTTAGCTTCCTGTTGATTTAATTCCTGATATCTGTGGATATCACTTTTCCATTCAATGAAAAGCAAATTATTTACTTAAAACAAATGCATTTATCACTGGTTACTACAGGTTCACACAAGCCAAAGAGCAATAGAAACTAAGAATATGAATTGCTAAGACTTAGTTTGCTATAAAATAATTCCTTTTTTTGAAAAGATGCAGTAAAATATAGATCTATAAGTGCTGCCAGGAAAATTGTCAGCACACCAAGAACACTTTGGGTGCAGGGTTTTTCAGGCGAGATAGATCACTGTCTGCAGATGTAACCTAAAGGAGACAGTTTCTTCAAAAAGCAAAACGTTTTCTCTTCCTTATTATGAAGAAAAGAAAACAGGGAGAAAGGACCTCTAGCATTTTCTACCTACCAGCGGGAGACATTTCATATAAAACATCAAAGACAATACAGTCTTCAGTACATTTACAGAGTCTCTTGCATTTTCCTCTGGGGAAAAAAGCCAAAACCCAACAATTCTAGAATTTTCATTTCATTTTGCATAAAACTCACTAAATTGCACTTCGAAGTCTTCCTTATATTTCAGCTTTTTTGAATTATCCTCCTGGGATACTATTATTTCCAACCAGAAACACAATTTTCATCTACTGTGGCCATTATCTGGTGTTTTCTCAGTAATCCATTCCCTCCTTATTTTACCTACCACAACATATGACTTTAATCCTGCCCTAGCTGTCTAGTTTTTCTTTTTACTAGCATGATTCCAATATATATTTTTACAGCAGATTTCCACAGTGATTTTTTTTTAATTTCTTATGTATTCTACAGAGATTTTTAAAAAGTTCTATAAAGTAGCAGTTATTTAACTCTGGGCAAAAAATGGCTATCATATGCAGAGATGTAGAGAATTTCACTGTTAAGCAGTAATCAGTTTGCAGATGTTTTGCATCATTTCATGCCATGCTTTAGAGGTCAAAAGAAAAAAAAGGGAAAACGAAAAGAAAAAATGGGAAATTTTTGTATTTCTGTATATAATAATGGACCTGAATAAATGAGGTCCATTATTTAGAGAAAATGCAATCTTCAGATCTCATGCAAAACTGTAAATAACCTCAAAACAAGATGGCTCCTCTTTATGATACCACTGGTGTCATAAACAAAAAAGACAACAACTAGAAGATCAACAAAAATACAAGTAAAAAAGTAGCTTGCATATTTCATGTTGGATTCAGCTTGTATACATTTTTTAACTGATGCTTACAGATTTAAATGGCACAATTAATTTTAGTCTTAAAAGAGTCATGAGAACATCCAACAAGGTTATTAAGTCTACCTGTAGCATGAGCAGTTTTAAATGGCCATCAAAATAATACATGGAGAGTTATGAAATAACTGAATGAAATTTTATAGTCCATATTGTGCAGGAAGTCAGATTATATGATTGTAATGGTTGCTCTGAGGCCAAAATTTACAAATCTAAGAAAAAATAAAATTATTGGTTTGAGCATGTAGGAAAGCCTCAAGACTGATAAAAGGTAGAAAATGGCACAGTAATTTCAAAAGAAATGGTTTCCTAAGTATTTTAAACTCATTTGGAACTCTAAACTAATCCTCAATATCACATCAAATTACCATAATTGGTCTTGTTATCTTACCCTAACAAAAACAGATACTTCCAAAGACAGGTCCAGAACCTTTTGTAGGGGCTATTGTTTTGTATTCTTCCACCTCTGAAACTGTCCACTGATAAAAGGGAGGAATATATGAGAACAAAAAAATCTATAGCCTGTGGAAAATACTGAAATATAAAAGTGTTGACTTCCAACATCACACTGCTAGAGGTGAATAATGTACACTCTTTTGGAAATAAATTTTTTTTGGTTTGCAGTTTTTGATGTCTTATATTTTTGAGTTTTTTTAGAAATGTACCATGAAACATAGATAAGTTTTTGGCTTTTTTTTTTTTCCAGTTGCTAACAATTCTGTACTTGGAAGCTGAGGTTTGCTGAAATACAAAGAAAAAAAATAGATTGGTAGTTTTTCAAAGCTGCTCAGAGCTTTGTAATGCTAAAATAAGGTCTAATTTTTATGATTTGAAGTGTATTTCAATGTAACTAAATTCAGAGCCCAAAGCTATAAACCTTGGAGTATTTTCTACACACTCACAAAACATGCTTTCCTGCCCTGTAGTAACCTATCAGGCTTAGCATAAGCTTCTCTTATTGAGCCACCCATGTTACAACAGCTTTGCAGCTCTAATTTCTGGTTACAAATTTGCATTAGAGCTAAGTAATTCATTAAAGTTTGATTTTATTTTCTTTTTATTAGACAGAAGGCAAAGGGGCCCATCTGCAGATGTTGAGACACTATCAAAGGAAACAGCCAGATCTGACATTTCTTATTTGAAAAACAGCAGTTGCTTTAGGAATTCATTTAATCTGGGAGTAAGACGGAATCCCTGATCTTGTTTTCCTAAAAATTCATTAGCATTTTAAGACACCAAGTTAAGTTCTGATTGCCAAGTACTGGGGAAAATTAGAGGTCTTCAGTTCAAAAACTGCTATTCACAGAAGTCTGTGACATCTGAGAGAAGATGGCACATTCTTAAAGTAAGACATTTACACAAGTCCTTAAAACCCCACATTTTTAGAGTGTTGAGTGAATTTGCTTTTGGAAGATTGTAGACATACTCCCAGTGTTTTGATTCATTAGCCACAGCTCTCTGCCTTCTGCAATCCAAAGAGATTTAGCTTCTTGATACCAAGTATGCCTATTCTTTAAATTCAAAAGTCCTTTTTAATTTTTTTTTCAGCATTCACTCTCTCTCTCCATAGCAACAAGCATACCTGTGCAAAACCAGGGAAGTATCCTAATATTCAAAATACTCTTCTTTTACTGAGTCTGTTTTTGTCATCCTTTAGCATTCTATATTTTAGAACCTTTATGGATTCCCTCAAAGGCAGTTCTTTAGATTTCTAAAGATGGCAGATACATATCTACTAGAAAACTCATAAATTTCCTGATGTCATTAGCTCAAGCTTACATAAACAGAAGGAACCAGAAAAAGCAAAGAAAAAATAATAGCTTTCAAGTAGCATTTTAATTTCATATTACTCAAATTCCATACTTCTGCCTGATAGGTCTTAAGTGGACAGAGAAGTAGTTTAGATTGAACAGAGCTTACTTAGTGAGTTATACAGCCCAGTTTATAAAGATACTTGACTTAGTGAAGAAATAAATGGCATTCCATATTTAAATAGTTTCACATTTACATTTCATTTTTTTTTTCAGAGTGTGAGACCAGTTGTTCCACAGGAGAAATCCATAACTGTTACATATTTAATGAAAAACAAAAGCTTGGAAATTTGACTTTGGGAACTACATAAAAATATATTTTACATATGTATATTCAGAGGCAGTTATAGGGAAATGATATCCAGAAAAGTCAAACACTCTGTTACAACATAGCCTTAATATAAACTCATAGGCAGCATTGTTTTTCCCTCAGGAATACTGTGAGAAAACTTATACTGCTAAAGTAATCCTTTAAAAACGTGGAAAAAAAGAAGCAATAATTAAAATTTTTTAAAAATTGAAAAATATGCAATAACAGAATTTTGGAGGGGTAATTCATGCAGGGTTCTGCTTCTCAACTGTTATTAAAATTATAGAAAGTATTAGTAAAATATTAATGTAATAAATATTTCACCAGAAGAAAACCTGTGCAAAAATACTGTATATATGAGAATGAAGGATTGAAGTAAATATGGATAGTGAAGAGCATTTTAGCTCTCTTCCTTGTCCTTCTCCTCATTGCTTCAGTAGGTATAAAATTCCCTTGATGGATGGAAAAAAACTACTTGGAAAATAATGTAAATATTCACCTCCTTCTTTCTAATAAAAGAAATGTTATTTGGCAAGGGTAATCAATTTATCATTAATCAAATTTCGATTGTACAATTTAGCACACCTAAATTTGATAATAAAAAAAGAAATCAGAGCCTTGTCATGCATGGAAATGAACTTGTAAATCTAAAAAAAATGAAACAAAAATAAAATTTAGAATTTTTTTTCATGTATGCATTTCATCTCAGTGCCCTAATTTTTGTTTTCTACTGCTCTCTATGTTTCATAATAAAAATATGCTTTCTAACATGGTCAGTGAAAAAACAGTTCAAGGGAGAAATCTCAAATTTAGAAACCAGACTTTTGGTCAATTTTTTCCCAGGGGAAAAATTGTTGTATTCATTGGGACTGCTTTATGGCAGAAGTTATCTAAATATCTAAAGGAAGACAAAGAAAAAAAAATCTAATGGGAAAATAATGCAACAGAAAAATCAACAGCTAGAATAATTTTTCTTTTTGTTATAGTCAACTCTGTGCTGAAGGACAATGATGGGTTCTGTCTCCCACCCTTTGCAAGGAACTGCTCCTGTCCTTGGAGAGTAGCAAATATTAGAGGTCTTTCCTCATGTCTTTGTCCCTGACTTGTCCCCATACAGACCACCTCTCCGTTAGAGTATTATACCATAAGGAAAATGCAGAAGAAATGGTTTTAACTGCATTCATTTGGACACTGGCAAAACAAAAGAAGGAATGGAAAGCACATTTTAAAATATCTTAAATATTTATATATGGAGAATATATTTTTAAGTTTCTGAAAACTTTATATCAGATTTTTTTTCTTTAATAAGACTAAATGACAGTAACTGGGGAAAAAAATCTAGCGACACCTATTTTGTTGCAGAAAAAAACCCAGGAAATAAACACAGTCTTGGCATTCAAGAAGAAATGAGAGGTATTGAGAAATAAGTAGAAGCATACACAGACTTTGGTGGATTTTGTAGCACAAAACTTTTATTGGAGCAAAGCAAACTCATAAATGTTCCACAATATTTAATGAATACATGCATTCAAGTGAGTTTGCACTATCACTTAGTGAATATATTTAAATATTGAAGAAATATAGAAACCTCATACTTGGATTAAGAATGGGGTTCTGAACTAAATATGCTTTCAGAATTTTTACAGAAACATTTAATACGTAATTCTTTTCCCTTTTGCCTAGACTTTGCAGCTTTGCTGTCAGGGCTGCAAAGACAAACCAGCCTGTGGCCTGAAAAATGTCCTGACAAAGATGAAAGGGCTTCTTCTGTAGAGCTGTGTTAAATCAAATGTGAGACACATAAATGTGGGGTGCGGGGTTGGGGGTGGAAGTGGGGAGTAGAAGAAGGCTTTTATGTCTTAATATGTCTTTTCTGGACACCAACACTTATATATGAGCTCAAACAAACAATTGTCTGTAGCCAGGTACCTTTCATAAATGGAAAAAAAATAATTGTAGCTATTAGACTCAGCTTCTGTCCCAAAGGATGCTTCTTTAATCTCACCTGCCCAGCTTTGCTGGAAATAAAACAGCCCCGATCACCCTTCATGTTTGGAAAATGTAATGATCATGTTTGACATACTAAAAATTGTATTTCTTGTTAAGAATCAGTGATTTAATTTTTTCTTTCCACTTAATGTAAGATTACTAAATACAGCCATGGACACTTTGATAACTTATGTTGAAATCTCTCAAAGATCTCTCAAGTAGTTCAGAAGCTTAATATATACATCTTAAACTTTCTTTAAGCATGAGCAAAAGGGTTTCCAAAGCAAATTAAGCTTGCTGTAAGGAATATTTTGGGGAAAAGAACGTTTTGATTCATTCAAGTTTATTTGAATTCTTTTGGGAAACTATTTTCCTTGCATGCAGTGAGATCATTTTGACATAGATTTTTTCTTTTTTCTTTTTTTAAATGAATGTATCAAAAACTTTAATCCTGTCCCTTGACTCTGCAATGAAATAAGACTTTTGTTTTTGAATGTGGTGTGCATTACATTACTAAAATGGCACCCTTTTTTAAAGAACACTTTGCATCTGTATCCCTATTTCCTTCCTAATGAATCTTAATTTATTTCATTGTAGATATACTATAAATTCATCTCTCACTAATTCTGGAACTGTTGTGGATGTATTGAAAAATATTCTGTGAGATATCAGAAGTATTAAAAATTACAGTAATGGAAATCCTTATGGGTGTGTCAATTCTTATTACGTGTGAGCACTAAATTTTGAGGTGAGTCATAACAAGTTTGATGTAGTGATGATTGTCTCTATTCAGTCTGGATTCTTTTTTTCTTCAGTTCTCAATCAAATTACCTTTAATTTCTGTTAGCGACTTATGATGTATCACTATCAAGTAAGAATCAGAAGAACAGAAAACAAAACAAATGAAAAAGACAGAAGGATAAAACTTCCCCAGTGACAGTGGAAATACAATGGTTGTGTTTTGATGGATAAACAGAATTATGAGGTTGTGTTTAACGTCCATTCACCTACATTAAAAAATCGGCTATTCTTAGTAAGAATTCCGCATTGCGTCTGAACACAGACACACAGAAAATGTACTAACTTTAACTCCTTCAGGAGAGAAGTTATAATTTCACAGATTCATAATAAGATTACACAGGTAATGTTTCCACCACAACAGTGATGTCATGTAAAATGTCTATTCAATCTGCTGTAAGCAATACAAGCAGTATAAGTATACTCCATAAGGAATAGGCATGTCTAGAATTTGTAAGGAGAAATATTTGAGCTGCTTCTTCCTATTCTGAGAACTCCAAAATAGATAATAAGGATAGGGGACAGTATTAGCCAGGATGTAAAGACATTGAATTTGTCTAGTGGCTGTCCACAGGCAAAATATGACAAAACCAGAACACAAACATGGTTTTGTACCCAGGCTACATTATATGAACAAGCTGTCATAAGAAACAGCCCTTGCCTACTGTCAATATGTTTAAAAAATAACCATGCTGAATTCCAGTTCAAGACTTGAAAAACAATGTCAGATTCAGCTTGCTGTCCTGTGATTACAAAACAGAATTATTTTGGAGCCTGATAGTTACCTGCATAATTACCTTGCTACCAGGCCTTAATGCTATCCTAATTAAAATATTTTATTCACTAAATATAAAAATCTGAAGACTAATTAACACAGTTTTAAAAATTCAGAACAAGTTTCTCAGACAAGACTTTAAGCTGCTGAAATTCTTGAGATTTATGATCAGTCTTTCTATGATTTGTTTTCTGATAAACTTAAATTTAAAGTAATTTAAAAGTAAGTTTTCATAGAAGTCCATATTTGCTACTGTCACTTTTGAGGAACAACTTCAAAACAATGATCCTATTAGCTGAATATGCTTAGCTGCATTTTAAAAGAGAGCAATATCCACTGTTTATTGTCAATAAATATAATTTCTGCAGGGATTTCTAACTTTTCAGATGATAAAGGGAAAACAGAGTTTCTAATTCTGCACAATCTTGTACTTTGTTCTCTCATTACAACAGATGAGATTTTGGAAAGGAGAAAGGTGATTTTGTTTTATATTAAAATAGTTGATCACATAACATGTAAATTTATGTATAATTAATTCCAAGGAAACTGATTTTTTTAAACTCAACCTGAAACATACTATATGCAATAATGAGAAAAGTGACCACATTAATACTTCAGAAAAAAAATTGAACTTGGCAAAATTTCTCAATAACTCAAGAACAGTGGAGAAAGAGATGAAATAATCTCTTTGAGACTAAAGATTGAATATTGTGCCTTAACTTTTAATATTTGAGTGTATTCTAAAACCCACAGTAACAATTTAAGAGTTAATATTTGATGAGGCATTACTGATCCTCATGTAATTTGGAAGTACCTTTATACTTGTGATACTTCCACACTATAATGTACCTTATTCAAGTGATAATGATGTAAAAAATATTTGCAATAGGCATCAACAATGCAAAAGTGTCCTATATGGGTGATCTCAAAATCCATTTGGTGTACTTTCTTCAGCTTTAGCAATGGTACTAGAAACAGATGTTAATTCTGCCACTGAGTTACACAGGTTACTGGACAGCCTCAGGGCCTTGCCATCTGCCATTCATATTTTGGACAGAATGTATTTTTATATCCCGCTCATAGGGCACCCGCTTTCTTCAGCAAGAAAATAAATGCTAAACTTTGCCTTAGGAAACATTGCTTGAATATTTTCAGCATTACAAACTAAATCATTAGAAGATGCCCTCATCCATGTCGTCTATAAAAACATTAAATAGAACTGTACTGTGACCAGTTCTATTTAATATTTTTATAGATGACATGGATAAGGGTATTGAGTCCTTCATTAGTAAATTTGCAGATGACACTAAGCTGGGAGCTTGTGTTGATCTGTTGGATGGAAGAAGGGCTCTGCAGAGAGACTTAGATTGGTTGGATGGACGGGCAGAGTCCAACAGCATGAAGTTTAATAAGTCTAAGTGCCGAGTTCTACATTTTGGCCACAAAAATCCCCTACAACGTTACAAGCTGGGGACAGTGTGGCTGGACAGTGTTCAGGTGGAAAGGGACCTGGGGGTGCTGGTCGACAGCCGGTTGAATATGAGCCAGCAATGTGTCTTGCTGGCCAAGCAAGCCAATGGCATCCTGGCCTGCATTAGGAATTGTGTGACCAGCAGGAGCAGGGAGGTCATTCTTCCCCTTTACTCAGCGCTGGTGAGACTGCATCTTGAGTGCTGTGTCCAGTTCTGGCCCCTCAGTTTGGGAAGGACGTTGAGATGCTTGAGCGCGTCCAGAGGAGGGCAACAAGGCTGGTGAGGACAGCCCTGTGAGCAACGTTTGAAGGAACTGAGGCTGTTTAGCCTGGAGAAGAGGAGGCTTAGAGGTGACCTTATTGCTCTCTACAACTTCCTGAAGGGAGGTTGTAGACAGGTGGGGGTTGGTCTCTTTCACCAGGCAGTAACTGACAGAACAAGGGTACACAGTCTCGAGCTACACCAGGGAAGGTATAGGTTGGATATTAGGAAAAAATTTTCACCAAAATAATAATAAAGCACTGGAATTGTCTTCCCAGGGAGGTGGTAGAATCACCATCTCTGGATGTGTTTAAAAAAAGACTGGACATGGCACTTGGTACTATAGTCTAGTTGAGGTGTTAGGGAATAGGTTGGACTTGATGATCTTAGAGGTCTCTTCCAACCTCATTATTCTGTGATTCTGTGATTCTGTGAAAGAGTTTCAAGGAGGTGACTCTTTTTTTTGGGTCAATATTACACCTGGTTATGTTCATAATTTATTGAGAATGAAGCTTTGTACATTCACACTAAGATTAGTAAATGCAAATAAACAGAGGAGAAAGCTGAAGAACACAGTTCCCAATAATGTAGCACTTTGATGATTAGAGTGATTTGAAACTGCTAATTATGTAGTGTAAGTTTCCATGAAAAATCAGCTGCAAATGACAAATTCTGCTGGAGGTCAGAAATAAATAAATAGCTTAGGCAATGCTATCTACAACACAAAAGAAGCTATCATGCACTACACACTGAATAAAAGAGAAATATAGAAAAACAAATACTGTTTTAATACTTTGTTTTCCTCTGTCAAAATAGAGTTCTGCAAAAATTCTTCCTTTAATACATAACAAGATTAGTCAAGGAGTGAGCAAAAATATAACATTTTGCATACAATTTAGAGACAAATATTTAAGCAATCCATTCACCAAAATTACTAAAGGTATCCAATTTGGTTTTGGTGTGATTCTAGAAACAAAAAAGACCTCATTCTTAAAAAAATTGTGCCTGGGTTTATGTTCAGTTCATTTTTACCAAAAAGAATCAATAAAAATAAACAAGCCAAGAATATCCACAGAATTAAACATAAAACAAAATAGATGTTTTAGAAATGTTATAGTGTTTAACTCTTCCACCCTTCAGACAGGTAGTCAGTCAAGTATTATAAGTACTGCAAGTATTAATAAAAGTGTCTGAAAATTCTCTTAAAATGCTTTTCAGAGCCATTTGATCTAGAGCATTTTCAACAAAGGGAAAGCTGGGAACAATTGTCTCAATATTCCTAAAGCAGTCAATCATCTTGAAAATTTGTGAGTCTAAATAAAGAAAAAGGCTCAGTCTTTAGGAAAACAGAGTGACTGAATTATGAAGTGAAGTCTAATTCTCTAAAACATTTTACATATTTTAGACTTATTTCCAAACTCTGCCTTCTTTCTTCTTTTACCTTTTCTTTTTCCTTCCTGTCTTTCCATGTAGATTTAGAGTTGCAGAACCATCTGCATTTCTCTTTATAAGAGAAACCATAATACTATGAGAAGTTTCTCACAATATTCAAAAGCTCTATAGATATGGGCATTTAGAGGTGACCCAGCCAGTTCCTTCTCTACAAAATTGAAGCATTTATCTCTACTCAGAAATAGCATCATTTACAATCAGCTATTTTCTATTTTGTGCTGCAGAATTTTGTTGTTTTTCTTTAGTATTTATGGTAAATTTTAGAATATTAGGTGATCAATTTAGAATATTAGGTGATTTAGAAAATTTAGGTGATCATGTTGATTTCTCAACTGAGCAAAATCTTCTCAACAGAATTGTTCAATGTCCCATATACTCTTCTACATCCTTTATATGCAACAAAGAATCAATATTTTGTCACTATGCCTGAGAAAATGACAGAATTTTCCCATTAATGTAACAAAGTAGAGTGTTTCTATATGAATTTCCTTGAGAAAGGAATCAGCAGATTTAAAGATATCTTGAAAATAAATTGAAAAGAAAAATTAAAGTAAAACTGGTAATACTGTAGAAGAGGGAGAATTACTAAAAAGAATGCATGAAAACTGAAGAAAAAGAAGAGTAATGCAAGCAGTGGTATCATAAAGGTATTCCATCAGTATAGCTATATATGAAAAGTTTTTGTTTACATACATATCCTTTTATCTCAGTAAGACTCAGTCACTAAATCAAATCTAGAGTTGATATGCTTGAATGCTCTGAAAACCACACCTTGGGGCTTTTGCTGTTTATGTTTCTTAGGGGATTTTTGAGGGTTTGGATTTTTTGTTTGTTTGAAGTAGCGCTATAAAAATATGGAAATCCATGTTCTATTACAGTTAAAATGCAAGGTTATTTTGAAACTAATACTAGATTACAACAGTATTCTCAATAAAGGATGAAATCAATGTTATAAATACCAAAAGACAGCAAATCAGGGGATGACCTGCATGGATAAACTTGTACGTAACTTTAGCATCACTGAAAAATAAGTCAGTTGCAAAATGTTGTCTAGAAGAAAAATCCCAGCAAATTTTCTGTCAAGAGCATATAGATAATCTCCTTTATGTGATCTTTGGCTTTTCACTCTGTTAATGGAAACTAAAACCAGTTTAATAAGCACACACCTCTAACTGCTAATTTCATTATCATGGACATGGGTCTGTTGTCTGATCAGAAAGGGACCGCTGGGACATTTCAAGTGTCCCACCATGTGCAAACCATCCTTCTGGAGCCAGTAAGAAATATAGATTATAATGGAGATCTAGCCTGAGCTGGTGGCTGGAGACTAGATATGATTTCCTGCAACGTAACATTTAACACAAGATGTTCTTGTGTTGGCTGGCAATCAAACAGCAAAACATCTTCTTTTAAAAGTTTTCATCTTTTTTCAAAGCTACATTTTAAGTCCAATGTCCTGTTCAAGCCATCTCTTTCTGCCATAAAATATGGGTGCACAGATTTTTCTTTCATATAGATAAATGTCATTGGCCATCCTTTCATCCCTCCCTCCCTCCCTCCCTCCCTTCCTTCCTTCCTTTCCTTCCTTCCTTTCCTTCCTTCCTTTCCTTCCTTTCCTTCCTTTCCTTCCTTTCCTTCCTTCCTTTCCTTCCTTCCTTTCCTTCCTTCCTTTCCTTCCTTTCCTTCCTTCCTTTCCTTCCTTCCTTTCCTTCCTTCCTTCCTTCCTTCCTTCCTTCCTTCCTTCCTTCCTTCCTTCCTTCCTTCCTTCCTTCCTTCCTTCCTTCCTTCCTTCCTTCCTTCCTTCCTTCCTTCCTTCCTTCCTTCCCAGTTAAGAGCATGCCCAATATGCAGATGCAACAAGGAATAGGCTACCATGTCTTTTGAAATTTTGGAGTAACTAGCTGTAACAAACCTCTGAAAGTTTCATGCAGATTTGTGCTTTTGTGCTGGTCTTAACTTCAAGCTGTTCTAACTTAAAAAGTAGGTAATAATTCTGTAGCATCTTCCTGTTCACATCAAGATGTCCTCTTCACCAGAGGCTACAGTAAAATGATGAAAGAATAACTTTTCTTCCTCTGGGAATTCAGAGGTTGACATATAACTCCAGAGTTCACCTAAAGACAAATCTTTGTCTCACTCAAATGTCATTCATTATTTTGTTAGCCTGAAGGAAAAGAACATCCATTCTTGCATTGGAAGTTTGAAAAGCATGCATATAATAAGTAAACCTATTTGCTGTCAGCATTAATGAGAAGAACAATAAATGAAACATTTGAAAATAAGCAGACTATCAATAATGCTAAATGAGCAGCGAGAAAAAAAAAGATACATTTGATTTTAGCAATGAAAGATTGCAATACAGAGCTCACACAGTGAAAATTACTTCACCGGGGATGTGGGGATGGTGTGTATCTTTTTGTGGGGGGGGTTGTGTTTTGGTTTTTTTTTTTTAATTCTAGCTAAAATTCTTAAGTCAGTAAAGAACTGAAATAGCTTAAACTAAATAGTTTATATTAATTGTAATGAAATCTACTTGTGAGGAAAATGTTTAGTAACAGATTCCTCATCATGCAACTCAGATAGGCAGCTGTTCATTTTTTCAACAGATGTTCATTTTTCCAGTCCTGCTAATCTTGCAAGTCATTTTTCCCTAAAGTCCAGTGACAAAATCTGTAAGAGCCACAGTTAAATCCCAAAGGCATATAAGCGTAGAAGGATTTGTTGACATTAGATTAGAAAGGAAGAATAACAAACAGGAAATATATTGTTTTAAAATTAAATACTTTCCTATCATATACTTCTATTTGGAGAATACTTCTAAGAGAGTTACCTTTGTATTTTGTCAAATACTAGATTACTGTGAAAAAATATTAGAGCAAAACCTTCATCTCATTACAATTTAAAAAGAAAGAAGTTGAATTTAATACAAATTAATTCTAAAATGCTTATGAGCTATTTTTAAAAATAATTTTCTTTTTATTTTACCTACTAAATAAATACAGGAGTTACCCAAGTAATTTGTAATAAGTTCAAATAATTAATTAATAGAAAGGCGATCACATGGTTACAGAAACAGCTTCAATGGCAAAGGCTTTTGATCCTGTTTGCAGTCAGCAGACAAATCAAAGCACCTGTGCAAACCCTGATGCTATCTGTCACAGAGGACTGATATAATAACCACCAGCATAGGTGATTATCAATATTTTACAGACTAAATATATTGCCAACATAGACACTGTTATGCAAAAAGTCTTCTTTGAACTGAACCTTTTTTAAAAAAGTTTTAGTTTTAGAGATTATTTGTATTTCCATTTTTAAATAAATTAAACTATGATTTTTAAAATAATTAGTACATCAATTTTTATGCCACCTATTTTGCTTTATTTTCTTCTGCTTTTCTTTTTCCTGGTAAAAGTTTTGTGAGACCTGTAGAGATTTTTTTTTTTTTTTTGTTTGGGCAATGTGCAGACTCTTTATGTCCTAAATTTGCCATTATGCAGCTTTTATGAATTTATTAAACCCCCAGGTTTAGTTGCAGTTTTCTAATTCCCTCTACCTTCTAAATTCTTTGCTTTTCATATGGAGTGTAGTCCTGAAATTAACAGGGTATGGTAAATGGCGACTGATATTGCCATAGCAGTTGGATTTTTCAATATTCAGATTGAGCCCAAATCATCACTGTATCATTTATAGCAACATGATTTGATTAGAAATCATATCCTCCATTTTGATTGCAATCTCTTCCTCCTCTCCCCAAAGAAATGGATCATTTCACTTCTCAGGAATCTAAGGGAATATGCTATATGTGTGGCTTTTGGCTTCTAGCTTCTGGGCACTGACAGTCTAATCATCATCCATATTGACACAAGCTGGTTTAGTATGAGATACGTTAAGCTACCACAGTGGGTAGCAGTATCAAAAGGGAAGAGATTCAGCCCAAACTGGTTTTGGTCCTGGGGCAGCCTGGGGAGTTCATACAGTGAAGGGTTGCTCAAAGCCTCTCATCCTTTCAGCTCTATGGGACCTGTTGTGTAACTTGTACTTCTCTCAGAAGCAACGACTCACAGCTTCATGTCTCATCGCGTAAAGCTAACTAGAGTCAACTGGCACAATTCAGGAATTTTTCAATGAGAATATTTTCTCAAAACAGATTTATTCATTAGGACATTTTTCAGAAATATTCCAATGTCAGCAAATCTTTACTTATTATTGTAATGGTTCTGTATATAATGCCTCACAAATAAGAATGAACCTCTCAAAAATAACTTATTCAGTAATTTATGGCCCTGGTTAATTAAACTGTTTGTTCTGGGGAAAAGATAAAACAAAATATTTGGCCAGGGACTTACACCTATGATGTGGTCCTATCCTTATATTCTTTAATTTTTATATGGATTGATTTTTTTTTTATTTCAGTCTAGTGGATAATGTCTCTTTTCTTTTCTGTTTAATGTCAAAATGTCATGGATTTAGAAAATTCTTTTCCATTCAGTTATAGCTGGAAAATTCTTGTGTCTATTTAAAGAAGGTTAATGTCTCTTTTATTCATCAGTCCAGAATCTGGTAAAATATTTTTATATTAGTGTGTATTTCTATAACACTATACATTGTTAATTTAAGAGCTTTTTTTTTTAATTCCCTGTTTAGAAATACCTATTTAGAAATAAAAAAAAAATACTAAATATTTGTAAAAATAAGATTAATTCTTAAACTCATTTAAGAAAAATACACACATCTAGATGTTAACTCTGTTTTTCAAATTGCAGCATACATTTGATAATAATTCTTTGGAGATAGACTGAATTTTATTTCTTCAAATCTTTTGTTGCAGCTAAAATTGAGCAAAAAGTCCTAGCTGCTTTAAATTGCTCACTTTACTCTGTCCAAACAACTTTCTCTGATATGATCTGGAATAGTGTGATCCAGTCACACTCAGATTCTTAGCTGAGAGGTACTGTACATGCACAGAAAATTCTGAGATCTTACAATCCAAGTAATGGTTCTGTATCTTAAAACCTAATGAAATGAAATCTCATTTTATGTCTATGCATGCCATTTTCCAGTGCGTCTCATCATAAAAAATGCTTTGTACAGAGACATAATCATGGTTTTGCTGAGTTGATTTGAATAGGCGTGATTCCTCTGCACACTGGGGCAGAACTGACAAGAAAAATAAATTCAGATGTTATCCAGATAAACAATCCAGGTTTCCTATTATAATGGAAAAAGATTTACATTCAGAGCAATGGAGACAGGCACAAATATATCTGCTTGTTAAACCTGTCAGGTAAGGAGCTTCTGAGAGAATGGAGAGGAAATTAATAATATTTTCTATATCTTTTTTTTAATATCTTTTTCTCAATAAATGAGAAATATAGTCAAAATTAATTAGTAGATGGAGTTCTTTGGCTTTCCTAAAACAAACAAGAAAACAAAAGCCAAGGGATGAAGCTTAACACACGGTGATGGCTGGTTTTAACTTCTGATTCAACTAATCTTGGTACATATTTAAAAGAAACTTAATTTTCACATGCAGCTAGGCAAGTCACCAATTGGTTTATGATTGAGATTTATCTGAAATACACTGATTTTTACTTCCAGTCATTCTTCTTATCCACTCTTCTATTTTTCTTCTCATTTCTTCTCACCAGTAGTTACAATATACCTGTGATCATTGACATATTTAAGATGAAAATAACTTCATGTTTTTCTGGTCACATTTGAAATTTCAGTTTCCCTCACGCCAAAACTACAGTAACCATAATCTGGAGATTCTAGACTAGGAAGTCTAGTAGTGCTGCTTTTAAGGAAAGCAGAGTATATTGGTTTAGAGCTTTTAAGTAAGTGCTTAACACTGCAATATCCATTTATCATAAATAAGAGCTGGCAGCTGTGGAATGTGTTTCAAAGGCAGTAGCTGTAAATATTTTCTAAAAGACATTCAGAAAACATTATCAAAAGGTTTAAGAAATAGATCTTGGTCTCAGCTCTGAAGTAGGCAGGATCATGTGAAAATATGATGAAAATATATTATTGCAATTCAACCCAAATGAGAAATGTAGGAGAAAAATAAATTAGAAATTCTGACATGAGATGTTTTAATACAGCATTAAAATGTACTGGACATACACCAAAGCTGTCCAGTAGAGCTTATTGCATCCATTTGTGTGTTTAGAGTTTTATAACAGACATAAAATATATATGCACCATTATTCAGGACTCTATTTTTGCAACTCTTAAGCACAAGTTCTGCAGCACCTCCATGAATTAGGTGAAGAGTGTCAATGAAAAAAAAGCTCACTGACAGCAATGCAAATAAATGAGAATAAAGGGTAGTGTAAATAGAATAGTTGCAAACAGTTCCATGAAGAAATTTTGTCTTCTGAAAATTAGCTTACTTTATACATACAAATAAATCCTGTGCCTTTCCATAATTGCTTGAGGTTGCATTTTAAATCAGTTAAAAGTATAAATTACTTCTACAAAGGGTTTACCAAGGTGACAAGAAAATCTACTCATCTCTCCTATGAAAGTTAATAGTGAGAGCTGAGTTAGATAAGAATTGTGGAAGTGACATGATTATATTAGAACTTTATTTTAAAAGTTTAGAATAGCAAAGTTTCCAACTGAAATAAAATTAGTCTAACAGCATGACATGCAACAACCTTTGCCTTTCCATTGTCATTACCTTTATGTTTCACAAATAATTTTTCCCCAGAGAAAGTAATTGTGTACAACAAATATCTGGATTTGCATCTCTGTTAAGGCTTTTATAAATTATAAGGCTTCCTTTAAAACTGACTCTATAATGAAGTGTAATTATGGCACAATGATCACACTTGTGTGACTATATAAACTGAATATTTAAAGTAACAGGTTTTAGTTTATGTTTCTTTCATATATTTTTGAGTTGTAATGCTTCAGTGTAGTTCAGAATAAATAAAGCCAGTAAAATCTCAGGGGAAAAAATACAACCATTCTGTCAAGCAATGACAGGGAGAAATAGCATGATATTAACAGTGTAGTGAGGAAATGGGAAACAATTCAAAATTAGCATGCAAATGGCATTAATTAAGAATACCTTAAGCTACTGCATACTTTTCTTTTGAATAATGTTTAATCTAAAAATGCAAAAAATATATTTCCTATTTTAAATTTACCTTCTAAAGTAATGCTAATACATAATAAATTTTATATAGTGTAATATCAAGAAAATCAAGCTGTATCTTCAGCAACTGTAATTAATGGAGATCCAGTGATGACCAGATCTGGTACATATATAGAGCAGAAGGATGAACTGTTACTTCTAACTCTTGTAAATCATGTTATCCTGCTCTGTCATTTGGGGAATTTTCTTTTAAAAATAGGGTGCTTTTTTCCTGCTATCTAAAGTTCTAATGTTATTTTACATCAGTTGACAAAGGAGAATTTGACAGGTTTGAGACTCAAGCTTAGATATTACATAATGCATGCATGAAATTTATAATTTTGAGAAAATTCTGCTTTAAATGGTGACTTAGCAACAGAAGGATATAAAAGGCATGAACACAATCAACATAAGTAATAAAATCTTCTGGATCAGTTGCCAGTAGGTTTGTGCGAGTAATTTCAATATCATTATTGAATTTGCAGTGTTGGCTGCCTCGTGTGCAGAAGCCTTAAATGGGGAATAGAATCCCTTTTGGAATACTTCCCTTGCAATAAAAGAGACATCATTCTGGTCTAAATGTGCACTTTTACTTTTACAAAATAAGACTACACTGTTATGGTTAGATAAATCCACTTAACCATATGTGGATATAATTTTATTCTGCTTAACTACTACATGTTTCTCAATCCTTAAGCAGCAGAATAACCTCATGGAGGATTCTAAATTACCCCATTTTGAGAAAAGTACCATGCTTTTATAGATTTTCTTTTATTTTTAAAACTTATTTACAAGAAAAAAAGGTCTGTAGAAGTTGTATTCTCTAAAGACATACTCATGGACAGAATACTACCTATAATTTTTGTAGTTTAACCAAGCTCTTACATGACCTCTCAAGCTATGGAACAGACAGGGAAGAGGTTGACTCACCCTCCTGAAGGATGTGCAGATGTGACACTTAGGGACACGATTTAGTGGTGAATTTGGTGGTGTTGGGTCAATGGTTGGAAGTGATAAAGTTTTTTTTTCTTTTCCAAGCTAAATAGTTTTTTATTGTATGAAATCCTATACACCTTCAATATTACTGGTTCTTGGAAATAAAAAAAAGATAAACCATCTCCTCAGGTAGCCATTTCAAAACTTGTTTCATGAAATTGTAATGAGGAGTGCAGGTTCTCCCTCCACCCTCTTGAGATCTAGCCAGGCTTATGAGTACAGATAATCAAAATTTGGGATAAATATTTTTATTATGCTAGGCAAAGCATCAGACTTATTTTTCAAATAATACCCTACTTCATGCAACATACCTCAAATAGAAAGGTATTGAACAAAGATCATGTGACTAAGGTTTAAGTGAGAGCTTCAGAGGACCTTAAGTCTGGAATTTTCAGGGACAGTTTGAATGTCATAATGTATTGTATTTTGCAGGAGCGGGACTATTTTAGTTCCATTTTTATTTAGAAAATTAGGAGAGAGGGGATGTGATATAACCACATTTCAAATCAATTTAAGATGTGTAATATTATGTCTATATATCTCTGCTGAATTTGGGGCCTGATGAAGTAAAATGAGTTGCCTAAGAATGTATGGTAAGACAACAATTGATTTGGGAAGCAAAGGGTAACTTTTTGGCCCACGTCTACATTCTAATACTGTTTGTAATTCCATTTCCATATCAACCCACTGTGAAGCAGAAGAAAGGATTACAATGTCTAATGCTGAAAGAGAGCAGTAAGGCTTTTAGAAAGTAGAAGAGGTTTTGTTCACAGAAACATCTTTTGTATCTGTGAGTGGCTATAAAGAAAATACAGTAAAAAATGCAATACACAAAGAAATCAGAGTAGGGAAAATGGCTTGACTACTTGACCACTAAGTGGCTGCATGATTCAGTGGCTGGCAAGATTCACAAATGGATTCCCTTCTCCTACTTAAGCTTTTATTCATTTAAGAATAAACAGACTTTATTTACTGAAGCCTGAATTGTCTTGAGGCCACCTGAGGTCTCAGAAGCTCTCAGACAGGCTCTGTCCCTGCACTCTAGCTGGAGCTCTGTGCCGAGGTACAAGATCATTCAAAGGTGTAGCTGACTGGGAGCTCCATCCTGAGCATTCATGATTGTCTCTCTCATCATGCCACATTTTTTGACAGTTGCCAGCTGTAAAAGAACTGCCCCAAATATTGTAACTTGTAGACAAGTCAGATGTAGAATACAACCTAATACTGTGGCCAGGTAATTTATTTTGACATGCCCTCTACCACAGGCTTTTGTTCTGACAGAACACCTAAAGCAGGAATTTCCACACCTCTTTTGCTTTGCTGCCCATTTTTTGAATGGGGGGACAGTGGGTTTACTTTTTTTATAGAGCTTGTAAGAAAAAAAAAGGATGTGATGTCATGCAGCACAAAACTTTTTGTAGGTTTCTGCACTGCAAATATTCAAAACAATCTGAAACATTCCACTGGACACTTTCTAACATAGTAGAAAGTAAACATTGATAAATAATGTTTCTAACTTGATATTTCCTGCCTAATAAACCATTTGCAATAATAAATGCCTTTTATAGATCTCTATGAAAAGAATAAACCCCACAGTAAGTGAAATTTGAATTTTTATTTATTTATTTAGTTATAAAAATATGCTGGAGATAGAAACCAAGCAATACATGGCTTCAAGTTTTGCAATCTGACATCAATTTCTATTCCTGAAATTGCTATCTTTGCATGTCATCTTTCAAAGTCGAAAAGAAAGTGCACATTTCTGGAAGAGATGCGGGTAGAAAACATTTTATGAGATTGGTTGCTGCACCTCATTGTAGTCATTATCAGAAAGGATTTTATAGACATATAGTATTTTTATATATAGCCATATCTATACACTATAACATTCTGTCCACTTCTCTGACCCTACCTATTAATTTTATATCTTCTCCTTCTAATTTAGATTCACCCAGTCAATCAGCTTGCATATATGTCTAGACTGCTTTAACCACACACATTCAAAACTAATATTTGGAGGAGGCAGAACATCAGAAGGGAATGAGAAGGCAATACTTTCTCTCCCTGTGTAATTGCACGATGGGATTCTGGCCAAGTTGAACACGAATAACAGAGGAGATACCATTTTGCAGTGTAAGCCCACTAATAAATTGGAACAATGAAATAGTCTATTAAATCCACTTTTGAAAGTGTGCAGTTTCAGAGGCCTTGTACAAGTACATCCTCTAAACACAATAGTACAAGTTTGCAATCTCCATTGCCCTTCAAAGTTTCTTTCAGAAGAATAATGATTTGTCTTCCATTTTCTAGGACACACATTATATGGTCACTTATTTATTTTAATTGAAACACAGAATAAGGGGCTTATCTACTGGTTGTTCATGAATAAATGAATTATTAAATGTAAGCGTGTAGTTCATACAGAGTAAATGTTAGACTGAACCCACGGAGTAGACTCTCATCCTGCTCTTGATAAAGTTAAATGTCATAATTTTATTGTGGTCAATTACAGTATGATTCCCTGAAAATGTGTATGCATACACTGTTCCTGGATGGATAGATAGATAGATAGATAGATAGATATAGATATAGATATAGATATATACACAATCTACAAAATTCATGGGAAAAACAAACAATACTGACTCCATGAATAGAAACCATCTGCTTCAAACAACTAAAAGGGCCAAGTACTAAGTACCTATAGCACTTATATACCAAGGATTAGATTTCCATTTAGCTGATAGGTAGCAATATACAGTGTTCTTTGTTTAGTTCCCAAATGAATAGATTGTTTTCATTTAAATCTGTGTCTGATCTGCTCCTCTCCTTCTGGAAAGAAACAGGCAATCAGTTCCAGATTTGCCTGAACCTCAGTTCCTTATTGACAGTGCCAGGCATTAATATTTTGTTTAATCTGATATCACAATAACTTTCCACAGGTAGATACTAGAGTTAGTTACTTACCTCTAACTCTTACATTGCCGTACTCTTCTGTGTAAAGTTGCATTCCTCTTTAAATATAATCCTTCTGCTGCTATATGCTAGCAAAAGAATAACCATACTGATCCAAAGATTTCTTTCTGACAATATTCTGCCATCATTGAGAGACATTACCTCTTAAGAATTGATATAGTAGTCACAAATCACCACAGGTTTATAGGTCTTAGTATGGCAGAGTAAGGTGAAATATATGGAGATCATCATGGCCAGACAGTACTTACTGCTTCCAAGACTATTTACAGAACATCTTATGCTATCCATCTGTAATAGCTCATCTTCTATGATTGGTGTCTTTTACCAAGCTTATGTATAATCAACATTTAGCAATATGATGACATATGCACTATATGCTACCATTAACCTTCTGGTTCAATTCTGTTTGCAATAACAGGTCTGACTAAGTGCAATCAGAAGCATTTGTAAACTGGTGTTAATTATGATTGTCATAAGCATTCCTGAGAGGTGTTTCCAAATTTTGAAAATAAACAAGAAATAGAAAGGGGTTGAGAGCAAAGAGGAGAAAACTGGCTGCTTTGAAATGTAATTATATTTGATATAGCCCTGGAGTACACAAGAAGTGATTCATTGTCATCATAATGATGGTCCCAGCTGCCATTTTTGTTATTCAGACATCAATTTTTTTATTGCCACCAGGTGAATAACTTACTGTATAATAATGAACTCAGACTCATTCATTGTTTTGCATTATCTTACTGTCATTGTAAGATGTAAGCAAAGACATGTTACCATATTCATAGGCTGTTAAAAACAGGTGGGGCTGTTTTCTTTATCTCTTCCATGACTCATCCTTTATAACTCCCTCTGGGGATATCTTCTGCTAACAGGCCATTGAGTCTCACTGCATGACTCATAAAATTACATCATCCCACTCTGAGATGCTCTGCCCAGGGGGAGGAACCAAACATTCTGACCTGGATATAATCTGAGGTTCCGAACACCATGAACAGCCTTTCCCTACTGGATTTCCAGAGGGCAATAGCTCCATAACCACTGGACCACTCACTGGACCTTCAGAGGAAGACTCAGCCCTTCTACAGGATCACTGCTTCAACAGAACCACATCTTTCACTTCAAAAGGACTGCAGCTACCAGTTAATTGGACTGCTACCACCACCCTGACCAACAGGGTGTCAGGTTGCATCCTGACCTTGTCAGTTAAATCCAGTGTTTTCTGCCTTTATTTTAATTTACTTATTAAATTGTAATTCTGACTTGGAATCTCCCGCTGGTTTGCTTTCAAACTAGTACACTCATCAGCACCAATTTTTTGTAGTCCATACATGTAGTAGCATTTTTTTGGGAGCCAGATGTGCCCCACCCATGGCTGAGGAGATCAGCTGTGTCCTGTGGTGGGTGGGTTGGATGGCTGGAAGTGGCTGTGCACAGTGTGGAGCTGCTCTGTCCTCTCCTCACAGAGGCTGCCCTGCACCTCCTGCTGCCAGCACCTTGCTGTGCAAACCCTGAATATGTGCTTAGATAGGATCTGTCATTTCCATTCTTGTGTATGCTCTGATCTCCGTGTATTAATCAGACCTTTCACAATTTTATAAGCAATAAATTTATATTGCAGTCCTTTATGAAGTTACTGCAAATATATTATATTTCATTATAAAATGGATTCAAAGTTATTACTGAAAAAACAATTCATTCAGTAGGAAAAGATTTTTAAAAGAGCATTTAGTTATAAATTTGAAGTATTTGATCAAATACTTAGTATATCCCAACATAAATGCCAATAATGTGGTATATTTGGAGAGAAAACAGTATATGAAGGGTAAAATAGGAGTAACTAAATGAGGCAGCTCAAGTGTTTTAACTGCCCTGATTAAACACAAGGCAGCTTGGAAATGAAATAAAATAAAAGAATCCCCTAAAGGGTCATAAAATTCATTAGATAATAAGCATACTGTTCTTTTAGTTGATATTACAGACATCTATTTCCATTTTTAACATAAAATAATGCTATGCATTTCACCTAAGCTTGAAGGTAACCAAACAATTCATGGTTACATCATCAAAATAGCAAATTTCAAATCTTGGTTTATTCCCTGTACAGAGAAAACCATGGAAGTCTTGACCATGATAAATAATTGTTATTTCCCTGTATTAACAATACATAAAACAATAAAACACACAGAGTCATAGTACTAAACGTCAGAAAGTAATCCCATATTCATAATGGAGGAAATGCATTTAGTAGGAGCTTTAGGAAATTTTGAATTAGGAGAAATAAAAATCTTTATATTTGCAACTATCAGTTGTGCTCTTCAACTATGCCTAGCCAGCCAAACACATAACAAATCCAACCTTTAAAAAGCACAATATTTTTGTTTCTTTGGGGTTTGTTATTTGTTTTCTTTCTGTTTGTTTCTCTTTCTCTGGTCCAGTTAAAAAAACATAGCACATAGGATAAAACCCCATAGACAGATAGGATTCTGCTGATATAGTTAAGAAAAGTGCATAATAAAGTCTCTCATCAAATGCTTTTTAAAGAGAAGAAACTACTTTGGGATAAGAAAAGGATATTCACATGGATTTAAAATTATGAAAAGGAATTACAGAGAACAGAAAATGGCCAGATGCAGATAGAGTTGAAATGATCAGCAGAGACTCACAGGGATTGTAGTGCAATCAACTAGAAGTAATATATTGAAAAATTATCAGGGTGAGAGAAAGGGAGTAAAATGATGATGTCCCTGTTTTGTGAGTTTGCGGGGCCCAAATTGGGCAACTCCCAGGGGGCTCCCCTGGCAGGGGAGACCCTCCTGGAGCAGGTCTGTGTCAGGAATGAGACACACATTGGACTTTTTCAGTCTTCAGCTTCTGTTTATTGTTATCTTATCAAAACTTCAACACACTGTCTGTACCAGACTCTGCGTGCATGAAAAACAGCACAAAAATGGCTAATAATCTCTTGTTACAAGGCCTTTTAAGTCTAATCAAAAACTATGCTACCCAATTAAGAAGTGACACCTAAATTATTTTCCTTTCCAACCCAATAACTGACCCCTAAATACCCGCAATGAGGATTTTTCTACCCAATTACAAGATACTGCCTAAACTCAAGAAGAAAGAGGAAGAAGAAGAAAGAAGAAACTCAAGACAACACCCTAAATCCTCCATCTTGAACCCATCTATAACATACTAAAATCCTAAAACCTAAGTTTCTCACCTATGTGACATACTACACTACTTTCTACAATCTCTACAATCAATTTTACACTTTTGTGGTTTCTAGCTTACCTTGAGGTTTTGGAAGTTTTCTCCATGACTGAGGGTCAAAGTCAGTGGTCCCTTGGGGGTCAGGACACCCCAGAGGAGACAGAGAAATATTCCTGGTGCCCTGGGTTTCTACACTGTTTGATACCAAATTTCTTAGGGTAGTAAAGACAAGGACTTCCTGTTAAATACCGAAGAAGACCATCACAATACTGGCTGGCTAAAAGGTAAAATAAATTCCACATTCAGATGTGTGTATTTGTCAAAAAAAGAAATAAAATATTCAAAATTACTAGAGGGAATCAAAATTAGGGAACAATACTGGAAGCATTATGCTTCTACTTAATAAATTAAAAGTGCATTACGTTTTGAATACACCTAGTATATTTGTTACAGACTCATACCATCTCAAGAAAACATGTTTTACTGGAAAAGGACAATTGCATCTGTAGAAAAGTTTCACATGAAGAATTATTAAACAGAGTAGATTCTTCAGCCTGAAAAAGAAATGACTGGACTGCATAACTGACATGTTATAGATGTCTATAAAATAAATGAGACATACAGAAACTGAGTGGCAAATTACAATTCACTCTCTCCTTTAATGCAATTAGTAAAGCTAGGAGGTGTCAGGCTACAAAATAGAAGAACTTTATGTCTTCACAGAGTATTATGGGCTCATGAAATTTCTTGCTGCAGGTTCCCAGGCCTATAGGACTGTTCAGGCTTGAAGCAAGCTCAGGAGGTCTCTGGTCCAAACTCCTTCCTCAAAGAGAGTCACCTCCAAGGTCAGACTCACCAGATGAGGTCAGGTTTGTCAGAAGGAAATTATATAATGGACTCTTATACCCATCCACAATACCCTTTTCTACCCTCCTCTCCCATCCTGAAACCCTCTGTGGATGCTCAGAATTGGTGGTAGGTTCAAAAGTCTTCTTGAGATGCACTGCTATGTGCTTGCTTTTCTATTTCCTAGCCATGTGTTTTTGATGGAGACAGAAGATCTGCTATATGGACCTTTTCTGACTCCATATAACTTTTTTATATTCTCATGGCTAGATTAGTGAAGAGAAAAATTCAATAGAGAAATTGTTAAAAAAAAAATGAACATTGCATTTCCCAAATGAAGACCTAAAAAGATGTAATGAAATACTAATGAGAAAGGGTTATATTTTAAAGCTTAAAGAGTGTCTATGAGGACTAGGATGCCATTGGCAATTTTGACACCAAGCTCGTTAGAGTTGGGTCTTAATTGCCTCTGAGACAGCATGCTGAAATAATTGACTGTAACTGCAGATTCACTTTTTTGCCATTTGAACTGCCTTTCTTCATTCTGGCACACTGCTTAGATCTGTTTCTCTTCAGTATAATGTAAGGGTTGTAAGCAATTGAAAAAGTCACTCTGCTGCCAGAGTTTAAATAACTATTAGCTTTTACAGTGATTTTAGCTCAGTGTGGCTATGAATGAAGAAATGGTGACTCTCTAACTAATTCCATTTTGCAAGTAGATAAAGATGGCTTTGAACCCAATCCTGTACCTGCAGAGTTTCAATTTTAATTTCTTTTGGAGCTCAACTATTCTCAAAAAGGGATCAGTGGGTCAGCATACATGTGTCTAATGATTATGCCCATCTATGTCCTCAAACCCGGGATGTGGGTGAGTGAGGTAGTACCTCTCTGCTGGGGTTGCCTCATTACAAGCCTTAGCTTGAAGGCAAACAGCAGTATGTGTGAGCAGCCCAAGGAATAAATGTCTACTGTCAAATACATTGCAATTTATATGCTGGGCCCTAACAGCAACTAGTGTTCAAAGTTATGCAATGTTTAAAATCTAGAAATGTAACGTTGACAAGTTTATGCTAAGAATTCTACAATGCAAAACCAAACACTCAAAAGCCAGAAGCTACCACAAATAATATTTAATTTGTCCTAATTCAGCCCTTCTGTACACATAAAATGTCTAATCATGTTTTACTTTCACACAATTTTCTGAGCATCCTTGTGTCATTCAGGATGCCTTTCATACTCTGTATTGCTCCTGCACAACATTTTTATCTTCATTATTCAGTGTGTGTGGTCATATGTCTTGTTTGCTGAATATTATTCAAACTCTTCCTTGAAGGCAGAACTAATTTCTTTGTAGGTTTCTAAAGTATTTATCACTGATATTACACCATGACATGAACAAATCACTTGCTTTTTACAGTACACCTGGAGAATATTTTTTTCCTTTATACTGGAAAGCAGAGAAGGTCAGATGCACCTATTAATCTGGAGTTCCCATTGTGACATATATTTTATACCATGCAACATTATATGGTATTTTACAAAGCACAACAAAACAAAACAAAATCCAAAAACACAAACAACAAAACAAAACAAAACAAAAAATACTCAAAAAACCCAAAACCAATATCTGATTGCATTTTTCCAATACTCCACCGACTCTTGACACATCCAATCCTCAGACTCTCAGGGAGGACAGATAGATTGGTGACCTATAAGAAATTTGACCAGTATGACCTTCCCATACCACTGGATTTGATGACATTTAGAAGGACATTGTATTTCCACATAGCACCATTTAAATGTTTAGGTCTAAGAGCTTCTATATCTCTTCCATCTCTGCCTTTTGTAATTTTTTAATAAATTTCTGAACAAACAAAGCAGTATTAGTTGCCCTGAATTTGGATTCCATATTGCAAAATAAACTAGAAAAAATGATGAAAAAATGGAAAGAAGTTGAATTGTTGCAGAAATCTTAAATCCAACATTTTTTGAGACTGAAAAGGCTTGTTATCATAGTTCTTGCAGAATAGGGTGCAAAGATGGATTGAGAAATCACAGAATCACAGAAACGTTGAGTTCATAAAGGACCTCTTGACATCATCGTCCAACTCTCTTGTTCAAGCAGGGTCAGCTAGAGCAGGTTGCTTAGGACTGTGTCCAGTCGGGTTTTAAATATCTCACAATATAATACACAGATAAGTAAGGAATGTAAAGCATTTCAGTATTAATAACTGCTAATAAAAGAAGAACAAAACCTGATATTCTGGATGAGAACTGCTTTAGGTTCTATACCATCTCCTCTTCCTCCTTGCCAAAATTGGGGTGTTGTCCTTGCTTCCACCATCAGCTGATAGTTATACTATATATTGTATAGGTGAGGAATGTACAGCAGAACAAAGTTCATTTCAGTAATTGCAGACTGATTCAGGCTTAGAACAGTTTGGATTGACTAGAACTATCATGGTACATAGCAATCAACTGTTCAGACACAGTCCGATACTCTTGGTCTTATGTGCTGCCATCATGGTCTTTATTTTAAAGCATATTTCCAGATATTCAAATTAGAGGACCTGAAATAGCCATGCAGCTGTGATGCTGCCTGCCAGAGTTCCTTTTATTAGCATGGCTCCAGGTATTCCTTTTATGTTCTCAGGCATAACCTGAGCATTCATGGATATCTGTTATGGTGCAGAACAAGATAGGTTATACTGGAAGATTAAACTTGTCAAAAGAACATTCTGACATGCAGTGATTAGAGTACACCCTAGAAAAAAGGTATTCCCCCTTTGTCTCGGAAGAAACTAGTGAATTTACTTGAGAAGCAAGCAATTAGTATGGACTCATGCAATATGAACAAGAGGAAACCAGGACAAAGAGCAAAAAGAGATTAAAAAAATTACTGTTGGATACACTTTCCGCTTCCTTGAAAAGTGTTTTCCAGTTTCTTCATAACATCCAGCTCCACATTCTCCTTACTTCTTTTCATGTATTGCAGGCCCAAACACACTTCCTAATCTACATTTTGTTGGGTTCTTTCCCAGATAATTTCAAAAGTTTTGTCAAATTCCTTGTGCTATGCGGGCACAAGTTTATGCAACCCCATTACATTATCAAAACCTTAAATCGAAAAGTTTTTATTTCATTGTTTGTGGCCCATAATAGTTAAGAAAAACATGTCCATCTCCTCAACTTGGCTCTGGTAGCTTTCTCTTTCCATATTTCTTAGTACCAAATAGAGAAACAGTATTTCTTCTGGTAGCTGGATCCAGCTCAGGTCGGAAACTGGAGCACATGAGGTGCGAGCAGGGTCTTAAGGGAATATAAGAGACTAAGAAACTGCTGCTGAAGTATGCAGAGGGGAACTTTTCAAAAAGTGGAACCTACCTGGCACCATATGGTCAGATGTTTCTATAGATGTCAGCAAACCAAATCTGTCACAAAGGATAGTTTCATGGCCCAAAGGATGTACATGTTCGCACTATCCAGTGAAACCTTCTGGAACCTTATAATATTGACAAAAGGCATCTTTTCACAGATTTTCTTTCATATATAGCATAAGTCTACCCAGGAAGAGCAGATACTATATAAGATAAAAAGTATTCTCTAAGTCAAATATCCAATCACTTAAATATAGATGATGATTGAAGAAGCTCTAAGCAACTAAGCACTTTTTTTTTATGCAATGCCCCTCATCTTTCTCATTAGATACACTTAATTTAGTCATCATGTGACCAGCTTCAAACGATATTTTACTTCTGTTAAAATGGCAAAGTAACTCAAATACCACATCATTGTTAATAATAATTTCATATTGTTAAAAGAATTAAATCAAAGCACACTGAGAATGTGTCAAGATAGATTTTGTGTTCTACCAGAGGCCCTACAAAACATTTTTTATAGATTTTAGTCATCAATACCACTGTTGGAGATATAAGTCTCTTCCCTTATGAATAGAAATTCTTAGCAGAATTAACTGTTTGAAGTTCTACAAAACACATGCTTAGATCTTTTGGAACTTATAGTAGTGTCAGTCACTATACTCATACCATGCCTTTTATTTAATAAAAATAGCCTTTTACAGTTAGAAAGAATTAGACCACTGGTTTTTGCTTTTGCTTCTTCCTGCTCTGATTATATATATATCTAATCTGTTTCCCAAAGATGTTTTTTTTCTCTTCACTTAACCAATGCCTTTGGACTAAGCAGATGACAAAGTGTAGTTTTGATTTGCAATAGAAGTAATTTATCTTTAGTTACTTATAGGGAATAGCAGTGTAGTATTGGATATGTTGGATAAATTGGGATGATCGATAGCACTGTTGAAGGGAGTTGTCTTTGTTAATAAATAAAGTATCATTTTAAAGCATTTGCTGATAATGAAGCTGAGCAGCCAAATTAGAGACATTTTTCCAGCTTGTCATAACCACAGGTCAGAAGATTCTTAATCACTGCAAGTACCAGCTGTCCGTGCTGCTTGGAAGAAGATTCTGAGGCTTGAATCTAATAGCATTCATTTTCAATCAAGCAGAAGAAACTTTCTGAGAGGCACGGATGGAGCCAATATCTTAACTCATTATAGATTGCACTATACCATATTGCTAGTGCTTTAACTAAGGACCTGGGGGCATAGGAGAGCATGACTCATTGACAAAATTCTAGCAACATCTGCCTTGACTTACACATTGTGTATAAAAAACAGTGTTATTTTAACAGATTGGAACTGATCAACTGAAAAAGTAAAGTCTGCACTAATAGGCCATTTGTGCCACAATATAATGAATTGCAACAATTTTCTGAGTTATAAATACTTTAATAAGTAGTACAGCATCTATTAACAATAGTAAAGTATAAATCATTACTTGAAAAATTAAGTTTTATTAGTGTACTGATGTACAGTGAATTGCTTCAGGAACAATTTATTTACCTTCTTTAATATTAAATCAAAATAATGTTTTGAAATTAAAGCAAGATTGAAGATACTATTTTTTCCTCTGATGAGATTAGTCCTCTATGTGGGGGAAAACATTGCTTTCCTGCATTGACCCAGTGAAGTTCTGTTTCCGAGGGCACATTTTTGCACAGTCTTTCTGAATTCTAAAATTTTTATTGACTCTACTTACTTTTTTCCAGCTAAGAAGTTACCTTATCTTTTGATTCTACTCAGTGGGAGAAGATAAAGAATGTAAGTCCTTAGCCAAGTTTTCCAAGGTATCCCACATTGTTAACTGTGAATATTGTTTTCATGAACCATTAATGGCAATTTTATAACACTGCAGAATCCTGAAGTATGAATGGGGAGGAGAAAATAACCCCAGAAAACAGAAGATAAAATCATAATACAATGCTGTCCTTTTGGAAGGGGTACATAATATTTGTGAACAGTTAGATTATAGAAGTATTATGCAGATCCTTAGCTGAGAACTAAAGGAGGATGCAATTAATGCTATTTAACCAAGTCTACACTTGTTAGACTAATTTAATTTGAGAAGACTAACAAAAAAATCCAACAAATTGGATAATGGGAGCGATAAAATCAATAGTACTTGGGGTTATATCTTCCCAGACATTGCTTTTCAGACACCATCATTGTACTACATGATTTACCACATGTCGAGTGAATTAAAAAAAACCCCAGTGATTATTACAACTTGAAATCAATTAGTGGGCCTCATTAAAATCCTTCCAGCACATCTATTTTACAGGATCACTGAAGTTTCTTTACTTTTGTTAGCAATTTTGGTTACATAAAAATTAATAATAGAGATTTAATCTTACCACATTTTTGATATAGATAACAAAGGACTACATTAGAATTACTTTGCATATTTTATGTCGGCAAACACAGACTTAAAGAACACAGTGTCAAAGTAAAAAATATATGGGAATTATAATGGTTAGGATACTTATGACACACTTACTAGAATTTACTTTGGAATTTATAAGGGATTATGCCAAGTTGACATTTTAAAAATCAAGACTAGATTTTTTTGACTATTTGCTTGACTGAAATTACTGGAGCTTATGCAGACATTTAGAAGAATCTCATAGCATATATTTTGCAGATCAGTGAGATCACAGTAGTTTTGCCTGGTATTATTTTATAAGGAAAATTTCTATAAGGAATATTAGGGAAATAAGAAAATATTACCACATCTTCATAAGGAAATATTACCATAAAGAAATATTACCATAAGGAAATATTACCAGATCTCCAGTTTACAAATACATAACAAAAAAAAAAAAAAAAAAAAAACCCAAACAAAAAAGTTCTTATATGTCAATTGAAAGATCAGCCCCCACTCCCTGCTTATCCAGAAATTAACTTAGCTGATTGTTCACTTTCTTTGCCACCTGTTTCATAATTAAAGTTCAGTTTCCAGGTTTCCAGAAGATTTTCTAAGCAACTGCCTATAGACTTGTCCAGTGAGACTTGTTTCTGTCCTTCTATAGACAGAGCAGAATATGAAGAATTCTTTACACAGCACTGGTAAACAGAAAAAGCTATAATAGAATTTTTCCTGGATTTATAAATACTTTATATTTTTATATTAGGATTTCTGGAGTATGGATTTTAAAACTGAGCATTTTTATCACTGGTTATAAAAAGGAATCCAAAGTGTTCACCTGTTTGTTTGAGAGAAGACCAACAGCATTGTCTGCACAATGAAGAAAGTTCAGCTATTGCACAAAAAAATTATTATGCAATATTTATCTTTTACTAACCCAGGGAAGAGAACTAAACTTTGTCATCTCAACTGGGCTAGAGATAAAAACACTTAGTTTTCTCATATAACACCTAAACATTAAATTTATTAAACTTCTGAAAGTAATACTAATGTCATGAAAGCATTTCAGATCAGTTACCACTTTAAACTATGAATATAGCATTGCAATAGAACCTTAAGAATGTTTTAAAGACATATTTAGTATGATAATATATAATTACATAATGCTTCACTAAGGACACAGAGTGCCTTAACTACAAATCACTACTAATAAATTGTGGTGAACTATTATTTAACATTCTATGAAATTCTCCTTTTATCTTCTCAGCAAGATGACCTAAACATGATAGCGTTCATTTAGTTAGCATCTTCCTAGTATTTCCTTTTTTTTTAAGTTGCATATCTATCAAGTTATTGAAATCCTAATGTGAAACGATTAGCTCCCAAATATTATTTCTGACCCTCCATATAAGGCCTTTATGTTACATCTTTCTTCCCTTTGTATGAATCTGCATAACACTGCAATATGAACATTTGAAAAAGCACATTTAATAGTTATTGCTGTTAAAACGTGCTTTTTTGAATGAGCTTAATGTATATGTAAAACAAGGACAACTCCTAACTGGGATTATATAAAAGAAATTGACTTTTAGTCCTCTCCAAGGAATTATTAACTGTCATGAGGCTTTAATCAGCCTCTTCATAATGGTCCAGTAGAAGACAACATTTTACATTGAAGAATGTTTAATTGTCACCAAAACTGTATGGGCCGGAGCTTAACACTTTACAGCCAGGAGCTGTTTACTGGACAATTATGTAGAGATCATTCTCAGTGTAAAAAAAAAAAAAAAAAAAAAAAAAGACATACATACATACATCTATAGAAGAAAAGTTACTTTTCCACAAAATAAATTAATAGACAGTTTCTTACCTAGGGAGAGACTAGAATGAACATCTGAGAAAAGATTAAACTCCAGCTTTCTGGGCAGTAGAGACTGACTCCAAAGAGCCAACATGTACTGCTGTGTGAGATGAGGCATATTACAAATATAAAACCCTGTCTATTGCACTCTCTGAGGGGAACAGAGAATCAGTTAAAGGAAGAAAAGAGACACAAAAGAGGCATCGAATTTTCCTTTGTCTCACTCATTTAATACCATTCTAGTATAAATGGCAGAGTGCAGGAACCAGCTGGAGGAAGCTGGAGCTACTTATCAGTTTTTAGTATTTTTTACTGTCCCATATGTAATTAAGAGTTGCCATTTTCTTTTTTATCATTCATTTTATCATTTCACACTGTTGCCTTTCTATCTATCCTATCTGCTTCTCAAAGACACTACATCATCTACATCCCATCTACTTTTAATTTTTTTTTGCTACAATTTGCCCATTGGGTGATAGTTCTTCCCTTTTTTTCTTTTTTCAAATAAATACTATAGCTACCACTGTCCTAGACCTTTTCTGCAAAGGAAAGATGAAGGAAGTGATAAGATAGTCCTGCACCCACGAATGATGTAGCAGATGCAGCATTCAGACTTCTTAAGTCCTACTTCTTCACTTATTGGGTTATTTTGCAGTTAGTACAGCGCCCTGTGTGCTTCAGCTTCCTGAAGACAATTATTGGAAGAAGAAATAAACTATAGAAAAACCATGGATCTAGGAGACAAAAAGAGCTGTTTCTTTGTATATTTCCTTTATTGTTGTTTTAGTAGCCATAGCCATGCATTTGTACTCTTTAGTCCCTTCTTTAAGGAACAAACAAGTCTGATTTCCTTTTTTTTTTTTTTTTTTTTTTTTTTTGTATCTTCCTCATATACCCCAGTTTCATATCTATATTTCTAAGTCCATTATTCTCCAAAATCAAAGTTAGTTTTCCCCTGGGCCACAAATCAAGTTACAGAATTCTTTAATCAGGTAAAAATAGATTTTAATAGAGGAACATATCAAGTTTAGTGGCTAATTATAATGACAAAATACAAAATCTGATAGTAAAGGTGAAAAAAACCAAGTTCGGTGCACACATCAATAGTCTGAGTTAGTTGAATAGTTTGAATTCTTCCTACATTTTGTTGCTAACTACTTTTTCATCAATGTTTTTTGCTTTTTTCAGTTAAGTAACCCATTCTATATGTTTCTTCTGCCTGCACATATCTAAGGAAAAAAGGAGTGTTTTCCCTAGCAAGTAGTGGAAACTTATGGAACTAAAGACATATATATGAAAAGGTGCTAACTTTGTTAGAGTAATCTGTTGTCAATAAAAATATTATTATAAAGCCATATCTGAAAAATCAGGTTCCATTTAAATTTTCAGTGATCAAAGCTTGTTTCTAATAATATTTTAGTTCATCCCTACAGGGGCTTAAATAAAAAAGTATATAAACCAAAAGAAAAATCAGTCAACTGCTTTTGTTTCTAAAATTCAAAGTTATGATGAACAATAAAACAAATAAGTACTGTCATGTTTTTGTTTCCTGCATGACAAACATGACATATGTTGGGCATTAATATGTCAGTTAAAATATTTATTGAAAAACAAATCTCAAGAACAATGTTTTACTGATTGAGCACAACCCCATTTGTATTTAGATCATAGAGTGAGAATGGATTTAAGGTTAACATAGCCTTACAAATATACATAAGAGATTCTAAAGTCAAAACTACTTATCCTTATAAAGTACCTTATAAAAAATAGGTGTCAAAGCAACTTTATTAACCTAGCCTAAGTTACTAATTTTTCACATCACAAAGTTTAATACCTCATTAGATATCCAGTCACCTCCCAGCTCAGTAGTAAATCATCCACACATCTTTGTATCTATATTAATCACCAAAGCTGCTAACTCACCAGAACTAACTATTCCTTACTCTTCTTTTACAAAATTTATAAAAAAGTTAATAAAATCTTAAGTTATAACCTCATCCACAGGTGTGGGAAATGTGAATATCATGATTTAGATATACATCATCTAAATCTAATTTTTTTTCACCATTTTTTCTCCATGATAGATGATTCAGTTAAAGAGCAAGTGAGCCTTCTCTGCTACTTCTTAAAATATGCTGTAGCCAAGCTTGTGTCTGATGCTTTACCTTCCAGTCTCCAGCCCACACCAGCTGAAAAGGTAATGCTGGTCCAGATAGAATTCTCATCAGCATACAATTTCTTATAACATGCAGGAACAGAGGTGTTGATGGCTGGATAGTGTGATAGTTATCACTGTCTCCTTTGATTAGCTTTATCACATGTCTTATGAGGTCTCAAATGCCTCAAGTCTTAGGGAAAGATAGCAAAAGAAGAAGACAGCCATTTGAATTTCTTTGAATCCATCCTTTTAGTTCCTATTAGGTTTCAATGAATCATCTATACTAGAGCCAATGATAAATGTATTGCTTTCTCAGCTTGGGGAAGATGTAGATATAAAGACTGCATGTGGCACTTGGTGCTGTGCTTTAGTTGAGGTGTTAGGGCCTGGGTCGGACTCGGTGATCTTGAAGGTCTCTTCCAGCCTAGTGATTCTGTGATTCCTTTTTTCTCCTAAAGGTTCCCTTACTAGACTTAATACTGTGTTTAAACATGCAAATTTGATGGTCCTTCCTTTTTTTCTGTGCTTTTTTGCTCTAGTGTTGCCCTGCGTTTGATGCTTTATTTTGCAATTATATAACTTTGTTCAGATAATTCAGCAGAATTATCTATGGTCTAAGCAATTTTTCCAGTTGTGTCCTTAGCATCATTTTTGGAGGACAAAAAATATTTTATAGTCTGAGAAGAACCTTGTTTTTCTTGCTTAAATTTGACAGGAGTAACTTAAATCCCAAATTTTTAAGATGACTCCAGTCTATTTTGTTTTATTTTGGTTCTGATACTAGACCAGAAAATTTTCCAAGCATATATCAGTTTAAAGGGAAACTAGAAAACTCATATTTCTTATGAAGGATTTCTTTTTTGCCATGTTTATTGGTGAAAGAATATAATCTTCCTAGTTTAATTTAAAGAAATGAATACTTGACTATATGGTGTATACTTTTTCTCATATACATGACACCAATAATTCTCGTCTTAATACTTTCAAGTAGTTTGAAAGTATTACTTTAGTGTGAGAGTTTTCTGTCAATAAACGTCCTCCAAAAAACCCCCTAAACTCCCCAAAACCTAAGGGGAAAAAAAGTAAAAAAAAATTTTCTGCATTATGATTTATACATCATGTTTCCTATCACAGAATCTATGTATTGTAGAAGTGAGGTCCTTTGTTCTGATTAACTACAGTTTATAAAAAGAGTCTGTATATTTTTCTGTGTCTGCAGTGTAATTTATTAAGTGTCAAGGAAATATTTTCACACTTTGTTTAGGCCTTTACCCCCTGAGATTGTTTTTTTACAGAAGTATCAAATTGCATTCTGCACATCTGAAGTAATTTCAAATAGAGGAGAAAGTTATCCCTTTCCATAACTTCCTTTGTATAATTTTCTATAACTGTCTTCAGCTTTATCAGAAAGAGGAAACATTTCCTAATGCAAAGAAAAATGAAATTTATGTCTTATGTAGTTTCCTTGAGCTTATTTTTTCATTATTAAAGTTATTAAAGTGATTAATTTATGTTCTAGCCAATTATTGTAGTGAAGTAATAGAAACTTGAAAATGAGAAAAGGTACAAATTCTCTGCAGAATTTTTTTGTTGGTTGAGGCTTTTTTGTTTTCCAAAAAGATTTTTTGATGTCTCTTCAATACAGGTATAACTAGTAAAATTGTTGTGTGTGATTTATAGCAACTATCCATTAACCATTCATCTTTTCAGAATTCCCACTATAAATATTTTTTTGGCTTCAGAGTCCTCATGACAGGTCTTTACTACAACATTTCTTTTTAATACTATTCCTATCATTATCAGTTTTGCATTGTCTTTTTAAGCCTTCAGTCTTCAAGTGAATTGGTTGCTAAATTACTTCAAAAGAAAGTTTTCTCTTAGAATTTCTTCTTTCCTTCATTTCCTTAGAATTTTACCTTCAAGACATCTTGGAAATTGAATTCATTAAAAGAAATCAGATTAAACTTGAACACCATGATGTGTATAAACTGCAAATGGCATTTCTACATTTCCCTACCTTTAAAGTTTGTTTAAAATCATGTCCAAAGCAGATCTGAGCTGATTTGCTTGGATGCGCTCACAATCACTTGAAAATTCATCCTCTTTTTTTTTCCTGCCAAGTCCTATGGATTTCTAATTTAATTACAAGAATGTAAGCAAGCTTAAATTTAAATGCAAGGGATAAGGTAATAAAGTGAAATGTAAAGGTATTCAACTTACTTGAAACTTAGTGTAAAGTAGTGATATGTTAAAATAACGAAATATTTCCTCTTCCACTGTCATTTGAAAAGCAGCTCTGTAGAAGAAGGGATAACCAGGCAAATTTTGTGGAAGTTCACCTTTTGGGTGCAGCACAAGACACAAGATTTTTGGATAACATTCACCTGTAATGCAATGTTCTTGCAGTAAATACAGGTGTGCTGGTATGCTTGCAGAGACATTGCAGGGAGAATACTTGGATAGTACTAAATAGAGCTGTGAACGCTGTGAGCCTGGCCAAATTTGCAATAAGGTTTGATAGAATTTGTGGACATCCAGGCCATGTCTTCTTGGGCACATACACAGGAGTATAAAATCAGAATGGTTTGGGTTGAAGAAAACCTTCAGATACCATTCTGTCCAACCCCTTTGCCATCTTTCACTAGATCAGGTTGCTCAAAACCCCATCCAACCTCAACTTGAACACTTCCAATAATGGGACGTCCACAACTTTTCTGGACATTCTGTTACAGTGTCTCATTACACTCATTCTAAAACATTTCTCTGTTTTAGAGAATTGTCCTGTGCATGTTCATACCTCTGCTATGGGCAGCATACTAATCTCAAAGCACAAACAAAAGCTGAGAGTAAACAATGTTATATTAACAAAATTGAAAAACACAAAAGGGAGCAATGGAATAATAGAATAGTCTAATGCAACACTAGGTTTTCAGCAAAAAAATTAAATATAAAAAATGGAGAAATAAACCAATCCATTAAAATACTATAAATCTTTATGAAAAGCTTTCCTATACCACTGCCTATGATATAATGCATGTGAAATATTTCAGTTCTTATGAGACTTTTTCATAAGAGGTCATGTATCAAGAATTATTTTTTTTAATGCAATATTTCTATGGATGAAAATAAGATATTTGCAAGGAAGATAGAGTATTCCAGAATTTTAGAACAGTATTATTTACTATTTACAGGCAGATGCTTTATGCACTTGCATCAGATCATCAAGTTTATGGTAAACCATATCCAGAAAAGACTGCATCTAAAGCTGCATTAAAATCAATATACAATTCTAACATTAAAAGAAAGGTTTTATGTAGCTAGTGAATGAGCACTATTGATTTGATTTTAATTCAAATATAAATGTCCTTATTTAAACCTTATATATAGGTTATTTACATTAGTATTTTTCAAATTTTTATTGCTTGTTTAATTTCAATGCTAGGTTTTATGGATAGTGAAAAGCTGCAATTATTTGCTTCATGGCAGCCCTAATGGCTTTTACTGAAGTCAAGTATTCCATTGTCTTAGAAGATGTAGGAACATTTGCTAAGAAGCAATTACTACACTGAATATGGGTGTAAAACTCTTTATGACAGGTGAAGAAAAAGTAAGCCTGTGTCATAGTATAATTTTACCAAACAAGGCTGTTGAGATCAGGAAGTAAAAATCTCCCAGAAAAAGAAGAAATGTGGCTTAACAAAAAGTCAAAATTTGTTCACCTTCATAAACAGTAACACTAGACTTTCACTTAGGTATCACTGAAAATGGAACTCCTAGCCAGCTATTAACAATCAAGTGTATTATTCTTAATATAGGCAGTGCTGACATGAAACACAATGTTCAAGGCACCCATAAACTTGCTTTCTTTAATCAGAGAGCAGCACTACTTTCTCTACAGTTCATGGACTTTCCTCATCATCCCATATCAAAACCTTTATCAGGCAGATTCAGCTCAGTTCCAACCAGTCACCCTATCCTTCTTCGTTCTCTACCTATTGTGGGAAAAATAAAAATGAACTTGAAACCCAGTCGCATATAAGTTCTAGGAGAGCAGAATTCAGAAAAAGATTAGTACTACAATTTGGCTCTTGAAATCCCAGTGTTCAGAATTGTGACTTTATGTGGGACAAAGAGTTCTGAAATCAGAGAGGCATTACTTGATTAATAAAGGCCCAAAAGTTAGATAGTTACGTTGATCAACTAAATAGCTCTTGCTACATGGACATATAATTCAATTTCTCTGGATAAGAAAAGGCTGTTATATGATTTCTCTCTTCCATATTTTGTTGCAAGAGTAGTTCATGTTTACAAAAGTGTGGGATAGAGTCACAGATTTGAGTTGGAAGTAATCTTTAAATGTTGTCTTGTCCAATTCCTTCTGTAATGAGCAAGGCCATTTTGAGCTAGATCAAGTTGCTCAGAGCCCCATCCAACCTGATCTTGAATGTTTTCAGGTATACCACCACATCTCTTGGCAACCTGTTTCAATGTTTTAACACCCTCATTGTGAAAGGTTTCTTCCATACATTTCACCATAGTATGGATATTCCATCCCTTTGATAATTTTTGTGAGCCTCCTTCAGTTCCACTCCACTAGGTCAATGCATTTCTTGTACTGTAACTCCAGAGATAGGTACAATACTCCAGGTGGATTCCTAACAGACCAATGTAGAGGGGGATGATTGTTTCCCTCGACCTGCTGGTCACACTTCTTTTGATGCCACCCAGGACATTGTTGGCTTCCTGAGCTGTGAATTTACCTTTGCAGCTCACATCAAACAGGGATTGTATCATCCCAGGTGCAGCACTTTACATCTGGCCTTGTTGAACCTCATGAGTTTCCCATCTGGGTCTCTCTGACTGGCACCCCATCCTTCATGTGCATCCACTCATTTTACTGTCATTCATAAACTTGCTGAGAGCGTACTTGTTCCCCCTGGACACATAAAGGAGAAGAAAGTGAATCAGCATGAACTGATAAGAGATAAATTATGACCTACTTGGTTGACCTCTCTGATTTGGGGAAAATAAGAGAGAAGTGGATATAATTTATGTGAATTTTAGCAGGACTTTCATGACTGCTTTTCACAGTATTCTCATTTCGAAAGTACAGTCCAGGTAATATATAACCATAAAGATAATAAACTGACTGGGTAGTTGAACTCAAAAGTTCATGGTTAATAGGTCATGTTCTACCTGGAAACTTTGTAACAAATGAAGTACTTAAGAGATCTGTCAAGGTAAATGAGATGTTCAAGGTCTTTAAACTTGATGATCATACACTCTGAAATCTCCTCCAGCTCATTGCTCAAGTTGACACCAGTTTTGGGATGGGGTATCACATTCAAGGATGGGGACAACATCCAGAGGGACCTAGGAATATGGAGAAATGGATTGGTAAGAAATTTATGAAATTCAACTGAGAGAAACAGCTCCTGTCCATGGGACACAGGAACCTTGGCAATAACAATCTGGGGACGGACATGTTAGGATCAGTTCCTTGGGGAAGGCTCTGAGGTCCAGTAGACAGCAAACTGAGCCTGAGCCAGATGTATAACCTGGCAGAAAATGCAGCCAACAGCATCACATGCTGAATGAACAGGAGCATGGCCACCAGATTGTTACTATCACCCTCTATTTAGCACTTGTTAGACAACATCTGCAAAAGTCTGCTCAATTTGAGGCACCCCAAAACAAGAAATACATTCAGAAACCTGACTGCAGCAGAATGACAAAAAGAAAATGGAGAACTTGCCCAGTGAAGAAAGACTGAAAATTCAGGCTGGAGCAAGGACAGCTTTGGAGGCACATACCTGCAGTCTGTGGGTGCCTACAAGGAGATTATGGAGGAGATGGACCCAGGCTCTTCACAAAATGTATGAAAAGTAAATGGGAGAGGATGAAGGAAAATTGGCATAAATTAAACAAAGAAAGGTTTCATGTGCATATAAGGAGAAACATTTCCCCCACAAGAACCTATTCCATAACAATGGATAAAGTGGCCCAGAGAATCTGTGTGGTCTGTATCTTTGGAACTTTCCAAGATCTGCTAAACTGAACCCTAAACACTAAGGTCTTATCCCATAGCTGGTCCTGGTTTGAGCAACAGATTGAACTAGAGAACTCCTGACAGCTCTTCACACCAGTTCTCCTGTGATCAGTAACTTCTGTGTCATAAGTCCTGACCAGCTAGTAAGTGACAAGAGTTTTCGGTCTTTTTTTTTTCCCTAGCCCATGACCTCAAATTTAAAAACCACTTTGTAGAGCCAGATTCAAATTTCTCACATGGATCTCGAGATCTCTAAACAACTGAGGTTTGAGGACACAGGCAAAACAAAAAAAGAGCTCTTACTGGTTAGAATCCATTAAAAAAGAAAAGTCTTAGTGCACAAAGATTAATTTGGAAGGGAACTTGAATGAGTAGCAAGGCCCCTTTTAATATTCAGTAGGTAAGCTTTTCTTGCTTATTAGTTTCATTACTTGTTTGACCTTTCAATTTGAAACTGGAAGAGTTAGCTAATCTGTGCAGCTTGCTTCAGCTGAAGGATGCTAAGCCTTTCACTGAAAATGTGAATGATTTTTTTTCTGCTCTGCAGGACATTGCAATGTATTATATGGCAAAGAAGAGCCTAAATGTTTTAGTGATCACCTGCTGATAAGTAATTACCTTCATATCCTCTCCTCTGTTTAGCTCAATGTGAGAATATTTATTTGCTTATGAAGGAATGCTGACAATTTGCCTGACTCCCCACCTATTTTTACAAAAGATGCCAGAAAGAACATTCTTCTTCCTGATGTGCAAATATTAGCCAGAGAGACAAGCATTATACAAACATCTGCCACTCTACATTCACTAATACTTCAATCTTTTATTTTAATCTGAATAATGTCTATCTCTCTCTTATATGTTTTGATCAAGATGTGAAATCCTAAACTTTCAGATTCTGGACAGGACGAGAAGGGCTTACACACTCAAAGAGACTTGGACAAAAAAGCTTCTGTCAATTTTCTCACCTGTCTCATGCTTTAAGTGCAAATTCTTATAATGTGAATGGATAAGTAATTATTGACGACTTCCACTACTGCCTGATGTACCAATCTTTTGTCTTTTCCTCTTAAGACAGGACAGAAATAAGTATACAAGACCACAGACTTTGAATCCAGTTGGTGCCAAAGTGTGGATAATATAGCTAATGTATCTGGAAAGTATAAACTTTGAATATATATCTATATACAGATCTGTACATGTGCAGTATACCATACATCCCAAGTGGAGGTCTGGACAGAAAAGGGCACATATCAAGGCAGATAACTGGATATTTGGTAGCCCTTTTCACACAGAGTTAAGTGAAGAACTTTTGTTTGCTCATCAGGATCACTTTGTTTGATGATACATCAGTGGTGGTGTGAACATTCACAGACCTGTTCTGAAACAAAGGTAGATTTCCTGGCTGTGGAGATCAGCATTCAAGAATCAACATTTGCAAGCTGTCCTATATGTATAGTAGCTCCTTTATCAACCTATTATCACCACTAAATTGCAATTATTTGCAAATACCACTGCAGAATTTCTCTCTCTCTTTAAATGAAACCTCAATTTTCTCAGAGGTTTTAGTGCTAAAAAACTAAATTGAAAACTAACAGAATTTTGCAGGGATGAGGTGCCAAATTTCCTGAATCTTTTTTAAAGACTTTTCCCAAGAGAATTATCTTTCTCTTATCTTAAACCAGTGTGAGTCAGCTATATCACTGGTAAGAGAGAATGATAAAGTGTTCCATATTGAGAAAAGAAATGTATGAATCTCTTACCGTCCATTGGTAAATACTAGAGTATATACATTTTCCAAAAGACAACCTTGTACAGAGTTTTCTATATCCAATAAGGACCTTCTTTCTCTTTAGGCATTTCTTGCAATTATTATCATCCATTATGTGTTATATAAGGTTTTCTTGAGTGTTCTCATAAATAAAAAAAAATCTCACAATAAACTGGACACTAATCTTATTAAGATATTAGGTATATAATTCATACCCAGTACTTTTAATTAAGAAACAATTGTAAGAGCTAAAGTACAGGGAAATTGTAATATACTTTCTTTTTTTTTTCTTTTTTGAATGCTATGAATTCACTCATAAATGATAAATGAAAGATAAGCTGCATTTTAAATAGGATTTTGAAGCAGTTCAAGTAAAACTGTCCATGGATAACTGGAAGATGACTACACACTTGCCACATATTAACTGACAAATAAATTGATCTAAATGAGAAAATGTCTGGACTAGAAATGTTTTAAAATAGCTTTGCTTGAAGACAAATCTAAGAGTTTATGTGATCAAATTAGAAAGAAGTGTAGGTGTGCACCATCTATCTAATTAACAAATATGCAAGACGTTATACAATTATTTATTTCACATTAACGTCTCTTCATGGGAAGAAAAGGCACCATAAAAAAAATTATTCAGAATAAAGAAACTTAGCACAGAAAACCTGGTTTCCTCTCAAAGATTGTAATCTTTAAGGTAGTTGTTTGAGGAAGGAGTGGTTTAAGGTTTTGTTTCCTCTTTTGTGCATATGTGTGTTACTAGCCCATGCTTCAAGATATAATTCCTTGTATTACTTTGCCTTACCTATTGAGATGAGTTTCTTCCTGCTGAATTAAATTTACTGGGATTTGTCTCTCTATGTGGCAAATTTCATATAAAACAGTAATCCTAGCAAAGCAAAAAATCTCTCACATGTATTATCAGTACTTCGTTCTTATAGTACTGTTCATTGTTTTACAATTTATTTCTTTCCTTCTACATATGTGTGATCTGTGACCATCAATAGAACAGATTCAGACTGAGTCTTTCAAACTAGTTTGCAAGCAGTTTATATTGCATTACCATCTGTTTATACTGTCCTTTTTTTACTGCCCCTTTTCTATATTCAGTTGATGCTAAGACTGAAAATATTCAGTTTTAATATTTTCAATGTAAAGGCCTTTCAAAAGAATAATCAAAGTTCCACTTTCTAAAAGATCATACTGCTGTGGTTTAACCTCAGCCGGCAACCAAGCCCAGCGCAGCTGCTTGCTCACTCATCCAACCAGCATTATGCGAGGGAGATTCAAAGGGTAAAAGCTGGAAAACTTGTGGGTTGAGATAAAGACATCTTGATAAAGAAAACAAAAGCTATGTCTGTAAGCAAAAGAAAACAAGGATTTGATTAATTGCTTCCCAATGGTGGGCAAATGTTCAGCCACCTCCAGAAGAGCTGGACTCCATCATATGCAATGGCAACTTGGGAAGACAAATTCCATAACTCCAAACATCCACCATTCTTCCTTCTTCCCCCCACTCTATACAAGGAGTATGATGCCATGTGTTTGGGAATATCCCTCTGGTTGGTTTGGGTCACCTATCCCAGCTGTGTCCCATCCCCACTTCTGATGCACACCCAGTGTTCTTCCCACCATGGCAATAAAAAAGCAGAAAAGGCCCTGGCTCTGTTCAATCCCTGCTCAGCAATAAAAAAAAACATCTCTCTATTCAACCCTGAGTTCAGCACAAATCTAAAACACAGCCCCATACCAGCCACTCTGACAAAAATTATTTCAGCCAAAACCAGCACCCTTGCATACATTCTTAGTCGAGGTTTTTCAGCCTCATCAGGTCATTTCACAGCTAAACATGTGAGCTACTTAGTACTAACTTTGGAATTATAAAAGCATTTTGAATATTTCTAGACATGCTACAAAATTATTAATGTGGTAGTCCAGGCCAGATACTATTATTAAAGTAATTTTTTAGCAACATCTACTCCGATAGTATAAAAAAAATATCTGGTTAAAATGTTTGCATCATGTTTCAAGGAAAAAGAAACAGACTCTGCCCAGAACTACAACCAAATTCATGGAAAATCTACAGAAAAAATTTAGAATACAGTACGTTAAAGGAGGACCTTTAATCATCTGTGCCTTTTGACATGGAGCCATGAAATTAGCTATGTCTTGACCTCTTGTAGATTTTAGAAATCGAACTTGCCCGCGCATACACATAAAGCAGGTGCATATATAGATGTACAGATGTTTTATCAAATGTGTTGTATTTCACATATTCAGTTATGAAAATGTACAGAACTAGCTTGCATACGTGAAAAATCCATTTTATCTTTTCAACAGCAGGTGAGGAGCTCACATACCAGTCATTATATGCTTATCAAGGCAAGTTTACAGAAGTGAGAAAATGCATTTCTTAACATAACTTTTAAAAAAGTAATGCAAATATACATCAAAATCATTGCTTGGCCCTGAGTTGACCAACACAGATTCAAAGAAGCATTTCACACCTCATGATGAAATTTAATTAAGTGCTTCTAAATTTAACATCAACTTACTTCCTGAGAGAATTTACAGTGAAGACTTTTTTAACAAAAGTATTAAGTTGTCCAGGTAAAATATTCAGACACTTAACATAGGTTTTAGTGACACAACACTCCTATAAAAATAATACAAAAAATGAACTCAAATAAAAACAAAAAATCACTTAAAAAGATGTTGACCTTGAGGAACTGAACTGTTTCTTCATAACACTTCAGACAAAGGCTTCAAACAAAGTAAAATTTAAAATGTAACGATATTTTCTAAGAATAATTAGCAGTTTACAAGAATGTCTAGCAAAAATACTAGGGCCTACTTAGTACAATAGCTCATAATAGATTTAAAATAGACTATCATACAAACTAATGCAATGGGCGGGATGGGGGGAAGCAAAAAAATTCAAAACTTTGCAGAAGTTATGTCAATAAGGTGTATCTTCATTTTATTTCAGGGCTGTTGACTGACCGAAATTTTGGGTTTAAACCAATATATTTCAAAAATGGTATAGATTTGCCTGTTTAACTGAAAATCTAAAATAAGCAAGTGCTTGCCAATCTGCCATCTCTGTCTGCCACTATCCACTAAAGCACAGTTCAAAACAGCTGTGTCTTAGGTACTTCTGTATTGCATATATTCCAGCAAATATTGGCAACTGGAAGCAATATCTCTGATAATGCCTGTTACACAGTTTAGGAAATACACAGAAATCCTCACTCTGACAGTAGATGCAATAAGATGATTGCCAAAATATTTCACTGCATTCCTTTTTATATATGTCATCTTTTTCAAGTCTTCCATGATATTTCTTCAAACAACAATAAGAAATCTTTCCTCATTGGTTCTAAGCTGATGAAACAAGGAAATGATGGGCATCAAATTTTAACGTAAATCCTTGTTTATAGAGAGCAACAAAATGTCATTTGAAAGTGCAATAGATAGGCTGTAACCAAGAAAAATTATTATTAAAATCATTAGAATTTGAAAAATAAATGGTTTATTTTTATGCAGAAACATGTCAAAAACACGTGACATATAATGGACATGGGAAAAAGAAGACCTGCGGCTTTTCACCCACCACAGCCTCTGGCAGCAGGAACACCCGGCCAGAGCTGCCCTTGCAGAGACCGTGGCTGCCACGTGGATGGACGCTCCAGGGCTATGGCGTTCGCCTCCCTGCTAGTGCTGAGCGCTCCGGCATGGGTACGCAGCTTTGGTAGCTTCTCGCAGAGAGGAAACAAAGGGATAAGAGAGGCACACTTTTCCAGCAAGGCTGAGAACTCTTATTTCTCGTGTGGCTGCAGCAGTGGTCAGAGCAGCGGTTCCCAGCGCTGATGCAGGGCAAAATGGTGCCAGGACAGAGAAAGCATTGGGTTAAATAGCGGGGGGGCAGACAGGGGTGGAAAACCCCCTCACCCAATAGGGACAGACAACAGGGGAGTGAGATAGAACATAACAACCTATGGGAACATTACAGAGGTGGGTACAGTGCTCTGGGACAAATGGGAATGAAAAGGTGGGGTGATTGACACAGAACTTTCTGTGAAGAAGGGGGGAGTGGTTACAAGGTTGACATGTAAGAGCTCCTGTGGTACACAGCTTGGTGCAAACCATTGTGAGAGGAAAATAGGGGTACAGAGAACCAACATAACTAACATTTATTAAAATCCCTAGCTAAACCAACCCAAACTACAACAAAGACCAATGGCATAAAAAAGACAAATACACTAATTTGATAACATATGATTTGCTTTTGGATTTGAATTTATCTTTTCCAGGAGAAGAAAATACAAAGGAAAAGAAGAAGAAGAAGAAGGAGGAGAAGAAGAAGGAGAAGGAGAAAAGAAAAAATTTCTGTCACTTCATATGTGCTGAATTTTCTTTCAGAAGACAATATTATGGGTCTGACAACAGAAGGAATTTATTGCAGTTCTTGGACTACCTGCAAAGTGATAGGCATCCCCTTGTTGTTTTGACATGTACTGTGCGTATAGCACTGCTGTACTTTGAAAAGTGAATCAGTGTCAATGACATCATGAGGTTCCTTATTTCTCCTTCTCTCAGTCTGACGTAATGGATCCGTTTTCTTTAGGTTCTAGGCTGATTTCTATAGGTTTTAGCCCTACAGATTTGATCTGAGAAATGAAAAACAACTCTGAGTCATAAATGAAAACCAATTCTGAGTTTTATATAATAAACTTTCAATCAGAGATTACTGGGCAATTATGTGCTCAGTATACATTAGACAAAAAATCTGATAGCATAATTTTGAATAGTAGCTTTTCTTTAGCAACAATAAATAAAGTAAAATTTATTAAATATCTGAAAGTTGATTTTTTTTTTCATTCTATTAGTTTTGGTCATATTTTCAACAGTAAAAAGATTAGTAAAAGCTGACTTATTTTGCTAGAAAAATGAGAAAGTGTTATACATTTTATGGAATTAGTTACAAAAAGAGTTCCTAGATTCAAGTTCCCAGATTAACCGTTTTCTGTTTACCAATATTTTTCTGAGTACTTGGGGTTCTTTCTGAAAATTTTATTGAAACCTGCATCAAAACTTTACACAATAAAAATTGGTCTTGATCAAAATCAATTAACTATTTTTTGGTATTTTTAATGAGAAATTTTTCTTCTGTAAAATGTTACAGCTATCCACTGAGAAGGAAGAAACATCATTACATTTAAATAGCTGGGCAAGCCATGACAATAAAAAACACAGTTTCCTGTGATTTGGGAATGTATAGTCTGCTGAAGTTCTTTTCAGAACTGAATTCCAGGTGAGATTGTAGACTATGGATTATGGAGTACTGTAACTGAGTGCATGGGAAAACTGAAGCCAATTAATATATTCTGTTACTGATTAAAAGGGAATGGGCTGTCACTGCTGTTAGGAGTGATGGTTAGTTGCCTAAATAGCACTGAGAGTGTTGCAAATACAGGAATAAAGGAAAGCCTAGAATTAATTAGTATTTAATTCCCGGACTTTAACATAGATCTTCATAATATGTGACAAGGAACATTTAGAAGTTTTTTTTGGTGGTTTTTTTTTTTTTTTGTTTGTTTTTTTTTTTTTTTTTTTTGTTATCTAGCCTCATAGAGAATCAAATAGCTCCGCATGGAAAGAAGTCTCAAACCACCAAACCACTGTTTAAGCACTAACATTTCCCTCATAAATAGTTAAAAGTAAATCTGTCTTAGGGGATCAGAGAACACAAGGTGCACATCTATGTGGAAAGGACTCTTATCCATGTGAAATGTGTGGAGGCAGATATGAGACTGCTCAGCAAAGTGGAAAATATAAGCAAGGGTCAGCCAGAATAATTTAGGTATTTTTAATATAACTTTCAAGACAGATATCTGGAATGGGTGATGAAGCCAATGTTGACGAGGGGGAGCTTCTATAAAGAGAACAATAAATTTTCTGTGCAATAACAAGCTAGTTAAATCAACACTTCCCCTTCTCCCTAATTTAAATTTCTCTTCCATATATTTAACCCTAGGAAGTCAATACAGAAAATTAATTTTGTAGTGTTGTGTCCTGTCTTTTTGTTTTCTCTTTTTCACCACATATGAAATCTGTAAGTTTTTGAGCTCAGATTATAAGACTTTTGAAAAATCCTTTTTTCTCTTCTTTTTGCCACAAGTATTTCAAGTATTATATATTTTCTGTAATATTTTGCTTGCCCATTATGTTTTTTTCCACATTCTACTTGTCTACAAACATATATGTCAAATATCAAAATATAAGAAAATAATGTTTTTATGCAATGAAGTCTAAAAAAACTTGACCATAATCAAATTAGTGTCAAATCTATCAAAAGATTTTTCCTCTATATTTCACTAAGTGCAAAATTCTGTTTGGAGAACAGAGTTAACAAATTTTCCTCAGTAATCTAGAATTTCTCTAGAACTTTCCAGAGTTAAATGCATATTCATTGCTGGAAGATTAAAAATTGTTGTTGCATATTCATGGGTTTTTTAACTTTCATAAACTTTGATTTTTGCCTCTCTTGAGGCAGATATTTGCTCGTGTGTCGTTATCAAAATTATTAGATTTTTTTTCCTTCCTACTGTGAACAAGAAATAAAAGTCGTGCTAATAGTGGCTTTCAGTTTTTTAGTATTTAAGGAGCTTTTCAAAACAGATAGTGGCATGCCCTTAAAACATGATGCTTTCATACTGACCATGCTTAAGATATAAAAAACCACATAGATTCCTAGAAAAAGAAATGCCATATAGTGTCATGAGAAAAATGTACCAACAAGTTTATTTGTATAAAATAACTTACATGTACCATATAAGTTAAAGCAATCTGCTAACAGATTTTTAAATTTCCTCTCTGAAACTGTGCTTTGGAGGGCATAGTCAATTTAAAGTAGTTCTTGCAGGGACAATCAGGATGGCTGACAAGGAAGCTTAAAAAAGGAAGTGTCCTTTATGAAGAGCAAAAGAACACCAACCAGAAGCTGCAGGGCTAGAAGTGGGGAAAATGCTTCCATATTAAGGGAGTAGCTCAACATTCTCCTGCTGTGCTTGACTTCCCATTTCTGTGAGAGCTAAGTATGAAAAGATTCTGATGTAGTAGCATGCATGACTTTTTTTCCTTTAAGCAACTGAGGATGCAATTCTGATAGTCATTACATTCAAGACAATTTATGTGTCCTTTTTTAAGGAAAAATAAAAGCTTTACATGTTTTTATCATGGCCAGAGTAGTCTTTTTTTTTAACATGTATTTGACATCTTTTATAGGCCACAAGAGGTATTTCACCTCCAAACAATTTAAGACCAGATGTTAATTTAGTGATGCAGTATATTTCACAATGTAATCTTTCCCAGGACAGAGTACAAGCATGTGAATTAGGTAAATTTCCCAACTGAACATGGATGATACAAACATTTTATACTGCAAGAGGATTCTTACCCAAAACACAGTCTTAAATGTTTTAAAAGTGACGTCATTGTAAAAGGTATTTGATAGAACCAATTCTTTTTCATCAACAAAAACATCATGGCAAATGCTGTCCAAAAAGCCTATTCCATTAAAAATCAAAACAAAACTAAACCCTACAACAAAATAACATGCCAAATCTGAACCACCAAAACCTCACCAAACCCCCCAAAAATCAATAGCAATTGCTCTTACTCATATCAATTACTCTTAGTGTTGATAGACTCTGAACCACAGTTAGCTGATTATGTCTTCCAAAAAGGACAGTAAGCTTCTGCCTTCATTTGTCTTATTTCCTTCCCTAATATCAAATATAACATTTAATGTGAATATCTTCTTGCACTTTTGTCATTCCCTTTTAATTAGAGGATACGAAACACTGAATGTCAAAGCTAATTCTTCCACACAGCTGCCTAGTATTTAGCCTCTCTGATTAGGTAGAACTTGTCTCATCCAAGCTGTAACTATAAGCATGACACTAATAAAATGTACAGTAGTTACATTCATAGTTTTAAAATCAACTATATAAAATCATCTAATATCATGAGATACAAAACCAAATCATTTCTTAAAATAGGGCATAGATAAAACAACTGCTTAGTAAAAAAATCATTCTCCCATTCGTAAGCCATGGGTTATGATTATTCTGGTAATTAAGTCATTAGAAGCACTATGGCCTTTCAGTAGTGCAGATTCTAATCTCACCATTTGGATAGCTCTGCTTTGAGTTTTAGATGGACCCATTAATTCTCCCTCCCCCCTTGACTCTGTTTTCTTTATACAAAATAATTATCCTACGGTACCTTAAGAAAAGACAGAACATATAAACACACTAAACATGAAAGAATAGATGGATAAAGGACTCAAGGAAGACTTATTCTTATTTCTACATCAATAATAATGTTTTTGGCAGGCACTTAAGCACAACTTATTGACTCTTTCATAAAAGTGGGAATTGTTGCATTGATGTTTGCAGCTTGACCATAGCAGAACTGAACAAATAATATTGTCATTCACTGATAATATGCATTTCTCTTTGTAGAAAAAGAAATATCTTACCAATATAGAAAGTAATTAATACTCTTTTCAGTTTTGTCACATCACATGTAGTGTTCACAAGTATACATTACTGTCCATATTTAATGTACTTGTGTTGCATCTCGGTTTGGGGTTTAGGTTAGGGGTTCTGATCTGTTAGCTAGCCATGTTCTGTGTACCCCCAAACACCGTGTTCTGTGTACCCCCACACACCCTTTGTATTTCTCTTTCCACCCCGGCGGCTGTTCACTCCGGGCCCCTGACTGTTGCAGCTTCCACTGTCACTCCTGTGACCACTCTCCGTCTTGCCCAGAGGGCTCGGTGCCCGTCACTCCGCTCTCCCAACCCCTGTTCGCCCAGAGCCCAGGGTCCGCCCCAGCCATGTCCCTGTTGGGTGCCGTGGTCCGTGTCATCGCCACGGCGCCTGGCCCCATTGGTTTGGAGGGTCCCTGCTCTCCTCACCCTGCCCCCGATATAATCCCACACCTTGGAGTGCTCGCGGCCATTTTTCTCACGCGCCAGCTGAAAGCAGGTCTCGGTGCCTCAGCGCAGCCCCCCACAACAATAAAGGACTTTCAGCCTTCCACGCGTGGGGAATATGGACGTTCCTTCAACCCTTTACTGGTGTCTTTCGCTCACGGTGACAAGAATCCATGGCCAACCCCGCCCAGACAGCATCACGGAGCCATGTCCGGAAACACATGGCAATCCTGGGTCCCGGAGAGAGGCGGTACCACTCTAGGTGCAGGAGCTGCCCGGGGACCGGGAAAACACCATGAGACACAGCGTACTTGTGTATTTAATTTAATGTAAAAATGAACACAAAAAAAACCTCCAAAAAACCCAACAACAACAAGAAAAACTTCACCTACTGCAAAACCCTCACAAAACACACCAGTGGGAGCTTACCCTATCCCTTCTGTGAATACTAGCATTGAAGGGACGATGGCTGATCTGGAATCCCTCTTTCATTAATTTCATGTGAATCTTTCATGAGCTTTATCTGTCTACACGGCCAAAGAGTCCCATGGAAGGAGTGGTCCAAAATGAATTGACAGTACCGACAATTCAGTTAACATATTGAAACTATTATTATGAGGAATAGGATCACATTGTCATTTTTGGAAGAGTTTTCTTGAATAATAGGGCTTAGGAATTATGGAAACGGGATATTTTTGACTGATCAATTAATAAATATAATACTGAGAACAATTCACAGCACAGCTACATGTATTAACACACAGTTGCGATGTCATAGTTTTTCTTCAGTTATAAACATGTTTGTTTTCAAGGTACATATAATGCGCAAAAGAGTACAAATACTGAATATGTGTAAGAAGAAGAAAGGTAACAAAATTGCTGCTGTTTGCCTCTCCTCCAATCTGCGATAACAGGATTCACAAGAAAAGGCTGCTGAAGCCACTTCTCTTATCTGTTCAGTATCATCTTTCTTTACATCTTCCTATGTCAGAGGGAAAGGGAGGAAATTTTGCAAGGTGAGTCACATGTTCTTACAAAGGTCTTTGGCTGTAGTTTAATACTCAATGCTTTCATCACCTTTCAGTTCCAACTTTTATCTTTCTTTTTCAGGTCCCTGCCCCAGTCTTATAAAGCCTCTGCTGAATATTTTGATCTTTCTCCTTCCACACCAAGTGCTTCTTCCCAGGGGGTTAAAGGGAAGGGTAGCAATATTGCTGCTTTTACTCAGGCTTTGCAGCAAAGATTTAATCACGCATACACACACAGTCTGACAGAAGACTCTCCCAAGTGCCTTCAAACAGTTCCGATTTTTCACTAAACTTCTAGATAGTCTTTCTTACTGTCTAACCTAGATTAGACAGTGCTTTAGATGTGTCTGTAATGATGGAAGTCAGATCAGAATGAAGTTTCTACAGACACAATATGGACATTTTTGGGACATTTTTTTAAGTTGTCCTTCTTTTTGTATCCTTGAACTGCAGATACAGCTTTGTCCTCTCAATTGCCAGCTGTGAAATTGGGTGTGTGTGTGTCCTTAATATGTGAATGCAATTGTGCTCTTAAAGGTCTAGAGCAAGTTCTATTAGTTGCAATCAAAATCACTCCAGGGTGCAAAACTGAATGTAATGTTTTCATACACATCCAGAAATAAACCACCCCAGGACAAGTCTCAAGTTAAGAATTGTAATTAAAGAGCTGAAGGAATTAAAAGCTAGTGAAGTAGCTTTAAATTTGGTCAGTGAAAACTGACCAAATTAATTAGAAGCAAGCATGAAAGCATCCCAAGGCACCAAACACTGATATTAAAGCAAAGATCAAATCTACAAAACTGGGTAGAAAATACAGAATATTTTATTGTGGATTCTTTCTAGAAACATCTAGATTTTTTTAAATTGAAAATATCTGAAGAAGTTTGATAGCACATTTTTTGTCCCTAGAGAGGGACAGAAACAATTTGCAAAAGCACAAGAGAATAAGTAATCTGGAGTCTTCTTAGAAAGTGGATTGCATCAAGGGACAGGACTTTAAAATGTTCAGGTAAGGAAAGGATAGCAGAGGCATTTGGTCTGTTCTGTAACTATCCATAAAAAAACCAGTCAACATTAGAATGGAAATAAACCCCCATTGCTCTATGCCATTAGAAATTGAACCTGCTAGAAAAAGAGATATTAAGTCTTCTAATATTTAAAATAGAAGGCACAATACAAATACATGTCTGAAAAGATGATCATTCCTCTTTGTTTAAGGATAGTGTATTCAGAAGAAGAATTTATGAGGATTTATTCCTGCATTATACTCTGATTTTCATTTCTGACTAAAAAATAGTTATATTTTTCCATATTTCAGCAAATACAGAAAGAATGGGTTTCAAGAATGAAGGGATTGGTTGGTAATTTTCCCTTAGTAAGTGCTGTAGAAGAAAAAATAGAAAAGTTGGAGTACAGGACCACGAGTAATTTTTGGTTTTCAAACAAGTTATCTTTAATGCATCAATAGACAACCACCATGACTGTAAATTGTGCATCTGTGTTTTTATTCCTATAATGTTTCAGTACAATATTCAGTAAATGAGAAAAACACAGAGAATTTCTTTTAATAATATGACAGATACAGGTTCACTGATGTTAATGTTACCCCGAATATACAAACCTCTCAAATAGGCAAAGACCAAAAAAACCACATAAACAAAGACAAACATAAGAAAGTTATTTGAATTGTTTACTCATCGGGAAATTTGAAAGGGTGCTTTGCAAGTGAAATTCTGTACAACTAGTGCATTAAAATATTAGTTTCTTTTCCTCTTCACAAAATCATAGCAAAAAAAACCCAAAATTCAACCAAAAAAAAAAAACCACCAAACCCAAAAAACCCTGATTTTGCTTCTCCATGATTTTAACAAAGACAATACAAACAAGCAGCTGCAACATACATGGTACCTTATTCTGACTTTGGGAGAAAATCTTCATCTGCCAAAGGAAGTAAAACAAAAATGAAAAGGACAAGGTAAAATATTATGGTATATAAATAAATAAATAATGGAGATACTCAAAAGTGAGTTAAAAGGTATCTCTAAATATAACTAGAAAGAGCAGCACTGAACAGGCTGTGGGAGGGAGTATCTAGTAAGAAGAAATTGTGCTTATTTTTCAAACACTATTCAGGAAGAAGTAGTTCCTAAATACAGCAGGACACAGAAAGTGATTGTTTATGGAGACATGTGCAGTACATTAGATGAAGGGAAAAATTATAAAAATAAGTAATGATTGCAAGAGTTAATGCCAACTGTGATAAGCAGGGGGGAGAAGGAAAGTAACTTCACAGTCTCAGGAGGCAAATAATGTCTATTACTTGAATTTGAATACTTTTGTCAATTTTCTGTCTGCACCATAACCTAAGTGAAATTAAAGCAGCATATAGAAATCCTTATAGAGAAAACTATAAAATCCTTAGAGAAAACTATTCCTAGTCTTAGAAGGTAATATCTTTTTCTGTAATTATGTTATGCTGTGAAATCTATCAAATATCAGGACCAGAGCATCAAGCCTATGTCATATTTTTTTTTTTATTAAAGCATGCTATTTATTATGGACTGAACTGGAAGCTCAACTAAAATCACTTGATAGCAATTTAGTTTCCCCACACCCAGACAAATGGCATACTAAGAACTGTAAACAGCTGCACACATAGGGAAACATTTACAAGAGAATATGGAAATAATGGGTTCCTTAGGGAATACTGCAGAGTTTTGCACAACATCAGTTACACAGAGTTAAAGTTTCATACCTAGAGCCTCATGAACTGTCTCAGGTATGATCAATCTGTTTTACTTTCCTCCACTACACTACCCACACAGTGGTGTCTCACTCACTTCGGTTACATGCAGTTTCTCCTCAGGCTACACGGCATGCCAAAAAGGACAACAGTTGGACCATGTTTTATGTTACATACCAAATATCTCAGAAAATCTGCTTACTTATAAAATAGCAAAAAACTGTCCCTTGTGATTTATTTTATTCAGGGAGCAAGTGTATTCCGTGGTCTAAATGCACAGGAAAAGAGGGTCTTACTCAGCTTACAGAGGATAGTGCAAAAACAGAAAGGAAAAGCCACATACAAGAAAAGCAACTACATCTGAACTACACTTTGGAGAAGTGCCACTTTTCTCAGCATTTACCTTGGGTGACCCCTGGGTGCCCACCTAGTTGGTGAGATGGGAGGGGAGGAGATTGCAGTGCCTTGACCGGGAGGAAGCCCAGCTTCCTGCACAGGTGAGTGTCTCAGTCTGGTGAGTGCCACACTGGGACCAGCATCTCCATGCACTACATGACATTCTTGTTCTTCCAGCCTAGGTCTGACATCTGGAGTAAATTCTGCATCTGGCTGACCATTCTTTATCATAATCAAAAAGAGGGGACTGTTGTACTGCTGAATCAGTTATGCCTTTTCTAAGCACTAAGATATTTCCAGGAAGTGTAAATTCTGCTAGGTTTATATTAACCTTTCTAGTTTTATATTAATCCCTTAGTAATGCCGAGCATTTGGAATTCCTGATTTGAATCCAATGCTGCTAAAAGTCATGCTGCCTGCATGCTTTAAACTACTACCACGTGTTTTTTCTCCCACATTGCTATACTACATATTGAAAAATATTTAGTCACTTTAAAAGGAGCATCATTTAGATAAAAATAATTTTCTTCCTGGATGGTTTTTGTGGAAGATTTTAATAAGCAGTTTTAACACACAAATGTGGTTGTACTACTGCTATTGTGGAGGTATTAAATTTTATTGATTTTTTCATGAAAATAAAGCTAAGTGCCTTGTTTGGCAAGTTTTGCTTCTAGTTTATATTTCTGAACTGCCTTTTCCCAAGGTAGAGGAAAGCTCTACCTCTACTTACAAAGTAAGTTACATTTCTGTATTTTTGGAGATACAGAAATAAACAATTAAATTACTTAATAATAAATACTCTAAACAGTTATGCATACTTCCAAGGATATTAAGGTGTATAAACATTAATTGATCAGTAATTCACATATGGAAAACATTACCCCATGATAATATTCTGATAATTTACATAAAAAGAGGAAATTGACATAGGAAAATTTAATCACAGGAAACAAAAGTTTACAAGGATCAGGAAGTTCATAATTTCCCTACATACATGTTAACAAAAGTAGACTTCTTAGAAGTAGAATCCTTTAATCTATAAGAATCCAATAATTTTAATGAGCATAAGCAGTGAGGAGATTATGAAGCACACAGGAATAATTGATCAGGTGATAATTGCCAACCTGGTTTTGGATTATAAAAAAATAAAATCTTCCCTTTTTCAGTGGAGGGGTATTTCCTTAAATTATTGCTCCTGCTTCTGCCCCTTTCCTCTCCTTTCTTTCCTCTTTGGAACTGCAATAAAGCCCATTTCACCCATGGACACTAGGCTTTTAAAAGTATCCAAGTGAAATTACAGAGTCACAAACCTGCACTATTGTTTGACCATCCTCAGTGTAAAAAACTGTTTTCATGTGTTCAGGTAGAATTTCTGTGTTTTGGTTTATGCACAGTGTCCTTCCACTAGGCACTATTGTGGAGTGTCTGGCTGTGTTACTTTTTATTGCCCTGAGACTGCCCAGCCTGAACAATCCCAGGTTTCTCAGCCTCTAATCACACGTTTCTCAATGATTTGGCAACGCAAAAGGCATTTCTAATGATTTTTTCTATTTATTTTCTAAAGGCTTGGCTTTGTTATCATCATGGCAAAATAATTTTCATTTTCAAAAGATAGATAAATCATGCTGTAATTTGAAATTAAGGTATATTATTCCTAGCTCATTTGTTGGATTGTTTTTGTCTTAATCCTTTTTCTCCTTCAAAAATTATTATAAATATCATGCTCATCTATCTCAGTACTAATATCTCTACTATTTATTTCTTTGAGGTATTCTAGAAATTGTTACAAAATAAAGTCTTAATATTGTTGTCCATAAAATGTTACAAAACTGTAAAATTTTTATTATTATTTTTATTCTGTATTTTCTCTTTTTCTTCTTTCAAATATGATATTCCTAAGTTTGGAATAATATGACTGTTGTCTTTATGCTGAATTGACTTATACAAAGTTCTAAGTATATCTATGATCACAATTTTAAATTCTCTAATTTCAAGAAGTTGAGATTAAGGAAAGCAGTTTAGGAAAAAATCACAAGTCTATGATGTATTTTTAACAGGATGGTTGGTACTCTTCAAACTAGTACCTTAAAACTGGAACACAGAGTTCAAGACTCACTGATTTCCTATTGACTAAAAGTGTCTTAAGTCCGTTTCCTTCATGGCAGAAGAAAATACTTCCACGCTGGGGTGGGGTTTTTTCGTTTGTTTTTTTTTTTTTTTTTTGGTTACTAAGAAATTCTGGACAATGAAATTTGATGATAAATTACACTTTATTTTGTCAATTATTAATTGGGAAGAAGAAGACACTATCAGTAATGAGCCTGCCTCAGAATGTGAACTCACCAGATACTGGTCACTGAAAAGCGTGACAGCAGGAAGTCCTTTGGGAAGAACTCAGATGGATGCAGTATGGAGTTAATGAAAATAGGAATGAGAAGGGAATGTGTATGCTGGGAAGATTATTAAATATTTCATGTTCTCCCCAAAGAACTGGTTTGCCTATTATTCATTTGCACTTCTTAATAGTAGCCAATTAGCCTCCTCCTCACAGTTTTCTACTCTCACTGTACAATAATTAACTTTTGCACGAGAGAAGTTTCTGTGCTGAATGTATGCCCAGTGAATGTGTGTACCCTTCCTAATTATTTTGTCACTGTTAATTTCAAAGTAAGGTAAAAGTAAAACAAAACTGAAAAAATAAACTATCACAACCAACAAAAAGAAAAAACAAACATATTTTAATGAGGAAGGGCAGAAGACAAACAGCCTTTAATATGCAAAAAAATTCAGGCTACTATCTGCCTGAGAAATGGAAACCTTGGAGAGCTGAATTCCATAGGTGCTTTCTATAGGTGTTTTATGTGGTTGATAATTCAGTTTGTCCTTCTATCTAACAAACATTTCTCTGTTTGTATTGATGCAAAATAACCTATTTTTCAAGCTCAATTGCTGGCTTTTTTACCACTTACCACTTTTGGCAAATTTAGATATTTCTGTGGTTAAATTTTTTGTTGATATAGTTTATTTGAAACTCATTACTTACAGCTCTAGGGCATGATCTGAATAAATTTACACAAAAAACAGGTGATTATAATGAAGAATTTTAAACTATATGAAATGTAATGTTTAAAAATGGGTTTTTTTCAATTCTTGAGTGACAAAATATATTTCCTTCTCTTACCAATACTCTTGTGGGAAAAAAATGATAGTCTGATAACATCCCATATTATTGAATAAAGATGAATTTGAGAGCAGGGAATGTTTTCCCGTCCCCCTCTAGACCCCATCATGTTAATAAAAACTAAAATTAAATAACTAATATTATAGATGAACTAAGCACCACCTATTAGACCAGCTTCACTAAAGTTATTTGCAAATTCTATGTTTGCAAATGTGAGATACATCTGTGTTAAATCATGACATCTAAATAGGGAATACAATATCCTTCAGGCAATATCCAAGTTATTTTCTATATACTTGAATTTACATGTTGTGAATCACAAATGGGATGGCTCCACTGCCTGTGTTACTAGTGTGGACTCTCATACTAAGTCAAGTTAATTTTAGGAACATTTGTCCAACAGCCTTTTGGGATGAACATGAATTGGGATTTCCAGGGATGCACTATGCTCTACAAATAATTCTAACATATAATCTCTTAAATGTTCTATTACAGATACTCCTTTCCCCTCCAGGAGTACTGATATCAGGATGACAAAGGAGCACTAATGACTTAACAGTTAAAATTTAACCAATATATTTTCCAGTTCTTAAAGTTATCTTCAATGTGGCTGGAAACTGCATGAGGAAAAAAAAAAAACACAAACTGAAATTGAGTAGTTGGGGCTTTTTTAATGTATCAGTGTTGAGATTGCACTGGATATTAGCCAGTCAGTCTCCATTTACAATTTATATTTTTGTTGCAGACAACTTCAGCAAAGTTGCTGCTAAAATTTGTAATAGTACAGCCTTTTTTTCTATTTGTCTCCAGTATTTTTATGCTCCCCTAAGGAGAATCAGGAATATAACTACAATTCTGTGCAGTTGTATGTGCAGGAAAAGAGACAAGACACAGTCTTAAAACCTTGCCTTCCCTGCTGATATCCCCTCCAGAGAGAAGAATATGATCTGTTTTCTGTTAGAGACTTAATATAAAAAACAGTCCTCCTCTTTCTTTATAAATTGCCATACTTTTAGTGCTTGCTCTAGTTTATTGTTCCCTGAACTTTTTGTTTCCATCTTCATTCACACAATTTTGGCTTTCACTGGTCTTCTGACTGCTATGCTAGAGTTAGCAGAACCTGCAGCTAGTTAGCTCTATTTCTCACTTTAAATGGACAACCAAGTCAACATGTGAAAATAAAAGAGAACAGAGAAAAGTGGCAAGGATGAAAACAGGTAGAGATAAAAGCAGAGGAAAAAAAGAGGAAGGAAGATGAAGACACAAAAGAAGAGATAGCAAATTTTGTTTTGGATGAATGAGTAAGGGGGCATGTTATTTTGGAAATATTTGCCAGTATTTCTGAGTATTTTAAAAACTAGCAGTTTCAAATGGAGAAGATTGATATATAGAATGAAGGAAAAATCCAAGAGATATTTCAAGCTCTTTGCTCTTAATTTACACCTGGCCAAGCATAGGATAAAACTTAAACAATATCAGGAAAAAGAAATGCTAGCTTTCTTGTTCCTGAAGAATACTTGCCTCCTTGTACACGGGCTTTTCCTATAAGTCTTTTCTCCCCCAAAACAGCAGGAGGCTTGTGTTGTTTTGTTATTGTTTTTTTAGAGAAAGGTGGTTTTTTGTTTTTTCTGTTGTTTACTTTTCAAAAGGACTATCCCATTGAAGCTGCTAGGTAAATTCTGGGGAAAGTAAATTAATGATTATGAAACATTTGCTAGCAAACCTGTCTGATAGTTCACAATCTGTTTTCTACTATCAGTCACAATATGGATATCATCTTGTGTTCTTCACACACACAACTCAATGGATTTAAACAAATAATAACATAGAAGAGCAAGATTTATACACTAAAAACTAGAATTTTCTTTTTCTGCCCTCAGGTTTTAAAGTGGTGAATAAGTTTCAATGAAAGTATTCTTTTTTCAGACCTGTGAAACCAAGAAAAATCTCTTTCCCATTAAAATTAAAGCCACGGGTGCCAAATATGCATTCTAAAAGTTAAATTTGAATTTTAAATACCTTGTTTTACAAGCCTTTTTTTTTAATAGATGGTATTTTATTGGGCATTGTAACACCCCTAAGATTTTGGTTTATGAATGTTTTTCCATTATCTAGTTATTTCCCACAAAGATATATGGGAAGCTCTCTGTAAAACACTATGTAGGACTAGTTCACAAACACCAATGTTCTTTTTCCTCAAAACTGAAAACTTGCCTCTGTTTTTCCCTATAATCAGAGTAACTGTAATCCTCAAGATTTGAGTATTCCCCTTTACAGCTCTGCCACTTGGTTGGTGATATCACCAGGGTATATACCACAAAAGTGCTGTTGCTAGTGCTTCAGCATTCTTTGCCTGAAATATATCAACAAAATCTAATTTTGTGCATTTATTGTTCCAGGCTGATGTCAATAGTCTAATGGTTGCATACAGTACACATGAGCACAGGTGACAGTGTTCAAACAAAGTAAAGTTGGGTGTTTTCTTACTTTGACATTTCAGAGTCATAAAATGCTTTCTAAATCCAGAACACCTGTGATATTTTTGGCAAAATAAAACTAAGAACAAAAATTAGATACACTAAGGAATGACCTGTGAATTTAATCCCAAGGTGATCATTTCTGCTCCCTCAGGTTCCCCACTCTCTGAAATACTGATTTTAGCTGCAGCCAAGGGAATTTAGGAATAAAATATGATTTTAACAGCTGGTTCCACTGAATTAAATTAAATCATTACCAGTTCAGCCCTTCTTTAGGCCATGTTTTATAACCCAGTTGGACAGTTTCTGTCAGCACTGATTTAAAGACTGAATAGTAATCTGACTTTCATATCTTGTTTCTAGGGCAAAGTGGCCTGAAAAATATGTTAGACCATAATAAGAGCTACTCAGAGTCTTAAAAATATTTTTTAATTTCTTTGTATACCAAGTAGCACATAACTATTTACCCTTTAAATTCTTTAGAAGATTTATGTGTAATATTGGCTTTCACACAAAATGGGTATAAATGTACAATAATTCTAGAAGAATTATGGGCATAGCTTTTAAATTTAAATGATGAAAAATGCCATGTGGATCAGTTTTTGAGTTGGTGTCCCTGTTGTTCACCAGTTATTTAATGTAGTGTCCAGATTATAAATGCCTTGGTTAAACCCCAGCTGGCATCTCAGCCCCTTCTAGACGCGAGCTAACTGCTCATGGTGGGATGGGGGAGAGAACTGGGAAAATACAAGTAAGAGAACTCATAGGTTGAGATAAAGGCAGTTTAATAGGGAAAGCAAAAGCCACAGATGTAAGCAAAGCAAAACAAGGGATTCTTTCACCACTTCCCATGCACAGGGAGTTGTCCAGCCCTTCCCAGCAAAGCAGGGCTCCATCCCACTCAGTGACTTGGGAAGACAAACACTATCACTTGGGTTTGTTCAGAGCCAAATCTCAAAAACATGTTGAGAAAAACAAATTGCAAAACCTCTCTGCATGCCTATCTGGCACCAACAGAGGATGCAGCAACGAGTACAGGCAGACCTATATTCAGAAGACCCTATACTGTGATATTTTAGAGGGACGTAAGACTGATTTTCTTCATTTTTCATTAAGAACTGGGATATGAATTTCTCTAGTTAAGAACTCTTCAAGAACTTTCTTAATGAAACTTTTTTGCACCATTTTGACCCAGTGTGGTCCCTTCCAACATTAACAAGTCTGTGATTCTGTGATCACAGCATCCATAAGAAAATATTCGCCTTTTCCTTTGACTCTCTTTAGATTACGCACAAGGAAAGATTACTACCTTCCTGCTTCTGTAATCAATTAATGCATTCCTAATGGGTTTATCCAGCTGATGAATGAACCAAGGAGCAATCTGCCTTCCCAGCTAAGAATGAATTAGGAAAACTTTCTCAAGGATTTGAAATGGGACAGGATATCGCAGCTCTATTCCAATGTCCATTGAGACTTTCTTCACTCTATGGAGGATATTTCTGTATGGATCTAGTCTTTTCTTAGTTAGTAAGTCCAAATTTTGGTTTGTCTTAAAGTATGATATGATTATCTCATATGCAGGGTTCTCTTGCCTGGGACTGTTATGAATTTTATCATTTGCAGTCTGCTATTTATCTGCCTAGTTGCAGTTTTTCTGTGGGGGTATACTTTCCCTGTAAAACCCTCTAAATGTCATCTCTTTAATGCTTACAGCGTAGTTATAACTGTTTATGGCAACATGTTATTGTATGCACCAGAGTACAGCTGAAAACAGATATACCACTTTGGCTTTGGACTAACAGATCATTTCTCTTATACTACCACAGTGTCTAATTCTCCTGGCAGGAATTAGTATGAGACTACATGAAGAGGCAAAGAGTGCTAAGTCCTTTCTATCTTTACTATCTAGCTGCAGAGCTGAATCTACTGCATTTCTTGCATCTTTCCAATTCAAATTCTCTTTGTTCTGGTCATTCCACTATATTTTTCTCCCTGTGTTACTTTTGCTGTATTTTCAAATTGAATTTCATTGGAAGAGGTCACATTTTTATTATTGATATTTTGTTTTTTCAATCATATCAATAAAGTTATCCATCTGTGCTAAGAATGCCATTGAACTCTATTTTTTTTTTAATTTATTTTGAATTTCAGTAAAAAATTCTTTTTTTTTTTTTTGTCAAAGACCTGGTTATTCATCTGAAATAGCACCACTGACATTTCAGTCATGGATCAGAAGGCTCCTAAAATTTATTTTTTTAAATCCTGTTTGTTCAACAAGTCTCAGAGGCTTTGAATTTCACACAAAACACAGGCATCATCAATATATATTTTCTTAATCAGGACTTTAAGCCTAAAAATTTTAAGCATCATGGCAGAACAAGCTGTTTGAAAGAAATCTTTCATGTTTAATGAATTAATATTAACTGTCCCTGCATAAACAAGGGACTTGCTGCTGCTGCAGAAACTCTGCCTACAATGCTGTCAGTTAAATACTGACAATATCTGACAAGGTAGCTGAAGTGTTAAAATGATTTCATAAATCAATGGTTTTTATCTAGCTCTACAAACTTGGTGGGAAAGAAGACCAACCTCAAAATTGAATTGAGGAGGACAATGACTTTCAATCTTCATAGTTTTCAAACTCTCTGCTGCTTGTCACCAAGAATCTTCCTTACATATTCCTCGCCTTTCAGTCCTGTGTTATCACCCTTTGTTTGTTTTGGTTTGGTTTCTTTTCTTATTCTTTTGACTTCTCTTTTAAAAAGTTGTGTGGTGGTCCCTATCCTTTCTCACACCTCCTCTTTCTTTCCGTTTTCAACCAAAACCCTTGCTGTCACAGTGAAGGGCAGTCTTGATGAAAACAAAAGACTTAATTAGCAAACTTTGTTTTTTTGACTTGTTTTTCCTCATCTCTCATCTAATCTTTTATGTCCCTATTTCACTGTTTAAGGAAATGTATATTCTTTAATTATACAGGAAAATGGCTACACTAAAGCCAAGTTTTATTAACTACCAAATAAATGTTTTTTATGATTGTCATGGGGAATTCTCATTGGAATACTAATATGCTCTGGAAAAAAATATGGTCTTAAATGATAACCTCATGTATAAAGCAATAATCTGTTGAGAAAAAAAGAAGCTATGTTTATTTCCTCCTTGCTAGCTGGTGATTAGATGACTTCATTGTTTTGGCGTTTTTGTAAATAACATTCCAACTTCCAAAAAAACTTTTCTAAGACAGACCTGATTATACACAGAGACCACGGATCTCTGTAGGAAATAAAAAAAAAAGCTTCTCTATAATGAGAATTAAAGAGATTAAATAGAAGATAACATTGCATAAGCCTGTGAAATTCTATTTCCCTGTTTAGTTTGTTGGATTTGACTTCCTTTAATCTCTCAGGCTGCTATTTCTATCAATAAAAGTGCTAGAAGCTGTCAATTTTAAACAATTGATACACTACTCAGCTAGATTTAAAATAAATTTTCTGATGTAGTGCAATGGAAATTTGTGAGTTTGCCTTGTTAAAACTCATATAGTGGCTATTAAGAGCACATTAGAGAGCTATATTGTACAGTCTGCAAAATCTAAATGCTGTATCCTGTCACCGCAAGAAGGCTTAGGCCAGATTTTTAATAGCCCAGTGGTGACAGTGCATATGCATCTAAGGACAATGCACATGCAAAAGAAGCTAATTAACATCAAACACTAATTAGTCCCTCAGTATTTAGCAATGAAGTATCAGCAGCTGTCGTAGATGCCATATGCTAATTAGCATTAATAAACTTCAGAAATAATTGTCTCCATTGTTCTGTGTCATAATACTCCCTCTAATTATACTTTGGAGAGCTTTGCCTATAAATGGTAGCAAGCATTGCATTGCAATGCTTGAAGTGTAATGAGCAATTTATGGCAACTTGTGGCAATAAAAGAAAGGATCTATATTAGAAAAGAAAAGATTAATATCAAGTTTATAAGTCTATAATTAATGTGTTGGTTTGTACCTGTGTTCAGAAATTCTGTGAGATGGGAGGGAGATTATTTTTTGTTCTGTATGCTGTAATGTATACAGCAAAATAATAAAAAATGTGATGTCTTAGTGTAATAGAATTGATTCACTGTCTCTGCATGCAAATTCTCCACAACAACAGTTTTATATCTCATGCAAAAGTGTGTGAGAAATTATACTGGGGTGTTTATATTCAACTCTTGGTCTTTATGGTTGTTCAGAATTCCATTTTGTCTAATGGTGAGGAAAACAAGAATTGTTTTTGGTTTACTCTTATCAATAATGCATTATCAGCTATGGATGTTTTTCCACAGATTAATTTTTTTTTTCATCACTGAAAAGCTGTATAATTGTTAGCTTTTTTTGCTGTGTGGTAGGTTATTTTGTTTTGATTGGTTGGTTTGGGGTTTGTTTGTTTGTTTGTTTTCATCAGAATACCAGCAATATTTATAGGAAACACATGTTTAATAACCTGTGACTCTGGAGATCCATTTAGACTTGCCTGAATACTTGAGGTGACCATTGTTAAAGATATCCAGCACTGCATTACAAGAAGTGCAATTTTCCATGAAATTGATTTCTCTACAGACACACTGCTCAATGTCTATATCTCCTGGTTTAAAGGATGTCAATAAATTTAAGCCATTCAAATATAGCAAGCATGCATGTGCTCAAGCATATTTGAGCACAAACATGCTCAAGCATATTTGAGCACGTCTCACACCAGGAAGTCCCAATGGGATGAATATAGAAAAGCATGAAAGGGCACACAACAGACTACTGAAGCAGGCAAACTAACACCCCACTGCCAAAGGGACTCAATAATGTTGCACTATTTCATAACTAAGCTCACTCTAACCCAGCTTAGTTTGACAGGAGATAGAAGCATCTGTTTTGCAAAAAGAGAATGTTGCTGTTTACCAATTTGGTTTAAAAATTACTCACCTTCCTTCAATAGCTTGTTAGAAATATCTAGGAGGAAAGGATGGTAGAGGAATTGTAGAAGTAATTAAAAGGAAAATAAAAAAAACAATTGATAAATCCATTAGTGTTTAACAGCCCAATCTGAAGTTGCAATCGTTCAAGACCATGACAGACTTTGTAAAAGATTATTTCCTCCAAGGAAAGGGATCATTAGCTCACAGAAATGACTAATGTTAAGAGGGGTTATTAGTCTATTATTTCTATCAGTGCAGAACCTAAGTATGAAGATTTCATCCATTGCATTAATGTCTATAAAACAAGTGAATTGTGGATGAAAGGATGAAAGGATGCATATGCTTAGGATAAGTACATGTTCATATGAAAGCATGCAACCTTAGTTTTGCAGCTGGGATGAGTCTGAGGCAAAAAATTAAGTTATAGGTTGTGTTTGAACCTGAAATTTATGATTAAGAGCATATACAAACTCTATAAAAAAAACAAATGTACCTTCCTCACAGAAATAATAATAAGATTGTTAATAATGCAGAAAGAGGTCAAAGCTCTGGAACTTGAGGTTTGACCTTGCAAACAAGTTTCTCTGACATAATTTAAAGAACTTTGTTTTTTAGTTTACAATGATACTTGATTTCATGTTTTCTCCCATTCTAAAACCATTTATTTTTTTCTGTATACCTGTGAAAAAGAAAGAAAGGAAACCTATCCATTTCAAAGCAAGATAAGGCTATAATTATTTCACATGCAAACATTGTTACAATGTGTTACCAGTATGTCCATCAAATTAAGTAGATTGTGTATATTTATTGATGTTCACCTGCAGGAACAAATCAATAAGAAAGAGATCTTAATAAACATTTTTCGTACATCTAAATAAGAAGTAGCTTCCTTCATATCTTAAGAGATTTTCTTTAGAAATAACTGTTTTGCTGTGGCTTTGAAATGTCAAAAATAAAAACTATCTTTCATAAAATGTCTTATTTATTCAGACCTGAAGGGGTTTTTTTCCAGTAGTTTATACTTCAGTTTGCACTAACAAGGTGATTTATGCATTTGTACTGTATTTTATCCTTTATCAAAAGTTTAATGCAATCAGTTTGGGGTTTTGTTTCCATAAAAAGCCCCAGGGCTTTTGATAAAGCTTTTAACTGGAAACATTTCTACCTTTACTGTTTATCAAGGTTTTATGGCAGAAGTTAATATGTTATGTAGGTAGTTGATTTAGATGTAACATAATTTTTCTCATTTTTTATTGATAAGATTATTTTCTCCTCAAAAGTTGATGTTTCCTCTTACTGTAAGATATATCGCAATGCAACATTTTTCTTGATTGTAAACATATTAAAAATATGAATGGATAATTCAGTGCTTCAATTTTCCCATCACTAATATATATAAAATCTTGACAGTACCTAAGATTTCTACATCTTAGTACATGGACTGCTTAGCTTCTCATTTCTGCTATGTATCAGAAACCTAAGACATCTCATAAATGTGGACAAGGTGGAATACTCCCAAGAGAAAAGATAGTATTGAACCAGACTGGGGAAGGATCAGAATATACTTTAAGTTCTATAGATTTTTGGGGAGGGAGCAGTATGAAAATAAAATACTTTTAAAAAAACTTTAAACATTTTGTGGGCCCCAGTATAATGATAATGAGAAACATGCTTGAAAGTATATAAAATACATCTGTTTGAACTTTTTATGTGTTTCTCTTTTTAAGACTACTTACCTAGGTGGGTGACAGTCTGATCCAAGGTACATTCTGACTGTCTGAACTCCTAAGCAGTAATGGCACCTTTTCTTCACTACTCACAGGACAGATGAGGTCCACTCATTTTTTCCCTATAGTTATTACTTCAAGTGGCTAACAGCATTTTCTAATCTTGTCTTCATGAAATTTAGGGCTTTGTCCCTATTAGAAAACAGTGACATGCTCTGGGAACACATTTGTGCAGTAAAATAATGATTATTTCCTCTACTGTAAGTATATCCACAATTTGAACTTTGCAGGAAACTCAGGATCAGACAGGATGAGGGATGACACCGCCAGCCCTGTGCCTACTTGTGGCCTCTGTGAGTGTGTTTCTGCACCATGTGTTCTACTCTGGTTAGAGAAAGAAAGTAGTTTGTGTAAACCAAAGTGATCTATGGTGTAAACCAAAGCAGAGGGGCAGTTGAGAAGTTTGGTTGGAGAAGACATCTCAATCAAAATGACAAATGCATTGCAAATACATTCTAAGTGTCTGCAAGTCTGACCTGTTTTCCATTGCTCTCTACTGAGTTAACATGGTCTATACCTAGAAGTCAGAGCACTTTGCACATATGAAAATCATGAAATATCCATTCTCCTGTTAATTTCAGATAATCTTTATCATATTTATTTGTAACCATTGGAAACTTAGGACAGAGATACTTCACCTTTCTGGACTTCACTGTGAAGTCAGTTCCATATTGCAACAATTTCATCTCTAGGGATTGACCACCTCAGTTAATTCTGAATATGCTCACAGTGGCATAAATAGTTTTATTTGCCTTCTTTTGGAGAATATTTTGGCAGTTTAGGCCATCTTTGCAATCTAATTGTTTCTCCACAATTATCAAATATTACCATTTAGGGTAAAAATTTATATTGAATAGATTTCACCATTAGCCTCCTAAGCTGAGGTGAAACTCACTGACAATTTCTTGCTTGTCATACCACAGTCTGGCTTCAGATCAACCCACCACCTCACCTTTGCATCACTTGTGTTGGGTGTTTCATTCAGAAGAGTTCAGTTGCTGAAATATCGTGACCATGCAGAACTACACAAGTTACCTGTCTTAGAGTTTTAGGGTTTCTTCCCAAGCTCTGCTTTTTCAGAATTCAAAAGTCTTGATATTTCCTCACCTCTGAGGGTTGCAGGGTCTCACCATTGCACTTCTTTGTTGTCCTTGCACTTTTAGGTATCACCATATCATTTGGTTAGAAATGATTCTTCATGAAGAGCAAAATTAATTTATTTTATAAAATGCCCAAATTCAGAACAGTGAATGAACTCTGGAAAAAAAGAAAAAGAAAGAAAGAAAGAAAGAAAGAAAGAAAGAAAGAAAGAAAGAAAGAAAGAAAGAAAGAAAGAAAGAAAGAAAGAAAGAAAGAAAGAAAGAAAGAAAGAAAGAAAGAAAGAAAGAAAGAAAGAGAAAACTATTTATTAGCTGAAAAGTGGCACTGATTTGCAACAGACATTCTTAAAAATTCTCAACAAGTACCTCCTTCTGAGGATTTAGTGCCAGGATAGTTACAGTTCTGTAGAAACATGTATCTGTAAGGGGGGAATAGAGAAAACTCCTATTGTTATTTCATTAGAGAAGAAATAGTCCGGAGTAAGCAGACATATTTTATTTATGAGAATTCATTCCTAGGGCAAATTTTCTTTTATACTTCACATCTACTGAGCCAGTCTTGGATCAGGAGTGATATCACCCTTAAAATATATTGCTGGTTTTTCAGGTTGGGAGTACTTGGGTATTGTGTATATGTGGTGGTATGTTCTGGCAGGAGCTACCTTTTAGGGGTAGATTGACATTTTTTTGCTTAATTTTATTTGGTTGTTTGGTTGGTTTTAAGCTGGGGTTCTTTAGTGTAAAGAAGTAGTAGCAGTGGTAAATAGATGTGCAACAAATATACTGTAGGTATTTATAAAGTAAGAATAGGGATAGTAAAAATTTATCCCCACAGATGATTCACTAAAAAAGTGAGTATGCAATGAATATCCCTCCAGCCTTTCTGGCAGGGTGTCACTACAGCAAGGCATTACCTAGACTGACATGACACACTCAGAAACACTTACAGTTAGGGCATTCCTTGTAAACCATCACCAGCTTTTTTTTTTTTTTTTTTAATGTAAAAAAGAAAGATTTTTGCCTTTTTACTTTGGACTTGATGACATGGCATATATTATTGCTAGTGACCATAACAGATGTTCTTTTCATTCTGCTAGGATAAAGCAATTGTTGCAGGCAGTAAGCACTCTGGCCCTTTATAAATGTTGTGGGAGATACTATTTTTGAAGTAGAGCAAAAAAAATCTCAAAGGACTGAGGGGTTTACAGCTTTTTTACATTACTTTCTTTCTAGAGTCTCAAAGAGTTGTTGAGGTATAGCTGACAAACAGATCTGTGATCTAACAATTGAAAATAAAAAAAAGAAGTTTAATGCCAGATGAGGACAATTTACCCCTTTGCAACACTTCTGAGTTTATCAGAAACAATGAAAGAAATTGAAAAATTACCTCCTTTAGTTAGACTTTGGAGAATGTTAAAATCAGTGCAATAAACCAAAATATTGTGAAGGGAAATAAAAGACCACTTTGGGCTAAAATATAAAAGCCAAACTATTGCTTTAGATGTGGATATGTAAGTTGTCTGGCTGATTTTCTGGGATGACCTGCAAGATATGTAAATTGAAAACAATGTCAAATGTAAAAGGATCATCAAAGTAGATGTTCTACATTTGAAGACAGATGGAAACACAACACCTTCAGCTTTATACAAATAATTCTAAACTGCTTGTGACTAAAAATAATGATCAGATTGTTCAGCTGGTATTAATTAATGATAAAACATAACTTTCCATATATCCATATTAAAAAGCATTGTCTTTGAACTCAATGCTTCAAAGTACTTCAAGACAAAGTACTTAAAGATGGAAATGAAACTGGTAATAATTTGTGCACACATTAAATCCAAAAGGTTGAAACAGTCTGCTTACTTTATTCATTTTAATCGTTCCTTTTGCTTTCCAATATATTGGACTTATTTATTTTAGTGTTTTTCAATGAGCAAAGAAATATTTTACTTCAACAAGGTGGTAAAAATCTGATGTAAGAGTAATCAGAAAGTGTTTTTTTCTGGCTAGGTTCATCCTAAGATTATCAGAAACATAATGAAGTAGAATATACATATATATTAATTGGAACACAAAAATTCATCCTTATTGAAAACGGATTAGGAAGAGGAGAGATGGTCATGATCAGCCCTGTATTTTGTGTAATGCTATATTCTACCAAACTTCATTTTCTGCTTTAGCTATGTTTACCTTTTATTGTTGTTGTTGCAGCTGTGTTTATCCTTCCTTTTTGGTAAATCTATTTAAAGTCAAAGACATTTATCATTATACTTAGCTCAGTGCCAGGAATCGAGTTTTGTTACTCCTCTATCCAATTCCATAAATATCACTCCCCATGACTGATTTAATGAAAATTATTTTTCTGGTAACTTCTATGGTCTTGGGAGTTGAGAGTGTTTCTCTTGATGGTGAAGTTTCATATTAATTCTGTCAAGCAAGGCAAGTAAATCTGTTTATACAATCCTGAATTTTTTAAAAACCTTTTTCTCAATCAGATGATTCTCATCTTTATATCACAATAAGGTCATTTATTTACTCTGTTATCTCAAAAAGGAAGAAAATATTTCCTAGGAAAATAGTGAAATATATACATCATTCAAGTTAGGACTGTCACATAGTGCCACTATGTAACTCAGTAACTGATGAATTTTTCTTCTGGATTATCAGAGAAGTTTCAGTTTCATCTTAAAATGGAAAAATATTGTTGTCAAAATGCATTTTACACATCTTTACATATTTCATTTTGGGAGGGAAACAACAACAAACATTATTTATTCTTATGTAGGAATGATACATGCTGAGCATGATTAATTGCCAAATTGTATAAAGGCCACTGACAATTTTGACAATACTTTATTACTGAATTAACTTTGGTATCCATAGGATTTAGGGGGTTAGCTGCATTTCAGACTTCTAAATACCTTGCAAATCTGACTTCTTTGTTATGTCTTCCTTATATGAATCTTCTTTTTATGAAAATAAAGAGAACTACTCTGATGTTAAGACTGTTTTATTATGTCAACAATGTCATAATAACAAGTTTGCCATGCAATTTATAGCAAAAGAAACACAAGAAAATATTTTAGTGGCTCTCAAGTAATATCTTGTAAGGAAGTACAGGCTAAATTACTCTGAAAAGATGATGAAGAATCAGGAAACTTGAGTTGAGTCATTAAACCAAGTGGAAGATTATCACAGTCTCAGAGTCAGCTGTGTTTATTAATGTGTTTGGAAACACCTCGACAATAAGAGATATATTGAAAAGCTATTGCTTTAATTGCCCCTAAACTTCTGACAAAATTATTCTTCTGCAAATGAAGACTGCATCTTATTTTGCCTGCATAATTACTTATCAAATCAGTCATAACTATTTACTATTTTCTTAATGCTTACTGATGTCACTGTTGCCTGGAAACTCTGATTTCTGTGACTATGGTGAAGAAGCAGAAGCTCGCAGAGCTGCAATGAGACAGCTCTTTGCTAAGGGATCCTTATCAGAGACAAACAAACTTCTGACCTTTGATGAATTTTCAGAGGAACAGACATGCCTGCAGCTTATGTCAAAGTTTGTGAAAGATCAACACAAACAAAAGGCTTCTATGGTGATTTTGACACTCTTATTTGAGCCTGAAGGGATTAAAGAAGAGATGGGCCACCTTCATCATGGAAGTCAGAATATTATGGACCTTTTGAATAGCTTGGGCAGTTCACAGTATAGTAGTGAAAAGCAAAGAAAAATTTACATCCATTTCATCAATTATGTATGTGCAAGTGATGGGGGAAGAAAAAGAGGAAAAGTTTCAATGCTACCTGGGCATATACACAGGAGGGAAAATGTGACTGTGTTCAGCAGGAGTAAAAAAGATTGATAATGCGAGAGACGATTTCAAACTTGGAAAGAGCAGATGTAGGAAAGAGAAATTAGGTGATTGCCATAGAGAGCTGTATAAAGTTCCTTTAGATTCTCATGCCATGAGGCAGACAGGTTAATTCAGCATGGGCTGCTCGATACAGGAAGGTCCATGGGACAATCAGAGAGAAACTGTAGTAGGATCCACTTTAGGTACTTAGCACAAATTTCTCGCATTACCTTTCCATACCTCGTCTGTGAATTTCAGAACTGATGTCTTAGTAGTTTTATTACTTGTGCCTCTATTTAATATTTGGCTAAAATATACAATAACCCTATAAGTAGTGATACTTTTATTTTGGATATGCATTATAAATGGAGAGTAGAAAGATGAGACAACTGATAAACCTAAAAAGGGATTTACAACTGCTTCAGTAGAACAAACAGTTGATTAAAGCTTTAAAATTATAATTTACTATAAACTAAAAACATCAATGAGATATAACTGCATTGCCAAAATCTTTCCAGTAATGACAATATTTTTTCAGTCTAGGGTTTTATTGCTTAAAACACAGGGTGACTATTAGTTCAAATGGATATTCTCTCATTTTCTCCAAATCAGAAGACAATACTGATATTACTATCATTGGAAGATATGTCCAATCCTCTTTTTGAATGTCATTTGCAATCTTGAGTTAGTTCTCATTCTTAAAACACAACTTCAGTCTTTGCCTATAATTAACATTAATTTGTCTCTTGCTGGGAGGTTATCTAAAAAGTCATATTTTTTTCTTTTCAACTGTATCAACACACCTTTCAGAATACATGGGGCTCAGTGTAAAAAGTAAAATTCAGTAAGTGAGTTTCTCTTATACAATTCTTTCTAGTATAGTTATTATTTTTTCAAATTTTTTGGAAGTATAACACCTTAGGCATCAGTGCAACTTATGATTTGATATTGAGATGAAACATTTGTCTAGAGCAAACTTTCAGAAGTAAAAATAACAAACATTACTTCTTTCCACTTTTGAAATATTGGTATCATCAAATTTGACTACAGTGCTGCATTGCATTAAAATATTTACCTAATATGCCTTCATAACAGTAAAGGTTTATTTTATTTTCTTTTCCTCATGTATTAAGAATAAATTCTAATTTGCTTTCTGAGAATTACCACAGTAAGCCAGACTCAATTTACAAAATGAAACCCTGGGGCCTGGAGGACACTGACAGTGATACAATAAACAGTTCTGCTCTGTTGCAGAGCTCGAAGCAATATAATATTTTCAAGTTCAGAAATTTCAGACTAAGAACTAACAAGAAAACACAAAATATAAAAGTGTTTAGTAATGATTTATTTTTCTTCTTCTTAGAAGTCATTGCAACTAAAGGGGAGACTAAAAATAAAAATTATTACCTATAAAATGGCAGAAAAATTATTATTAAAAGCATAAATAATTTAAAACAAAGTTTCCAAAAGCATTTTATTACTTCTTTTTCTTTGTTTCTTTCATGCTCTGATACGATTACATTAATTTTTCCTATGTGTTCCACAGCCCGTTGCATGGCACAGATTCTTCTCACAGTTCATATGTTACCTACACTTGACTTACTCATCTACATAACTACAGATGGGTGTTAGAACACAATTAGGTTTTGCACTAATATGAGAACCATTCAAGCTATTAGGCAGATCAAATTCTTAAGTGTTAGTGAAATTTTGGTCTCTGTATTCAATTACATTAAGATAGACTAGGCATTTTCTCAATGCCTCATTTTCTTCTAGGTGCTGCATCAGAACACTTTTAATTGGTTAAGCAAAACCAATCTGGAGCCAACAGTGAAGCTGTGTCTATGTTTTGCACTGATATGGCCTTGTCTCATTAAAATTTAGGTCTTGAAGAAATTAAAACTCTGTAAAAGTTTCTTCCCCAGCCACAGGAAACACACAAAGATGTCTTTAGAAGGACTGGGTTCAAACTTTTCAGAAAAATCAGATTGGTTCTGAGTTAATGGTAAAGAATAGATATTCAGCAATGGTTATCCTTTTCACTTTTCTCTCTTTCTGCTTTCTTTCCTTCTCTGATTTCAACAATTCTTTGAAAACAAATTAAATAGTCCCTATTCCATAGTTTAAACACTAAATTTGTTAGCAGCTATAGTGAATAGATACCCTATAACAGCAAATACAGCAAAAAAAGTTTAAACAAAAGTTCCTCAGAGGTTATATAAAAGAGATATAAAGGGATGCTACAAAATAAATACTAACACTACAGTACAATAATGCATTAGCTTTATCTTTTCCATTTAAAAATAACAGACCATAGGGAGATGACTTCTTTCAAATAAAAATCATTACAAAATTTCTCTAATGAGTTATATTTATCTGCTGATCTTCATGCCTCTTCTGGCACAAGAGGCTGTCTTATCTGTTCATACTAACATTTCTAAAGTTTTCCACTTGTTATGTTTAAAATAATTTGCTGTTGTTGAAACAGCATCAGCTAGCTTAGTAATGGGACTTGCAGATAAGTAATTTCTTAATGACCAACTGCCTCTGCTAGATGTGCTGAGAGAAGGAAGAAATTCCTGCTGTGGAAGCAAATCTACCCCATGTATACTTCCAGATCCTAAATACCATTTATCTATAATTAGGGTGCGTATGTGTGTGTGTGTGTGTGTGTGTGTGTGTGTGATTGTGTGTGTGTGTGTGTGTGTGTGGCTGCCACATTTTTTGTCAGTCCCGAGGCCTTGAATTTAGGAGGCAGCAGCATGGTATGGTAGTATGGTTTGAAATACTGTTATTCATAGTCATTATTCATAGTCATTGACTCTGTCAACCGCTTGATGGTCAGCCTCACCTATGTGCCCAGTAAAACCTCAAAACAGATCACCTTGGAAGCTATGTTAAAACATTTGGAGGACAGGAAAGGGATTAGAGACACTTGACATGGCTTCACCAGGGACAAATCATGCCTGATTAATCTAGTGGCCTTACAGAAGTCCAAGCAGATAAGGTTTGTAGCTCTTCTCTTGTCCACTGATGCAGTCACTCCTGCTTCAGTGAAAATGACTGCATCAGTGGACAAGGGAAGAGCTGCAAACCTTATCTGCTTGGACTTCTGTAAGGCTTTTAATATGGTCCCTCACAAAATTTTTGCCACTAAACTAGAAAGACATGGGTGTGATGAATGCACTTTTAGGTGGATATTGAATAAATTGGATGGCCATATATGACAACTTACAGTCAGTGGCTCAATGGCTGAGTGGAAAATTGTGCCCAGTGCTGTCTCTCAAGGATCTATACTGGAACCACTGTTATTTAATATCTCAATCAGTGGCATAGACAGTAGGACTGAAGTAAGTCTGCATGTGATACCAAACTGAGTGGTGCAGTTCATGCTGCTGGAGGAACGGGAGGAACTTTCACAGGCTTGAGGACTGGGCCCATGTGAAGGTTCATGAAGTCCAATAAGGCCAAGTAAAAGGTCCTGAACCTGAGGCAGGGCAACCCCTGGTATCACTATTCACAGAGAGATTAATGGATTGAAAGCAGCACTGAGAAGAAGGACTTGGACATCCTAGTGGACAAAACAATGGAAATGGGCTGGCAATGTATGCTTACAGCCCAGAAAGAGAATCATATCCTGGGTTGCATGAAAAGAAACGTGGACAGTAGGTCAAGGGAGGTGACTCCCACCCTCTGCTCTGCTCTTATGAGACCCCACCTGGAGTCACTGAATCTGACACATGCTGGTTATGCTGTGTTTCTGCTTACAAGCAAGAATGGGAATGCAGCAACAACAGCCAAATTCACTGCATGTTCCTAGTAAGCACAGTTATGTTTATATCCTTCAATTGCAGCTATTTTTATCTCTAAACTGGAAAGGGAGGCTACAGAGATCATTTCTGCCTTCAGAAATGAGATCAGCAAAATATACTTTTGACTTATCTTGGTCAGTGTCAGGAAGGACTAATAATGTATTTACACAAACCTCAGTTCTTCCCTTTTCCTTCTTTATACTCTAGGTACAAATTCAATCATTTGCTCAATAAACTGACTCCTATTTTTTTCTAAAAGACACCTTAGACACAGTTTCTGGTATGATCTTCCAGCACAGTGCAATTTTTAACTCTAAAGTGATCTGTTTGTGTGGCTGTAAACTAAAGGCATAAATGCATGAAGTACATATAAGAAAGGCTTCTTTTTTTTTTTTTTTTTAGAATTACAGTTAGAGGTTAGAACCTGTACTATTTAAAATAAGTGATCATGTATAACAAAAGTGTATGGCATCTAACAGCATAAAAGCTTAGGTCTTTCCATTCCCATTTTAACTTCCTGCATAGCATGAGCAGTACAGTCTCAAGTTTGTCTGCATCTGCCAATATATACATGTCATTGGATTGCACTGGGAGCAAGTCATTGTTTGTGTGAGTTCGTGTTCCAGTCACTATGAAAAATAAACACAGCAAGAAAACCAGCAGGCAAGTAACTTCTATGTTAGTTTATCAGCTGATCAGCAGGAGGTACCCTTACCTTCAGCAGCTGTCATTTCCCCAGCTCCTCTACTTATATCCCTCATCATGCAGAGGAGCCAAGGTCAGGCCACAAAATTGTATCACCTTCACAGTATCAGCACGGCTGAGCCTTCCCAGCCAAGTGAATGGGTGAGAGAAAGATAGATGAGGTTGCTTTCAAACCAGCCTCCCTGTCCCACAATACTCTGAACAGCTGGTAAGCCACCTGGCCTGCCACAGGATTATACCTTATTTAATTCTCATCCATGAGAACCCAAACAATGTATAGTATTGCCATTTCTGACTGCAGTAAAAAATACCTCTTTTTCCCCCTCACATTGTTAGTTTGAATAAAACCTGTTTTCAGTAAACAGACCTGCGAAAGAAAGTTGCAAGAGATGAATAAACTGCATTAACTAACTGGATAGTTGTTGGGAAAAGCACTCAGTGTACAAAAACATGGCAAAGTTTGAACAGAAGTTGGAGACCAAGAGAATTCATTTGTGTCTTCAGAACACAGAGCCCTGGGTACTACCAAAATCATCTGTGCTCTGATTATATAGTAATTTGTCAGAGAGACACGCTGCTGTGCCCTCCTGAAGACCCCTGGCTTCACCCGACCAGCAAAGGCACAGATGCTGCCGGGGACACTCCCCTGTGTCTCAGGGAGAGTCGGGGAGCAGCTAAGGCTGAGTGATGCACTGTCAGCATTGTATGGAGGAGAGGCGACGTCTGAGGAGGTAAAGAAGGAGCTGACTCAAGGCTGGGGTAACCATCTGAAGTTTAATCCAGGGCTCCAAGGAGCTCCACACTCCTGGGAATTCAGCAGCTGAGAGCAAGCTCAGGACTCTCACAACAACTTAAATACAGGGGTGGTAACAGGGGGAAGGGATCACCCACCAACCAATGAGGGGATTCGGGGGAGTGGAAGGTGGGGGATTAGATGGATACATAAACCAATATGGGAAGTATAGGGGAGGGGCCCCTGGCCCTCACCCAGTCACTCGACACCCAAGGTAGAAAGCTCTGGAAGAGTGGGATGGGGAGCCGAGTGATGGACAAGGTACCAGGGAGGGGACAGAGGAATGACTAGGCAGTTTTGGAATGACTGACATTGGGGAAAGAAGTGGGAAAACTTGGGGTAAACCATTGTGGGTAACTGGGGGTAAAGGGGCAAACTATTACAAAATATGTACATAAAACATAAATGTAAAAACACAATACAACTGAGATAAGTGTATTGTGTATGTGTGGCAAGGTATTGGTAACATGGAGGCTACAAGGGTGAGTTCTATAAGAAGCTGTCAGAAGCTTCTTCCATGTAGAACAGAGCCAATATTGACTCCAAGACAGACCTACTGCTGGCTGGCAGTGCACCTCTGAGATAATGCATCTAAGAAAAGGAAAAAAAAAATGCTGCACAATGACAATTGCAGCCAGAGAGGACAGGAGAAAATAAGAACCTCTATTCCTCATGTCCCTGCACCACTAAAGGTGAGGAGGTAAAGCATATCAGGAGCAAAGTTGAGTCCTTGAAGAAGGGAAGGGAGAGGGAAAGGTTTTCTTAAAATTTAGGAGTTATTTTTTTTATTATCATATTCTGCTTTGGTTGGTAATATATTAAGCTAATTTCTCTGAGTCAGATTTGTTTCGACTGTAACAGTAACTAGTGATTATCACTTCCTGTTCTTATCTTGACCATTTTTATTTTTTCTCTCCACTGCCAGCTAAGGAGGATGGCAATAGAACAGCTTTGCAGTGTAGAGCAATAGAGCAGCTTGGCTGGTGTCCAGCCAAGTTCAACCCACCACAGAGAAAAAACTGAAGGAATTGGAAACAAGTGGGGAGAAGGTATCATACACAGCCATAGAAAGACTGCAGATATTAGGAAAAAAAGTTAAAATAACTACTAGCAGGATAACTATGGAAGTCTTAAAGATACAACTTGCACAATTCTTTCAACTAGCAAATCTTCCTGCAATTGCATCACTACAGGGAAGGTTGTGATAAGTTCAGTGATATAAAATTATAGAAGGAGCATTTGAGGTAAGATAGCAACACCAACACCAAATGTATTTTTTGCAGCTGCATCCACCAAGAGTGACTTTCATGAGGTTCCAGCAACCACAGGTGGTCTGTCCCTTTTTGATATGTCATGAGAAAGAATACAGGAACACCTGACAAAATAGAGAATTACATGGTATTCAGAAAGGGACAGTGACAGCATTGCCAGGTTGCTAACTGTACCATAGAGATGTTTGGGTTTTTTTGTTTTTTTCAAGTACCAGGTCCAGATGATTAGATAATGGGCAATGTGGTGCCTATTAAAAAAAATGGGGAAAGATCCACAGTACTGAGAATTTAAAAGCCAAATTTTTATATTGGTCTTTTGTAGAGACTGAATTGAAAATAGAATTTCTGGGCATGAGAATAAATGTGCTTTATTCAGGAGAGACAAAATTTTCTAAGGAAAATAATTTCCCACAAAATGAATGGACCTATTTAAAAAAAAACAATTAAGAAGTCTGTGGAGAAGAGGAACACAACAGAGTCTACATAAGTTTTCAAAGACATCCTTGAGGAAACTAAGATGCAGCAAAGGTATAAACTCATTTTTAATTGGCTAAAACTTAGAAGAGAGATAATGAAGGGGAATGGTCCAATCTACTTATATCAGCAAGACAAATTCATTACAGATGCAGAATACAAAGGAAAAACACTGTCTTATTCTGTATAAATAGCAATGATTTTTATAATGTGTTGTACCACTGAAGAATAGATGGCCTAAAACAATAGAATGGATTTCAATATTGATCAAGAAATCAGTATTAGAAAAGGAAGGGGAGGAAAAAAGTAAACCATAACATGAACTCATATTTTCAATGTTGTGTGCAAACACTGTACTTATCACAAAAAGATAATGTGCAACTTGGAAGTCAGAGAGGATGGAAAAATACAACAAAAATGACAAAACAGGTTGCGCCATACCGGTAAAGAATGAACAGACAGTGTAAACATTTATTAATGTAATAAATGAACTAAATGAACTAAAGCTTCTGAAGCTTTAGAAGAGACATGAGAAAATAGCATAAAACCCGATGTCTAACAGGGAAAGAGCAAATAGGAAAGAAATGTTAGTATTTTCTAATATCAGAAATAGGGGATAGATAAAATTCCCACCTATCAGGTCTTAGTTCAAAACAAACCAGTATTATTACTACTTGCAATTTGAACACATATAGCTTTCAACTTACTGATCACAAAAAAACATCAATAGAAGTCTAATATTCAGAGGAAATTACATTTCAAAAGTGAAAGGGACCATAGCAATATTCTAAAAGTACAAAAGTTATATGATAAAATACAGACTATTGTTGGTCAGATTTTGTAGATAATGATAAATACAAAGAAAATAGAAAGCTTTAGTTCTTCAGCTCTCATGCCTTATAAATTATTATAAATTAATTAATTTAATTTTCTTTTTTTATCAATTGTTGACTACTTCCATATCTCAGTTAACTGAGTCTATTAATTATCTTGGGCTTTATTTTCAGCCAGGCCCTGATAAATCAAGAGAAACTTCATGCTGCAGCATTTCTCATGAAAATGTGACAGAAATATGGAGAATGTTCCTTTTTTCTTGTTATATTTACTCTGTCGTTCCCTAATAAACAAGTTTATCATGAGTCCCTGAAAACAAAATTCTGGTTATTATTCACTTTGAAGTAGAGAATGGAATTTACTGTATGCTTGTAAAAGGCTTCATAAAATATTCCATACTACATACATTAATAATATTTTTGTTGTTGTATATTATTATTATTATTATTGTTACTGCTATCTTTTAATATTTTTATTAATAAAGGTCAAGTTTGGTATTGTAGTTCCAGATATTTATGCCATCAAATAGGACTTTAATTACTATGTTCACTGAATTAAGAAAAAGGAACAGTGGTTAACATTTTCCTCTGCAGATCTAGAATTTCCCATCAACTGCTTGTAATTCAAAGAGCTACTAGGTAATAGGCATATAAAATGTTAGAAAAAATGCCAAAAATTAGCCTTAAAGAAAGACACTTTGGGCTAAACCTCAACTACATGTCTATGTATAAACCTTTGATAAAGAGTCAAACATATCTAATAGTCTTCAATTCTGTAGCCATTACATTCAGTGGAAAAAATTGTGGTGCTGTCAGAAGGAACAGATTTTAGCATGGCTGAAATTACTGGTTCAATATACAGTTTATTAACCATGCTTTATTTTATTAATCAGTGGATGAAAATATTGTGATGGGTTTACCTTGGTGGGCTGCCAGACATCTACACACTTGCTTCCAGGCCAGAGGAAGAAAATAAGATGGAAAAGCTCATGGGTTGAAATTAAACCATGAATATGCCTCCTGGATTTTTGGAAATTAGACTGTGAGTTAAGCAACCTGCCTTGAGATAAGATAAAGGTGACACTAGTGTCCAATTATGTCAGGTCTAAGGAGAAGTAAACAAGGCTGGGGAATAAGAATATGTCCTCAAGGAGAGTCATACCCAGCAGCTGTCCTGATACACAGTGTTGCAACATCCAGAATCTGTTGCAAACCACAGGTTAAATCATTTCCCTCTCCACGGGAGGTGCTTGGCATTCCCGTATATACCAGAATATATATTAATCCAATGCACTCCGTGTTTGGTGGGACCCACCACCAAGAGGCCCAGGGTGAAGAGGTCCAAGAGGATGCAGCGGGATCCACAAGGGTGGTGACTGCCTTTCTACTTAATCCAGCTCTCACTCTTTCTCACTCGACTCCCCTTCCCCCACCACAATCTATTGCTTTCCATCTCTTTCTGCCTCAAATTTATTGTTAAGTAATATCTGTATAATTGACTTCAGCATATGGTCTCATTTGCACCTTAATATGGGCAGAGACATCTCTCTAACAATCCTAATAATCAAATGTTAACAATGCCCTCTGTCTTCCCTCCCCATGTTCTCAGGAGGCTCCAGGTTACACTAAATGGATTAAACACTAAGGCGCAGGTAAATAAACAATGTATTTTTGATGGCTTCACCATCTTACCCTGACTGAACAGTCTCAAATAAGGAAAAGAGAATTTTCACTCCTTTTTCAGTTCAAAAAACTGGTAGAATTTATACCCACATTAGAGCTTGAAGCAATAATTTAAATTTTTTTGTTGATTTTGAGAGGTAGTCTTATAGAAGACTCAAACTCAACAAAAAAGGCATGTTAACACATGAAGTCACAACTGAATAGGAGATACTCTTTTCAGTTAAAGTCATTAAACAAAGTGGTCTGAGATGTATTTCTACTTTGTGATTGCATCACCATTTGTACATAGCTGATTCTGGATCCTGTGGCACACAGGGTTACTGAACAGACGGATGAATGATACAGTTCATATTGCGGTGCAAGCATCAGGTGCATCACATGCAAAAAAAGAAAGGATACTGTGATTGTTCACTGCTCCAGCATCTGCTTTCTTTCTACTCTCTCTGTGCCCTAAATCTAGCATTCTGGAGGAAATGCTTGGGCTACTGATGGTCCACAGGGTCTACCTTCATGAGAAACATTTGTACAAACAGAGAATAAAAATTAATCAGTCAGGTCAAGATTAAAAAAAAAAAAAAAAAGAAAAAAAAAAAAAAGTGAAAGCTGAAATGAATCAAGTTGAACCAGTCACTTGTATAATGAAATTATGACAGGAGCAAATTTCTTTCAGGAGAAAAAATGTAGAATGCAGGATGCATTGTGGTGTTATATTTTAGTTAAATGGTATGCTCTGTCTCACCCCTTGAAAATGTATGGTTTATTCCAAGCCTGTGATCCTCCCCCTGTCTCCCCCTCCCCTTTCCCCCCTCACTCCCCTTTCCCCCACTCTTCCTCAGAAACCACACTGCCTCCCAGGGGTAGGACCCCCAATAAACCCTCATCTAATGAGCACCCTCAGAAGCCGTGTGGAGTCTCCTTGCCTGCCTGCTGCTACCAGCGAACTCGCAGCCTTGGGGGACCCCCCTGGGGACACCCCCAGGGGTCCCCCCCCCAAAACACGCCGCTACAATGCATTTCTTAGGCTGAACAAAGGTCTAGAAATGGAGGAGACATGAAAAAGTATTAAATAAGCATGGCTTTTCAACTGGGAGAGAAAAACAACAGTGGTAGTCTTGCTAATGGTTGTCAGACATATGTTGCATGTGTTTATGATTTTCTCTGTGTGTACAAATGTAGACCCAGTGCTGTTGTAGTATTCCAGTGTTCTGCCTATCTCCCCCTTGATAAGGAGGAAAAAAAAGAGCTGAAACTGCAACAATACCCAGATAAAGCATTACACTTTCTACTTTAAGAGCAGCATAGAGTGCTTGATTTGATCCTGAATGTCAGAAATGTCACAAGCAAATGTCATTTCTAAGAATGTACAGTTCCAATTTTAGGCAACTTGAGATCATTTCTTAGACTAAGTTTTAATGAATATTTGGCTAGGAAAGATGGCAAAGATCAAGACAGTAATTATATTGAAAAATGTTGTATACACTTTTTAGGGTATTCCAGGAATCAACTACCTCTGGGTTTTAGTTTTAATATACAGGGGAGATATTGATTTTCTATTTCAGCCTTTGAGTCCCAAAAATATTGAAGATAAATAATTAAAGTGCAGGGACAAATCATCCTGGGAGATTAAGCATTTCAGTTATGAAAAGGTCAGCTCCATACTGATAATAAAGTTTTGATTACTTTTCTAAGACCTATATGTAGAATTACACTAAAAAATGAACATCTTGAAAAAAAATCTTATTGTTTATCTGGAAACACATTACAGAAGATGAAGCTTGACTTCCTCATCAACCAACTGAACTGTTTTTTCATTCTTCCCTATAAAATTAAATGTTTAGGTGGAAATAAAGAAGAATTTTAGTACATAAATAAAGAAAACTTTAAATACATACTTTACATGTAGAATTCTGTATAGGAAGAGAAAGGTGCCTACAGATTTGTGACATAGATTTTTGTGTCCAAATCCCTAACATTCAGAGGCTTTTTTAATGTCTGCTGGATTTCTCTGGAATTATTAAAGTCACAATCAATTATGTACACAATAAAATCAACTAACAAGGCTTAACACCTAAGAGCAAACAATGAAAAAGCTGGATTTACTAATCGAGAGTCTAATGGTCAATGGATCTTTCACAGCTAGTTGGCTCCAGCCTGACAAGACAGAGGAATGGAATATGTTCTGATATAGTCAATAAAATGTTGCCTTCTTGGCAATATCTTCTCAGTCTTACAGAGAAAGTCTCATATTCCCAAGTCAGCTTTAATTTTTTTTCAAAGATGTTCACTTCTGTTTTCAAACAGAGCTCATTTTCAATAATTCAGCTAAATTATATTTCTTTAATTGTATATATAAATATGGTTTGGGTTTTGCACACACAAATTAGTACAATCTTTTCCCTTTAAGTCTTAAATTCAAAAAATTCAAACAGTCCAAAAATTTAAAAACCAATACCACAACAGGAAAGTACAGAAAATCAGCCAGTCTTATTTTAAAAAATGCTGATTTATTTTTAGTCTTCTATAATTGAAACTTTCATATTTTACATTGCTATTAATTTGTAAATTAGAAGTTGAATAAATTAGTATAATTGTAATATACACATCCTTATAGTATACATCACAAGCATAAATTAAAAATAAATCTCTCCAGAGCTTTTAGTTACTATAATTATTACCCTAATGTTTTCTCACATTCACATTATGTCCTGAACTCACTGAATGTGCTGGTTTGGGGGTTTCCCAAATCCTATGACAATAATTTTTGGAAGAAAAGGCATTTTTTCAGATGGATACCACAGACTAATTACCAGCCTCCCTTCTCAATGCAACCGTTGGTGTGTTCTGGAAGTATATGATCTCAGCAAGCTAATTCTCTTTTACAATCATAATATTTGATGTTAGAGAGAGCAAAAAGATGAAGCAGTGAAAGAATTCCTGATGATGGTGAGGAAATCTAGTTACATATATATAAATAAATAGTTCAAATATTTTATACACCAAATTAAAGTTTTAAAATTATGTATGTGAACTTAATGAGATAATGAGAAGAATTGATTTGTTCAACACAAAAATGAGTTCAGTGCCACTAATGTAAATATTGTGCTGCTGTTTGCTTCTGAAGACAATGAATCTTAATGGATTTGGAACAGTTCTTTTTCTCCCAAAATTATAACTGATAAATATTTTTATTGTCTCTGCTCCCAAGGGCTCATCATCCACTTCTTCTGTGAGTAGCAGACAGATTGTCTTGGTCTTTTTGGAATATATTTTGTGTCAACATTACATGACTATTAGATAAATGCGTGTTTCATCCTTCTCTCTTTTTTGGTCTTTCCATTTACTTTCAAAATGCAAGAACCAATGGCTTAAGGGGAAGCAGAGACAAAAGCGAGAGTCTGTGTCTGGGAATACAGTATTAATTGACATTAAAAACCTATATAATTGCAGTTCCTGTAGTTCAGTAAAACTTAGATGGACAGATTTGCTTCAATTACTGGATTTTCAAGTAGAAAATCTGAGTTTGTCAACTTCTTTATAGTGCCGTAAGATTCTGATAGAAGTCCTTTTACTCAAATCATACTTATTTCTTCCCTGTCTTCTACAAAAACAAAATTCGTATATAACTAGTTATTCTCAATAGCAGTGTTGTCCACTATCTAAGCTCTCATATTACACTGGATAAATATTAAAATCTATTTTTATTAACCTATTATTTATTAAATCTAATATTTATTTTTTAGAAGTCAATGAAACTGTTTCACTTAGTTATTCATTGAAACTCCAAACATTTAAGACCATAAGAAGAATGCAATTGTTAGTTAAAAAAATCTGGAAGTTTCTTTAACTATGTAAAAGAAATGGAAGAATGGACAGAAGTTTAACAAAGTTTCCCATGTTCATAGAACTGCATTTTTTTTGTTAAAGAAATATAGCTCTTTGGAATCTATAAGCAATTTCAAGGCAAAAGATAAGACATAGGTCTAAGTAATTGAATAAATTTGTTTAAAGAGCATGGCACAATGGTATTACTTTAAAAAAAGAATAATGTATCTTTTACCCTACTGTTGCATCCTGGGTTTGGGTTCAAATTATAGGTTTTTTCTTTGTTAGTTTTCCACTTCTCTGTACCCTTGTGCATCCCCTGGGTTTTCCCCTAGTGCGATTTCCGTGCCTTTCTCCCCGTTCTCGCGATCCCACTCACCCCAAAGTCCCATCTCCGCCCCTGCCGTGTTCCCATTGGTCGCTGTAGTACACGTCATCACCATGATGTCTGTACCCATTGGGCAGGAGGACTCCCCGTCCGCCCTGTCCCTTCCCTATTTGATCCCACTCCTCGGCATGCTCGAGGCCATTTGCGTCCATGCAAAGCTGGGAGCGGCTGCAGCTTTTCCACCGCAGCTCTCGCAGCCAATAAAGCATCCAGCCGCCACGCGGACGGATTTGGACGAATTCCCTGCCTCTTTGTTTCTTCCCTTGCGCCGACGGCAAAGCGCGGCCAACAGCCCACCCCGGAGCGCAGCAGCAAAAGCGCCCGGGAACTGCTGTGAGCCCCAGCCCCGACAAAAAGCTGAGACGCCCAAGCCGGGTGTTCGAGAGCTGACCGGGGCCGAGAAAAGTAACACGCAGCAGTGAGTGGCGCCCAACATGGGGCCAAGGCCAGCGTTAGGCTGCAGAGCAGGCAGAGTCAACACACAGCACCCAGGAGCCACGCAGAGAGAGCGCCGCCGCCGCGAAGCCACGCCGCCAACCAGCGAGCGCCGCTGCCGAGACGAGCGAGCGCGATCCACGTGGAAAGCTGCCACCGCCACCGCAGGGTGGCTGTCCACGACAGAAAAGTGCTCCGTGCCGGACTGAAAACGGTAGCAGGAGCCCCCCTGAAAAAAGTCAGTGACGTCTCCGCCACCCACAGGAAAACACGCTGTGTTTTCCCGTGTGGGACTGGAAGCGCATCCATACATGGCTACGAAAAGACGAAGAACGGACGCTTCCCGGGAAAGAAGACCCTGGTAGCAGCTTTTATTTGCAAAGATTCCGGTTTGGTGAGTGATTAGCTGCGGGGGGGTACCTGGCTAATACTTCACGTGGGTGGGCTCTGCTACGTTTCCGGGGGTACGGATCACGCAGTGTGCAGCATGTGCGGCAGGCCACCGGGGTCTTTCGCGTTTTTTGCTTTTTTTTCTTTCGTTTTTTCTGCACCAGGGGTGAGGCTGTGGGTAGAAATAGCATGGGGACCACGCTATCTACTTAACAAAGGGAATTCTATACCCAAATTAAGGGGATTTTATCAGTAAAACGTCCCTACCCCAAAATTTCAGTCAAGCAGTTTGTACAATGGCTCTGCTTTTCCTTTCCACGTGTAACCACGGAGGATGCTCACAGAACAGAGTTCTGGGAGCAAGTAGGAGCCAGGTTAGCAGAGGGAATCGACAGGGATCCCTCTGTGAAAGATTGCTTCCCAAAGCTCCATTTGCTGATCTCGGAGGTTGTAAAAGCAGGGTCCGTGTGAGAAGAGGCCAGGGAAAGGAAAGAGCCATCGGGCAAAACTGTTGTTTCCCCTGAATCAATTTCCCCATCCTCTCCTACCCTTTTTTCCCCTAACCCGGGTAGGCAGAGGAGAGTACTCCGCCGCTCTGAGGCACAGGGCAGCTCCACAGACGTGGACCGTGCTCCTGGCTCCCCCGAGCCGTCCCAGCACCCCCGCCTTAGTGGAATTAGCTACTCTGCTGAGGAACTAACCCTAAACCCCTTTTCCAATCCCTTTTTCCCGGTTAGAAATCCTAGTTCTGGCGCTACCCCGCGCTGCTCTGCTCCCCTGAATCCCTTTCTTTGTCCCCCTGAGGAAGCCGCAGCCACGTGGCTAGGGCCTCTGTCTTCCCAAGATGGACGGCAGCCATGTGGAGGGGTTTCTTCTTCCCATAATCCCTTTGTCCCCTTTGTTCCCTGTATCCCCACCTTTGACCCCACCCCCTCCTGCTTCCCTGTGGGTGTGGGCACCGCCCACACCAGGCATCGGGTTGCCACCCCTCCCCCTGTTCCCCCTCAGGTGGGTGTTCCCTTCTTCCATGTCCTGCCTGCCGCAACATCAGCCCCACCCTCCCCCGACAGGGAGAGCTCTGTCACCTCCGCCCCGCTGTCCCAGGGAGAAGATTCTCCCCGCCCTGTCCGCCCTGTCCCTCATACCCCACCCCCACGTCCTCCTGCTCCTCAGATACCCAGGGTGGGAGGGGGGAGTATGGGGGAGGGGAGGGGACAGGGCCCAATCTATGAAGGAGGCTGCAGTCGCTCCGCACTCCAGCCTCCTACGCCAGGGAAGGGGAAAGCCCTACATGGACACCCCTTCCCTATGAATCCATAAAAGAGGTCTGCAAAACATCACGTGATTTTAGACAAAAAAGCCCCTTTTTTAAAGGCATTATAAAAGCTACTTTAACGTCTAGAACCGTAGTGCCAGCAGACCTTAAGCGTCTGTTTAGCTGCCTGCTTCTCCCATCAGAATACAGCCTGTGGGAGAGGAGGTGGAAGAAACTGGCAGCAGACCTGCTTCCCGAAATCCAAGAAGGGCCTTACAGCCTGGATTTTGTGGAAGAACCGATCACTTTGGACCATCTTGTGGGTAAAGGAGAATGGAGTGAAGGGCAACTTCAAGCTCCGGGAATTCCAACGGCCATGCTGGACATGTCCAGGGGTGCAGCAGAGTGCGCATTCCTGGGCATGCCCACCAAGGACCCGATGGTTCCCTATACAGCGATTAAACAAGGTGTCGCAGAGCCTTTTGTAGATTTCGTAGACCGGGTCTGGGCAGCAGTCGAGAGATGGGTGGAGAGACCTGAACACCGAGACGGGCTAGTCCTAGAAGTGGTGCACATGAACGCCAACACCATGTGCAAAAGAATCATCCTGTCGCTGCCGGCCTCACCAGTGCCGACCCTTGACCAGATCATCGAGGAGTGCAGCCTGAAATCGCACCTGATAGAGGACGAGGCCCCAAAGAGACCTAAAGACAAGCTGGTCGCATCTGCTGCTGCTCCTCCAAGGAACTCAGCTCGAAAGCGACTTCCATCCACACGCCGGTGCTTCCACTGCCATCAGGAGGGACATTTTCAGGATCGCTGCCCACTTCTAAGGACTATACCACCTGGGGCTGCAGGAGGAGGGAGGAGGGATGGGAACCCCACAATCCCAAAAAACTAGGAAAGGAACGCGCACTTGCCTCGCGTGCTGATAAAAATGAGGCAAGTCGTGGTGCCGCGAGAGGAGCCGCGATACACCATCTAGTCCCATCTGTAAGCAGCTGCCTCTCAACTACTGACATCGGGGAGCCTTATCGGCTCCGACTCACCAATTCTGTCCACTTTCGTTCCCAGGACTGGCATTTCTTCATAGCAGATGCAGAGCTTCTATCACACATCTGCCGCTGTGAAACCAGGAGGAAGGAGGACCTTCTGAACTTCAGGTACCTCGTGGTCGGAGACACAAAAAGCACCCCACTGGAGATAGAGGTTCCTCCGGTAATTTCCACCCTTGATCCGAGGCTCTTCTATCTCGTGGCACGCTTTGTTCATCCCCCCCTCTTCCTGCCTAAAGGCCAGGTTATTGCACAGGCAATTCCTATTCCTCGTGCTCCATGTAATGACCTGGAACTCTCAGTCTTTTATGCTGGGAAGTTGGGAGAGGAAAAACCCCTCGTATGGTGTAAACTCAAGTGCGAGGGGCATTCTGCATACCTTCAGGGGATGTTGGACACAGGGGCAGATGTGACGGTCATGCCACCACATAAGTGGCCGTCACACTGGGAGCTGCAAAGCGTGGCCACACCAGTCTTAGGACTAGGCGGGCCCCAGCCAGCAAAGCAATCAAAAAATATTATCCAAATTAAGGGTCCGAATGGACTGCTAGCCTCAGTGCGTCCATTCGTGATTGATTGTAAATTTACACTATGGGGGAGAGACGCCATGTCCCAGTGGGGAGCCAAATTGGAATTTCCGGCCCCCCAACATTTTTAGGTGCGGCCACTGAAGAGCACCCCACACAGAAATTAACATGGCTCACAGATAAGCCTGTCTGGGAGGAGCAGTGGCCGCTAAGTAAACAAAAACTACAGGCGCTCACAAAACTAGTGGAGGAGGAATTAGCAAAGGGACATATAGTCGAAACTAACAGCCCCTGGAACTCTCCGGTGTTTGTAATTAAAAAACCAGGGAAGGACAGGTGGCGACTCCTCCATGATCTAAGGAAAATTAACAAAGCCATAGAAAATCTGGGCTCTCTCCAGCCGGGTATGCCATCTCCATCTATGCTACCCCAAAATTATAATTTGGCTGTAATTGACATTAAGGATTGCTTCTTTCAAATCCCGCTCCATCCGGATGATGCTCCCCGTTTTGCTTTCTCTGTACCCTCCATCAACAGGGAAGCCCCTATGAAGCGCTACCACTGGACAGTACTACCTCAGGGGCTAAAATGTTCCCCCACTATATGCCAGTGGTATGTTGCCAGGGTTCTGTCCCCAGTGTGTGCCAAGTGGACATCCTGTATTTTCTATCATTACATAGATGACGTGCTGATTTGTGCCCCTGACAGCGAGGTCCTACAAGCAGCTCTGGAGGACACTGTTAGGGCCTTGTCGGTGGCCGGATTTGAACTACAAAAGGAGAAGGTACAGTTACTGCCACCCTGGAAGTACCTGGGCCTAGAAATTAATAACCGAACTATTAGGCCTCAACAAATTCAAATAAGTAACAACCCCAAGACGCTGAATGACATCCAGCACTTGTGCGGATCGCTAAATTGGATCAGGCCATGGCTGGGACTCACCACGAGGGAACTATCCCCTCTTTTTGACTTGTTAGCAGAAAGGGAGGGGGATGAGGGTTTAAGTTCCCCAAGAGTCCTGACCCGGGAGGCCAGAGCTGCACTCGAGAAGGTCCAAACCACCATCACGAGTAGGCAAGCCCATTGCTGTCAACCAGGGCTGCCTTTCCGCTTCATCATCTTAGGTGAGTTACCCCATCTATACGGTATAATATTCCAGTGGGACAAGGGCCAACAGGACCCCCTCTTGATAATAGAGTAGGTGTTCCTTGGCCACAGACAGTCCAAAAGTATCACCAAGCCACAAGAGCTGATGGCACAGCTCATAATACGGGCCAGGGCTCGTCTGCAAGTACTAGCGGGTTGTGACTTCACATGTATCCACCTCCCCATCAAAACATCCACGGGGAAAATGACCAAGGAGACCTTTGAACACCTTCTCAGACAAAATGAAAATTTGCAGTTTGCTCTAGACAGCTTCTCAGGCCAAATTCAAATTGGGCATCCTGGCCATCATCTGTTCAATACAGAATTCAAATTGTTGCCAAAAGAATTGCAAAGTAAAAAGCCACTCAAAGCACTGACAGTATTCACAGATGGGTCAGGGAAGTCCCACAAGTCAGTAGTGACTTGGAAAGACCCAGAGACTCAGTTGTGGGAATCAGACGTTAAGGTGGTGGAAGGTTCCCCACAAGTAGCTGAGTTAGATGCTGTCATGAGGGCTTTTAAAAAATTCAATAAACCTTTTAATCTAGTCACAGATTCGGCATATGTGGCAGGAGCAGTGGCTAGAGCTGAACATGCAATTGTAAAAGAGGTCCCAAATCAAGTCATCTTCAGGTTGCTCACAGAATTAGTACACCTGGTTTCTAACCGTGAGCATCCCTTTTATGTGGTACATGTGAGGTCACACACGGATCTCCCAGGCTTTATTGCCGAAGGGAACCGCAGAGCAGACGCCTTGGCAGCCCCAGTACAGATGAGAGGCCAGCCAAACATAGTCGAGCAGGCCAGGCTCAGCCATCAGCAGTTCCATCAAAATGCTCCAGGTCTGGTACGCCAGTTCCATCTGTGGCGTGACCAAGCCAGGGAAATTGTAGCCTCATGCCCCAACTGTCAGGAGGCAGCTTTACCAACACTGGGAGTAGGTGTGAATCCCAGAGGTCTCTGCAGTTGTGAGGTATGGCAGATGGACATCACCAAAGTCCCCAAATTTTGGAAATTCAAGAATGTCCATGTAACCGTGGACACCTTCTCGGGAGCAGTTTTTGCCTCAGCCCACACAGGGGAAAGGGCCAAAGATGTGAGAAAACACCTCATACACGCCTTTGCTACTTTGGGGGTCCCAGCCACAATAAAAACTGATAATGGTCCAGCATATACTTCCAGGGTGCTCAGTAATTTCCTGCAGGAATGGGGGGTCCAGCATATATACCGGGATTCCTCACTCCCCCACCGGCCAGGCCATAATAGAGAGGACTCACCAGACGCTGAAACAGGTCCTCCAGAAGCAGCGGGGAGATGTGCGAGTGCTGTCACCGCACGAGAGGCTCTGCAAGGCCTTGTTTACCATCAATTTCCTAAACTGCTCTTTTGACAGGCAAGAACTGCCAGCCCTGAGACATTTCAATCAACATCAGGAGCTCCAGCCAGAGGAGAGGCCTCCAGTATTAGTGAGGGATCCAGACTCTAAAGAAATCCAGGGTCCATTCCCACTCTTGACTTGGGGACGGGGATATGCCTGCGTATCCACGCCCTCAGGAGTCAAGTGGATCCCCAGGAGGCATGTCAAACCTTACACACCAGGACAGTCAGTGAGTCGGAGCGATACAGTGCCAGTGGATGCAACCGATGATCCCACCAACCAAGGGGGTGCATCCAATCGCAGGTGCTGCAGAAAAGGGAGAGACTCAGCATCTCCCTAAAAAGCACTTTTCCCACATCTACCTCAGACCATATATGTCTCCAGGCTGTGTTTATAATAAAGTTGTTGTCCCAGTTCCCCTATCCCCAAACACCCAGAAAAAAAGCAGCTCTAGTACCATCCCCAGGCCCTCTCCATATACAAAAGCAGTCACAGCAGCAGAAGAAGCTAGGAGAAGAGACCACTGCGCTAGAATCCAAACAGAAACAACTGTCTTTTTTATATTATTTAAAGCGGGGAATTGTTGCATCCTGGGTTTGGGTTCACATTTTGGGTTTTTTCTTTGTTAGTTTTCCAGTTCTCTGTACCCTCGTGCATCCCCCGGGTTTTCCCCTAGTGTGGTTTCCGTGCCCGCCTCCCTGTTCTTGCGGTCCCACTCACCCCAAAGTCCCGTCTCCGCCCCTGCCGTATTCCCATTGGTCGCTGTGGTACATGTCATCACCACGATGTCTGTACCCATTGGGCGGGAGGGCTCCCCGTCCGCCCTGTCCCTTCCCTATTTCATCCCACTCCTCGGCATGCTCGAGGCCATTTGCATCCATGCAAACCTGGGAGCGGCTGCAGCTTTTCCACCGCAGCTCTCGCAGCCAATAAAGCATCCAGCCGCCACGCAGACAGATTTGGACAAATCCCTGCCTCTTTGTTTCTTCCCTCGTGCCGACGGCAAAGCGCGGCCAACAGCCCACCCCGGAGCGCGGCAGCAAAAGCGCCCGGGAACTGCAGTGAGCCCCGGCTCCAATGAAAATCTGAGACGCCCAAGCCGGTTGTTCGAGAGCTGACCGGGGCCAAGAAAAGTAATGCGCAGCCGTGCCCTACAGAAGCTATTAGTCTTTTCAAGCTTTTCACACTGGAAGACTCCTAGAGTGATGTCACCTAACTTTCAGTATTTCTAGCATTAGTACCTATACCTGAATTAATTGCCTAGTCTTCCTTTTAAAATCAGTGGAAAGAAATTAAGTATCTCTCTCAAATATCTAGCTCATAATGACATAAATTATATATTTGAAGTAACTCCTGTGATTTTAAAGGGACGCTAAATGACTAGCTTGTATGCTAACATCTTAAGATTAATGACATATACCCAGTTCCAAAATCTAGATGGTAGTCACTATGAACATCACAAAAAAAATTCAAATGTATGGACCTACATATTCATAAAAGGCTGGAACTTATCTGATTCTGAGAAAAATATATGTATGTTTGTTCAAACAATGTCACACTCTTGAGACTGTTAGTACCTCTCCTAAGTATTTGAAAAAATTTGCTAGACTTTTCCTTGTCAGTGGAATTTGTAAATTTCCTCCATCCAGTCTTAGAGTGGGAAAGAAGGGATACAAGTCTTTCTTTTCACAGTAAAAACATTCAGTCATTTTACCTACTTATTTATGAGACAATTGAACTGGAAGGGAAACTCAACCTTATAAAATTAAATCCATTTTATTAACTTGCATGATTGAAACATGTGTGTTGCACCAGGCAATGCTAATAGGGATGTTTACTTATAAGAATTCTGGCTTATTTTTGTGCTCCATGGTGACAGCTGAGCAGGCTGTGGATAAGGTTTGCTGGACACCGGAATCTCCTTAGTACCCAATAAATTAGAGATCTACGTGGGGAAAAACTCATTAAAGGAAAGCCAATTCACCCTGTGAGCAGAATGACAGGCTGATGTAGCTATACTGTTCTTGTACCTAAACATGCTCTTTCAGAGTAGCAGCACACCTTTCTATATCTCATAACATACTTCCACAGAAGCCTACTAAACAACCCAGGCCACTCCAGTTTCTGTTGAAATCAAGGGAAATGATGTAATAAATTCCTGCAGGAAGACTTTTGGAGTTCTTTATGAGCATAAAATGCATATACCATATAACAAATAGCTTTGCAAACACATTGTACCTACTACAGATATATCTTACTATGATTAAAAAGGAAAAGATATAGAAAGGGGTGCAAAGATACATATTTGTAGCAGACAGCACTAGAGAATGTGTCATAGTAGTTCTGAAATTTAGAACCAGCAGCTCCTGTCAAAAATACACATTTATCTAATTATTTAAAAGGGCTGACTTCTGCTTTATTGTAGACATTGCCAAGACAAGATAAGCTTATGACAGGCATATTGAAGACATTATGTAGAGTATTGTTGAATTTATGACAGGCCATAACTCTTGTGTAACTCTCCTTGCATATTAATATGGAATTCAGCAGACAGTTTTGAAGAAATTAAGTGTTTTGACAGAATAAATTTGGCCCTTGAAACAAAGACAAAACATGGTTTTCAAAGCTTCCTGCTCTCTCTGGTAGCGAAAACATTAAATTACAATGCAATAGTTTTATTTCCTCTGACAGAGAATGCAGCCCATGTGATGCATTGCAAATATGTATCCTAGACAGCATTCTAGATATTTCCATTTCAACTACTATCAGAGGGTTGTTGATTTTTTTTTTGGGGGGGGGAGCGAGTGTTGTGTGTGGGTTTTTTGTTGTTTGGTTCTTTTTGTAATTTCAAATAGAAAAACTTAGACAATGATGTGTAAAGCCCTAAAATAAATATCCAAGTATTTTGTAGACTAGGTGAGGAAATAAGATTTGCCTTATTGAATCATCATATAAATGTCCACAATCAAAATTTTCTAGTGGATAAATAGCAATATTGGTCTCAGGATTCAACAGGTACTACTCAGGATTCCACCTGGGTGCAAATCAAACACCTTTTGCGGAGAACTTGTAAATTCATCCAGAATTCATCACCAAAAGGAAGGAATATTTTCCATTTTGATGGTGTTCAGTAATATGAGCCAATGAACAATTACTCTGAGTTTAGAATTTGAATTAATTTGGAGCTCAGAAGCACTATGTCATAGAAACCAAGACAAATGAAAAAGATACTGACTCATTTTATATTACAGAACTGCACACTGAAATCTCTAAATCTACACAGAATGAGTTATATGTATATCTCCTCAGAAGTGGTAGGTTTGATTGTCAAAGATTGATTTAACATAGGATTAAATTTCATAGGTACAAAGTGTAACTCCTAATTTTTTATGTAAAACCAACCTCATTATAAACACAGTACTCCTGCAGAAAAAGAAGCAGGGAAGCAGAGTGCTGATAGATTAGAAACTGAGTGAAATGCTTGGGAAAGAAAGGTTTTCTAAGAACATGCAAAGGTTAATTTCCAGACACTGATTTAAAACAACTAGATAATTTTACCAGCTATTGGATAAAAGATCTACTATCTATAAAGTCTTTTGAAGTGCATTTCAAGCCTGTTGTCATGTACTGTCCCAGTTCATATTACACCTTCTTGAATTATTTGAATCAAGAATCATTTAGAAAAAATACTCAGGTTTGATATTTCTACACTACATATACCTTGACTTGAGTAAGTCTAAGGATCTATAATTTGAATGTAAGGCATTCAACACAAAATGTCTTTGGCCAGAAGCCTGATTCACAGAGGCTATATTTTTTAAGTGATTTAAAAATATATTAACACAAATCCACTGTACATTTTGCTTTATTTTTTTCTTTTTATTTATCAATAAGGCTCATTCTGTGGAAATTACTCATATTAATGAGATCAAAAGCTCTTCAATTAACACAAGTTTGTGTGACTTTAAAGAAATACTACAGGAGCTCAGACCAAAGATAAGTGGGAAGGGGGAGCCATAAGAACCAGCACCCAAGCATCATAATTCTTCTTTGGGTTTTTGTGTTTTCAGCTGTGTGTGTCTCTCTGTATGTATGTGAGTAGGAAAATGATTTTTCATTTTTAAGAGATAATGCTGACCTGATTCCTTTAGCCTTTCTGATTTACAGAAGACATGTATCTTTACATATCTTACAATACTTTTCCACCTTGCAAAGAGGTCTGAAAAGTTCCTAGCCTAAGAAACACAATTAAATCATTGAAACATGAGGAAGACCTAACAATATTTTACAATGTTCAGATTGTATGTGCATTGTTTTCCTCCTCACAGAGGGGGCTGGAAAGTGCATGTGACCAACGGTTCTTCTGCTTTGGAAAAAAACATTCCATGGAATAACTAACAAGTCTTTGCTTTTTGGAGTTTTTACTTTTTTGTGTATAGCTTAGGAAACAAAACTCAGAAATGAAGACTAGCAAGCTTTCCTTGGGCCACAGGCTGCAGTGTGTTGGTCTTCATCATTTGAATGAAGGATCTGTTACTTCCACTACGTTGCTTTGAATGGAGTTTAAACCAAGCAAATTTCAAAGTCCCAATCCCAGCCTTACAATTTACTTTGGTAAAACAGAGGTACTATGTAACTAAAACATTTCTACGAAAGAAAGAAATTAAAAAGACCACTTCTTTAGCACATAGAAATGGAGCTTCTCTTTAGGCAAGTCATCTCTCTCCTTCAAGTCTCACCCACAATGGAGGCTTGTCTGAATTATCTTACACTAATATATTTCAAAATGCCCCTTCTTGCCTCTCATCTGTCTTCCTTAACAGTATTTTTCATGTTTTGCTTGTGTAGAACTTGTGCTCCAGACCTTTTACCAGCCTTGTTGCCCTCCTGTGGATGCATTGAAGCATCTCAATATCCCTTCTAAGTTGAGTGGCCCAGAACTGGACACAGTACTCAAGATGTGGCCTAGCCAGTGTAAAATCATCCTCCAAACCATCATCCTTGACCACTGTGCTGACACCTCCCCTGTTTGTCAAGTGGGCCCTACAAAAAAGATTCTTATCATCATTTAAATTCAGCTATTCCCTTTGCTGATATAGGTCTTCGTGAAATTTAAGTCCCTTACTTTCATCAGAGGAGTTTTCATTGTGTATAGCCTGGCAGGAGGTAGGTTCTGATAACACAATAAGGAAGCAAGATAAGTCTTGAAATAAAATTTAAGGTATCATTTTTCTAAGAGATAACAGTTATTTTTTTTCTCTTGTTTTATAAAGGAATCTTATGGTACTCTGTCACTGAATTCTGCCTGGATGAAGTATGACCAGTACAAAGCAATTGTGGTTGTCTTCTATTCAAACGGGACTGATTACAGACAGTAAATTGAGAAAACCTACACAATCCTCAGGCATTTTCATATCTTCCCCCCCTGCAAAAAAAAAAAAAAAAAAAAAAAAAAAAAAAAAAAAAAAAAAAAAAAAAAAAAAAAAAAAATCTGCGGGGGTTTTTTTCAACAATCTGGAACTTCTGCTCCAAAATTACTTTGTTCTCATAAAGTAAGCCCAAGAGCAGCAATGCAAGGTGACTGCATATTTAAAATCAGAATTTATTTTGATTATTTTCATTTCATTTCTGTCTGAGGGTGGACACTGAAGTGAGGATCCTTACCCTTTTAGGATGGGCATGAAAATTACATTCTTTATGAATATTTGACCATATATTGTTTTGTGGAACATTCAGAACATGTGATGAAAAATGTTCCCATTTAAAGAAAAACTGCTACTACACCAGAAAAGAGGAAAGGACTCTGAAACTGCATTATAGTAGACTGACACAGAGGCAGGGTCCTGAAATTCCCTTCCCTAGACTTATCCATTATTTCTGTCAGCTTGAAGCAATGGGAAAGAACCATTTCAAACTAACAAAGTTGTGTCATTAGATATGAAATCTCTGTGTTAGGTCAGGGCATATCTGGCAAAGCTAAAAAAGACAAAAAAGTTTCCAGCAGTGGTGCAGTCAACATAGTAACACCATAAATTAGCATTTTCTATAAGGAAAGCTTGCTCACAACATTTCAGTGAACTAATCTGGATATAATTCAGCACCATTTCCTCTGGGACTGTGAATGAGCTAAAGCACAACTGATTTTTCAATGGACTACATTTCTGGCCATACCAACATACTTATTTCCTCAGCTTGAAATTTTGCACAGCTGTTCAAGCACAAAATTTAAGTCTTTAGACTTCAGAAAAATAAAATATACTCACAAAATAGCCAAAGTTTCTGGGTCTAGTAAAACAGTAAGAACACTTCTCTGTGCACAAGAGATCAAGAGAAAGCAAAAGCTCTGTCTAGTTCCTGCCCTATACACATTTGTGGCACTAGTAGTGTCTCTGTACAGCTGAACTCTTCTTTAGACACTTTTAATGGCCAAAGAAAATAACAGAAGATGAGGGGGAACCAGAACACTGTGAACAGTCAAATGTTAATAAAATGAAATCTGTACAAAGAACAAGAAGAAAAGGAATAATGGAAAGCAAAATGAACGCTTTAAAAAAGAACACTGAAACATATATTAAAAACTGGGGGAGGAAACTTAGGTCACCAGTAAAAGTTTTGCTGAAGCAAGAAAGATGAAAAAAATACCATTTTTCCCTAACAGAGTCAAAGCAAGCATTCTTCTGAAAGTTTTGTGTGGCATTTTCAAAGTGAACATTGTATAAAATAGAAATATTTTATTTAAAAACTAAAATCCCAATGGATGCTTGAGTGCATAATACTGCCCTTACAGTTTTTTGTAGATTGCTGCTTCTGCTGCTCCAAATCTTTGATTATACTTTACCCCTCTTTTCTCTAGGAAAAACTTCCAGTTTCCACTGATGCTGTTCTTCAGTGACAAAAATGAAGACAATTGATTTTAAAATTAGGCTTGTAAGGATTTGTTTTGTAATAAAGAATGAGCAAAGTAAATTTTTTTTCTCATTTACCCTTTATTCATGCTCTGTCTTTTTAAAATTATTTTTTCTTCTTCTGGTGTTAATTTTTATTCACCTCTCTCCACTTCTTCAGAACTGCAATATGGTCTCTTTTTCTGGGCCTCTGGTCATAATTTCTGTCAATTTTAAGCCTATTCATACCCTACAGTAAACATGACAGATTGCTTAGAAAAGGCATGTCTACTACCTGTGTATTTTTTGATACTACCAAATAGTGCTGTCTTCAATTCTAGCATAAAGATTCAATCATGTAAGTCCTTATCTAGACCCTTTTCAACTAAGATTTGATTGTTAAAGTGCTGATAGCTGAATTTACTCATATGGGTAATATCACCAGGTTCAGTGAAATTCTTCATTAATACAAATTGATCACAGGCAATTTTCAGAAACACTTTTTTTATATGGTATAGATTATTAATGTATTTAAAGAAACAAAATCTCATTTCTTAAATTGAACCAATGGACATTTTAAATTTAAATGCATTTGTAGTTATATTTTACTGGCTGTGCTCCAGCATGAAGGGTTTCTTTTTAAAGAAATACTACCTTGAAGTTTCTTTCTATGGAGCCCTCACTTCTGACCCAATAGTTATCACATGTTTTATACTGAATATGTTTTATATAAGTTTATGGACATATTTTATATGTTTGATATGTTTCATGTTCTTTCCGTTGAACCTTGGTGAATTTATAATAACTTCTATTGCATCTGGACATTTTAGTGTGTGACTTCACATTCTTCAACAGCTCTCTTAAACCAGACATTTATTGATTTCAAAAGTGACATGATAATTTGAAGTTTTCTTGTGAGTTCACTTTCTACTTAAGTTGAGTATACTGAGCTAACGGTGAACAAAATACAAAATACCACCACTGGGTTATATAACACTGAAGGACATGAATTTTTCTGAGATTATATTCTCCTCTCCTCTCCTCTCCTCTCCTCTCCTCTCCTCTCCTCTCCTCTCCTCTCCTCTCCTCTCCTCTCCTCTCCTCTCCTCTCCTCTTTCCACTTCCATTTTCTGTTTTCCCTTTCTGCATATCTTTCCCCTTTCCTCTTTTATCTTTTATCTTTTCCCTTGTAGTTACCCAAGTCCTTCCACCATTCAACTAAGTTTAAGCTATTGTCCTTGTTTTGTGAAACTATTAATGGCCCACAAATATATGTGTTCTCATCATGATTTAAATTTCTCAGCTCTTTTTTTCTTATACAACATCATGAAGTTTATCATAATCCCCAATTTAGCAGTGATATTATAAATTTAAAATTAGGTGCTTAGCTCTAATGAGCCCAAAAATTCAGTAGCTCCCATTTATTTCCTGGATGGAAGAACTTATAAATGTTTCCAGTGCACATAACTTAATACACAATTAAAAATCCAAATGCAAATGGGATGTGTTTTTCTAGTGGTACACACAGTTACTTAACTGTAAAAGGTCTGTGAAACTGCACAAATTACATTCTTTATAAAATGCTCCCACCAGCTTAACATTAGATTTTGAGTCGATTTCAGTCAAGTCTATCAATCACATTAACAAATAGTTTGGGAGTTTTATTCTTTGCTTGAAACTCCAATAAAACCATACTAAGTTATTAGGAATCTCCTTTAGCACCTGCATTTGCCTTCTACAGTTAGTCCCTTAGAGAGCTGCTACCGTGTTATACTAATGACACCAGTCCTGCAATTAAGCCTGAATCAACAGGAGAACATGATGACATAATTCTAAGCCATAAACTTCTAAAGTAAAAAGATACAGTACTAGATCTGATAGGGTCCACCTCCTTATATATCTTCATGTCTTCATTAATGAAAATGGCCTCATTTTTTCATTGGAACTGAGACACATTTCCCACTATAAGAATCAATTTTTCCATCTCCATATAATTCAAACTATTTAACTGTATTTCAGATTCAGTGTCTGCCTGAGAAATCTTGAAAAAAAGTATGAAAAAAAATCCTTAAATTTGTGGACTATTTCCAGAAATATGAAGCCAAAATGCAGACCTTTTCCCATTGCAGCATTCTGGAAGCCTTATCTTGGACAAATTTTGATGCCTTTTCTTGTTCAAGGAACTAGATTTCAAGAATTCACATCAGTGTCATGTTACTTTTTTGTTCAAAACCAGTAAAAATACAGAATGTGGACAACTACAGAGATAGTAAGGACCTGCTCTGATAATTTACCTTCACAGTTTCTTTGAATGGGTGGTTTGTAGATATATTCACACAGAGCAATATATCCCCATGGAGAATTTGCTGTCTTCCTGCAGCTCCAGCATGCTTCTCCTGGCTGCACTGAGTTTCCTCTGAGACAGCTGAGTGTAATGGTTAACTTTCACTTTTGAACACTTGTCCATTAGTGCAAAATAGCTTTTGTGCTCTGAATCCCCAAGGTTTATTTCCTCTTGTAGTTGTGCCCCAAACTGAGCTATAGGCTTCTTATTATGATTGCCTGTTGTTTAAGATTTTCGAACTTTGAATTACACGACCTCTTAAATTTGATGGTGTTTTTTTCCATGCAAGATCTAGATGTTGCCTAGATTTTTCAAGATGAGATTAAGAGATAAGTGTGATACTGTTAGAACATAGCCATATTTTATTTCCAGGCATTGGTAAAAATTAGACTCTCTAGTCTACAATGCATCTATTTTTTATGGTATGGCAGAAGATGTACTTGCTAAAAAAACTTTTAAAAAAGCACCTAAAATAATCTTCCAGAAAATAGCTGTTCAAAGTCCTGTATTTTACCTTTTCTCTAAGCAATGCATTAAAGAAATTCAAGTAGAGAGAAACATATTGTGCTGCTTTTTCAGCAAAGTACACTTCCAAAGTCTGGTATCTGAGTCATCATCCTCTACTGCTTAGAGATTTGCATAGCATCTAGTAAATTTTCTACAGAACTGAGGGATGCTTTTTTATTTATTAGTGCTATGAATCTTTCTATGAAAGGGACAGCTAAGAAAAGCCATGCTTTAACAGCCCCAGTGAAGATCCTACTCCAAAAATTTTGGTTGAACACAGCAGTTTAATGTTTCACCAGATCTCAGAGGATCATATTATGACAGGGAACACAGACTGTCTCTCCACTGCAGTCTGGTTAAGTCAAAATGCAATTTCACCATTATGCATCCAGGGCATAATTCATTTAGGCTGTCATGCATTGTCCTGTCCAAAAAGACATCCTAAGTTTTCCAAAGCCAACAGAGAGAGAGTTACATCATTCCTGGACACTTGCCTAAGGTAGACAATATTCTTTTCTTTACAAGAACATGTTTCTATTTATTCTGTAGAAGCTATAGGTGATTAAATATTTAGGCAGCTAACCTTTGGATTATTAAACTATGGAGAGAGAGAGGGGGGGGAGGGGAGGATGTGTGCAAATTGCATTCATTCCTTTATTATTTATGGATCCCCTTCCTGGATAAAGAAAAACCAAAGGGAAATGTCATAAGTTACTCTATCGTATAGAAAATTTCCTTTTGTGAAGTTATTTTCAATTTTTGAACTAAAGAATTATAAAGATTTCTTTTAAAGGCAGCAAGGAAAACAAAAAAAAAAACTGGTTTTAATGTTGAAGCATTAAAAATTAATATTCTGGAGACCAAGTCTGTATTGGTGTTATATAGACATTCTTCATTGTCCTGCACACAAATGGAATTGCCTCTCTTACTTGCAAAATTATACACTAAAAATAATTCAAGAAATTATTTCCTATGAACAAGCAGAAAGTTAAAAAAAGGCAGAAACAGAAACTTATAAGTGACTTAATCTCAATTACTTTTGAGAGAGAAAGTCAGAGAAACATGCTTTCTGTAGCTGTATTTCTCCCACTGTTTTTGAAAATCTATTCTACTTGAGGGGATCAGAAGTACTGAAAGGAGAACCATGTGCTATGGGGTTCCCCAAATCCATATTCAAGAGTGCAATGTTTGTTCTAAATGCTGGAAAGCACACAAATAAAAATTAAGTGTACAAGCAGTGCTCTCAGATTTTTGTGATTATGTGGCATGTGTCATCTCAACATTCAATCTTGTACTAAAAAATGGGAAAACATTGTCCCCAGCATAGACTTTGGGGTGAAAGTCAGACAGAAACATTTTGCCCAAAGTGATTGTTTTAATGAAAGTAAAAAAGAGACCTACAGCAGGTTTCGAGGAAAGCCACTGTCCTAAGTCCTCAATTGTACTTCTAGTGGAATATGTTCAGACAAACAACAAAATTTTTGTTTCAATGATTAAGACATCCAAGGCACAAGAACCCAAAAACTGGTGACAGCTGAAACAGAGTTCTTGTTTTAGAGTTTTTTAGAGGTTTTTTTTGCACTTTCATGTACAGTGTTTGCAATCTGTATTGGGTTCATAATGGAAGATGTAGAGGTCCTCCTGAGGAGAGAGAAGACTGCAACATGCAGTGCATCTCTGGGGCTGTGCTTTTTGTTATCACTCTTCAAGTACATTTGATTTAGGGTTCATACTCAGCTCAAGTAAATCTCTACAGAACACATACCAGAAATATAGGCTAAGGCTGGGAAAGATTATGACCCCATATAAATTGCTTTTTGAATGAGAATGTTTTATATTCAAGCCTTGCTCCAGGATGAAAATCCTTCCCAGCAGTTGGGAATTTAAACTGAGAAAGAAAACACGAGATATGGCACAAGTCTGAGTAGTGCCCAGAGAGCTGCAAGGAAATGTTATTTTGACTCTTCTGTTTTACAAGACCCATTATTTGCTATAAATCAAGCTTGTTTGCTTTATTAGTATAATTGGCAAGAAATACAAACATTTTGTATTCTGTCAATTTTATCTTCCCCCAGTAAATATAGCATGCTTTTATCACTATGTGATAGACCACAAAGGAAACTCTTTACCAGATACAGTCTAGGATACAAATTATAGTTCTGATCCTTGACTGTCATGTCTGCAGTTAGCAAAAGTAAAACCAGAGTATATAATCTGAATGAAAGGTAATGATGAACCAGAGATAGTAGGTTTCTTGTGACTACTGTGGTTATTCATGGGAAGATTTCATAATACACTTTACAGATATTCTGTTAAAGGCATATCTCCTTCCATTTAATATAAAGGTGTGAACACTATCAAATATAAGGATATAGAAGCAGGTATGATCAGAATATATTAAAAAAAAAAAACCTCCTAAATATTGTCACTTCATAAAAAATAATTTTACTGAATTACTCTCCAAAATGCTTGTAGAACAAAATTCTGGACCCAGTGGCAAAACTACATGTTACACCAGTGTCCGAAATTCTTCTAGTCTCATATTATCACTTCTGAATTATTCTTCTACAACTTTTTCTTCCATATTAGCAATCATAATAAATTCACAGGTACATTCTCAAGTTTCTTAGATTTAATAGTCCCTCATAACACTCAAGAATTTCTTTAATTTTCATGGTAAATATTAATCCTTCAACAACAGTTTTATTGTCTCTGATAAATTTTTAAAAATCTGTAGTGTTAAAATAATTAAAACTTGTAAAGCATCTGCTTAACCATTGCACTGCAGCTCAAGGGATGTGTATACACATTTATGTTTTGTATTTGGCTGTTTGAATGCTACATTGAAAGTTGTTTACAGCAGCATAACATATTTTCTCCTTTCCTTAGTTCACTCTTATTTGCTCTACATCTAACTAATAATAATTTAAAAAAAATACAGACAGAAAGAGAGCAAAGGAGATATGAATATTGGAAAAACTTTCCTTGGCTGCCAAAGGTGGATGAATGTGATGCCAATCCTGCCTCTCGCTACAAAACTTGTCTTGTCATAAATATAGGATAACCAATTTGCCAATAAATCTGTTTTCCAGATTGTAGAGTGCTGTTTTCTTCATTGTAGAATGCTATCGTACAAGATCTTCATTCACAGAATTGTTCTTACCAATTACAAAAAATTAAATTTTGTAACGCAATTTAACCCTAAGTAAGGTAAATAAATCATTTATAAGGTTTTAAATATAAGGTTACAAATATAAATTTATTAAAAGGTTAATGAAACTATTTTTTTTGTCAGCAGCAGCATCCTGATTAATTTTTTTTAAACTACTGTCTAAGTGGCATTATGTAACATATTCGCAGTTCTTATCTTCATTGGAAAAGTCTCCTAGCCTCCTCAGTCAGAAAGTTTTGATTCCACATCTATGTGGTAAGACATACAACCTCTTATCCAAGGCAGCTGAACATGTCAGGATGCCACAACTCCAATCCTAGGCTTCTGCCACACAAGACGATGGGAAATTTGAATATGTCTGATAATTCTAATCTGGTGACTCATGGGATTCTTCACCATTTACAGTTTTCCAGGAAAACAGGCAGTAGCTTTATGCAGATCACAGATTAAAGGAATGTCAGAAGAACTATAAAGATTTTGAATGGCATCTAGGGGCTTCCTTCTGAGTAATTTTATGCTTAAAAAAAAATCTATTCCATTTTTTCTGTGCTCTGTATGGAAATAGATGGAAGATAAGAAACAGAAATTTACCCAGAGCATGGCTGGGCACTGGAAGAGGCTCCCCAGGGAAGGGGTCACAGTACCAAGCCTGACAGAGTTCAAGAAGTATTTGGACAGTGCTCTCAGGGACATGGTATGGTTCTGGGTGTGTCCTGCATAGTGCCAGGAGTTGGAGTCAATAATCCTCACGGGACCCTTCCAACTCAGCATACTCTGTGATTCTATGAAATACTTCAGGTCTGCTGAGAGCACGAAACACAGAAATTCTACTTGTCTTTATGGGATTATAAAGGCATGGGACATCTAGAAAACAGTAAGATTAAGGGAAAGAATTGAATATTGTAAAGCACCACATATGTTGCAAAGTGAACTTTACCTCTTACACAAAAGAGGTGGAGCTACACTAAAACCCTTATAACATTAATTAATTTTTCAGTTCTACTGAAGAACAGTTTTAACAAGAGTGGAAAAGCTACATCCATCAGGTCCACTGTCCAGGTCCATTCAAACAATGGTCAAAATCAAACAATTAAGAGATGTTGGAATCTCATCACATAAGTCTTTTCACATAGGTTTCAAACTAATTTAAAACCTACAGTGTAAAATATTATTATAATAATATTTTGCTTATTTAGAATTATTTTAAGCAATATACCTGTATATATCTGTATAGATTTCTATAGGTTTCAGATATATCTGTAGAGGTTTCTAACACCTGGTTTATATGGAACTAAAAAAATTCTCAACAAAGGGTCTCAAGTCTTGCTAGATATCAAATGAAAAAGATTTGATTTGGGATCTGTGCCATTTTGAGAAATTCACACCGTGCAAGTAGAACAACAGAGTCACTTTGTTTTAATGAAAAGTATATCTTTCTTCCCTCTTGAAGTGCTTGGCAGTACTAAAATGGTTGCACTGTTTGTGATACGCTCCACAGGCTTAAATTTGCTAACTACAAATATCTTTTCAGGACTACCTGTAATATTAGTTAAGAAAAAAAATCAATCTTTCAGATTTTTTTTCCTATTCATAAAGTCCAGTTTTTAATGCTTAAAAATCAATAGAATAATTCACATAAGTAAGTATTGCAGGATTCTTTCAGTCTATAATTATTTATCTATGTGATGAGAAAAAATATTTTATATTTTGGCATATCACACTCACAAATCAAAAGTTTCCAGACATTATATCGAATATTACACTTTTTTTTTCTCTTGTAAGAAAAGTGGAGGGAGAGGAAGAGTAATATCTTGAATGGCTATTAGGTAAAATACTCTCTTTTTCCATTAGGAAAAAAATAAAACAAAAAAAACCCCAACAACTAGTGTTGAGATATTTTGTGTTTCAATTGGAAAGCAACACCTAAAAACTTAAATATCATACCATTTCAGATCATTTTCTTCCTCTTAGACCATCATCACACTTTAGCCTAAAGAAGAGAGAAAAGTGCATCACAGGAAGGATATGACTTCATACAGCGAAGGAGAAAGGAACTCTATTGCCTGCTGTGGAAGAAAGAACATCTGAGAACAAAAAAATGATGTAATTCGGAAAAGTCAGATGATAGCTGAGTGTCACAATAGGGTATTTGACAGAGTTCAAGACGTATTTTGACAATGCTCTCAGGAACATGGTGTGACACTTGGGGTATCCTGCACAGGGACAGGAGTTGGAATCCATGATTCTTGTGGGTCCCTTCCAACTCAGCCTATTCTGTGACTCTGTAATCTTTTTTCAGCAAAGAATTTCAACATTCAGTTTTTTCATCCAAGTTTAGGACAAGATAAATGTTTAAATCTTAGGATTTCTTAGAGAAGAAAAAGTCCAAGTACAGAAAATAAAAATTTAAAGAGTTTACAGTCAAAAAGAATGGATGAAATAAATATAGAGAGTGTTTGTACAAAAGTAAAATTTATAATTCATATAAAAGTAGCTCTAGCAACTGAAAGATTTCTAATAGGGAGTTTTTTGAATAGACATAATTGTAATTAAGGTGCCCTTAATTACAACAATAAAATGTGAACCCAACTATTTTTTAAAAATGTTCTTGCAATGCTACCCTAGGACACTGGAATTTCTATAATATCTGTAATGGATCTAGAATTTCTGTAATGTAGCTGTATAGATTTTGCAGTTTGAATAAATAAGACATTTCTTTAATTTAAAAGGATATTCCAATTCTGAAGTCTTATTTCTTTCCAGATAACTACTTAATATCTGATTTCAATGAAAGCTTCATGACAGCTACTATGAATCATCCACATAATTGTGGTATAATTGAGCCTGACTTCCCTTCAGATACTGGGCATATATAAATGTTAATCCAGTATATTCTAGAGTTGCTTCTGACTTACTTTTAGTAATCAGACCTAGTGAATATGAATGGCTTGACAAAAGATTTCTCTTAACACTGAGTTACCACAGAAATTACCTACACTAGTTAAGGTCTGATCAGAGGAATCCTTTCAGTTGTTCAAAATAATTTTTAGTCACATGAAAAGATGCAGTTACTGACCTAAATTGCATCTCACATAATGCAAAGAGTTCTAAAAACCCTTGCTAAATTTCCATAAAATTCTGCATAACATTTCCCAGCTATGTTTTCTGTAGACTTACCAGACCTTAATGTAGAATATAAAACAGCCAGTATAAAGAGAGTGAGACTAATCCACATATTTTACAAATATATCCAAAAGCAAAAGCAAAATATTGTTTGTCTAAATTTACCTTTTAGATGTATCTCAGCATTCAGACCTATATGAAATTCAAAGGCATTCTGAGAATAAGAAAAAATACCAGAGGAAAATCCTTAATTCTAATTAGATTATTAGAGATATACAGATTTATAAGAACAATTTTAACCTTTCAAAATTTTACAATTATATTTGAACTGGAATTTTAAACATTCTCCCACAGAATATTTAGCAAAAAAAAAAAAAAAAAAAACACACAAAAAAACACCTAATTGAGTAATGATTGCTCAAAACCAATTTTCACTTAACTAAAAATAGTCTTGACAAATGGTGGTTCAGTGTAGTTTCACAGGTTTTAGGTTAGTAATCATTTCCATGCTGCAGAGAAAGGGGAATTATCAGTGGCAAGCTAGATAAACCTGCATGCCATCTACCTGTAACGTGCTTCCTACTTTATCCTCTGTTCTAGTAAATGACAGAAAAGTAATATATCCCAGTGTGACAGTGAGAGAACTGGCTATTCTAATTAAAAAACCCACATATTTGCCTCTCCCTCCCATGTTAAACAGAGCTGTGAATGTAAGGACATTGTTTTGACACCTTCTGTTATAGAAGCACAGTGTGGCATAGGAGTTGTAATTTGTTGTCTTCCAAAAGAGAGAAACCAAGCTGATGCAGATATATGGAGTAGTCATCCTGGTTACTTCAGCAGTAGAAGTTCGCAGGTGGCATTAATAGCTTTTATTGGATCAGCTGATGGGGAAGGGATTTTTGTGGGCAGTTTGCAAGTCTTTAAACAAAAAAACAAAACAAAGCTAAAATAGTTAATCAGTATTTTTTTGTGTGTGTGTGTAATCATTGTTGCTTTGGTGGAATGAATTGATGTGCATGATAATTATAACAGTCTTCTAAATAAGAGCTTTGCTCCTCTATGGATCATTTGGTTCCCACTCCCAAAATTTGCGTCCTTTTGTTTTTCTTGAACTGACAAGTTCCAAGCTTAGTAGCCTGATAAATTCACAGTAAAAATGATCCAAAATTAGTCAAAAGGGCTCTTGATTAGTGAGAAACTGTTTGTTCTTTTTAAACACCTAGAACTTCCTAAAATATTAAGTGATTGTTTATGTTATTTCAGAGCAAATCTAGTTCACCGTTACAGAGGCTGGAACTCCCAGCTAAGGCAAAAAATGCCTTAAATGCCATCAAGACATTTCTAAGTAATAATAAAATATTACTTTTATTATGTACCATTAATCCTTTTTCCTTTGTCCCTTACATGCTTCAACATAGTACATTAGTATTTTTAATTATCTAAGCTGTAACAAACAAGTTTTCACCTCTATTGTGTAAGACAATTTCATTGAAAATTTGAGAAAATCATATATGTTTTGCTTTAATCTCTTGCATTCCTCTGTAGAAAGAAAGAATTATTAAATATGTATGAAAAATGTAATATTTTTTCTACAAAGCTTCTGTGGTTAACCCCAAATGGCAACTAAGTAACACACAGCTTCTCACTTACTCTTTTCCCTGCCCATACTGGGAAGGGGAATCAGAAAGAAGAGCAAAATGTTTGTGTTAACATAAAAATATTTTAAGAATTGAAACAAAATATGAAATAATAATAATATATTAATAATAACTGTAATGATAAGGAGAGAGGGAGAGAGGAATAAAACCCAAGAGAAACAAAGAATACACAATAGAACTGCTCTCCACCCTCAGCCTCTGACAGTTGATTTCCCCTAGTCTATAGACTGAACACAATGTGATATTGTATGGAATATCCCTTTGGCCAGTTTGGTTCAGCAGTCCTGGCCATGTTCCCTCTCAGCTTCTTGTGCATCTGCTCACTGGCAGAGCATGGGATACTGAATGTCCTTGATTTAAAGCAAGCACTACTTACCAAAAACTGAAACATTATTTTCATACTCAATCCCAAGCACCTCACTGTACCAGCTACTAAGGAGGAAATTATCCCAGCTGAAACCAGAGCAAACGGAAATTAGCTAATGTTCATTAATTCTTTCAAGAAATTTGTGCAAAATATTATTGGATGACTTCATAAAAACCCCCCAAAAAAACCAAGAACGAAATTACCTGAATGCACAGCATCACAGAATCACTTGTGTTCCAGTATTAAAATACAATGTTACTGATGCTTACTTCAGTGGAGTTTATTTCAGGCTTGGAAAGCTAGTTTGCAGTGCACAGTCATGCTTCCTCACTTTATAGTTCTGTATAAACTAAGTTGTAGTATAAATTGTTGTGGTAGGTGGCAATCAAAAACCTAAACACACCTCACAGTACTGTGTGGCTGGTATATGGTGTTCTGTGTGTGATTACACATTCATATATACACCAAATATTTTTATCCTGCCCACACACGCTATATTTTATCAAGTGCTTATGAGCTGTCTATAGTCGGCAAAATGAAAGCTTCTAGAACATGAAAAACATCCAAAGTAGTATAGAATGAGATCTGTAAATATTCAGAAAAAAGGTACAATTATAACTGTGTTCTGTAAGCATGCATAGGTGAAACATAATAAATAAAGTAGGTTTTTTGTTTGGTGGGTTTTTTGTCCTGTCTGAGTAAAAGAATCATTCTTCGTGAACAGCTTAAAGACAACAATATACAGCACGTGAGAGCACTCATGCCTTTCAAAAAGAGCCTGTATTAACTTCTTACAATTGATATTTTGTTGCTGCTTCCCCTCTTCAAAGCAGTACTGGGTCTAAATGTTCATTTGCACAAGAGGTCAATGGAGTTAGAAGACACTGGTCCTCTTGCAGGAAATAAATCAAAATCATCCATAACAATACCTCTCCCAGTCACTATTGGGACAATAACAATAAAGTTTGACCAGGCAGCAGCCAGCAGTCATACTTTAGTATAAGAAAATAATATAGTTGTTCTTTCTTACTTTATACTCTTTATACTATTTGGTTAAATATAGCTCATCATCTAGACAATTTGGTATCACAATAAGTGAAGTTTTATTAAAAAACCAAAATAAAAAATATTAAAGACTACTATATTTTCCTTATCCTCTGTTTTAGTAATCTTGGGTGTACTAAGTCCTTGCCTCTGTATTTGGTCTCTAAGATACAAGACTTGAGAGGAGAAAGCAAATAGTAAACACGAAGGCAATAAGTAGGAAAAAAAACAGGGAACTCTAAAAGTATGTATGGCCTTTGGAAAACAGCAGCTAGAATTCCTCATGAGGAAAATCCTTCCACATGCTATTTACAACTCAGGATTCCTTCATTCACAGCTGCAAACCACAACTCACAGATCTGTTAAATTGTATATATATCATGAAAATAAAACATCTAAAGTCTTAATTTTTCACTCTGTTATGATACTTCTATATGTCACAAGGAAGCAGAGACCCATCATTACTTCTTCTACTCCAGAAGAATTTGTGCTACCTGCTGCTGCCAGGTTTAATGTCCTCTCATGATGGTGGCTTTGCCAGCATAATGAGACAGTGGTGCTATCTCTTGTGGTTTGGTGCTCGTGAAAACATTGCCCTCCCTGCCATGTGCCTACACTCATTTGTAGTTTGTCTATATTGTGTACTCTACCATGTGCAGTTGTATCATATAACCCAATAGCCCAAACATTTAATGACAGTTTATGGATAAATCTCCCTAATGTTGCTTGAGAAGTCGGTCTTTTGCAGCAAAAATGGACAAAATGGAAGAATTGACACAAACTTAGCTGCCAGCATAGTCCATTTTCCAAAAATAATGAGAAGACATTTTGACTTTGCAGTGCTGCTCAGTGCATAAAACAGCAAGTACATTTTCATGAATGCACTTATTTAAACAAGCAGAGTTGAATGCTTTCAAGTCTTACACATGTATTTAACCATTGGTATTCATTAGTAAATTCACATCAAAAAGAAGAAAAAATAAGTTATCATCCCTACCAGTTCTAGTAACTCTTAGCTATTTGAAAACTGGTAAACACTTTTACAGTTGTAATGGATTTTTAAGCCAGTAAATTTAAGTGAGAATGTCATAGATCTGTAGTGAGCTTTCAGATGCTTCAATTATAGGAAAGACAGACCAGGACTGCAGCCATGGGAATGATGCTGAACAATAATGTGGTAACATCTACAACACAATAACAATTGTATTTTTCAGATTACAGTAAGTGCAATTAGACCACATAAATATACTGGTCAAGTAGTGCTGGGTCGATCATACACAATGAATTTTTAAATGAAGTCTATTATGAATATACAAGACCAGAGTGGGTATTATTACCAGTGCTTTATTTATTGGTTTATACAATGTCTTGTTCAATAGAACGCCAACACTGCAGTGGAGGACAGCTGGTTTTGCCTAGTGCTGCACTTTGAAGTCAGTAAGAATCTTCTGATTAACTTCAGTGAATATTAGGTTAACCTTAAACTGCTTTCTCCTCCAGCTCTATTGTTGCAGTCACATTCTCACTAGAGTCACTGATGATACACAAGAACAGACAGACTACAGATTGATATACTGGAGTATAAAGTGAGCGCTGACAGCAGTAGATTCCTAGATTTTTCCAAAATGACAATAGTATTGTGGAGATTCTGAGATACCAGAAGTACCTTATCCCCTTGGGAATCTGGATGAAAGAAATTGCATATCTCCTGTTGTTTAGATTAATTAAATATCTAGGTTTCTCAGACTGAGGTCTACTGATCAGATCAAGTAGCCAGACAGCTGTCTCTCCTCCTGCTCCCTTGGAATGATGAAGAGACGTAACGAAGAAAAATGGGAGATGTATGAAAAATCATGGAAAATGGCAGACTAAAAATCCGGAGCACCTTGGCAACAAAGTGACTGTGTATTTTTGCAAGGTTTTGCTCATTTAAAATACTAAGAGCAGATTTTTTTTTTTTTCATGGACAACAGCGGATTGTTAATCACAAAAGAAATCAAGTTGTAATGAAAACTAGCTCAATATGCCATTGACTATGTCTGTTTGGAGCTGTTTTCCTTTATCTTTAAACACATATCCTAATACTTAAGGATATCTTTCTGATGTATAAATTTAGAGGACTACCCAATATTGTAGTTTAGAATGGATATTTAAAGGATGCTGCAGATATTAAAAGGAAATTTAAGTATTTAGCCACATTTTTAAATTTAGAATTCCATTCAGTGATTGGCATAACTGGTGTCACTAACACCTATTGCAGAGGACCTCATTACTGGCATTTGTGGATCTCCAGGTGGGAGAAGGGAGAGAGACAAGCATATATTGCTTTGTTTTGTTTTAATTTTGATTTGTTTTGCTTTAAGATTGAGGGAAAAAAAAACACCTTATACTGCTACATTATTCTGACAATCTAAGATGCATTTTACCATTTAAGACAGGCTACAAATGAAATAAGTGTCTCCTCAGCAAACTCAAATTCAGGATTAGACTAAGTTTAAAATTTTTGCTCAGTTTCCCTAAGGAATAGTAGGACACAAGCATGATGATTCCTTCTGAAAACTAAAAGGCAAAACTTGCTGCTCCTATTTTATTCCAGACTACTACCAAGAATTTCAATGTTTATTGCCAATGCAGAGGGGGTGCTGCAGTTCCAGGCAAACCAAACCAAGACATACAAGAATTCATTATAAAGCAGTCAAATTAATTAATTTTTTCCTGAAGCAATTGCTGGTCATCTTAAATAAAGGCCCTGAGCCTATGCAATAGACAGGTAAGTGTCATCAAAAAGCAAGCTCATAATATTTACTTAAGGAATTTAGTGAAAAGATGCCTAGATAAAATTGGAAGCACTGGGGAAAGGAACTAAGTTATGTTTTGACAGCTAAAATTCTGCCCAGGTACTGTAGTCACAGACAACATTAGCCTAAATCACATAAATTTCTATTTTGAAATCATGAATGTCATATTCCTCATTTAACTTCTAAAGAGCTCTGGAAAGGTGAACAAAAACCAGGTCTTTTCTGTCTGATCTGATCTGTCTGATCTGAAAGAGTGTGGACAATGAAGTTTTTTAAGTGGTCACTAAGGAAAAAAAAAAAAGGAACATTGTTCTCCACTCTGCCAATCACCAAGGAAAACCATCTTCTGCCCAGTGAGAAGTTATGAATCTGAAACTATTCTGGACAGGCAGCCTTTGAATGCAGCCCATCTGTGCCCTTGGTGGGTGTTAAGAGTCACAGAGATATTGGCTAAATTGTTGAAATTCCTACTATCATTGTTGTGAAAGAAAATTACTTAGAAACCCTCAGGAAGGGGTTCATGTCAGATAATAGATATCTCAGTGAAGCTGAAAAGATACCAGGCAGGACTTGCCTTAGACAACCAACTGGTTATAACAGCAGTTATCATTTTGCAGCTGTATAAATAAGGTGTCTAATCCTTCCCTATCAAGAAAAAAATTAGTATTTTATTGTGGATCTGGGCCCATATTCTGGTGGTGAACATGGTACAAACATCTGGATGTAATCAAGTTTACACTGAGTTATTTTAAAAAGAATCTGGCCTACAAATGTATTATCTTAAATACCTAATTCATTGAAACAGAATGTCTTTATGGCATTTAATTGAATCAACAAAAGAATTAGCAGATACTGATTTTATCCTTGCCAAATGAACAAAGTTCTTTTTAAAAGTAAATAAAATTTCAGTTTAAAGAAATCCACTAGATATCATTATAAGACTCCTAGGTCAAGCTTTAAAGGAAGAGACACTATGAGAACTGAAATAGTAGGATTCAATATATGAGTGGTGAAAGTTTTCCCTCTTAAATATCTTTTTTCTTTGTCTCCTTATCCACTATATAATTGTTATGTCTTCAATTTACCCCTATTTCTTGACCATACCCATACCCAGTTTATAATGGAAGAGCAAAATAAAGGTAGAAAATTACAAGAGCATGCTATGACTCAATTACATGCCGTATTAAGGTAAAAGTGGATTAGTGATCTGAGAAAAGGTCACTGCTGTACACAAATGCATTAGCATAACTACAAAAAATAAGAAAGGGAGATTTTTTTGTTCTGTGTTTGTACTCCTTCTGTCTGAAGGGTATCCAAATGAGAATTCTAAGTTCACTGAGAATGACCTCTAAGAGAAGTACTTGTTATTAAAAGTTATATCATTAGCATCTCATTGACACAACTAAATGAATTAGATGGCAGACCAAGAAATTCTTCTCATCTTTACCTTGTGCTCTTATGCTCCTAATTGTTCAGATTATTCACCCTTGCTTGCTAATTTACACAAAAGTGAAGCAGTATGAACCCATATCATAAAAGTGGGGATAAATTCTCTGTTTGAACCTGCACCACGAACTCCCAAGAAAACTTCTCAAGAGCATTTTATCATCTCGCTCTGAACCTTCCCTTAACTCAGCCCATAGTAAGCTTAGACCATTTGCTTCCTTAGCTTCTATGTTAGAGAATAGATATAAGAATTGCCTCTTTCCTGCAGAGTCTTCTCTGCAAGCTGCCACATGAATCTCAGTCTCCCTGCAGACATCCTGCCTTTGTGAGGCAGCACAAAGTGTTTCTAAGACCCCATCTATTAATGACCTAGAAAAGGAGTGTGCCGACCTTCGTTTAAACTTGGCAACAAGATGTTTTCAGATACACTTGTCCCTACCTAAGCTAAAAAAAGAGCACAGCTTCTAAACTCAGTGGGCGGAGGGCTGGTAGGTGACTGAGCCTCAGAGGTGCCACTGAATGTAGGCAGGCGCTCTGCAGGGCTGCGCTGAGGTCTCAGGGACCTTTGCTGCCCAGTGGAAGCTGCACTGACACACTTCAAATGGGGCTGGTGAAAACCTGCACTGTCAGAGGGCTTGGTCAGAGACACTGTGGCAAAAATACTTGCAGGTCTTATGGAAACTTTGCTGTCTCTTTTAAGCACAAAAAACCACAAGGACAGGTGCTCACACTATGCCACCCGACACCGTGGCACTACAGTCTGGTCATGGAAGGTAGGGAAAAAACATTTTGAAAGATTATTGAAGACTGTGCCATCACAACTCTGCTGGAGACCAGGCACAGAAGTATAGTCTGCTTTCAAGGGGGACTAAGGCTGAAGTTGTAACTTAGCTTGAAGAGAATCAAGTTATTGGATAAACAGATCCATCTTTGAGAATCAGCACCTTACCTGACCTTGTGTGATTTATTATCTCCAGATGTTCATCCCATCTCTTTAAGACCACCTACATTTAGTAGAACATTTTCTTAATAAAATCCATTTGGAAGGGTTTTTACTCCACCTTCCTCACTTCAGCTTTAGAAGCCTGAACTAAACACATATTTGTTTTATTTCATGTCTAAGGAGACCTAATTTTCAGTAAACACTCTGCAAAAAACATGATTTTTACATTCTGGAAAGCTTTGTCCTTGCACTCTGAATACAGAAAAAGTGGGACAGATGTTGATTGTTTTCCCTCAAGATGAAGTGAAAACCAGCAAAATAATAAAAACCTTGTTGAACTATGGCATAGAAAAAAACTGCCTATAGGAAATTAAATGTCTCCTTAACATTCTCTAATTTTTTCTTAATGCTTTTATTAGCACCCTTTTTTTATAAGAATTATTCTTATGGGTGATTTAGAATTTTGAGGCATTCGGAGTTAATAGTTACAAAATGAATAAAGGAACAAAGAAACACCTTTCTCATGTCTTGCAATAGAGACCAAATTGGAGTGGGGGGCTGGGGGGAGGAAATGGTTAAAGGAAAACACTGAAGTAGAATACCTATATTTTCACTCACAAAGCATTATTCCTCTAAGAATAAGAAAATTCAGCTCTTTCACCTTTTTTTTTAATAAGACAGCTAAATTTAACAAAAGTGAATTCTCATGTAATTTTATGAGATTCCACTCATATTGCGATAATCATAACCAATATGAATGAAATAATCTTAGACTATTACCATAACAATTCTGAATTTGCTTCTCTCAATAACTTCAGTTTATTAAAGTCTTAGAAATATATCAAAAGCTGGTAATCATAAGGAAAAGGTATATTTTTCAGAAAGAATATGCTGCCTGTGCCATCTCACATTTTAGACTACATTGAAGATAAAAAACATCTGCTTTAATTATTTAAATAAGGACAGTTTTTTTATTTTAGGAAGGTTTGCTGCCAATAATACTATCCTACTGCTATATGAAATATATTAAGCTGATTTGTGCGCTAAACCTGTCTTTCACCCAAATTTTCTATAACCTCCCATTGAAAGCAGCATAGTAGGGCACACAACTCACAACTTAAGGAAAACTAAATGGAAGAAAGGAATTCTTTCTACATGTGGGAAGCCTAATTTGATAAATACTTTAAATCTTGGTAATATTTGTTCCATTTTCCTTTCTCCTTTTAGCAGTTTTTTTTTAATTGCATGCTACAAACTGGCTGTCACTACCTACTAGAACTTACTGAAGAAATTAAATTATTGTGTTGCAAGTTGCCTTCCAATTGTTCATCTCTCTCCATAGTTTTATTTTTATCAGTAGATTACTGAGAGAGAACTCCATTCATATGTGTACATCCACATTTGGAAAAAGAAAAAGGAAACAAAAAAACAGACAAAGCCAAATAATCGCTTGGAAAGACAATAAAGTGAATGTGAATCAACTAGAAGCAAAGTTTGGTACAGTCCACCTTTGATTTTTCTCCCTGAATGCAGCCAAAAATATTATGAGACAAAATTTCCTAAAGGACTAAAGGCTTTGGCAATGTGAGTGTCCAAGAACTGTAAAAGAGCAAATATTGCATTTGCATGCTTAAGGTCAGCATATGTAATGGACCATATAGAAAATTGTTTAATGTAAGTACACAGGTACTGAACACATTCTAAAAGCAGTTAAGCAGTTTCTTTGCATTTACCTACATAGAAGTCACTGTTTGGATTCACTGTTTCTTAACAACAGATCCAGGCATAACTATAATAGCAGCTGTACATGTAACCTGCTTGTGAAGGATCTGTACCCCATGGAGTTTATAGGGTTTTCTGGGGGATTTTCCTAAATGTTAAGAGGTGTCACATTTGTACATAGAGAAATTAACATCTCAAAATGCCACAAGCTACAACAACTTCTCTATTTTAGCAAATTCTGCCTGTTCATTCCACAAACATTAAATATGTCTGAGTGCTATTGTGTAGTATGAAATACAAAATATGTAGAGTGCTGAAATTACCCTTTCTTAATAGAGGCTCTAACAGGCAACCTCAAACTCAGGAATTATACCATACCACCTCCATTTTAGAAGCCTTCAGCCTCACTGCTTTTTTTTTGCTACAGGTTTGCCTTTCTGTTTGTTGTGGCTGAAGCCTTTGTTTACCCAATTTCTTTTTTCAGTGAGCAAACCTAAGCCTGGTACAGTTTGAAGATGGCCCTTACCAGAGCTCTTGTTTGCCAGAACATTCTGGAAGAAAAGTGCCACAGTTTGATGCTGGTGCAATGCCAGCACCCCCATGAAATTGCACCTTCCCAAATAAGTGCTGTGAGATGTGATCAGGAACAGAGCAGAGCAGGCCCATGCTTAATAACAAAGGGAAAAAAAAAACTTTATTAAACTACTACTACTATAAAAGACACACACACTAAGTCCAGGATGAAGACCTTCCAAAACACTCCTCCTCCCCCCACCCAATTTCCAACAAAACCACAGTGAGACACCACCCGGGATTCCTGATCAAGTTGCCACCCTTCAGATAATCAGTACTCAGTCCATCAAGGGAGAGAGGAGTCTCTCTTGCACCACAGACTCCCCCCAGCAGACTGCTCATAGGGCTTCTTTAAGGATGCTTTGCCACGGACCAAAAGAGACAACAGTCCAGCTTCTCATCTTGGGACAACAGTCCCACCCATTTCTTCCTCCCTTGGGGCCAAGGGTCTCAAAAACAGAGATCATCTTCTTCCTGAAGACAGAGGGCATCGCCATGCCCTCCTCAGCTTTCTCTGTTCCCTCCATTCCTCTGTTGGTAATTGCTGAAGTAGGTCTCTTGGTTCACCATCCCATTGCATCCCCCTAAAATGCAGTCTCTATTGTAGGAGAATTTGGTTCAGTCTATGGCTAGCAAGAAAAGTCCAGCCACAAGCCACTCCATCATCTCCTTCCACCCAAAAATTTCCTGTTCCAACATCTCAGATCCCAGACTGTCTCTCTTCTACTTCAAATTGAGGAGGAGTAATATTTTACAAAGCCTTCATTTCCCAGGAAAGGGTTAAAAGTTCAGACTCCCTGGACAACTGAAATCTCTGCCCAGAAGCCAATTCCCAAGGCTGGGCATCTCCCCCCCCACCCTTTTCCTTCTCCTCCGCTGGCAAATTTACAGGTGCTGTCAGACTCTCTGTCTCTTTCCCACTGGGGGGGACGACAACAAAGGCATCTCCGCTTCTCTCCAGCCTTCCATCCGCAGGAGCTGGCTCGGTTCCAGTCCTTCAGCCCCCTTGGCTCACCTCGACCAGGCCACATGGCTGCCCCTCCCCCACCCAGCCTGTGGCTGGGCAGGGGAGAGCCTGCACTCTCCGAGGACCAGAACCAAAGAGACAGTTCTCCTGGGAATTCTTGCTTTTAACCCCCTGTGTTCTCAGAGGCATGTCCATACCTTCAGTGGTCACTCCAGGTGCCAATATCCAAACCTGACCACTGATGGGTTTGATTACCAACTTCCTGAGAAAATTCACTTCCGTGAACCACGACAAAAAGAATGGGATCAGGGGCATCTCTTTACTCCAGTGAAGCTTTTCTCTATCCTTTTGCAGTTGCAAACAGGTCTTTGAATGGTGTTCAGGTCAGCAGCTGAAGAAGAAAAGTGTCACCCCAAGCCCCCTTGCTCACCTTCATGTGGTCTTTTACAACCACACTGGTAAAAAGACAGCAATAACTGTGCATATTTTGCTCATCCAGGATTTTTTTTTTTTTAATCAAGGACACCAATGTACCCCAGGCTGATGTACAACAAAAGGGAACAGTTTTGGACTGTTGCGGATGTGTTTTGGACTGTTGCAAATAGACAACAGCTGATGTGCTGCTCTTGTGAAATATGTTACTATCTGGACAAATGTCAACATGTGGTTCAAAAAAGACACATTCTCAAAGGGAAATAACTCTTGTTTTAATTATTCTAGCTATTTTTGATATCACCTATGTATAAAAAAAAAAACAGAAAAATAAATAATACTTCAGAAAGGGAGAACTTAAAAAAACAAGTATCTATTAAAACTATCTGCTCCACTGTAAAACATTTTCCTCTAATGGCTGCTTCCTGAGGTGGAGTTGCATTCAAAATTACAAATCTTATGAATGGTGGGGGTCAGGATATCAGGTAGATAACAGGAAATATACATTTATTATTTTAAATTAATAAAAGTAGATTAATAACTTGATTCCTCTTAACTATTTTTTTAAATCTGTCTTTCATCAGCATTTTACCTTACCCAGCCTTGAGTTAAGAGTGGTTTCAGGGGATTAGGATAAAAGTCTGCTAGCTTCTTAACTGGAATGTTAGTGATTCTTCCCTAGATGCCTGCTGTATTCAAGAACAAAGTGTGCCTTCAGAGTACTTTGCATAGGAAAAGTGGAATGCAGTAGTATAGTAATCAGAACCGCATCAGGGCATTGAGAAGCATGCTAAATACTGAGGTGGTAGAAATGTTTTTTCACATTCTGACATGAAAGAAGAAATGAACTCTTCCTCTAGGTAAAGAGACAGCTGAGCTGTCAAAGTCAATTATTTTCCAAATGCTTCTGTTTGCCTTCAGTAAAATGAGGGGAGTGGGTGTGGCTATAGGGTAAAACATTGCTCTGAATTCTCATCAAGATTTCTTAGGAAGAAAGACTAAAAATAGAAAAAAAAAATACTGTTCCAAAATCTTTCTAAGCAAAATATAAACTGCTACATCAAAATCTGCTTATTTTCAAGACTGAAGGAGTTTTAGAATTTGTCACAATGCCTTAAATTTAAAACTCAGTAATAGGATTGGGGTTTTTTGCTAAATACTATTCTTTGCAAAGAAGTATGTCAATTAACAGGAGATCAAACCTGTCTTCTCTTATAAACCTTCATCGAGAGCTCTCTTCAGAACCCCCATAAAATTCTTGATGATTGCCTTTGCACAAATTTCATATTTTAAGAAGTTTTTCTGTTAATGAGCTTCATTTTTAATAGTTAATCTAGTGACACGCAAGTTGAGGTTATAGTAAATTAATATCTTTCTTAGCCTTCAACTCCTGACTTCCTGAGCGGTTGACATCCTGGGTAAAGTTATGTTTTACCCAATGTCCTTATACTGGATGTTCCTCTCTCTGCATTCCTGCTCAGCTTCATACCTGATTCAATCACCCTATTCATATGAGGAATGAACAAGCCTGCTCACACAATAAAAATATGTTATGTAGATCTAGACTGCGGTGGTTGCCCATTACGACCTCAAGCAGTAAGAGCGCCGGCTAGCACTGCCTTGTGAGGTTGTAGCCACCCTATGAGTGGGCACTCCAGGGTTGCGGAGTGCCCCAGTGTGGGTAAGCAGCTTTGGTAGCTTCATGCTGAGAGGAAGCAAGGGGACAAGAGAAGGACACTTTGCCTGTGAGACTGAGAACTTTTACTCCTCCATGTGTGGTCTGAGAGAATCGCCCTCAGATCATTGCGAGGCAAAATGGCCCCAGACAAAAGATTACAGCAGATTAAATAGGGGGTGGGCGGACAGGGGTGGAAGCTTGTCTTGCCCTATGGGGTTAAACTGAGGTAGGGTTTCACAACCAATGGTGACATAACAGAGGTGGGTACAACATTCTGGGACAAATAGAAATGCAAAGGTAGGGTGACTGACATAGAACTTTCTGTGAAGAAGCAGGGAGTGATTACAAGACTGACACCCCAACAAGGAGTGACAACCCCTGATTGACAGAACCATGTAAGGAGAAACCCTGGAAGGAGTGAGAAGATTGACAGGCAACTGTGGGTCCACGCGGCGGGAAATCTTGGAGTAAACAACCTGGATCAAACCACTGTGAGGGAAAAATAGGGGTACAAGGAACAAGCCTAACTAACATTAATTAAATCCCTGACTAAACCAACCCAACCTACAACACTAGACTTCCATGAAAGTCAGTGGAAACTCTGGAAAAATTACTCTCCAGTAACAAGAAACTTTTAATATGAATCAATCACAGTAGCGTTCCATATGTGTTGCATTTTTATTGATTAACCTAATAAGATATAATATGAGCTATTTTGCAAATTAGTAGGTACATTAATAACTGACCATATTAATCTGCAAAAAGAAATATTTGATTTCTTTTTCCTGAAGTTTTATGAACAGCACATATTGATTTGTGGAGTTGGTGGCCACAATATTTTTCTCATTTCTTGCTTTACGTACCATTATCTACCAAAACCAAAAATAAACTCCTTAAATGATCCATTGAGATAACTTCAGAAATTGTATTTAATATTCCTTTCTTTATACCTCTGTACTTCGCTTATTTAATTAAAAACCTCTTTAAAAAAAAAAAAAAACAACACGCCCTTAAAAACCCAAACCAACAACCACACACACACACAGAAAAAGACAACTGCTAAGATATTACTAACTTCTTCAAAAAGGAGCTCCAAAAAGTTTCCGTAACACTTTAATTACCACACATAAATATATATTATTATAAGAATCAATAAATTAAATAACAAACATTTAATAAGCTGGACTTAGGTATACTAGATGAAGTACAAATATCACTGAGGAAAGGAGCTTTAAAATAATCTTCCCAGAGAGAAAAATTCTTACTATGTATTTGTTTTGGGGACCTTAATGACAGCAAATAAGGTAGTGTGATTAGACAACCCTCTGTCTAGGTAAATTCTAACTCAAGCATATACATACAATTAAAAGAACATAGTTACTTTAAAATCATAAAAAATAATAAATATTCTTAATTAATTGAAATTTCTTGACATTATTTCCTGATATTTTGTTGCTTCCAACTAACAAGTCATGTCCTTAGAAGGAAAAACACTCCAAGACAAGTGCCCTGCTGAAGTATAAGTTGTTCTCTGGGAGACATGTGTTTCATTGTACCACAAGTGATTGATAGTTTTGCCCTGTTGCAGTGACTTTGTGGCTAAAAGTGCATGTGATCATTATAAGTCATTGTACCAAATGCTTCTTGTAAAATCAAACAGGAATCTGGTTCTCCAGTGGGTACACTTTGAAAGAGCCCACAGAGCTCAGAGTACTAAGCATCCATCAAAAACAAGCAAGCAAATAGGCATAAAAACAGAGGCTTTGTTTTGGATATCAGAAATGTAAATTTTTCACTAGACACATGAATATTTCAGCAGTGCAAATACACATTTAATGTACTTACACGTCTATATGCAGGGAGATAGGTGTTCAAGCATGTCATACATCTGATTTACTATTTGGCATGTGTTTAACTTTAGGTATAGAAATGGCCTCTAGTCAGCAAGTCATTTTTACAGCTTCCTACGGGAAGATAGGAATATTGTTTTCTTCTCTATTTGATAGCATTTAGTGTTTGCTCAGTTATCAGATAGAATTTGAACTTTGGAGAATGCAGCTTTTATTTTACAACCTAAAAGGTAAAATCTGAAAGAATTATTATTTTTCTTTCTCCCCCATCCAGAAGAGATATACCATGAGATAAGTAAGAAATTAAATGTTGGGGATTTCTGACACTGATTTATTTCCCCTTTGGTTGCATTCTGTAAAAAAGCTATATACATTTACTGAAGATTTAGAACAGATGACCCATTTAACTCCAGTGTAATCAAAATGAATAATAACTCTGGAAAGTGGAGTTATATATGTGCAGAATAGGAGTGTGACTTTTTAAAGACATCTTCAGTTTTCTTGTAGTTTATGAATCTAATGTCACTAAAGGCAAAGTGTCCTATAAAATAAGAAATATTATCACTCAATTTTAGTATATTTCATAGAATTTACTGCACAATTGTAAATACATTTAATAAGTGGTTGGCAAATTATAAACTTTTACATTACATTGCCATCTATTTAAAATAATTTAATTGATAAACAAATGAACATGCCATTTAATAGTGCTTTATAGCAAAATATTTTGTTTTCAGGTCCAAATCATAACTTCCATTGTTTTCATGTATTGCTTTTCTTATAATGACTACCCACTACTACTATAGTGCTTAACATAATACATCTAAACCAGAAAGATAGCCACATTGGACTTGAGAATGCAGTAGACATTACTGCTGCAGAAAACAAATATACCACTACCACCCCAAATCTATGGCAAAAATGTTGGGACTAAAAACATGAAAAATGTGGTTCCTCTGTCTGATGCATAGAGAATAATGCAGCTTTGAAAACACTACAATAAAATATGACATGTCCAAAACATATTTTCTCCTTTATTTTATAAAACATTTCTTTCCATCATATCCCCTTCCTCAGCCTATTTTGGCTCCCCCTATTCCTATTGCTCTTTAAGTGTTCATGTAGAGTTCCTTGTAATACACTTGTTAAAAAAGCAAGGACATTTCCATAAAACAATGAAAATACTGTCAGCTTTCTACAAAACTCTGGCAAATATACTCTTTTCCACCAAGTTGGAGAACACAGATTAATAGAAGTAAAGCATCCAATAAAGTCTTCAGGATATCATAAATAATCAAACAGGATCTTAGCATTAAGCACTAATACTTTGTGTTTTGTTTTATGCTAATTTTAAGGGAACAGGATTATATGCCTGATGAAGAAGACAATTGTCTGTTAACAATTAATGAAGCTGATAAACTTATGGGGGAAAAAAAGAAAAGCAGCAAAAGAGGAAATTAAAATTTTGATTTTAAAATGCAAGTTACTTTTCTTCCTTATCTGCACAAAGTTCGCCTAATCTTTAGTATGCAAAATTAAGTGAGAACAAAACAAAACAAACTGGGTTATCAGAGATATTATTTATTTACTGTAGGTGGGTTTATTTTAGAATTTCCTAGAAAGTAATCAGAAAGATTTCAACAAAAATTTTACACCAATACAGCCCAGAAGACTGTTAAACTTCTGATATTTCCAGTATGGATGTTGCATCTCTCTCAGATCAGCAGTAGTGACAGGTGAAATTATCTGATTTTAGTGCAAGGTGAGACTTCTCTGTTTAAACCACAAGGGTATTGTCCTCTGCATTTCTAGAAGGGATGTTATACCTGGGCTTCCTGCCTATCTCAAAGAAAGTCATGACTCACAACACAAACTGAAATAATTTTGACATAAATTTAAAGTCTACTTCATACTGACATGTAAATGTACTTTGATGCACATTCTTATCAATGTTAATGGTGATTTTATTAACCATATCTAGTATATCTTACAATAGCAAAAGAAAGTATTTTCAGATGTAGACAGAATAAAGAAAATCTTTATAGTATATTAAATTCCTCCGAGAAATATTGAGTTGCCGAATTGCTTTGTCAGTAAGAGTTTAATGTTTAAGTCAAAGGAGATCATTAAGAAAACATGAACTGTCACCATGGATAAAAGAAAAAAGAATCTGCCTTGAGGTGAAAAAAAGATCATTTTGAGTTAGTATGAGTTTTGTCTACTTTTATTTTAAAATATTTGCCTACCGCATTGATATACTAAGGACATACTTGTTCAACAGAATAATTTCTGTGTTGTTCTCTAGAGAGTCAAGCCTTAAACAAAGAAAAAGAGGAAGAAAATATTAAGCAACAGATGTTTCTTTTGGCTGTCAAAATTGACATGGACAGAGAAAAAAAAATTAGTATTTTTTTGGCCAGTGCTCAAAACCAAAACACACACATACACAAATCTGATCCCCCAAACCTAAACCATTACCACCTAAAAAAATACTTCAACCCACACTCAAATTTGCATGAATTTATCATCCTGAAGTAAAATTTACAGAAACATACTGATTTATTGGGTGCAGAGAGGGGAAATCAGTAATTTCTAAATACTATCATCCAGAATAAAATTACCATCAAGACAATACATTGGCAATATATAAAGACAATTAAAATACATTGTCATCACAGACTGAGTAGAAGTTTAATACATTACTTCAACTTCTCACTCATTTCAGGCTGTACAATCCTGTGAAAGATGATGTAGATACATCTTCTCAAAGTTAGAGAAAGATGAAAAAGGCCAAGATAAGAGGAGTTTTAAATTTCATACATATTCATAATTTAAAAAAAATTATCTGTGAGAAACAAAGTGAGATATTTGTCACTTCCATCCAATTTACATCTCTATGAAACTCTGGTTCCATCTTTTACAGCTTTGTCAAGACCAGAGAATCACAGAATGGTTAAGGTTGAAAGGAATGACCAGTGGAATTATTTGGTCCAAGCACCATTCTCAAGTAGGGTCATCCTAGAACACTTTGCACAGGATTGATTCCAGATGGTTCCTGAATATCTCCAGTGATGGGAGTATCCACATCTCTGAGCTATCTCTTCCAGTGCATGGTCATCCATGGAGTAAAGTTCTTCCCAATGTTCAGGTGAAACTTTCTGTGTATCTCTTTCTGTCCATTGTCTCTTTTTCTATTGCTTGGTACCACCAAGAAGAGCCTGGATTCATCCTCTAAACACCCTCACTTCAGATACTGATAGACATTAATGAGGTCTCCTCTCAGTTGTCTCTTCTCAAGGCTGAACAGGCCTGACTCTCTCAACCTTTCATCATAAGAGAGATGCTCCAGGGCTTTCATGTCTCTCTTGGACTGAGGAGCCCAGAACTGTATACAGCACTCCAGATGCGACTAATCAAAATAGATAAAATGATGCAAACTATTATTCGCTTGTTGTAGCTTAAGTCCTGTGACTTAATTTATACAATGCCATGGCAATAACTTTGATAATAAGTAAAGCCATATATTAAATAACCCAACATTTTAGAGTCCCCTGGTTTAACTTAGGAGTCAATTATTCTCCAATACCATCTTCTTAAGAGGACAATATTTCTGGTTTATGCTATTGAAACCTGATCAGTTAAGTTTAATTTGTTCCTATCTTAGCTGTCTCTTCCTTTACAAACCTTTATCAGTTTTAGAAAAAAAAGTGCTAGACGAGAGTCTGAACTAACCCCATAAGTTTTTACTTTCTTTAAAGAAATAAAACCAGAAATTCTGCCTCTTGTCTGCAAAAAGGAAATAGAAAAACAAACCTCCCTCCCTAATGTCTTTTTTTCTCCTGTAATCTTTCTTAAGTTACTATGCAATAAGTTTTTGTAGAAATTGTCCCATTTTTTTTCTGACCAGGAAAACTAGGAAATGTGCACTTTCTTTTCCTTTTTTTTTTTCTGAATACTGTCATTATTCTCTTTAAGAGTTCATAAAAAGTGTTTGCATCACATATTCACATTTAATATATATGAACATAAGTCCCTTGAAAGGATGTGGTTTGTTAACAAGGCCCTATTTTCCTTGCCCTTCTTGCTGCACTGCAGATAATGTGGACTTCAGCAATGAGAGAAAATATAACATTTCATAAAGGCTGGTGAGAATATCAAGCAGGGAAGAGAAGTTAAAAGGAAAAATGAGAATAACATATTGTGTGGAGATGGGCCAGAAGAACAATGAGAATAACAGATATTGTGTGGAGTTTTCTGAATCTCATCATTCAAATATGTATCAGGGAAAGGGGACATATGCTTACAACTACTTTGTTTCTATTCTTTCTTCTCATTCCCTCTTTTTTTTTTTTTTTTTTAATTCCTGAAAGCTCCTTGTTTCAATTCCTATTCTAATAAGAAGCTAGCATTGTACAGTCAATGCCCTCTGATGCACAGAATTTAAAGACAGAGTAGAATCAGAGCCATCTTGAGTGTTTAGGGACCACATCACTCTCACTGAAGAAGAAGAAAAATTAATGTCTTGTCTTTAGTGTGGAGTTCTTTTCCTATCTAATGATGAAGGAGGGAAAAAAATAATAAAGAAAAATTCTACTTTCCACCATGGAATAATTTTTCTGTCTGGGAAGACCACGCCTCAATCTCACTACTTCTTTTGCAGCCCACACAATCCACTCCATTTCACCTTTTCCTTCTGTCTCTCTACCTGAGATGACGAACTTCTAGCCAAGCACATTCTTCTGCATCTAAAACATACAATGGAAGGGCTTTCATCTGTGCTGGATTGACCTCTGCCCAGAGCTCAGCCCCACACAGCCTCTTGCTCAGTTTCCCTCAGTGGGATAGGGGAGAGAATCAGAAGGACGAAAGCTAGAAATCTCATAGATTGAGATAAAAATAGTTGAATAAGGAAAGCAAAAGACACACACAAACAAAGCAAAACCGGGAATTAAGTCATTATTTCCCACAGACAGGCATTACTTTTCCAGGACAGCAGGGTTCCATTGTGTATAGTAACTTCTTGGGAAGACAAATGCCATTGCTCTAAATATCCCCCTTTCTCCCAGTTTTTATTGTTAAGCACAACTATGTATTGCATGGGATATAAACTGAAACTAGATATATAAAATTATAAAAACCTTTTAAACATATAATTTTTATTTGTTATTGGTTTTTTTGATTGTTTTTTTAAATTTCAATTCAGACTTCTGCATTCTGTCTAGATATTTGAAAAATATCTGTTTCTATGAGACTGTATGTATAGCTTCTTACAAGAATCTGGTACTACAGAATATCCAGATAAATTTAATGAATATTTCAAGACTGAAATACATTCTTGAGCTTCTTGAAAGCCACACTGAGGAAACACAGATGTGAAGAAACAAATTCAGCACAGCAGCAGCTGGGCTTTTGAAACTCAGCATTGTCCATTTTCTTCAGAGATGAATGGGGAAAATTAAAAAATTATAATTTAAAAATTGACTAAGTGGCTGACACTCATAAAATTAATTCTGTTGATGACACTTCCAACCTTGCCTTTCATCAACAGCAAATAAAGAAGTGCATTATTAGTGACTTGATATTTTAGTGACAGTTTTACTTGCAGGAATTAAGTAGTATTAGCAATTTTGCATCATGATGTAGCAAGGTATAGTTTAATCTGCTTAGTCAGTTGAAGACCCATGTGGGAGAGGAATATTTTGTTGCTTTTCTTTCTGTAAACATTAAAGAAGTTTCAACTGGCACATTCCTTGCTATTAAATCACCTAACAGGGCTGCCCACACCTGTGATTTCTACTGTCCTCTTCTTATGTGTCTCTCCATAACACTGAATCAAGTTTTGTTTGGTTTTTTTAATACTATAAAGCATTAGATGTGATTTTGAAGCATGACATGATTGTGGGGAAGATTGTAAAGTGGAAGATCATTATATGGACTTTCATTAGCTGCCAATAAAAAGATGCAGATCACTCAATCATTTTTCTAGGCACTCTTGACTTGCTGACACTTGCTGATGTGGCTTTATTTGCACAGAGCAGTGAAGAACAACACATAGTCTCCAAGTGACCATCTCCATTTTCTGACCCTCTGGGTATAAACAGAAAAGCCACTTCACACTGAGCAAGCTGATCCAACTACACACTGCCCCACACAAGAGAGATCCAACTGTGAATGCTGTCAGAGGATGAACTGGTAGCCTTTGGCAACTGTTTCAAGATACACAGGAGAAGAAATTGGATTACACAGATTTATAACTTTTTGTCTCGTTTCTGATTTTGAACAGCTTTTCTGAGCTCTTTTGTTAGTCAGTTGTTTTTCTCCTTGCTGAGCACTTATGGGGTCCTGTACTAAGGAGCACCAGCCATGATTAATGTATAAGTAGATATTTTCATGGGGCTGTCTATTGATACAACATAAATATGTGACAGATATATAGCATATATACACGTGCACTACAGTTAGTTGTCAATTGCTTAGGAACACCTTTGTTTTTTATGGAATTTTGCTGTCACTCTGAACTTTGCCAGTTGAGTTGGCTAATACCTCTGAAGTACTTAAAGAGAAGAAGTTCTGTTATAGATGGAAAATTTCTTACATGGTTGTAATGACAAGACATTACACTAATCAAAAAGAAAACTCATAAAAACATATCTGTAAGTTGCAGACTGGTAAAGGGTCTAACTTTTGTCATTATTTTTGCATGACGGCAAAGGCAAAATACTACACATTATAAAAATATTTATGTGGTAATTCGATTTCTTTTGTGTAAAACAACAAATAATTAAGTGACAAATTGGTCAGGTTTTTTGGTGTTTTCATACCACTAGTTTCTCTTTTTCCTGTTAGCTTTCTAACAGGAAAGAGAACAGCAATCAGTTAGACTTGAGATATAGACATGTGTTGGGAAACTGGTCTTTAACCATATAAACCTTTACATATTTATTAGATGTCAAAACCAGAAAAAAAACAAAATCTGTGAACTTCTACAAGTTAATAGAAAGTATAGGAAATTCTATCTTTTTAGGAGAAAAGGCATTTATGCTCCTCTCAAACAAGTAATAAAGGCTTACAGTTAACATTTTCCTCATTTACTTTGCAATCCCATAACTACATTAAGGAATAACCAAAAAATAATGGAAAAATATCTTTAGTACAGCTAGGGTTGAATTGGGCCAAACTGCTGAAATTCCATACAGCAGGAAAAAAACCTACTGGAAAAAAACCAACAATGTTCAAGTACTTTCCTCCTCTCTGGTATTCTATGGGAGCAGGCAATTTAAATTATGTACCTGTAACATCATCTGAAGTTTGAAATTCTGACTTAATAAAATTCATGACTATCTCATCTCATTGCTTTGTCTACTTATATCCAAGAGTTTATAGTGCAAATGGTCATTTAAATGACTACTTTAAATTCTCAGTTGTAATAAAAATTTATTTTGAAATACATTACTGAAATATTTGGTGAAGGCAAAAAGAGGAAAGTTCTTTAAAGTTTCACTCTGTTAAGTAGGTCTGTACAAACTAGCTAGAGAAGGTGAATTATTTTTGAGGAGTTTTCATTATTTTTCAGATAAAGTGCTCAGAAAAAAACTTTGCAATAACTAAGTATTATACAATCATTTTACACTGACCTGTGCTGACAGCCCTGAGAGTCTTTTTGATTTATTTTTAAAAGAAATTTATTTCCTGCTGCAAATAGATGAGAGACGGCTCCAGAGGGAAACTTCCTTTAACCTGGTAAATAGAAATGAGATGAGATATTGTTTCAATCACCACTTAAACTCTTTGTGTGGGTGGACACAATGTGGTTATGTACAGCTTGACCTGGAACTGTTGCTCTTGAAGACTGAAAACAAGTGCACCACTTAAAGTCATATATTGTACCAGACAGCAGCAGCAGCAGCCAGATCATGGAGGGTCTCTTCAAACAACTCTATATGGTGACAACAGACCTGCTCCTTCTCTCTTATCCAGCAGGACTCATCTGAACCATCTCAGATTGAATCATGGAAGTTATGATGGAGTGAATTCAGAGAGGTCAAGCCTGGGGTATATAACAAGGGATAGAATTTTTGTAGCTACCATTTTTCTTCTGATCTACAGAGCTCTACATTTTGATACTGTAAAGCTGTGAACCTACAAAGGCTGCTGCTCACCTCTGTATGGCTGCCAGGTGTATCTTCTGAGAAGTATAGCTACACCAGGCTTTCTTATTCTTCTCACTGTTCCCTTCACAGTATGAAGGCAATACTGAACAAAGACCACCAAGGTTTATACCAAGCTTGTAATATGTGGTGTTTTTCTACAGTCACAGTCAAGAATGCTAGGTGTAGCATGGGAATCATGAAAAATTTGTTGTGTTTGCTGAGAGTGAGAGATGGAGAAAGGTTCCCAGTGCTTCCTCTGAAAACAGCTTCCTCATTGCACAACATGAGACAAGCCAATACACCTGGGAAAAACTCTTCAAATCTATTTATGCACATTAAGAAAAGCTGTTCATAGTTTGAATTTCAAATAAAAATTAGGTAGAAATCCAGACTTACCTGGCCAGTGGGCTGAAGTCCACTGATAGAGTCATAGAATCATTGCAGTTCTAAAAGACCTCTAAGATTATCAAGAACAACTGTTAAGCCAGCACTGTCAAGTCTGCCATTAAACCATGTCCTAAAATGCCACATCTACAGGTATTTTAAATATCTCCAACACTGATGACTCAATCACTTCCTTGGGCAGCCTGTCCCAGTGTTTGACTACCCTTTCAGTGAAGAATGTTTTCCTAATATTCAATCAAAATCCCCCCTGGAGCAACTTAAGGCCATTTCCTCTTATCTTGTCTGTTGTTACCTGGGAGAAGAGGATGACCCCCCACCTCACTATGACCTCTTTTCAGCTGGGTGTAAAGCGCAGTAAGGTGTCTTCTTTTTCCCAGGCTAAAAATCCCCAGCTCCCTCAGCTGCTCGTCATAAGCCTATGCCTCAGACCCCTCTCCAACTTTACTGCCTGTCTCTGGACACCTTCCAGCACCTCAATGTCTTTCTTGTAGTGAATGGCCCAAAACTTTATGCTGGATTCAAACTGTGGCCTCACCAGTGTTGATTACACTAGGGGAAACCACTGCCCTGGTCCTTCTGGCCACATTATTGCTGATTGAGGGCAGGATACCACTGGCCTCCTTGGCCACCTGGACACACGTTGGCTCGTGTTCAGCCAGCTGTTCACCAGCACCCCCAGGTTTTTTTTCCCCCTAGCAGTTCTCCAGCCACTCTGTCCTCAGCCTATAGCACTGCATGTGATTCTGACCCAACTGCAGGACCCAGCACACAGCCTTATCAAATCTCACACCACTGACCTTGGCCCATTGATCCACTTTCTGCAGATTCCACTGCAGTTTCTTCCTACCCTCCATCAACACTCCTGCCCGTCTTGGTGTCCTCTGCAAACTGAAGCCCTCAGTCCCCTTAGCCAGGTTGTCAATAAAGATATTAGACAGGACCAGCCCTAACTCTGATTCCTGGGAAATGCCACAAGTGACTGGCTGCCAGATGGATGTAGCACCATTCACTAGTACTCTCTGGGCCTGGCCAGCTAGCCCAGGTTTATTACCCAGGAAAGACTACACCTACCCATGCCATGAGCAGTCAGTTTCTCCAGGAGAATGTTGTGGGAAACAGTGTTAGAAGCTTTATTAACATGCCAGTAGACAACATCTACAGCCATTTCCTTCCCCAGAGAGCAGGTCACCCTGTTACAAAAGGAGATCAAGACTGGTCAAGCAGAACCTGGCTTTCCTAAACGCATGCTGGCTGGGCCTGATATCCTGGATGTCCTGCATGTGCCATGTGATGGCTGCAAAGGAGGAGAAGCATCCCAGCTGAGGTTGAGGAGAAAAGGGCATATGAATAAAGAAAGAATGACATCATGGTCCAGGCACTGTAAAAACTGAGCTGAAGTTCTTTGAAGTGGAAAAGTGAGTGAGAGGCCACCCCAAGAGTGTAAGTTCAGGGCTGTCTGTAGGTACTCACTGACTTTTAGTGCAGTGCTTATGCCACTCTCCAGAATTGAGACTAACAAATCCTGATAAATAAAATTTTAAAAATCCTATTCAAGGCAAAAAGAGCAAATAGCCTCCAGGAAACATGTGGAAATGCCAAATGAATGTATCAGTTATGAGATACACTGAAGGCACCCATGTGTTTTCTCGGGCTCAGTCACTGAACCCACAATCACCTGATTCAAGGCAGCAAAGCAGCATCTGATCATGGCCACAACACAACTGGTTTGCTACAATCCAAAGCTGTTGGTCACAGATATTCACTTCTTCTTCATTGTCAGTATGTTTTCACTAGGCACCAACTCTTCTGTTTTGTTGCTCTTTGACTTTTATATACTGGGCCTACATACAAGTAAGTGTACACAGACACACAGAGCAGAAAACAAAAAATAGTTGAAGGAGAAAGGACTAACTCTACCAAGGTGCAATTAGTTTTTCATATTCTAGTTAGTAAGACTTGCCTACAATAGAAACTTTCTTATAAATAAGTTAAACATTATAGATAATATGCCACATGTAGATAATAAATGGCTTAATAATCACAACTACCTAAAAGTTTTACTGTTTTCTGTACTAGCACAGCACTGTTTCCAGGCCCTACAAAATCCTTCACCTGTCCTTCCTCTCACCTCTTTGAACCCAGGTGGATGGACTCTTCTTGTATAAATACTGAGATGGACAGCTGTTCTTTTTCCAACTTGCTATTTATTTTCCTGCAACACTAATGAACTTTTGCTTCTCTGAGAATGTAGTGGATGAGAATGCAGCAAGAAAATGTGGACTACAAGGCTGTATGAACCACAGCAAAGTTTATAAAGCAAGTGACAACAACATAAACACTGATATCCCTAGAAACAGCATTGTGACAGTTTGTCCTGCAAGAAACTTTCAAGTTCTGAGAACAGCAATGGCTAGCACTGATAATGATAACTTGTATGAACTGCTTACCAGGATATTCAGGGCCATGGATTAATGTGGTACTCTCATCAATCTTAATAAATTTCAGCCCTTCAGGGCAACACTGAATGAGAAATAGACCCAAAGGTGTCTTTGGTAAAACAGAATAATCTGTGTCTGCATCTAGTCAGTGGGAAAAAGAAAAAACAAAACAGAAAAACAACCAACCAAACAACAAATAAACAAAAACCCCAAACAACAAATCATTGTGGATAGCAGTGGGAGGAAGAACAGACAGTGCAAAACCTTGCAAGCCTCAATTACCCTTAGTGAAAGCCATGGTGGATATTCTGACCTATTTTGCATCTGATCTGTAATCCAGACAGCTTTGAAAAGGGAGTGATCCATAGGACTGGAACCAGAGTGCAGAAACAGCCACCTGTCACCTGTGTCAAGGCAACAGCATGAAGGCAGGAGTAGCTTGCAATTAACAGAAATTATTGATCATCCTCATACAGAGAAAATCTGATCCTGAAACAAGTACAGGCTATCAAGAGTGATAATTATATCATTGCTAGTAGGCTCCAGCAACTCAGCTTTACATATGTACTTATGTATATCAAGGATATCTAAGACACAGCTGATGCTGGCACCAGCTAAAGTCCAGACACACAAAATAACAACTATAGAACCCTAGCACTACCACCATAGGTATTTCCAGCACTTGTTGAAATGCTTTTGATCAATCAGACACTAACAGGAATGAAGCCAAGGGTAAATGGAAATAGGGTTATCCTCCAGGTAAACATGACTTGATGGTGTGGTATGGGATAATTGTCAGTCTTTTCAGACTTCTCTGCTGACAATTTCTGTTGAATGAGATGTTGAGAATGTTCGGTAAGGTCTGACAAATAACAGAGTGCTTGTTCTTATGCATAGCATGATAAATCCTGGTGGAGAGGCAGAGAGTGTATCTAGATGAAAGCAAAGAAGAATGAAAAAGCAGTGAAGGTTGTGAAGTCACAGAAGACAAAACTGAAAGTGCCGTAAAACTGTAATCAGACTGAAGGAAGACGCATCAGTCCTATGTCCATGCACACAGAGTCATTATGACATTGCTTATCCAGCTGTACAGAGGAGATAAAGAACTAATTTATGCTTTGAAAAATGTGCAGATTCTGGTGAAATATCTGGAGAATCCTTGAGCTGACTCACAGTCAGGTGAGTGTCCCCCAAATAAGCCATACGTTTCCTGTTTGGCAAGATTTTCTGGGTTGTTTTACACTGAAAAAGTGATTGACGAGCATAAGAAGAATTATGATACTTTTCAAGTTAAGCAATAATAAATATTTATTTTTAACCAACTGTTCACTCTAGTTCACAATATTCTTTTAGACCTTTGGGGGTTTTTGAAACATTACACCCTTTTATTTCACATGCATCAAGCATTGGTTCTTTATAAGAGAGGCTATGTAGGTTAATGACAAGACCCAAATGTATAGAAAGTGAGGTTAATTTTGGATGTGTTAGATTTAATAAAATTGGATTGCCAATGTCAACTGCAGAGTTGCTGGAATAGCACCAAAATACATGCAAAGCACACAAGTAAATAATGTTGAAATTTCAAGGCTGATTTTGAATTAAGTGATTTATTAACAGATTGAAATACATTTATATCAGATCTTTCAAAATCGCACTGCCAATGATATGTATCAATCTGGCATTTCTCTCTAAAATGGCTAAGTGTGGCTTTTTAAGCTTTGAATGAATTGGACTCAATGGAGTGATTAGTCAGAAACTAACCTTTTTGGTAACAAAGTGAAATCAGAAAATAGGCAATAACTTAGTGTTCAAGTAAATTTAAAAAAAGTTTCCTAAGTACAGACACTTGCAAAATTGCACCTATCCAGCAGAATAATATCTAATTTAACACAGTTACTAAAGATAAATGATTTTTCCTGATCAAATTATATCAGGATGAATAATTTTATACTATATAATTGGTGAGCTGGATAATTCAATAAGCCCATTTGCTATGGTTGACTTCCTTTCACAAGCAGAAATTCTGTAATGAGGAAGGCAGTTTTGTCAAAACAGCTGCCAAATGGCAGTAGCATAATAAAAGAAGCCCATTAATCAGAAAATTAATTAAACATTCTGTGTATGTAAAACCTGCTGCATACTGAGAAAATGTGAATGGCCTGACAACAGCATTTGTAACAATTTATTCATTGGAGAATTATAGGAAACAACCAGTGTATTACAAAAATATCCAAATACAGCTATTCTACAGGAAAAAAAGACTCAATTTCTAAGGCTAATTGGCTAGAAAAAATAATAGAAAAACATTAAACATTTCTATTCCTTTTCTTACTAATCAGATTATAAGTACCGTGGGGTACCAATCCTCTCATCTTGTCTAAAGTGAAGAATACTCCTAGCAAAGAGTGAAAGGCAGTAGTAATATGGGTGGTGGTGATCAGATCACTGGCATGTCTCAGAATCAAGTAGAATTTTAGGATGAGCTAGGACCAATATATTCTGCATCATGTGACACTGAAGGAGCTATTCAATAGTTTGGGATACTTCTAAAAAATAATTTTCTTAGTGTCTGTACATTTGTTAGAGATGTTGATCTATTCTTGCCATTTAAGATGGCTAATATTAATTTTGAAATGTTAATTTTAATTTTCCTCAAATTAGGTTAATTTTCCTCAAATTAGGTTATACCTTGAAGCTTAGGCTGACATGGTGGATTTATGACATTGAGAATCTAGAAATGCAAACTTTTAGGGGTGGTTTTATAAGCCTATGATGGTAGATGCCAAGATAAACATTGGCTTCTATCTGAAAGAAAAAAAAGTGGGGCAATAATCTTATGTCTAAAATGGCACAAACTCAGAGTGAGGCATGTGGCCAGTAAAAATAGAAGCTTTTTATACAACTTAGGAATGAACAGTAGAATTTTGTCCCTAGGGGGAACTTCATATTATTTTGGTAATTAATGCAGAATTTTGACACATTCACTCCTTTGTTTTTTATAGGAAAAAATCTTCAACAGATGTACTGCACAACCATTTTTATGGGAATAAAATGTGCCCCAATTTTCTGGGCTATATAATCACAGAATATTATAAACAAGAGTTCCATTCTAATGAATTTAGACCCCATCTCTCCTTTGAAAATCAATGAGAGTAAAACAGGTAACAGCCTTAAGCACTTTCTTTATATCTGCATAATTGAGTTTGAGCTAAATGAAAGAAGTAAACTTCATGGCCTCATGTGCAGTGTTGGCTACTTTTAAATAGCATTCAGCATGAGTACTTCACATTACTTGCTTTCTTTTTAAGTCAGCTATGAGCAGACCCAAGATAATACAGCAGGGAAGAATCCTAGGTCTATGAGTGCTATGAATAGAAAATTGCTCTGACTTTAGGAAAGCACTGATTATTACCTATAGAGTAGGTTTATAATGTTCTTTCTTTTCAACATCAGATGTTCTTTTTCATGCCATGTATTTGATTTGAAGTAACAAGAATATTTCTGTTTATACTGATGTGTCTCATTGGATGGATAGAATATCTAAATTATTTTCTGTGCTGGAGAGCTAACAAAATGATCCCAGTATTTCCATAGTATCACATACAGAAAAATTAAATCAGAGCTATATGGAGCAGATTAAGGTAATATCAGAATTATATTTTCTCTCCTCATTTTGTCATGGGAAATTATTTATTCATAGGTAGTTAGTGCTTGAAGAGTCCCTATGTATTTTCTCTGTGGAGGTCAAAATCATACTGGAATAAGGTGAAGTCATGTCTTAGTTCCTATAGAACATTTTACTAATACTGCAGTGGCAGAACAATTGGTAATTGAAAATAAAGAGATTATGGGGGAAAAGCCATTGTTGAGAAAATATCGCAAATACATTGCACTAATGACCAATAGCTTTTGTGAGCGTGTTCCACTTGCAATATTTTAAAACTGTGTCTCTGGCTGCAGAGATAGAATGTTGAACTGAAGCCATGAAAACCACTGAATCGTTCACTGGCTTGCCAGAGGTAGAGAATGGTTACATGGCACACTGGGTTAATGCTTAAGATTTTCAAGCTGGAGGCAAGTTATGACTAGATTTAGGTCACAAGTGAAACATATTCAGTGTTATCAGCTTGCTTTCTATGGATAATTTCTCACCTGTACAGCTATATTTTATGATTGGCAATCTGTTCCAAAGTGAAAAAAAGACAAACATAACAAGACTATTGTAATTGGGTTTAAAAGGTTCTGTAGACAAAGATTCAAATTGTCTACCTACATGACACCTAGCTCTTTCCAAAAATTATTGCTCCATTCAGAAAGACATAAGACACAGGCTTCCTTACAAAATACAGAAACACTTAAATGTTTGTTTTAAGAATAATACTGAAATAAAAAAAAATCACAATTTTATGTAAAGCAGGAAAATTAATCTCTAAAATTTACATATTTTGGGATAAGCAAAATAAGCATGTAGTATTTAAAAATACTAATAGCACTTAATACTTAAATACACACATAAAACAACAGAAATTACCCACACATGCTGAGGTATGATTAAAAATTCTCTGCCACTGCCATGCAGATGAGTGTTATGAATAAAGTATAGATCTTTTGCTACACAGGTACCTTCAAAGCTAGAATAAACAAAGCTGTGCTGATGGAAATCCAGTAAAGTGAAGCTTGTGCTGTGTTCATTTGTTGTTGCAGTGTTAGAAGGTGACCGTGTGGCATCTGTGTGTCTGCTCATGGTCTGCTACATGTGCACAGGAAAAGGAGGTGGACAAATGGAGGTGATAAAGTAGAAAACTACTGACCATCAAGAATATTCTATGCCTCTTGTTAGTCTTGGTCTTTTATCTTTTCCATCTCCTCACTCCTTTAGGAAGCCAAGATAGCTACACATTGTGGACAGGAGCATAAGATATGATTTCATAATATTCAGCTTCAGAAACAGGGATCTTGAAGTCACAGGTCTGGGTTAGTAGAATCATTTGCTACCTGGACACTTAATAAATACATAACACTCTTACCTGCTGGCCCTGGTTCTCACAGTGACTTCAACATGATATCTGCTGGAAATCAACACAGCACTATAAAAGTAATAGAGATTTCTGGAATACACTGATATCAATTTCCAAAACCAATCCCAGCAAATACTTATTAGGTAGGTGTGGTGCTCTACCGGAACAGCTGGGCACAAGCAACAAAAGATTTGTTTAGACACTTGCATATAAATGACAGCTTTGGCAATGTGGTCATCACAAGTTTGTGTAGTTTAAGACCCTGAGGGTGAGGAAGACAAGAACCGAATAAAGCCTTTGAGAAGAGCAGATCTCTACATCTTTAGAAAATAATGCGTAGAGATCACTGAGTAGTCTGCCATGCAGGACAAATGGACTTGGACATATTTTCAGAGACAGAAAAGGCAGAGAGATAGCAAAAGGTAGAGTCACCAAAATGGCAACATAGAAATATCAGGTGGGCATGCAACAGGGCAGGGAGGAGAGAAGAAATTCTGTTGCAACTCAAACTGATATGAGATATAAAGAATAACACAAAAGCAATCTGTAAATGCCAGTAAAAAGTTAAAATACAAGGAAGATTAAGGGCTAAGGTCAGTTAGAACTGGCAAGTCAGTCACAAATGCTACAGCAAGGACCCAAATAGTTGCCTCATTCACCTCAGTCCTCAGTCCCACGTCTCTAACACCAAGGAACAGAAATAAGGGAAATGGTGAGCTACTGATGCTAGAGAAGATTTGAGTCAGGGACCACCAATACAAAGTAGATAGAGGCAGATTCATGGGACCAGGCAAACTGTCTTCAGGGGTGCTGAGAATGCTGGCTGACATGATAACCAAACAATTCCTATCAATCATTTTTGGAAAGCCCTGGCATCAGGAGAAGCCAAGTAATCAGAAAAGGGCAAATATTTTGCTCAATTACAAATATTGAGAAAAAAATAAAGGTCAGAGAAACTTCAGACCATCACCTTTACTTCAGTTCCCAGGAAAACTAAAAAGGTCCTCAGGGAAGGATGTCTCAGGAGCATGAAGTATAAGGTGACTGGAAGAAGCTAATACAGAATAACTAAGATTAAATCATACTTGACTAACCTGATTGCTTTCTGCAATGAAACAACTTGCAGAGTGAAGGAGGATAGATCTGTGGATGTCATCTGCTTTGATTTTGTCAAGGTTTTTGATCTGGTCTCCCACAATATTGCTTTAAACAAGTTGTCAAGTTGTCTAATAAACAGAGGGATCATTATTTGGGTAGAAAATTATCTAAACTACCAAGCTCAAAGGGTGAGTGTTTCAAAGTCCTACTGGCAAAAATCAGATTTATATACTTCCAGGAGTGTCTCCTGGGTCAGATGCTGTTCAGTGTCCCTGTAAATTATTTCAATTGATGGGATTGAACTCACATTCACCAGGTTTGTGGATGACATTCAAGTAACAGGACAGGCAAATTTGGTACAAGGAAGAGTTGAGCCAACAAGGGTTGTGTGAAGTATTGCAAAGAAACAGAAGCCCTGCACACCTGAAACAAAACAATCACAAACAGCAGGACAGGCTGGCTTCTGTCTCAATGGTGTATTTTATCACTTAACAACAATCATTTGATTCTCTTAGTGAAAAGAAGTAGTGGCTGACATATTTCTGTAATGTGGCTCTCACCAAGCCAATCTGCTTCCCAAGCGACCGCTCATGGAGTCTTCCATCAAGCTAGCCAGGAGAGATAAAAAGACCAGAACATCTCTGGTGACCTGAGAGACTCTGAACCCATGACTATGTGCAAGGTGGAAGCTTTTCATGTGCAGTTCTCTTTCTGGAGATGTCCCCTCCAATTCACTGATGTTCAGTCACACTCCCATCAGTGACTCAAGCATAAGTCCCAAGTCCCTAAGGCAGATGTACATCAACTTTTTTTTTTACCAGGAGAAGTGACATCAATTCCCTGTTGGAGATTGTTGAGAGATGCAAAGGGACAGAAGAGACCAAGCTGTGATCTGTGAGAGAGAAAGAGGGTGTGTGTATCTTTGTCGTTATGGTACTTTTAGACTCTGCCTTGTTTTAGACTCCTGCTGTCCTGGTTAATGAGAGAAAAAAGCTCAGGGTGAGGACTGAAAGGGATCCATCACAAACAAATGTTGAAGATGTCCCCATTCAGAGGGAAAGAAGAGATGGATAGATGAAGAGAGGGGACATGAAAAAAGGCATGCAAAGGAAGGAAGAAATAAAGAAAACCTGTAACAGTGATCTCTTATTCATATAAACTTTTATACTAACATTTTTTTTAATTGGTCCCTATTTCCAATGCCATGCTTAATTATTAACACTGGAGAGAATGTGAGAACAGATATATTTCTTTGGGACAGACGTATTTCTTCATCTGCATCGTCAGGCAACACCATAATGAACAGTTACTTTTATTTAAAATGAATCCCATAAAGATTAGGGAGCAGACAAAGTAATTCTATGAAGAAACAGAACCCAGAAAATCAGGATAAGTTTTAACACTTGAAAAAGTAAGAGGCTGAAATGAAGCTGGGGTAATAGATCACTTGATTTCCCACAGTTTTAGTCTGTTTTCAAAGTTTTCTAGGAAAAGGGGAGGGAAAAAAGACCAGTAAAAACATAGAAGCTGTTAAACTATAAATAATCCTGATTGTACTATGAATAGACACCCTAGCATATCTTTACAATACTGTCCAAATATGCTCTCTCATGGAAAAAGACAAAGGGTCAAAACAGCTCACTTTAAAACGCCTGGATGGAAAAGCAGAAGCTAAGGATTTTAAAGAATTATTTTCAAATGGCAAAGAAAAAGATGGTGAAAAGAAAAAAATCTTACAAAAACTTGTTCACTGGAAGCATATGTAGTTGCATATTAATGATGGCATCTGTTATGTACTGACTTGAGTTCCCTTAACCACGGAATGTTACATAACCACTGTCAGGAGATTTAAAAGGAGATTTAAAAGGCTTCCATTAATTTGTGATGGCAGCAATTAGCAAGGAGAGTGTTAATACCTACTAGTGCTCAAGCTGTCAATTTCTGGATATTTTTCATTTGTATGCTTTGTAAACTCACACTGTTGTTTACACAAGTATATCACTGCATCTAGGCAGAAAACAAAATTTTTCTTTCTGCCATGAGATATTCACTAGATGAATGACATTTGTCTTAGGAAAAGCTAAGGATATTTCACTCAGAATAAAATCAATGCTATATATATATATATCATTACATACAGAAAAGTTAGGAGGTTCATGTTTGATAAAGTGTATTTCGGTCTGTGCCTATCTAAGTTTTTGTATGTACATGCTGACATATGTGTTCTATGTAATTTGGCAATGTGAATATTATGATGTCTTCCTGTTTAGCAGTTGTTGGTGAAATATATTTGCCCTATAAATTTTTCATAGGGAAAAAAACAATTAGTCAGAACTGAAAGCCCTTTAATGAAAACATTTTTTTTTAATTAATAGTTTATGTTAGATGATTTCTCTGCTCAAAGTCTTTGTGGTAAGAAGCCACATCAAGTGAGTCAAAGCTACAGCACTTGAAGCTACAGAGCATTAAAGTATTCTTTTAATGTAAGAATAAAACTCAGTAGCTGAATTGATGACAATTGTATGTTCTCCTTTAAGGTTAGCTGCTCATCACATTCTAAAGAACGCGGTGGAGGCCAAGAAACAGTACAGAACAACACTGCTATTACACAAAGTAGCAATGATGCACTCCTGATCTTTTCTCTGCAGGTGATGCTCTGAAGAAGGTAGCATAGACCTCAGTTGTCTTAAAGTTCTCTTGGAGATGGTACCCAAGATGAGGGAGCTGTAGTTACACCTAGCTAAACACCTATTCATTTCTTTAACTTACCAGATTTAGTCATCATATGATAGCATTTCAGTTCAGAATGTGGTTTTGAGATAATAACATTTGATAAAATGACAGTATCATCCAGCATCCTGAACCACTGGTGTTTCGAAAGCATTTAGAAGTACACTCATCTATTATAAATACCATATTAATCTATATTTAAAATATTTTTCTGTCAAAAATGTCTGAAATCCTTTATGTGCTGTAAACATATGGAACTGAAGAAGTATATCCCCTTCTGGAATTAGAGGGCAGCAGCTGAGCTGTATGAACTATCTTGCATAATGTTCAAAGGAGAGAAAATTATTCCAAGGAGAGCAAAATAAATTCTGTCAGCTACAAAAAACAGCTATGGGATCCTTTTTATTACCACATAAAATAAAAAATCATAGAGGTCTTACTGAAAGACCTATAACACGGCAAACTACATGCTACTCCATTTTTTTCTGCCTCAGTTAAATTGCTAGGTTTAACTGGCACTATCAGAAATTGAACTTTTGATTCTGTGGAACCTATTTCAAGCTTAGCATAAAAAAAGCAGTTATCTGTCCCAGTTAGGTCTCCAGGCTGCACTGCTTGATAGCATTAGTTAAACAATACATGCTGAACTGAAAAGAGTCCCCATAACCTGCAATGGTTTTCACAATCTTTATTTAAACATTCTATGCTTGCAGTAGCCTAAGATAAGCAGAAATAATATTTCTTGGGGTTTGTGGCCATTTTCCCTGCCATTGATAAAAGGCAATAACTTTCAATGTTCAGTTTAATGATCACTACAAATGCCTTTTACTCCTCTGTAAGCATCATCTGCACAGCTAATGTCAGCAGGAAATTCTGGATAACTGTGGAGTAGGAGGACACCTGGGAAAAGGCAGCTAAATCAAAGAAACATAATTAAAATTCATTTTCAATGGATGCTTTGGAAAACAAAAGAATAAACGTGTTTTAAAAGGCTTTAACCAAATGAAGGATTGTCTATCAGTGATTATTAAACTTGTTTGTGTTTTTCAGAAAATTCCTGAAGTTTAGTTAGTTTTTTTTTTTGGGTGGGTTTTTTTTGTTTGTTTGTTTTTTGGTTTTTTTTTTCTTTTTGGTGATCAGGAATAACACAGGAAGTTTTCAAATAATTCACTGTTTCTTAATGTTTTTTCCTAAATGCCTGCCTTTAGTCACCACCAGCAAGGTGATAGATGGACAAATAAGGACCTTTGGTATACCACAGGAAACAAAAGTATTTAATTCTCTTCCTGGACCAGATTCTCTAAGGAAGAATATCTATAAAACAGCAGCTGTTCTCTTGGCATGTACTGCTGCTGTGCCTGGGAAGGCACCTCTTCTTTACACCTCTTTGCCTCCTTCTTTTCAACTACAGCTCAAAAAGGGGAAGGAGACAGTCATAGCATTAAAGGGAGAGATGGTTCTCTGCTGTGTCACAGAACATGGCAGAGACAAGCTCACAGACCAGCTGGCTGTTAGTACTACACACTACATGGTACTGTAGTGTACAATATTGTACTATATGCAGTATTGAAATAATATTTGGAGTCAGAGAGTCCTAAAAAACAATGGTGCTCTGATGGGATTGTGCCACTATTGCTCAGAATGGTGAATAAAAATACAAGCCTGAACATCTTGCTGCCCCCAGGGTATTGTAGAACAAAGAGAAAGGTGTCTCAGAGATCTGTCTTTGATTAAATAGTTCTTGGGGGATACTGACAAGCAAAATAAATTAGTTAGTGAAGGCACATGCCATTCTCACACTAATGTCATGCGGGGATTTAAAACTGGCCATCCTTACTGCATAGTACAGCACATGTAGACACATTTTAATCTTCTAGCTTTTTAGTGATCAGTGTACTGGATCTCAATATGGCAGATATATCTATAACTCGATTTATACTCAAATATCTCTTGCCTTACCAGAATTTGACCTGGGCAAGCTAATGGTATCTCAAGCAATCCTGTCTGCAAGGAACTGGACATTTTGGATTGCCTTGTAGACCCACCCAGAGGAAGTTGAGGGCCCAAGGCAGGCATAGACTGTTTATCACTCTTCATAAAAATATTTTGAATGTAACATACCTAGCTCTCCCAGATACTGTGTTACATGCTTAATTAACTTAGTTGACTTAATTATCCTGGTATTTCTGAAACAGAATAACAGAATATTCTGAGTTGGAAGGGACCCACCAGGATCATAAAGTCCAACTCTTAAGTGAATGGCCCCTGCAGGGACAACCTTGGCGTTACTGGCACTGTGCTCTAACCAAGACAATTTCTGTGGCAGTGGCACAATTTCTGGGAAGAAAAATGCTAAAATAACATGTTGGTATTTAGAGACTAAGGCTACTGCTATACAGAGCTTTGTATGCCATCTGCATGAGATTCCAGACCATGTGGTGCTCAGACCAGCACATGATCATGGCAGTGGTTTTAGTTTCCAGACTGAAAAACTGCAGCTAATGTTTCCCAGGTAAATCCCCAGAGACAGGACACAGCAGGAGTGTGTATCCTGGCAGCAAGATCTGCTCCCTAATATGGTGGTATCCGGGGCCCCAGTGCAAGAAAGACTTCAGCTAACTGGAATAGGCTCAGGAGAGAGACACCAAGATATTGAAGGGGTGGGAGGGACTTTGGGGAGGGAAGCTGTAGAGCTGCACTGTGGGGTGTGGTTGAAGGGGTAGGAATTGTTCAGCCTGGAGAAGAGATATCTTTAGGAATTGTTCAGCCTGGAGAAGAGATATCTTCAGGGGCACCTTACAGCAACGCCTCAGCAGCTGTGAGGATGCTGTTGAGGAGACAGCTTTGGGCTTTTGATGCTGATGTACCATGAGAGGACAAGACATAACTGGAACAAGAACAGTTGTGACAGGATGTAAGGAAAAGATTTTTTTTCCCCTGAGGAGAGGGCACAGTGGGACAGGCTGCCCAGAGAGGTGATGCATTCTCCATCTGTGGAAGTTTCAGGACCCATCCAGATAAAAGCCCTGAGCAACCAGGACAGACTCAGAGCTGCTCTTGCTGAGAGCAAGAGGTTGGACTGGAGACTGCTGAGCAACCTTCCAGCTGGAACTATCCTATGATCTTTTGTTCCTATAGGTAGGTGTAGTCATTTAAAACTTGATGAAATTCACATTCAAATTCTCAATTAAATTTGTTCAAACTTTACTCTTACTGAGATCAGTCAGATCAGACTCTAATGTTAGCTGACTTTTTCAGCCTTCCCTTCTGTGAAGAAAGAAAGGAAAAGCCACACTGACTTTGGTGTTGATGTCAGTATTTCAAGTAACACTTCTACAATTTCATGTCCCTGAAAATAAATCTTTTGACTTTGGTGGTAGTTGCAAAAATGATGGAAGGCCAAAAGTAGCTCCTGAATTACTCCTGTCCAGAGCACAAAAGTGCCTGGGCAATGTAATGGAATTAGGTTTTGTTTAGTGTAAGCATTGCTTTTTAAGTCCACATGGAGATGTATACTCAGATCTGCATCCAGGACCAAGTCGAGCAGTATGTCTGCTTTCTGAAAAGTGCTGGCTAGAATTACAGTCTCAGAAACACTACTGTTTCTGAGAGCTTCAAAGCACCTGGTAATATTTTCCATAACTAAAAGTAGCCTTTTTTTTTTTTTTTTTTTTTTTTTGTTAAATATTCAGGACAGGTAAAAACTTACACCCAATCCAAACCAAACCAAACATACAATCCCCAAAATACCATACAAAACAAACAGCAAAAACCTAAAACAAGCAAGCAATAAGAAAAAAAAAACCTTCAAAATGCTCTATTGAATAAAGTATAGCATTCACGAAAACAATGGAAATACAACAAAAATTGCAAATTTCTTCTGCCAAAAGAAATATTAAGCTTTGAGTATAGAAGAAAAGACTTTTTCAGATAAAAATGATGACATTGAAAAAACAAGAATAAGATCTAGATTAATCACTCTATTTTGAAACACTGCATTTCTATTTTTGATGTAGTTCTCACAATATCTTAGTTGTTAAAATGTCTTTGGTTTTAATGTAGCTATTTCTCTGTTGCTTTCTCTCTCCTACGCATTTGAAAATGTGTTCCTTAAATCCCCAATAATAGTACTAATGGATGCAAATGAAGCTGCTTCTTTGGAAAATGTGCTCTCTACTTTCTATTTGAGTGGCAAAGAAAATTAATTCAGTAAGAAAGGTTTGTGGTGTGTTTGGAAATTGCCATTATTTTACATCTAAATAAAATAGGTGGAATGGAAATTTCTTATTTGTCTCAAATTAAAATTCTTTGTTATTTGTTTGATTTCATTTACATACATAGGCAATGCGTGCACCCTTGGGCCCATTGCCATAATTTTAATAATTTAATAACTTCTGTTGGCTTTAGAAAGTGTATTTGGATTTTCTTTTTTATTTTATATTCTTTCTTTTCCTTTTAATCTTACAGAAATTTGCTTTAATTCTTACTGCTCACTTCTTTCAAAATGGAACAGTCCTGCAGGAAGTACGATATCTATGTAACAGTCATCTGATGCAGAGAGTAAAGAATTCAAACAGTATATCAATAGCTTAAAAATCTATTGCTATAAAAAGGCTCTGCAGCCCAGTTTCAGGGGCAAAAACATTTATTGAAAAGGACAGGTATTACTGGAATACAGGCAGCAGCGCACATGTCCTTTGCCAAGAAAATCACTCTTTTTTAAGTGAAAGGCATTTCTCTAGCTTTTATTCAAATGAGAATTGAAGAGAATGTCTGAAAAGAAAAGAATTCCATCTCCTTGATTTTCATGGTAAGGCCACTGCGAATATCAAATGTAGCATATCTAGTTATCTTCTTGTGCCATTATTATTAAACTTATTATTGGTTCTAGTCTATATTCTCAGTGGTTGCAGCATAGTGGATGATTAAGTTGTAAAATAGGTGTGAGTTAGCATATGTCTTGACCTTCTGTGAAGCTGTGGGATATTTTAATTTTGATATCTATTTTATCTCCATTATTCTAAAATGTGGATAATATTGCCATATATACAGAAATCAGCACATAAAGTCTTTAAGTACCCGTGAAGAAATGCATCACCAGTAGTTGAGGAGATAGGATGCAACTGTAATGAAGAGAGTTACAATAATCTGGCAAATCAAAGTGATTGCTTCATAAGTTAGAAAATAAAACCTAACTATGTGGAACACTGAAACAAGTCACAGCTCAGCAGCCTCCTGCACACCCTGGGGCTCATCCCACTTGCTTTGGTATTCCATTTCCTCAAGGAGGGTGTTTCCAAACTTCCATCACCTATCAATGCTCAAACGAGGTTATTATTCATAAAGATCTGTCATCCAGTATTAGATTGTTTAGAAATATTCCTGTCAGCCTTTGCAGATACTTTTCACTAAACATGGGATAAAAGTTCTGTCATTATTATTAGCAGTGCCAATTATACGTCAGCAAATAAAGGTACTGATGCACTGATACCTGGCATTAGTCATATACTTTCTTATTATCTTATAAAACGTCTTCTTGTCTCATGGACTGCTAGACTTTATTAAGACATCATGAATAGAATGTGAAACTTGAGCAGTCAGAACTGCTTCCTAAGCTCCAGCTACAAGGAGCTCAACTCCTTTGATTAAAAATTGTATACTGAAATAGATAACTGTAATATAGGATCTATTAAACCTTTACCTCAGAGTTTGAAGACTGACAGCTGTGCCACATAAATCACTCTTTCTTTCCTCCTAATAATTTTGGCACAACAGTATAGTTGAACATTTCTCAACAGTATAGTAATACTGTAGTAATACTGTCTTAGGACACAGATGATTTGTTATTTACCTGATATATCAAACTTAGTCAAATAAAATTTTAATTTTTACAACTTTAGAAAAATGACAGACTGTTCACTAAACAGGTGCTTTTTTCATACATAAAAAAATCATCTTTATTACTGTAATGTTCTCAAAAATAGGTTTTTAGTGATGGGAGAGGTACAGATATTATAATTAGAAAAAATCTAATAAATTTTCTTTTTCTCAAAAAAAACATTTTTTTATTCTGTATGAAAACTAAGAAGAGTTTCAAAACAAAGGTTTTTAAAATAAAAACTCTAAATAAAATCATATCAACTTAAATGAAAGGAATGTTTCTTTGATTACACTGAAAATCCTCCCAGTTTATGTTTTATTTTTTTAGCAAAATACATTTAATTATTCAGTGATTTTTAAGGAAAAAAAACCCAAACATTGCTTTGGAGTGTTAACCATATCTCTTTTTTAATGAAGTTGAAAAGACTAAGACTATTTCCTGACAAGGCATTAATTAATATTCTAGCGGTCGGATGGATCAAAGACCTTGGCCCTCCCTCTTAAATTTTAATTATGTCTTTACTGCTTTTAGAAAAAAAATACCCTCTTAATTCATTCTATATCTTCTTTTCAAACCTTTAGTGTTTTAAGAGCCCCTTTAATTCTTAAAATTATGGATTTTTATCTTTGTTTTTCCCCTTGCTTCCCTTTCGCTCAAAATGTTCTATTTTTCTTCTCTAAGTACATTTGTCTAATCTTTCAGTTACAGTCATAGTGACTTGCAAAATTTTCCATAGGGAAGCAAAATGGGAGCAGATATGCAAATATTTTGACATATATGTAAAATATACATGTATATACTATATATACACATAAAGTTAAAATATGCCAGTTACAGGCCACCATCTTAATATCTTCCATCTCCCCTTTTGGAGGTGAGATATTGTAAAGAATTTTTTTATGTCCAATGAAATGCTTGAACATTAGAGGTTTCTTAGCTTGTTTATGCACTGCCTACTCTGTTTTGCATTCCATGTAAGGTTCAAGGCAGTAAGCTACACCACTCGTATTAAGTAAGGTTATATTTATACCAGCAATTTTTTACAGTTTTCATCTTGTTCCATTGTGGGCTGCATCCATGGAATTTGACTGAAGTACTGCTAATTGTGGAAGTACAGAATAAGAACAAAATCTAACCTATGCATCTTGCTTTAAAAAAAGGGAACTAATTCTTCATTGTTTAATTATATTAATTTCCTATAAGACTTAAATTATAATATTAATTACATTTCCTATAAGCTTTTATTTTATGATTTTCATTATATGATCAGTAATTTATTTCTGACAGCATTTTAAGTAAGGATAGGGGTTTGATTTCTTTTTGTTCATGGTTTTATAACAGTTTACCATTATAAATGGAAAGGCATAAGTCTGCTTCATATTTTACAAGCAGTTTATAGAATTATCAGTCAACTAGTAAACTCTAACTGTTTTCCACACAAGGTACAAAAATCTATATCAAATTGTTACAAAGATACCTATATTTTCTTCTGACACCTACTTCTCATCAGCAAAACATGCTATATAATCAAGATCTCTTTTTGGTTTTTGCACTAGGGAAAACACAATTTTCATATCTGATCCTACAAATATCTATGTAAAAATCCTGAAACTAATCACAGGAAGAAATAAAAAATGGTCATAAATATATTCAAAACATTAAAGTGGAAATATTCATATAGATTGCAGACCATAAACTATAATACTTATTTTCTTTGTCCCTAAAAGCAATGACACTTTAAGGAGTCTAATGTTAGAGTGCTTGATCACTAGTTTTGTTTTACCTCAAGTGGCTCCATTAGGGTAATGACTATTTTCATGATACAGGGAAAAATCCAATGAATATTCCATGATGTGCCATTGGATTTCTGGGTGACAGACAACGCTGAAAACTTACTGCTGCATAAGACAAGTGGTTTTCAGTTTTAGAAATTTAAAAATCTGTGGAACTTAACCCAGTCCTGTTACTACAATATCCTGTTAACTGTGATCTTGGGAAGATCTATGTTCTCATTAGTGCAGCTAATTCCATTTGAATAATATGTTGTGAATTTCATTCCATACACATCTCAAAGATATTTCTATAAATATAAAGTAACTAGTATTCTATTTATGTTTTCAGAGAGAAATAATGTAAATGAAGTTTTAAAATTTTTAATTTTTTTTTTAATATTAAACCTTTTACATTTTCCAAAAATCTGATTTTAACTGTAAGTGCTTTCTCTTTTCTGATTATTTTATTCTCCAGGTTTTAGATATTTTTATTTAGTTAAATTCTTGGGGTTTAGTTTTAAATTCTAGAACTAATCAAACACCCATATTTTTCTAAAGTCAGAAATTTTCTACAAAACTGATGACTTTCTATATATTTCCTTTGGGTTGATATCTAATTCTATTGTTCTTTATCTTGTCTTAAGACATCCTAAGAAAAAGAAAAACAAAAAAGAAAGAAAATATATTTTTATAACATATTATATATCATCTTTCCTTTTCAGGGATGACTTTGATGTAAAGTCAAAACCAACATTCATACTTTGATTTAGTGACCATCATGTCTAAATAGTCTATTGATAGATTATTAAGTATGGAATATGAACTTGAATTGCAGTCAATATTTTTCTAACTAATCTACACAACTGTATTGAATCTCTCCATGTAGTTCTTGGTTTCATAAATAAGTTTAAAAAAAGGAAAATATATATTTTCCTATTTCTTTTCTGTCTCATATAACCATCCTATTCCCACTTCAAAAAGACAACTTGATTCCAAAACTGTATCTTTTAATGGCCATTTGATTGACATTCTCACATTTTCAGTGTTTTTGATAGTTGCATATTCATTCATTTAGGGCAAAGACAAAAAATTAATTATCTGAGGATTTTATTTTATAGCATTTTTGCAGAATGCAGCAGGGAAAATTCTCCTATGAAGAGCTGTACAATTTTTTTAAACCCTAGGTCCAAAAGATGACCCCAGTTTTTTACATTATCCCATAGAGACTGATGCTAAGATTGTCTCTGAATGACAATAACTTGGTTTTACTCTGCTGATACTTGTGTTTCCAAAGATGATGGTGTAAGATCATCAAGTGCTTTGACTATTACAATTCAGAAGAATGATTTCTGCAACCTGCAACATATTATATATGGCTGATAGATTTGTGGTGCTTTTATGTTTGCTTTTAAATTAGAAGCCTATTTCTTCCCTCAGATATTACATAAAGTTCTTGGGTTTTCAAAATGTGCTAAACATTTTTTTTCCTAAGACATTCCATTATTCTAAAATTAAAAAGGATGTGCTTTCTTGCACAGGACATGCTAACCATTTCCCACCTAACTTGTAAACTCTGCTATTAAATACTGCAGTAAATATTTAGTTTGTTTTTAGTTGTGTGTCAAGGTTTAACCCCAGCTGACAGCTCAACCCAACACAGCTGCTTACTCACGTCCCCAGCCCCAGTGGGACCAGGGAAAGAATCAGAAGAGTGCAAGTGACAAAACTTGTGAGTTGGGAAAAGATGGGTTAATAGGGAAAGCACAAACCATACATGCAAGTAAAGTAGAACAAATAATTCATTCACCACTCCCCATGGGCAGGCAGGTGTTCAGCCATTCCCGGGAAAGCAGAGCGCCATCAGCCATAACAGTGACTTGGGAAGACAAGCACCAAAACTCTGAACAACCCACCCTTTGTCCTTCTTCCCCAGTTTTATATGCAGAGTGTGGTGTCATATGGCAGGGAATGTCACTTTGGTCAGTTGGGATCAGCTCTTGTGGCTGTGTTTCCTCCCAGCTCCTTGTGCACCCTCAGCCTCCTCACTGGTGGGATGCAGTAAGGAGCAGAAAAGGCCATGACACTGCTTGAGCTAAGTAATAATTGAAATATCCCTGTGTTATCAACACTGTTTCCAGCACAAATCAAAAACACAGAACCATACCAGCAACTGTGGAGAAAATTAACTGCTGAAAAAAAAAAAAAAAACCCAAACAAATAAACAAAACCCACAACAAAGCAGCAACAACAACTAAACACTGTGCTAAGGAATATATTATCCTAGTCCATTTGCTTTTTTTTCTTTTTCCTTTGACAGCTTGACTTGCTGTAGCCTTGCACTATGAAAAGGAGATTTCTGCTGCAGTACAGAGAGAAGCCTGTATGAATGAAGAAGACAGAGGGTAGATAGGTCTATACATACACAGGTTCAATCTATCATACTTCCTAAGCATTCCACTGAATTCAAATTGTTAGCACTATAAATTTAATGCATGTGCTCATATTTTCTTTCTAATTAAGTTCAGAGCAACAACAACAACAACAAAAAAGAAATGTATAGCCAAAAATTAGACTAACAAAGGGAACATGTATCACTCAGGAGATAATTTATATGTCATTTTATAAACAGAAGCCTGAGAAAAAGCTGTTAAGACAGAAGATTTTACTTGATTTCTTTTGTTATCTAAATACTGGATAGCTGCTGAAAATCACATAGAGTTAAATATCATTTTATTTGCAAAATATCATTTCAATGTTCCTTTATATTCTTTCTAAATATTCTTAGAGTAATATAAAGATAGTAGGCTTTATGAAGTATAGAAATCTCTGGAATAGCTCTAGATGAGCCTGTAGAAATATTCTAAGGAGTATAACTACATCAGGACCGACTTTTTCATGACCTATTTTATACTATAAGCAAACTAGAGCTGATCCTTAGTTGAACCAGCTGAACTTGTGATCCACTGCTGAAATCATCAAACCCTCTGGAACTAAGACTGACTTATTTCAAAGACTTACAAGATTTTATTAACTTTATCTAGAAATTTATTTCCTAATGATTGGTAAAGAAACTCCATGAAGCTTACCAGGCCACATTCTATTTTATATAATTTCCAAGGAGTTATTTTATTACTTACTATTATTTTTTTTTTCTTATGTAGATTTTGGTTTGGTTTGGTTGTTTTTTGTAGAGAGTGGGGCTTTTTTGGGGGCTTGCCTTTAATGAACAGGAAAACCTGGAACTAGCAATAGTTCCACTCTAAATGTTTCATTACCTGAAGTATTTCAGATTTTTTTTATTTTGGCCTGTAAGGCTCAGGGATGATAGCAGAGATTTCCTTTCTCCTATTTTGGGTGTTTGCTTCATATATAGAATTTGAGTGTGGGGCTATCTATTTTATTTTCATTTCTTCCTCCTATTCTGTTGTCTCCATGCACTGTTTTGTACAAGTACTTGCTTTTCCAGCTGGTATTGTAAACATCACCATCCTGCATATGTTGAAAAATGAGCAGCCTGCTCATCCAGTTTTATAACTCAGAGTAGCAGAAGCAGATTGGCGATGTTTTTTGACATGCACAGCGTACATTACTGCAAGATGTCATATTCCCCCAAAGGGGTACTCAGAATGTCAAGAAACTTGGACCAGACACAACAAGATCATAAACATGCTACAGCAAACACATCAGAATATTTGTGTAGGATTATCATTAGGTATTAGATGAATACTGTTTAATCACATCCTCCCTGTAGAATATGATATGATGGTTAATAATACTTGTGGTAATATGAACTATATTGCCATATTAATACCACTGTTTTGGCAAAGGTATTTAAAAAATAAGCAGTGCTTTTATTTTTTATGTAGTTTGGAATTCTAAAAAAACTTAGATAAGAAAATAAATCTGAATTAATTTGATATGGAAAAATAGCAATTTGCATTTATAACTATCTGAAGACAAAAAGGTATTACCTTATACATACCTTTAAAGTACAAATTTTAAAATGTGTTAATTTAAAAACACAGGCTAAGAAAAATAATCTCATTTAAATTTGATCCAAATTTCTTTTTCCCAAAATATTAGTAGAACAATATATAATGAAGAACTTTATGTTTTACTTAAGTCACAATCTTATTAATTCTACTGTGAACTATTTGCAATAACTTACACAGTGCAAGTCATGATTCCTACTTTAATGGTTCTGATCTTCTGGACAGCTTCAATTCTAATAAATCTCCATCCAGAGAAACTCAGAAAATGAAGAGAGAGCCTGATGCAAGCCAAGGCTACAATATTTTGATCACACAGCTGGTCTCCACCTACTGTGACCGATAATCCAACCCTGAAAAAAGCATAAAATTAAACAATTTAGCAGATATAAACCACTGATTTACCTTTGGCAGGTGGAGATTTTATATCTTTTTATGATTTCACATGTCACCACTGATAACCCTAAAGAAACACACCCCTTTTCCAAGTGAAATAACCAAACTAACCCTGAACAAATTAAATCCTGTCTTACTGTGAGATTTTTAACAATACACATCTGTGGAGAGTACTGCCATGAACACAAACATGAGTACATGAGCCCTCTCCTCTCATAACTCCTTGCCTGTGAAAAGGCAAACTCCTGGTACTAGCAGGCATCATTAGCAGAAAATCTGTACTGCAGTAGCTTTGCACAGCATAGTTATTCCCTACTCCTGCAGTTCCTGTCCTCTCTAAGTTTATGTATGCAGAAGTTGAGGGTGCAAATGTTAGACCTGGCTTCTCACTATAGGTTTTAGCACTCCCTGGCCCAAATGCAGCCTTCTCGTCCCATGCCCTGTGCAGAAACCTCTGTTCCACGAGTCATAGTATCACAGATTGTACTATCACATTCTGTAAGGAGTTGGTCTTGCCCTAAACAGAAATCAGTAAATTTCCCCATCCCTCAGATATCTGCCTAAATCGTGCAGGAAGGGAGCGCTTTATACTAAGACTAGCCAGAGAAAAAAATCAAATTGCAAAAGTGTAATTGTGCCAGATAACTTGCATTACCAACTTCCAGCACCAGCTCACTAATTTTTCTCATTTCACAGCCTGAGCCAAATATAATGTGATTTATATCATAGAATGACAGAATCGTTAAGGTGGGAAAAGACCCCCAAGATAATTGAGGCCAACCTTTGACCTAACACCAGCATGTTAACGGAACCATTGTGGCATAGTGTGCATTGTCATTTCTTGAATGCTTCCAAGGATGGTGATTCCACCACTTCCCTGGGCAGCCCATTCCAATCCTTGATCACCCTTTTAGTGAAGAAATTCTTCCTGATGTGCAACCAGAACCTTCCCTGATATAGCTGTCTCCTCTTGTCCTGTCACCAGTTGCCTGGGAGAAGACTGACCCACACCTGGATACAGCCTCCTTTCAGGGACTTGAGGAGAGTGATAAGGTCTACCCTGAGCCTCCTTTTCTCAGACTAAAAAACCCCATCTCCCTCAGCCACTCCTCATGTGATTTACTCTCTAGACTCTTCCTCAGTTTCAATGCCCTTCTCTGGACATTCGCCACTACCTGAATGTCTTTTTTAACATAAAGAAACTGGACACAATTTGAGGTGTGGCTTCACCAGTGATGAGTGAAGCCATTGTACAGAGGGACAATCACTTCCCTGGCTCTGCTGGCCACATTATTCCTGATAGAAGCCAGGATGCCATTGGCCTACTTGATCACATGGGCACTTTGCCATGTTGTGATCAGTTGCTTGTCGACCCAAGGTCCTTTTCTGCCAGGCAGGTTTCCAACTACCCTTCCCCCAACCTATAGTACTGCATGGGGTTGTGATGGCACTCAGGATAATCTGTTCCAGAGCCTTCCCTGGCACTGAGATGAGGCTGACAGGTCAGTAGTTCAGATTCTCTTTCCAACTTTTTTTTTGCAGATAATCATCATGCTGGCTAACCTGAATATATAGTTATAGTTTATAGTTATAGTTGTTATAATTATAGTTAGTTGTATTGACACATACATATGCAACCTGCAGCTGTATGTATTGTGCAACTCCTTATAAAAGATTCAAGTCTCTAGAATTAGCATACCCTTCATTTCCTCTTTCAACCCTGCCTTCCTGTTTTAATGGTCTATTGATTTTTTTCCTCATCATCTGTAATCAATGTTAAAAACGACCCAATGACCTGTGTGTGACTGTCCTGGACCTTTCCCATAACTAAGCAAAGACCATCTCTTCTTTTTTTTTAGGGACTGTATAACTATCATTCTTTTGACTGAGCCCTGGCTGCTGCTGCATCATCTGTTCCTCAGAGGCCTTTCCTTGGCAGAGGAAAGAAATCAGTTTGTTCCTGATTGGATTTCTGAAGATATGGATAAAACTAATTTTTACCAAAGAAACAGCCCAGGGAAGTAGCTAATCCTGGTTAAAACTGTAAATTATCACACTGAATATGCTGTGAAAGTCTGTGCAGTGGAAATTATTGTCTGATGTGCTAACTAAGCCTTCACCTCCATCACACCTGAAGGTGTGATAACCTCCTTCCTGTTTGCTGTCTTATCTTGAGTTCCTATTGTTGTGGCTCATTTTATGGTAAGTTCCTGCTGTGGCTTTGACACTTCTTTGAGAATATCAGTTGTGGTCTTTAGGTTCCTGCACATGGGAACACTTTTTTCATCCTCCAGAATTCCCTAATGGAGGACATATCTGCCTTTTTCCTTAAGGGTCATCCATCCAGCCCTCAGTTTACAAAAGCCGGAAGGAATTATGTGTTTTAGGAAAAAGTCCAGCCTGTCACCATGTTTCCCTGGTGGAGTCTAAGTTTCTTTATGAGATACAAAAAAACTCTCTGGCAGTTTTCATGTACCTAAGCCAGCTTTGCTCTGCTCTTCACACCAGCTGGTTCGCCATGTGAAGCCCTTCCTCAGGCTCAGCCAAGTGCTCACTGAAAAGCAGAAATGTTGGAGGAAAAACAGGGAAACTTCTGCTTCTCCAGCCACACACTGCCTTTCTAAGCACTACAAAGAAAAACTGGGAAGAGAAAAATTCATTCTTTATGTCTGACATAGGCTCTATTTTCAGCTGGCTATCTTTGTTTCTCTTCCATGCCTTCTCCTGTGATTATCATGTGATAATTTTACCAATAATCATAAGCAGTAATCATTCTTAACCCTGATACTTGAGTGGGTTTTTTTGGGACATGAACCTCACAAAGCCATAGAACTGAATGTAATCACACCACAGGGCTCCACATCCCATTTTATATGGGGATACTTAAGCTAGGGAGGACAGAATAAACCTGTCACAGAATTGCAGAATATTCTGAGGAAGAAGGGACCCGCAAGGATCATTGAGTCCAACTCTGAAGTAAATGGTCCATAACAGGGACCAAACCCACAACCTTTGTGTTACTAGCACCAACCAACTGAACTAATCTCAGTGGCCTCCCACTGTGCATGAGGACCAAAGGCTTAGCCTGATCTCAGTCATACCAACATAGTCTTTGAAAGCACTTGTTTCACAGTCTTCAGATCGTGAAGCCTTTAAGAGAGATACTTACTTTTCTCTACTTTTGACAGAGACCTTTGAGACTTTGATTGAATGCTCAGAATGCCAGGCAATTGAAAACTTTAAAATATTTAATGTATCTGATTTGAAATAATTGAGACTATCAAAGAAAGGCAAGCATGTATTCGTAATGATAAAACAGTAAATGCAGGATGGACTACTGCCACCTCTTGGTTATCTATATTTTAAAGTATTAAAAACAATAGTAAAAGCTGTTTGTGTTAAAAAGATTAACGTTAAACATGACTAGTGCCTCCAAATATATTTTGTGATGATATCAAAATAGGAAATGGGTAGTGTCTCAGCAAAAAGAATGGATGTGTAACATGGTGAGACAGAATACCAGTAGCGCTACTGAGCTGGCTGCAGCGTCTCAGTGAATATCTAAGTAGCTGAATCAATCACATCTGAACTTATATGAAACCAGAAATTGGAGAAATTAGGACATTTTTTCATAGAAGCTACTTTTATTTTCTCAGATTCTCCAAGTAGCTTCCAGTCATTTTTCAGATGTCTGTTAATGATTACAAACCTTAGAAACCTTGAAGTCTAGTTTTGTGGCAACATTTTTATCCACAAAATGTAAAGCTGGGTATGAAAAATGGGCATTGAGCGACTCAGTATTTTATTCTTCTCTGATTAAGTCACAATTAAAGACATCACTATTCAATTTGAACACACAAGCAAATGCCTGACAAATGTAGGTTAGATGCAAGCTATTAAAATGCAAGCCAAAGACTCTCAATATTTCATGTACTCAATAGGTCACCGGGGAATAGAAGTCTGCAGTATTTTCCATATATTACAACTTTGCAGGGCAAGAAGAATAACAATTAAGTCAAAAAGTGCTGTATCAATATATTCATTTCATCTAAAAGGAACAGAGATCAGTACAAGAGACAGATACATTTTAAATCATTTTACAATTAGCAATATTGACTGTAAAAGACTGATACTTAAATGCTAACATGAGCACTGTTTAGGTTATTTCCTTTTGTCCCTCATCAAAACATTTCACAAACTACATTTAACATTATTTTCACTTGATTAAAAAAGTAAAGCCGAAAAGCTATTCCAACCTCTGACAAGTAAAATAAAAATATTTTGGATGTGTAAACATAAATGTTTAAGGAAAAGCTAGATCCTTTCCTATGACTGATGAAAATAATGAATACACTATTTTTTTTTTTTTGTTAGTTTTTCAGCCAAAATCTGAAAAAGAAACAAAATGGAGGGGAAAAGAAAATTGTTGTTTCAGGTGGACTACCTATATTAATGCCAACTTTTTTCTTTTTTTTTAATTAATACAAATGTTTCAATCGCTTACTGGTACTTGTTGCAATTCATAAAGAGTCATAGGTTCAGAATTGCAAGGGACCTAAGTAAATAACTGAAATGCAGTCAGACATTGCTCATTGCATCCTTTGCTGGAAATTTTTGAATCAACAAGTTTGATTCAAGAACTAAACTTCCACCAGATTTCTCTTGTTAAGAGGTAAGGGAGATTCTAGCACAAAATAATATTCATTTATATCATAAAACATAAAGATACTGTTAATAGTTTAAATGTCTTGTTTAGGATATCTTGTTTACTATTAGGAGCTGGAAGAATTAATAGAGTATCATGGCATATATGACTCTCTGTAGGGAATGTCTGTAAAGTTAACGTGAATTTTGAGTCAAGAGATCTGTGGGAATGCCTTGTATTCAAAAAGTACCAAAAGCTTCTCACATTTTCAACTGCACTGCATGCTGTGGACATCCACAATGATGTCAAATAAGCAAATATTGTGAATATATCCAAACTGATAAGTTAATGGCACACTTCCTATGAGGCTGAGGGGGGATAAGAAAAAAACAAATGCAAAGAAGAGAGCAAGAGAGAAAGCAAAACAGAGGAAAGTAATAACCTCTTCCAAGTGTTCAGCTTGGAAGAGAAGCAGCAGCAACCTTCAGATGCGTATATCACAGGCACCCTTCCCAGTCCAGCAGACAATTCCTCCAGTACACTTTTTGTTTATAGCCACACATTTTTCAGCAGGACCCACTCAAACTGCCCATGGTGTCTACCTGTCCATAATGCAGTTATTGGAGTGTCTTGACCAGATGCAGTTGCTAAGCTTTGTGAATATCTGTTGTAGGGTAATATTTGTTAAATATATAGAGAATCCTCCTTGGAGAAGGGTCCTGGGAGGAACTGCAGCCCATGGAGTGAAGCTTACACAGGAGCAGGTTTTCTGGCAGGAATTATAACTCTTGAGGGACCCACATTGGAGCAGGCCATTTGTAAGGACTGTGCCCCATGGACAAGAGAAAGAAGAGGAAGAGGAGGAGCAGGAGCAGGAGGAGGAAGAAACATAATTTTTCCAGATCATTTTGCAAATGTATTATTGTAGGAAAAACATTCTGAAACATCTGTACATTCCCTCAAGTCATGCTAAGCAGACCATGGAGGAATCAGGCAAGCTTTAAAATGTTTTATTCAAAAAAGGGTATTCCTTGAAACATCAGTGGGGAAATCCATCTGGAACCTCTGAGTATTAAACTGGTAGTAGTTTGTAATTGTGCAACATGCTTTACACTCCTCAGCCATAAGATCTTAATTACCTATTTTCTCCTTTATATTTTTGTCTTTGCCCTTCCAGAACCTGACATAAAAAGTTATTCTGCTTCTGCATCACCGCTTTTTGAAGAAAATTCTGACAAAAAGGAAGTCTTCAACTCAATATTATACAGAAAATATTGTTTTCTACAAAATTCAGGGAAAATCCTATACAAATGAGATATGGTCTTACAGTTCTTTTGACATTTGTCTTTGTAATTTTTAGACACTCATTTAATACTTCTTTTTTTCCTTCCTGAAGGATGATAACTATGTTTGTGCTGTCACCTAAAATCTCTGGTCATTGCCACTTGCTTCTCACTTTAGTCAATGCCACTTTCTTGCTACTATGAACTTTGGGTGTTTCCTTTCTTAATTGTCATGTGTTAATGGTGTTACTTGAAAGTGAAGATGTGCATTCTTTTGGGTTGAGCTGAGATGCCTCCCTTCCAGATGGTGATGTTTTATCTTCTGTACTTGCTGACTGCACGTGGCTCCTTTCATTATTTCTCTTTCTTGTTACCTAGTGAGAAACTGTGTGATGAACTTAGTCACTAGATGAAGCAGACCAAAAGACATCCCCAAAGGAAGGATTTCCAGAGGGCCATTCAAGCTTTAATGCCATAACTAGGGACCAGATTGATAAAAGAGAAAATGAAAACAGTAAAACAGCATTAGAAAAAAATTCAAACTTTCAAATATGGTTAAAATTAGGCATTCATTTAAATGAGTTCACACATAAGGTTTCTGTGTTTCCTTTCTTAGTAATGGACCTGTTGCATAAGTTGACAAAAGAGATTACACACTAAAATTGATTGTATCTTTTAGAAAATATTATTCATTATGAAAAATTTTTATGTCTTTTGATATATATTAAAACGTAGTTTTCACAATGACTTATGTATTAAGTAACATTGTAAATCCCAAATAATTTTGTGGGAAAATATAAAAAAATGAAATGTCATTTTTCATGCTTTCTGGCAGATACCAGTTATTCATATGACTGGAATCTGAAGGATCATGTTTCTTTTTTAGTCAAACATAAGTCTAGTGACAAATAAACTGAAATAAATTCTTATTCTGTTTTTAAGATTGGTTTCATGGGAAAGAAATAAAAATTCATCAAACTAGAAAGAAATACAAATTTTCTTATTGCAGAAATTATAAAACAGGTCCATTATTTTTCATTACTTTTCATCATATTAAAATATAATTATAATATTTGAATTGACAAAAATCCTGGTTTTAATGACAAAAAATTAGATTACATTTGTGATTTTAAATACAAGCAGCAACAGATTCTCATTCTTTTTCCATTTTCAGAAAGGAAAAACTTTTTTGAAAAGGCTCTGAGGCATTTGGCAGTAAGACTAAATACTCCGGAAGCTATTTCTGAATTTAATTTCTCAGTTTCTAGTCTGATTTTAAGTAAATTACCTTAAACTCTCAGAAGAAGCAGCTATAGTTAATCTGCACAATACAGTAAGCACTTCATTTTTTCTTTCCTGCACATTCTCCTCTTTGGACAGGATAAATATGATAACTGCACAAAAATTATGCATATAAAATAAATAATAAAAAAATCTGGTTTTTAGTCAAGCAGATAAAAAAATATTATGTATAAAATGAGTGCAATATGTTGCTTTCTAGAATTCTTGTTTTGAACTTTATAATTAAGTTTTTTTGGTGCAGTATTGTCTCTTTGTCTTGTGTAAGTGCTTGATGTTGCTACTTAAGAAGAAGTCATATTGAGACCTACATGACTGTTAACTTCAAATATGGACAGAAATTTATTTCAGGAAGCCATTGAATTTTAAACACCATATAATATACTGTTAGTGCCAGATTTTGACTAGCTAAGGAAAATTAATTAATATATTTTAAGTTCATGTGATTTAATTAATATCTTTTTTTAAAGAGTCTGACAGAACAAAATCAAACAAGACTAAATTCCAGAATCACACAAATCAGAAAGACAAAACCTCTTAAAATCTATTCTGACCAGCTGCCCATTTCAGTCATAAGAAGTATTTTCTCACTTATATATGACATTTTTCCTGCTACTCACAAATATTAACACACTGAAATCTTAGTTATAAAAGACCAAGTATTTAAAACCACTTTGTGACTCATGCTAATACTATTATATTAGTATAAAATATAATAAAATTATTATACTCTATCCTATTCAATTACATATGCTTGATCCATGGACAGCCTGTTTAGCTGTTGTCTTTCATGCCAAGTAACTGGTGTCTTGGAAAAATTCCAACAGGTTTAATAATTTGAAGAATAACTATTACCCCATCATTTTGAATCAAAAAAAGTCATTCTCCTCTTGTGCTAGGGATATTTCTGGTTTTCTGTATTGTTTATTTGCTCCTGTTATTAGATGCATTTCACTAATAAATGAAATATTTTCTGCCTGTGTTACAGAAATTGCAGAAATTGATTTAGGGAAAGAACTTTTAAATGAAACTGACAGCTAGACAGAAGATAGGCAGATGGTTATCTAGAAAGTTAAGTGTTTTTCCTGTTGAATATAAAGTGTAAAGACTAACATTGTAAACTGAAGTAATAAAGTGTATAAGATGATTTTTACTGAACAGAGAAAAGGCATTTTTTAATAGTCAAAATCCAGTTCTTTCATACCTTCTAAACATTCCTGCTGGTTTTCTTCATTGTGTGCATTCACAGATTTCTTGCATGTAACACAGTAGATACAACACAAGAAAACAATTTCACCTTAATTTTTCATAATGCAAGTTTGTTGCAGGAGTCACCTAGGCCTTCACAAGGGTGTATAGGTTTGCGCTTGGTTTCCTTTTCAGGGCTTGGGAGCAGCTGTCATATTACAAGCAGAGTCAATTCTAAACCAACCAGCTGCAGTTCAAAAGAGATTAAACACTGTAGGGCTTTAAAAGCACCAGAGAGGGTGCAGAAACTATCCATGTCTGCTTTTCACAAGTTTGTTTGTGTATCCAGTCATGCACAGTGCAGCAGCCCTGCTTATGAGACATGAGAGCACTAGAGAGAGCACCAACATTTTTTTATCTAGAGTGTATAAGTGATTCTGTCAAACCTCAGCAAGTCATAGTGGCTATTGGTGGCCTTGATGAAGGAAGGTAAATTGCTCATTTCCAGGGATGTTCTGCCACCTGCCAGCTGAAAACACATGACATGTGGCAACAGAAGTCTCTGAATTCATTCATTATATGACACTTATAGCATAAAAAGCGGACAAACACTCAGGTTTTAGATTTTTGAGAAATTAATATTGACCGATATTAAAATTGGGCTGTTAAGTATTTCTGTTGTACTTTTTGAGAGTCTCACAAAAATATACTGTCTTGGACAAAAGAAGACTTCTTTTTAATGGATATGATACAAGCTAGCAGCATCTTATGGCTGTTTTGACCATCAGTCTTTGCTTTCCTATTCTTTCTAAGATGGTGTCTACAAAGAACAAAATGTTATTGGCTCATATTAAGGTACAATTCTTCATTAATCACTTCCTTTACAATCAAGAGGTGTTTTTAAAGAAACACATGGCTGTGCCCTTAGGTTAGCCATCTACTGCATTTTGCACTCCCTCAGCACAGATACAAATGACTGTCTAAAGGTGTATGTCAGAACAGGTTGCTGACCTCTGTGTTGGACATTCTTCTTGAAAAACACAAATGAGTCTGTTAAATTCATGCATGCTATTTATGTACAGGATAGTAAATCATGTTCTTAATTTGTTTGTGGATTTCATTAGGTCCAATTAAAAAAAAATTAGCTACAAATTAAGAAAAAAGTGATTGAAATTTACTATCTTTGCATTCTTTTAGCATTTTGTTTGGTTTAAATCAGTTAGGCCATAGTAAAACTAAGAACCCTTGTAAATTTACCCATGTAAATTGTTAGCAAATCATCGTCTTTTCAATAACTTCAGCCAGACCTCATCCTCATGAGCTGGCACACATGAGTCACTTGTTCATGAACAACACCACAATTAGATGGGAAGAGCATGTTCAATAACTTCTGCTGTAGCATTCAAAAAATAAGTAAACTGCCAAAAAGGCTATTCCAGGACTAGAATGCTGTGGTCCTGCTGTGCATCCTCCACACTGCAACTCCAGTGAGGGAAGATGTGGAGCAATAGTAACAAGGGAAACAGCTATCAGTAAGTGCCATCTAGAGACCCTGAAACTCAGACTCTTCGTCCTGCTTTGCCTGTGAATAGACCTGCTAACATGGTTTGGTGATTAAAACAAACAAACAAACAAACAAACAAAAACAACAACAAAACCTAAGCAAATTCACCTGCTTGATATCAATCACTTAGAAGTAGAATGAAGGCCATACTATTTAAGTAAGAACTATCCCTACTTGCACCTTATTTCCATCTGCCCTCAGACAGCCTTCATTCCCTGCCCCCTGCCCTCGGAGACATTCCACACAGCTGGCATCTGATGGGCTAAAAAGCCTAACCAGCCATCCAACCTTTACTTAATACAAAAATTTTCATTGACATTGCTATCATTTGCACTTTAACAAAACCCACAGCATTTACAACTACATCTTCTTCTGAATTTACCATTTCGCAAGAAGTAGGGAAAACATCCCTGTCTGTGTTCTCATAAATCATCTGCATTTATTCAATTCTTTTGCTGTTCTTGACTAGCACAGTCCTCCTTAATAATTGTCTCTGAAGCCAATATTGGGGTTAATAGCTGTAAAATGAAGACATCAGACCTACTCATAATGGAAGCAATAAAAAAAGAATTCTACTGAACAAAAAGTGCTGCTTTTTTGCCTTCCAATCTACCAAAAATTAGGCCCTTGCATTTCCTATTTAATTTTCCATTAACATAAATCAACTTGATCTTAATGGGGAGGAGTCAAGAATCCTATTATTAAAATATATCTAAATGAGTAACATATAGACAGTGCTAATATTGTGAGACAGTTTTTCACACTTATTTACTGACAGTATATGCCTCTGGACAAATTCTGAGGAATGCATAATTTTAAAGCAGACTGAGATTCAAAGAATGCATGCAGGTGCCTGTTGCTCAGGACTAAATTTAATCACCTCCTGCTTGTGACTGTTTGGCAGTATCAGGAAAGTTTTCTCCAGAACCATCTCTCTGAAGCCAAACTAATAAAGTGCTAATTAAAGGAAGTACATGGAAGACATGAACACTAGGAGTCTGGAGTAATTGGCTACAAAAAAGGCAGCTCTGAAACACGTCACTTTCTCTGCTGCTCCTGATTAGGGTCTAATTCAAATACCAATATTTCACTGCACGTCAAGGTGCTTTGGGGAAGATCTTGGGCTTTCTCCATTCAGCAGAGGGTCTGCTACAAGTAGAAATACAAATGCTGAAGAAAAGACCCTGTATTTAATCATATACTACCATCAGGATAACACTTGTGGCAGTCTGGGCAGTGCACAGAAAGCTTTTCTTTTCATTCCATAGTAGTGAGTCAGAGATCAGACATAAATGAAGGAAAACCACCATTTATAAAAAAGAAAGAAAAAAAAAAGACTGGAATAGAAACCGTCTCCCAAGCCTGTCACAACTGAGCAGTAATTAATCTGAAGAGCCTTTCATCTCCCTTGCAGGCAAGCTGGAAAGAACACTTTCTGGCACTTTCCTGAAGAAATGGGCAACAAGTGAAAGTCACTTCCTTTATTTTTTTTTTTTTTTATGGTTTTAATAATGGATTTTCACTTGAGTTCCATAAACTTAACTTTGTGTGAGATGATGCACAATTTCATGTTCTTTGCTGTTGCTGTTGTAGTTAAAAATCCTCAATTTCCTGCTTTCTTGAGGACAAATACATTCTCTCATCTATTTATATTATCACTATTTAGTATCCAGAGAAGATATTTTAGAGGTAAATTTATTCTCTGTGTGAAACAGGAAACTGTGCAACTAACTGGACAACTCAGTTTATGAATCACTAGAGCTGGTAATCTAAAGGGAAATGTATTATATAAAATAATTATACTACATTCATACTTTAATGCACTATCAAATTACTAAATCCCATATATGGCCATCTACTTAAGCATATGATTTTAACAAGAAATGGACCTCTGTTCAACCAGGCACTTAAACAAATAATTAATCTCACATCTGCTCAACAAAACTAAGCAAATATAGGTATAATTTAAAAAACATTCCCATGCTACACAAAAGATGATAAGCTTAAGTTAATTTTTAATTTTCTGAGTTTAAAAGCATTGTTGGTTTTAAGGCTTTTCACTGAGTTATTTAAGTGGAGTGAAACCATTACTTAGGAAGAAAATAATAAAGCAAAAAATTGCATATTTTTAAAAGTATAGAAATTAGAGTTTGTTATGCTGTATAAAATTTTACTCTTATAGTTTAATGGTACATTCTTTTAGCTCAAATAATACTTTTTTTTTCCTTTTTTAATTGGGAAGATTCAAACTGCAGCTCAGAAAAGATGTAAAACCTCCTCAATCTGTCAATATAACATGAAAAATCATTAATCACAACTGTTAAGAAAATTTTAACAATAGAAAAGGGAGTTTGAATGCTTCTAGCAAGGCATTTAGCACAGTTTATTTTAATATTTTCCACTTACTTTATAGTTGTTCAAGTCTAATTTCAGAACCAAGACTTTCTCAAGTATTAACATCTTAATGATACTCCTTTCTTCTCACAGAATGAAAAAGCTGAGTCTATTAAAGCATATGGAAAGACTCTTTAAAAATATATATTGACAATTACTGAACAGTCATTGCAAGCCTCAAAAATTTTATTCAATTTTATGGTCCGAGAGAGTTGCTCATGGCAGGATCCTTAGAAGACATTTTCCATACTGAAAGATTAAATGATAACCTGAGCCTTACAGAAATATCAAATTTGAGTGAACTCTAATAACATATCTAATGGAGTTAACTGAGAATTAATTCAGTCTTAAGAATAAACAAGAATAATGTCATGAATGCCTCTCTTCACAAAACTGTGCACATATTCATTACTCTCACTAGTTTTGGATGAGGTGGGGAGGCATGAATCATCATTATAGAATCCCTTGTAAGTGTTTATTGAAGCATTGAGTGCATCTAAATGTATTTGGGTTTCACTGACCTGGTCTAATTCTCTACTTCTGTATTTCCAAATTGTTCTTTATGTTGTACAGAATACATAATCATTAAGTGGTATTACATATCCAAAAAGACTACCCAAAGCTAGCATCACAAGGAGATTCTGACGCTATTATTCTCTAAGTACATTATACCTAAATACTTCTTGACTTTAAAATAGCTATTAACACTGCAGCTGACAGGCACAACCCACTGCCCTTGTGGTAATGTGTTGCAGTACAAAATAAGTCTTTCGGTCTAGGAAGCCGTTGTTCTGTTCCCTTGCCACACTCAATAAAAGAGGGGAGGAAGTGAGACTTTCTTTCACTGTTGTGCTGTCTTAACTTGCTTAATGTAGGCGATACAGCCCCTATGTGTTAATCAGAAAGTAGGATTCTCCTGTGTGAGTTGGATTAGCTTTAACAAGAGAATTTGATAGATCTTAACCAAAAAGGCTGAATATCCTCATAGTGAGGGCACTCTTCTAGGAACAGAGAAACATGAGTGTAAATTGCTTCCGGCAGAGGAAGAAATTGGACCTGGGTCTCAGGCCGAGAACCAGTAAAAAAATAGCTGTCTTTCAGGAATCCATTTGCTTTTGTTCTTCTGCAGATGTTTAAAATATAGTTTGACACTCAGTAAAGTGCTGCATTAAAATTAGAAAGAAGTTTTCAAAATTAGAAAGAAGTTTTCAAAAAGTACAAATCCCCAAAACTGTCAGCAGAACTTTAAGCAGCTAATGAAAATAATGATATCTCAAGATTTCACTTTAGCAAGGCAGTAAAAATTTGTACCTCTGTCAGCTTGAAACATAAGAGTTAACACATTTATAAAGTCTATTTTAGCCATGCCTCAAATATTTTCTTCAGAAAGTTCTCTCAGAAAAAGGAGTGCATATATTATGTTTCTAATGCTGACCTCTATAATTACCAGAACCTTTCAGAATTAGGAAGCAAGTAAGCAACTGTCAAGCACTATCCCACATTGTATAACGGCCTGCTTTGGTGTTGGTCTCAAAACAAACTGTTACTACTGAGGTGTGAATTTTGAATAGATAATCATTACACTATTCCTTTTCTCAGGATAAGGCTGGCATTTACCTTCACTTCTCTTTAGTCACAATAGATGTGGGCTTTGAAACAGATTATGGCCTTTTAAATTTTTTTTCTGTTGTTGTTTTGACTCCTCTGGCTCTTTGTGTAGATATTACTGAACCACAATGATTCAGTTGCATTGTAGCTATACTAGATATTAGGCCATGCTTGTTATTCCCTTGACATATAATTCCTGCAACAATTTACCTTTATAAGTTACAACAAGTAAGAGAAAATAAAGCCAAGATAAAAATAAGAAAGCTATCAGTATTCTTATTAACTATGTGAAGAGTATAATAAGATCATGTTCATTGGGTTACAGTAATCACTTATGTAAAGAGAAGGCTGTATTTCCTTTTTCCAAAAGAAAAATAAAGATTATGGCAAACTTATTAACTTATTTCACTGAAATCTCAAAAAAAAAGGTTGCTCTGTCTTTCTGTATATTTCCCCCCACTGAATTTGCATATAAAATATCAGGAAAAATTGGACAAAACACATGAGGTACATTGCTTTTCTCATCATAGTTAATGTTAAAAGTCCTACTGATTTTTATATGGAAGAAGAAATATGTCCATTACAATCATATGGTGTTTGTAAAATTACCTCTTATTTCAAACGAATATATTTATTAAAGCCTGATCATTTTATGATACATTCATGTAGAAAATACAAAAAACCTCACTGTGAAGTGTAAACTTAATACCTATCCACATACCTGCAGATGGGATTTCAAAACTGTTATTACACACAATTGTATTTCTGACATCACAGTCAAGGCTGCATACAGAATGAGTTTGCTAATTTATCCCAGAATACTTGTATAATAAATATGGACCACAGAACTAGATTAGATCCAGAAAATTTTCAGAAAAATACCTGGCAGTTTAAGTGTGTTTAAAATAAAGGAAATAAAAGTATTTCTCCAAATATTTACATGTGTAATTTTTTAAATTTAAAGTTGCTATTTGATGTATGAATAATGCATTTCAAATTAGTCATTAAAAATTTGGACATACTATGCCAGTCATCTTCTCTACTTTGTTCTCTTTTCTTTTTTGACCTACTTTTAATAACAATTACAAGATTTGGAATAGGTTTTTTGCACATTATCTTTATTCCTTCTGCCATTAAATTAAAACTGCAGTAGAATTATACATCAGATTATTTACCCCTATGGTCTTTAATACATTTCACAAAAGACGTATACCACCACCCTTTATTTTTGTTGTACATACCAGTATTTGAATTATGCACATGAGCTCCAGATTGCAGCTGTGCCATGATCTTTTTAGACCTATTTTCCAGACTTCAAGTTTTACAAATAGATTCTTTTATTTCAATCATATATCGAGATGCATGTGAATTAACATAACCACTTGGGCCAAGACAATTAGTAACAATATCTTTTGTCAGATTTCTGTAATGGTATTATCCATAGGAGTTTAGAGCATCTGGGCTGTAACATGCATGTGAAAGATGCCTATTGTACATATAAATGTGATGTGTGTACATAATGGCAACATTATGGATGCTAGTGTCATGCTCAATGGATTGCAAGACTCACAGTGACTTTAGAAAGAGCCTGAAGAGTAGCATGCACAGTTTTCATTAGGTTTAGCACTAATTTCAGTTGACATGTAGTTGAATCATGTCTCACTTTAAGTAGAATTACAACCTTACATATCATCACTAGTGCATTTTCAAATATAATTCTTACATGATACTGATAATAAGACATAATTCAATTACTATTAAAGTAATTATTTGCAACATCTTGGGCTTTGAGAATAAATTATTTCTGTACATGATGATTGCCTGCAGTGCAAAGTAAAATATAACTGAAAAATATTATGCCACCTTTAATAATCAATTGCCAAAGTGGAAAGAGAAATATTCCTTTCCAGCAGGCAAAAGGTAAGTGTTCACTTAGCTAAGCCTTACAGTGTTCAGTTTCCCTATTTTAGTTCCTGCTATTTCTTTACAACAGCTTTATGCCCCATTCTCTTTTTCCCTTACCTATATTCCCACTGTAGTACTCATGACTATGCCCTTTTAAAAGCTTCCGTTCCTCCTCAAGTAGAGAATTTTGTCCAGTAGAGAGCGTGTAAAAAGCTTCCACTGTTAATTCTTTACAAGAACACTATTGTGTGCTGCAGGACACAAAAGCACAGGCGTTCGTTGTTTCTGTTCTTTCCAGGACTGTGTAAATTGAAAGGCCTGAAAAATGCAACATGTTTTCCTATGTTTTCATCAGTCTCCATCACAGGCAACCCACACTGGGTGTGAAGTTTTGGACACGCACCCCTCCATAAAATACACCTCAAGAATGTCTTTTTCTTCATTTTGCTTCCAGGCAACACCTAAATTCACTTCTTGGAATATCTTTAATAAGAACAGTATATAGTCCACCTTTTCAAAAATGTTATGTTGCTAACCACCACTCATTGCCCTGGCAGCACTTAAATGAAGCAGTTAAATTAGATATAATTACTGTAAACATCTGTAAATTACTATTGACACATACACAGCAATTAAATCCCTTAGCAAAAAAAAAAAAAATACAAAGACTTAATAAAGCAGTTCATTCATATGTGCCACGACCAAATGAGAGTGCCATGACCAAACAGCAAAAGCAATTGGAAAATGTGCTGATTGGATTAGGCTGGCAAGATATCAAAGAAGAAATTAATGTTAGAGCCAGGACAAAGCCAATGGATGGCCAGGTTAAATAAGTTCTTTTTCTCCAGAATTTACAAGAGGAAGGAGTTTAGCTGGGTCATGGAAAGAAAGAATTAACTCTAAGGTAGGAGAAAGATAAAGATAGGGAGCAGATAGGAATTATACAAATACAATTTATTACCTAATTGCTTATTTAGACTTAGTGGAGTGAGAAGCAAGTTTGTCATGAAGGAATAGTGGAAAGATGCAAGAAGACCCAGCTGCAGCACTGCTATGCTACCAGGATGGGTGCTCCTTTTATTCAACCCAATATCAATTTTTTTCAATCCAGCAACCTCCTCTTCCCAAACATTCAGTGCTGAGACCATCAAGAGATGTGTATCCAGGTTTCCTTAACAAACAGCATCCTTTGGGTGAGACACAGAACAGCTTATGTCTCTGGCTTCCTTTGTGCAAGGTACTTTTATATACATTTGTTTGTTTGTTTGTTTGTTTGTTTATGGGTTGTGAGGGGCTGTTTTGTTTGATTTGGTTTTTTTTCCGAGACAAAATAAGACAATACAGTACATTCACTGTAGAAAAATTCTTTACATAAGAAGTAAAAAAACCAAACTTGAAGTAAAAAAAACTTAAACTTGAAGCTAAAGCTTGTACCAGAGAGTATCATCCTCAGCTATTGTAAATAATTACTCCATAAATTCTCTTAATTATAGTCATCTAAATCCAACTCAAAAGTGGGTTACTTTCTTGCCCTCACCATGCTATTTTGAAAGTAATACAAAAAATTCATTGACTGGATATTTAGAAAGAATCCAAAAATGCATTCATTATCAGTTTAGAGTAGTGTAGTTTTGTTCCAGCATAGTCTTTTACTTCTTGCATCTCTTTTACTCAGATGTTTGCTCAACTGAAGCATTTATAGGGAGCCTTCAGCTGGGTGAATGCAGTCAAACACTTTTAGTTTATGCCAATAAGATTTATTCTTTATCACTGCAATCATCCAAGGAGCCATTTTCTGCATTTGTTGAATTTATCTTTTTGGAGTACCAGTTGTACTAGGATTGCATTAGCTTGGAAATACCTAACTACTGCTGTAAGAAGCAATAGAATAAATATTGGCATTAATGATTCATGCATTCATTATAATTGTACTGACCATAATGGAATAATTTAGTATTAATGCTGATATCCAGAGGACTCCATTGAACTAAATGCATCTGTTAAAATATCCATGAAATGAAAAATCATTCAGTCCAAAATTCAAGCATGCAACCTCTCAAATGATTCTTCAAACCCTACGTTTAACCTTTCTCCTTGACTCTGATTCCTGCTTATCTGATATGTAAGCATGTGATTTAGCTCAATCCCTCTGATTTCCACAAGGCTGATTGTCGCCCTGATTTTTTAAGATTTTCTGAAGCCTGCTAAGTTTACATTCTTGTAGAAAACTTTCTCACACAACTTTCTGTAAATAACCTATTATTTTACATTCCTTCATAAAAGCAGAGAAATTTAATGTACTAGTAATTTGTCCAGTGTCATTGGAGAGGAGACACGTACACCCTCCTATCCACTGGCACTTTTTGAAAACTATAAATGTTAGAGTCAGAAGAAATAAAATAGTCTCTTCATCGTAACTATAGCTGTGGTGCGTCGTTTTTCCTTGTGTCCTCTAGTGACAGCTGATGTCACAGGAATGCATTAATATCAGTGTGGAGTAAAAGTCAGTTTTATCCTATGGAAAGAGAAGACAGCATTTTCTACCAGTTTTTTTCAGAAAAGTAGCTTTTCTCTTTACAATGTTTCCAAACTGGAAGCGCTGACAAAATTAACCAATGAAAACAACAAACAACTGGCGACACTTCAAGAGCGCTTACAGCAGTGGTAGCTTATGAGTCATTGTGGAAAAATTCTGTCTTTCTATTCTCAAGACCAGGGCAGATTTGGGGATAGTATAAGCTCCCACTAAAATTAAAAGTCAAGCAGAACAGTTTCCTATGGTCCATGCCAGAAACTGGTGTGCAGCATGCTCCAATGATGCCCCCTCTGGCAAGGAAAATTATGAAGAACTGGCTGTAGCCTACAAGTAACCCTTACAGAGAAATCTCAAACCATGCTAGAGCAGACCTTTGTGCTCATTTCATTTAGAAAACAACTTCTAATATATTCTATTCTATTCTATTCTATTATGTTCTGTTCTACTCTATCACTTCAGATTAATTAATTACAAAGTATTTTGTCATTAAAAAAATTCAAAATAGAAATTTTATGTATATGAAGGTCTTCTCCATCCTCAACAGAAATGTACTAAGCACATAATCCTTTGTACCATTCTCATCAAACACAGGGAATTCCAGGCAAAGCTCAAAATAGAATAACTAACATTCTAAGACTTAGGGGCTTTAGCAGCTGTAATTCAGTGGCTAATTTGTACTGTAGTGATGAACCAGTAAAACTGATGAGATTGGACTGTGAAGGGAAACATCCTGGCACTATGTCAGGCAGCCTTCCTTTAGGTCATCCACTGAGCCTCTGGAGAGCACGAGTGAAATTATTAGAAATGACTGTGAACAACCTCAGAGCTCTGGAAACAGCCAGGCTCAAGAAACAGAGTGAAAAGGTCAGGTTTGGACTTCATCACTGATTTTTAGTCCTGCAACTGGTAGCAGTTGCTATGGTAGTGCATGTGCTTAGGACTCCCTCACGCACACACACTCTCCCCAAAAAGAGGAGGAGCATAAGATCATATAGAAGGCAATAAAGGAAAAGCACTCAAGAAGACAATGAAATATTCTGTAAACTTCAGTCTACATAAAATAGCTAATGCAGGATTTCTTTCACTTACTAGTCCTTAAGGTAAAGGTCTAAATGCAGAATTTTGCAATTAAGAGAGTATATCCCAGGCTTTCACTTTGCAGAGGTGTTCTTTATTATTAAAGGAATTAAAGTGCTTTGGCAGGTTTCTGAAAAAACAACACAAAGAAATCTTGCTTAATTTTTTTCCAGTTCTGCAAATAAGCCCATTACATCTAACATTTTAAATACAGGTTTAAGAATTTGACTGTTACATTGTCATTAGAATAAATGAAATACTGAAACAAAAAAAAAAATATTTGGGAAATGTGGTGTCTAGATAGCATTTTCTGGGTTTCTAACACCAAATATACTCTTTAATCTTGTGTGAAATCTTACTTATCTTTTCATTTTAGAACAGACAAGTATATGGAATCTATAAAGATGCTGAGACACGGGTTTTCTTTGGTCTCTCAGGAAGAAATTTTTCCAATCACAAACTTCATATAAATTACTGGAATCTTGAGCTCAAGACTTTCTCCTGCAATAGGATATCTCCTGGTTCACGTCCTGCAATAGTTGTATTTCAGTTCCTTACTGCTTTAATTTTTTGCCTACTTACTCACATATAGAAAAAAATCAATTTTTAAATTTTCAATTGTTTCCTTTTATTCAGCGTAGTAGTTCAAGTCCTGTTGAATTGGAACTCTAAATTAATGACTGAATAATAATTATAGATGACATAAGTTTTTTCCCAAGACCATGATCACTATCATTTCATGCACTCTACTAGCATGGTTAGATTTAGACCAAATTATCCTGAAGAGTTTTCCTTGTTTGTCTGGGATGGAAGCCTGTGATGAGCTGTTCCTCATATAGGTCCAGATTTCTACTCTCACGTAGCTGAGTTGTTCTTTCTTGTGAGGCCAGCCCTGTAAATCAGGTGTCCCATAGAGTCATCCAGCACAGGGCAGCTCCTGCTCTTCTGACTCTTCTGACACACTTGGTTTTCCATGGGTTTAAGGATCTGGCCAAATGAATGCCTCATGGCAGATTCTGAGCAAAGAATTTGTCTCAGGTTTGTAAAGGAAAATAGTCCACATGAAAAAGCTACTTCTCTCCTTGCACTATGAAGAAGATTTGAAGGGAAAGGAAAGTAAATGACATATAAGTAATTTTTATAAGGTTTACCATCTGCTAATGCAAATCTCTGATGAACCACCCAATGTAATTGTGTAGCAAGTAAACAATTCCCAATGATAGATTGCCCTAGTGTCTGTATAATTACAAGCCTTTTTAAAAAAAAATCTGTCACTATACAAATGTAAAGATTTTTGCGATTTGTCTAACAGTAGAGGGTATTCCAACCGATTCTATCTGGATAATTAGCAGACGATAAACAACTTTCTTTTTAAACAGGGAAACATCCACGTGCATTTTTTTTCCTTTGAAAGATAATTTCAAAATAAGCCAATACTAGGATCTAATTTTAATATCCTTAATCTTGATATTCTCTTTTTTTCAAAACAAGTAATGAACTGACAAAATAAACTTCAGATCCTTAATAATTTAACAGGCTTTAGTTCTAAAAGGTCTTGATTACTTTGGAAACTACTGGGTTTTTTTAGCTTTTTTTAAAGGAGAAATTTCTCAAAATGTTCAGCTATTAACTCAAAAGTAATAACAAGAGACTCAAAGGGCATCTTTTACTGTCTATGCTTCATAAGAGCCATGATATTTTGATTTATTTTTTTTCTCATAGACAGGAAAAAGAATGGCATTTCTGAAACTTTATATCTGAAATATATATCTTGTACCTATCACCATCTGAAGATGGTGAAAACTTCCAGTGAGTAGCAATGTGTCAAAATAGATTTCGTTCAATTATCCTTATCCTGAAAACCGGCAAAATGCTTTTCTTGAGGGGAGAAAAAATTATTTTAATTGATTTCTCATACTGTTGGAAACTCACAACTTTTGCATCTTTGTGACTGTGTTTCCATGTGTTTGAGTGAATGCCAAAGTAAACAAAGTAAACTTAAATTTATGTATGACCTCTGTTTTGGGGATTTTACCACCTGTGAGTCTCTTCATGTTTACTGAAGAATAAAATTTAAACCGCTTTAAAATGTAGCTTTGCAGCTGATAAGTCTTGCTAAAAAATATGCCAAGCATCCTTTGGGGAGTGTGATTGCAGGACAGATAACCATACCTAAACATAAGTACCAGTGTTGTGGCATGTGGTTACACGTGGCCCTTGGCACTCACAAACCTCTGCTTCATTCGTTATCTTTGTGGATATTCTTTCTCAGATATCCAGCTCTGAGAATACGTCTAAGTCTATGCTGTGGTTTTAAATCATTCTGCCCTGGATTTTAAATTTTGCACCGCAGCTCTGCTAAATGAATTGCAATGGGCCCCTTTCAATTCAGGGGATCAAGGACTCCAGCAATATAAACCTCATGTTTAGCCTGAGATCCTAGGTCTGAAAGCACCAGTTTAGAAGTCCTATATATTTTTCATATGGTTTAGCTAATTATCTGTATGGTACTGTTGGAAGCAAGACAGAAAATGTCTTTTTGACATTGAATGAAAATCTTACAAGCTACAAGCACTGTCTGTACTTTTACTTTTGTCCCTGGCATCTCTGGAAAGATACAGTACAGCTAAAGAAAATGTAGAGAAGGGCAAATATAATGAGCAAGAATGTAGAAAAATTCCCTTACCAGGAGAGAATAAAAATAGCATTTGTGTATCTTCTCTCTCGAATGTATGTGGTTTTCCATCAAAACATGCAATACTGTAATTAGAGTAAATCAGTACAACTAGTAGAGATTGAGTTCAAAACAAATAAAGTACAGCATTTTTCCATACTGGGGGCATGGAATTTCTGGAAATTCCCCTCAGAGGGATCACAGCAGCAGACAGTATCAGCAGGATAGAGGAGATGAGACAAATTGTGAACAATAACTCCATAAATAGATGGTAAAAGAAGTAGAAGGGGATAGTCCTTACAAAGCCAAATGATCAAAGATGCTCTGGAGTTTAAATATCAGTGGAGAGTAGAAAGGGACCAAGGTTTTGTGCCCTTCTTAAAAACCCTCCAGTACTGCCAGTCAGAGATAGACTTGCAGGGTAAATGGTATATTGTTCTTTCCTTTCTCTATTGTACCTCTCTCCAGTATTCTTTAGTGATTATCAAGTCCTAAGTAATACAAGATAAGATGAGATAAGAAAAGTTCTCTGCTCCAAACTAGTGGAACAGAGACACAGAGGATGGCATTATGGGTACTAACTAAATGTTAGACCAATGGCAAAGCTAATAAAATAAGTGAGATTTTTTTCATCCTGGACCCATTGTTCCACTGGCAACATCCTCTTCTCTGTGTTAGGACACACAAATTCCAGTGGCACAAGGTGCTACACAGTAGTTTTTAAAGCACCACTGTAGAGTATGGAATGTGAACAGAAGGGAATTTTATCTTTTGTGTGCTTTTGGTTTTGTTTGGGGTTTTTTTAGTTTATTTTGTGGAAACAAATGGGATTCTTTCTTCGCTTTTCTCTGTTTTTGGCTAAAGTTTTTGTCATAAATCATTTTGTGCAATCTTTTTAATACTTAAAAAGCAATGAAAAGATGTTTTCTTTCAAATTCCAAATTTTTGTTGAAAATTACTTTGAAATAAAGGTGTAATAGTTCAAAATTTTGTATTATTGTTCATCTTGAACTGTAGAGAAAATAATGTACATATTAATACTGTACAGATATTAACAAATAAGTATTTTTTGCTAATAATAATTTTACAACTAAGGAAGGGGATGAACTAAAACAAAATTTTAAATATTTTATTATTCTTGTTAATCATACTGATAGTTTCTTTTGCTACCCAAAATAAGTAAGTTTATGTTCCTGTAATGTACATTAGAAATACCAAAAGTGGAAAGCAATGGCAGAGTTGTTTTACAGGTTTAAACTAGGTATTGCATACAGCACTTTTTAGCAGAAAGTATTTAAATTTTAATTGATTTATGTTGAAAATTAAAATAAAAGTATTTCCCAGGAAGTAAAATTTTAAATTTAAGCCAAAAAAAGTTCCATATCACGTGCTTGTACATGTAGTTGAACATAGTGCTAAAGGGATATATTTTGTTTAGTTCTTGTAGATAACCTCTACTTTTAATTAGTTGTGCAGATGTGTGCAATCCAAAACAAAACAGTGATTAAAGCAATAAATAAGGATAGGCTTATAATGTGGTATTTTTAAACTAAGAAAGATAAATTATTTTGCTATTAATCTCTTTTATTTTCATTCATTTACATACTATCAAAAAAAAAAAGAGTGTGTGCACAGGGGGAGAGTTTCCCACATTTCAAAAAATTGCAATTAAAAAGTATTAGTTTTTAAGGAATGGTTGGCTTGTAATGTATTCACTTCTTTTTATCTATTAACTTCACGTTTTATTAATAATTTTTCCAAATGTACTAAATACAGCTAAAGCATAGTTGTAATGTAAATCATGATTACTAATTTTAAGATGGGTGAGGAACAAAATGTTCTCTTTAAAATTTTCAGTTTTTCTTTGAAGTTTGTGTTAAGTTTTCTTGTAATACTTGTCACTCAAAATGCTGTTCTCCCTCACTAGGTTGTTTGGTTGCTGAGTGGTAAATGGAATATCTATTGAATGCTTTGCAACCTGAAATACAGACCATGTGAACTTTAATGTGCATTTGGTTTGGTTTATCTGTTTTCACCTCTCTTTTTTACTACTTGTTGCATCACTTGGAACTCTATAAAAATACTTAATACATCTCCTTCTCCTTACAGGAAAGCCTTTCTCTGTGTCTATAATATTTTCAGATTAGAGATATGTAAAATTGTTTAGTTTTACTAAACAAAACTCATTATTTGAACAAAACTCATTATGTCAATTTTTCCTGTGAAATAGAAACATATGAACAATTTTCATTTCATTTCAGGTGCATAGGATAGTGTGTTAATAGGCTCAAATAAACATGGTGGTTTTTAGTTAAAGTAGTCAAAGGACAAGTCTTATAATTTCAGATTTTTCTCAAGTAACATATAAAGAAAGTATTTTAATTTAGCAAGCCAAGGAAAAATTCCTGCTCATTAAATGAAGGACTCTGTAAATACAGTATTTGAAAGATTCAGTCATGGCTTTCATGGTTGGTATAAGTGAAGTTGGGAAAAGAACCACTTTCTTTGACTTCAGCAGAACAGTGACTGAGAATATAACCCACATTTTGAGACAACTTTTGAACGACTGCTGTAGTCATTAAGAACCACTTTTTAATTTTGTTACTCACAAGGATGGCTTGCCCATATGTCTCCTTTCCTTTGTAACTTAAATACAATTTAATAGTATATTTTCTAGGATTTAGAATTTATATACTTTCTTTTTTCAAATAAAGCTAAGGCATTGACATTTTCTTTTCTTTAATGCCTTCAGTAGGAATATCTGGCCTAAACTGATATCTTAGTACAATGTTATTATTTTTGTTACCAGTAATATTCTCATTACAATTGTCCACAGCACTTGTTTTAATCACTTCCTGGAAGATCTCAGGAATCTCAGGCTCTGTCATTAAAGGATTTACAATTTCAGCACCTGATGTTGTTTTGCACCATTTGAGCTCTTCTCTGAGGAGGCACAAAATTACTTTGCAGCTCTTAATTAAACTTTGCATTATACCCACAAAATGGCACTAATCTTAATTCAGCAATGGAGACCACAAGGTACTGAGATGCTAAAGGATACCCCTGAAAGCAGGTTTTTCTGGGAGCCAGTCAAGGACAGCAGTGTTGCAGTGCTAGCCGCCCTTGGTGAGGCAGCCACCCAAACCACCATCCCCACAGATCATTCACTCAGTGTGTGTTGCCTCCTTCCTGGTCACTTCTGCAAAACGACCCTGGGGAATCGAATCACTTTTTTGTAAATTTCTAACATTACCTTTCTGGAACCCCCTTGATGCAATGAGGTCAGGCATGAAGATGTTAACAGGAAATAATCCCTCCAGGGGAGCACAATGAGAAGTCACTGTAGGGACAGAAGACAGGAACTTTGGGGCCAGTTGGGAAGCAAGTATGCCCAGATTGAATTTTGGATACTTTGGCTCCTCCTGTTTGTAGTCTGCTGCTTGTGTGAACTCTGCGTAGTTAATGTTGGAATGTTACTGCTCCCTTAAACTTCCAGGTTTTCCTGTATAACGACTGCAGAGAGAGGAGATAAGTATGCATATGTATGTAATTTTTATCCTATACTTAATTTTTTTAAAAAGCACAAAAAATTCACATAAATTCTACTTACATTATTCTAAGGTTTTTTTCTACCCAAGAAAGTTTAAAGTGTAATGAGCTAAAATCAGTAGTAAATTCTTTAATTTGGTTCGTTTACTTCTGAGCTGCTTAATACTATTATTTACAAAATTGCTTCAGTAAAAACATGGAGTCATCTGAACAAATAAGTAAAATACTTTTCCACAAACTGATTCTTGAATAAGCTTTTATAAAGTAAACTCAGTTTGACAGCTGCAAAAAATGCATTCATGTAAGTCTGCATAATTCAAGGCCCACGCATTTACAAAAACTCCTAGTGAGGGAAATGAAACTAGAATCTAATTTCTGAAGGAAATGAAAGTTTTATAGAATACAGAGAATGCACTTTAATTTATTACATGTGTTGGAAAGACAAACTAGAATATGACACTCTTTGGAAAAGAGTAATCACAGGAATAGTATGGTCATTCTATTTTGTGGTCTTTTCTGAGCTAACAGAAGCTCCTCAGACAGTCCTTGGAGATGGAATTAACTCTAACTTTGGAGTCTTGAGTAGCAACTTCCAGAACACTTCCTGGAGCTTATTCTGACCTAAGTTGTCATAAACTTTTACTTTATGACAATGTTAGCTGTAAGCCTGCACAGAGATGGTGAAATTTACAAAGAAATACATCAATTTAAAAAGTGCATATGCACTTTTCTACATGTCTATTTCCCTTTTAAAATTTTTGGGACAGTGATAAAATGCAGACCAAACCCAGATGATTACATTGGCTACTTGGGTCAGAAACTTGCTCTAGAGACTGAGACTTCACTGAGTAATGGTGCTGATCTATAGAGATTATTTCTATACCTGTTCTGTCAAGTACCAAACTACTCGATGTTTTTATATTACCTATGACAGATTCCTTTCTCTGACATTTCAGGATCCTCGAATATCTCTAGGATGCTACAGGAGATGTGTTTTTATCATTGGAAATTGCATTTTATATAGCTGATATATTTTAAGCTCCACGTGTTAGAGTGTGGAGTGCTTTTAATGAACTAATGAGCAGTATGTTTAGTAATATAATTAAAGATAGCTTACCATTGCAAAATTTAAATTTGAATAATTAACAATGAAGCAAAATCTGTCTTTTTGCTGATGAGAGCCACCATTTGAACGAAACTCTCAGACTATCTTACTTTATGACACATGTCAGGATTCTTGTTACATTCACTGTAACAGTGAAAACGCCATCCTTCCTGAAATAAAAATCTGGGTTCCTGTATAATCCTTCAGATACTCTAATAATATAGCTTTAAGTAGACCATGCAGTTAGTATTATATATATGTATATACATGTGTGTATATACATACATGCATATATATATATATATATATATATATATATATATATATATATTTGAGCTTTTTTAAGAAATTTCAAAATAGGTATTTTATACTTCTTTTGGAAACATCTAGAAGGACTTTTTCTTGCCTTGTTTCGGTGGTTCTTGTAAATTCTAAGCAGTTAAGTACCCCTTAAATACTAAAAATCTCAACAGTTCAATGTGATTGCATAATGGATTCTTTCTCTTTCCTAAAGAAAAATCTAGAAGACTGAAGAAAATCTTTTAATACTACTCCATGGGTGACTGAATCAGAATGAAATTGTTTTAGGGAAAGGAAAGAATGTAAATAATTGATCTGGTGTTAACAATTTTCAATTATTTGAATAGAATGTTTAAAAGGAAGGTCTGAAATTATAGAATTTGACAAGGATTTAAGTAATATTTTTACTTTTGTAATAACCCAAACATTTTTTATTAACTTTTAATTTTGGAAGGAAATGTCAATTCACCAGGAAGAAAAGACATTTGACAGAGATTCTTATTTTTCCTAGAAATTTTGTTCACTGAATTTTCAGTACATACATTTAATTATAAATTTGAAATTTTGCATATCAAAAAAAGTAGAGGGATCTCATATAGTATTTTAGTAATTCCTTTGTTTCTGTTATTGTCCATGGATCATTTCACACAGATATATGTTGGGAAATGCCTTGATTAAAACATTGATGGAAAAAAAAATGAAATTTAATTTCATTATGATAGAGATGTTTAAGAACTTCTGGAGAGGATGTCTGTATTTCAGGAAAAAAAAATGATCTATGGGGAAAAAAGCTTGATCTCTGCTATTTCTTCTGGAAGCCATCTATTGTCTTCCTATTGTCTGAAAAAAAAAACAAAAAACAAACCTATCTCTTCTGTAACCAGGCCTATCAAAAGTATTCATAAAATAGTCTAAAACAGATTGAGTTAAGGAGACCTGCTGGCTCATAAAATACATTTCTAGTTCTTGAAGATTATGGCTAGTTTTAAACTGAACCAATATATCTTTCTGACATTTAATCACTTTGCTGGGTCTCTCTGAACTTCCTTAGCATCCTCTCAAGCATGAGCTCTTCTAAATAATTTTGCATGGTTTGAGAAATTTTTCTACTTCATAGTTTGGCTGCAGTTATAGACCACTGAAATAAATACAGAGTATTTTGGTATTATGGATTGTGTAAGGGTCCAAAACCCTGCTACTTTTCCAGGGTGAGCACCACAGCATACAGGACAAGCCATTTGGCAAACCCAACATCACCTTGTGAATAAGAAATATTTCTCACCATCAACAGGCTCCACTCTTAATTGAAGTGCCTGTTTTGACATGTTTTATCACAGATTTAATGGGCCAGAGAATCTTGCCCTACATCTGGTGTATCCCTTTTCCTCCCTGGTTTTGTTAAGTCTGCAATGGGCAAAAGGGTAATCAAGTATGTCTGGAGAGACTGAGCAGACCTAATGAACATATGTCATAGTTAATGAACATTTCCATGGACTTCGTCAGTGCACATCCTAAGGCAATTGTGGGCACTGAGTGGCTGGCATTTTCCAAACTGCAAAGATGTTTAGTTAGCTTGCTTCAGCAGTAAGTCACTCCAGTAGGTGTTTCTACTAATAACTGGATTTAAAGTACCTCTAATTTTGCTAGGGGGTTGAGCTTTTGTTTGGGGCAGAATGCTTCAATGCTTGATTATTGAGATCCCTAACAGCATGCTGATAAGTGAGAGTGAATGGCTTGATTTCCTTCATATTTCATTATTTCCTTAAATCTGAAGATTTACAGATGAAAGAGAAGTTGAAAGAATATATTCATTTGGAGTGTTACGTTAGCACCAAGTCTCCTTATACTGAAGGACTGCTTGCTGTCTGTCTCATTTTTACTCTGCCTGGCTCAGCTCTTATTCCCACTCTAGTTCTGGCTATGCAGCCTCATGAAATGTCTATTCACTTGCTCTCTTGAATAACATTGCAAGATTTTATTTTCGTGTCTGAGTATATGGGAGGGTGAGAGAGTCCACCAAGATGTCAGTGAACATATGTCTACTCTAGTGTCTGGGGTATTTTTGCAACACAGATGTGCCAGCTTTGCTATCGTTTTATGTAAGCATGAGAACAACTTACCTCACTAAAATAGTCGCAATGGTATATGGTTATTTTAATTAAACTGTAAGTTATTTTAATGAAGCTCTATGGCTTTCTCATGACAGCAAATTTCACTCATTCTTTAGGTTAGTAGGAACACAGCCAGGCTGAAACTGCATATACAGAATATTCACAAATCCTCAGAGAATGAAGAGTCAACTGCAGCACTCTGTACTTCCTTGCTTAGATAAATGGCACAGTCTTTGACAACAGTGGGCTTTTGTTGTTGTTGTTGTTGCTTTTTTCCTTTTAACAAAACAACAAAATATGTACTACAATTTTGCCATCAACAAAAAAAAAAAAAACCCAGTAGATCAGTTTTTCAGCCAAATAATGTCATGTAACTGATTTGCTGAGTAGTGAAAAGGCAATGGCAATTCAGTGGAGAAAAATGTAGAATGATACGCTCATTGATGAGATTATCACTGATACTTCTGGGAAAAGGGCAGCTTATGCTCTGTAACAATCCAAGAAGTAGGAAATGTTAGGAAAGGAAGAGAGAAAAAAAATCTGAAGTAATTGCTACTTCTTTGTACAAAATACAGGAAGTCCTCAACACTACGTGCAGCTCTGGTTGCAACACCAGTGTCCATAGAATGTTGCAGTGTCTCCCTCAAAAGGGATAAGCAACAGTTGTGAAAAGTAAGGAAGCTATCAGCACAAAGAATTTACATCGAAGAAACAACTATAGTGAAGTTTTTTGTATACAGAAGAGAGATGCTGGGAGAGGTATGATACAGTTCTATAGAACTGTAGCCATAGAAAAGGTAAATAACAACTGTTCATCATCTTTCACATGAGTTAAAGGCATCTTTTTTAAAATAGTAGGGGTCACAGTTCATATAGGTTAAAAAAGTAGCAGGACAAACACATGAAAGAAAAATTCACTCAAACCTGAAAACCCACAAAATCATTCTATCCAGCCCCAGAAGTCCAGAGAAGCTGTATATATTTGCTGTCAGATATCCCAGGGAAACACACATCTGATTTACTTTCTCAGGCATGTGTTCCTGTCCACTGTAAGAAACAGATCATTGGGTTTTATGTACCTTTGGTCTGACATGATGAAAAATTGTTTCAATGAAAATGAAAGGGATATATTATTGTTTCCCTTAAAATAGACTAATTTATGAGCTTTTACTTCTCTTTTTCTTCCATTTAAGCATATCTTACTGAATGACTTGCAAAGAATACTATGAAAAACACATAATACATATATAACCACCTCTCAAATCTAAAGATGCACCATTTTTTCTTTTGAATATTATATATATATATATATTATACATTATATATTAATATTATGAATATTATATATTATAAAGACTGCACTCCTTCTGTGCCATATTTTTGTCCTTATAGAACCTTTGACATAAAATTCCCCTGTAAGCCACAGCTTGCATCCTTCAGTCCTTCAGCTACCATGAGTGACTGGAAGGGCTGTTACTCTGCAATGTTACACTTTTCAAAGAATCATAGAATTGGTCAGGTTGGATAGGACCACAGTGGCTCATCTGATTAAACCTCCCTTCTCAAGCAGGGTCATCATTTCACAGGATTAAGTCCAGATGGTCCTTGAATATCTCCAGTGAGGGAGCCTCCACAACCTCTCTGGGCAACCTGTTCCAGTGGTCACCTGCACAGAAAAGTTCTTCCTCATATACAAGTGGAACTTCCAGTGCATCAGGGTCTGCCCATTGCCTCTTGTCCTCTTGCTTGGCACCACCAAGAAGAGCCTGGCTCCATCCTCCTGACACCCTCCTTATGGATACTTATTGACATTGACAAGGTCCTATCTGAGTTATATCTTCTTGAGGCTGAACAGGCCCAACTCTCTCAGCCTGTCCTTGTAAGAGAGATGCTCCAGTCCCTTTAGCATCTTTCTTGCCCTCTCCTGGACCTGCTTCATGATCTCCATGTCTCTCTTGTCCTGAGAAGCCCAGAAGCGGACATAGCATTCTAGATGTGGCTTCACTGAAGTCCATGAGAATTATCTTACTTGCTGACCTACTCCCTCTTTGCCCAGTACTGAACTCCACAATTTCATGGTCATTAGAGCCAAGGCTGCCCACAGTCTCAAATCTCTATCAAGACCTCCTCTGTTTGTTGGCATGAGGGCAATCAGCATGCCATGCCTTGTGGGGTCATCCACTACCTGTGTCAGGAAGTAGTTTGACTCTAGCAGAAAAGTGCTGGTGGTTTCTGATTATTCTGTGTATTGTTTCTTGTGCAGGACTGCCACACAACCAAGAGCACTCCCCTGGTAGAGCTGTTTCACTTTCAGGCCCTCTGCACAAGAGATTTGGTGTAATTCCTACCCTCTTCTCACAAACCCACCCAGGATGCTCAATAAACTCTCCTCTTCACATATTTGGCATGTTACAACAGCAACTAGACAGAAAAATCAATCATTTCATTTATTTGATTGATCCAGTTGACATACCTTCAGCTAGGCACCAGAGAGAAAAGTGATCCAATGCTGGTCAAAGGTGAGCATAGATGAGTACTCATGCAGAACTGCCCATGAGTTAATTATATTTACCACTTCCCCTTCTTCAGAAAAAGACAGCAATTGCCATTCTGTACCCATCTCAGACAAAGCTCCTTGGGTGACCCAAAAGGATAGTCATGATATTTTCACAAAAATTAATTATGAAAACTTCAGTTGGCAATTAGTAAGGAGGACATGAAGGTAACAAGCCTCATTTTTGCTTTCCCTTGTTTCTCTATAGAGGTGATTACTGAATATCAATAAGCACAGATTAAATGTCTCAGAGGATTTTGTATTAAGCATAGAGAAGGGCCACAGGTAAAGTCTCAATTGCAATGTACATTTAGCTCAGTTGTCTTTGCACAGACAACCAACAAACTTGTGAAATTTCAGGTAGTAGGTATGAAAAAAAAAGAAAAAAGGAAATTTATTGTTATGTTTATGCTTACTGTAGTTCTTGCTATTAGTCTGTCTCTTGTGAGGTCTGGAAATGTTATTTATTTTGTCTCGGGTATCAATACTGATCACAGTAGGCAGGCATCTGCTTCAAAAAAGTCATGTCTCAGCTGGCTCTTCTCTTCTCAATGGCAAAGTCAGCACAAAGGCCAAGGACTCAACAGAAATGAAGCCACAATCTCTGTCTGGTCACTCCTGGTCAGGGTTGAGGTAATATGGAAGGATTATTACCTCAACTGCATGGTACTTGTTCTGTGGATAAATTGACTATTTCAATCTTCTGGGCTGTCAATTCAAAAACTTTTATGGACACTATACCATAAAAGAAAGAGAAAAAGGGGGAAAGAGAGGAAGAGAAATTTACTGTGCTCTTAGTAGCAGAAAAATCATTCCTGGTATACATCTCTGTTATAATCTATTTGCTTATTTCTCTTCTGCAGTCTTTAAGCTTGATCACTGCAATAATTATATTGCATAGCACCATTTATTTTAAGGTATATATGAGCTCAATATAAAATTAATACAATAGAAAAAGGTTAAATATTATAGACACATGCACGGTTCAACCCTATCTGATAAAATGGGGCAAAAAACCCTTGAAGTAGACCTAAATATGTTTTTGCATATGTTGTGACAATTCAAAATACAGTAGTGCTTGGTTCTCAATGAAGTATAAAGGTTGCAAGACTGTGCAAAAAGTAAGAAGGAAACATGAATCTAGAGATTTCAGCAATGCAAGTATGAAGTGTGGCCACAGAGCATTCCACATGCCCTCTCCAGAGTGTTGGCAGAAGAGCAAGAAATCCCACCTATCAAAAAAGTCAATTGGCCACTTGAAATGAAAACCTGGGATATCTTATGGTTATACAAAATGAGATACTGATGGTGTATTTAATGAGATAATAATAATAATAATCCTCTGGAGAGGAGGAAATCTTAGGGAACATCTTTATCAGGAAACATCTTTAAACAAGACATGGAGAGTAGCTAAAGTAGTTACCCAGTTGTTTGTTTGCTTATTCATTTATTCAAAATAAAAAAGAAAACCTGTCATGAAATATTTTTCTTTTAGATTAACAATCTTTCTGGAATATGTTACAAAATGTCAAATAAATTCATTTATTCAAGCAATTTTCACTGAGCACTTAAGGAAATTTTCTTCTCGACTTAGCAAAAAGATGAAAGCCAGTATACTTAAAATTGGTGGTTGACCTCCATGAGCTCTCGTCCATTCCTCTGCTGTAGTCCAAAGATTTTCTTTTCTCTACTTCCCTCTAAAATAATCTTGAATTGCCCTTTGCAGATGCAAATACTTTCAATGTTTTTTTAACATGATAAAGAAATCATATTTGAAAATCATCTCAAGAAACCATAACAGGGGAAACCAACCTGATGAAAAACAGCTTTTCTTTATACCCAAATCTAATCTACAATTATTTTACTTATAATTCTTCTATTTATAGTAAATCCCTACAGCTAGTGCCTCCAGTACAGTAACAGCTGTTATTCTGTTAGACTAATTGTCCTAATAAAGGTTTCTAAATAGAAGCTGAAATAACTTCACACATATATAAAAGCCATTAAGAACATGGTCAAACATATGATAACTGTAGGTTTCTCTTGCAATCAGCTTTGTCCTAAAAGCAATCTTACACTTATTTCATATCTATATGTCGATTTGCCAACACTTTTACTCTGAGTGCCATTTTGCATTTATTTAGAGGAACTACTTGAACAAAAAGCAAGTGGATAAACCTAAAATTTTGAATTCTTTGAATTCTGTGAGACTAAATGCAATAATAAACTTCGTATAATAGAATAAATGTGTATTTTATACACTGAATTTGCCAGACAAGACACAGAACACATACAGAGAATTTGTAGAGCTACACATTTACCCTCTGCAGAATATTGCCTGAATTTTGTAGTCTATTGCCCAATGTTACTGAGGGTTTAGAATGAGTGGAGAAAATGTTAAAATTTTATTCTTCAACTATGGAGCTGACTTCATCCATGTTCTGAAAGTTCACCAATTTAACTTAAAAGAGTGGGTTTTTTTCTATCAATTGTAATTTAATAAAAATATCACATCACTCCTCACATTTACAAAGAAGAAAAACAGTCTAAATTTTTTCATATTTTCTGTGTTCTGTGACACTACCTGAATCTTTCAGTAGTATACACAACAAAACACAGCAATAGAAAGGCACATTGAGATGATTTAGGAATAGATTTTGGACTTACGTCTGAATTATTTTGGTTTTATGAGTTTAATTCCAATTTCTATAGCCTTTGCAAGTACCTTTGGGGCAGCTGTACTTCATGAATTTGTCAGATTCTGATTTCAATTACACTGTTATCAGGCTGGCATAATTTGCAACTACTACAGGTATAGTTTCTGATTTACATTAATATTAGTTTAGTAAGAATTAGTCCACAGCTACTCTGGAAGGACATTCTAAAGTGCCTCATGCCTGTCAGCTAATTATGTCATTGAAAGCTTGCATTTTTAACATAATAGGCACTAAAGCATGCATTTATATAGGTGTATTTTACATATATATTTGGGGTTTTTTTAAATTCCTAAATTATAGAAGATTGTTCAGGCACTTGCATATTATTGACTGGTGCTATTCCTCCTTTCTTTCATTCCAACAGAATTACAGAATGAATTTTAACAAGAAATGGTTATCATGATCGAAGGGAAGTTGTTGCAGGCTTCTCACTAAAATTATGTGCCACAAGAGAGAAGGCAGTAGAGAGTAATGAGATGAAAACTAATTCTTTAGTTATAAGAGTATGACTCTATTACCTTCTAGATGTTATCTATCTTTACACCAACAATTAAAAACATTTCTACAGAATGCATAAAATATTTAACTATTTCTTTGGGTATTTATTTTAAAAGCACATCCAAAATAAAGATATGTAAACTAGACAAAGCAAGGACAGAGATTTTGTGGTCAGTACTATAGCTGAAGACAGTTTGTGAAAGATGGTGTCCCCACACAGAAGACAATTTCTGCTCTGAGATAGTAATCCATGCAAATGACTGATAAGGTGGGAAAAAAGTGTTCCAGAGCCTAAGAATTTTCAATATACCAAAACTATCACTGAAATTTTGGTGGTAGCTCATTTCTCTATATTCTCTCTAAAATTTACAAACATAGAAAAAAAGTTGTAAGATATCATTATTAAGACACCCCAAGTTACCAAAGTTTCTTAATTCCTTTATCAGTCCTTATTTATAGGCCATCAGTCCATGGCTGTTCTTTAGAAAGAACTTATTAGCTTTTTTTCATGTTACTTCCTTTTCTTTTTTTTTTTCTGAAACCTATAAGACAGTAGATATGGCAATTAATTAAAAGTGTAATGGGAAAATAAATACACTTAGGTGACGACAGAGATTTAGTAGGATATAACTAGACGCTGCAACTGAGATCCCAGTCTTCATTAGGGCACTCATCTGCCTCAACAGTACATTCAACAGGCAGCTTTTTTCCATGTCCCTTTTCAGCAATATCCTAGAATCATAGAATCATTTAGATTGAAAAAGACCTCTAATTCATAGACTTAAACTATTAGGCTATTAGACTATTAGGCTAGCACTGCTGTGTTCACCATCAAACCACATCCTCAAGTGCCACATCCATATGCTTTTTGAACACTTCCAGGGATGCTGATTCCACCACTTCTCTGGGCAGTTTGTTCCAATGCCCAACCACCCTTTCAAAGAAACTTGGTAATATCCACTCTAAACCTTCCCTGCTGCAACTTTTGACCACTCCCTCCTAGTGACTCCTGTCACTAGGTGCCTGGGAGATTGACTCCCACTCACTGCAACCTCCTTTCAGGTAGTAGTAGAGAGGAATAAAATCTCCCATAAGCTTCCTTTTCTGCAGGTAAAACACCCCCAGCTCCCTCAGCTTCTCCTCATAAGCCCTGTGCGCCAGGCCATTCACCAGCTCAGTTGGTCTTTGGACATTCTCCAGAACTTCAATGTCTTTCTTGCAGTGAGGGGCCCAAAACTGAGCAAAGGATTCAAGGTGTGGTCTCAGCAGTGCCAATTACAGAATCACTGCCCTGGTCTTACTGGCCGCTTTATTCCTGATACAAGCCAGCATGCCATTAGCCCTCTTGGCCACCTGGGCTCATGTTCAGCTGCTGTTGATGAGCACCCCAGGTCCTTTTCCACTGGGCATCATTCCAGCCACTCTGCCCCCAGGCTGTAGCACTGCCTGGGGTTGTTGTGACCCAAGGGCAGGACCTGTCACTTGGCCTCATTTAACCCCATATCTTTGGATTCAGCCCACCAATTCAGCCTGTTCAAATCCCTCTGCCTTCCAACTGCCCTTTCTTCACTTTCACATAACTGCATCGGCTACTTCCCACGACCTCAAGCAGTCGAAATGCACCAGCTAGTCTGCCCATATGAGGCCGGGTGGCCACCACGTGAGTGCGGGCATTCCAGGGGTTGGCGTCTGCCTCCCTGGTAATGTTGATTGCTGCGGCGTGGGTAACGCAGCTTTGGAAGCTTCACACACTGAGAGGGAGATGAAGGGACGAGAAAAGGACACTTTATTTGCGAGCCCGAAAAACTTTTATTCCCCCATGCGTGGTCAGAACAAAATGCTCCCAGAGCAATGCAATGCAAAATGCCAGATAACAAAGGGTTAGAGCAGATTAAATAGGGGGTGGACAGACAGGGACGGAAACCTGCCTCGCCCAATGAGGACAAATGAGATAGGGTTTCACAACCAGTGGTGACATAACAGAGGTGGGCACAGCATCCTGGGACAAATAGAAAGGCTAAGGTGGGGTGATTGATACAGAACTTTCATAAAGAAGCTGGGAGTGGTTACAAGATTGACAGCTGACAGGGAGTGAACAAACCTTGACTGATGGAACCAAATAAGGAGAAAACCGGGAGAAGTGAGAAGATTGACAGTGAACTGTGGATCTGAGTGGCGGAAATCTCGGGGTAAACAACTTGGAGCAAACCACTGTGAGGGAAAGGTAGGGGTGTACAAGGAACATACCTAACTAATATTAATTAAACTTCTGACTAAACCAACCCAAACCACAACACCTAACCAGCTAAAAACTATGACTTTTCTAGGTTCAGAGCTTTATACAACTTTTCCAAAATTCAAGCAAGATGCTTGGGCCTTCTTTGACTCCATTTTCACAAGCATCTATAGTATAGATTTTCACAAGCATCTTATCATTTGTCCTGTCATCTTTGCTTGAAATACATCCTGTTGACAACACTGACAGTCCAGTGCTTGGAAGCACTGGTTTTGATTTCCAGTCCCTTGAAACACATTGAAATGTAAGTGCTGCATGTCCAACGATGTAGACTTTAAGGGTTACTTATATTAACCCTTTTATTTAAAAAACATTTGTAATGACTACAAATTCACGTGGTTACAGATGTAATCAGGGTCCTAAAAATAAAATCTACTTATCTATCTAAATGGATAAGGTTCACTGTGATTTTTAATTATAGTAATCTGAGTAATATTCAGAAAAATTAGTTTTATGGAAAAAAAATGAAAATCTTTTTTCTTTAATGCAAAACTATGTAAGTTTTGATTCTACCTACAAACATGATAAAAAGAGATACTTGATAGTACTTGCAGAGCATGGTTGCAAGAAAAAAGGCAATATTCAAGAAGAATAAACACCAAAAACGTTATCAGAATATATATTGTTTAAACTGAAAGGATGTTTTTATTCAGAAATACATTCAAACAGCTTAAAGATCATATTTCTAACCATCTATTGCATTATTAATCAAATAAATAAAACAACTTCATTTTGTACACATATCAAGTAAAATATTTTTTTCTTTCAGTTTTACAGCAGATTTTTCTGTTTGAATATCTGGTGCTGAATATTTTTTGGCATGAGCAGGTGCCTTTTATATATCTATCAGTATCAAGATTATATTAAACAGATTAAATTGTAATGTGAATACATTAGAAACACTTCTTGTCTATATCAAAAATTTGCTCCAATTTCAGCTAAAGGCAAAGAAAACCAACCATTTAACATTTAAGAGCTACATTAGACTCTAAAACTCATCACTATAACAACCATATAAAACTCACAATACACACCTAAGAAAATTTACTGTAAAGTAATATTCTTTTATTTTTTTTTCTCTAAGAATATGAATAATCAACTGAAGTATCCCATAGGCATTCACTGCTTCCTATAGATTAATGAAGTTTCGTCTTTTGATCAGAATCATCAAAGCTCCAGGACAAAGCATCAGGGCTCCAGGAATGCTGTAACATGGAAGTTCAAAATTACAGCTTTTTATAAGCTGCATACGGAGGAAAACACTTAAATAATTTAAGGTGTTTTTCAAAACCTTGGTCTGAATCTCTAAAGGATCTATAGCAATGTCTGCTTCTTTCTTTTATAGATTTTGAATTCAGTCTTAGAGACTTATAGTGTGAGATCTTCTCTTCCTACTTTACCAGACTATGCTTCAGAAACAATGTATATCACAGGGATTTTTTTTCTGAGCATGATACATAATCCTCTGATTTATCTGGATGTTTAGATTTCTTTGTTCTTTGATGCGTTCAGTCACAAGAAGAATTCTAGAGCAATAGCCATTTGTCACTGCTGTGACAGTATTGAAGCCATCAGCTCTAAGAAAATCTTAGTGCTACCATACCATACCATACCATACCATACCATACCATACCATACCATACCATACCATACCATACCATCCCTGCAAGCAGTGCTGGCAAACAGCACAAAGGTGGCACAGTGGCATTGATGCTGCCTGGGTCCTCAACCCCACAACTCACAAGTGTTGAAATAATCCTACAACCAAGTATCTTCATTTGTCAGCACCAGTCTCAGAACTTATATTTGTCACCAGTAGCATGGTGATACCCTGTCGATGGTCCTGCTCATACAGATCCAACTCAAAGCAACAAGTACCAGATTAGAGCTTTTTGATGTGCAGCTTCTTCCAATGCAAAATCATCAGTGACAATTTTATCACCATCTCAAGAAAAAAAATATTATTTTTCCACAAAAATATCTGATTTTTTCCAATACACAGTGTGTGGGAGTTTTATCCCTCACATCTGTTGGGAGGGCAGCAGTGGAAAGTTTTAATAACATCTCTCAGTCATTAAGACAACTCAGTTTTAACCCTCTGTTGCAAATGATTTAGCACCTACCTCTCAAAAATAGCTGTCATGTTCTTTTGGGGTTTCTTCTGTGATTCTATTCCCAAATTTTCTTTATTGTTAAGATTAAAATCAGTGGCTATTTATTTTGAGAATCTGAAATATTTTGTGGTTTCCCAGAAGTGATTCAAACAGGTGAGGCATATCTTTCATGTTTATCACTAAATCCTTTAGAAAACAATTTAGAAAACAACTTTTACAATACCCTTTCAACTTTTCTGTATGTTAGAAAATGGAAATAACTTTATACCATCATACACTTCTCTGATAGCTCCCTGAACTTTTTTTCCTTGATAACTCATTCTTCATAAGCCATCTATCCTGCAGAAGGTGATGGCTTCATTTATTTTGTTTTCCAGTGCAATACCAAGGTAGGGTTGGGCCGTAGATGAAAACATCCTTAAGCCCTGTCCCACTGCCAGCTCGGGCCAGGCTGGGGTCTGCTGGGCCCTGTCCCAGCAGGGCCAGGCCCTGCTTTGTTGCAACGCTGGCTGAGCCGAGTCCCCCCTCCCAGTGCGGCCAGATCGGCCCATGGTGTGCTGCTGCTGCTGAGTCCCAGCCTGGCTGCTGAGACTTCAATCCTCTCTGGAGAGGAGAGAAAAGGACAGAGTGAAGTCATGTAGAGAAACCACATGAAGATGCCAAGGTCAGTAAAGAAGGAGTTAAATGCCAGCTGGAAGAAGAATGGGGAGATGCCTTAGTCTTGGGTTGATATTCTTTTGAAGGCCATGGTGATGGACTACGATACACTGAAATAGCCCTGTAATTCATGGAAAAAGCATAGGGCGATGGAGTGTTCAAACTGTAGACATGAGCAAGGGCACCTGTGCTGAAGCATGCAAATGTTGAAGTAGCTGTGATCCCATGAGAAGTTTGGACAGAGAGAGAGAAGAGTGATGAAGACCCTTTGGCCCCCGGGAAAGAAAAAGATCTCTGTTCCCAGAGATGAAGACGATCTCAGAGATAAATGAAGAGAACCTTTGCTTTTGAGCAGCTCATCCTTAAAATAGTGCCCCATAAGTTGACATGCTCTATCAACACAGATGTGGGAAAGCTGCAAAAAGATGGGAGGGACTTCACAATTGCATATTTCCAGGCAGCTGCTATTAGTGGAAATTAAAAGAGAGACAACGTTCTTGTGGAGAAGTCTCCATGGCATGGCAAGAGAAACTCCTCTCCCTAAGGGAACTGATGGAAGACTACTCTAGAAGTGGTAAACCAACTGAAAATCCCAAGTTTTGTCTCTTTACATTGTCAGTGAGAAAGAAAATAGGGTGTGGGGGGAGAAGACAAGTCTTCTGAAGGTTTTATTCTGATTCCTAGTATTCTTTTAGTTCTGTTAATAAATTTTTCTTTATACCCTTTTAAAGTTTGAGTCTGCTTTGCTTTTCTCCTAATCCTCTCTCGTAGCAGGAAATGAGTAAATTATTCTACTGGGTGGCCTGGTGATTTTGGCCAGCACTAAACCCACCACATTATGCGGTGCATTGGCCAGGAAATCTAAAATTGACAAACCAAAACCGCTATACAAGGTTTTCACAGAGGTACTAAAAGGATGCTTAGAGAGGTCTGTGAATCTCTTTCAAAGCTGTGCTACTGACAACTCAGAAAAGTCATGAAATCAGCTTCCAGCACACTGGTGAAGAAATATTTGGAACCAAGAGACTCTTGTGAGCATTTTCTTAATGGCAGGTGGTGGAAATGTTTACAATCTTTAATTTTCATTATGTAGGATTGTAATCTTTTAAGAAACTCCTGTTTTCTTTTTATAGCTTTTGTAGGCTCTTCAGTGCCTTGCTATTTCTTACTCTTGATACTTCAGAATACAATTTACCTTCATAAAAATGAAAGGACTGCCATGCATCATTAAATCAAAGTTTCATCCAACTTGGAATTCCATGTCTGACAGTGTCAATTAGTGTGTACTTAGGGAAAATCACAGGAAACAGGACAAATATAACATGATTTTCCCTTGCAAAATCTTTAAAATAAGATTATCTTTAGCACCAGGAGATCAGGAGCAACATTGTAATGCTTGTACTTCCAGTGCATGTGCCCTAGAAGATAAACAGGTTTTTTATCCACATCAGAAGAGCAGAACCTTTGAAAGGGTGAAGAACCCTTTCATTGAAAATTGCTGGGAAAAAATATTTAGAAACAAAGTTACTCATAAGTGATATTTAATTTTATTCTTTCAGGATTCAATATACAAAAAAAGACTATTCAAGAGGCAATTAAACAATAAATCATATGAGGATGAAGCAGTTACAACTTAATTTAACCAGAAAAAAAATGTTAAATGATACAAAATTAACCTAGCCACTTACATCCTGTTTCTGAATTCATGATTCTCTAAAACTGCAGCTGTTCCAGTAGTGATTAGCTGAAATAAATAAAAGAGATTGTCCACTTTAAATATGTACAATATCTATTTCTCACTGCTTCATCTGAATTTTTATTAACTGACACTGGTTATTAAAGTCTTATATAAAACAGACTTAAATTCAACTGCAGTGTTGTTCTCCATTTGGAATGAGTCTTTAATTTCTTTTCAGCTATGAGTATTCCTAGATGCAGCAGTATGAAACTTTGATTTCATGAAATGACAGAATTATTTCATTCCATTTTGCAATGAAACCTCCAAATATTAAAGATCTCAGAATCAAATGTTAAAAACAAGTTATATTTCCTATTGATTAAACATTGAATGTAAACAACGTTGAAACATTTTCTTTCATTTTTGAAGCTTTTCTTTTTCAGGCACAAAGTTATGTGCCTCAATCCAGTTGAAAGAGGATATTTTCTTTGCCTATTCTATTTCTTGTTGCTAATAGAAAATATTGTATTTAGAATTAAATTTCTGATAATATCTTTTCTCTCTATTTCTCTTATTTTTCATTCCTGTCTAAATACAGTGAAACCAAAGTCTGCCATCCTTTGCCACCCCACACATCAGGAAAGCATTACTTCAGTCTGTCATGTCACAAGAGTGTGAGAACAGGGATGTGCAGGGTAAATAGGCATGTCTATTTGAGCAAAGGTGGCAAGGGATAATAGAGTTAGGAGCCAAGGCTGCAGACTAAACGAAGATGCAGCTTGCTTAGCAAATAAGGCACAGAGATAGTTTCAGCTTATTTAAAAACTTGTCCAATAGCCTCTGCACAAATACTTAGGGATCATAAGTTTCTGTTCTAGTCAAGTCTTCTTTCTCCTACAGCAGCTGATCACTGACTGTCTTGGGAATTATTTCCTGATTGCTCTGGAAAAGATCATTCCACAGTTAAGCAATAGCTCACAACAATGTTAACTTGAGAAAACTGGTATGCAGGACTTAGAAAATCTTTGATGGAACTATGAAATTCCAGGAGATAAATTAAAGCACGGGGAAAATCTATGTGAGTTGAAAAAAAAAGGCAGTTCATACTGATGCATAAGTCAGTAACTTTCCTTGTAATATAATCCGATATTCTAGACAAAGGGAAAGCACTGAAACCAATAGTTAGGTTTTTCTTAAATCTGGCTAAAGAATTAAATATCTAATTAGAATTCTCAGACAATGCTATCTTAATTGACTAATACATCATTCTGTTAACACTAATGGTAAATTAAATATGCTTGATCGATATTCAAACAATGAATTCTGGTTAATTGATGTTGATCTTAATGGGCATTACTTTAAAATATTAGCTGATGTACATCCACAGCTGTAGGGATTATATATTACAATATTAATTTTCAGGATATCATTTGCAAGAAACATTAGTGAGTAGTTAGTGAGCTTTCCTTATATATGAAGAAGAATTGCAACCAGTCATCTCAGAAAATAAAATTAAATTATCCCCTTACAAATAATATATTATTTTCCTCATTATATTGTTTTTCCTTTTCCTTTAAAGTGACTACTCTGAAAAACTAAAGACTTTTAAATCATAATTTACAAACTCTGGTGAATTATGGTCACATGTAAAATGAATTAAATAGATTAATGAAAAAAAACAGTTATAGAAAAATGCAAGTAAGTGCAGACAAATAAAGCTGTAGACTAAGGAGCTGAGATCAGATATCCAACTGCTGGATTCTGAAGGCTCCTAATGCCTTCTGGAATGGAATTTAGAGTGATTCAGATTGGAATTTCCAAAAGAGAATAGCCACAATTAATATCTAATTTTCTAGCAGCTTGAGAAGAATCAGCTTGAAGGCAAACAATATTCAGTGGATGATTTCTATCACTTTCTGAATTCCCTATCACTAGTTATTTCCTTGTTAGGAAAGACAAAAATATAATTGATTTCTAGTTTAAATTTTGGTCTTGTTTCATGATAGATGACTAACAGAATCATGACCTGAAAAGTCATATTACATTTATTTGTACCTTATTATTTAGATTTGTATAGCAGGTAAATTCTAGGAGTTCACCATTATTTTAATTAATGTTTTAATCAAGTTTAAGATCTTACATTCTTGTAAAGATTATTTTATTGTATATATACATATATATCGATATGTTAAGACTCATTTATTTGATGAAAAAATAATGTCTAGTGTTTCAGGGGACATTTCAAAAAGCTTCACAAAATAAAGGATAATCCTAACAAAAATGAAAATTAGGAGCACTCTTCAATTTGCAAAGCTTGTGTTTCTACTAGGAAATGAGTGAGCAGAAAACAACTGCATGATCATTGAACCTGGAGTCAGTTGGCAAGAATTTGGTTAAATTAACCCCACTTTGTCCAGAGGATAAATCCATATTTGGGAATACAATGATCTAAAACAGCTGAAATTAAGAAAAGTCTTGCTAGCATAAACAAAAGGAGACATTAGCAGAACCTCATTTGATACACTGAGAATAAAATTCACATTAGAGTTCACTAGTTTTGATTTTCCCCTGAAACACTGAAATATACAACTGAAGTTAAATGGAAGTCTTTAAAGAAATCCCACATTGCAGCTCAGCAGTTATAAGTACCTCTTATGGTAAAAAAAGGCATTATCTTGACTTCTTAATTTTCCTTGCTATCACCTCTTATCACAGCAACTTCAAACTAGCAGTAAGCCACGAGGCAGTGACACGGAAGACCAAGGCCTGGCCTCCCATTTTGCCATGAATTTTAAATGTCATCTTTGGCAACTCAATTTGACTTCGTCCAAATTCACAAAGTCAACTATGCATGAAAATTTCAGTTGATTGCAGTGAGAAATAGGAGTCTAAATATTTCTCTAGATTTGAGGTTACTGCATCCAAATCTGGGGTCTCCAGCATGGGAAGGACATGGACCTGTTAGAGTCAGTGTAGGGTATGGCCACTAAGATTATCACAGGGTTAGAACACCTCTCCTATGACGCTGAAAGAGCTGGAGTTCTTCATCCCAGAAAAGAGAAGACTTTGGGGTGACGTCTTTTCAGCCTTCCAGTACCTAAGTGGGGCCTGCAAGCAAGGCAGAGATGAGCTTTTTACAAAGGCATATAGTGATAGGATAAGGGAGAATAGCTTCAAACTGAGTCTAGGTTTCAATTTAATATTAGCAAGAAATTTTTTTACTATGAGGGTGGTGAGACATTTGGACAGGTTGCCAAGAGAAGTTGTGGATGTCCCATCCCTGGAAGTGTTCAAGGCCAGGTTTGATGAAGCTCTGAGGCACCTGATCTAGTGCAATTTTTCTCTGCCCATAGCAGCAGGGTTGGAGCTAGATGATCACTAAGATCCTTTCCAAACCAAACCATTCTATGATTATATGATCTGACACTCCAGTATTGCTGTTGTGCCTGTAGTCAATGCAGCTCAAATCTGAACTCATATCAATCTTTATAATATTCACATTGCATTTGTTTAGGCTCTCAACTGCTGACCCATCAGCTGACTTTACAATCATATAAAAATTTGAGCTCTAAAGTAGTTTAGAGAGTTGTGACTTTTGTCCTGTGACACTTAACCTGTGTAGTTATTAAGAATAGGGGTGAGCTATGTGCACCAAAAGTGAATTCATCTCCAATCATTTGAATACTCTGTCAGTCAAAGATGTTGTATACCTTCTCTTCTCTATTTTCACGGGATTTATGCCCTGCTTTGTTGTTAAGCCCTATTCATTTGGGTTTGTTTTGTTCTGAGGTTTTTTTATGAAGTAGAGTTGATGACCTATTGACCATAATTCACTGAAATAAATTTCTAGATAGCCCCCTAATGAATTTGAATTCTACCTGTGTGAAAACTCTTTATATTATCAAAGATGTCTCTGACACCTAATACCCAGAAAATTACTACCTGTGAGCATCATGTTGCTTTATTAGTATAATCTTATATTGTTGGCCAAAGGAAACAAGAGAGGAGAGCCATTTTAATGGATGCATAGAGGCCACTTTTAGTACAGGTCATAAAAATCAGCTCTTGATAAATGAAGCTCTGAACTCACTGTTATTCATCAGATACCTGGGAGAGAATAAACATACATCACTTGTGTTAGTTCCACTGAACACACAGGTAGGTGCAGCTCTGCACCTACATTAGAAGAGCAACTGAGCTTTTCATGGGTATAAATGATGTAAAAAACCTAAGGACTATAAGGCAGGTATAGTCATCTCATGGTGCCAGCCTCAGAAATCCAAATCTCAGCTGACCAATGCTACCAAAGTTTGTTCAAGCTCTCAGCGAGTTTGAACACATCAGAACACATGCACATATGGGCATAAATATACCCCCTATCTTGTTGGGCCTGAGAAGAGAAAAGGTTGCTAGAATAATAGTAGCTGCAAGTATCTGAGACAGATGGTATCTCAGGACAGCTAAAGCAACTATCAGAAGAAACGTAACAGAGCATCAGCTCTAAATACACTCTGCAAAGTAATGAATGCTGTTGCAGAGATGAAGCTAATTAGAAGGGATTCAAAACCAGCTATATCTTGGTTTGTGCCCAGCAATATGCTAAATATGGACACTGCCACACCAGCTGAAGCAGAAAATGTCTGCAGTAAAGGCTCTCAGGTCAATGGTTTGCAGGGGAATTGCACTAACACAACAAAAAATAAACTAGTACACACGATATGCATGCAATAAAAAAAGTTAAATGTAGCAAAAGACCTTCTGAGAAAACTCTTTTCTGTGATTTTATTTTTTGGATTAAAACATTAACAAATCTTTCAAATTGCACAGGTAAATTATCATAAAGAAAATCACATCATTTTTTACCATTCATGGCTGACTTGACCTGACCTACTCACCAATGATCCTTCATTTTAAGATCAAAAGAGCTGAAAATACTAAAGAATCCAAGACTCTGATTTCAGAGTCTCAAAAATACAACTATTTAGATGGATTTTTTATACTAGAATAATCTCTGAATTGGTCTTAGAGATATGTGCATTAAAGTGTTGTGATATATTTCGTGGAAGAAAGAGACAGCATAAAGTGCTTACCTGGCATTTCTCAGTGAACTTTTCCATCAGATACCATAAGTATTATATTCTTCAGAAAGAAAGAAAGCTAGTTTATTTCAATTTTTTTTCTGCCTTTCTTTGTGATGTTGTATAAGCCATATGCCAGAAGGGAAAGAAAAACAAGAGAGAAAGAGAGTAGCCTGTAAAGTGGGAAAAGTGGGACAAGTGTAGAAAGAATAGGAATGTAAGATGTTTTGTGACATGCAAAGAAACTTTGTTAAAGAAATCTTAAGGTTTCAGTGCTCCAGTGTAGGAATCCCCTGGTCCCCTCTGAGCAGAGCAGGGAAATCCTACATGGACAAAGATAAAAGACAAAAGGTGCTTTTCTCCTCAGGACTAAATCCTGATTATTGTTAGAAGCCACCTCGGATCCAGGTGACGCCTCAGGGGGTAACCGGCAGTTGACACTATATTAATTCAAAAGAAAAGACTCCATCCTAGCACAATTTGGCTTTTTTTTTATCAAAATGACATCACACTGCTTTTCAGTTGCACAATCTGAAGAAATAAAAAAGTCTGATATTGACCTATTTCTGATTTGATATTGGCCTTAACTTCAACATCTAAAGTTTATTCATCTCATTAAGGATAGATATTTAGATATATCTGTAGGCACAAGGAAAAACTTACAGTGTCCCCACTGGATATGACGACTTGTCTTTTGGACAGATCTTTTTCAATTGAGTATAAAAACAGCTGTGGTAACTGGCATAGTTAAGACTCCTAGCTATAGTTAAGAGAAGTGAATTTTTTGTTTGGCATTTGCTTTATGTGCACATCGGACTGCATTTCTCCAGCACTGTTGAGTAGCTCTGCTTACACACTGCAGTCATGGCTTGTACTAGCAGTTAACCACACCATTCACACACAACACGGAGATCCAAGGGAGATGGTTTTTCTTAGCTTTGCTTGGTCACATCTGTAGGCAAGTATATTATTATTTATCAAAAAAAGTTTTTAAAACATAAATAATCATACTGAACTTGACACAGAATTTCCCCTGCATCTCTGATTTGTTTTTCTTACTGTGTCTTCCATGTGGTGAACCCACCAACAATAAAGTAGTGTCTGTACATTATTTTGCAAATGTGAAATATTTGTTATCCTTGAAATAAAGCTTAAAGAAAAAACAATAAACAAGATCTTTCCCTCAAAACTATATGAAAGGAAAAAAGTACAAAGCATATGAAAGAAAATTTAAAACCCCTTAAACTGGAATGTCTTATTAACCAATTGCCCTTTTTTATTTGGAATGGAATTGAGTGAAGAAAAAATATTCAGAAGGAAAAAAAAATGCTGATGATATTACAATCAATAATAGCTTTTCCTGCTATCAACAGAGCTGTACTTAAATTAAGAAAAAAAACATGAAAAGGAAAAAGTAAAAGCAAAAATGCAATAGAGCTAAAGAACTCAGACTCTTGTCTGTTTGAATCAAAAACTTCACACTTGCAGCAGAAAGATTCATTTCTAAACAATTTGAGTTGCCTTAAGAACTCAGGAGTCCCTTATTCATAAGCACAAATTTGCTTCATTTGGTTTGCTGCCTTCTTAGGAGTTGATAAAAACTTTATTAATCAAATTGAGCATCTCACAAAATCCAGCCCTTCAAACACTTTTGAACTTTAAGCTCAGCTTCAAATACTGCTGTCAGGCCTTATCACAGATCATTTTTATTACTCATTATATATATTATAAGATTAACCCTTAGCATTAGTTACAGTGCACAAACATTGAAAAGCACATAATATCTCTCAGAAAAAAAATCAGCAAAGACTCAGTCTGAAGATGGATGTATGAAAAATAAGCAGACAAAAAGCAGAGGTATGTGTTTTATCATTTTAATATATTTTTACAGGTAAACTTGTTTGGTATAGAGGGGTTTGTGTTTTCTCTTCTCTTCTCTTCTCTTCTCTTCTCTTCTCTTCTCTTCTCTTCTCTTCTCTTCTCCTCTTCTCTTCTCTTTTCTCTTCTCTTCTTTCTTTTCTTTTCAAAGCAAGAGCCTATGGTATATCATTCTATATATGTTACCCTTTAGCCTTTCCTTTAATCAAATAGGGCAATAGATGTTGGGTCTGAAACAACTTAATGATATTGAAAATATTTATGGTTTTATACTGGTATTATGAAAGAGTGGTTCTCTAAGCAATTAAATAGAGCAAAACTAGTCCTATTTCACTTCTTTTTCTTTCCAAGTTTCCCCACACTCTGCCTCAAAAAAATATATTACAGATAGGCCAGACTAAGCAAGTGATGGATCTTTTAATTTTAGCATAATTTTGTTACATAGAGTCTGACTGCAAAGTTCAAAACTGGATGGTCATACAGGATATGCTCCTGCTATCTCTTTGTCCTACTCTTTCAATCATTTAACCTCAATTTCAAGCAATTGCTCTTCATCTTACAAAAGCCCTTTCAATATTGTCTCTCATTTTTCTTTGCAGAAAGTATATTTCCTTAACATTTTCCCCTTGGTGCCTGCTAAAAAGTTTCCAAAAATATTCTATCTAATGTCTAATAAGCTTGGAATGACATGAAACTTGTAAGCTCTACCTCTCTCTCTCTATTTCAAGGTATTCTTTGAAGAATTCTTGAGAATTAAAGAGCATTTTTTCTTAAAAAAAATCTGATTAAAATATTTATTCTTTTGGAATGAAATTCATCTTTTGAAAGTGCTGTTTATAAGAAATGTGGCTGATAGAACAGGTTGAATCCCAGATAAATCTTTTCATGTTTTCTCATATATGAATTACTGATGATTGAGTCCAAGCGTGGAGTTGTCTACAAAGACTGTAATAGGAGCAATCAATCTACAGTCTCACCATGAAGGCAACCTGGCATCATTCATGGCTGCTGCGTGAGTAACCATGCAAATTGTATGCCTCCCCTCTTTATTATCATTCTCTTTAGATTTCCCCCATCTTGAAAAAAATACACAAAATTTTGCCAGTGGGCTTAGAACCACTGAATTAATATGAATTGAGCAAATTGTCTAGAAGTGACCAAAATTGACCAGTGCTTCATGAATTTCTCTCTTTGATTATTTTTTGGAAAGGAACCAGAAAAAAAAAGGTAGTGTAGTGTACAAAGTAATTAAAATGGAATCACTATTCATTAAATAAATTAAACTTGCGCTTGAGACGGAGATAGTGCCACAGACAGGATGTTTACCTAATGAGTCAAATCCTGTGTGCTTAATTCTGCATTGTAGTTGCACTTTGGTATTTCTGAAGTAGCCCCATTGAATTTCTGAGTTTATTCTGAGTTTCCTATAATGTATGTGGGGACTCGAGCTGTTCAGGACTGAAGGTCAGGCTCCCAAGCCTCCACACATTTGCAAGGTCTCCATGTACTGGCAAGGCTGTACTGTTTCTTGGGCAGGCTTGCCTGGATCCTAGGTGATCTGACTCTCCACATAACTCTCTTATTTGCCAGTTGGTCCAGCATGAGGTTTGCTGGTGAATTACACACAGATACTCCCATGCACACTGGCTTTGAGGAAGATGCAAAGACTTTGGTAACCTCTGGCAGCCACCACCAGCTACACACACTGTGACCCACAGTTCTGCTCCAGCTGCTGCTGCTGAGCCTCCCCCTCACTTTGTTCACCCCAATTTAATTTCCCCAGTAGTTACACCAGTCACACCCAAGTGGCTGGGGCTGAGACCACTGGGGCTCCACTAGCTTCAGTAGCTGGCACCTCTGGCAACAGGGCACCTTAGTCTGACTCCCGCTGCTGGCACCAATCTACTCACACAGGTCTCACCGGCAGCTGGCAATCAGCCCTCACAGCCTTGATACAGGACATGGAGAGTGAGATTATGCAGAGGTTTTTAAGAAATTATTTAATGTGAAAACAGGACAGACTGTGGTGAACTGACACCAGGCTTTGTCAGAGAAGTGTACTGGCCAGCCCTAGTTTAGACACACCCAGACCCTTTTATATGCCTTTCTGCTAAATTTCCACTTTGTTTCACCCCATCCCTTCCCCTTAAGTGTTCTTTCAGAAGTTTTACATTGTCCCACAAGCTGCTTTTGGCTATCTCAAATCGTCATGTTCCTCATGTTTCTCCCTTCATATTAGTATAAATTTCAGGTTGTTCCTCTTCAATTCTGTGCCTGCAGTTTCTTGGTGTCCCAACAGTTACCCACTTACCAGTTCTCCCTTTACTTTTGATCCCTCTTTACATTGAAACGTTTCCTGACTACATGCCCTTAACAACAAGATGCTCTCAGCCTACATATATTCTTACCAAGTGGAATGAGCCAGATCAAGAAAATAGACCCATTGAGTTTCTGAGTTTATTCTGAGTTTCCCATAGGCAGCCTATGAAATTCCAAGGGCCAGTTGGTTATTCTAAAAGAAAGGATATCTATTCTAAAAGAAAGAATTCAATATCAAGAAAGCACGATACTGAGAACACCAAATTTTCCATTTCTTAATCTCAGCTATCATGAAAAGTAAACAAAATATTTATTATGTTGATGATGTAACAAGTAGTTTTATGACATAAGAAACTTCTGGACAATTCTTCAAGTACAGTTTCATATAAACCAAAAACTCCCTGCTAAGCATAAGGACACTGTACAGGGCTGAAATAAACCATTATTCTGTCATATTTGATACAGCCCTACGTTTATGTGGTGATGTTCTTGTTTTTAAGGTGAATAAATGCCCCATGCTATGCAGTAATGCATAATTGATAAGTACATGTAAATATTTATAGCAGAAACAAGTGGGCTCTTCCCTACAGGGGATTTTTTTTGTCTATACCTTATGAGGTAAAGAAATATTAAATCTCTGTACGAATAAATATCTAAAAACAGCTTCATACTTAAAGAAGAACAACTGAAGCAATACAAACTTTTAACTTAAGGGCCATATCAAACATAATTTGTGTCAGAGACTAAAATTCTCTTTAAAAAAATCTTATTTGAATAGTTGTGCTACTTTTTATTTCACATACATAGATAAGGGACAGAACAGGAAAAAAATTAATTAAACAATAATAAACACAGACAACGTTCTTGAACACAAGCAATTTTTTTATTACATAGCAGAGTGGTTCCATTCTGTGTGGAGTCTAAAATATTTCTTTTAATGTAAATGGAAATGAGATATCAATGTGGTTAGGATTTCCTAATGTTTGTTCTTCAATTTTTATTTCATTATATACTGGTAATTCTTTTTAAGAAGTGTTTATAAATTTCAAATAAGAGTCCATGGTTGCCCAAAATCAAGCTCACAACGTATATTCATTTAAATGTGTGCAAGACTCAGTTTATCAGATATTTGTGTGCATCTCAGGCCTATATTTACAGTTAATAACATTTGCTTTTTTAGTGAAAAGGAGGTTCAGATGCAGGTAGAACTCCTCAGAAAAAGCTTTAAGACAGAAGAAGTACAACAACTGTAGGCAGTCTGTTGTTTTATAAATGTTATAAAAATGCATGCTCTGATTAATCTGTCCACTGTAAGTTGTTTCCTTTATGATCCCTTGTCTTCTACAACTTCCTCAGGCTTGATTAGGCTCAGATTAACCCACTGAAGCAGCATCACAGGTCATCAGTCCAGAGACAGCCCAGAAGATATTGCAAAGAGAAAAGGATCTTGCATTTACAAGAGGAGAGATGCAGGACAGACTCAGCATGCTGTGCCTCTGGAACTGCAGAAAATAAACATGGAGAGATTTGTAGAGCAGAGAAAAGGTTGATATCATGGTGCCCTGGGAACCATGGTCCTGCCATCAAAAGTGAAACAAAACACACAAGCAAAGAGGAAACTACAGCACAAGATGAGTAACCCTGAAGCAGGGCATTTGGCCTTGCATCCCAAGTGCTATTGTCTCAATACTCTGAGACAACATCTTGGAGGACAAAAGACCATCTCTATTGTGGGTAGCCAGAGTCATGCTAAAAAGGAAGAGCTACTCCTTGCCATAGGAAAAAGTTAAGTGAATCATTTAGAGTGGAAAATGAGAGATAAACTTGCTACAGAGGTCTACACCAGCCTCCTTATAATGAAGCAAAGGAAGTAGTATATGGAGATAAGAAAGCAGGTGTAGATAAATGATCCAAAATTCCATTTCTCTAAAATCTAATCCAAAAATTTCATAATTTTCTTACAGCAAAGATTTTTCATGCTGGTATAGTTTGTGTCAGATGGAACTGAATTGCCAGGCTGCCCTGAAGTTATTTTCAGACAAACCAGCACTTGCAGAAACAGTAGTACTGATAACTTCACAAACTAAGTTTGACTTGTTTTATAGCCCAGTTTGGCAGCTTTGAATGTGAAAGCAGTCATTCATGAGTTAGCATTTTGAGGGTATGTCTCTCTGATGTAGTCAGTACTGAGTAAAACTGATAACCAGGGCATGTACAGTCATGAGAGGTTACAAACATCAGCCTGGGAAAAGTGCCATGCTAACATTTGTCCTCTGATGCAGCACTGGAGTTGGGCTCTTTCCAACAATTTTTACTGAACTGTGTCATAGACATGCAATGGCCCATCTGTAACACAAAAAATTGGTGTAAAATCCATTTTGTAATTTTTTATATGTTGTTGCTGTTGTTTGCTGCTTTTCCTCCATTTACCAATATTGTAGTCAGATTATTTCTTGACAATGTCAGTTCTCACTTCTTGAAACAGCAATTAACGAACCTTCTGTTTGCTCAGGACTGTTAGATAGACTGTTAAGACACTGTTAGATAAAGAGAAGCTAAACTTTTTATTTAAAAACAAGTCTAATGATTTTAGGTTGATTTCATAATTTTTAAGGTGTTTAGATTTAAATGCCTACCTATATTTAACAATATTGTTCCTATCTAGGTTATCAGACAAATTCTGTGTTTCAAAGTTTAATTCCTGTGTTAATATGTAGTCATTTATTGCTGTTGTTATTGTTACTGAAATGTGCTTATTTTTTTTTCTAAATCCTGGTGTCATACTATTATTTATACAGTTAAATCTGTAGAGAAAAACTGAAGAGCTAGTATTGACAAAGTTTTTAAAGAACCTAATGTTATTGAAGGTCAGTCTAGTCATTTTGATCATGAAGTTCAGAATTATGCCCTCAGAGAACCCCTAGAGAATATGGATAGTTAAGGAAAAAGTCACAAAGAATTAATCAGAGAAGCAAAAGTAAAAACCTGAAGTTAAGGAAGCGTGGAAAGGCTAAGCCTAGAGACAAATGAAAAAGGAATGGGAGGAAGCAAGCCTACAGTGAAAAGAAAAACAAAATCAAAACCAGAAAATAATGATGTAGAAAATAACATATTAAGCATGTTGCTGCCATACTGCACAAACTGTAGTATGTCTCTTTCAAAAGATTCCCTCATACTTTCTTGAAGCTTATGGTGAAACATTTTAGGGTTTCTCAGTTAAGAAAACACCACTTGTGCATTTACAGGTTAAGCTGAATCCTATTTGCAATTCACTCAAGAAATCAGCCTTCAAAAATTTATTGTACCATCTACAAAATAACAGCATGTACAAATGGAAATTATCTGAATTTTCTTCTTTGTGAACTAGAGGTACTAAAAACAGGAACGAGAAACCAGAAAAAAAAATAAAAGGATTTTGAATGGGTTTTTACACAATTTAATTTTCATTGATATTACTTAAACTTTCTCTTTTACTTTTCATCTGTGCTCTAAATTTAATAATAATGTTCCTTTAAACTCTAAATTCTCTGGGGTTGTGACTACTGCCATTGGATACTAATGTCTGTAGTGGTGATGGTAATGGTAATAATAGTACGTAAATATTTTTACAACATAGATTCAAATCCAGAACCAATTTTAACATCTTTTGCCTTCAGATATTTGAAAATACCAAATTTAACAAAGTGAAAATAATTAGTAGTCATTTCAAGAGCTGATACCACTTTGTTCTCTTTCTTCAGAAGCCAATACTGATTGCTTTTCCAGTTTGTCATCATGAAATATAAAACATACAGTTTAATAACACTGCCAAACCTAAGCACTGGGGGGAAATTAAAAAAAAAAAAAGAAGGAAAAAAAAAAAAGCCCTAACACTGACCTAAAATGGTGGGATACCTAGATCTATTTTTATATTTCTCTTCTTTTATTATGTTTCTTATCAAGTGTTGTCACATCCACATCACACAGAAAGATCATGATTTTTTTTTTTTTTTTTCTTACTGGAGAGAGATGGAATTGTCATCACAAAGTTCATGCAGATAGGAGGCTACAGAAAAACATAACAATTACTGAGAAAATTGACAATATGGGATGTTAAACTAGTGGATCTGTTGGACAGCTAGAAGCATTTAGGGTTTTGTAGCTATAATCTAAAATTATTTGTCTGTGGGAGAATCACAAGGGAAGGATTCAGAGATGTCATGGTGCTCTCACCTCACCCAGAAACCTGGTGCTGGCTGCAGTCTTTGCACATGCCACGTGCCCTTCAAAGGCTGGTGGCCAAACCACAGCAAGCTCCTGCCCTGCTTTCAGAGCTGCAAGAGTGAATATTGCTCCCTGATTCAAGCACGTTATTTCTTTGGCATTTAGCACAAACTGAACCATATTAGCCTGGGCAGAGGAAACCAGTTCAGCACAGCCTATTCTTGTCAGATAAACAGAGGCTGTTTCTCAAACTGCTCCATGCCCTGAAATACTGTCACACCAACCTGCTTCCAAATAAATACTTTCTGATTGACAGCAGCTCTTCTGCTGAACTGTTAGAGTTGGAGTTTCTGCCCTTTTTTCCACCTTCCTTCTCCTGACCTATCTGTCCACCCATGCCTTGCCCATATATCACCCATATACCATACACAGCTGTGATCCTCTCGTGCTGTATCTTGTCTGATCTTTGTGCTGCATCTTCTCTAATTCCACAACTGCTTCTGTTCTGATCTTTCTACTCATTCACTAATTTCCCAGAAAGGTGACCCGTATGATATTTTCAATGAGTTTTTTTACCTCATAATTTCAATGAGGTTTTTTACCTCATTGAATCCATTCTATGTCAAGAATATGCATAATGCTGGTAAACACACACAGAACAGGTGAGACATGCCAGTTCTAAAGGTAGCTATTTGTAATACTCAGAAAAAAATTATCTAAGTGATCCTTGTGATAAATGTGTGCTCCTCTGTAATGTTCTGCCTGGTAGATGCAGGAAGAAACAGTGCTCCATATCACAGTGTCTCATATATAATCCCTTGACAGTAACAAGCTGTAAACTCAAAAAGGTAAATTTCCTTCCTTACCAGTAATATGCACCAAGTCTCATGGCTTTTACTCTTCCATTTAATTTGTTTTTATAAACTAGTGTTCAGGTATATTTGTATTCTTTAGTGGAAGATTAGTTTGAAAGCTGGGCTCATCAGCAGGACCAAAGAAGTAATTTACGTGCCTAGGGCTAGGGAGCCTGGAAGGCAGGTACATGAAATCAGTGATTCATGGGAACCAGAGATCCTGGGTATGTCATTGCAAAGCCAGGCTGACAAGAAGATTCAAAAGATGAACTTTCAATGGATAGAGAGTCACATCGATGTACATCATTGCACATCATAATTTGATAAAGGTTAATCCTAAGAGGTCTCACATGATTGGAAACACATGCAGACATTGCCTAAGTAAAAATGTGTTCTAATGCCTTCAATTGCAGACTTAGGCACTGGACCTAAAAGGTCTCTGTCATTGTAATGGTTGCCCTACAGGTGGCAAAGAATAATAATAAGAAAAATATTAAGGGGGCATGATATAGTCTGAAAGAAATAAAGCAGAAAACTTGCACCTGAGCAACTGAATAATATAACTTTGAAAGGTTTCAATGTGGGACTTGTAAAAGGACTTGGAGCTGGAAATCCTTTTTATAGCTGCTGCCATTTGGCTCAATTAATAGCTAGGATGAAAACTGGGGGCTCAAGGGACCACAAAGAAAATGTGGATAAAATGTTTTATTGATCTGACAATGCTTCTCACGAAGAAGAATTTAATGCATTGATATACCCATAAGAAAAGGATATTGTTTTTTTGAAGCTGCACTGCACCTGACAAGATGACAATTTAAGAAACAGCAGCAATAATTAACATTTCTTTAAGCCACTTTTCAATATGCATCCTCCATGTGAAATCATGTGAATGAAATAGATTTTTATGAACTGTATAAAACCATGCAGAACTGTACAATTATGGTCATGTGCTCCATAGATGGCAATTCCCATCTCAAGTGCTCTCCTCTATTTCTGGTTTTAATTATTTTTCAAGAACAGAGAGGATACAGGGGAATCAGCAAAGCTGGCATTTATACTTATGCTCACACTTCTTTCTAAAAGCAAGACTAGACCAACAGAGACCTGAAAATCATATTTAAGTCAAGAGAGAATAAAATACTCCTTTCTCGTTATTTCTTCTGAAAAGAATTTCTTCTGAAGTGATGATGAGGCTGTTAGAATGAATTCATTCAAGCTGGAGAACAGCAGATTTCCTATCAGCACTTATATCCTGCTTAATTTTACTTTAACTACTAAATCTGGAGTGGTGAGGTCTACTTCTGAAATGGTAAAAAAGATTAAAAAGCAGAGTTGTTTTTCTCTGATGAAAGTCAAGCAGCATTCAGTGGCAAATTGATTCCTGCTCAGAGAGAAGGACGGTGTCAAAGTAGGTCTACACCAAGCTGACATAATGTGGTGTTTCTACCGTTTTTAGATGAATGCCGCTCACCTCCCATGATGTACCTTTACCTGTACCTAAAGGCACAGACTATTCTTCCTGCATATGAATATTTGCTTTCATTTGCAATTGGATATAAAAATCACACTGAATCACAAAGATCAAATGCTCTTTTCACTGTGTCCTGTGACTGCACATTTGAACTACTGAGCAGGGCTGGGCTGGGCTGGGCTGGGCTGTCCCAGGTCCAGAACTGCTCCTGCTCTCTCCATGAAGGATGGTGTCTTCATCTGTTTGGTTTTTGGCTGCAGAGGGACTCCATTAATATTAGGGTGCCTGAAATATAGAAGCATGGCTTCAAAACACAGATTGCAGTACAGTAACCTTTGGTGGCTATGTCTGCCAGATTGAGGAAGAGGGAAGTAGAGAGAAGCTAAAGAATCTGCCTGGTCCTTGTGCTTCCTGCAGGAGAGCAAAACCCTAAATGCACTGTCTGTGCCAATGAAACCTTGAGGTTTCTAGTATCTATAGTGAGACAATGCATTTAATAAAAGCAAATTGGGAGGTAAGGCTGTACTTTCCAATACCTGGCAGGGTAGGGGTGTGTTGTATATATCCATTCATACTGAGACTTGTAGGTTTTTCAACAGAAAATTCTCCACTCAGTATTGGCTCTTTGAGCTGCCAATGCACAGCCTGTCCCATAATGTGCATGTTTCTGATATGCAGGAAGGTGGAAAAGAGTTTTCTGTGAGCTGTTATTAAGTTTACAATTGTTGTTTAAAAAACAGTCTGAGGACATTTCTAAGCAAAAAAGTACATCCCATGCATTTGAAAAACTACTTTGAAGTTCTTCTCTATCCCAGTACTTTCTTGTAAACAAAACCACTCGCACAACACTGAATTAGTTTTTACAAGTTTCAGTGTCATTTTCATTTTATATAAGATGCTTCTCATGGGGACATCTTTAAAACCACTCTATCAATCTCTGTCAGTTTCTCAGAGCAGTCATTAGTGAAATGTCACCTTCTAAGTTCCTCACGCTGGGAGTTTAGACAGCTTCAGCTTTGAAGAAATAAAAACTTAAGATAACATAATTGGTACACTTAGTTAAATTCACTTAAAGGTAGAATCATGACAGAAAAGAAACTAATAAGTATGTTAAATTACTGTAACTATGGGGATGAGGGTGGAATTGCTTTGGTTTCTTTGAACAACTTCAATATTTCACAATTTCATTTTCCCAATGGCCACCTTTAAAGTTCTGCTGAATTTTAAGTAAATAGTCTCACATTATGCAGTGTCTGAGGTCTCTGTTCTCCCTGTAAGGCATATAGTTATAATTAGCTAAGAGATGCTGGTGTAAGGTTCCTATGAAAAATAATATGCCTCAGAATGGAGTATTTTCTGGTGGAAACATAATTAGGAGGTTTTGAGCAAGAAGGTGTCTAGAGGAGAACATCATCATATAGAGAGTCTGTATGTTCAACAAAAAATACCGGATATTTCTGAGGCACAGAGCCTGGAAACCAGAATCAAGTGGATATTATGACAAATTAGTAACATTTAACTGATTTCCATGCTCCCTTATAGCCCTTGGATTCTCTAGTCACCCATGGAAAATATGAAAATTATACCCAGCTAATCTAGCATAGAGTCAGACAGCTGAGGAATCTTTTGACAGTGTAGCCAGGGCCTGTAACGTGCTGAATCAGCTGTTGAGCATGTGTCTGACACATTCTTTATCCTACAAAAGGCAGAAATACTGCCTCACCTTCCCTTGTGTCTGAAGACAAAGAAAACCAACACAAAAGTATTGCTTCTTATGGCTGGGCACCGTAAAAGCACCTGGGCCGAGCTCTCTTGTGTCTCTGGAGCGCTCTGGAGCACAGCCTTGGGCATCAACACCTTTGTGAGCATATGCATCCATTCCTGGATATTACAGATGTTTAGAGCAAAGCACTGTGCCTGCCACAAGGAGTGGCTTCCAGGTGAAGTCCAGGGGAACTGCCTGGTCTTTCATGTCACAGCTTTGCACTTAAGAGGGTAAAGCTCATTCTGCTATGTGTCTATGTGATTTTGGGAATCTGACTGATGGAATAGTCAGTAATGAGAGGTATGGAAGAAGATGAAGATTAAAAGACAGCACCTCTGTATTCAACAGTAGCAAAATTAATGAAATAAATGTTTTAGATTTAATCTTCCAAGTCTCTGATTTTATAGAATGCTTTCTTTTCTATGTAACTGAGCTTTCAGGAATTAACTTCTCCAATTTAATTTTGTCATATATTTTTACCTCTTCTGTTTCTTCTTAAACTGAAATATTTTGATGCAGCTGATTAAGTCATCAACTTTGTCTGCTAGCTACTGGGAAGAGCTCTTGTACAGGATTTAAAAATAGATATGATGACACCTAGTGGTAGTAGAAAATGCTTATTCTTAAAATAAAGACAAAACGCAATGTAGTTTAATATCCACATATAAAGCACTGTGTGGCTGCCTCTAGTTATTCTTCACTCATTATAACAGAAAAAAGTGCAGAGGTGTTTTCAAGTTGTCTTTCTACATTTTCATTTTATTGGGGAGAAAACAATAAATAAAACATCATTCTTAGTAAAGAAAATAAAATGCTTTGATTGAGATTCCCATTTGCTTTCAGGTCACAATGACGTTTCAAAAAAATGTTCCAAACAAAAACAGTTATCACCATATGTAGCTTTATCTCTCTGATGAGATAGCAAGGCTTAACTGTCTTTCTTTCCTAAGAAAGTTAGTTCCACAGTGATAAATAAAGATTACAGAACTTCCTCCTCTCTGATAAGTTACATTACAGAAGACAAAAAGACTTAGCAAGGGATTCCAAAGTTCTCTTTTATTTTTGTAACTTTAACTTTGAATATGATCAGACTACTAGTTGCTTACAGTGCCTGCATAAACATGCACTTAATATTCAACTTTCCTAATTTCAAGGAGATAATTAGTAGCAAGTCATTAATATATCACCAGAACTAATCTAACATAATTTCTGTTATTCAATGATTTTAAATGTAAAGCAATTATTAAATGAATCAACGTTTAAACACATAGGATTTTCAGATATCTCTGTATTGGCTCTTAACATAAAACACATAAAATTCCATGTAGCAAATAGCAGGTGGAACATGAAATATAAATTACTATGGCATTTCTAGCTCTGTAACCTAAGGACTATGCCAGCTTTATATTCTTGGTTTTCCAAGTCATTTGCAAATGAAAATGACCAAAGAGAAACCTTATCTTTCTCATCCTTCTCCCATTTGATGGTGACCCCTCTATTCTCAGTAGGTATCTTAGATACCTATTGCTTTGCCTATTCTGACTTTCTCTTCCCATGTGCATTCATTGTGCTTTAACCTCAAAGGTGTTTGGCATTTGTTGAGTGACAACAACAAAGAAAAGGGAAAACCAAGGTATTGTAGCAGAAGGTGAGAGGTTATTAATAAAACAATAGAATAAATAATGAGCTATAAAATAAATAAAGGAGTGATGCATAATTCCCATTTATGGTGTTTTGCTGTATTTTATGTGATCAGAAGGCAACCAAGCATATAGAAATAAGCATAAGTACCCTCTTTTCATGCTGTATTTTTCATTAGACAATGGATAATAAATCTGAGTTCATCCTAAAACAGGCAGAAAATAAGTTTTCTAAAAAAATATGGAGGAAGGTACTACATAATAATATGTAGTGTACAGATTCTGCAATGGATTTTCAAGTGTGACAAGAAATACACCTCACTTTTCACAGGATGGTGCCACAGGCTCATACAGCCCAGGAAAAGATGATGCTCCTCTGCATTGCTGTCATCTTTCCTTTTGTTGTTTATAGAGTACAAATTGTTAGCTAAAATTTTCTCCTGTAGACAAAAATACTTTTAACTCTCTTAAATTTTTCCATATATGTCAATGTACAAAAGACAGAAACAAAGTCATAATAAGACATGGGAATGACATGAAAACTTGCAGAGACAAAAAGTGACAATGTCAAAGTCAGAATTTTACTTCTTTTCCCTCTAAGTTTATAGGAAAGTTTTCTTTTCAACAAGAAGAAATGTAACATTTCTAGATCTTGATAAAAATATACTGAAATGTTTTTGTTTTCAAAAAGCCAGATAGTTTCTCTTTAAAATTCCTGTTTATTTGAATTATAAATACACTCCAATATAGACACATTCATCAATGAAGTAAATTACTAATCCTTAGTTCCAGGGTAATGATTTTACCCAGTAGAAAAACTAAAACCATATTCACTTTCTGCAGTCTCTATTGCAGCTGAATCATGCAGAGAAAATATATTTATGGAAGAACACCTTTATGTACCTTGAAAACAGCAAAGAAGTGAGAGTTGAAACACTAATAATGAGAGTTAGAAGTCTAAAACACCAGTACCATATGGACTACTAGGAAGAAAATAATTCCACCCCAGCGAGACCCAGAACAGTGCTAGTAATAGAGATTCTTCAGGAATTCTTCAGGAATTCAGCAGAAGGCATGAGGAGCACCTTCAAGGTAAACTCCACAATGCCAGGGCACAATATGTTCTTAGGAGCCTAACAGCAGGAACTGTTTCTTTACACATTAGTGCCCTACCTAGTTTTGTATGAGTTAGGTGTGTGCAGCGACATTAAATTAAAGTCATTACAGTGACTAATTTTAAATTGAGACACGCAGATACACTGCACCACTACCTGTATTTTGAGACTAGGGAGGCCTCACAGTCTGCAAGTGTCTTGAGGTAATATACTTTACAGAAGGCTTCGAAAAGGAAAGCACAAAGTCCTGAACAGAAAGGTTCAGGACTGTGCTCTATTTTCTATGGCCAGCAAGTTGCGGAAAAGGGGGTTAAATATTTTCTGTGTGTCTATCTATAAATATTGATAGAAATATGGATATGGATGAAGATAAATCTGGACAGATATTGGCATTGATTATTTAATAATAAAAGAAACAAGTCATCTTTTCAGCCCTATCACCCAATAACATTCACCCCCAAAAAGAGACAGAATCACTTCTAATTCTGTCAGTGAACTACAGCAAGTACTCACTGACTGGCTTGTCCTCACTGACACAAAGGACAGAATGAACTGATTGCTGTTTTATATATTTAACTTCCATGACTCATCATGTGGAGGGACAGGATACAAGAGAGTTCTGCAGTATAAAATTTAAAGCCAAATGTTGTATTCACAAGAAGACCTCCAGTAGAAATTAGGTGGAATTTAGCTATCAAAGATCCAGGTTAGGAACATAAAGACTATGTGTTTATTTCTAAATATTTGGATCCTTCCACTGAATTAAGTTAGCCATAGGCTTATTTTACTTAATCAAACCTGGTAAGGTATAGTAAAACTGGGGCCGTCAGATATCTTAAAATTCTTTTGTCATTTTATATACAAAAACAATTATGTTTTGTGTTTCTTGTTTGTCTGTAATTAGCAGTAAATTAATAAAATGCAAACAGGATACTCAGGCAAATTTCTCTAGTATTATTATTAGTTTCTCAAAGTGTCAATTAGGTAGACAGTTTCAAAGTTTTATCTTGTAGCTTAATAAATAATACTGATAAGATCACTGATGATGTTACAAGCAATAAGAAAAATAAAATCTCTATTTAATGAGAATAGTTTTCAATTAAATAAATAAAACTAAAGAGAGATATACTGGTTTAAATCTCTTATTATTTATAATTATAATCTATGAATTACATATTCCTTTGGACTTTGCATATTCCAAGTGTATTTATTTTATTGAAGGAAATGAAGGCAGGCCTTTTAAAGGCATTAATTTAGGAACACAAAATGTTCAGTTGGAAACTCATTTGTTTACATTTTTGTTTGCCAGCTTTTTCCCATTAATGAGTTGAAATCTTTTCATGTTAGTATTATGGGAAATTTCATTAGTGTTTATAAACATATCCTGTTTACAAGAGAGCAGGATGTGTGAAAGTGAAACCATGCCCATTCTGAATTTTCCATTCTCCTTGTACATTCTCATCTACTTTTACCATTGTCCATTCTCTTGCTCTTAATCCCTTGTAAAAATATGTACTCCTCTCACAGAATGGCTCCCAGAGGTAATTTTAACACCCTGATTTATATTTCAGAGGTTTGCATATCTCATTTCTGCAAAACAATATGATGGAAATCTTTGAATGGACTCCAGCCAAAGAGAAATCCCAAAGATACAAAGATCAATTTAGATACTACCATTTGTCACCCATCTGCATCTCAAAAGAGCCATGTGCTTAAAAAAGCAGTATTTCTTCAATTGAAGATTGAAGTAGAAAGAAGGAAATGAAGAAGATTCCTCATAGGATATCACTAGAGTAAAATCAAAGTCTGGATCTTGAAAATAAATATTTCAGGAAACAATTGGGGGTTTGTGGCAGAAGCAGTAAATTCAGTGAAGTACATGGGAAATAATTCTAAGGACTCTTCCTCATCCATTGATACAAATAATGACATTCTTTCTCCTGTCACTGTCAGTAAGGGTACGTAATAGAAATTTAGAGTTGCATAAAAGATAGATTTGTGGTAATTATAATCTCTGGTGATGTTTGAAAACAATGATTTTTTATGTTTAATTGACATTTGCTGGAAAGGTAGCAAAACAAGAACATATTTCACAGTAATACATATTTTTTTATCAGATCATTCAGTTTCCTCTGCTTCACTTTCTTTTTTTAATAACAGGAAGATATATGATGAACAGCAATTCTCTGAAATGACCCAGGGAAACTTTTTTCCCTCTCTAAATTATATACACTGCTTGAATATAAGTCTATTCAAATATATCTCATATAAAATTGAAATGCTATGTGGACTAAAGTGTTGTCCTAAAAGCACGTATGAGTTTCACTCTTACATTATATAAAATTGATGTTTTATCTATGTGTCACACTAGAAAGTCTGATTGTCTCCTTTAAAGAAAAATTAGTAATTGTAATACAAACAATTCTGTCTCCAAGCTTCTCAGCCCATTATTTTTGCATTTCCAGTGCAGGCTGAACAGAAGTGAAACAATCAGTAGCAAGTGAGCACAAGTCCTTAATTTTCAACAAGACAACAAATGCTGTATATAAATGACACCTACTGAAACTACCTAGTCTGTTGGGCTAGCAAGGCTGCTTCCTACCCTACAGATAAAAAATGCCCAGAGCAGTGCACCATATTGGGCTGCACAAAATTCTTTGGTCTCCTTTTGCAGGCATCATTCCATCCACAGATGCCAATATCCTTTGCTATAGTTATGGGAATATAAGTACACAGTAGGCTGATCAAGCTTTTAGTAGGACTAGTGATACACATATCTCACATATGACAAACATATTATAAATAATTCACTTTTATATTGGAACTTTGTTTATAACCTCTAGTCCTCAGACCTAAAGCACTGGCATGCTGGACTATAAGGAATTTAGAAACATAAGCCTTGGCTAAAATTTAATAGACCTACATTAAAACTTCCACTGGGAAGTGTTTCTATGTCCACAGATTAAATGAAAGCTTCATAATGACTGGTCTGCTCAGGTAAAAACACAACAAATAAAATCACAAGTGTAAAACAAAAACAGGGTTGCACAAAGGGATATGAAATGCTGTTCATATTATAAATGACAGATTCAAGGGCCTGATGTTTGATATTTGCATGCACATTTTGTATAGCACCAACTAGACTGCCTCATAATTAAAGACAACTCCCATGAGGTCGAAAGTAATTGCTCATTTGTAAATAAGGTACTTCTGGATCAAGAAGTGATTAAAATATTTATATTGCACAGCTTGTTCAATTCACTCATATAATCAGATTAATTTACTTTAATTCACCATGCATCAACATTTACATGGCTTTTCTAAAAAAATGGTACTTGAAATAAAATAACTTTTTATTACCTATTTTGCAACTTAATAATACCAGTGTGAGGGGTAGATAGATGGCTACTGTCTCATTAGCATTTGTTATTTACTCTATAAGTATTATGTTGTGTACTGGACATGAAAAATTTATAGGCACTTATGATGAAATAAATTTCAATCTGGAATCTTCAGAGAATATGGTTTGAATTAATGAAGATTCACTAATAACAAGTATGTATTATTATGTGAGTCCTGAGGAAAAAATATTTTTTTTTCTTCTTTCATCAAATCAAAGTGTTCACTTCCAAAGGCTTTGTAAAATCAGATATTCTACTCTGACCTTTATTTATAAACTAAAATCTGTGCACTGCTGTGATTTCTGTTACTTTCTCTCCCAAAGTATTTAAGACAATAAATTAACTGGAATACAAATCTAAAACCCAACTTTATTCCTGAAAGACCTCTCAATCTATGCCTTTATATATACATATATATATATGCAATGTGATACATGTGTACACTGTATTTGTCCTGTGTCAGGGCCTGTAAATACATTGTCTGTGATACAAAGTGCCCAGATTCCCAAGGTGGGGCTTCCATAAGTGTCATTAAAGTGTTTGACAAAATCTGCAGTAGACACATTTCCTCTGCAGATTGAACAGATCTGCCTGAAGTGATCTTGGAGTTCAGAGCAGTCCTTACAGCCTGACCAAGAAGATGGGCAAAGGTTAAAATTTTAACTAACTGGTTTAATACAAATCAGAAGTTTTTATCCAGCTTTGCTGTGACAAGGTAGATACAACCCCTACTAAAGGTACTGACAGTTGTAGTACTGAGGAACCCCACCAGATCTGGTGACTTCACATCATTAGCTATCTTTCAACACTATGTTCCACATGGACATACATGGAAAAGCAGTGAAAAAGGCATTTTGGGCAAGCAGAAGGCACTTTTTATTCTGATGTAGCCTATCCTTGATCCCATGGAAGAAAGCACTGTCAATACATGAATCATGGAAGAGCAGAGTATTTAGTCTGTGGTTATAGGACAAACCAGCATATCAAGGTCTAGACTTCCTGCACACTCGATAAGCTGATTAAAAAATTATAAAGGCTCTGGATTTAAATTGACAAGATAATCTCTAAAAACCTTTATTGACCATCAGATTATATTGAGACTTAATGCTTCCAGTTAGAAGAAATTCTTTTTGCTAATCTCCAAGATATTACTGTAAAACTATTATAAGAAATAAAAATATATACTCAATGAAGATTTAAAAATACATATTTCTAGAGTAAAAAAAGTTGCTTTCAAGCAAAAAACTGTAGTCCTTTACCTTATTTATCATGTTTACATTCAATGCGATCCATAGATAGGTAATGGCTGACTGAAGATACAACTCTGTCTGGAACATATCAAAACATATCTTTTATGTTTTATAGCATCTATTTTTCATCCCAATTTCTTAGCGATTTTATGATATATTTTTGGTTAAATTTTATTAAAATCTCATTTATATTCCCTATTAGCCAGATGTTTATCAATATTTTCACTGAAGTCACATCAGACGATTCCAATGATTCTGTTATTACTGGAACCTAACTTCTCACAATGCCAATAGAATATCTAGATAGGAACTCATATGGGCTAAGCTAATGAAAATGGCACATCTGTTTTATCTTCTTGTATCAGTGCAAAAGAATTTTTCAAAGTATGATTATACTTGAAATTCAATACAGTTCGGTCAACATAAATCTTTGAGACAAAGTTTTTGTGCTTAATCCTTCTGCAAGATACAGAAATCCTGAAGAAAGTGATCAAACTAATAAATCATTATTACTTCAACTTTTGCTTTCAGAAAACTGCCAGCTTGGTTACCAGTTTTCCAAGCATGTTGCCAAAAGATCTGACTCACAAGTCAAAGATTACAACTGGCACAAAACCTGTGGATATGTTTGCCCTTGATTTACATATCAAATGGTCCAGAACCTGGCTAACCTGCAAACCAAGACTGAGGAAGAGAGCAAGTGTACTGGGGATTAATTAGAATGTGAGTGAAGGAGAAGTATATAATTTTTTTTCCTTCAGTCACTAGAAAATGTGATACATGGGAATTTTAAATTCTTGGTTTTACAGACCTTGCCCTCACTTTGGATAAAGAAACCTGAAAGTAACAGCAGTTTTGTGAAGTGATTTTAAAGTAAATGTGAAATGAAATATCTGAGTTACAGTATTTATTTGCCTTCTCTTTCAATGCAGATGAATGATGTTCACTGGACAGCTTAGGGCAGGGGATCTTCACTGCCTCTTGTTGCCTTCAGGAAAGGAACAGAACTGTGTTAAGTTCAGTTCTGTCAGACACAGGTTGCCTATAGTGTCTGCCTGCATAAAAGATAAAAAAACAGACACTTCTCCAGTATCAGACTAAATGATACCTCCTAAGAGACCTTGCTGTGGTTTATTAAAAAACAGAGAAACAAATAAATTAGGTTAGAGGAAGGTACTTGCCAAAACAAAAGCCTATGATGTCTCTCTGGCCAGCAAAGGGTCTTTATGGTCACTGTTAGCATTTTCACTTCTAGGCCTACTACTTAGACTTCTGGCATAAAATTCAGGAAAAAAAAAAGTCCATAAACAAATGTTATGAGACCTCAGTGAGGTCTGTAAGGGAATTTGTAAGGTAATTTGAAACTACAAACCAGAAACAAGTGTGAATAAAGACATGGTTTTAGTACAAAACAAGAAAGAAAGTTTTTATTGCTATGCATTGCAATAATTAAGGCTGAAGTTAGTTCTCTAGAGGTTTAACCATACTGACTCGCTTTCCTCCAGATTTTTGCTTGTTATAGTTGATTGTACCTTTGATCATTAGTTTTGTTACCTCCTGCTACTAATTCTTAACAGAAATAACAGCAGAAACTTGTCCACAGAAGAGCAGCCACAAGCTGATTTCCTCTTTTTAATGTTTCAGGAAGAAAAATAAACAAACTAAAAATCTACTCATAAATGTCTATGTGTAATATTCTTTATAGGAGATAGCTCTTTTCCTATAAAGCCAAAACAGGAAGTTCTTCAAAGTCTAATTCTTAACCCTTGTGCAAATTTTTGGACAAAATCTCACACAAATATGGCTTTCACACTTATTTATAGCATCTGCATTGCTCTGGTCAGGAAAGAGGATTTTCACAGAATCATGGAACCACAGAAAATTCAGACTGGAAGGGAGGTTATGAGCTCCTGCTCACAGCAGGGCCAGCTCTGAGTTCAGACCTGGTTGCTCAGGGCTTTGTCCCAGTGGATGTTGAAAACCTCCAAAACTGCAGCCTCTTTGGGCAGCCCACTGCTGAGCTGTCCTTAAGGTGAAAAAATTTCTCTTTGCATCCAACATGAACATGCCTTGGCCCAGCTTGTGGCCATTGTCCTTCTTCCGCCCAACATACAATTGAGAAAGGTCAGGCTCCATCTCCTTGATAACATCCCTGAAATAATCTGGGAGGCTGCTCTTAAAGTCATTCTTGCTCCAGGTCTTGTCTTCCAGCTTGATCACACAGGGCAAGTTCTCCCACCGTCTCCACCCTGAGGATCCTCTCCTGAATACACTCTAATTTGTTGATTTCTTTCTTCTTATCAGGGGACAAAAACTGTACAAAGTATTCTGGATTTGGCCTAATGAGTAGAAGATAAATCGCTGCCTGTATCTCCTGGCCATGGTCCTGTTCATATAGACCAGGGAGCTGTTGGCGTGCTTTGCTGGCTCAGGTTCATCTCGCTGCTCACCAAAGATTTCTCTGTTCCCAGCCTGGTTCTTGGCAACCTGTTGCCGATACAGGAACTCTTCTGCTCCAGGACTTGCACTTCATGCTTGTCCTTGCTCAAATTCACAAGATTCCTATACATTCATTCCTCTAGCTTGTGCATGTTTCTTTGGATGTGTCCCTACCCCCAAGCACATCAACTTGTCTCCCCTAGTTTGGTTTTACCTACACTTGATGAGTTTTCACTCCACTGCCTCCTCAAATTCACTGGTAATATCAGGCACCGCATCGCGAGCAGGGCAAAGAGGGGATTGTCCCGCTCTGCTCTGCACTGGAGCAGCCTCACCTCGAGTGCTGGGGGCAGTTCTGTGTGCCACAATATAAAAAAGATATAAAGTGATTAGCATCTGGAGGGGAAGCTGTATGAGGAGCAGCTGAGGTCATTTGGTCTGTTCAGCCTGGAGAAGAGGAGACTGAAGGGAGACCTCATTGCAGTCACAACTGCCTTATGAAGGGAAGAGGTGCAGGCACTGATCTCCTATCTGTGGTGACCAGTGACAAGACCCAAGGAAACTTCATGAAGCTGTGTCAGGGAAGGTTTAGGTTGGATATTAGGACAAGTTTCTTCACTCAGAGAGTGTTTGGGCAATGGAACAGGTTCCCCAAGGAAGTGGTCACAGCCCCAAGGCTGACAGAGCTTTCTTGTGCATAGTGTGACTTTTGGGGCCATCCTGTGCAGGAGCTGGGCTTTGATGATCTTTGAGGGTCCTTTCCAGCTCAGGCTATTCTATGATTCTATGAGTGATTTCATTACTTTTTTCACAAAGGGAGACAACTCCTGTTGTTACAATTAGATGCAGATTCAAATTAAGCTGATAGAGTCCACATAACCTTAATGTTACAGTCGGGGGTTTTCAAATTAAAAGCACAGAATTTCTTGTCTCATTTTGATGTGAAGTTTATGTTTTGTGTATTATTCTTGATTGACATAAGTAGCAAAAAGACTGCAGCTCCATTATTTATTTTCAGCAGCTTCTGTTTTTGTAGAGATGGTTGTAAATATATTAAGCATCTGTTCATTTATACATTCATTAATAAATAGGAATAACTTTTTAATGAGATTTTTTAATCAAATTTTCCACTGAGTCTAAATGCTTAGTGCATACCATATCAATGAAAATTGAATTCTTGTGATAGAGATATTCCCATGCCTTTCTTTCCAGGGATGTGACAGAGACAAGGAATTCTAAATTTTAGTGTAGATTTCAACTGTCAGTGATAAATACTAATTTCCCACACCTGCTTTAACAATATCTTTTTTCTCAATGAAATTTCCTGTTCGGTGTCTTATTTTTCTACCCATGGAGTATTTAGTACTGGTCCAGATAAAACATATGGATGTACTTCTTTCCTTTATATTCCTTTTTTCCCCCCAAGACTGCATTCCACATGTGCATATCTCAACAGTAATAAACACCTAACCAGAGATTAATCTAGCAACCTCAACTTTCTGAACAACTCCAGTTCATCAATGAGCTGGAAATAATATTTATGTTCCTAATGTGGAGAAGCCTGGTTTTTATTAATTAATTCATTAGTGAAAAGTGAATGCTTGGAGAGAAATCTGTTCCTATAGACACAGGTTGTTGACCCCAGAGGGAAAAATTATATTTAAAACTGGGAAGACAAAGACTGTTGGTTTCTGTTGGAGGCTTTGGTACATTCTTTATCACTGTACTTAATGAAAAATACATCAAAATTAATCTGGAGTTCAAAAAGAAAATCCATGCACACACACACAAACATGCAAAAGAAAAATAAAAACCTTAGAGTAAGTTAAAAATTATAAAGTTTCCCAGTAGAACAAGATGCTTCTGGAAAGAGCTCTTCAGATTTCTCTAGGGCCTTCTAGTTGCCAGACACACACAATATTTTCTCATTATTAGCTCTTCAGTACAGAGGCAAGAAAGTATCAGGTTCTTCACAGTCACATAAGGAAGTAGTATTTTGAGCAAATAATTTTGACTATTTGTAAGTAAGATGAAGGAAAGCAGGATGGAGAGCATACAGTGATGCACAATACGAGTGAAAGGGCTATGAACCCTTCTGTCAGGTTTCTTAAAAAAATGCTTGTGAAAACTGATTTAAGGAGGGAAGGAGGAATGAAGAATAAGAAAAGCAGAATGCTTGAGCATATGTGTTCCTGCATTACACCTGGTCATGTTTAATCTGCATTGTTTCACATTCATCAAAACAAGACAAGCAGGTGCAAACTGTGGAGTATTATTTGGGCATCTTGTTGATTCAGTCAAATCATCAGTTTTCCAAGCAGTAAACAAAACATCTTCTATAAAACTCTACCACTGGCAAAGCAGTATATTTTTCATTCGAATTCCCAAATGTGGACAAGAGATGTCATCCCAGCTATTCTTTCCCTACTTTATCTTTGAAAAACACAGACTTTTAGTGCCTTAAATGTAGGAGTACATTTTTCAAAACATTTTCTTAAAACACATTGCTGCCCTCTTCAATTATTAAGTGGGACTTTCAAAAGCCCCCAGAGAAGTTAGAACAATAGCTCCAGAGAGGTTTACAGAAAGCAGTAATTTTGCTTTTTATCATCATATCTTTTAACCCTTTCTACACTTAATGGAATTTATGATTAAATATATGGTTATGGCAAGTCCCTTAAACCACATTGTTAAGTGACTAACTCTTACTCATAGAAGAAAGCAATGTGACTGAATTCTGAGTTCTGGAAAAATCATATATTGTTGTCTTGCAGCCATTTATTGTCTTCCATCCTCTACCTTGATTTCTCCATCTGTAAAACGAAGATAATGATAGGTAGCTGCTGTGTATCTCACTGGCATGCAGAGGAGACTTTTAATTGCATTTCGATTACTTAATCATTGAAACTGGTGATGAAACTACCATTGGAATTAGTGACTGGAATATACACAGAAACTGTATTTCATGGGGTTTGAGATGCCATTATGAAGCATTCCAATCAGTCCTCTGTTTTAGCCTGTAAAAAATATCTCTATCTTATCTACTTTTTGAAGCCTCAAAAAGTAGCCTGTTCTATCATTTAGCTGTCTTTGCAAGCAGGTATTTTCCCCCAGTTTCTGAAATTAATAATTTCTTCAGTAAGTCAAGTTAATTATGTCTTGATGATAAGAAAAATTCTTTGTATTTACAAATACTTCGTAAGCATGGTAACGATTTACTATATGAAGATTAATATTGTGTTTCCTCTACCCTCACCTATTTCTATCTCTTCTGTTCTGTCATCCTAGGAAGAATTCCTTGTAAACATCTCTATTAAAAATGTTCACATGGTAGTTTTAAGGCAGACAACTAATAAAAAAATTATTATTTCTCTTTACTTAAAAGTGGCCTTGATGATATTTGTCATATTTGCAACAAAGTCATTTTGGCTCAAATACCATATTTGAATAGAAAAAACACCAAGATCAGTTATTTCCCCTCTCCTAGCCAGATTTTCCTGCCTGTTTTAAATTTAGTATTTGCTGGGGACAGGAGATCGGGTTGACTTAAAAGATATAATACTTATCCTTATTGAATTTCACTATGTTACTTTGAGACCATATTCTCACTTGTAAAATCCTCTTTTAATTCAAAACTTATCCTTCTCAAGCACTTAGATCTTCCCTACTATATAAGAAAATTTTTTATTTGATTACCATAGCCTTCAATACAAATTCTGTGTAGTTCCAGGTTCAAAACATATCTCTGAGGGTTCACACAGTAAATCCTCTCAGTTTTAGAGGAAGTTTTCACTGAATTACAGGGAAGTTTTGTTTGAAAGCAGATACTTGTTAAAGCCAAAGAAACACTGGATGGATATCCCTAATAAGGTCTGTATATGTAAAATCCACTGATTTGCAGAAGATTTCTGGGAGAACATTACTCTGATTTCAGATAAAAAGACTGGAAAACAACTGAAGGCAGGGCTTTTGGGCTACATCAAAAACCATTGTGCTGGTTTTGGCTCGGGTAATTTTCTTCACAGTAAATGGTATGGGGCTGCGGTTTTGTTTTGTGCTGCAAATAGGATTGATAGCACAGTGATGGTTTTAGTTAGTTACTGCTGAGCAGCACTTAGACAGAGTTAAAGCTTTTTATGCCTCTCATGCTGCCCCACCAGTGAGTGAGCTGGAAGGGGACACAGTTGAGACAGCTGGCCCCAGCTGACCAGAGGGACATTCCATACCATAGGGCATCATGTTCAGTGCATAGATCTGGAAGAAGAAAATTAAGACAAAGGAAGGAGAAGACATTCAGGATGCTGTTTATCTTCCCAAGTCAACATTGCAGGTGATGGAGTCCTTGTGTCCTGGGAATGGCTGAACACCTGCGTGCGCATGGGAAGCGCTGAATGAATTCCTCATTTTGCTTTGCTTGTGTATTACAGCTTTTGCTTTACCTATTACATGGTTTTTATTAGAAAACATGAATTTTCTCACTTTCTCTCTTCTGGTTCCCTTCCCCTTCTCACCAGGGGGTAGTGAGCAAGTGTCTATGTGGGGCTTAGCTCCTGGCTGTGACACACTTACCACATCAGCTGCATGCAATCCACTGATAAAACAATTCCTAAAATGCAACAAGCAAACAAAGAGACCTAGTAAGGACAAGGAAAGGAAAGAAACCTCAATCTCTCACTGATGTGAGAAAGAAGAGAGAATTCCTACAGTTTGGAAGCATATGCCAGATTAAGCATGTTCCTTAGATAGAAACTCTGCTCTCTGGCCTGAGAGACAGCAACAAAATAAAAAACTAAACTGGGCAGATCAGGAAAGCAATATGACAAATGGTGGTGACAGTCATCTAGTAATGTTCTATCAGAAAACACAAACTAAACATAATACAGAATGCAGCATAAGAGAGCCACTATAGTCTACTCCAATAAAATGAAAAATAGTTATAGATATCTTGAACTCTACTTCTAATGTGTAAGGGTAAAAAAGTTGTAAAAGTTGTCATTTGGAACAAAAAAGGGTATGCTGTAGACCAATTTGAAAAGACAATATCCCTTTTCAGTGGAAAAAAAAGATACAATTTCATATATATTTTTTGACCTCTAAGTTCTATTACGCATTATTAATTTACTCAACTTTATTTGCCTTTGAAAATAATGAAAATATTTGCAGGTTTGGGCTTTTTGTTATTTAAAACACAGGAACGCTGTTCTCTGTTTTGAAACAATAAACGCTAACTAATTGTAAGAATTTTTTTTTTTTACAATAAACTGCTACTTATAGGAAAAAAAAAAGAAACTAAGGGTGAAGAGGAAAGGAAAATGTTCTTGAAGGATACTCAGACTGATGACCTTTATGAATGTATTATGGGGAACAACATGTATTTTAGTATGAAACATTGTTCAATTTTCTTACAATTCCTTTAGTTTCTTATACCTGATCAATCAGATATATGTTTGGCAGGCTACTGAAAAGTTAATACTTCATGTGTTTATGTCTCGTGCCAAGTATCCTCAGTGAAATTGTAATTAGAAAACAAATTAAGGAGGCCAAGGTCCAAGTCCACAAAGATGACACATAAGATCTTATTTAAATGTCTAATTCCTCTTGAGAAATACTCAGACATGATTGCCATGACAATGAGAATTGTCTCTTTTATTTTCAAATGATATAAGGTCTCTGTAGTGCAATGACATTTGATATAAATATTTCTAGGAAAGTCTAAGAAAATGAAAACAAACCATAAAATGTATAAATTGCATATTGCAAATATTCTGAATAGCTCAGTGAAGCCTATAATGTGTTGTTTAATAGAAATAAAATACTGCTGCATTTTCAAAGACTACCTTTTTTTTATTCTTTTTATTAATTCCAAACCCAGAAATACTTATTTGAGAAACACAGCTGTGTAAAAGTTGTGATTTAGAGAAAAAGTGAAAGATTAGATGTTGTATGAATGAAAGAACTGGTTCCTTTTCCAAAAATAGTAGTACTACCCTTTTTTTCTCTCTTGCTAATGTTTCATGTCCCTATTTGTTGCACTAAGTATATATACATACATATTTTCACAAGTAGAGACTGTATTTTACCCATGTTCCTAATTTTTTAGCATTGTAAAGGGATTTTACTTTGTTCTAAGGCTTTTAGTTTCCTATTATTTTAGGGGATGCTTAGAATCCTAGCAGGAACATTTAAATGCAGAATAACTCAGAAAATAAATAAAAGCAGAAATAAAAGTAATAAAGAAGATAGCACAACTGTTAAAAAGTCTTCTATAAAACATCCATTTAACAGAAAGGAGACATCCATAATACAGCTTTGCTTTTCAGCCCCTAACTTAACTTACACTAACCTGAGAAGAGATAAAGAGTCTCCAACATGATGTTTCTAATTTCAAAAGAATTATCTCACTCTCTCACAATGGTACATCATTCTCTCTCTTGTGAATTTACTTCATTGCAAGTGGAGAAGGATGATAGACTGAGCTGGCATGCATCACTTCTAGCTTTGTTGGTTCCTTGATTGTATGTTTTTTTTCTCCTGTGGCATATTAGTTCCTCATCATTGATTAGGCACTGTAGGCGGGGTTCAGAAAAGGAATATGGATATGTGATGTCTAATACCCCTTATATAATGGGGGGAAGAAAGCCAATGCAATCTTGAATGTATGCTTACACGCATCATGTAATGAAGAAACTAGCTATTGCCCTCTAAAGGCATAGTTAAATAGTTAAACTAGATGTATAGGCAGACTTCACATTAGAAGGATCTAGAGCAATTCATTATTAGCATACACCAGAAAGAAAGAGGAAGAGGTGAAAAACTTGATCTGAAATTATTTTCTAAAACTCTTAGCTCATAATATGAACTCCTAACACATCATATGTCTACTTGACAAGGTGGTGTTGAGTCAGAATTTAGACTCAATGATCTCAAAGTCTTTTCCGACCTAGTTGATTCTGTGATTCTGGGATCATGCACTCAAATATTTAATCCCAGTTATTAACATCTCTGGTGAAACATCCTGTGAAACAGCAAGATGTCAACCTCTTACAAGTTTGGAACAGAGAGTTATCCTGTTAATCCAGAATAAAGAAATACAATAGAAACAGTAACATTTCCCAGAGGAAGCAGAGTTAAGCTTAAGTATTCATTCATTGCTGTCTTTTAGTCAATGTTTATTTGCTAATATTTGAATCATCCTTCTAATATGCAATAATATATTCAAAATTAAAGAATTAAATTATACTACCTATGTAAATTGTCCAGCTACAAGAAGATGGGACCATGTGTCATTATGCATAAAGCTGGTCTATGGTAGTTTAAACAGTAGGTATTTTTTCAATTGGGAAGACACTAATTTTCAAAAACATAGATTAAAGAATAATCATTAAAAAGCTTGGCTGTTCTTTGATAAGAAGAATAGCATATTTCTTTGAAAAAAAAATAAAAGAGGAAGAGACTGTACACTGAATATACACATTAGGACATTATAATAGGGTTTGTAAGAGAAAATTCAATAGAAAGATAAAAGTACAAATCTAGCATGTGAAGACATCTGGACTGAATATATCATGAAGTCTTATTACAGAGGGAACTGAGGATTTAGAAGAACCAGGATGGGATGATCAGGAAGGCAGTAGAAAAGGAGATCATGAGGGATAAACACAGTGTTAAACTGGTACCAGAACATACAGTGCAAATTTGAAATTTAAAAAAAAAATTAAGTATTTGATTATAAATATTTCATTGTATTACATGCTTCCTGATATAGGTTTCTATTGTAGTATTTGCAGTAAAAGGCCACTATCAAATCTCTTCCAGAATTTCTAGATCTGTTTAGTCATGTCCAGGAAAGATGAATTCAGAATGGAAGAGGTTCTGATAAGAATATGCAAGTTCAATTACCAAGTACAGCATATCTCTTTCAAGAAAACCTTGTAAAATTAACATGGGTGAAAGATACAATTAGTTCCCATTATTGCATCATGTTTACCAACAGCTGTCAGTGATAGTAATTTATTCAAACCATAGTTATAGTGACAGAAATGAAATAGTTATATAATAGACATTTAAAAAATAAACTAATTAGAACAAGTTTTGGGCAGAAGAATAAGGGAAGGTAAGGGGACATACAGCACTGGCTTTCAAATGCATCCAAAACAATTGCCTTTTTCCTCATAACCAGAAGTTATAAAAGCAGAGCTCTTTTCCTTGTCATGTTTTCTCCTTCTTCCTTACTGTCCAAATAAAATGATGGTCAAAGTGTATCTTACACCCATTAAAGACTACCTGTTCCCGGGCATGTTTTATTACTTCTTCATAGAATAAGAGATGGAAGACCAAGGATTTTAGGGACAGGGAAAAAGAAAGCAGAAAAGAACATCTCTTTAAATTTTAACAGTTAAGTAGATAAAAGCTGTCATTTTCTGTAAAGAAATAAACAAATTTTGGAGTTATCTAATGTTTCTTATTGAAAGACAGGGCTCTACTTTCTGGAAAAAAGATTTTTGATTAAGGTAGATGTGTAAGGTCCATCAAATTCAGTACAGTATGCCTTTTTAATGGCCTCTAAGGCAGCCATAAATCTACAGCATTATCCAAGATGTATTTAAGGGAAAAAAAGTGCTTGACACTAGCGAAAAGGTTAGCGCTACACTGCAGGGATTCTAATTCTTAGTTTCATTAAGGAATTAAATTAGAGCAAAACTTTTACCCTTTTCTCCTCTCCCCATCACGAAAAGAAATGTTAACCTCAAACAGACCTGCTGCTCATCTTCCAGTATTTTGCAGCCTTTTCTTCACAGCAAGGGCAAAGGCCTCTGCATTGATATTCTGAAGGAAATCTGCATGACATTGTTAGGAGTGGGCAAATGATCTGAAAGTCCCTACACAGCCAATATCATTCTGATTAAAGCTTGGCATTTGTTTTCTTGCTCCTTGGAGCAGATAGCATGCTGCCTGGAATTAGAAATATGAATGGCAGAGGAACTTCCTACTGTGCACAGAGAGTATTTTTTCCTCCTTACTTTCAAAATGTAGCTAAGTTTGAATACTTTTTGTTGTTGTTTTCTGGGGAAATTACTAAAAAAGGTCATCCTTGTTTTCCATTTCAGAATGAGATTTGCTGTGTCTCACATATTTTCCTCCAGAATTACTGAGAAAGATCTTGCTCTACTAGATTCCTCACTGATTCTTCAGCTTTGGCATTTTAAAATGGAAAAATCATTATTTAGTTATTCAAGCAAAGAGATGTATATAGCTTTTGAGATAACGTTATGTGAATGATAATAGGCTTATTTTAAATATCTATAGCAAAATCCTAAAATTTTGAAGGAACGTTCTTATTTGAGTATGTTCATATTCACTTACTGGCATCAAATACATTTGTAGCCACATTTTAAAATCTGACTTAATGAATTGATTAATTTTCACTTTAATGCACTTGTCAAGAACTGTGGGTGCAGACTAATTTTGTCCAAAATTTTCCCTAAATGGTCCAAAAAATGTTCAAGTGCAATATGAATTCACTTGAAGTCAGTGGCAGAACCATCATTAGTTTTCAGGAGTTCAGTATTTCAGTTTTTCTTTCATTTATATGTGTATATTATTAAAAATCAATTGCAGATCACTTTTAACTTGCACCATACTTCAACAAAAACATTTACAGTAAAATCTCAAAATAAGCCATTGACAAAAATCACACAGTAAAACTTACAGAACTGCCATAACTATTTTTGTAGTTGTTCATGAAAGTTACAGACAGTTTTTCAGACAAGAAATGCTTGGTCATCACAATTTTTTTTATTTATTTTTTCAGAAATTCTAGTTTTTGTCTGTATCAGTTCATTTTCAACGAGGCAGAGCATCAGTGGGTAAAATGGTAATGCTTTGTTGGTAGCAATAAAACTGAACTGCTGCAGGAAAATGAGCACAGTAGTAGCCAGTCTCCAGAACTCATTAAATGAGATTGAGGTGTTCCCAGACGATCTAGTTTTTTCTTCAACAGCCTCAGTCAAATGGTTCGGGACCTAGACCAATAGGTTCTCCTGTTTCTCCTTTATAAAGGGGCCAGTTGTTCCTCTTATTTTGCCTCAAGGATACAAGGCCGTGCACAAAATTTTAAAAAATTTAAACTGTCCAGTGATACAAGAAATAATTGAGGGATGTTATTGAGTCTTCCGACAAAACATTGTGAAAAATCTAGTTTGCCCCAGCTCTGAGCCATCCATGCGGCAGGAGCAATGCAGGACTTGAGGACTGGTGATACTCTGTGTTTTCTTCCCTTGCTTTGTCTAGGCTAAGCACAATGACCAGAATCTACCCTGTACTCCATACTGAACTTGGCTGTGGGTCTGGGAAGCTTCTGTAATGGTGTCCTGTGTGCCAGCACTTTTGGTTGTGTGCGGTGGTTCATAAGCCAGCACATTTGGGGAGTGTGTTTTGGGAGGTGACAAGTATACTGTACAAAATTAAGGGCTTACATAGCCAACACTTTTTGTGGAAATTTATTGTAAGAAGGGTGTGTTATCCTATACCTTTTGAGTCAAAACAGTGGGCTGGTTGCCAAAATTATAGCAAATATGCAATAAAAGCATAAGAGTTATCTGACCTGTCTTTGTTCTGCATGACGAGAAAATGAACATCACACCCCCAACCAGTGGGTTATGATATTCGGTTTCTGTTTTGTTAGTTTTATTGTGTAGGAATTATTTCTCAGGAAACTTGTTTGACTATTTTCCACTGAGTGAAGTTTAGATTTTAAGTTTTGGTATTATTATTACTATTATCGTTGCAGTTATGACTTTATCATAGATAAAATACTTGCTTTTACCTTGAGTTACAGTGTTAAGTACAGTATTTTTCTGTTCAGATAAGATTCCACATAAAGAAGGTTGGCTTAGCTTATCTGCTTATACTAAAGAGCAACAATACCAAACTCTGAAAAACAGCTAAGAGTCCAGAATCAATAAAAGTGACATACTTTCTGATGTTTGTGTAATGCACAAACTATTTCAGAGACTGCTGTAATAATAGTTTTTATCAAGGTAATGTGAGCTCAGAACATATCATCTATGTGAGCAAGAGCTGCATGCTTATCAGACATCTCCAGTTTTTATGAGGCAGTGGATTATGGTGACCTAGTCCAAAATCTCACCTAATACAAACCTTCTTATGTTAAGAAAAGTTCCATCTCTAGGAATTAAATGGTCCTGTGCTTGTCCACATTTTCATCCTTCATGACAATTTCATTTTTTTCAATAAGGTTAATCCCAGTCTGTTGAATTATTTCTGACGCCCTTTAAAATCATCTTCAGGCCATCTAAACTGTGATTTTTTTTTTTTTTTTAACAGCTTTCTTCTGTCTAGTGTCTATTGGACCACTGAAACAAAATTCTTGCTGAGATCAGTGACAAGTCATGCCTCAGGGGTTGATGTTGAGACCTGTGTTGTTTAACATCTTTGTCAGTGACAGGGACACTGGGTTTGAGTGAGCACTCAGCAAGTTGACCGATGACACCACACTGCATGGCGCAGTCAGCACGCTGGAGGAAAGGGAGGTCATCCAAAAGGACTGAGCCAGGCTTGAGATGAGGGCCTGTGTGAACCTCATGAAGTTCACAAGGCCAAGCCCAACATCCTACATTGGGGTCAGAGCAATCCCAGGCACAAAAAGAGGCTAGATGGAGAATGAATCAAGAGCAGCCCTGCCAAGAAGTACTTGGTGGTGTTCATGGATGAGAGACTGGACATGACCCAGCAACGTGCAGTGGCCCAGAAAGCCAAACATGTCCTGGGCCACATCCAAAGCAGCATGGCCAGCACAGCAAGGGAGGGAATTCTGCCTCTCTTCTCCACTCTGGTGAGACTCCACCTGCAGTGCTGCATCCAGCTCTGGGATCTCAGCACGAGAATGACAGGAACCTTTTGAAGCAAATCCAGAGGATTGCCAGAGAGATGATCAGAGGACTGGAGCACATCTCCTATAAATACAGGCAGAGAGAGCTTGGATTTTACAAACAGAAGGCTCCAGAGAGACGTTATAGAAGCCTTCCTGTAACTAAAGGAGGCTACAAGAGAGCTAAAGAGGGACCTTTTGTGAGGGAATGTAGTGACAGGACAAGGAAGAATGGCTTTCAGGTGAAAGAAGGTAAGTTCAGACTAAATATTAGGAAGAAATTTTTTTACTGTGAGGACGGTGAGGCACTGGAACAAGTTGACTACAGAAACTGTATATGTCCCATCCCTGGAAGAGTTCAAGGACAGATTGGATGGGGATTTGAGTGATGTGGTCTAGTGGAAGGTATCCCTGTCCATGGTAGAGGGATTAGAATTAGATGATCATTAATGTCCCTTGCAATCCAAACTGTTCTTTGGTTCTGATTCTACAAAAGCACTCAATGACTGAATCCTTTGGAGAGCACTCAGACATGTCTTTGCTATATACCTGGACATATGCCAAACTTTTTAATTACTATAATCCTTACTCTGAATAACCAGTTAAAAGAAAGAATTTCTTTCCCAGTACACTATATGCTTACTGTTCCATTTTTCTTGATAAGATGCAGCTAAAAAGGCAAAGAGGTTTATTGCAATAGACACTGAAGCTGAGAAGGAGAAGGTTCTGCTTGTGTGGCTGTTAATAGCCTTTGGCATGACAGCTGCAAAGTTAATTAATTCACCAACCTATGCCTTGTTTTCCTTATATAGAGTATCTAAGCCCTGTGTAAAATGGTCTTATCATTATAAGGGAAGAAAGGACGGTGATCAAATCTGTAGTTAAGCGTTTGCTACATTTTCCTGTTCTGCTTCAGAAAAAAATCTTTTCTAATTATTATTTGAGAAATTTCTTTAAATTTCACAAAACAACCAGATGCTACTATCATCCAGATGTTATTTTTTACTAAGTACTGAGAAAGTCAATTTGCTATAGAATATAAAAACTATTTTTAAAATTTGTCTTTACAGGCAGAAATAAATTGTCTGTCATTTAAAACAGAATTAAAATTTTAATTCTACATTTACTCTGATCACTTGAATTTATTTTACACCACTGAAGTTTAAGAAAAACTTCCCACTAATTTTGTTGAGATTTCCTTAATACATCCATGACACTTATTCCTGACAACATTAGCAAGCATGTAGTAATGATGACATTGTGTTTGCCAGCTGAAGCCTTCAGAATCCTTTGCTGTCACCACGTACACAAGTGATTCATAAGATATTCTTGCACAATAAACCAAACCAAACCAAACGAAACCATTGCCATCTGCTTGGGAGACTGCTTGGAAGATATTTTCTAGAGCAATTGTGCTTAATAGAGACTATTTCCTGAAAAAGTGTGATTGAGGAGGGGGAGTAAATTGGGAAAGCAATAGTCTTTTCCCCCTGAGTATCTTGTTTTATATATATCTGCTCATTTAACCTGTAATAAATTGCAAATCATCTTTGGAGTAAACTAGGGGTAACTTTTCTAAAAATAGGAAGATTTCTGATATATACTTTAATAAGAAATTTAACCCTAAAATGAGCTACTGGTAGAAATTCTACCCTTGACAGCATTATCAAGAATAAATTTGTATTGTCTCTTTTCTTCTTGGAAGAAAATTTCAGAAAACATATAATAAGAGATTAGTATAATTAGTATCCACATAGCGAAATATATTGTCAGGACCCATGCATTTTATTCCTTCACTGTTACTGAGCTGGTCTAAAATACACACAGGTTTCTCCTAAATACTCTGATCTGATTTTCCATTTTTGCTCTCTGTGTCATGGTTCCTCTACTGTAGTGGCACTAGTTACAAGGTCATGACTGATTAATAGAATTTAAAACAGGGAATTTTCAACACAACATAAAGAAGATAAAAATAAAAAAAAAGTCCCTTGAATTTTCTTGGCTTGAGCAGTAACAAAATATTCCCCAAAAAGAGATACATAAGCCAGAAAACTGAGATTAATCAAGCTCCAGTAAGCTATAGAAAACTTTTGATGCATATAAGTAAAATGCCAGCTAATAACTAGTTTTTACCACAGCGTCCTTTGCAATGGTACAACTTTGTGCTCACATGATGCCTTCATGAAAACACCAGGAAAGAAACTTCATATCACTCACAGTAAAAAACAAAAGTAACAATAATTTTTTTCAGTCATAGATATCTGAACTTTATTTGACTTTATTCCCAAAGGAAGGGGAAAATTAAAGAAAAAATGAAAAAAAAAAATCAAAAGTAATCTTAATTTTTATGAAATACCTTCCAGAATGGTGAAAATGGTATGTCAAAGCTTCAGCTAAACCAACAGAATGACACACAGCATTGTCTGGCTCTCTTTCTAGAAGATGCATAATAGATCTTGATGTGATTTTACACAAGTATAGGAACATTGAGACAGTGATCTTTCACATCATTTATGTAACAAAAACAAACAGCATCTAACAGGAAAAAACAGTTCCACAATATAGACATAAGGATATATTCAACAATTGTGTAAATGCCATAGCAACAACAATAGCCCACTGCTTTGAATGCTTTGTTCAAAATACATTTCTCATAAAAACTAAAATTTTGTTTTGTTTTTTTAGCATACAAAATCATTCTACCAAGACAACAGGATTTCAATTGAGGGTGGTTGGAGCTAGAAAAATAGAAGTAGCCCCTCCAGAAAAGGGGATCTATCTCCTCTGAAGTATAGCTGATAAAAAATAAAATTTGTCCTGAAATTCTGGGTTTTATGGTTGATGTACATTACATTAATAGAGCTGAGAGCTAATCTTAAAAATTGATATTCCAACACAAGACAAGTACATCCCTTAGGGCAAATATCGCTGTGATGGTAAGGTAACTGAAACAGGATTTTAACATCTGCAAAAGGACAAGCCCATGATGCAACAAGATCAAATCATAATTTCATGTCATTATTATCCTTGATCATTAGAGAAGGCAGTATTTGTTGCTTTTGCATAACACCTCTAATTTTCTTCATGGTACTTGGCATGAACCACATTAGTCTCACACTAATTCCATCATAGTTTATATTCTCTACCTCTAACTCAATTTCTCAGGATCAACCCACCTCCAAAGAAAAGTAATTTTCCTATTTGCCTTTCTCTTATCTCACTGAAACCTTTATTAAATGAGCTTCCTGAAACATAAGGGACTGTTTCTGTTATAGGTTCAGTTATTTTTCCCTGAAGAAAAACAAATTCAGGAGCAGTTTTTGACAAGGATGTGCTTATATCCAAAACCTAAAACCAATTTAGACCCGCCATCAAAAGATGACAGTAATTTTTTCATGCAATGAAAAAAATTATTGTTTTGTCAAATAATGTTTAACAGTTAAACTTCTGTGCACTGTATCACACTTTCTTTTACTCCTTTCAGGAAAGTGTAGGTTCCTGTTGAATTAATTTAAAAGGTTATTTCCACATTGTTCAGGAAGTACACACACATTCAAGAGGAGCACAATGTATGTGGAGCCACAATGCATGAGACACTGAGATATGTGGAGTCTTTTCCTGATTTAACTGTGAATCATTCCTGACTGAATTAATGTTGGAGCCTGCAGAACCAAATCTCTGGTTCTGAGCACTGTAAGCCTCTGTTAAACTTTCGTTTCCCTTTGAGACTCTGGCTTGGTGTTCAGTAGCTTGAAAACACTTTTTATAGCAGGAGGAAGATAGGTTAAATTTACAAAAAAACACCAGAAGATTAAATGAAAAGGAGAGTATCAGGAATTAATCTCCAACATGGCTGTTCTCAGATAAAAGAAAAAAAGAGAAAAATTTTGTTTATGCAAACCCAGTCAATTGGAAGAAGCATGTATTTTCATCCTTATGGCAGAACTATACTCCCTATTAGCACTGAGGTGTCCTGGCAATGCTATGGACAGTTATGCCAAATGATATTTTAAATGTCTAACAACCTATAACTCTATGGCATGACACAGGAAGTATATTATTAAAGATGCTCTGGTCATTGAAAACTCGAAAATAAATTTTAAGAAACTCGAAAATAAATTTTACTAAGGTTTGTGATACTTTGATTTTATTTAAAAGAGTACTAGAACCAATAAGCACCTTGCCAGATGTTCATTGTCAAAGCAATTGAGCTCTATTTTGGCTGAGCTTTGCAGTTCTTGCAAGACAACCTAGAAGATACCATCTCTCGCAGGGCAGCAGATGAAATCAGGTGTTGAGCACAGAGGGAGCACAATTTACTCTAAATATTTTTATCAGCCTCAGCAAAAATTTGTTTCATAGAGGATAAAAAAAAAGTCTTCCTTTGCAAACAAAGATGTTAATAAGTTTACATGATAAATGCTTGCCTTCTTCTAGACATTAAGACATTTTTTGTGCAGGCTTTGCAGAAAATGTAAACTGAGTTATAGAACAATTTTCCACATCTTTGATATAGCAGCTATAAAGGAACCCTCAAAGAGTGAACAGAGATGCAAGGAAGGAGCTATGATGGCTCCTGTATAATTGTAAAACTGTATAGATGATCTGGATGGAAAGGGGAAGCAGGATAAAACTTTATGTCTATTTATTCTCCCTTACCACAGTGGTAGGGTGGATGGTTTCGTTTATTTTCTTCATTCTTTCCTCCTGAGGTAAAGAGATGTGTGTGAAAGAAAATCTTTGGAAAAGCAGTCAGAAATCTATTCTGTATTAGGTATAAGGAATCAAAAAAATATTACTAAGAGCAGTAGAAAGTAAAAAATGTTTACACTTTACCTGTAATCTATTCTTCTTGGAACACAGTCCAACAGATTCAGAAAGTAAACTACCTGCAAAGAAAAAAAATGTAGTAAGATGGCATACATTTTATTTCCCAATTTTAAAACAATAAACAATAGGTTTAATTTAATTTTAAATTTATGCTAACACCTGTTTAGATTTCAGAGGTTATTATTTTATAAAGATGTTTTTAATTTGTACTCTTTGTTATTAGCCATTTTTAAAATGTGGTGTTCAAGCCTGTAAGTGTCTATTTATGTATTAGAGTAGATTTTGTCTGTATTAATAAACTTGTTGACTAAAAATAATAGATGGGAATTTTGGTGAAACTCCTCACACTAAGAAAGCCATTCATTTGCCCAAATATTTAGGGACTCAGCTTTCCAGCTATCTGAAAAATGCATTGAAATACTGAGACACATTGAAAGTAAATATCTACCATGAGAAAAGAAATATATTCCCTTAAAACAAACAAACAAACAAACAAACAAACACGTAGTTTTTTGAAAGAGATTATTTAAAAGAAGAAAAAAAAGGTTTACCTTCATACTATTTTACAGTGTGGGCACTTTATTTTTTCAGAATTTACATATATTATCTTTTTTGTATAATTGGAATTAAATACTAATATTTAATATTTGTTATATCAAGTGATCATCAAACACAGTCTGGATCCCACAGGTCCCTGAGGATCATATGTTTTGATACTTAAGTGGTACAAATTTAAAAACCATTTGAAGTAGCTAACATTATATACCATTATATACCATTACATACTATATTCTAGATTTGTTCCATATTCTCATAATTTGGTAAATTTACAGCATATGCTGCAGCATTTCCTCTTAAACAGTGTTAAGAAGAACAAACTTCCACCCACAGAGAGACCAATGATAAACTGCATGTGTATAGTATTTCTGAAGAAGATAGGATGAATTTAAATTTAAAAAATCTTCAGATATCCAAATACTGAAGGGAATATACTGAAGAGGGCTTGGGCAAGAAAGAGAGCACAGAGGCAGGTTTTTTCTCCTCCATACTGGCTCTATATGCTGGTAGTGCTGCAAGGACTTCACAGTCCACTAAAACTGACTGAACAGCTGCCTCTGGAAGTCTCAGCCTTATGGTCACATGAAGCTTCTTACTTACAAATATCAGGTAAAATATTTATATGTACGGGGAAAAAAAGATCTTTACTGTTAGGAAAATGCCTGACAGAAATTGCACTAACTTGAATTTGACCATCAGAATTTTATTTTTTTTTCCCATCTAGTGCAAGATGGAATGCGGAGAGCAAACACATTCTGGATGTTCCTGTAAATGAGGGGAAAAAACCCTATCAGAAGCAAAAATTGGGTAAGGTATGGGAGATGTAACAGACAAGAAAGAATGAAAGGAACAGAAAAAGAGAAAAGGACTTTATGTTCTTCCTTGAGACTGACAATGACAGAGATGCTACAAAAAGCACAGGAGCATTACAGAGTGCTGCAGAGGTATTTGTTGTTCTGTCAGATTAGAAATAGAAATAACTCACTAGTCTGAGCCTGGGGGACACTTACATAAGACTTCAGTCTAAAAGTTGACTCCTGTAAGATTTAAGAGCAAAGGGAGAAAATGAGTAATACAGAAATATGTTGTGCTGTGTCAGTTTTCTCCCATCCAAATATTTTTATAAATGTTGTTAATACCTCTTTTAAAAATCCATTTAAAAATACAGAATTTGAAATATGTTCTGTCTGCTAACTGTTCACTGCACTTGGAAGATGAGGAGGGGATTACAATGGGCTGTGTCTGTGCCACAAAATGGGCTGTAACTGCCTGCCCAAAAATCTTCTCCATGTGGCGACAGTACCTTCAGCCACCTGGCAGAGCTTAGATCAGCTCTGGCCTTCATTTCCCTGTCACAGAAACACGGCAGAAATATTTTCAGAAGAGGGAAGGACTAGAATTACCAAGCTGAACTTCTGTGTTTAAAGCCATCTACTGAAATATTTCCTCAAAACCTTGCCATTTGCTTAGAAAGAAAACAATGGGGTAAAATAAAATCATCATGAGCTTCTTCCTCTCTCTTCCCCAGGTAATGTAAAAGCATTCCTTGCCACTAGTTATGTCTTTTGAACAGTTTTGACAGAATGACTGGGAATAAGAAACACTTTCATGTTTAATTACAGCACATTTAAGGTGTTTCTGTTTGTGTTCTGATGCATTGACAGGGGAGCAGGTGGATCACATCAGTCCCTGACAGTTCAGTGGCTGTGAATATTGCACTCCTTGGATTTACATCATTTATTAGATCCAATTCTGCATGCATGTTTCAGGTCTAACATAGCGCTTTGTTTTTAAATCTTAATTTTCTCATTTGCTTACAAATGTGAAAATAACTCTATCCTTTAGCCATTTTTCAGCTTTTACTGCCATTTAGAATAGCCCTATTTTTCCCTTTATAAAAGTCCTTTATTCATTTCAATCATCACTTGGGGAATTTTATATAATCAAATGCCCTAACTATACAATAATTTTCCAATACTATAAGATTGTATTTTCAGATGAAATCAAACTGCAGCAGTTTGGGGAAGCAATCTCAGTCTGTCTTCATATAAAAGCTGGGTTCAACACTTCTCTTTGTGTACTACTTTGGGACCTCAGAAGGAAATGCTATTTTTCACAGCACTGCTGGTGAAACTGAAAATTCACTTATAGCACCATCCTTACAATCCTTTTCTACAAGATGCTAGATAATAAACTGCCTTTTTCTTAGGTGTTTTAGGCTCAAAATCAGTAAGAGTTTTTAATTTATGTTGCAGCTAGGTGACTTGGCCTTTACCCTAGAAGCTCACTAAAGACATAGCAAAGAAATGATGGTCAGATATTTTCGCCTCTTATATCAGTGGAAGTTTTCTTTGTCCTCCAGGTAACTCTGTAACCTTGAAGCTGGAGCAGTTCTGAGATTTATTTAGAAGTTCAGAGCAGTCATGTAATCAAGGTTCCTTGTTACCACCTCTGAAATGGAGCACTTGAGATCTGGGCTCCTGAGGGCAGCTACACAGATATTAGCTCATACTGCTCAGGGGGTGTCTATTTTCCCTGCCTTAACTGGTATGCTGCAATTTTCTGTTCCAGGCTTCCAAGTTAATTCTTGTTGGTGAGCCATTCAACTGAAAAGACACATATTGTGCCTCAAACAGTTCTGCAACTCTGTTTAAATTGCAATTAAGATACATTTCTCCCAATTAAAGCTTTTACCACTTAAATCAAGGCGATTTTAATTTAAAGTTTAGGGATTTTAATTTTCCATGTTCCATTAATTCATCAAAATGTAGTTTATAAATACTCTTATAAACATTTGCAAAAGGCTGTGCCTTTTCAGACTTTGGCACTGTGGCCCAATTTCTTTATGAACTTTGAAACAGTCATCATGTTTAAGACTTCATTTAAAAAAATGTTCTTTAGAATTAAGCCTTTTAAAATTTTATTGGTGTCTCTGTTTTATATTAATTGTGTTGCATGTCCCCAGGTAATTTCACAAAGGGCATTTTAGAAAGGCAAATTCAGTTGATGGATGAATTTCTCTGCAGAGGTTTATTAACATTTTTGTCAATTTATCCCATTAAATACAGCAACATCCCTAGGTGGTAATGAAGTGCAATAGCAGCAGAGGCTTCACACAATGATGGCAAACAGATTCCAATAATTTTCTCAGTAGTATCTTCATAACACAAGTGAAATGCTGATCTTTACAAGTATGTCTGGGTGAGAAAAAACCCCACACAGATAAAACTCAAAATTTATATTTATGAATGTTAATTTAAAGTGAACATACCTCATTATGCCCTCAAACTTCAGTAGCAGCCTAGGGCATGAAATTAAGAGGAATTAACAATATTGACAGCAATATTTCCCCTGGTAAAGCAAACATGCCAGAAATTTGTGTAATTATATGTAGAGGCTGAAAAATAAGGCACATATAGCAGAAACTTGACCCTGAAATCTCACTTTATCTTAAAAAAGGGATAAAACATACAACCACCCCACACTCCAATGCCCATAAATGCCAGTGAAATGGTTTCTCTTTATTTCAGCAGGCAATGCAATAGGATATCAAAAAAATATTGAAATTCAAGTTTTGACTACTAAATATTTACAACAATGAGATGATGAATAAGTTATATTTCTTCATGGGGATTTTTCAGCAAACAGCTTCAAATAATTAATTTGAGAAACTGCAATTTTTCTTTTTTAAGAAATATCTCAAAAAAAATCACTGAATGAATTATTAATTGCAAACTACTTTCTCCTGTGACAGTGACTCCTCATTTTTCACATCACAATTTATTTACTTTTACTGCATTACTATGGTTTTTTCCTATAAGAAAAAACATAAGTGCTCATAAGAGTCTAAGAAATATTATGAATGCTACACTAAAGAATATATATTCAACTTGTATAAAAACTTTTTGAAACTTTAGTAAAAGAAACTATAATAATATTTTCTAAAGTAAAAGAAACTATAATAAAATAAGGATAATGGAAAGAAAGTAAGTACTAAAAGGGATTTGAACTCTTTTAAAAAAGCTGATCATAGTATTAAATATTACCATAATAGAAATTAAAAGCATTACTGAAGTTTAAATTATTAGATTATTCATAGTCAAGAAGTGGGAAATATATCTGCTGTTACATTTTGGGCGGGGGGGGGGGCGTGGAAGTTGCCTATGATGTGGAACAGAGAAGTTATACATATTGTCTCCATGTTATCACCCGTAAATTGTGAATTATTTCTACTTATCTACCCATATACTGTAAAAAATGTTTGACTTCTGGTACTTAACATCTTAATAAAGCTATAACTGCTCTCCATCTCCTAAACAGACCTGTGCCTGCTTTGTGTATCACGATGATTTCCACCAAACAGTGGGCAAAGTGAGCCTTTCAGAAACTCTTTCACATTGGCTTGTTTCCTTTTGAATACGTATATCTACCCCTTCTCTGAAACATTATTGCATCAAAGAGTGCCATTTTCCCTTGCTTTGGTGTTTTGTAACATTGACATAGAGAAAAAGACAGCTTATTTTTCTAATTGCAAGTAGTCTTTACCAGCAGTGGAAAACATCCACTCCAGTTTCCCAACATAAAAAAAATCCAGTCCTTTTATTATATTTTTCTTGAGAATGAGTGATCAAATATGCACCTTTTTTTTCTTCATCAGAACAGAATAATGTCATCCCAAGCTGAATCATAGCCATAGATTCTCAAGAAAACCAGTGCTCATTTGTATAGATCTTTGTTTTTCCTGGTTACAAAATAAATATCAGTTACTGAAAAGTAATTGCTAGTGTCTTTCACTATCAATTCAAAAGTATCTCCAGCAGATAATAACCAAATCCATGTGGCTGCTGTTTAAAAGAATATTTATCTCTTGATGACTTTTCAAGGATTAATAGTTTATTATGTCATTAACCTTTTACAAAATACTTCTTATTTTGGGTCTTAACACCAATCCACCATAGAATTCTCTCATATAAAATCTCAGTGAAAAAGCTATCAAGAGCACCAAAATATGACAAATTTAGATAATTTTTAAATAGTTTTGTGCTCAGCCATTTAGGACTCCTTTTGAGAGCTGAGACTTGCAAAGAAGTTCTAATACCCTCGGATACAATCGAAATAATGATGTTGCACAGCACTGCATTGGTTTTTAACTTCTAGTTCCCTATAAGGCCCTCGATTTCCAACTCAGGTGAAATACTTGTGTCTATTCACTCATATAATACAGGAAATGGAAATCAGATTTTTGAAATCAGTTGAACACTGAATTAAAGTTGACAAAGAGAGAACATTAATAAATTCTGATATATTTGTTTATTTATTTATTTTTAATTTGGGACTGGATCCAAAGACCAATACAATCAGTATAAACAGCCTCTGGCTAAATTTCTATAAGGTTTTGCCCTGGAAAACTCTTAATTAGCTAGTTGGGCAATAAATATAACTTGATGTATTTTTTAGCTGTGAGGATGTTAAGTACTCACAAGATAAATAATATTTTACATTCGGTATTGTGATCAAGTGAGCGCTTCTTAGCAAGCTGATTCTATTTTTATTTTTCTTACAGTGAGAATTATTAGTGTCAGAATGACAATCAATATAGTACTTCTCCATGAGGGAAATGCATGCTCCTATACAAAGCTAAGAAATTTTGAATATGGTCATTTAAAATGACATGTTTTAATCCATTTTCTGAAACCCACAATCTATTTTATTTCACAAAGAACTTTTTTATTATAATTTACATTCTTTTCCAAGTGTTCATTTAAAAATTATATGCATCAAATAATTTTCTTGTATGAGTTTTATTTAGATAAACTACTCATAAAGTTCTCTAGTTAATCATGAAGGAAAACATATTTCTTGCAGCTGGTATTGGAGGAGAAATTATTCATAAGACTGTCCATGGGCATATTTCTGACTATTGATTGTTCTGTACAAATTTAGTTGAGTTCCTCTGATACAGCTATCCTCAGTTTATCTTAGAACAGCAAGGGTCTCTTCAGAGATACAGATCAACCATTAGAAATAAAATTATTGATTTTGGAGTGTGAAATGTAAGGGCAGCAACTCCTAAATTCAAAATAGATTAGATGTCCAGGAAAACATTTAAGCTCAGAGGAACACAGTGTAAACCCTCTTTAGGCAACGAGCTTCCTAATGCATTGACTCAAAGAAAAGTCTATCTATTCCAAATGAGATAAAAAGTCTGACAAAAAGTATTTTAAAAAGGGGAACAAAATTAACATTGTATCCTTTAATATCAGCATCAATCAAAAAAATTATTGGAGTTTGTCACAAGGTAAAATTGATTTGGCTTGCCTAAAAATGATTGACGCCCTTTATTTCTTTCCTTGTAAAAACTTTTTTATTAATCTCACCCTGACTACTTACATGTAGCCATTAATTAAAATGCAAGATTCAAGAAAAATTATTTTATCTCTCTTATATTCTACCTCGTGACACAAGAATTCATTTCTAGATTGCACTTGGTGTGGGTCTGTGTTTAGATTTGTGCTGGGAACAGTCTGATAGCACAGGGATGTTTCTGCAGTTACTGAGCAGCTCTCACATGTAGACAAGGCCTTTTCTGCATCTCACATTGTCCCACCAGCAAGGAGGCTGGAAGTGCACAAGGACCTGAGAGGGGTCACAGCTGGGACAGAAGACTGCAGTCAACCAAAGCAACATTCCATACCATGTAGGGTCATGCTCAGCATATCATCCTGGGAAAAGGAGGAGGAGAGGGTTGTTCAGAGTGATGATATTTGTCTTCCAAGTGACCATTAAGCATGGTGGAGTTCTGCTTTCCTGGGAATGGCTGAACACACCTGTTTGTCTGTGGGAATGGTGACTTAATTCTTTGCTTGAGTACATGGTTTTTGCTTTACCTGTTAAACTGTCTTAATTTCAACCCAGAGGTCTTCTCTTTTGTGATTCCAGTTCTGTTTCCCATCCCATGAGGGATGAGTAAGTGGCTGTGTGGGGCTGAGCTGCCAGCTGGGGTTAAACCATGACCAGCTCTCAGAAGCATTGCACTTCAGAGACACCATGAACCACTTCACCCCATCTGAAGATGGATATCTAAATAATTCATATGAATTAGCCAGAAATTACCATTCCTTTTCATCTCTGATAAATGGCCTTTGGTGGTATTAAGAGAATCCAGACATCCAATAGCATTCTTTGTGAAGTCCCTTCACATTCTTCTCCACATAGGAGAGAGAGAATAAAAAGAGTATTTATCATAAACACCTGGTAACTAATAGAACTAAGAAAATATTTGACATGTAGAAATATCTCAGTGTCTGGAATTTTTCACAGTTAGAAAGTAGCAAATACTGAAATTTTTCAAGGAAAATGTAGTAAAAGCTGGTAGTGATAAGGAGGGTCGATTTTCTTTGACAAACCACACTTTCTACATTTGCCTAATTTATTGATGTCAGCAGAATAATGTATCTGCTTCAAACACAGCAATGCATTCAGAAAATACACTTGTGATCATGATATAGAAGCTGGAGCAAACATTCTCAGATTTGTAGGTCAGTCAGATGGGAATATTAGCATCATCAAGCTAATTATGCTTGATGATGCTAAGCATTTTAATCTCGTTCATCCAATAGAAAATTGGATGATTTAATCTCGTTCATCCAATAGAAAATTCCACCAAAATTAGTATCTTCCCAGATAACAGGACTGCTCTAACAGTTTACTGGTCCCAGAAAGAGGGAATCCTTTACCATTTTTCTTTAGTTCTAAATAAATATTCTCTTATCTCACTAACTTATCTGTAGCACATCTGGACACCCATGGAAGCACACATGAATTTTACAGAAACAAACTTCTTACCTCATGTCTTTAGGGGCCCAACCAGCACCACAAGAAGGGTTTTTAAACCCCTAACCCAAGAGTAGGAGAGAAGAGGGAGAAAAGTGAGGAAAAAGAGGCCCGGAAAGACTCAGAGGCAGAGGCGAGGAGCTGATGAATCACATCAACTGTGCATTGCACAGACAGATTTAAGACTAGTTAGTTCCACGTAGAAGCATCCTTTGGTTATCAAAGTTTTTTTTCTGATGAAGACTCCCCCTTCATCTCACTCTAATAAAATTTACCTTTGTCCAGTGTCCACATCTCAATTCCCTGCAACTTCAGGGAAAATCAAATAGCAAATTAATAAGTAAAAAACCCCAAAAGCACAAAGTCTTTCATGCCTTTTAAAAGTTTACCAGGTATCTGGAAATAAGCCGTGGGGTAACTTCCCTGCATAAATAATAGATAATGAATGCTAAAATTTTGCTGACAGCCAAGATCGTAGTGATTCAGTCAGTATTTGCAGGTTTTAATCTAGTTCCTTTAATTGCCACCTGCTCCCAAAATACCCTGGCCACTTGCTTCTGCCGTCTCATTGCCAATTGGCCCAAGCATGATGCAGCAGTGCAAACAGATTATCAGATCAGAGAAATCAGTCCAGTCAAAAGGTTAACCAGAAAAGTACTTTCAGCTGGATCAGTTCCCTCATACTGTTTACCCCCTAGCTGCATAAGCACTTGCATTAGTCCCATTTGCGTGGGGTGAGAGCAAGCAAAATGACTAAAACCTTTAGGCATAATTTCCTCAGAAAGCCAATTTACCTTTCGGGCTGTCTGGGCTTACGTGTTTAGAGAGAATTTCTTCTCACTCTGCACAATGTGTAGTTCCTTCTAGTGGTTGCTCAGAACTGTAAAAGCCAGTAATCAATACTCTTTGTACATGCTGTTGCAGACTCCAAGTAAGGATGTGGGGAGCAAAAGTTGCAAAGAGGAAGGGATGTAGGCTCTAAGGGAACTTGCCCTCCTTTAGATATGAGAAGTAGTTTCAATGTTTATGATGCTGATCATGAACAAACCACATAGAAATAACCTAGGCAAACAATGATAAGTTGCTTTTTCAGGTGCCATATCAAAGCTCATTTTAAGTTTCTTCAGTAGCTGTTTGATACTTGAGTGGGGGTTGTGTTATTCAAATTGTGTATTGAATTAAGAATCAAATAAAGCTCTTTAAATTTTATATCAGTTACACTACGAATTAGTTAAAATAAAAATCCCTCCGGCATAATCTCTTTGATCCTTGCAAAAAAAAACCACACACTTGGAATAAAAACGAGCCATTTTTCAGTCATGTAGTGATAATAATAATAATATTACTAATGTTGGAATATTTTGACATATTATTTTTATTCCAGTTCAGAATAAACCCTTGAAATATACAAATTTTAACAGCAGTAGAGTTTATTTGGTACATCTTGTTTTCTGAGCAAATGGATTTCAACAAATATTTCATAAATTACAGCTCATGGAAGTATCATAAGTGCTTTCCTGAACAAGGTGAGAGCTCTTATGCAACAGATTCATGATGACTCAACTTGACCTTTCATTGTAAAATAGCATTGGACTTCTGCCATGTTATAGATGCTCTTCTTGTAAAAATCCAGATGTCCCCATTAGTTTCTAGAGGTTTTTTACCAGGCAGAAAACAGTGAAAGTGGTTATAGCAGCATATGCTCTCTTACCACAAAACTAAAATAAGCTAATGATGTTATGAGTGTTCTGCAAGTTCTTGACAGAGGTTTCGATAAGTACTTGTGCAATGTCTATCACACATATGCATGTGTGTGTGTGCACTTGTGTTGCAAGCTTTTAGCTGAAAATTTTCATTTGGTTTTACATAAAGAAACCCAGAAAAAAATTACAGTTTGATCAACATGTTACAGTGTACCGGACAAGCACATTTTGAAACAGTTTCTTTATGTATTCTGTAGATTCCTGTCTTAATTCCACTGGGTTTAGGGCACCTAGTTATACATTTTATGAAGACAGAGAAAAGCATGCTTAAGGTGATTGGATTATTTTAAACCATCAACCTTTGCTTCAAATTTTTCATGGTTGTCACCCCAGCTGACAACTAAGCTGCACACAAACGCATGCTCATTCCCCTACCAGAACTCCCCAGTGTGATGGGGCAGAGAATCACTAATGTGAAAACAAGAGAACCCATGGGTTAAGATAAACTTTAATAGGGAAAGAAAAAGCCATGTGCACAAGCAAAGTTAAGCAAGGAATTCATTCACCACTTCCCATGGGAAGACAGGTGTGTTCAGCTATTCCTGGAAAAGCAGGCTTCCATCCTGCACAACAGTGACTTGGAAAGACAAGTATCACCACTCCAAATGCCCTTCCCTTCCTTCTTCACCCAGCTTTATATGCTGAGCACGATGACATATGATGCAGAATATCTCTTTGGTCAGCTGGGGTCAGGTGTCCTGGCTGTGTCCTCTTTGTGCACCCCCAGCCTCCTGGCCAGCAGAGGGAATGAGAAGCAGAGCGAGCCTTGGCTCTGTCAGCAGTAACTAAAACATCTATGGGTTATCAAGACTATTTCCTTCAAAAATCCAAAACACAGTCCCACACCAGCTACTGTGACAAATATTAACTCCATCACAGCCAAAGTCAGCACAGTACTCCATCCAGGAAGCGTCTGGTTTATAGCCTTCTAAAACAAAGAAAAAAAGTGAGACACTGACATAAAATTACCAGAAAATTAGCACACCGAGACAGGGTGGATGCATATATTCAATAAGTACATATTAAATGGAAAGATGACTTATAGCTTATGGTGTGAAATCATGGTACTAGCCTGACCTGTGCTTAAATCCACATAAGCTTATTGTTTGGAATACAATTACAATGATCTTCATCAATGTAATTGGAAATTTTTAAATTTAAAAATGAATATGATTCTATTTACAAATATTTCTGACTCTTCTAAATGTTTATTCACTGATAAGGGACAAATCACTACCACAAGTTTCCCTGCTACTGTTTAGAATCCACCTGTAAAACACAAAAGTTGTTTCTGCTACCTAATTTTCAAATAATGAAGACTTAGAACATTTTAAAGAGTATTAAAATGAATAGGTTCAAAGCACATACAAGGCCTGTGCTTTTGACCTTATTAAATCTGTAGAATGTTGGTTTGCTAAGTTGCTAGTACCTTCTGTTATGAAAATAATTAATTCTGATGTCAGCAGGACTCTTCCCCAAACTCCTTCCTTTTGACAGAAGCTCCATATTCTGTTCCACCTGGGAATGAAATTAAAAAAAAAAAAAAGGAGACTGTTCCTTTCACATGCAGCAGCATGAAGATATGACCTTTGAAATTCCTTGTAGAATTCTGCCAGAGAGCTGCAAGAGAAACAAGAAAATGTCCTCAGCATGGTGCAGCTCACGTATCACAAACACTTCAGAAAACAGGATATAGTTTTCTCATGGGCACACCTTCAGCTCATTACAGAGAGCAAACTGTGAGCACCACTCACAAAGCAAAATGAATAAATTAATTATATGACAAGTGTTAATATCTTATTTGAAAAGAGGAATCCCCAAATATCAATTAAAAGTTTGCCTTAATGTAGGAGACTGCTTAACTGCTTAAATCTTAAAGGACAAAAAAAATAAAATCAAAACTTAATGTGAGAGAAAACTCATCCTTTTTTTTCCAATTACAACACTTTGTAATATTAAAATGAGTCAACATTTTTTCAAGCAGAGAGCTTCAGTGCTGAAAATCAGGTCTTTATATGATTAAGAAGTTTTCATGGGAGTTTTTATTCCCATGAATAAACAACTTTGTAATTGTGATGAAAAAGTAATTTCTAGCAGGAAATTTTAATATATCATCTAATCTAGAAACTCAATTTTAAATTTAGGAATAATACAGAGTTGAAAAAAATTAAAGCCATATAATTTTCTTTAGCCTATTCAAAGAATCAGATCAACCTTAGTTCAATTTCAGTAAATGTTGAAATTGTAAAATAATATCAAACTGGAAACACTCATATGTCTTAATATTTCATATAAATATCATGCCAATCAACAAAATCCAAGATGTCTTTCATTGGTTATTTCACCCTAGCAGACACTTCAATATCCAGAAAAGGCACTTTCTGCCATTGGCAACAAAATAAAGATGTCTCTAGCCTGCTCGGTGTTGCTCATTCATTTCCAATATTCCCATTAGTGTAATCAAAATAAAATGTTGCTGCTATGGTAAGACAGAGTGAGACTGAGCTCTTCCTGCTGCTGGAGATGAAGCAGGAGGGTGACCAAAAAAAAGAAATGCTAGAAAAAAAAAACATTATCTGGCTTTTTGCTTGTGTTGATGCTCTTGCACGTCACTTCCTCCCTCGACTTGCAGTCATCAGTCCTATACTGCAATCTCTGCCTCAAAAGCATAAACAAAGTCAGCTTTTTTAGGAGGTGGATGGCAGGTCTCCTTTTGAAGGTCAAAGGCTGTTGAGATCTGGAAGAACCTAGCCAAATTTTGATAGCCATGCAATGGCTATGCAATAGCCTGCAAATACAGGAAGGAAATAGACATATGCCAACAATATTAAATAAAAATAAAATCTGTATATTCTTTGCAATAATTTTGGTCCAAAATAAAATTGGCAAATTTGTGAATATATTTTAACGTTAATCAAAAAATCCTGTCATTAGATAGAAATCATAAATGTCTTCATTCATAGGATAATTTCTTATGTTGAGCTTGGATGACAAATCCTTAATAAAATATTTATTACATTTTAAAGATTTATCTGTTCTTATCTTTATATAAAAGTTATGCTTGCCGTCTTTATGCCTTTGAGCTTTTTAAATTAAATAATCAAAATAATTTTTAAAACTCTCTTTTTATAATAACCTGGATTTTTTATGCTCATCAATGTACTTATTTCCTGTCCCTAAACTTGTCTAGTTTTTCAACTTCCTTTTCAAAGCAAGGCAACTAATATTGCAAGCAGGATTCCAAATTAGTCTGCATCACTGATTTGCATAGAGACCATTATAGAGTGTTTATTCACATCAGAAAGCAAACAAAAAATTAGTGTAAAGAGAATGAAAATAAATCCATTTTCCAAATCAATCTCATAAGTTTTTTGTAGCATTAGCACAGGTCTCTGGCTGAAAGTTCCACTTCTATTGTCATTCTATAATTATCTGGAAAAAAAGGCATTATTTCACAATACAAGTGGAGCAGCAATCTCTCTTATTGAATAACACTGCATGTCAAGTAGTGTGCAGTACTCATCTGATATAAATCTGAATTTACTATGTACAGTTTGAAAATAACACTGGTAGCATAACATAGATCTTGTTAACATAACATAACATAACATAACATAACATAACATAACATAACATAACATAACATAACAAACATAACATAACAAACATAACATTAGATCTTGTCTCTACTGTAATCCTAAGTGCACAAATTTTGTTTAGTTTAAATTTTGAGATTATAACCACCCATTCAGCTAAGGTATCCTTATATACATTCTACTGGGTGAAAAAAATTGCTTGCTAAAATATTTATGAAAACAAAATGCCAAAAAATAGAAATAAATCAAGCTCTCATGGTGACTTCAGTGGTGACTTCTCATATGGTATTAACTGGATATCAAATACCACTTTTTAGTTTATCAAGCAGAAGGTTTTGCCTTTCATTAAGTTTTCCATCTTTTTAGCTGTAGGAATTGATACATCTGTGTTATGAACAAGAGACTCTTTCACTCTATCTCTCCATTTTAAGAGACATTGTTACTAAATTCACAGCATCCTGTTTCCCAGAAAATATTAACATATCTTTTTAGCCTAATCGGATAATAACCCTAAACCTGTGATATTTGTGAGTGTTAAATATTGCATTTCTTCACTGATGGATTCAGTTTCATGTTATGACAACTAAATATAGCAGAGGAAAAAACTGTCCTCTTTTTCCATTGCATAGGAATTGTTACTGCTTAGGGGCTCCATATGCATTTCCATATCAACTTCAGAAGAAACTGTTAAAGAAATTGCCTGGGAACGTTCCCATCAGCCTTGCAGCCCATCGAGGGAGTGCCAGAAAGTGATTGTACTGTCTTTTTTCCTGTCAAGTTGATAATATACAACTGGTAAAGGACTGAGCAAAACATCTCTGCTTTCATTAGACCATACCGCTGCTTTCTCTTTTTATTTTTTTTTTCTTGTGTATGTTCAGCTCTATGTATACAAGTAATATATGTCACATATAAGTGTATAATGTGTGTATATTTAATATATATAGGCAAATATATTGCATCTAAGGATTTTCTCATGAAAATGTTCTGGGAAAAGCATGCTGCACTGGGTGCTTTGCAGTACTAAATCCATCCTTTTCTTGGTTGGAGTCTGTAGAAAGTGTAGTGTATTAGTATATTTACTGCATGAAACATATTAAGCACATAATAATATACATATTATTAATACTTCACAGACTTATACAGTTCATTTTGGGTGCACCTTTATATTATTCCTAGCCAATGAATCTGACACAGGTCACCTTGTTCATCTCAGGCCAAATTGTTGAGTCCAATACAGTTTCTGCATCACTACTCCCAGTTCCACGACAGAAAGTAACAGAAGGAGCATCAGGCAGTCACAGCACTCCCCCAGCATTTTATTTTTAGAGGTCTAAAGAAAGGTAAAATTGTCATAGTCAATTAAATAAATTTATGAAGAAATGTAGGCTTATACCAGAAATTTTCTTAGATTACAAACTGCTAAAATTGGCACATATTAGTATATACTATCAATCTATAAATTAAGACAAATTATCAGCAATGGAAGTCAATCAGTTCTTTGGACTTCTATAACAAATAAAGACAGATAAGGCTCTCCATTAGGAGGGATCTCTGAAGACAAATAATTATATGAAGACTAAAGGAATTGCTCCTTTTTTGTTCTGAATACACCCACGATTTTCTGGAAAGTGACATAATATATTTGTCTTTAATTAGTGAGTGGGCAACGTACAGTGGGTAAGCTAGTCACAATGTTTCTCTGCAGGGAATCCAAATGCCTTCATAAGCAGAACAGAAAATAAAAGAGGACCTAATCCTGTGCAGAGAATCAGAAGTTGAATATATTGTCAATTTGTTAAATAACCCACTAAAGTATTAGAAGCTATGTCATAATAATTTCTTGAAACTTCCTATCAGTGGACTCAGAACTGAATTGATTTCTTGCTGTAAGATGAATTAGAGGATATAGGCCTAGAATACTTTTGTCTTAATCTAATGTACTGATAAATGTAATAATCTAAATTACTGAGTAATTTAATTTATTAATGTGCATGTTGAGCAGAGTTATTAGACGGCATAAACCCTTCAGTATCTAATTCACAATTATCCAACACAAGGACTGAAGGAAATGATTCGTTTGCTTTAAGATAGATTGTAGTTTTCCCTTTCTCTACTAAAGGGTATATCTCCACCTCATTAACTTATGTGATTTAACCAAGATTAAGTGATCTGCCTACAATAAAAAACACTTCTGGAGGACAGCCCAGGCCTTGCAACTCCATGGTTCCTGTTCTTATCAGAAATCAGCCTTCTGTTCCTTATTGAGATTTAGTCCAATCTCCTAAGGAGCTCAGTCTGGCTTGATGAAGTGTGTGGATAGAAGCCGCACTTTGGTGGTGCTTTCATTCAGACCACACTCACTCAGCTGCACATTCAGTTGAAGATTTTTTCATGAAAAGATTTCCACTTCAATGACAGACTGAGATCTGCCTTTTAATTATTAATCTACCAGCCAGCAGATAACACATGTTCCTTCTGTAATCGTTCGTTTCATACATTAATCTTAGTGAGGCAATTTCCTCTTTGTCTCTTAGTCCATCTACTACTTCTCATCAAGAACTCTGCTTGCAAATAGAACAGATTATTTGCATGATTGTAGTAGACCATAGCTTTACTGAACTATGGTAAAACTGGTTCAGACAAAGTCTGGGAAAAGGCTAACAAACGCAAAGTTAAAGCTTTCTGGCAAATAGACAAACCAATAATTACCTGTTTTTCTCCAAACAGCTATAATTAGCTGGACCAGAGCTAATAATTTTATGTCATGCTGGTGATCTTTTGTTTTAGCATTTAAAAACACACACAAAGGCTTTGTCATCAGACAATATGTTTAAAGAACCCTTTGTCTTTACCTTTATTACCACAAAATGTCATAGGTTATCATCTCAAAAGAATAGCTGCATAGCAGCAACACCACACTTTTATATAAATCAGCAAAGACAGCTTTGTCATTTACAGCCATTATTTGGCTTCTGAGCAGATGGGTTGTACCTCTATTTCCAAATTATTTTAAGATTTCAATAGCCATTTAAGTCGCAAGGAAAGCAAGAGAAGGGAATGGTGAAAGGAAAGTTGTTCCATGTAAGAATTGTTAGGGTACACGGCAAAAGTACTGCTGCAGAATCTGCAGGTAGAAAGATTCTTATTACCCACTGAAAGTGTTACTGATGTCTTACCTGTCTGCATAACAAATGCGACATGCAGGGAATGCAAATTCACCAATTGTTTTCGTTTTGTGATTTCATGGAGTGAGGAGTGTGCAATATAGCATCAAATAAGCAAAGAAAATCTGAGACCATTCAGAGAAATTTTACTCATGGCTTATCAAAGGCAAATGTCTTCCCACAAGTAATTCCAAGAATATATTAAAAAAAGAAGTATCCATTAACTTTGAGCAGACTTTCCTAATATGAAATACACTAACGATCATGACATGATCCCTGCCTTCATTTCATTTTCAAGCTCATATTGAAAACTAATAAATACCTACCTAATATTTGTGAAAAACTCAGTATTTTTATTCCATTTGAAATAAATACTCTTAAACATGAGCTTATTAATGACACTAGGCATAAATCCTTCCGACAGATTAAGTTCTTAAAGGTAATAATCATTAGGAACACAATACTGTCTCATTTTTATAAACAGTCCAATGTCTCAGAAACTTATGAATATATCCTTCATCACTAAGAAAGAAGCATGAAAATAAGATTAAAAAGTGTTTGAGTATTTTTCAAGTTTTGTTTTAAATACTTTCTTAAGGAGGGTATTTTTCTTTCCTACAACAAGGATATTATTTCTTCCCTTCAAATGCCTATGGGAGACAAAAGAAGTGAAGAATAGACTCAGGCTGGGTATAGCTGGGTTAAAGAAGGGTTGTTCTTGCTTTTCTTAAGAAAGCAAGACACTCCTTAGGCAATTGCTTGGGTAACTACATTGTAGGCAGAGGGGACATGTATGTAAAAGGGAAGTCTCAAATGAGCAGAAGATGAAACACATGGGAAATTCCAAGGAATATCAGTTTTCAGATGGATTGCTGAAGTAAGTGCAGTGAGACAATAACTAGATGGCATTTGGAAAAGGGTCACAAAATTTGGAGATATTCTGGTTACTGATAGCTCCTTCTCCGTGGGGCACAACAGACTGTGGCAGCAGATAAGCCACCACAAGTATTTTTGCTGAAAGAACAAGATTGCATTTCTGTGGGAAAAAAAAGAGAGATATTTCCTGTCAGACTTCATTAAGAAGACAAAAATTTTAAAAAAATCTTGTTTTTTTTTTTTAATAACTGCCTATGTAAACACTGGAATGAAGTCTAATGTTTTCTTTGAGAGACTGAAGATTCTCTTTCACTGTGCTGCGAGTGAACTACTTTTGTGAAATACAATGATGTAGACTAGTGACATTCTTGATATATGACTTTAGCCCTTTATTTTATTGAAATACAAGGAATTTAGAATGAGTGATGTTGCAGATCACAATACTTCTGTATGAAAATCAGAGCAATGTAAGCACAGGAAGGCAGAAAACTGGAGAGAAAATTAAAATTATTCTGTATGTGGCATTAAAGGAAAAAAAAATAGCAGTAGACATCATAATTGCTGAAGGATGAAGTTACTGTTAAACAGAAAATCAATTGCAACATTTGTATACAAAGTGACTTATATTACATAATTATATGCACATTATTATATTAAATACTTATATTACTTATATTATATTCCTGTCATTGAACCTTAAACCTAGTGGCACTCAATAGGTCTGTCCTGTCCAGTTCTCTTTTCTAGTTTATTTCTGTGTTAAAAAATGACAAGTCCTAGACAGCACATTATCTGATATTCTAAAAAGCTTTTATTGCATAGGTCAATTTTCTAGTGTTCTTAAGGGCTCTGTGTCCATTTGAAAGAAATGGTTTTACCTTGAGTAAGTCAATATGAAATGAAATTTTGGTGAAGAAAACACAGGCACTGAATTAACAAGCTACAACAAATTCAGTGAAGGCTGAAGTTAATTCATTTTTCATCACTGAAAGCAGTTTTTAAATGTGCTGTTCTTGTAGCAGCTGAGTCGCGTACCTAAACTACTCATATGTTACTCAGAGAGAGATAAGTGTCAGAAAATAAGTTCCTTGACTGCTGTAATACCCCGAGTCAGGAAGAATTCATAGAGATCATATCTTGACTCCGTCACACCTTGAGTCTTCAGGCTATGCACTTCCATAACACCAGTGGCAAGTCACAATTGAATCTGTAATTCCTCTTAAATGAAGCATCAGATCATTGTTCTAAAATTTAACAAGGAGAGGGGAGATGTAGAATCAGTTACATCTGCAGCTGGGTGAGACTCAGGGCTACAGAAACAGACCCACTACTAGTTTAATTTTACTGGGGGAAACAGTCAGACACAGCTCTGAATAAAATTATAACTAAGAAGCTGTTACCTAGCAAATGTCCTATATAGATAGATCCTCATGGGAGCACAGGTACGAGACAATTCTGAATATTTGCTTACTGGTGAATGTGTAAACAGACAGAAAATTTAAACAGATTTTTTTAAAAAATGTTTGTTCTTCCTCCCCAGAAGGAAAACTAAAATGGTTAAAACATAGTCAAGCTAGGCCTTGACTGGATGAAAATAAATATCTGGTTTCAATATAAGGCAGTTCACCTAATTTAGTTTATTCTTCTGCCTGTATTCTGTACCACCAGATAGAAAACTTTTACTCTTCCACTTGTATCTCTTACGACTCACCCCAGAATGTGAAGGTAACCCAGGTTCTTGTTAATAGACCCCTTGGGGCAGATTAGAGTGGAACACTGAATGATCAGTGTTCATAAATATGTTGATCTTTGTAGATTTTATTATAGAATAATTTAGTTGCAAAGTAAAGGGGGTAAGTAGCCATTTTGGTTATTGTATATTGTAATACAGTGATACAAAAGCATGAAAATATCACTTAAAAATGTATAAGGAAAAAGAAAGAAAATGTAAGAGTAAAACAGTACATAATCACCACCATGGATCCAGAAATAAGAATTAATTGTTGGAATTTCAATATATGTTGACATTGTCTGCTGTACTGTATCACAATGCTCTAAGCATATCAGCCGAAAAGATTGCCTAAAGGTGCAACCTTCTTAAAGGTAACTTTACATTTAAGAAAAAAAAATTCAGAATAAATTGAAGGGAAAAGTCTGGGGTTTTCATACTGCTTCATGAAAATATACTCTTTAACATGTGCATTTCTGTCTTAATTTAAAACTGTCTTGATGTTTACTGAATTTAGTACCCTAACTCTAAAATATTGTTTGGAAATGATGCAGAAAAGCTTCAGGGCAAGTTTGCTTTTGCATAAAATTGTATATCAAATATATATATATCAATATAATATCCAAAATTATATATCTATATTTGTCACAGGATCTTGGTAGCCATTTACATTATGTAAGAAGTAACAGTATACATGTAATTCTAAATTACTCGAAAATTGAATAATACAGGGAATATCTCACCCAGATAACATATCAGTCTGTATTACTATTAGAGCCCTACATTTGCATTTTGTATGTATCAGGTACATTTGTTTAGGCCTATTATTAAAGCAGATGTAATGAATGATTTACTGAATTCAAGGACAGAAATCTATACTCAGGTTAATTGATATTGATTTGCAACTAGCACCACATTCAACAACATTGAGATCACAAGAAGTGATAACAAATTAGTGAAATTATTCTGTCAGATCTAATGGCAACAGAAAATATAGCATTCAATTGTCCCAGAGAACTTTTTCTACAATAAATGAATCTACTCCTAGCACCATTTTACAGTCTAGTCCATTAATAATCACATGATTTTACAGAAGAAAATATATCAGTGTGAATTGTTAGAGGAGTTTTCAATCTGTACAATGGATCAAAAATAAGAACCAAAACATGGCTTCACTGGAGTGTATAAACACACATTCAGAAGGACAAACCTGTGTGTCCTAACAGATCCATCAGAGTAGCATGATCAAGGAACTTGATACACTTAAGCCAGAAATAATGTGCTTGTCTTTCTGGGAAGTGGGCTTAATTAAAACAAAAGATTATTCCTGGCAGTCTGTGCTCAGTATGCCAACTTCATTTTAAGAGTCTGAGCTTACCATTTGTTCTGGTGTATTACTTTTTTACTTCAAACAAATGAACAAAACCATCTGATTTGAAAACACTCCTGGACAAAAAGGACCTGAAGTTTAAGACAAATGGCATTTAAAAACAGTTTGCCAATACATAAATGTCTATGTGTCCAAAATACAAGCGTTATTTTTAATGTATCACTTTCATCATAGCTGAAAATAAGCATCCTTCAATAAGCATAATTTTTGGAATTTTTGTTGTGTAAAACAGGAAAAAGGTGTAAGTGAAATATATGAGTAGGGGCATCTTCAACTACATTAGATTACGCAGAGCCTTGTCCAACCTGACCTTGAATGTTTCAGGGATGCGGCATCCACCACTTCTCTGTGCCAGTGTTTCATCACCCTCACTGCAAAAATTTCTTCCTTGTATTTACTCTAAATCTTCCCTCTTTATTTAAAAAAAAAGAAAAAAAATGTCCCTTGTCCTATCACTGCTAAGCAACAGTTTGTACACATCTTTCTTATAGGTCCCCTTCAAGTACTGGAAGGGGGGTCTCCCTGGAACCTTCTCCAGGCTGAACAGCACCAACTCTCAGCCTTTCCTCATTGGGTAGGTGCTCCCTTCCTCTGATCTTCTCCATGGCCCTCATCTGGAATGGATCCAACAGGTCCATGCCCTTCTTGCAGCAGGAAACCCAGAGCTGGACCCAGTGTTCCAGGTGGGGTCTCACCAGAGCAGAGTAGAGGAGCAGAATCTCCTCCCTCATCCTGCTGGCCACACTGCTTTGGATGCAGTCCATGCCCTGTTGGCTTTCTGGGCTGTAAGTTCGCATTCCTTGATCACATCCAGCTTTTTACCCAATAGTCCTCCCAAGTCCTTCTCAGCAGGGCTGCTCTCAGTCTTCATCCACTGAACAGTCCATCCATCAAATCAATGTGTCTCTAATTTAGAACGATGGATGTTGTGGGGGAACCATGTCGAAGACCTTTCAGAATTCCAGAGAGATGACTTGGTGGGGTATATGATACTTTATTCATTTCACAGCATAGCAATCTTTCAAGATGCCACAGGAATTCTTGGTGTTTAAAGAAGCATCTATTATGTAAAAATGTTTAAATACCTTCCAGAGGATGTTGTGTTGTGTGGTAAATCCCTTATTTAGATTCTAACACCTCCACCAAATGTAGTATTTATCTGTTAGACAGTTTTCTTGATCAGATATAATCAGAATAAAGAAGACAGGAAACAAGAAAAGAATCTTCGGTAGGATAGAAGCAAAAAAGAGAAAAATAAGGAGGAATTTGGAATACATAAAAATTTAGGTCCCTTTTAAGAGTTTTTTTTTTTTTTCTATAGAATTTAGCATTCCAATTAACACTAAAAAAAGAAAGAAAAAACAAACAACACATAAAATGAAAAAGAAATTCACTATTACTGCAATTCATTCCATGAGAGGAAAATGGACAGCTATCCTATAATAAATTGAAATATTTAAATTATATTCTCTGGTATCTTTCACCTTGTAGTGAATATATTCAACTGTCCTCTAGTAACCTGAATAACTTAACATTATTAGGATACTCTTGTTCACCACTATTGGACTTTGAAATTGGTTTTGGTAATCAGTAAATAGTTACATGTACAAAAGAAACCCACAGGCATTCTCATCTCTTATAAGGGAATCTAAGGAAAGAAATTAATTTTTAATGCTGTACAAAATAAGCCTGTTTTGGAAAAAGTGCTGCTGTGGTTTAAGCATTTGTTAGCTATTCTTCAGATGCACTCGCTGCATCTCTTAAACAGAAGCATTTAGATTTACTGAAACACAAGATAAATTCAAAAAGCAAGTTAAGCTCAAGAAGAAACAGAACTTGATTTTAAAATAAAATATATTTTATAACTATTGATTTCATTTTCCTCAAATATTTCTTCAAACACAAAACAATCACAACAAATTTCTCCAAATTGTAAAGTAAGAAAGAAGGACCAAGAGACATATGGAAATACCTAGCAAGGGAGATTAATATTTAATGTTGTAGTCCTTTGCCATTCAGACACAATGATCATAACCTTATTTTAATATAAATCAGATCACACCTAAGAGAAAAGTCTCTGAGATTCATTATCTATTTACAGTAAAGAAAACTATGCACTAGTAATAAATAATTTGCAGCAGTTCACAATAGGACCTTGCCTAACCAAGAACAGCCCTCAAAGGGACAATAGGACCTTGCCTCCCAACAGCCTCAAAGGGAAAAATTAGTTCTTATTCTACCAGGATATTTCAGATTTATTTTAGCATTAAAAAAAGGAAAAATATTCATGAGTGAAATTTCTTCTTTATTAATAATGAAGAAAGATGGATTTCTTGCACTCTTGAGTGCTTCTGAATTTATATATAAAATTTATTTCTTTCCTGCACAAAATACCAAACTCAAAGTCCAAGATACTTGCATTCACTATTGAGAGTGATCAATGTGATCCATATTCCTGAGATGCCTGTAGAACTGGTAGAAAATCTTATCATCTTTTAGCTACCATAAATTTGATCATATTATACTATATATTCAAGCTATTTATAGGATATAATTAATTTATTTTGTTTTCAAGATAGATTAGTTAATTAGCAGATGTTCAAGTTTCAAACTATTCACACTTCCTAAGTATCAAGAAAATTGCTGCAAGCTTACAATTAAACAGTCAGAAAGGGGAGGAGAAACCATGGGGAAAGAGGGGAGAACATAAGGCTGTCATCAACAGCTCAAAAGATTGGATAGCTCCAGAAAAAATGATCATTTGAAATGATCACCCTATGTAAAATTAGGTTATTTCCAGTGAGATTAGGTTTAAGATTAAGAAGAAGGAGAAATTATGTGTTTAATTCCTCTCTTTTTGCAAACATCTTAGATCGACTACAAAGAAAACAGGGTACATCATACCACTTGTTAGTTAAAAACTAAAATAAACTTTTGGGAACCACAGACTCTAACTGGATCTCATGTTGCTTGTCAAGTCAAGTCTTTTGGTCAAAAATTTTCCAGGTCATGGCTAACAAAGGGGACATGGGTCTGCAAGACAATGGACGGACTATCAATTTTCTAAATGAAGCAGAGGGGATGGACTGCAAAATAATTGTCAGACATACCCTGACTGACAACGTGGTCCCTGCGGCATTGAACTATCCATCTCACAATCTCTGTGAAGTTCCCTGTATTATTTGTATTTCTTATTGAATGGACTGGGGAGCAAAAATAATTTTATCTGTCACAGCAATGAAAGACATCCTGTTCTGTAGCACTGCCAGTGTGTCTGATGCAGGAGGAGATCAGTTGTCTCTCGTTGATTGGGTATGTCCAAAAAATGGAAAATGTGGGAAGTAGACAGGCACAGATCACTTCAGATAAAACCAGAAAGATGTTTTCACAAGTTATTTTACTGGTAGAGAGGAAGAATAAAACATGGAGAAGCAGATGTGATTTGGTATAATAGCAACAAAGGTACCTGGAATAGAAACACTAGGGATTAACCAGCAGTAGGAGGGAGTGTTTTACAAAGATTTTCAGGCTCAGGATATTTATCAGGGTTGTGATGAAAAACTGGACAAAATATTGTGAAGTAGGCATAGATAGCTGGCAATCTGCATAAATAGCAGTAGGATTTCCTCAGACTACTAAGAAATTTCAAAGAAATGAACTTTCCAGGCTTTAGAAAAGCTTTACATTTTTCCAAAGCTGAAGGAGAATTTAAGTTTGCAAAGGACAGCCTAAAAAGTCAATTGAGGACTTTAAAGGATATGGAGGAGTTGTTACCCCACTTTATCTGTGAGCATTTGTAACTTAAAATTAGCTACAATGATGCAAAATTCTGTAAAATTAAGCACCGTCACTTAACAACACAAGGTCATCATGAGGAAAAAAAGCTTATGAAATAAAATATGAAATAAAACACTGATGTTTCTTCCCATATGGGTAAGACACAAAGAGTGTAGTAGACACTAACCAGTATGCTAAGGATTGGCACAATAAAGAAGTAAATAAAAACGTTTGAAACAATGTCATCAGTATCTAACACTTTCTTGATATCTGTTCATCAAGGAGATGGTTTTTTAAGGAAAAACTCTTCACTTAGTAAATATTTTTCTGAACGTGTTTGTTTAGTGATCATTGCCTACCCAGTATTGCACAAAGTCTCCAAAAACATCTTGAACTAACTGCTGCTTCCCTGATCTCTTCTTTTTGGATACAACCTGAATGGTAACATCCATGTGGCTATATTTGTACATCTATTTATATCCAAATCTTGGGTGATATTGAAGAAATTTTCATGTGTAGATCAATCTAAACCTATATTCTTTGTAAACATTTTTAACAATGAATTTTTTCTCTTAGCTGTTGAATAGAATCAATGAATTCAAAGAAAAAAGTAGAGTTGTAACTGGAAATGACAACAGTCCATAAAAGAGTGTTGATAATTATCAGACTTCTGCAAAGATAAAAGGCTGAAGCATTAGTCTTAAAAAATTACAGAAAATTCTGTATGTATCTGTAATCTTACCTTCGAGAAGCACTACATCTTAATCTTAAATATTGCACTTCCTTCAGTTTGTATGTTAAAGTATTCCAACAAAAAATACTGTAAAAAATTCTTAAAAATCTTGATAAAAAGTTAACATCGGGGTGGGGGGAAGTTTCTTTTACTAGTAATTTAAGTTCTGATAAGGAAAATAGTTCAGGGTATTCAAAATTTACAAATATTTTAACAAAAGAAAATCTACTGGGAAAAATTATTTTTAGGCCAACGAGAATCAACTCTTTAAAATTTTGTGCCATGTTTAGTTTGATTCAAATATGGTGTGTTGTTTTAAGGAAACCACAGGTATTATTTGAACTTATAAAAAACATAAATGGTACTAGTAATAATTAGACTGTTCAACTGCAAAGAATTTCATATGCAAATGAAACCCTCTCTGCACTCAAGTAAGATAAACTATGCCCTGCATTAATAGGACTTGTTTTGTGCACTTTCTTGTGAAACACCTGCTGGTTGAACAAGATTGCTGACTGGTTAAATTGATTAAACTCCCACGTGGGGAAATTGTGTTATTTCTTTAACTCACTGAAATACAACACTTCACTTGGTGGGTGACAAAATGTTTTTGAGTAGATGATGTGTTTAATAAATAGCTATGTGGTGCCCTAGGAAAAAAATTACTCTGGGGAAAATTCCCCTTTAAAATGTTACTTTCTTTTCACCTTTTACTTTCTCTAATAAAGGAAGGGAAACTACCATTACAGAACTTTCTATACTGACTATAGCAAAAATGGGATATTAGAATTTTCTACTGTAATATAAAATAATATTTCACAGTTTTTCCATTTTAGTTTCTGTGCAATTTAAGTTGCACATGTGCCATGAGAATGTTCATATTAATGTGACAGGGAAAAGAATTGTTATAGTTACAACATCTTAATCCATCAAAAATGAAAGCTAATACTGCAGGAAAACTCTCAGTAGATGTAAGAAAAGTAACATTAATTCATTAAAGCCAGCAACTAGTTACAAATTTAGAAAAAAAGTTTATATGCATTCAACACATTATGCAACGAAAGAGTCACAGAGCCCTGTGGAAAAGTGAAAAAAAAAAACAACTAAAAGAAGTTTTATTGATCTGAATTACTAATGAATAATAAATGAAAAAACGTTTATGATGTGCAGGATTCCAAAGTGCTTTTCTAGTATTTCCATTACAGACATAAGTAATATTTATGAATAGTTGATTCAATATTAAATGCTAGTAATATGATATTGAAAGGATAGATAAACTTACACTAAAACTGAAGAGAAACTGTTTTGCAACACGGAGACCTGAGTCCTGGTTTATCAATTACGCAGATTGTGACCCTGTCATAGAACCCTATTTTTCCTTCCTCCTCGTGAATCTAGGGTTCCTTTTTATTTAAACACAAGTAGATTCAAGTACTTGCTATGGCAAAAATTGCAGTGGCAGGAAAGAAGATGGTTCACATTTCAGTTTCATTCTGACAGGAAGTTAAAGAATTATGAAAGCTGAAAAGGACTCAGAAATACCACAGTTGAGATACAAACACTTAATCTTTAAAAGTCTCACTAAAGTAATGTTTTTGCACATCTGACTTATTTTTTATCTAAGAAACTAGTAGTCTATTGTTGCATCCTGGGTTTGAGTTCAAATTATGGGTTTTTTCTTTGTTAGTTTTCCACTTCTCTGTACCCTCGTGCATCCCCCGGGTTTTCCCCTACTCCTGCGATTTCCGTGCCCATCTCCCCGTTCTCGCGGTCCCACTCACCCCAAAGCCCCGTGTCCGCCCCTGCCGTGTTCCCATTGGTCTCTGTAGTACACGTCATCACCACGATCTCTGTACCCATTGGGCGGGAGGGCTCCCCGTCCACCCTGTCTCTTCCCTGTATCATCCCACTCCTCGGCATGCTCGAGGTCATTTGCGTCCGTGTGAAGCTGGAAGCAGCTGCAGCTTTTCCACAGCAGCTCTCGCAACCAATAAAACATCCAGCCGCCACGCGGACGGATTTGGACTAATTCCCTGACTCTTTGTTTCTTCCCTCATGCCGACGGTGAAGCGTGGCCAACAGCCCACCCCGGAGCACGGCAGTAAAAGCGCCTGGGAACTGCGGCGAGCCCCAGCCCCGACGAAAAGCTGAGACACCCAAGCCGGGCGTTCGAGAGCTGACTGGGGCCAAGAAAAGTAACGCGCAGCCGCGGTCTATTTTAGAGAAATTTCTGAAATTTCTTTACAAAAATTTAGAAATAAAATCCCTTTTATCCTGTTCTGATATTGCTGATAACTAAGCTAATAGAGCTAACAGAGGAAATATGCAGCCTGCTCCATGGGTTCTTAGTACCAGTGCTTGCATACTTCATTCCATAAATATAATTTGTGTCATAATTTAAATAAAGAAAATATAGAGAAAAGGGATTTTGCTTGGCGAATTATTTCTTCTTCTCTTTTTGTATCTTCAAAGAGGCCTTGAAGTGTATTGCTAACAAAAAGAGAGGACAGCCTCAAGTGTTATACTTCTTGAAAGCTACCTTTTCCCTTCACAACAGGATGTGAAATCCAAGTAATTGTTCTTTAGCAGCCTTTTCAATTTTTGGTATAGTCAGAGTTCAGAAAGTGTTTTACAGCTACGAGTGCTTCAGAAACATGAAGGTCTGTGAGGCCTGAGGATACCATATATTAAATAGGCAAAGAGACCCATGTGCTGTCAGAGCCCTTCTGAAGTCTTTGGTAGAATTTCTTGTGCTAGTATTTGTCTTATCAAAGCCACAATGTATCCTCAAGCTAATAAGCCAGAAAAAACAAGTATTACTTTCTTAAGTGGAAGTGGGTATAGTATCAAAAGCAGCCTTGCTGAGGAAGACATGGAGGTCCTGGTGGGTGGGTGAAAGGCTGCACATGACCCAGCACTGTACGCTTGCAGCGCAGAAAGCCAAAAGTGTCCTGGGCTGCATCCAGCTTGGGGTCCTCAGTACAAGAAAGACATGGACCTGTTGGAGTGAGCCAGAGAAAGGCCACCAAGAGAGTCAGAGGGATGGAGCACCTCTTCCAAGAGGAAAGGCAACAGAATTGGAGTTGCTCAGCCTGGAAAAGAGAAGACTTTAGGGTGAACTAATCACAACTCCTCCAGTACCAGAAGGGAGCATACATTAAAGATAAGAGACTATCTAGAGACTAGCTTTACCAGAGCTCATAGACACAGGACAAGGGAGAATGGATTCAAACTGAGTAGATATTGGGAAGAAATTCTTGACTGTGAGGGTAGTGAGGCACTGGAACATATTGCCCAGAGAAGCTGTGGATGCCCCATCTCTGGGAGTGTTTAAGGCCAGGCTGGATGGGGCTCTGAGCAATCTGGTCTAGTGGAAGCTGTTCCTGCCCATCCCGGGGCAATGGGGTTGGAACTAGAGGATCTTTCAAGTTCCCTTTTGATGCAAAGCATTCCATGCTTCTATGATATCATACTCTGGGTTACCATACACAGTCAAAGCTGATGTCCAGGCCAAAAATAATAAAGTTCAATGGCACTACTCTCTGTGTCTAAGTACAGTAGACTACGTAATACAGAATTAACCCTTACCTTCTTAAACAATCTCTTGATTTTTTTCCTTTTTAAAGCCACTCCTTCAGTCATGAAGTTGTTGTCTGCTCTGCACTTAGAGAGCTTTATACACACCTCTGAAAGAGCTTTACAAGATTCTGTGAAAGGCTTACTTGACAAATCGTTATCACAGAAAGTCATTGGCAGCAAACTGCAGACTGATAGGTGTATAGATATAGCAAGGCATTGAAATATTAAAGGAATGTGTGCGACCCATGGTTTGAAGGCTGGCATTTAAAATAAAGTTCACAAATGCCTTTTCCTTTCCGTGTGCAATTTCAACCTGTGACTGAGTTCAGTGTTTATTAAAGCTATCACTCAGTAAAATGGGAGTTAACAAAGACAGCAAGAACAAAGAAGGGGAAAAGGTAGAGCTGGGGATCTCCAGAGAATTAAAGCAATTTAGGAAAACTGCTGATTTCTAAAGTCTTAAAAGTTAAGGCTAGATTTTTGATAACATTATTTTAAATACTTGAGAAAAAAAAGTCTTCTGTATATAAGCTGTGTGGAAAGGAAGGTGGTGAGAGAAAAATAGGTGTAAGAAATTTAAAGGTGAATAATTATTTGTCTGCATTCTCATTCTCTTTAAAATAGAATTTCTCATGTGGACAATTTCCATCATGAAGCAGTAAGTTCACGGCCATGAAAAAGAAATATATGCATATCTACCCAGTTAGATGGTTGGCTATTTGTATATGCACACAACGCATTCATGCAAACATCCACACAAACAAAGGTTTTCTAATTTTCAGTTTGGAATGGATCATATGAATGGCAGCATCACATTGTGCATTTTCAGGAGCTGGAAGTGAGACGATCAGATTATTTTAAGAACTGTTCTTAGTGCCAACTTTACTAAGAAAATTTTTCCATATTAAATAAGCAGAACAAAAATGCTCATATTGGGAAAAAATATGAGGAAAAGTGGAAAAGGAAAGAGGGAGACTAGCACAGGAACTCTAGTAGAAACTAACTCTACTGCTGCAAAGAAAATGCACTGGAATTAAGGTTTGTATTGTTAACTTAACTGAAAGCCTGGTAGTGTGTTGTAGATTTTTTTCAGACACAATCTTCTGGGAAAGGCACAAGACTGTAACTTGGAAAACAATGATAATGATGAACATGATCATGACGTGGCTAGCCAGGACACTCTGCTTTCCCACAGAGTGGAATCTTTCCATGTAGAAAACTATTGTCAAAGTGCTGGCAAAAGCTTTTTCGATTTGTGTGATCTTAAAAGATCAGGCTTCTTAGAGTAAGTTCATAGAGTAGCTTCTAGCCCTGCAGCTGCCCTGTCCCTGCAGCCTCTCATGGATATGAATACAGGAAGGGAACACTAGCCACCTCCATTCACATTTTCTGTCAGCAAGCGTTGGAATAACCAAGCAAATTTATAGTCAAGCAAGAACAGTTAAGAAGAAACACAGACCAGGTCACACAGGCAGAAATGGTCTAAAAGGCATTTGTCAATATATTTTTCCCCCCTGGTGTGCACCTGAAACTACTATCTCTTATTCAAAGACACTTCAAATAAGCTATGTGGCAACGTGTTGATATCAGAAGACCCATCTAAGTAACAATGTTGACAAATTACTTGTGATGGAATGACTTTACATTGCTGCCTGAAGACATATCCATTTAAAGTGCTGCAGAAAGGCCGTGGAATATGAATTCCCTGCTGAATTATTGTATCTCATTCATAACTCAGTAATAACTGGGGAGTTTCTTTAGTCCAGGTCTATATCACACAAGGAATATACGATGTACAGAGTAACTCAGAGGGCTGAAACACCTGGATCCCCTGAGAGCAGAATACAGATAATTGGTTCACCACGCGCCCTTAATATCCATTTTTTAGTGTTATATCTCATTCTAGGATGCTTAAAACAGACTGTAGGTACTTTCTGTAGGCAAGGACAAAAAGCAGGTAATCTGGAGAGATGCCTCCAAGACATGTTTTCTACCCTGCCTAGAAACTCAACTCAGATCTGTCAAAAGGAAACCAAAAGAAAATAATCAACATTTTGTTTTCAAGATCCATGAAGTCTGAGCATGGTGAATAACAAATTCATATTTCATAATATAAAACACAGAAATTAGAAGAACAGGTTAGACCAAAGATGTATGTTCATATCTTGTCCCTTCTGTTTCCTCTTTTACTTTTCCTAAACAACAGAACAAAATCCACAGCTGCAGTGTTTCACAATAGAGATTATTCAGGCAGGGAGATGTGGCTGCTTATGATTAACAATGTATGTTTCTCTTTGAACAAGGAATAGAGAGGTGCTGCATTTTGATAGAATTAACATAAATTAGCTTTCCAACAGAATCCTCTTCCTTTCTCTCTGACTATTGACAAGTAGGGTCTACTTGTCAGAACAGCTTTCTTTTTCCAGAATACAGACATAAGACACACAGTTTATAATTTTCTAATTCTCCCAATTCACAGTCATGTGCCATGACTTCCAACATGCATTCTCGTTATATATACATCATGTAAAATAAAGTTGAGACAATTAAGTTGGAAAGTGCAATGGGAAATAACTTGCTTTGGCTGGACTCTGATGTGTGACCACATCACCTGACTAGGACCACTTCTGTGCAGTCCGTCTATATTTGAAAATATTACCACTTTTAAAATATGAATTTTCAGGGACTGGAACACTGAGAAGCTTCTCTCTTCTTGATGTGGCAAAACAGCTAGCAAAATGTTTATACGTGGATTCATGTGTTTTAAAAATGGAACTGAATGTGTGCCATCATGTAAAAATTTATACAGAGAATGAAGCACAGGCATAAGACTGAAAGGCTGGAAAAGATACAAGCAAGTGCAATGGAAGACTTTCAACATCTCCAAAGTTAATTGCTCAAACAAAAAAGCATTAACTTCGCTTGTTGATCCATTTGATAATTTTAATAATGTAACAAGACCTGATGAATCAAGCATGTTAACATAGACATTCCAGTCATAAATTTCTTCATGCACTTTTTGAGAATAGCTCCTAAAACTTCAGTTTTGACACCTTCTAATTCAAAATTATAAGCCAAATATTTTGCAACCTGTAAATTTCAAGATGTTTCTGAAATTTACAAATATTTCTCTTCATCTCTTTAGTTATAAACCTTAAATCACCCAGTGGTGGGATTGGATTTTACTACTGGAAATAGGAAAATATTACAGGAAATAATAATATCCTTCATTAGAGTGATTCCAAAGAATGCTGGATACTATTTTGACACTGTTGCAATGAAGGTGAAACACAGGTTTCTCTTTAATCTAGCCTTGCATAACAGCTTCCTAAAATCTAGAACAGTCACAGCATTTTGCATGTGCTCCACTGTACCACTTCTTCTCTCCATTATCAAAAATATCATACAACTTGTCAGTGTTAAATAAATAGAAAATCTTCTTACCATAGCAAAGGTCTTGTTTTAATCTCTTGGTGAGCTACTGGCATGTTCCAATAAGCCTATTACAAGCATTGCTGGTCATAAATACGTTTATTTATTCTCGATAATATTTCAAATATGTAAAAAAGCTCATGCAGAGCAAGTTATTCTGAAACTTTCAAAGAATCATGTATTGAAAATGTACTACCCACAGAATTTATTCTATTTCAGAAAAGGTGAAATGAGGATACAGTTAATAATGTTATTTCACTGAAACTATTTCTTACAATCACAGTTTATTTCCAGCTTTTGTCAAATAGATATAATAGCAATGCAATATAATTATATAACAAAACAACTTCTGCGTGCTTATTCTGATTTATACACTAAGTTACATAGGTTCTGTGAAAGAAACAACATTTTTTCCTCTGAGTCTTATTCTCCTTGTGATGTGACTGTAATCAACATGCCACATCAAATCACTGGAGTCACTTGAATCTAGTGCAACTACAAAGTCAGATAAATTTGGAAGTTCATTTCCCTTCCTGGCTGCTATTGCAAGATAAAAAAGCAAAATGGGGGCAGGAGGAAGTTTTGAATGACATGAAGAAAAGTGCCTACAGACTGTTGTAAATTACACCTCTATTACAGTGCACTCTTGGCATTTTTTGAAGAAATGTGTAAATCAGCTGATTTTTTTTTCAACTGACCTTGTTAACAATGAGATTCTTTTCCCTGTTTCTAAGGCTGTCTTTAAAAATACTAAAACCTGAAAGTTTTGGGTATTGAAGAACTTTAATATTTGCAGAACTGTATAGGGTTTTTTTTTAAGCTCTAGTGTGACACATAAAATCAAGATTTCATCTCTGGAAATGTCACAGCTTTCACTTCTGACATTGAACAGGTATATACTTCAGCTATCTATAAATAAAAGCAGAAAACTAATTTTACACTTACTCTTTTTTCTCTAAAGATATATTTATTGACTATCATCTGGGATCTGTACATTCATCAGTGATAAATCCTCCAAACGATATAAATCATTTCAGGGCCTTTTTTCCCAAATATGTCCTTTTTCAAGCTGGCTTCCTCTCCCTTGATTGATATCACTAATATATGTAATTACCTGATTTGGGAGCACTGACCTCACGTCTATGTGCTGTACTTGCATAAAAAAACCCATGGATAATACTTCATAGGGGGAAATGTAATAATTTTGTTTGATAGTGACTACTGGGTTATTTTTTGAGCAGATATTTATAATGACATTTCTATTGTTCATTTTCTTCTAAAGCTTGACTACCAGCACCAATATCCATTAAAAAGAAAAAAAAATTAAATATCTCTTCTTATCTTTTTCTTGTCATTCAACAAGATGTTCAGTTTGATTTCTTTAAGCTTCATCTGCCATCCAGCCTGCCTGGCATTGCATCACATACCTGAACAGTTTGTTAATGAACTCAGAGCCTTTTTACCTTGTTTTTGGAGCTATCACTGCTACCTCTCTGCTGGACCACCACTGGTAAATTGTTTCTGTTGCAAAAAAAGCAAGGTATGATCAAAAGTTCTAATTTTTTCTAAGTACTTGTTGAAATTGTGCCAGTTCTTTGCCATCTCCCAAGGTGCTGAATTTTATACTCTAATTATTTTTCATATTATAACTCCAACCCCAACAGCAGCAACACATACTGGATTATTTTTTTTTTTTTTTTTTTTGCCCCTTCCTGGGAGTATCACTAATTCCCTTATTTTTAAGAGGAAAGAACCTTGACTGTGATCCTAAAAACTATGGTCTGTCCTTCAGAAATAAGCCCAAAAGCACAGTAAGTTGACACAGCAGGTTTCTTTGAGCAACAGTAGCAGCTGTTGGAGACCTGACAAGTCTGAAGAACTGATTCCTTTTTGGGTTGCCATGGTGAGGCTTCTAATTTATAAACAATTAATGTTATATTTTTGTTCCTCAAAGTCAAAATTAATTGTTTAGCAAATGTCTTCCACAGGAGATGAATTAATGAAATAAATCAGTGTACAAATCCTACAAAATAAACCACTAATCTATCCTTTCAGGACCTCTTCTTTTGAAAGTCTTACTTTTTAAATTCCTCATTAAAATTATGCATGAGTTTTCAGTTGTCCATACATTATTATTTTAGGTAAAATATTTTTTTAAGCTTCCTCAATGCTATCTCAATTCCTATCTCAGCTCTCAATGCAATGCATGCATCCTGGAGACTGTCTTAGCAACAACTTATAATTAATATGTGTTGAGCAAAGAAACTCTTCTGATTATAAACAGATCACTTACTGAAGTTACCAATTTCCAAGCAACAACTTTATATCATAAAACATATTTTCTATGCAAAATTGGTGATGACATTCCATGTCTCTCAGTTCTATTCTTTATACATCTTCTTTGCTTGTCTTTAATTTCTACCTGTTACAGAGTAGTCCTGCCTTCGGTGCAATGATTGCCACACAAATAAATTTCAAACCTAAACCACTCTTGTTTCAAATAAATACCACAAAGGCAAACCCATCATACAAGCTGTATTAAAATGGTCCAAAAAACAAAACCACAGTGACAAGTACAATAATTAGTACCATTAGTACCATAGAAATATATTTTTTTATATTTTGGGGCTACTAAGAATTATAAATTATTCTAAAAGCAAAATTCAATCACTTTGTTTTCAGCTCCTGAAGCCAAAGTGTCTGGACACATTGATTTATATCTGATGGCCGCATCATATATGCACCACTACAACTTCATTTCAAATGATGCAGAAAAGATTGGTCCCCAGGCATTAATCCTCCAGAAATTGAACATTTAGCTTTTCAGGAGCACCTATTTGTTAAAAACACAAGCATGGCATAGGAATAAGTAGTTAGTGATTTATGGTGCTGAAGGCTAATCAGTGCTATCTGTAATATGAGAGATATTTAATTCAGAATGTTTTTCTTCAGCATCTGAAGGGTTCATCTGGAATGGTACCAGTGAAGACAGCAAAATAAATGGAATGAAGTGTCATGAAAAAGAGACATTTAGAAAGAAAAAAAAAAGCATGCAAAACCAGGTGTACATAAAAATGAAAGAAATATACACTCATCAAATTGAAATGACATGAAGTAGCAGTACATGGAGAAGTGATAGGCAGGAAAAGGCTGGGAAACAGCCAGCTGAGGAATCATTTCTTTCTTTCTTTCTTTCTTTCTGAGGAAAGAAAATTAATTAACGTATAAAAATTGTGCTTTTAGGACCTGAATTGCTGAGAGAAAAGTAGAGTAGAGAACCGTTCTTGTCTAAATCCCATTGAAATGAACTTCTAGTTCAAGCATCTTTGACAGAATTTACAGGTTCCCACGATAATTTTGTGGCAATATTTATGTCTTTGAGAGTATCTTTCATATCTCTCTCTCACATCTGCATTATTGTGACATGTTAAAAATGGACATTTCTAAGCCATTTTAGCACAATTACATCTTTCTATTAAATGCTTAACTTTTGTTCAATGATTACAATTGAGACTCCAGTCTGACAATTCATACTCTCCTTACCTCTCTTCATGACTGAGAACTGGAGCACTAGTCCCATCATCAGTCCACTTTCTCATACCCTTTGCTGCTGTTCTCTTCAGATGCAGTCCTTAATTTCCTGAATTATCTGCTTGTGACAAGAATCCTTGCTCTTTGTCTTCTCTCATGTTTGTTTCCAGAAATACTGGAGACATCTGCAAGGTAGTCCTCCTTGAAGAAAAATGGAGAGCAGTGAGCAAGTTCAGGTAAATTCTCTGAAAATGGAGTGATAGAAGTTTATATTTGTGAACCTGAACACCCTAGGCCTGCCTGATACAAAGTACCCATGGAAGAGGGAGACCCTTCTCAGGTACCAACTTACTCCTATAGATGTGATGGCAAAAGTATATTCTAATGACAAATTTTGAAGAGGATGAAGCGGTAGCATTTTTAACACCTACTGGGACCTCTTCCAAGGCATGAGTGACATAGTTGAAGAACACATCCAAGTATTTGTTTGAAAATTTTAGTGGAGAATGAAAACTGGCAGTAGAGATTTCATTTTATCTGAAGGAGCTGTCCACTTCTCATAATGGGCATAAAGATGGAAGCAGTGCCTCTTGCAGTTTTGGGGTTTTTTTCCTCATCCCTTGAAATAGTGAGAAAGATCTGATTCCCTGGCAAATTCACTGACATCTAAGAATGAAATTGTCTGAGGCAGTTTATGTCTCACAGGCTCCTTGCACACAGCTGAGCTTATACACATTTTTAATCTCTTACATTAATAAGGCTTGGAAATGTTTTATTCCCCTAGATGAGAGCTCTGATTCTCCAGTGTGATGGAATAATAAGTTTGTAATTTCTAAAGCAATTTGATGATTCCAAAATGTACATTATATTATGATTATATTATTTGAAAAGCATGAATGTTTTTAAACAAAAACACTAACATTCCTCTATTCATTTAACATTTCTGTTCCTCACAGATATTTTATACTTTCCATCTAGTGTCAGATCACTAGTATTAAGGTGAAATGGAGTTTACACTTTGACAACGATACCAAGATCATTGTACTAGACCAAGTAATGTTAATCTATTCATGTTCATTGTACTTTATTGCGTTTCATGATTTCATAGAAACATAGAATGGTTTGTGTTGGAAGTAAACTTGAAGATTTCTGGTTAATTGCCATGGGCACAGACACCTTCCACTAGACCAGGTTGCTCAGAGCTCCATCCATCCTGGCTTTAACACTTCCAAAGATGGGGCATCCCCAACTTCCCTGGGTAAATTGTATCAATTGACCTTCACAGTAGGATTTTCTTCCTTAATCTGTCTAAACTGATGCTCTTTCAGTTTGAAGCCACTCCCCCTTGTCCTGTGTCTACATGCTCTTGTATAGAGTCCCTCTTCATCTTTCTTCTAGGCTCCCTTCAGGTACTGGAAGGCCACAATTAGGCCACCCTAAAGCCTTCTTTTTTCCAGGTGGAACTATTCCAATTCTTTTTGCTTTTGTAAGAGGTGCTCTGTTGCATCGCGGTTTGGGGTTTAGGTTAGGGGTTCTGATCCCTTCCCGGCTTGCATCCTGCATGGACTCTGTTTTTACAACCTCCGATATCAGCAAATGGAGGGTGGCAAAGCAAGCTTTAACGGAGGGGTCCCTACATTCAATTCCCCCCACCAAATTTTCTCCTACCCTCTCCCAGAACTCCTTTTTGCGAGCCTCCTCCACAGTTACACGTGGAAAGGAAAAGCAAAGCCATCGTACAAACTGCTTAACAGAACCTTTAGAGTGGGGGCCCTTCACCGAGAGGATATCCTTAACTAGGGAATATAGTTCCTTCTGTTGGGTAGTTAGCAAGGTCCCCATGCTAGTTCTACCCACCCAACTTCACCCCTGGTGCAGAAAAAACGGGAAAAAAAAGCAAAAAATGCTAAAGACCCCAGCCGCCGCCGCTCACGCTGCGCGCTGCGTGTTCTGTACCCTCGGAAATGTGGCAGAGCCCACCCACGTGAAGTGTTAGCTGGGTACCCCCCGCGGCTAATCACGCACCACACCGGAATCTTCGCAAATAAAAGCTGTTATCAGGGTCTTCTTTCCCGGGAAGCATCCGTTCTTCAGCTTTCTGTAGCCGTGAATGGTTGCGCTTCCAGTCCCACATGGGAAAACACAGCGTGTTTTCCTGTGGGTGGCGGAGACGTCACTGACTTACTTTGGGGGGACTCTTGCTCCTGTTTTCAGTCTGGCACGGAGCACTTTTCCATGGCGGACTGTGACCCTGTGGTGGTGGCAGCAGTTTTCTGCATGGATCGCGCTCGCTCATCTCAGCAGCGGCGCTCGCTGGTCCGCAGCGCGGCTTCGCAGTGGCGGCGCTCTCTCTGCATGGCTCCCGGGTGCTCTGTGGTGACTCTCTGCCTGCTCCACAGCCTTGCGCTGACCGTGGCCCTGACGTTGGGCGCCACTTGTGGCTTTACGTTACTTTCCCCAGCCCCGACAAAAAGCTGAGACGCCCAAGCCAGGCGCTTGAGAGCTTACCGGGGCCGAGAAAAGTAATGTGAAGCCGCAGTGCTCCATCCCTCCAACCATCGTGGCCTCCTCTGTACTCACTCCAATAAATCCATGTCCGTCCTGTCTGACATGGATATAGGTCTTGTGATGGGGACCCCAGAGCTGGATGCAGCATTCCAGGTGGGGTCTTGTGAGACCAGAGTAGAGGAGCAGGTTTTATGCATTACTGATTACTTTGGTCTTTTTGAAACAAACACAAAAAAAAAAAAAAAAAAAAAAAAAAGGCAACTGGAAATATTAGCAATTAAATATTTTAAAATATTACTTTTTTTTTTTTTTTTTTTAATGCAAAGTGTTTCAGTTAGACAGCCTCATGGAAACTAGAAGTAACATCTTCTCCCACTTATCTCTTGAAAAATTACAGGAAAAATTAAATCAGATTGGAATAGTTTGGAATATACTTCGTATTTCTCTTAAATACCAATGAATATATCCAAGAATGTCCTGAATCTAAACAAGCACTTTCACATGTTCATACTAATTCTTGAGTCATGGTAGTGGTTTCATTATTAATAATGTAATATTTATAATGTAATATTAATGCATATGTAATAATGTTGATTACAGGAAGCCCAATAAGTCAGCTTTTTACTTCATTTTCCATAAATCTTTCATAAAGCACAACTATAATTCATCATCTGCTTTGCATCCATATGAAAATAATACATAAACACTCCATGACATAAAGAAAATAGTGGTTGTTATAGCAAGATCTTTCCATAATATATCTTTTTCTTGGCATGAAAACATGTGCTTTTAAAACCAAAATCAGAATTAGAAGTTCTCCAGGAATGAATTTTCTCCTAGGGTTAGCTAGGAAAGCAGGTCTCCTACCCTTGTTGCAAGCTTACAACATAAATAAATGCTGCAGGGAACAGGTAGCAGCTGTAATTCCGTTACAGCATTCTGTAAGAGCAGAACAAGGCCATGACTGCAATTCTTTGAATGCCTGGATAAGCACAATTCTCCATGTATTATTAATGTCCATGGGAAGTTCAGGTTCATGCTTAGCACCCACTGTGCCTTACTTTCCTGCTGCATGCAATACATAGCACCAAGAGCAACCATATCAATACCAAAGAAGGTATGTAGGTTAACCCAATTTTTACTTCTATAATACTATAATTTTTATTTAAAAGTTAAAGAGTGAATTAAAATCAGGCACCGGAGACCTTTTTTTACAAAAATCCCTCGCTGAAAATATTTGCATGAAGAATTTAAATTAAATTGTATCTTATATGTTGAATATATTAAATATCAGTCTTTCTACTTTATCATTTTTTTTCTTTCAAAGTCTTGGGTTTGGCACCTTGGATAATGTTAGTATCATGTCAATCTGGAAACTAACTGAAAAACATAAGGATTTCTGCTCTCAAAAATTAAAATTATTATATCTATATCTCTCTCTACCTTGCTTTACAAATTCTATCCACTGTAAATTATTCAACTTTCATGTGCTTTAAAATACACAAATAATGTAATGTTATATGACACAAATTGAATCAGGAAAAGTTGTTTTACAATGATTTTGTACTGTGCTCACTTTTGCTATATCATTTGTGATAAGACTTGCTACCAATTTATAAAATAAAACATTTTTTTGTGTCAAAATATTATGAGTGTAAGAGATGTCAGCAGTAATAGAACATATAATTTTTAAATCACTGAATATATTTAAAGTGTATTCAGCATTACAAAACTGTTTATTACATAAAAATATGAAATGTATAAATCAATCAGTTTTGAGCTATTTTGAGTGTTGTGCAATATATTTACATTTTTAAAAGCCGTGAATGTTATATGAGATAAGCAAAACTCAGAAAACGAAAAATAAACACCACATTTCCTTGAAAGATTTCTATCTACTTCTGTTTCACTCAACGACCTGTTTCCCAAGGGATTTTTTTTTAATATATGATATATAGGTGTTATATAAAAATTATATTATATTCACTATCCATAAAAGCTTCTTTTAAAGTTCAGAGCCATCTGAGTCATAAAAAGATTTCAATCAGACTTTATCAATCAATCAAGTTTTACCAAAACCTTCAGGCAGAGAGGAGTTATAAATTATCTGTATTCTTTGCACTTTATATTGGGTTGTCAAAGGAACCTCTTCTAAGTAAATGTACTTGAGTGGGACATTAAAAACTTTTGAACAACTGAATGAAAAATATTTTTAATAGCTAAATATCTTGCTCATGTACCCCAATCCTAGCCAAAATATTTTTCTTATGATTACTTGGAACTTCACTAGATCCTCTGAATTCTATTTGTCTTAGCTGAAAATGAGAGTTTATCTACAAAATAACATTGGGCACATTTTTTGTGCAAAAATGGTTTTTTTTTGCATCTCAGCATAAAACTTTGAGTATAGAAGAACAAATATATTGAAAAAAAAACCATATTTTTTCACCAGAAATTGAAATTTTTGCAAAACTTGCCCTTTTTACACCTGTGTCTATTTCTCCTAAAATAGAGTTGGGATACTATTTTATGCACCTGTTCCACAATATCAGTGTTTAAGGCAAATCAACATAGTAGCAATTTTTGCAAAGAACGCTTGAAAATATTCAAAGTTTTACAATCTTCTGTACAGTTTGGCTACACTGAAGTAAAAGAGCCTGCCTTAATTAATTTGCTGAGCTATACTCCCTCCTAACTCTGAAGTGTCAAGAGTAGCATCAAAACCAGCAAAACACTGTAATATTGTACACAATAGGTGTCAAAATTAAATTAAATTTCATATTTCAAAATATGAAAACTCTAGTAAGCTACCTCAATTCTGGCATATAAAAGTATTTAAGCTAAGATTTATAAACACTGTATTTTATGTATAATTTTTGATGGAAAACATATTTAAATACTAAGGATTTCTTAAATAGTTTCATCATAGGCTGCTTTTAGCATGAACAGTACCCAGAAATTCATCTCTGTTTTTCATCCATTTAACATCACTCAGACAAATTTACCAGAAGACGATATTAATTATCCACTGTATGTCAAAATATAAACTAAAGATAAAACTAAACTTAATATTTTTAAAATCAAGGGGTAGCATCTCAGGACTGTATTTAAATGAATGGGAGTAGAGCTGCCTCTGTCCATGAGATAGTAGAGTACTTTGTGAAAGTGTCCTGCACTGAATTGCTCTGTGAAACATTGAACAATTTAACAAAGCTGCTAAACAAGAGCCTTTCTACTTTGAAGGTCCACCACAGCAGAAAGTTGAGGGAAAATGGAGGAGAAAAGAATCTAAAGATTAGCTGTCAGGTGTATTAAAACAGTTATTTACTGGAACAAATCAGGAATTCTGCTTCCATGGTCATTAAATGTTAGTTTAATGTAAAAATACGCCTGCAGACAGTGTGTGAGTTATTAAAAGACATAAAATATATTGAATACAACATTTTTCTAAAGCATTTCAGCCCAGTTTTTATGATTCATCAAACTTCAGTCTCAACATATCACTCAGAGTCCTCCCAGTATGATATACCCAAAAGCAGCACAATAAAAAAGAAGTATTCTCTGCAATACACATCAGGGTTCAGACACTTTTGAAACAGGTTTTTAACAAGATTAACTAGTCAGCCTGAGGGCACACCTAACATTCATCCTTGGCTGCATCTGTACAACCTGGTCTACAGCACATCCTAAATATGAGAAATTATACAATCAGAATTATTAAGGATCTGGCATTAATTTTCAAATGCTGAAAAAGAATAAAGCTATATTATTGTTTTAACTCTAAAAGTACCAAGCACCTAGCATGAGAACCAGGCCCACACAAGTAGACTCCTGAGACCCCTAAAAATAGGCATTGGGAAAGACATTCTCACTGCAATATTAAGGTGATGAGTTTGTGAATCCACATGAAAGGAAAAGCCTCTGCATGAGAAATACAGAATTCAAGTCTTATGGATCAATATTATACAAGCATAAAATATTTAAAATTGTATTTGCAATATGCCCCTTTTTAAAGACAAGGAGATTAAGCTGATAGCAAGGTTCAACATTCAAGCTAATCGCTGTGAAATTCTTAGTGATATATTGAATAAGCTTTTCTTTTTAGACTTAGGTTCAGCTCAAAATTTTCATTTGTTCAATGATTGATTTACATTTAAATATTTCATTTGCAGTGAGACAATATTAATGCTACAGACCAGATTCTATTCTTGGTTTCATGTGGAATAGATGGACTTATTGTATATTCATCTAGAATCATAGTAAATTAAACAAGAATTTGTCTTTGCAATAAATACTCTTTAAAACTATGCGCTAATGTCTCTGAAGCTATTTTGCATGAGGTTTCCATAACATTTTTACAAAGGTGACTTGTGTATGGCTTTGGAAAAGACTGTCAAAAGTGGTGAAATCATCTTTTAAAATATGCAGAAAACGTGAATGTGTCCCTGTTCCCTGTGGGGACAGGGTTTAGTGGGGAATCAGTGGTGCTGGGGTAATGACTGGATTTTATTATCTCAGAGGTCTTTTCCAACTTAATGATTCTATGATTCAAATTCTGTCATGAGGCTAATTTAAAAATATCTTTTTGTGTCAGGATAACCGAAAATATTCTACCACTTACACTTATGTTGCATAGTTTCTGATGAAAAACTTAATTAGCAGTTGAACTTTGAGAAATTTTAGTTGTTTTTTTGGTGAAATATTGATGCTTTTTCAAAAATAGATCTATCTGGATGTATTTTAGTATGAATCAAAGAAACAAAATGCAGCAGAACATAACATTCTAGGAGGGGCAAATAGCTTTTTATATGCTTATGGAACTGCTTCTTTCTTTACAACAAGCAAAGTCAACCTAGAAAAAGAAATATATTTAATTAGGCAAAAGAAACATTCATATTCTAAATAAAGGCTCTGTGATACATTTAAATTAAACTATGTGTCTTAATTGAAATGTGTGTGTCTATGGGTGAGAATACTTTAAGTATGCGAATATTTATACATGCTCGCATACATTCATGTAAGTACTCCCCACTGGAAATTAGATGTTCTTATTATCAATACTATTATTTATATTATTAAGGAGACAGTCCATTTCCTGATTCTCAATTATTCAGCATTTTTAAGTGACTGAGTCATACACAGTGTATCATTAACTTGACAAGGACAACTTCATCTAAATTTGACATCTTCCTGCTTTTCATATGTTTCTCTTTCCTGTATTTCTTCTTTCATATGCTGAAGATTTATATTCTAAATTCTCATGTGGGAAGAAAAAATGTCAAAACGTAGTCAAATTATAAAATAAATACATTGATTTTATCCTTCAGAATCTACTTATTGCATATAAATGCGAGTAGGTGCTGGATGCTCAAGTAACTGAGTAAGGTCAATAGAGATATACATATCTTCATTTTAGAGGTATAATTGGTATCTTATATAAAGACTATGTAATAAATCAAGAGGTGTGGGGTAACTGTGACAGCTTATCTTATCCTGTGTTTAGTACACATTTCTATATGTATTCAAATGTGATTTCTGTTAGATGTATTTTCTAATGATTCTTTATTATGTATTTTTTATTATATTACTCTATCACATATGTCTCTTATAGTCCTTTAATTTTCTTTGTTTTGAAGACAATTCAGTTTTATGTGTTCTATTTTGTTCATCCTTTTTTTCAGTTTTCCTTTTTTCATTATTATTTTAGTAGGATTCTGCCATACTTTGATTTTGGCTTTGTTCGTTCTAGTCTCTCCAAATTTGTTCCCTTCCCTTACCTGTTATTTTTCAGGGATGACTGGGCAGTCTTTGCACAGTTTATCTGCTTTGCAGTCTGTCTGCTGCTCTTTTGTGCTGTTTGTCATGTGCTGTTTGCTCACACTGCTCTGGATAAGAAGTGAAAACATCCTTGATCAAGTGATCTTCCAAGGTTGCTAAAGGGCAACAGACCTCCTTCAGCTGAAAAAAGCTAAGCAGCACAAAATGCTGTTGCACAAAAATACCCAGAATTTAGTGAGTCTGAAACAAACTGCAAAAGCAACTATCTCTATTTAAATAGTCTGAGGACTTCCAAATCCATTGGTTCACTAACACTGTCCTATTATGACAGAGAAGGCCTTATAACTATGACACAACAAAAGTAAAAGTGGTAGTTCTTTTATATGTTTGAATCTTCAGGGCTTCCTTTTCTCTGCATGAACATCTTACCAAGCACCATGACAGATTTTCATATAATTAAAGAATCTGAGCACTTTTAAGAAAAGCTAAAAGCAAATCTGTTGACAACTCCTTCTTCTTCCACGTATCCCTCCCCTATTGAATCATCTTTGTGCTCATCAGAAATATATTATTTCCACTGTAGTTCATATCCTTTCACAACTTGATTCTGCCTCGCTTTCCATATTTTTTTTTATTTTAATAGATTCTTTTCTTTTACCAGAGTGGGAACCCAAAAGATTGTTTGTCTCTTCCAGGACTTTAGGAGATAATAAGAATTCTTTTGTGGGTTAATCTAACTACATTGCTTCTAACAAATAGTTCAGTGGTACACAAATATCTTTAACCATTTTCAAGAGACTCTTCTAGATATTTCTAAATGTAAAAGAACAAGCCCATTATCAGACACTCAAAGTTCAATAATTTGTTGGTTTATGATCCTCTGTCCCATATAATAGGGCCCACAGCCACAAAAGTCTGAATACTACAGAGTCTAGGAAGGAAAAATATTTTCTATATGTACAGGGAATCTCTCTCAAAAACAGAACTCAGAATCCTGAATCACAAAGAAGAAGGGAACTGAGTCATGATAATAATAATTTTTTTAAAAAAGTAAAACAAAAACTTAATGTGGAAAAAAAATCACTTTATATAATTTAGGCATTTTTACTGACACGTTGGGTGTCAGATGGATGCACAAGCTCTAACATGACCCCTCATAGAAAGAGAAGTAAATGAATCAACCAGTAATCCCAGGCTAAGGGGCAAGAATAATAAAACCCATGTCATTTACTCAGAGGGGAATACTAACAGTCTTTCTGCATGATAACATTAATAATCACATCTATTAGGGATCTGGGAGTCTGTGCAAATGCCATTCACCTTTACCTCATCTTCTGCAAAATTCTTGTTCTTTAAAATTTTAGCCTTCATAATATAATAAAATGTACAAAATACAAAGAAAAATTACATCAAGTCTTGTAGTCTTAACTGATAATATTTACTAAGAATAGAAAAGAAAAGAAAATTAATTAAAACAAATTAAAAAGTAATTAAATAATAATACAATTAAATAATAAATTAAATAAATTAAAATTAAATAAAAGAAAATTTAGAAAATAATGTACAACTGGAAGAAGTGGAAGAACACAGATTACCTGTACTAAAATAAGACTAGGACGAAATGCCTTTAAAATAAACATAGAGGCATCAGGCTAAATTACCAGGGTAAAACTGAAGTACATTAGGAAAGCTGAAGGAAAGTTACTGAGGAACATTTAAATAGAGCAGATTTTCATCATTAAATGCTGAACCATCAGAATTTGGTGTTTCATCACTGCCATCTCTCCCAACAAACAGGAAAATCTTGTCTAGTCCAAAATCTAATGTCAGTTTTTTGTCCCATCTTATGCAGCATCTGGCTTCACAAGGTCTGCTGCTGTGAGCTCGACCCTGCATGTACACTGCCTTGGGGACAGGGACCTGGTGCTTTCAGAAACCACTGCTCTGGAAAGAGCTGCCAGGTGGCCAGGTTGAGGTCACAGCCATAAAGGCTTCCAGATTTCCAGAACAGCTGGTGCTCTGCACTAACTGGCATCCACAGCTACAGAAAACATTTGAGCAGACTCAGGAGAACACAATTGCACAGATTCCTTGCTATAATGTGATCTTTTCTGTAAAATCCACAGTAAAAAGTTACAATTTGAGCCAGACCGGTAGGAGAACTTTTGACCCTTTAAGAATGTAGTAACAAAAAGTCCCAGGAGGAGACTGGGAAATGGCTTTTCCACTCCTGTACCATAGCCGCACTGTTTTCCCTATAGGTAGTCCCTCCTTGTTGTCTATCCAAGGTATTGCAGCAATTTTTTCAGATACAAACATCTATTACAGAGAGATATTTTCTTAAATTTCATGCATATAACACAGATATAAATGGCAGAACTGAATCAAATGAAATATGCCAAAGATATAATTCCTCAAGTGATAGTGCTCCCTTCCATAGGAATTCATTAAGTGTTTTTAAATTGTTAGAGGTAAAAGGTCAAATTATTAAATCTGAATAATTTTAACCATTAAGCAATGATATATGTATTAGATTTTTTTGAAAACCATTCATACAACAGTTTATAATTTTACTTTATAGCTTTCAAAAATTTTTATGCTTTCACTTTTAACCTTTCATCTGCAAAATGCTAAAAATCAAAAAAGTTAAAAGCATATAACCATATAGGAGGGATCATTTGTAAATATACCTATTTAATTTGATTCAGAAAGATTTTAAAGTTCACAACACAAATTCTCGATTTCTGGAATCACAGCAAGTAAACTTGCTTTATGTCTGTAACAAGCCATAACCTCTGAAAGTCAAAATCTGCAGTGAAGATGTTCCTGCACATCTGTGGAAACTCCTTGGCTTCCAAAAGTTTTGACAAATTGAAGTCTGCCATTTTAAAAAATCTGTATAATATCCAAAAACATAACCTTCTTTCACTGACTGTGAATGACCACACACAGATCTCAGTCCTCACATGCATTTTCAGTAATTCAGCCTAGGAATCTGTAGCTCCTGTAAGTCTCTGAGATTTAGCCTGTGCACACACATCCAGCATACAAATATAAAGGTAACAAAATCAGTGGACTTTAGATCCAATTTCAAATGGAAAAGGTTAAAGATCTCAGAAGCCTCCTCATAACTGAAGCATTCAATGTGTCAAAAATACCTTTAGTGAAGAGATGAACACTTTTTTCATATTCTGTAGGAAAAAAGTACTGATAATAGGAATGTTTAGATTTTCAGTTAAAACTCTCTGTACATCACACCCTTAACAAAATTTGGAATTCTGTTTGATGTTAGCAAGTATAATTTTCTGAGAAAAATAATAGGAAAATGAGAATCATATTTTGACAGTACACAAAAAAATCTTCAAAGAAAACACAACAATATGTACTGCAACACATTTCTCTTTTAAATCAACACATAATCCTACAGGCATCTTAAAAAAAGGAAATACTTCTTAGTTATTAAAATACATGTGATATTGCATGAGGTTGTATAAATGGAGTAACATTTTTTTTACATGCATATAGTCAAGGAAAAAAAATTGAATTCTTTTCCTTCAGTCCAAAACATGATAGCTGTATTTTTTTTATTTTTAAAATAATTAATCTTAAAAAAATATATAACTAAAACCAAAAAATATTATTTCCTGGTCCAAATTCGGCCATTATTTGTAGCTGCCTTTACATATAAAGCATCTACACATAGTTCTTATGTTATTTTATATTTTATGCTATGATGTCATGTTTGTTATGTTATTCTATGTTTTGCTATGTTATGCAATGTTGTGTTACATCCTAGAAGCTGGTCTTCTACAAAATTCTGAATACTTTTTTTTAGCAGTCTTTAAAAGTTTTCAAATTTAGATTATGCTGCCCTGTCTCTTACAGCCTTACTTCTGCAATATTCCACCAGAAGGAAGGCTTCTGAAGACTTTGTTTGAAAAGGATAGTTTATTAAAACTAAAGTTGTTTCAAAAGAACTTTTAAGAAGAAGACAGGGAAATTTCTGGGTGGAAGGAAAAAATTTTCTTGAGAATGTAGCTCTTTGGTTAGGAGTGTGTTTATTTGGAAACAATGAAAAGTGAGAGTTTGAGGGTGTTGGGTTTTTTATTTGATTTGTTGTTTGTTTCTTTTTTGTGGAGGGGGTGTGGAGGAAGGGGGTTCAGCTATTATGAAGGATATGGAGTACTCATATTCATGCTCAGATCCTTCAGTATTGAAATACTTTTTTATCAACCTCCTATTCCACCACCTAGATTTCAGTAGTCATCTGTCTTCAGATTAGTATTTCCCACTGAATAGCTACTCAGTATATTTAATAAGTGATCCCTTGTTTCATTTTTTTTTTGTTTCCATGTAATCCTAAATCCTAGTTATTAATTATATCATACTTTATATCCCTATAAGATTTTTAACATTATGGTCATCAATAGTTACTCTTTCGAATCCTTCCTGACAAGAAAAATTATGATCCACAAGGTTAATGTAGATTAAAATGTCCACAGTAGAGCATCTGTGTGAGTCTGAGGAAGAAACTTTTCTTGATCAGTAAACAATGCCTGGGACCACATTCTGTAACAATGCAAATAATTAGGAAATTGCAAGAAGAGCTTTATTCTCCTCCAGAAGAGAAATTAAAAGAAACTACTAGCTCTGGGAAAGGAGTTAAATTCTTTGTAACACAGCAAGACAAAAAGCTACTCAAGAAAACATAATGATCACATTTTTAAAACAGCAGAGTCATTTCTAAATATAAAAGTGTTCCTTCCCTAAGCATTAAACTATCTAAAATTCTGAACGAGATTCTGTACATGCTTAGTGTTAATTGCAAGGTAAGAGTTTAAGGGAAACTGAAAATCATGGAATACAAAATATCAATAATTGGAGTTGCCTCATATCAACCCAAATATCTTTAGCTTTGACTGCAATGAATTCTCTGGTATCAAATTGATTCACTGTACTCCTCAGTATTAGAGAAAATAATTTTTATTGCAAAATCCTTTTTGGGCACCATAAAAATGTAAAGAATGTAATCTTTCAAATATAAATTGGAACTTGATATAGAAACAGCAACAAGAGCTCCATTTGGTACAATAAAATATCAGCTTAATTCTTTGAACTTAAAAAAAGAAAAAAGAAAAGGAAACACATATATGCAATAACCTAAAGAAAATAACAAAGGGTGGTGAGCCACATGAATGCATTGTGATCCATGGCACCCATAGCATTAGTCTAGACAGAAGACAATAAATGACTAAGTATTTTATTCTATGCAATCTTACAACAGCAGGTCTGAAAACCTCCAGAGACATGAATTTGCAGTAAAGAGGAAGTACCTCTCATGATTTTTTATATTTTTATTTATTTATTTGTTTTCTTGGGTAGCTTCAATATCGTCCACTCAGGAAGTCTTTCCTGGAAAATATCACATTCTGTTTGCTTCCACAACCTTGATAAGACATGTTATGTTCTTAATGTCGATCTTATGACATAGTTCCTTGAGAAATCTAGTCCATGACAGCATGATGTGGCTTATGAGGATATCAGGAAATAAATGTAAAGGCATTATAGAGCATTACCAACTCTAAAGGCTGCTAAAGGGTGATTATTTTGAAGCCCAGGATAAGCTACATTTTTAGCTATCTTCTTACTTTCCCAGACTTCTAATTCAAAAGATATGTTTCAGTCACTCTTTGCAAAAGCAGATTTTGAAGCAGCCCTGAGAGAGAGAAAAAGTGCTAGAGCATTTATTACAGTCTGTCCAAGAAATAACAGGGTTAATAATGTTTGATAAGCCTATGCAATGTAAACAGTGAAAAGAACTGATGCATTTTTAAAGGGATTGTCAGTCCCACTCAAGGCAGGGGCAATAGTCACCCAGAGAACTCTGTCAGTAAGCAGTGTCATTAATAATGATTCATGGATATGGATATTCACAACAACTGTGTCCTCACCTTTAAGTACCTCATACAATATTTAGGAAGTGCTGGGAGATATTGCAGCAGGGAAGCAACTAAATTGCCAGAAGGCAATGCTGGTTTAAATTGTTTAATGTTCCTCCTCAAAACGGGTGTACCAATTTTTCAGAGTAAATCTCTCTTCCTCTGTCTTTCTCCAATAAACCTGTGGCAAGCAAAATGAGCAACATACTATCATCTAGTCAGTGAAATATTAAAATGATGTGATGTGTTGGCATCAACACGAATATATATCATCAGCTTATGAATACGGTGCCTGTTACCAACTGTCCTTCCTCCATTAACATAGAAAAGAAACGTATGGCGCAGTTTCCCTGGAATACCTTGAATTTTAAAATTCAGATGTACATACTTAATGTTCCTTTTTTTTTTTACTCTGAGCTGTTGTAGTTCAAAAGCATGAATTCACTGTTTTCATGAAATAAGGTGTATTTCATCATCAGACTCAGCAAAAAATAACCTAACTACAATATAATTATTCTCGAAAACAGGAAAAATTACTAGCAAAGTATTCCTCTTGTATATTGGTCCTCATCTTCAAGGAATATAAAAAATGAGCTCTAAATTATAAACTCAAACTGCTTAAATGTTAACAGTATTGCCTAGATTGCAACATTCAAAAGAACACAGTGAATTTTTGGAGGGAATCACCATAAGGTGGGTCTATGCACAGTTCCTGGACCCTTCCCATCCTAATTTCCTGAATTACTGCACTTTGGCCCAAGAACTCGCTCATGGATGGCATGCAAGTGATCAGAAACACAAAAAATTACAAGTCCCTAATTTTTGCAGCAATTCAGGATCATCTTCAAGCTAAGGTCTGATTCAATTTACCAGTAGGTATCTCAGAAGGTATCCTAAGCACACTACTGCTGCTTCAGGTTATGAGCTATAGAATTGTCACCTTCTCAAATTGTGTTCTTCTTCTGCTGGTCCTCAATGTGGCAAAACTGACAAACTGTTGCATTGTCTTTGTAGGCTTTGCATTAACAATGTATGGCTGTCACAGAAAGAGGGGGAGCTTCAGATGAAACCGATTAAAGAAATCCTCCCATTCAGTATCAAGGTGCAGGAAAGATCCTCTTGCTTTCTAAACCCTTCCTCAGTCACCTGGGAGTGGCTGGATCCAATCCTAGGCCCAGACTTAGTCAACAGTTTGTATCTAAAGGATTATACAGGAATAACTGAACCTTTATACAATCCTGTTCTACAGGATTAAGCATGGCAAAACAAATCTATTTTTATAAATATAATAAATAATTTATTCAAATTGATTCAAATATTTACAATGATTAACTAAAAATACCTTAATCAGAATTAGTCACTATACAATACATATATTTGTAACTACTATTACAGCAACATTTATTTTGAATCAATTATATTAAAACAATTATAGTGACACAATTATAGTAAAGCTAGCAAAACAATTATTAAGAAGAGATTGATGATACTCACCCATACCAATGCCTGTGGGCTAATCTCTTTCTCTCAGCCTTGAGGAGTAACATTGAGGGGCATCCCCACTCAAGGGCAGGATCTTCACACACCTTAGGGAGACATGCTAAAAGATCTCACTATGCCAAAGTGGAACTGGCCTCTTATAGTCTAAAGTGATTGTCAGTCATATGTATTTCTTAGATTATGTGTTGTCAGATGTGATGTCAAAAACATGCTTTATGCTGAAGAAGGTGTCAGCAGCTCCTTAGCTCATTCTGACTCTCCCCTCCCTGTCAGGGCCTGCACACCCTTACTGCTGCCAGGGTCAATCAGGGAGCATCTGTCTTGCATGTCCTCCTGGTGGGTCTGATAGTTGGTCAAGCCTATCTCAGCATTCTTCAACATTAAAAGCAGCAGAAAGACCTCTTTGCTTGATCTTATCACTGATCAGCAGATCTTCCCTGGTCCAGCAAGCAGCAGACCCTCCTTGCTCAAGCCATCACTGCAAATTTGTAAAATGTGCAATGACACACTCTTAAGGTTAAGGAACAAGACCAGTTTCAAGCTGCTGTATCTCTCCTTAGGTAAAGATTCTTGCTACAATAGCATGACATTAATGACATGCAGCAACAGCAGGGTGACTGCTATGATTCTTTCACCCTGGCTTAGGCCTCTTGCACCAGAGCCAATCCAGCAACAAAAGCTGAGTCCTCTTGAAGTGATGACTGGAAAGGCTCCTCTGTGGATCACAATAATTGCAGAAGTAACCCTGCCAACTATCCTACCTCTAACCTAGGTTTCATGCCTATAAGTAACATTCTGCACCAGTACTTAGAACATCGATTCTGACAGTGCTGGTTGAGACCAAGGGCATTATTGACAAGCAATTCCACTCTCCCTAGCTTCCAGCTGTGTAAGAGCTTGGAATGACAGCACCTAATCAGAGCATGTTGTTTAACAGTTGGTGCCTCATAGGTGTACATAACTGATGATGCCACTTGGTCTCTTGATAACTATTATTCATGTCTACTCAAGCACTCACTGTCTTCCCACTCCATTCTTTTGCCATTTTCATACAGGCATAAACAATACTTACAGACAGTATGAAAACTTTGATACAGAGAAAACACTGATAGAAGTGGCTGCTATTAAGAAACAAAACAATCTTCTAGGGAACCCAATTAGACTGCTTTTCATGGGTCAGTCTTCCTACACCATGCTTTGTTTATTGAAACCATGGAAAGCTCTAAGCTAAGTGACATAAACAATACTAGTTGTTAAGGCATCTATTTCATTTTGATCCATAAAATATTATAAAACATTGCAACCTATATTTTACTTTCCCAGCAAATTCAATTTTTCACAAAACATCTGTTGGGAGTCTAAAATGTAGTATTCATAAAGATACAAAAACTTGAAAAAACACAAAGCTCTGCAGCTCAGATTTCAGCAAATAGCATTTTCTGAGAGAGAAAACCCAAAAATAAACAAAATATAGTTCATTCACCAAATAAAATCAATTTTCGCTTTCCTGAAATCTTGTTCAGTATCATAGAACCACAGAAACGCAGAATAATTGAGCCTTGAAAAGACCTTTGGAGATTGTTCAGTTCAAGAGCTCTTCTCAAGAAAGTTCAAATACAGCGTGCTGCTCAGGGTTTTGTTCAGTCAGTTTTTGAGTATTTCCAAAGATGGAGACTCCACAACCTCTCTAGAAACCTATCCCAGTATTTAAACACATGCACATTGAAAGAGAAAAAGGTTTTATTCTCTTCCATTTAAGTGAAATTTCCTATATTTTAGTATTGCTAAATAAATAGTTGAGGATTCAAATTATGTTACTCATTTTCATCTGTGACATACATGGACATTCAAATTTCCCCTTGCAGAAATCAAAGACAAATGCATTGCCACCAAAACTTTGAATATTTTTTCATAATTGAGTTTTTAATTGGATTGCTAACCTTCACGGTATCCAAGGGCAGAAATTTACCCTTTGGCTTAGGATTTTTGTCTACTTTTGAGGCAAAGATCAGTGAAATAAAGTAGTTCTTTAATCACACTTCTTATTAGTTTTGATTCAAAAGGGGACAACAGACAGTTGGCTAATTCAATGCCATGAGACAGAGTGAACACATACCCTGTGCTGAAGATCAGCCAGCTGGCACTATCAGGTGCTCCAGGCATGTTTCCAGTTTATGAAATGGAACACTTAACATATTGGTTCAAAACACCTATCCTCTTGCCAATCATGTGAAAACAAAATTAGCTATGGTCAATTTAGCTATCTGCAGAACATAGAAGGATAACCAGCCACCTTATTTAGCATTATTTCTTTGTCCTCAAGAGTGTATACATTCCATGCCTGTTGAATTATCAAAGAGAAAACACATTTCATAACTACTTTATTGGAAGGCAGAAAATAATCTACATGCTTTTGAAACTGGATCACCTCAAAATCAAGATAGAAAAACTGTAAGAAGGTCTTGGCATGTAAACCTAGTGTTTAAAATTCAGAAGGAAATGTTAAAGCACATTGCCAGCAAGTTGTAAATTTCTTTTTCTGGTCTGATTTAAATATTTTGTCTCTTGAAGATATCTTGTTTAATAGTGCAGAAATTAGCTTCATTGAAATAAGTGGTCAAAAGCATTAAGAGTGGTTAGACATCTAAGTCTATTGAAGGTCCTACTTCACTTATGAGAATTTACTTGAATAAATCACTGAATGTTAGTGGTTTGAAGGAACCTCTGGAGACCATTTAGTCCAACCCTCCCTGTCAAAGCACATTCTCCTGGAGTAGGTTGCACAGGACTACATCCAGGCAGATTTTGAATATATCCAGAGAAAAAGACTCCACAAGCTTTCTGGGAAGCCTCTTCCAGTGGTCTGGCATGTTCAAAGTAAATAATTTTCTCACATTCATATGGAACTTCCTGTGTGTCATTATTTGGCTATTGACCTGTCACTGAACACCCCTAAAAAGAGTCTGACCATATCATCTTGACACCCATCTTCAAGATGTTTCACAAAATCACAGGATATTCTGAGTTGGAAAAGACCTCCAAAGAACATCAAGTCCAACTCTCAAACCCACAAACCCTTGGCATTATTAGCACCATGCTCCAACCACCTGAGGTCATCTCAGGAGCACCTCTGTGCCTATAGATAAGGTCACATCACAGTCATCCCTTCTCCAAACTAGAAGTCTCAGCTACCTCAGTATCTCCTCACAGGAGAGATGCTCTACATCCCTCATAATCTCTGCAGCCTTCCTCTGAATCCTCTTCAGAAGCTCCATATATCTCTCAGACAGAGGAGCCCAGACTCGACACAGAACTCCAGATGTGGCTTCATCAGAGCAGAGTAGAGGGGTAGGATCAGCTTCCTTGACCTGCTGGCCACTGTCTTCCTGATGCAGTCCAGGATGCCATTGGCCTTGGCCAACGCACTTCCCTGTCCACTCACATGACCCACACTTCCTGAGCTTACCTATGAGGATGCTATGGGAGACAGCAGCTTTGACATCCACACATCCACTGCTCTCCCCTCATCAATCATGTCCTCCATCACAGAAGTCTATCAGAATGGTCAAGCATGATTTCCCCTTGATGAATCCATTTGATTACTCCTGATAAACTCATTTTTCTTTCACATCTTTAGACAAGACATTCAGGATATTTTTAACATCTTTCAGGAATGGATGAGATGATGGAGAGACATGTTTTGTATTTTCACTTGTGGGAGTTTGCCCTTGTGGTTCTTATCACCAGCACAAGGTGTCACAACACTTCTATTTCATAATAATTGAAATTCAGGTAACCAGATGAATTGATGTAGTTTTTAAAAATAATATAATTTTGTAAAATTAACATTTAGTACTAAGACTCTGAAATGTCAGATAAAAAGGCAGTCCTAGGTCTACTGATTTCAGTATCACAAGAAAATTAACAGAGCTAAACCAAAAAGCAGGAAATTGTATAGCAATAGTAAAGTTGCTAATAATAGGGTAATAACTGCAGGTCACAACCTGGTCTTCATCAAGTGCTCCATTTGGGCAGCTGCCGTGGTTTGACATGGAAGTGATTTTTTTTTTTTTTCAGGAAGTTGGGTCAAACCAATCAGTGGTCAAGTTTGGATATTGGCACCTGAAGTGACCACTGAAGATAGGGATACGCCTCTGAGAACACAGGGGGTTAAAAGCAAGAACTCCCAAGAGCTCGCTCTCTTTTGGTTCCGGTCAAAGTGCTGTGCGGACCTCCCCTGCCCAGCCATGGGGCTGGGTGGGGGAGGGGAAGCCATGCGGCCTGGTCGAGGTGAGCCGAGGAGTAGAAGGACTGGAACCGAGCCAGCTCCTGTGGACGGAAGGGTGGAAAGAAGCGGAGATGTCTTTGTCATTCCCCCCCCCCCCCAGAGGGAAGAGATAGAGAGTCCAGACGGCACCTGTAACTTTGCCGGCACGGAGGAGAAGGAGGGGGGGGGGGAAGGCGCCCAGCCTTGGCCTTGGGAACCGGCTGCTGGGCAGAGATATCAGCCGTCCAGGGAGTCTGAGCTTTTAACCCTTTCCTGAGAAACGAAGGCTTTGTAAAATATTACTCCTCCTTGATTTGAAGTAGAAGAGAGACAGTCTGGGATCCGAGATGATGGAAAAAGAAATTCTCGAGTTGGAAGGAGATGATGGAGTGGCTTGTGGCTGGACTTCTCTTGTTAGCCATAGACTGAACCAAATTCTCCTAACAGAAGCTGCACTTAGGGTGGTGCGTTGGTGTGCCAGGAGACCTGTTTCAGTGATCACCAGCAGAGGAGTAGAGAGAAGGTGTGGAGAAGCCCTCTATCTTCAAGAAAGAAGAAGAGGAGCAGAAGACCTCTGTTCTTGGACCCTCAGCCCCAGGGGAAAATGGGGGGGACTGTAGTCCCAAAAATGAGAAACTGAACTGTTGTCTCTTTTGGTCCACGGCAAAGCATCCTTAAAGGAGCCCTATGAGCAGTCTGTCCATGCACGGTGGTGAGAGCACTGTGACATAAAAAGGAGAGTGTCACCATGGCAAATTTTCTTCGGGCGATTGCCATGTGTGACATGGAAACACAAGGGTGGCAATTGTGTTTCCTGGGGGGGGTCTGTGGCACAGGAGAGACTCCTGTCTCCCTTGAAAGACTGAGTATTCGAATATCTGAAGGGTGGCAACTTGATCAGGATCCTGGGTGGTGTCTCACTGTTGAGTTTGTTTAGGAATTAGGTGGGAGGAGGAGGGGTGTTTTAGAAAGTCTTCATCCAGGATTTAGTGTTTGTAGTTTTTATAGTAGTAGTAGTTTAATAAAGTTCTTTCCTTAGTTACTAAGTTTAAGCCTGCTCTGCTCTGTTCCTGATCACATCTCACAGCAATTATTTTAAAAAGTATATTTTCATAGAGGCGCTGGCATCGTGCCAGTGTCAAACCATGACAGCAGCATTGAAGGAAAAACCAAATGCACATGAGGATATGAACTTATTTCAGGTTAATTCTCTTTTTTTCATCTTATGATTCACTTTTAGCTCCACTGGGGTAGGTAATAAATTGGTGGTATATAACACCAGGGCAGAACTTTGAATTACAGGAGTATTTTGTATAACCTAAGTACATACACAGAATTACAGAATCATTTAGATAGGAAAAGACCTCTGAGAATATCAAATCCAATCTTTGACCGAACACCAAGTTGTCAACCAGACCATGGCACTATGGTTGACCATAGTCCAGTCATTTCTTGAACACCTCCAGGAAGGTGATCCTACCATCTACCTGGTGGTGGACATTCAAATGTTTAACAGTCCTTGCTGTGAAGAAATTCGTCCTTATGTCCAGCCTGAACCTCTCCTGGTACATCCTGAGGGCATTGCCTCTTGTCTTGTTGCTCGTTACCTGGGAGAAGAAAGTGATCCCTACCTGGCCATACCTTGAATTCAGGCAGTTGTAGAGAGTTATAATGTCCCCCCTGAGCCTCCTCTCCAGGCTAAATATCCCCAGCTCCCTCTGCTGCTCCTCATAGGACTTATCCTCTAGACCCTTCACCAGCTTCCTTGTTCTTCTCTGGACTCCAGCACCTCAATGTCTTTCTTGAAGCGAGAATTAACTACATTTCTGTAAATTTATTTAATTACATTTTATTAATCTTTTGGTTATGTTAGATGAATAATAGATAAAGTCTATACTAATTGAGCAAAATAGTTATTTAAAAAGACATTTCTTGGAATTAATCTTTACCATCATACATATATATCACTATTATAAATGTTACAGTGAACTTACAGACCAATGTTAAATGAAATGGTGCAAATTATTCTTGAAAATAAATGCAAAATATGGGGAAACTCTCTCTTACATGCAGTTTTCTTCGGTATATTTTCTGCATTAACACACAGAAATCTCGGGTCATCTGTGAACAAGTACAGTGCAAACTACTATCATTCAGAAAGAACTTAACATTCTGCAACAAAACTTTTATTTCCTCATTAGCAGAAACAGAGTGAACACAATGAATAGAAGTTTCATTATTTATTTATTCATTATTTCTGGATATAAGCTAGAACCAAGTTCTTCCTTTAAGCCACTGAAACTTTATTGATGCTAAAAGGTTGTATGAGTTAGGCAGAAGAAAACGAAGTTGTTACTTTTAAATGCTGGGGAAATGGAGCCAAACTTTCTTTCAGAAACAGTAAAGAAATGTGCTTCTAAGATTGTGACATTTAAATCTATTGTATGTTCCATGGTTTTCCATTTCTTTACCCCTATCCATTAGTGTGCTAGGGTTTATTTAGGATTTCTCTTTATAACTGAAAGGTGACACAGATATAATTTGACCTGATGTAAGCTTATTGAGCTATTTAGACAAAACCACTTTTTCTTCTCTTGGTCATTATCTCTGAGGCGTAACACTTTCAGATTTTTGGGGGGTGCTTTTGTTACTAGAGCAAATGCTTTATAAATAAAAAGTAACAGACTTACAAATCTTCTATATCATGATTATTTCAGACTCATAATACAATACTGCTGTGGTGTGGTTTTTGCTTTAAGTTTGTGTTTGCCCACTGTTCTCCTCCCTAATCTCCTCCCCTCCTGAGTTACCCATCTCCCCAACCCTTCCCTAACTTCCTCCCTCCCTAGTTGTCAATCCTCCCTATCCTTATCTCTTTTTCCAGAGTGTTCCTTGTCTGTCTTGTAGTATTCAATACCCCATTTGTTACTTTGTATTATCCCCCTCCCCTGCTCTCCCTGATAGGTTTATAGAATGTTAGTCCTGCCCTAGATTCCTCCCCTGCCATGCCCTCATTGGTTGGTTGCCCTATACCACTCCCCCTATAAAAACCTCTGCAGACTCCCTGGGCTTTGTCTTGGGGTCCCAGGTCATGGATCTAATGAATCCATCCACTTCTACCCCAAGTCCCGTGTCATCGTTATCTGTTCCTGCATTGGACCAAGCAATAACTGGGAATAGCGGAGCTCACGGGGGAAGGTCGTGCCCCTGGTGTCGCTGCCCAGCACGATACAGTGCACTGCAACACAATACAACAGATTCATGTTTAATTTTAAGCATAAATCAAAATTATATTAGTATCAATAGCATGTGTTATGTACTTTCAATTATAAACCACTGGTTTACTGAAATGGGATTTGATTTACTATTCAAACATCTATTGATATGTATAGAGGTGTCTCTCTTTTATAGAGACATGGATCATATCCAGCTCCTAATGCTGTTCACAGCATGGTATATTAAATCATCACTAGAAGTACCCGTCACCACAGGAATTTGGTAGAAAGAGTCTGAATATGGAGAAAGAAGTAAAAAAAAAACCACAAGGATTATCAACAATATTGTACTGAAGTGGAGAGCAAGGCTTGGCTGGTCAGAGGAAGACCTAAGAATGTGGGAATACTGAATGAATCAGTAGAGTTTTTCTCACCTTTACAGCTGAGATCAGATTCGGTTTCTGTTGTGCCTGTTGGTTTAACCAAGCAGCTGCTGTTTGCAGTTCAATGGGTTGTGGTCCTTTCTGACTAGTAGAGCTCAGGATAAAGGAAGGGCCATGACAGCAGAACAGAGCTTAACAATGCAGGTACAAGACAGCGTTGCAGAAGAGGTCTTCCTGTGACTGCTTAGCCGATGAGGAGGTGAAGGAGTGAGGGCAAAAATAAATTGTCTTCAGACTTTTCTCCCCAGATAAAATAAGGCTGAAACTGTGGTGTTCCTGTAGGGTACCAGCAGTAGTGAAGTTTTCAGCTCAGGGAGGGACCTTACACAAAGATGCTTTGATCTGCTCCATGCAGTATAAATATTCTGCACCAGGAAAGGCTCAAATGAGGGAAAGGGGGAGACCCTCAATACTCCAGAAAATACAGACCTCCAGCAGTCCTTCAGCTGCATCTTGGAATATGAATTTCTTAACCAGTTTCAAGAGTTTTCAGAATTACAGTACAAGCTGTTACAAATCACACTGGAATCAAGAAAAAGAATTTGAAATTATAGCCTTTGATTTTGAAGTGAAGTGTCTCCTCGTTGAACATCCAGCCTTTCAATGAATGAGTAAGCCACAACTAGCAAATATTCCCATCATTTTGATGCTGAAGAAACTCAAGCCTATTCTGAGGATGTTTTGGTAAATGTTAATATTAGGCCATCAGTTAGGTCTTGGTGTGTGACATTTGGCATTTGTGTGTGGCAGCCATAAGAAGATGTGGATCTTGTCTTGGTTCAAAAAAACTGTAATATTTTATTTATTGATTATTTCTTACTTTTTGCAGTATATACATACCACTGATTCAAATCTGCTAGGTTTCAAGGGAAACACTAGCAGAATGAGTTCCATCTTTTCTGAATTGTTACCCCATATAATTGAGACCCATGCTCAATAAATTAATTTACTATCAGATTTTGTGAACTCTGAGAAAACAGGCAAGTCAAAAAAAAAAATTAAAAATTAAAAATAAAAATTTTAAAAAAGGTGCTTGTCTGGCTGGGGCAGAAGGCACACTTCCTGGAAGTGGCAGCATGTCTTTTGCGTTGCGGTGGAGGAAGGTTGGAAGGACTTTTTGTGAAGTTCAATATGGTTGCCCACAGGCCCACTCAATCAGAACACTTGCCTTCCAGGTTGCCTTCCACTGCCAGGTATCTCACACTGTCAGGACCTGCTAATACCATTCTGGCCAGCATGGGGACACCACTGAAATTCAGGCTGGCCACAGCTACCTCCCCTGTTTCACCTGTGGCTGCAAGCACATGCTGGCTCCATGGCAAACATTCCCTGTCTGTGCCTAAAACTGCTCACTCACACAGCATGTGTCCCTTTCTTCTTTCTCCAAGGATATGGATTTTTGACACTTTCAGGAGGTTGCTTCCATAGCTAGATCGAGTGTTCTATGATCCCAAAAAGTCAGATTATAGAAATATAATGATTTTTAGGCAAAAGATCTCACAAAGAAGTTTGTTCCAGTAGCCATAATGCTTCATTTTTTTTTTTTTTGCTTAAATATATGTCTTTTAAAATATATCTAACAGAAGAAATACATCTTGCCAGCTTAATTATAAACTCACTGGGAAAAAAATTGTCTATGGACTTCTCACTTTCCTTGTAAATGAACTTAGTCTGGACTGGACTTTCACAAGACACCTAGGTTCAAGTTCGGTTGCAATACCACCAGCTAATTACACATCTTTCAGTTATGCTTTCTATAAAATTATCTGACATTATTTCACTGACAGTTATATGTCATGACACATAATATAACTATGAGTTGTCAGCAGAGAAGAAAGTTAGAATCACTCACTTTAATGGAAGGCAGAATAGCTTGGATTTTTTTTCCCAGAAATGTTGAATTTATGAAAATTGACCTTGAATTAATTCGACATGAAACCCATCTCAATGGAAAGATTATTATTACATTGTATTACTTGTTAAATCATGCTATCATTATTCTTTTCTTTTTCCTTGTACAGCTTTCTTTTTCCCCTCTGCTTTTTTTTTTTTTTTTTTTTTTTTTTTTTTTTTTTTTTTTTTGCAAAGACGAATGAAGTGACAATTATTTTTTGAATTGCTGAGGGCTATTTTCATGTTACCTGAAGATTTCAGCGGTGACACCTTGCTCATACAGGCAGTGCTCATCATTGATTGGCAGACAGTGTCAACTGAGAAGCCACACTCATCATTACACTAAGTATTAAGTCTTTTTAAGGTGAATCTTTTTTTTGGCTCTCTTTTTGAATAGGTAGTGCTAGAGCAGAGCACCAGGAAGAGGGAATATCTGCATGTCAGCTCTGAGGACAACTCCTAGAGTTGGCCCTCCTGAAGGCTACAAGTCCAGGAAAAGCACTGTGTTGCACTATCCTCTTTTAAAATAATAGCAATATTAATAAGGAACAGCAGAAATTCAGGACACTAGTGCACAAAATAAAAGAAAAAGCTATCAAAACAAAACCAATCTTCTTTTATGCCTATTGATTTCTCCTGTCAAATCAAAATGGGGCTTGAAATCTCCTGCTTTAAATACCTTTATGTCATTTTTGACAGCACAAGCAGAATATCTCTCTAATGGTGTTGTTACAATCAGTTAATTTCCTGCTTTTGTTATGACAGAAAAATTCTTTTTTTGTATTCATAGCAAACGTGCTAATATTTCAAATATGCCTAGTTTTCAGATATTTGAAAGATCCTATTTAGATTACTTTTTTAAAGCCTCGTGAAAACTAAAAATAAATATTCCTTATAATAAATGCCTAAAAAATCACATAAAGAGTAATGTTCATAAAATAAGTAATCATATTTTCATCTGTTCACAAAGCAAAGGCCATAGAAATCTAAGGAACATATTTTGCAATTACTTCAATTTATTTTAAACCACTCTTTGCTTACATGAAAAGGGTTAATCTGATACTACTCTGAAGTCTACTACTACATAAGTATTCAGAGTATTTAGTCCAGAGATAATTGGGTGACTTAGACAATGTGGGAACTTTGTGGTACATTTATTGTCATGTATCCAAGGACTGCGAGTGCTATAACTCTACACGCACAAAATAGCCCCATTTTTATATCCCCACTAAAGCTGAATGGATTAATATCTTGTTTGTGAGGAAATAAATAACACATCAGTTTGTGCCAAATGAGCCATTTGGAATTGGATTCTCATAGCAATTTGAGACAACAAACACTGTATGCCTACTCACTTCCTGAAGACAGGAGTAAGAGGCCTTGGAGCAAATAGGCTACTGAGATTGTAGGCAATTTAGAAAGGTTTTACTGCAGCTGAACAAAAGATGTAGAGACAAGATGGATTCCAGGAGTCATGCTGGGTCAGCTCTCTTACTGAAGTGCCCTCCATCCTAACTTCATGAGGAATTTCATAAGCTTTTGTACTGGTTTTGGCTGGAGTTGAGTTACTTTTCGTCACAGCAGCTAGTATGGGGCTGTCTTTTGGATTTGTGCTGGCAACAGTGCTGATAACACAAGGGATGCTTTTGATACCACTGAGCAGCACTTGCACAGAGCCACAGACTTTTCTGCTCTTCACCCCACCCCACCAGTGAGGAGGCTGGTGAGGCACAAGGACTTGGGAGGGGACACAGCCAGGACAGCTCACCCCACTGACCAAAGGGACATTCCATACTTCACACCATCATGCTCCATTATAAAACTGGCCATGAGGAAGGTCATCCATGGCTGCTGATGTCTGGGGACTTCTTGGGCATGAGGCTGTGAGCAATTTGGCTTTTTTTGCATCACTTTTCTGTCTTGGTTTAATATATTTTCCTCTTCAACATTTTTTCTGTGGTTTCTGGCATTTTGTTTTCTTGAGTTTTTTTAGTTACTAAATTTTGTTTATCTCAACCCATGAGTTCTCTCAACTTGTACAGTTCTGATTCAGTGAGTGGCTGGGTGTGCTAAAACACAAGCGCTGCATTGCACTGACCAATAGACGATTACTTTCAAAGGAAAGATTATCTTCAATGCCACATTTTCCTTGAACTGTGAAGGAAATTTCAGTCAGTATAGTCAAAGCTGTTTCTTACAGAAATTCCTTGTAGAATTTCAGACAGACAAGGAAGCATACTTCAGTCCAAAGGTTCAGACATTCAGGAGAAGTAGCTCTCCCATAAAAAAAGCCACTAAGATATAGCACTGAAATCTAACATTAAAAATATTACATTGTTGGTTTAGATTTCACAGGAATTATATTTAATCAAAAAAAGATTGCAGGCCAAAACAGAATTTCTTAGCACTCTCCTTAGCTGAGCTATTCTTAAGTCATCTACCTTTGACTAAAGTTGTAATACTCAAGCTTTTCTGGAATAAAAGTTTCTAAAAAGCATTCTTCATTTGGTGATATTTCTGTGGTATGCAATCCTCTAAGAAGAAATTTTAGTATAAAATTATTGAAATACAAAGCTCAGAAGCACCACGATGTCCTTGCACCCCCAGCTAGATTCTCACTGCAAGGAAACACTGATGAAATCTAATTATATTTTTAGTGTATGACTTTCTTTTCTTAGTTTCCACATTTTAAACCACTTAGTTTTCAAATTATTCTGAGAAAAGCTTATAGTATTGTTTTATAATTTCTCGCCTAAGGATTTTCTTTTGCCATGTCATAAATGTAAGTGGAAAACATATAGTGATAATAACTTTAGAATGCAAGTCATAAAGGAAAAATAAGATTCAAATTCAGATTTGCCCTATAATTATAATTGTGGTGTCAATTGGTATCAGAGCAAGGCCTGTGTACACAACCAATGCACTAAGTTATTATTTGCCTGGTCCAGGAACTCCCCAGATGGTCTCTGCACAGAGACTGAATAGATATAATGGACTGGCTTGAGATAAGAAAAGGTGATTGAGATATTTCCCAGACTCCGTCATAACAAAGTTTTTTATTAATTGCTGCAGGAACTCTAGAATTGGGAATTTTGGAAAGGTCTAGAGATTTCCCTGGGCAGTTTCTACTGTGCATAAACCAAGTGTTATGATTAAATATGTAGATTAATATCTTGGGTAGAGACTTGGACTATCACAGAGAATCTCAGGTGATTCCAAATTGTAGAACTGGCCATATTGTACATAGCTGTGAGTACAAACTGTTACTGCAGATGCAGCATCATAAAAAAAGTCCTTTATACATTGACAATTAGGAGATATTTTGTATTAAGATTAATACAATCAATAAGGAAGGATTAAAGGTGTTGCTGAAGAGGTTATGTAGGACCTTGGACAGCTGGCATGCAAAAATCAAGTAGAAAAGTAATTCAGGACATCTATCCTGATTGAGCTGAAGATGCTCTTACAAGCACTCCTGCAACAGAGATTTCTATTGTTATCCAGACAGCAAACAATCATAATCTAGAGATTTTATCTTCTATGTGAGCACTGTCTTATGCAAAGAGGAGTTTTTAGTGATTTTTCTGTGTCTGCAAAACAGTAGAGATCTTAGGAAGATGGAAATCTAGATTTCACTTCTGCTCATTTGAAAAAAAAGATTGAAAAAATATTGGGAGGAAACTGAAAAAATTAAAAAGACTGAAAAGCAAAATCTCTACCTTGAAGGGACTGCCTGCTATTTAATTTTTTTTCTAGAAAGCTGTCTTTATGATTAAATGCATTTTATAAGAAGCCTTCATTTTATTTAAATGCTCCTTATTAATACAAATTCTTTTCTAATAACTCCGTAACAACTTGCATCAGAGTCCCTTATCAATACCCGGGTGACTTCAGTTAATCATTCAAACATTGCTTTATATGGTATTCTAGCCGTAGGGCAAGTGAAAAGAAAGAGGGGTCTGTCATTTCATTGACCTTCTCAACAACTGGATAAGCTTTCATCAACTTTCTCATAGCAACATCTGACTGATTGAGTAGGTTAATCCAAACAGAGGAGCAAAAGCCAAGCAAACCATTTGCATATTATATTAATGACATTCATTAAACACCATTTGGCATTCCTATGGGAAGGACAACAGCGCAATCTGATTGCTTTTGCATTCACTAATTGTTGTAAAGAAAATGGCAGTGTTTACCTCAAATATTTTAGGGATACAGTTTGTATATACTTTTCTGGGAATTTAAATAATAACTGCATAAGAATGAAATATGCCTCTCGATGATCTCTGAAGGAAAATAAATTAACTGATGAAGAAAGAAGATTCAAAATTATTCTAACTCACCTAAAAATTTAGGTTAAAATACCCACATTGAACAAATCTTCAAAGATGAAGCAATGTGTCCTACCTTGGTCAGAGGCAATAAAAGCAGGCAGTTCATTTTGAAATCAGAAGCTCATAAAAACACAGGGCAAGAGGTAGCTCATGAAGTTCCCGTGGTTATACAATCATTATATAACCAAATATTAAAACACAGACTCTGTAGGGTTTTTTCAATATTATTATTATTATTATTATTATTATTATTATTATTATTATTACAGCACTGGGTATAATTTCTCAATTTCAGGAGCTAAATACTGGGAGACTCTGTTCTATCCCTGTTTCCTTTCTCCCTTGTCCTAGGTTGACTGTATGATGCTTTTATCCCCAATTGTCTGTTCTGTTTATGTTGAATAATAATTTTTGCACCTTTAAGACTTGTTTCAGGAGTGAAGGCGAGGAGAAGAAGCGCGGAGTTTGTTTTCAGAATCTGCACTCACTCCTCCAAGATCCTGGTCCTGGACGGTGTTGTCTGCGGATGGACAGACAGCGAGACAGAGCTCTCCTTTGCTTTTTAGTTAGTTTTAGCTAGCTGAGGCAAAGAAGCTCCCTGGACTGTGGCTTTTCCTTTTCTCTGGACCTGCTCAAACCTGCTCTGGACTGAACACCAAGAAGAGCAGCAGCAGCTCGCACCTGTGGCCCAGCGGGCCGGGCCTGGGCCGCGGCATTTCCAGCACCAGAGGGACTGATAAGAGACTGAGTGACCGAGCTTCAGCCCAGGGAGGGGATTTTTCTGAGTTTGTCTCTCTTTTGGAGCGGCAACCTAATATTGTTTAGGTTTTCTTGTTTAATAAACAGTTTTTTCCACTTTTCTCCAAGGAGGTATTTTTTCCTGAACCAGCTGGGGGGAGGGGCCGGTTGAATCTGCCTTCTAGAGGAACCCCTCTGGGGGTTCTCTCCCAAATTTGCCCTGAACCAGGACATCCCTAAAAAAGTACAAGCTGTAGCAAACTCTGCCTTATCATACTTCATTACCACTCATCTATGAGTTCAGAGATGCTGCCCAGGGTGAGAAAAAGTGAGGGAAAACAAAATCTCTTCTCTTTCTCTCTCTCTCTCTTTCTTTCTTTCTTTCTCTCTCTCTTTCTTTCTTTCTTTCTCTTTCTTTCTTTCTTTCTTTCTTTCTTTCTTTCTTTCTTTCTTTCTTTCTTTCTTTCTTTCTTTCTTCCTCTTCTTTCTTTCTTTCTTTCTTTCTCTTCTTTCTTTTCTTTCTCTTCTTTCTTTTCTTTCTTTTCTTTCTTTTCTTTCTTTCTTTCTCCTTCTTTTCTTCCTTCCTTCCTTCCTTCCTTCTTTCCTTCCTTCCTTCCTTCCTTCCTTCCTTCCTTCCTTCCTTCCTTCCTTCCTTCCTTCCTTCCTTCCTTCCTTCCTTCCTTCCTTCCTTCCTTCCTTCCTTCCTTCCTTCCTTCCTTCCTTCTTCCCTCTTTTCCTTTTCTTCCTTCTCTCTAGTACACTAAAAGTTAAGTAAGAAGTACTAGAATGTAAAGAAAGATGCATTTCAGATGTAACTATTCAACTGTGTGCAATCTAAAATTGTCTTACTTTTTATAATGACATTCAAGCAGACCAGAGAGCAACATCAGCGCTGACTGTTCCTTTTCAGACCTTCCAGAGCCTCCACAACCCCTACGTGTGTATATATATGTATATATGTCTATGCATGCATATATGGGGCATAGTCCCTGTATAACCATGACATGTAACTGCATCCGGGAGATCAGTAGTGAATGGAACTGGGTCATTGTTTCTCATTATGGACCTTGCAAAACATCATGGATCTTTCCCTTCAAGAAAAGTTATTTGAAAACACTACCATCACTACGTTCCACAGGTACATTGCATTCACCATTAAACTACACTGGGCCTTGGAATGTCATCTGTATATACATAAACAGGATTTCTGTGCCTTTTAGACTGTGCTGAATTCAACTTCAGGCATAACACAGCATGCTTGGGAGTCAGTTCTAACATGTTCTTGCCCTCCACATCTATGCTGTCTTTCTACAGGAAAACAATGGGAAATGAGGAGCAGGTAAATAATTCTCTGTTTCCTGCTGTCATGACTTAAACCCAGTTGGAGATTAAGCACCACACAGCCACTTGCTCAACACTGCCTCCTCCTCCCCCTCAACCCAGTGGAATGGAGAGGAAAATCAAAGTAAAACTTCTATGTTGAAATAAGAACAATTTAATAACGAAAAATAACTGTAAAATGCAGTAAGGGTAAAAAAAAAAAACAAGTCATGCACAATTATTCTTTGCCTTGCTGACCAATGCCATACTTCCCCTTCTTCCTTCTTTCCCCACTTTACACACTGATATGATGCCACATGGTCTGGAATATCCCTTTGGTCATTTTGGGTCACCTGCCCCAGTGGTCTCCTCCCAACCTCCCATGAACCCCCAAGTTCCTTGACAGTGTGGCTGTATGAAAGAAGAAAAGACCTTGGCTCTGTGGAAACCCTGTTTAGCAATAACAAAAACATCTCTGTATTATCAACCCTGTGCTCAAAAATCCAAAACAAAGCCCTGCTCAAGCCATGGTAAAGAAAATTAACTCTACCCCACCTCAAACCAGCATACCTGCCTATGACAGCATCTGATGTTTTTTTCTTTTCCTTTTTTACAGATCTTGAAGCTCTCTGAAACTTTTTTGACTTTAAAAAAAAAGTAAACTAGATTAAGGAGTAGATTAATTTGTTGAATGAAGCATAAAGGTACTAATAGTTAATTGCTGCACATTAAGCTGTACTGTGTGGCCTTTTTTGAAATACTGATATACTTAAGCATGATAAGACAAACTCCTGCTCTCTATATTCTGTTTAATACATAGTACTCAAGATTTGTAGAAACTCTCATGAAAAACAAAAATAAAAAAGTGCAAAGAAATTTGAGGAAATCCCTGAGGACATGAACTTTTACTGCTTATATAACTTTGAGAGAATTACATGACTACTGAGCTTGTCATGTGTAAGCACTATACCAATGTTTGATAGCTACACTTCTACCGATCTATGGGTTTCTAATTAGCAGAGGAGCTGTCTTCCTAAATCTCAATGCTTATTGGAGACATTAATACTCAAGTTGCTTCAAATATAGGAACTTGTACTTAGTGTTAAATATGCATATTGATATTTTACTGATTATAGCTTTATTTTCATATGTCAGTTTGAAACCTAGACTCAAGAGATTAAATTAGAAGAATAAAAAGGGATTTACATATTTCACTTACTCTTCATTCCAACTTGTTTTCCAATTAAGTTCTGTTTTTCCTGTATGTCCTTAAGCCTTAGAGGGATCTCTGCTAGAATGTCTGAATGTTGAACACTGTCTTATTTAAATGTGGATTATCTTTGTAACTGCCACCCTTGTCCCAGTAATTATTAAGATTTTTATAGTTTAACCTGTGCTTCCAAACAGGTGTTCCCTGCAAAGCACAGACTAAAATAGCTTGTGCAATGTTATGCTTCTTATTAGTGTAATTAGTATCTGTAGTATAGAATTTAGAATTTCCTACTATGATGCTGTCAAAAGAAGACTAGGAAACCACTGTGAAAACATTAGGAAAACACTGTGAAAGATTTCATTTTGGATTCAAATTTGAAAGCCTACATTGTATTCATAAAATGCATCTGCTTAGATAATTGCTATTTGTTGGGTTTTACACCGCTGTCAGACACAAGGGACATCCGCAGTACATAATAGTATATTTATGCATCAAGTGAAATTTTGAATACATGGTCACATAAATAAATTATCCCTCTGAAGGATGAATTAGCATAATTTATATCAACATGCACTGAAATTCATACTATTTTTTTCCTGTTTAAGTAGAGCAGGTGAATGTTTTCTTTTACTTGTCATGCCAGCTTTCTGTTTTACAGAATTAAACCTGTTTTACAGAATAATCACAGCCAAAACTAAACCAATAAAAATTTATTCTGCTTTCAATATAAATAAGATTTGGTTTTCTTAATGCTTAGCAAAGTGTTTCTCTGGTACCTTTACTTGACAAAGTATTTTTTTAAAATGCTATATATTTTCCTTAGAAGAACAAAATAGAGGGAATTGAGAGACAAGAAAAATTGCGAGGTTATTTTCCAAATTTTTTATTATAAGCCATACTTTAGGGTGGAAGAATAATTTCTCTATATTTAACTTTTCTAGTCTCTGGAAGTCATACTAAAGTCGTCCTATTAACAAATAGATCTAACGATAACTTCTAACTAGCCAAGATGGGTGCTGTTTGGTGTTTTGAAGTGCCTGAGCAAGATTCTTTCAACTGACAAGGCAGTCCTTGTGATTTCTACATATTCAGTGTGTCGCCTTGCCAATTCCAGAGCTCTCGCACAGCTAATCCTTGCAGGCTGCTTCTCCCAGCACAGCCTGAATGGCCAGAAAACCTGTGACAAAGAATAACATTTTCAAGCATCCTTAAACATATGGGAAGTGATTCTGAAAAGTTAAAACATATATATGTAGGCAGGTTCTATGGATGATGCTTCTATACAAGGAAAGCATGCTTTGTTTTTAGAAAGAAGTTTCACTCATGGGCACTAAACCACACCAGTTATAAGGCAATGTAGGGTCACCTTAACCCAGTGCTGCTTTGTGCAGTCATCAGACACTAAACCATCAGTTTTGCCATCAGTTCTGTTTTGTATTGCAGTACAGACAGGGTTCACACTCAAGATGTCTCTATTTTGTATAAAAGATTGTCTTCTTTCAGGAAACACTATGATACTGAGAGACAGCTGTCCAGTAAGGCTTTGCACAGAGACAGTGTCCTACAGATTGATTGACAGAGCTGTGATACAGCTATGGATAAAAGGATTCAGTAGTGGTTTAAAACATATCAAAATTGCCCAACAATTACCTCTTCATTGTCTGCTGCTCTCTCAGCTAGGCTAAGAGACACTGGAATAATGGACTGTCACATGCAATGCTCAGAACACACAGCGTTCAGCCAGTATCATCCACAGAGCCTGGCACTTCATTACAATGAAGTCCTACTAAATGTGGGGCTGACTCCATGTAATCCTCCTTTGAAGCTATTTCTTCATGCTCTTTATGGTTCAGGAAGATCTCCCTGCAGTTCTAAACTCCCTGCACAACACAGAATTTTACCCTGGCACTTCTCTCCCTCCTTCTTCCCCTATTTAACTATGTTATCCCAAAGGCACCACCACCACTGCTGATGGACTCAGACTTGGCCAGCAGTGGGTCTGTCCTGGAGCCCACTGGCATTGGCTCTGTCAGACCTGAGGGAAGCTTCTGGCATTTCCACACAGAAGCCACCTCTGAAGCTCTCCTCTAGCAAAGTCTTGCCACACAATCCTGATATACTTCTCTCTTGCAGTCCTCAGCATTTATAGCACCATACTTCTGCACTGAAAGTTAAAATGTGGTGGAAGGCTAGGCAAGGGAAGAAAAGACTGATACTGGAATGAGTCAGGGAAGAATAAAAATTCGACTTACATAGCTTCTCGTATTTAATAATGAAAAAGGCTGCATCTACAAATGACCGTCTCGTGCTATAGAAGTGTTTCAACATGTTTTATTGAAAAAGAATTTTTTTTTTGCTCTGAGTACATATCTACATCAAGTGTTAGTAACTTTATCTCTTTGTAGGAATTTTTTTTTCTAAACAAAAATGATACATAAAGTTCCATTATAGCATGAAACAAAAATCTTTAATTGGGAAGACACAGACACACTGTTTTCACTGCTGCAGTTCCCTGATTAACACCCCTGAAAACGGTGTCTGTAAATTACCCCACAGTCTAAATTATCTCAGACGCTAGAGTGTGCCAGTATATTTTCAAAGTCCACTTCTTTAAAAAAAATGCAGCCCTCTAATACCTTCCAGTGTCTGTAATTCCTCCATCTAAATCAGATGTGTGCTTTCCAGATTTGCTAGTTCCATTGGAAAATCACTTTCATCCATACACAATGTTGCACATGAAACTTAGACAGTGGATTGGCAATTTACTTGTGCATCAGCAAGAATGTATGATCACCCCTCTTTAGTCACAAAGATCAGTTCAGATAATACAGTATATGCTACTCTACAATATTTTAAAAGAAAATGTAGTTGAATAATTATTTTTTGTCTTAAATGGAAAATATTAATGCATTTTCAGCTACTAAAAATATAATGTTCTTCATGGGAATAATTTCTTTAAGAGTCAATGTATATGCAACATATATATATATATATATATATATGTATATATATGTGTATATATATATGTTACATCACATTTTCAGTTTTACAAAGAACTCTTAAGATAAATCCAGTGTTCATTTCTCAGACTTGCATACATACCCAGTTACTCTGGGAGCAGAATAGCTCAGAGCCCAGAATGACCACATGTAATGGAAGTGTACATACCTTCACTCTGACTTCTCAAGAGTGTAAGGGGTAGACTTAAGTAGTGATCAAATCACCTCCTGTTTAATACTATTAATAGTTTCCTGAAATAGTCTGCTGTATCATGACTATTTTATGCAACACTACAGCACCAAATAAATGTCATTGTTACTAGCCCCCAAATTCTGGCCATCACATTTTAGTGACAAAATGCCCAGTGTGCTGCATTTCATATTAAGCTATCAGTCTTCTTTAGTAAAACTATTTCCAATTCTTTCTGTAGATCTCAGAGGCAGCTCATTATAGAGTAGATCCTCTTGTCTAACAAGCTGATTAATGAATGAAGTCTTTTTTTCTTTTTTTTCTCTCTCATTCTTTTTCTTTACCCTTCTCATGGTAGACACTAAAATGAATTCTGTCATTCCCATCAGGAACCCACTGCACAGGTAATATTCAGACAAGCCTCTGGAAGTCCACCTACACAATCACTTTCTTGTCAGAACATTGCTGAATCTCACATTTTCTCTCCTTCATTCTTTGTCTTCCCACATCCGCCTTCATAATGACTGTCGAATTTTCAGTCCACAGCCAAAATACTTTTTTTTAAATTCTGATCTTTATTAGTAGCTTCTATTACAACTGAGTGGCATTTGGAGCTGTTAGCAGTCAGAAAAGTAGGAGACTAAGATCTCTGAATAAATAAGATACAGTGGCCTCACTTTTTGATGACTTGACAGAAAAAATAAAATTTTTGCAAGTAGTATGAATATATTCACAGATATGTGCATTTAAAAAAAAAATCTCGGGCTTAATAGTAAACTACTGTATAGTATGTACATTTCACGTCCATTCGGACATACTAAAACACAGACAAAAATCTTTGGGCCAAAATAAACATAGAAATGCTGTATATCTGGAGTCTCAGGAAGCTGTATTAATGCCTCCCTTCCTGTTTCAAACTAAAGAATCCCAGTTTATTTGATCTTCTTTTTTGGACACCAGGAACCCACCAAAGCCATTCTATCACTCCCCTCTACAACTGGGAAGGGCAGAGAAAGTTCAATGCAGGGTTCATGGGTTGAGATAAGGACTAGGAGAGGTCATGCTCCAAATACCATGTCAGGCAAAACAGACTTGAGTTGAGTTTATTACTAACCAAGTCAAAGCAGGATAATGAAAAGTAAAATAAATCTTTAAAACATCTTCACCCCTCCCTCCTTCCCAGCTGTACTTCCTACCCTTGCAGCCTGCAGTGCAGGGAGGCAGGGAATGGATGTTATGGTCAGGTCATCACAGGTTGTTTCTCTTGCTGTTTAGGAAGAAGAGCCTTTCCACAGCTCCAGAACTGTCCAGGAGACAGTTCTCCATGAAATTCTCAAACATGAGTCCATCCCATGGGATACAGTTCTTCATGAGCTGCTGCAACATAGGTGACTCTTACATGGGATACAGTCCTTCATGCACAGCCTGCTCCAATATGGGTCATCCACAGGGTCACAATTCCTACCAGGAAACCTATTCCAGCATTAAGTCCTCCCTCCATGGGTTTGCAGGTCACTGCCAGGAAGCTGCTCTGACACTAGAGGTTTTCCACAGGTCCACAGCGGTCTCTTGAGCATCTGCCTGCTCCTGTGCAGGTCTCCTCCACAGCGGATCTCTGTCCTCCATGTGCTGCAGGGGCACAACTGCCTCACCATGAATTTCACCATGGGCTGCAGGGGGATCTCAGTTGCAGTACCTGGAGCACCTCCTCCCCCTCCTTCTCCACTGACCTTGTGCACGGTGCCCACATAGTTGCTCCTCTCACATGTTCTCACCCTGCTCTTCTCTGGCCACAACTACATCTCCACAACAACCTTTTTTCATCTTAAATATGTTATCAGAGAGGTGTTAACCACCATCTCTGATTAGCCAGTGGCAGGCCCATCTTGAAGCCAGCTGACATTGGATCTTCTGGACATTGGGGAAGCTTCTGGCAGATTCTCACAGAAGCCACCCCTGTAGCCCCCACACTACCAAAACCTGGCCATGCAAACCCAACACATATCACATTTCCTAAAGTTCTGCCCATTCTCACTTGCTGAACAGGACAAAGCACTCCAGCTCAGGCATTCCCAAAGCTTTCTAGAACAGGGGACTCTGCATTCCAGGGAGGCGTTTTCCCTAATGGTATCATACTGACTCAGGCTCCAGATTACCATCCAGTGTCCCTGGTCTCTTCTGAAGAACAGATTCCTGTCATGCTGCTGCCTTTCCTTTCAATGTTCAGGGATGGCATAACTCTTCAGTAGCTATCTAGACAACCTGGGGCAGGAGTTGCTGATGTTACAGTGGTACCTTGCCCTCTCAGCATAGAAATTCAGGTTATTAATCCCACCTTTAGTGCATTAATCTTAGGGGCATTCATGTTAGGGAGAGTCCTCATTTTCCACTACCAGAGCATGACAGATTTCCATTATGGCTGGAGTACAGACATTATTCATGTTTGTTTATTTTCAGTTCAATATGTAATACTATCTTACTCAAAGCAAGAGTCCAAGAGTCTTACCTAGAATAAAAATAGGACCTGTAATAACACTGTGATGGCAATTAGAACCTCAGATCATATTCACTTTTCTACTCAAGTGGGGAAATAGAACTGAAATTAAGATAAGTGGAAATATTTTATGCTGTTTTAGAAAAACATAAAGAAATCAAGAAAACTGAATAGTTTGGATGATTAACAACTGGATTGTACACTTAGGGAATTAAGTTCTTTATATACTTTTACTGTGGACTGATTAAATACTGTGGACTGATTAAGAACTGAATGCATTGTTCTCAGTCCCTCCTGTGTAAATTCCAATATGATGTAATATAATTTATACTAATTAAAAACATAAAAACACAGCTTCAGTGAACAATTGCAGAATCGTTTTGGCAATATACACAGTGACACTGTAAAAAGCAATATTTTAGTAAACATAAAGACATGAATTAGAAGACCAGAACTCGAGAAATATTTTTTAGACAATTTTGTGTAGCCACATCACTTATAATTAGAAAGCTGTCAGTTGCAGGTCTTTGGATTTCAAAATTAATTTTTCAATCATTGCAGCAAGCGAGTGCATCTGGCCATATGTTACAGGTTCATAATCACTGGCAAAAGCAAATGACTGTCAAGTTCTATTACCAGTAAACCTACCTTTTCACTGGGAAAGTAATTGTCTGCAAACTTTTATTTTAATCACTCCAAGGTAAATTTCTCAGGAATTCTTTCCTTTAGCCTCAGGATATCCTGGGTCCAGCTGACATGTTTGATTGCCATTATCTGTAAGAGGTCCTCAGTCACAGATGTTTCTCTCAATCAGCTGAGCAAATGGAAAATCATGGTACACAAGGTCATTTCAATCCTGTGTCTGGACTCTGATTAGTCTGGCCCATGAACTCTGAAAATGTCTATAAGACACTATAAAAATAAACAAATGTTGATGATGCCTATTCAAGGAAACAAAACAAAAATAAACAAACTTACAAAAACCCCAAAACTAGAACAACAGCAGCAGCAGCAGCAGCAGCAACAACAACAACAAAATAACCAGGGTATATATTGATTGAAAAAGTAAACCCTTCCTATCAGTTATTACAGAAAAAGAAAGAAATATGCTGTAAGAGTATTGACTTGCATCATCCAGACTCTCAGCATCTGCCTAGCCTTTGAAGGAGGAAACTAACCTTAACATCAGAACCATGAAATACTTTTAAGATGCTAGTGGGGAGATTTCCTACTAAGTGAGGCTTCGACACAAGACATCAACTGTTCTACCAAGAACAAAACAAACCACACCAAAAATCACTCTTCACTTACTGTCCACTCACAGAAAATAGGAAGGGTTTACTTTTTCAATCAATATATACCCTGGTTGTTTTCTAACTCAGAAAGCATTGTTTTAGCTCAAAGCCACGACATTGCACAGAAACACACACAATGGACTAGCTAATGAATAAACCAGCACTAAGAACAAAACACACCAAATGACAGACAAAATGGCACTTATAGATACATTCTGCACCCAGAAATTAAGAATTCAAATTACTATAAAATTTTAAAGTACAGGCTTGTCAAGAGAAAAAACAATAAACATAAAAAGGAGGAAGGAGATATTCTGGAGAAAATTTTATGTATAATAATACCTATTGAACAAATTTTTTACATTAATAAATCTCTGGATTTTCAGTGGGAATTTTTGATGCTTACTTATGAATATTTAGTTATTTTGTATGCATACCATTATGACAGATAGAAAGACTGGACATCATCAGCAATATCCACAGCTCCCCAGACACAAAAACAAAAGCATGTACCCTTTGTACCCATGCCAGGTAGCTGGAAGAGACCCTGAGTAGTTAAGTTCAGCAGAGGAATTAGAATTGGTCTGTGTGAAATCACTGTTCATAATTAGAAATGTCAAAGTGTATAAAAATGAGAAGAAATTAATGCCTTATTTTCATGTAAAAAACAAAGGTGACATAAAATTGGCCTATTTTCATGACGAAGAGTAAAACAATCACATAAATATGAATTAAGATTAAATTGATTAAAAATACAAGAATGCAATAGTACACAATCAGTGTTACATTTTGAAGTAGTAATGTGATCATGTCCTTACTTTTTTTATTATGCCAAAATTTATATTAGAGAATCAGTATTTCCAAATCTTCTTTACTCTTATTTAATCTGAAACTTTCCTTGCATTGTAGATGTTGCAAAAATATTAGTTACCTAAAAACAATTCCTGATTGTTGTACTTTAACATCAAGTCAGCGCACTTTGGTTTGATAGCTTTTTGTATCTCCTTATATATGAGATAAAAAATTATTTGACCTTATTTATTCTTCCTTATATGTAATTATAGCAACCAAAGTATGTTACAGAATAACATGAATGGTTGTTTTACTTTCATTGGAATGCTGTGTGACCAATGATTTCTTTAGATATGCTTAGATATATTTAGATATATTCTTTAGGTTTTCACATGACCAAAAGACACATATTCATATCCAAGACAGAATCGTTCTATTTTTTTACAATAACATCAAGCTTTTTTACCAAGTTAAAAAAAAATAACATGAATAGTTATGTTTTAAACAGCAAAGTCAAGTAAAATTCCTATAAATATATGGTTTTTATATGTAAGGATTAAAATGTACAATGTCTCTAACGTGAAACTTTGAATAAAAAAATATATTTTCATGCAATTCCCAGAGTATAGACCATGTATTTGTCTGATACTCTTAAAAAAGCTGAAATTAAGGTGTGGTAGTCTGGAACAGAATGGTTAACACATTTTTAATACAACTGCACAAGGAAGTGCAGAAATACCAGCACTGCATTTCTCACTTCTGTTTTTTGGTTTGGGCTTGTTTGTTGGTTTGGAGGTTTTTTATGATGGTAACAGCAAAGCTGAAAACAGGGCTGTACTCTCTAAGGAGAAATCTCTGTAAGTGTAAAAGTAACAGTTGACTGCTATTTTAACCTCGGTTTTTTTTTTTTTTTCCTTTCTTTTGGTGGCAAGGAGGTTTTCAGCTTAAATTTCCAGAATCCTTGGTGTTTGACTCTGTCCTTTCTGAAGTACAAATGACAGCATAGCTTACATCAGTCAAAATTTGCTAGGTTACTTTTAAAATTGATTTTACATTCCTTGCTGTCTTCTTGAAATCTCTAGTGTTTGAGTTAATAGTGTTTAACTTTTTTCTACTAATTTTTACCTGAAAAACATCAGGAATGTAATATTAGCCTTTAAATAGTTTATGCAAAGTACTTTAGATAAGTAACAGAAAAATGTATCATCTAGTCTCCCACTTTCTTTAAAAGAGAAAGAAATAAGAACATCAATTTCTTTCTCTGAGATTTCTCTAAGACGAAGTCAGGAAGTGTTACTGAAAAAAGAAAGCAAAACTTCTCCCAGAAATTTAAATTTCAGATGTTCTTGTCCAAAGGATGAATTGCAAGAAAGAATTATGTCATTTTACAATTGATTGTAACAATACAGGGTGAACCTTGGTGCTCTTTTTTTGTGTCTTTTTAAGATCTAGTATATGTCTTTTAACAAAAGAGGAACAAACAGAACACCATTTTCAAGATGGGGCCCTGCTGAGTATACTCAGGCAGGTTTTTTGCTTTGTGACCTATTGCTTTCTGAATCACACTAACTTGTTTTACTTTCACAACTGTTCTTGAGACATTGTTCATGTGAAACTGTATGTCAAAACACCAGGAATGCTCTGCAGAGGAAAACTGCAAGACCACCACTGCATGCATAAAGGTAGACCTGGAGGCAGAGGGAGGTTTCCCTTGCCTGTCTTATTTTATCTTTGCATATAATGACGTTTATATTCCCTTCTACCACCCAATCACTTAGTTGCATAACATTTCTGTAATCCTTCATTGTCAATTTTCTTGAATATGAATATGAATGCTATACCGAAGAGCTTACCATCACAGTGAGTTGTGACACATAACTCTTTGGGTTTCCTTTCCAGAACTTTCATTAATATCTACCATTCTGTAGAAAATACAGATTGATAAATACAGGCTGATGACTCAGGAAATGTTTACAAAATTTGCTAAACTATGTCACACAGATTCAGGAAAAACAATGGGATTTAATCCATTTCTTTTGTCCAGTGTGAGGTGATTCCTTAACTTTATACTGTAAGTTTTTATACTATGTGTGAATATAGATATTTTCAAATTATTCTCAGTCTATGAAGAAAGAGTATATATCATTTTGAGTTCTTAAAATATTTTCAGCCTGAATAGAGTCTCATGTTCTCCAGACTAATTATAATATAAATATCCTGATTGGCAAATAAATGATAAAAATTACAAAATTTTATGTTTTAAATAATGTTCTATAGCATAAAAGTCTCCAGAAAAGGAATGATGGAAAGTCTAGACTTATTAGATTTCTAGGATGCATTGTGATATGATACAGAAGGAAACTTGTGGCAAGCACAGAAACTTCCCTTTTTCTGGCTCTCCCTCTTTTATGTATGTCTACAGAAACGTGATTAAAAACTGTGATTCTTGGCTGCTGGATTTTTTTTTTTTTATTTCATCAGCTTCCTTTTTTCTTTAATAATGATCATCAGAGAGCAGTTGAACATAGAAAAGTGAATTAAACACTCAAGTCCTCTTTTTTTTCAAGCTGAACAGCTCAAGTAATGGAAGAACCAATATTACAAGTTTTCAACAACTGACATGAGTCACACACTGTTTGTTTATCCCATTTTCCTGCTTATAAGGAAAAGTAAATCGTAGCCCCTGGAATAAAGGAATGATCTATATGCACAATGTTTTTCTTCTTGCCAAGAGGACTTATCAAAAAATGAGTGACATATCTAAGATATTTAAGATATTTAAGACATATTTAAGATATGTAGATCTCTGCATGGTTGAGCAATGGGTCATTTCAGGGCAGGTGTGACTGATGGAGTTAGTAAGCCCTATAACTTTACATCACTTTATTGTTTTGCTGAGAACTGCATTCAACTCCTGGCACAAATGTATGCCTCTCTCAGGGAAAGTGATTGAAGCTATTTTGCAGTATTCAATTTGGTTGGGGAGTCTGAAACTTCAACTGTTTACTGAATAGCTCATTAACCACTTAGTCAAAATAAGCCAGTTGGACAAAGATGTATTTTTTTAGTTGATCAGCAAGCAAATTGTGGCTGAAATAGATTACAGAACAGCTCAGCTAGTAGACTACACTGCAAGGATATTGCCAGTGACAAAATCTCTAAGATAAGGGGTTTGTGCCTCTCCACACATGCACAGGACTTGTGGACACATAGTTACAGACGGTGTAGACTGTAGGTCAGCATATAGAAATATTCCACTACAAAACCTATGCATATCTTTTCCCTGTAAATTTGTAAGAAAATTTTCACTATTTCTTTCTTATTTTTTGACTGTTGCTCACCAGAACCTTAATTGAAATAGCTTAAGGCATTTTCTGTAGAGAAGTCAGCAAGTCTTACTGGAATTGCTATTCCAGTTTAACTTTGACCAAAGAGAATAAACTTGTCTTAGTGATGTCCTTCATTGTCAGAAACAACATAAAAGTTTTTCCTTCCAAAAAATTACTTCTAGTTTCATTTCCACATTGAAAATAGGTTTTCAGTCATGATTTTTCAAAGTGCTGTCTGGAAACAGATGTGAGTGAACAGATCACTTTCCTACCTGTGAAAATATCATTCATGTCAGCACAGGAGGGATTGTTCATACACATGCCACACTATACTAAGTGTCATTACTTGCATATCAACATCTGGAAACATTTTTAATTCTTGACTTACAAATCTTGGAAGAAGATAAACTAAAAAGAATTCTACTTTTTAAAATAAATACAACAACAAATAGAACTCCATTTAACCTTTTTATGATTTATGCAGGCTCCCTACTTTATTGAATTAGTCAACTGGAATTTTTTAATTCTCATTTTTGTTTGTCATCTTTTAAACCACCTAGATGTATCACTTTCGAGCAACATCACTTTCTAAGTCCCTATCTTATAGAATCACCTTGGCTGTGGCACAAGGGAACACCAGGAAGTTGTGGATGGGAAGCAGAGGAAACAACACGTGTCTACTACAGGCAAGCTTCCCATCTACCTCCTCTGACAGTAGACTACTCTGAGGCCTGTCATCTGCTCAAGCATAAAAGATAATTTTGCAGAGTCCAAATAATTCCTGGAAGATGAGACAAGATCCAGTGACTACAAAATTGCAGATGGGCTGAAGCCCTCATGCAGGCCAAATTCAACTTCAGCTTTTGAGAGCAACAGCTTGCAGAATAGAGATCTTTGCCAATGGATTTACCAGATATAAATTACTTCTTCGAAATGAGGGAGCTGCCCATTTTTTCTCATATCATTTCAGTTGTTTAGCTGGAGAAAATTTCAAGAAGACTGTAGATCTTGCAAGATTTTTTGTTTTAATGGTTCATAAGCGCAAGGGTATTGTGTTAGTAAAGCTCTGTGACCGTACCAGGAATATCAGCCTGAGATCAACTATAAGTTTTCTTATTCTTTTGTTAGTTCCAAGACATTTTTTTGAACTGTATATTCTTAATGAAACAGAATTTTTAGTTCCCAAGTGCTGAAAATGTGACTTTAAGCAAAAGAAAAATCCTTTTCTGAAGAATCTCCTTTAGAGCCCAGCATTTTATATGGAAGCTCCCATCCGAAAAGTAACCATAAACTGAATCTCATACTTCTCAACCCTAATGAGCAAAAAAGTTTAGCAATTCTGATGGGCTTTTAGACATCATTAGTGATGTGCACAGATTGAAGAGAAGATTCTCCTTTCAACCAAGCTGTTAACACCCTACTTTATGTACATGAATCTTCTGTGATGTTTTAGTTTCTCCCTCCCCTTGTGAGAAACTGCAGGAAACAAACTTCTAGGACTCATCACACAATCAATATTCAGTACATTAAAACCTCAACATATTTCAATGTAGATGGTGAACATTTTATCTCTGTCACTAGCCCTGTGTACTTTCTTGAGTGCATAGAAGGAATTTCAATAAATATTTTATAGATCTCTTCAAAGGCTTCTTTATTTCACTTTTGTCATCTTGTGTTTTATGACTCCTTTTTATCAAAAAGTACAATAGTCCTATGAACAATAATTATGATTTTTTGGGGTTCTATAGCTTGATGCTAATCCCTTAATGAGGTTATTTTTTATTTTAATTTCATTTTTCCTGAAAAAAAACATTAATTGTTTTCAATTGAAAGCTCTCTGGCTGTAGGGTTTTGTTTTTCTCATCCATAATTACCATTAACACCCGTCTGAACTATCCTTCTAATAGTTTTATTTTTCAATACTTGCTGTTTCACAACTATTTTAAAGCTGCAGTATTGATTGTGGTGGGAATTAACTTACCATTTTAAGAATAATTCTTTAAAGTTTTGCATTTAATTCTTGGAGTTTTTCAATAACTCTAGGAGAGATCCAATAAACTGAATTTGTCTAGATGTTCTGCTAGGATTTTTCCTTTATTTTTCATAACAACTACCTTCGCATATTTTGCTCTATGGTGGATGAAACAAATGAATAAAGATATTAGATTTCCCCTGTATACACCACCACCACCACCACTTTCATGAATTTAGAAACCATTCTGGCATTTCCAAGTGTTAGAAATATAAAAGTCTAAACTTCATTAAGTACAAATGAGCATATGGCTAAGTGTTTATTGCTGCATTTCACAGATTTTGCTTTTTTATTTTAAACAACTTACAGTTCAGTTAGTAAACTTGCATCTGAAGAAAACATGGGCAAGCCTCGTGAAGTGGAGTTTTAGTGCTGTTTTGAAAAGCTATCATTTATTATTGTTCCTATCATCCATTTCTCTGTTATAGATAAATGTCTGTTTCACTAAATTGCAAGTGTTTTATTGTTTTTAAAGGCAGAAGAGAAAATTACATGCAAACACAATCTCTTAAGCTGCAACGATTGAGGGAAATTTTACTTTTCAACTTTATTCACAGTTTTCTAGTATACTCCATCCTGTCCCCTTCATCTCTCCATTCAGCAGTTTGCCTAATTAAGTCCAGGGAGCTTGCCTACTTAGATCCAGGGAGTTTGCCTACTTAGATCCAGGATTCTGATTAATTTTCTAAATATTTCCTCTGTCATTTTTACCTCATTCTCTTTTCTTTTTTTTTTTTCCCTGAAGATATTTTGTTTGCACCTACAGGTGTCTAATATCCCAAAGTAAAATAAAAGTCACAACAAACAGCTCCATCCAGTGTTTTTTTTTGTGACTGCATTTCCCATGTTCATTCTGAGCAAATAATTTAGATGAATGCTATGGAAAATATGTGTGAAGAATATGAACATCAATATGAAGTAAACAAACATCCCCTGTAAGTTTCATTTTTCACCCATAACTTCACTTTTTTACAACATAAATCTCCTGTTTTTGATTACGAGAGGCAACTGCAAAACACTTGTAACCCAAAGATAAGAGGGAGCTTATCTTACATAAATACTGTACACATCCACAGAAGAGTCTCTTCCTTGTATAATATTTTTGCTTTTAACTTGGAAATTTATAAGCAAAGGTACTTTAGCTTTAATTTGATTTTGAGTCTAAAGAATTTTGTTTTAATCAAAGGAGACCAATATCTAGTTTTTTTAGTAAATAATAGGCAATATTTTTGTTGCCATCATCGGTTATGTGTGCCTTTCTGCAGTAACATTACAAATAAAATTATGAAAAATTTTCAAAATGTCTTGAAGGGGAGACAGCTGGCATTGCATTGATATTAATGTGAAATGACCAGATTTCTACTTTATAAAACTGGGACAGCACATGTCAGGGAACCATCAGCAGGGGTTTTGGGAAGCCACAGCCCTAACCCCATCCTTTTGTCCCATGGACCCTTGTTTATTGAGAAATTCAAAGGATTGTGCTTGACAAGAGAACTTGTAGAGCAATTTATTAAAAATGAAGGCATAATGCAGGTTTTTGAAAACTTTTGCATACCAACCTATTTGAAAACCTTTACATGTCAAATCTATTGTGCTACATATTATCTTCTGTGAATGAAATATTACTGTGAGGAATTAAATATATGCAAGAAGACATGCATAGTCCTCTGAGGCTGAGGTTCCTTCCTTATTGCTAGGCCATTTTCTTTTCAGGTTAAATATGCTGAAATTTTTTTTTCTGTAAAATTGATGTGCAAATTGCAAATAAAATTACTGTGGTTTTAGCTTGCAACAATAATTTTCTGAGATTATCTGCCAACTAATGTTTTAATTATTGAAGAATTGTATTTTGACTACTAAAATACTGCTCAAGACTAGGAATTTATGCATCTTCACAAACTCTTCTTATTGCTCTTAGGATTCCATTTATACTTTTTATCTTTGCCATCAAGTTTTGTTTCTTTTCCTTAATAGAGAACACTTGAATATCAAACTGTTCTGAAAGTCATTCTTGGATTGCCACAGAATAAATGTAATTTATTTACTGATAAGCAAGGCACAGCTATTTGTTATGCTTAGATTTAAATGTGGTCATAACAAAAATAATCCTGTTTACTCTAAAACAAGTTTGGCCAAATTATTCTCTGAAATATAGCAAAAATATATATATATTAGACAAGCAAGTATAAAACTGTATATTTAAAGATATCCTCCTCTGGGTAAACAAATAAATTATCCTACTTTAAAAAGATACTATGCTGTTTCATCTTAATTCCATATTTTTAATGTCCTACTAATATTGAAAATTGCATTTTTTCACTCAATATAAGATACCAAAATCAGTGGCATAGAAATACAATTTAAAGCACTAGGGTACTGTATTGTCAGAAATTATAGAAACACAATATATTTTTATTGCAACACAAGATTGGGCTGAAATGCAAGAAAAGTAGAAAGACTTGTATGTAGTTCAGCTACAGGTGATAAATTCTCCAAAGATCAGCAAATTTCTCCAGTAAAGATAGATGTGGTAGTCTGGAATCTGATATTCAATTTGTTGCTGTTTTTCTTGTAATAAATTTCCAGTTTGAAAATTTCTCTAACCAAAATTCATTTCTATTTCTGCACTATATTGTACACATTGCCAAAACTACTACAGATGAGGAACTGGTCATAAAGTCAGTGTGGAAAAATACAACTCAACTTAAAATGAGAAGGCAGTACTTTCCAAAAGAGCTATGCAAATCCATGACACAGCAATAAGTCTAAAGACAGCAGCTGATAGTTCCAATTATATCTTACACAAGGGATCTTCTCTTGTTCTAAGTCAGAATTTTCATAATTTAGGAGCAACAATATGTGATAAAAGCATATAAACCTGTACAAAGCAATCCAACAAGAATCACTAGGTATTTCATCACCAAGAGAACAAAATCTACAAAGTATTCATAATATATTTATATTATATATATATATATTATATATATATAATATTATATATTATATATATATATTTATAAATATATTATATTCATAATATATTTAATTTAACAAATATTAATAGACAACATCTCATGGCTTTATTTAAAGACAATAAAAATCTCATGGTGATGTTTGATTTTTCACTTATATAAGCATTATCTAATTAATTTTTATGTTTGGACTTGTTCATGTCTAAAAGGACTGCAGATTTATGTTTTAGAAAGCAGACAGCATTGCTGCAGTGGTTATGTGAGCCTGCTATTTTCACCTTATTGGACTAGAATCAGTAGGCCAAATACTCAGCCTGAGTTTTACATGACTGCAAAGCAGACTGAATGACAGTATTGAGACTGCTTGGAAGAGAGATGTCTGGACATGGCTACATGCTGTCATGGTCATACTGATAGTAAAAGGGTTTAAAATCATGGGGATTTGGGGAGTTAGAAGGAAAACTAAGCTTAGTAGGCCCTGGGAAAATACCCTGGGAAAGTATAGGCCTTGTACTTGCTAGAACTGTGCCTGTGTAGCTGGTATATGATAAATGATGGAATTGTTAGATGTGATGATTGTTTAGTAATTAAATATAATTACTGTTTAATCATAAGAATAGTCATGGGAAATTGTGGTCAGGGGCTTGAGAAAGATCACGAGAAATTCATGCTGGGATAAAGTCAATGTATACAATAGAACAATATAAGTTTAATAATTAATATGTAAGTTATATAACGATAGACTATAAAATACGTTCAGCTCGAAAGCTATGTTGGAGTCAGATTTGGGTCTGTACCCCTGATTCCCAGAGCTCTGCAATAAAAGCACCTGCATATAATCATATCCCATGATTATGTGTGTTCCTGAACGCTAACAATACCCATCACAGCAGCCAGCTTGATATGCTCCATAGGAGGATGTGAGGTGCCAAAACCTCACCACAGTGCTATCTAGAAAAGACCTGCAATTGTGATACTAAAACACTGCAAAGAAAAAAGAAAATTTTGACCAAAGAGTTTTTTTGACCAGGGGTTTGACTTTTGCTTCAGGACATGTGCATCACCTGAAGTACTCTGTACCTGAAGTACCAATCATAGCTGCTTAAAATCAAGATCTGTATTTTATTTTATATTCATGTGTGAATTACATAATTTACTCACATTTTCTGTAAGTGGGATTTAAAAATAATAATTTATTTTAGCTTTAATCTTTGAAACAATAAGAGAAGCAGAAAATTAAGATTCCCATTGCCTTTGCATGGATTTTTAGCAAGGAAGTTTACATCTGCTGACTGAAAAATAAAACAACTATCACTATACTAAGTATGCATTACTTCTCATGCTCACTGACAACCTTAGAATTATCATCTGAATCATAACATATAATTTCTCAGAGCTAGCACTTCAGGAAAATTAGATGCTTACCATAGAAAAATACCAACAGAAAAACAGGAGGAAATTAATATATTACATACACAATGAAGCCCAGCTTTACAGTTGCCAGGCAGCCTGTTAGGCATATAAACCACAGAGACTGCATACTGAGTTATATCAGGTATTTTTCCTGTTAATCAGCTGACAGTGGTTAGAATGAAAAAGCGACATTCATAGAGAAAGTATTTCAATTATGCAAGTGGATGGGAAGGAACATACCACTCCATTAGACCTGTGATGCAGGTGATGACTTCCTCCTTGTCCTTGCCTAAGTTTTTATCTAGCCTCTCAAATGCTTTCATGCTTATAACAAAATGAGTCACTTCATTTCACTGATATTTTTCAGATATAAAACCTGTATGTTATAATACAGAAAGAGAAGAGAACCAGGATGCCTCAAATGCACACTGTGTTGTCATTTAAAGAACTTTTCCACAAAGGAAAACAGGGCTATTCACAAAGCAGAGAAAATTAATATCCAGTATTACTTGCTGGAAATAATATATCCAGCTCTGTCTCATGGTTCCCTCAGGTATTCCATAAACTAAATAGGTGTCGAAGTGAATAAACTATTCAAAGCTAAAACTTCACAGCTTGAGGTGTTATAAACACAGTTAGGAGGAAGCTGCAGAGACTTGGACACCCATTACCTATATGGCACAGGACTCCATTCACCTGCATTATCAATACAGTATCTCTTCCTCAGAGCTACATTAAAAAAGAACTGCTTTTCTCCCTCCAGTTCATGATTTATAATAATAATATTAATGTTTCTAACATAGAGATATAATTCTTCTCTTAGTTTTTCTTATTCCTCATTACCTGATGGTTTTATAGTATAGAGATTTATTAGCAATGACAGTTTATTTTCAAAAAATAAAAGTGACTTATGTCCTTCTAGCTATTTTGATAGCTGCATTGGGAAGCTTATTCAAAATTAAGTCACCCAGTTTTATACATAAAATAAAGAAACTGATGAAACCCATGGCTATTAACTTCACAAACAGCACTTCCTCTTTGAAATTATAATCATGAATGCAATAAAATCACAATCTCTAGGAAAAAAGTCCTTTTGAAAATAATTGAAACAAATATCTCAGATATATAATGGCTAAGAAATGCAAATAAACTAGAGTGGTATGTATCAAGAGAAAAAACACACATTTGGTAATAAAACAGGACTTGACTATTGCTCCTCGCATACAATTCATAAAGTTATGCACCTTAGGCAGAGGCAACAGTTGGTAGAGTATAGTCTGCAGCCAGTAATTACCTCATTGAGGTATCTAACAGTAATATTAACACTGAAAAAAGAGGAAAGAATTAATATATTTCACCAAACCATGTGATGCCATGACCTAGCATCAAATCATAACAAATTTGAGTCATGTAAATCTAAAATGAAAAGAAAGAAGAGGTTAATCCATCTTGAGAGAAGTTCCCAAGCTTCTGTGCTGTGTGATTCTGGACAGCTGGAGGTGAAAATATGTACTTTTCTCTAAGATTTGCAATCAGTGATGCAGAATGTGGAGACTCAATACTGTACCTTACATGCCAATCCCCACACTTGATTATAACTTTAATAACTTATACTGGTTTTTTAATCTGTTTTTGTACCTTTGTTCCATTATTGCAAAATATATGCTTCAGTACAAACTTGTTTTTTGGCCTAAGTTACAGAACAAACTCTGTAAATGTAAACAAAAGGATTTTGTTCACAATGTACAACAAGTCTTAAAGCCAAGATGTTGATAAGCGGCACCAATCACTCTATTTACCAAAATGTGCCACAGCCTCTCTGACCTACCATGTGAATTGATCTAGAAACTGAAAATTTGAGACTCTGTGCAGAATGGTTGAGTGACCAGGATTCACACAGAAAATTGTCCGACATTCAGCATTCAACCCAAAATAGCTGAATACAAAGTTTTTGCAATACTATGGGAAAAAATATTTGCATCTCTTTTTCTTTAAAACTAGGAATCTCAACAGTCTGCTGCAACAGATAGTCTGATGTGGTCTGGATGAAATCAATTTGCTTTTAAAAAAAAGACCAGCACTAAAACCTAATTTCTTAGATTTAGTGTTAAAATCATAAAGACCTTTCAACTGAAGTAGTCTAGTAGGAGGCAAATCTATGCCATGCTAATCTGGTATCTGAAATTTCAACTAGCTGGAGTTAGATCTTGACTATCAACCCCACAGTTCATCCTCCTGACCACAACTCTTTTAAAAGTCTTTTCCATCATACCTTTCAGTCCCCAGCAAAGACAGAAAAAGTATTTCTGTGTTCGTGTCAACCTGGCAATGAACTCTATGTGCTCTCTCTCTGGTTTAAGCATTAAAAATTTCAAATGGTCTCTAAGCAAACAAGGAGGCATATTGTGCTGTTCTTTTTATTACAAGAAAAATATGGACAAATCATTCCATTGTTAAAAAAACCCGCAGCCTCCAGATTCTGAAATAGCTCTTCATTCCTCAGACACTAAAACTGTTCCTCTGAAGAGCCCTTTGTGACACAAACACACAGAAAGCCTTCTGGCTGTTTTATTATCTTACAGAGCCGTGTGTTCTTTTGCGGAGGCCCCACACCCAATGCAGCCCCAGCACCATAAATAAACAACACGCTGGAAAGGATGAGCCCTTTCAACAGGCATCCACGGAGAAAGGCATCTCAGGGCTGCCTGCTGCTTGCAAAAGTGAAGTGTGATGAGCAGCGAGAGCGGGGCAGGCACGGACAGCCCCTCAGGAGAATGCTGGCTGGGAAAGGTTTTTTAATTTATCTGCTTCCCTTAGTGATCATCCTGAGGATGTTAGACTTCTGCAAACTGATGGCCTTCCCCTTGGGTGCTTTCCTGCTTTGTTTGCTCTCTCCCCTCAGATGTACATGCACAATGCTGTCAATGGATATACTGCTAGGAAGGGTTTGAAATCAGGTAAAGACAAATCTGGGTAACTGGCACTCTGTGGCAAATCATGAGCAAAACCTACCATCAGAGGTGGTGGGGTGCCCTCTTGGAAGTCTCACAAAGGTAGAAAGTACACTTTCTGTGTAAGTATTTTTGCTCTCTTTTTGTGGCTAAACAGTGAGCACTTTCTGCTTGCTTAAACAATTGATGGATTTTTTGTCTGGTCAGATGGCAAGGCTCGTACAAGTTTAGATCAGAAAAGCTTTGATGTGCTGTCATGCATAGCATCCATATCTCCATGCAGTGAACAAGAGGATGACTTACAAAGCACAAGCCTACAGAGGTAGTACTTGCAATCTTCTGCATGTCTCAGGAACAGCTGATAGAGGTCATCTGGCTCCTCTACTGCTTAGTCAATAGCAAATGGGATTTGGAGATGCTGCCACTTTATTCAAAGCAAGCCAAGACAGGCTCTGAAAGGTACCATGTCAGCTGTAACAGGGAATCCTGAGCTTTTGTAATGCTGAAAAAATTCTGGACACCTTCAACAATTACAGAATTATAGAATAGTTTGGATTGGCGGGGACTTTAAAGATCATCTAGTTCCAACCTCACTGCCATGGGCAGGGACACTTTTCATCAGACCTGGCTGCTCAGAGCCCCCCAACCTGGCCTTGAACATTTTCAGGGATGGGGCATCCACATCTTCTCTGGGCAACCTGTTCCAGTGCCTTGCCACCCTGACAATCAAGAATAATTTTAATGCCTAATCTAAACCTACCCCCTTCCAGTCTAAAGATATTTCCTCTTATCCTGTTACTACATACCCTTTTGAAAATTCATTCTCCATCTCTTTTGTAAGGCCCCTTTAGATGATGAGAGGCCCAATTAGGTCACCCCAAAGTGTTCTCTTCTCCAGACTGAACAATCCTAATTCTCTAATCTTGTGCTCATAGGTAAGGTACTCCAGAACTCTAACCTTTTTGGTTGCCCTCTTCTGGACTTGATCCAACAGGTCCATGTCCTTCCTGTGCTGGGGACCCCAGAGCTGGATGCAGGTCGGGTCTCACCAGAGCAACAGGGAAGACTCCCCTCCCTTGCACAGCTGGCCACACTGCTCTGGATCCAGCCCAGGATAGGATTGGCTTTCTGGGCTGTGAGTGCACGTTGCCAGCGTGTGTCCACTCTGTAAAAGTTTATCACTAGCCCCACAAATAAGGCCATTTGTGAGCACATTGCAGCATCCCTGAGTAGCCTGGAGTCATGAGTTCTGCCTATGTAGGGCACAGCTGGTGTCTCTGGAGCTATACATAGCAACTCCTGCAGCCTCTGCCTGACATGAAAGTGCCTCTCTGCTCTGATGTGGTGAATCCCAAAGTCACATCAAATTCCTTTTGCTGTCATTAAGGAATTTTCTGTACACAAATTAAATATTTGGTTCATAATAATCTGTAGAAATGTCTAAGAACCTTCCTTTGTTAGAAAGTTAGTATTCTTTGCAGACCTCAAGGACTGAAGAAACCAATATTTTACACAATCTTTCTGAGAAGGCTGCCTGACGTACCTCCAGGGTACCAGGTCTACCTACCTTCAAACCCATCTCACTGAATCAAAGAGTATTATTGCAATGCTACTGTGTACAGTGGCAGCTGTGCAAGAGATTGATTTAAAAAATCAAAATGGATCCATCCCAGCAAGTAAGCTACCACTGAGTAGAACTAAAAAAGAGATGTCTCCCCAGGGCAAGTAATCAATGAGTGGAATTTGTGGCATCCCCGGCCATCTTTTCAGAACTCACTAGCAATTATTATTCAGGCAGAAACTACCACAGAAAGATATTGTACGATATTTGTCTTCATGCATGACATTTTTTTTCTTCTATTCCAGATTTTTCATCCCTCTCCTGTGGTCATTTTCCAAAATCATCTGGAAAACCAAATCACCATTTCAAGTCTGTTGTATGTCTTTCTACCTGGTGGCTCTTCTTTTAGCTGTCAGCTTGTAAAAATTGATGTCAAATCATTCACAGTGCACTGCCTCTGCTTCTGTTAGTCTCTTAGTACCATTCAGGTCTGATAATTCCTGATGACAACTTTGTAGGAATAAATTCAAACAAGTGTTTGAATTTTGTTTGTAAACAGTTCTTGCTTAATGCCAACACATAAAATAAAACCTGCTATTTTCCACAGTATAAATTTGCTTCCTTAAACTCCACTGATAACTAGGAAAAAAAATAATACACTCTTTTTTCTTTCAGAACAGTAAAAGCATTCATGCATTCAACATTCCTAATTTGCTTGAAGCAAGTATGCATTCATATATATTACTAAACATGAAGACAGTATAAACACTATCCTGTCTGATAAGTAATAGAGCAATTATTATTAACAAGGGCTGAAGGAAAATTTGAAGATCAAATAGCCAAAACATTATTTCATTGAGCAACTGAAAATTGGAAGAGAAATGAGGGAACCATTAAGACATGAGCATGCCTTACACATAAGCTAAATAATATCTTACCAACAATTACAATTTAATCACCTAAGTAAATAGTTTAGCAGTAAGGATATATCAAAAAGGTGGTACTGAAGAGTAAACTAAAAGGTAGCAAATAGGCTGCTTGACAATTTCAAAGTATATTTATGCTTGCTAGGTCTACTTATCTTGTAACTAATGAGGAAAAGTACTCGGAGGGAAAGAATAAAAAGATAACCAAAATCAAAATACAATACAATAAAGGATAAAAAGCATAGCTTTCTTTCTTCTGAAAAGTTTGGTCAAATTCTAGGACTCAGATGTGTAGAAAAGAGACATAGAGTTAGCTGGATGAATCTTCCAATAGAACAGACTCTTAAATACTTGATCACTTTGAAAGTCTCTGTTTGATGGCACCTTCAAAATTGGTCTTTTGTCTGTTGTTGTCCCCTCAGAGATGCAAAATATGACAAGTTCCTGTTAAAATCTTATTCTTTTTTATTATACTTAAGATATGTGTAAAGTTCTAGTGAATTTCCTTGACTCTTAAACATCTTTCCATTTCACAGTGATTTCTTCTTAAAGATCTGACTAAAGAAAAATGTTTCTTTGACCTCCTCCAGGTTTTGCCGAGAACAAAATTGAGCTGGGTTTCTAAGGTCCTCTTTGAACTTGATTTCACTGCTGAAGAAAGGCTACAGTTAAATTAGGAGCTTCAACAAGTTTCTAAAACTTATATAAAACCCTGTCTTACAGACTTCATCCTCTGTTAAGTTTCAGTTTTCAAATGATATAGTGTGTGCTATTTAAATCTTTTCTTCCTATCTCTTGCATAGTGTGTTATGGTGTAGTAGAGCTATAGCAGCAAATTTGTGAGTTTTTCATACCCATTATTCCAGAAAAATCTCTAATTAATATGGTGATTTTGTGTCTTGGTAGCAATTGTGAATTGTGTGAATTATTGTGAATGCTTCATTTATTGTTCCATATAAAATTGGTATCATTAGTTAAGAACAGTACAAAAAAAGATGTTTTGTTTATCTGAAATCAGAATTTATGTAACATCTAACTTCCCCAGGGAATAAAGTCATCTTTTCCCATGTGCCTGAGAATAATCAATAATTAATGATGTCTGTGATATTAATGACTCTATGAACATCCCAATCTCTCTATTTTTAGGCACGGCTGATATTTGTGGAATACCACCAAGTCAAAGAACACAAGGAAAGAAGAGAAGGTGTGATTTTTAAATAGGTGGGATCTCTCTTCTGCATTGGAAACGTGACTGATACCTGTTTGTCTGAGCTTCAGATCATCCTCTGACAATCTGTGTAGCAGAAGTTATTTTGATTTATTAACTCATAACTTTTACCAGTTCTCAAATTTTTGCTCTCAAGAGAATCATTTCCAAAACACATTTCAGCAGTGGTTCATATGCAAGTACTTCCCATTCATCAGGAAGCAGTCTGCAAGAGAAAAATCTAACACATCTCTTGTCTGTATCCTCTGCAACAAGATCCAAAAGACTTCAATATTGGGAATTGCCTATGTTCTGAAAAGTCAATTCCTAGAGAAGAAAACTATTCTACATTTGACATATGATACTTGGGACTTGATCCAAAGCTTCCAGCAACGCCACCAGCTACTGCTCTGTGCAGATGGGTAACTTGCACCCAGGTAAAGTTATAAATCTTGAGATTTTTGGTTTTAATTTTCAGAAGGTACTGAAACTTCTGAAAAACTTGGCTCTGTCCTCTATGAATAAATAATGCTGGTCATTTGTTATATATTTGTTGTCTCACATTTCTTGTATCTCACATAATTAAAAAATTAATAACTGCACTACTAATCTCTTGTGAAACCTTAGCATCAGTCTTCACCTTTGCTTCCCTGTTACATTGCCTAGTCTCAACAGCCCTTCTCTTATCTGAAGGTTAAAACTTTTCTAAGTCTTCTCTTTGACCACAGATTATGTTTTCTCCCTTGGTTCATTAATATTTTTTTTAAATTCTTCTCTCTTTTTTTTTTTTTTTGAGTAGCATTTTCAATCTCTCAAGCATATAATTACTTTTGTATGTGTGTTGCTCTTCCTCTTACCACTGCTTCTGGATCCTCTTGTAAAGGTTAAAAGTTCTTCTTTCGATATTTTCTATCTTTGTTTCCCTCCCACACGACTATTTGACATTAAAGTCATATTTAAGCAGACTTTGGTCTCTCATACTTGTGTCCCGGGATTATTTCCTACCTCAGTATTACTGAGGCAGATTTTTGTCTTAATCAATGTAATACTAAGAACTACTCATTTCTATAGTCTGCAAAATCTCTGGTAAAATATAGTTCTATGTTATTATGTTTCTGACATCCACAGGATAATTTGGAATCACTCTTTATATGTAAGAGATCAAAGTTTATAGCTAACAGATATATCTCATTACAACAGTATTGCTAGTATAGAAAACTATAGCTTTGTAGGAAATTTTATGGCATCACAATCTGAAGTTAACTTTTCCACATGTGTCACAAACTCATCTGTCCTCAAATCCAAGCCACAAACTAAGAAGGCAGCAAAGAGTAGAGGTGACTGTTTTTTTCTGCATCCACTTAAAGAATCAACCTGTTTCCTTCAGCTGCACTGTGTCGTACCCAAAGGCTGAAGTAACAGCCATAGTGAGAACCTCCCCACCTGGAAAACTCCTTTCCTTTTGGTGCAGGGTAACTCTCACAAGTCCCACAGTGTTACCCTCCAGTTCCATTAGAAGTCCTGAGAAGTGCTTGAGAATCAAGTACAGTTTGATTAGTCCTAAAATTTCTCACACATAATAGCTACCCACAACACCCAAAAGCAGATCTGTCATTTTACACAACCTGTATTGGCACCATCCTTCATGAATACACATCTAGCCATCCCTTCTCATTCCATATGAGATGAAATTCCAGGTTACATTATAACTACATTTTTAAGGTGTCCTCTGTGTAATCTCTTTGATTGGGAAGCTGTTGCTGTGATGAGAAATATGATAGGCCATCAACAAATCTGCATGTACTAATTGATCTGATATTCATGTAAGGCAAAACTGGTTGACCCTTTTGCAAAGCCAAGGCAGAGAGAAAGTTTGTGAGTCTTTATAGGAAGGTTTTTCTATATTTATTCCCTGAGGTGGATTTGGGAAGAGGAGGGAGGGAGGGTTTTGCTCCACAGGAAAAAAAATCCTTATCACAAAAAGGGAGAATGAGGTATTCAGGGAATGTATATCTTTCCAAACATTTTTAAACGGATGTGATTTTCTGGGTTTCATGATTATTTTATGAAGGGGCAGAAAACTGATCCCATAGATTCTATTCTGCCTTGCACTTTGCTGTTCCAGAGGTTACCCACACTTATGTTTAAAATTTACACTTTTAAATTATAATGCTTCTTTTACATTCCAATTAATTCCTCCACAGTTTCATGCCACTATTTACAATTTCTTGTTTAACATACTTGAGGTTTAAGCTATAGTGGTCTCTAGGCAAGGACAATGCTAAGCAGGCAGCATAACAATGAGTTTTAACTGCTCTTGAATAAAAATAAATCATCACAATTAGGGGGATGGTCTTTGTTGCAAAGGATCATGCAGTTCAGTAGCAGGGTTCTACCACATACTGTGGCTCTTTTTCTGCAAAATTCCTAATTAGTTTGTTTTCCCCTATAGCATATTTGTTTGAGTTGTATCCATTCTTTCCAAAAGACAATTTTTTTTTATTTCCACACAATTTTCAAGAGAGATTTTAGGTCGTCTTACTATGTATCTTCTGAGGTACCTTGGAAAAGGGGTTAGATTTAAGCTTTTTGCGTATTTTAGAAAATTTTTGACGGGATTCTGGCCATTGCTTGCTGAAATGTTATTTGTAAATCTTTGCTACAAGCCCAGCTGAAGCATTCAAAGTTATGCTAATTTCAGCCCATGGCTCTGCTGGTGTGACAAGAGAGGCTGTAAAATTCAAGTATTGGCTAAATTCTAAAATGTGAATATTTATGTCAAGTTTTTCAATTGCCAAGTAATTGCGAAGCAGATACAGTTACAAGTCTTCTAAAGGTGCTCACCTGCTCTTACAGAGGAACTGGAACAGGTTTCCCAGAAAGGAAGTGAATTTCCCATTCTTACAAATGTTCAAGGCCAGGCTGGATTCAACCTGCTCTCGTGGAAGTGGCTTGTGTGCAAGGCAGGGAGGATTTGAATTCAGTGATCTCTAAGATCCCTTCTAAGGCCATTTTTTGATTCTATCAAAGACAGACATTATCAAGAAAATAACTCTCAGGAAGCACAACCTCTATATAAATATTCACTCTTTTAATTAACATTTGTGAAAATGGAGTGATATGAGTAACACGTTTATGAATTGTCAAGTATGAAGAGCCACAAATCCTCATGACTGTGATATTGTTTTCATTTAGTGAGTCTTGTTGCTGTTGCTGCTGCTAGGATTAATGTAAATCCTAAACACCAAAAAAGCAAGGAGAAGAAGAAAGTATATTCTCTTGGGGATCAAAAAAGACAGATTTTTTAATTTTTAAAAATATTTCTATATACATAAACTCATATAGATATATAAGCAATGAAGACATCTAGGGGATGCTCTTTCTCCCCAACTGGCTTTGTTCCCTACTCAATTAGGAACCTATTTGAAATGCCACTAGACAGAAGGGCTTCTACTGTCTTCAATAAATGCTGAGTCAAGCCCAGAATGACCTTCATAAACATCATTAGCTTAAACAAAATGGCAGCACTGATATCCCAAACCCCAGGTTCCTCTGACTCATTTGCTCAACCTCTTTGATTTTATCCATTGAACATTTAGAAGATATTTCTTTGGGAACTGTGTGCTAAATGTGAAACATTGACATCCTGGAGGCTCACAAAAACTCAGTCTAACAACTTGAGACTTTTATTATTTCTCTTGTTTTATTTTTCTGCCCCAAGGATGAGCAGTGAAAACCTTTTCAGAAGAGCATAGTGACCCAACATTTGACAGAGAAATCTCAGAATTTCATTGCAGTCTTTGCATTGGTATATAGACTTTATTAAACGAGAAGAGGTTAAGACAAAACCAACAAAATCTGACTACCATTTCACACCATTTCTAGTGCAATTGTAAATGTTGATTACATGCAGTATAGAAGCATATACAGTCTCTGACTTTTGTTTTTAGGGCCATAAAACTCTTCTAGTTCTAATGACAAATGCCTGAAAGACTGTTCTATTTGAAACAAACACTAGCTACAAGGTGATTTGAGTCATCTCTTATTTCTGCCTCTTATAGATTTTCTTTACAATGGAATGCTGTGATTAGAAAATTCTCCCACCTGCAATATGCAAGAAAACAGGCTGACAAAAATAAAAGTGACTTTAGAATAGCCACTTGCATCTATGAGCTGATTTAGTGCAGAAAAGATCATTGTCATAGAAATATTTGAAGCAAAAGACAGGGAGGGAGAGAAAGTGTTTCAATTCATCTATCTGTTTAAAACAACATTACACCATCAGCTGTGCCAAAAGCAATTTTTTCTCTGTTATACTGTATGCATTAAAATCTATTGGACCAATTCTCAGTAAAGTAAGTATCAAGTGAAGTCAATGAAGTGTCACCTTGCAGGAGTAGATACAGATCCATATTTCAAAGTTTGTCTTTGTAATCCTTATAGCAACAACATCACTTTCCCTCTGAAATTTACCCATCCCTTTTTAAGCACAAAGGGATGCTTGCCAGCTGTCCCTGTGAAAACTGCTTAAGCCCAGATAACTCAGCCCACCTAACTCTAAAATTGCATGTTCTTTTTCCCACAGTAAACTGTGACCAACAGTGCAATTAAAAAAAAAATTAAAAAAGCGAAGTAATCTACTCACATTTACTGCACCGTTGTAGCTGAGGTTATGTGCACTTACATTTAGTTACTCAAAAGATGCATATTGTCTGCCTAACAGTGCTTACTAATTTAGACTAATGTTATGCTTTGTAGATTCACCGTATTTCATCATAAAATGTACAATATTTCATCAGCAAAGGAAAATAGAATGTCTTTTCAGTTTTAATTTCTTCCAAGTACTGAAGTTTTTACAATTATTAAATCACAAAGAAGTCCAAAATTTAGCTTTCTATTTAAATTATATATGAATTCCCATTTTATATCAGTATAATATGCAATATATGATAACTGCTTTGCTACAGATAGCATAGAAAGATTTTATTCTTGTAAAGCTCTTTTGAAATAAGTTGAGGGCTATGTAAAATAATGATTCATTAAGATGGCTATTAATTTCAAGAACACACTTTCTATTCCCAGAACTTCAGCTGTGGTCCTGGCCAAAAGGCTGTATTCTCTGTTTGATATTACTCAATCCTCAGTTGGTCTCACTGTAAGGACACTCCTGAGAGGTCTGGACAGGAAGCCCCTGGTAACAAATTGCAGATTTCTACCTCTAGAGATAAATTAGTAACCTTGTTAGATGTAACAGCTGAAGTCTGTTATCCCTTCTGGAAACATGAGCTCCTCTGCGGTTCCCAGAGAGGGATGTGACAGCTGAGAGTTATATTACTTTAATGGATTTTCACTTGTATCTTGATCATTCAGAAATATTCCTCTTCTTAATCATTCAAGCTGTTAGAATTTTTTCATTTTCTTTTTCCTTTGCACACATTTATCACAGCCGTTTTTTTCCCACAAAAATACACGAGGAAGGGAATTCCTGCTTCAGTCTCTTTTAAGGTGACCCTATGCCCTAGCATCTTCACAAAATACAGCATTAGCAAACTAAGCCCGGCTGTGACTTAGCAAAGTTCAGAGATAATTCAGGCAGTGAAATCACAGTGATAGAGTGTCAAATTTTTTCTTCTGCACTATAAAGGAAAACATTCTCTTTGAACTCAGCAAGGACTTTGTAGGACAGGAGGATTATTTGAACCAATTTTCAGCACACTCTTCTCAAACTGTTCTGTGTTGAGGAAAGCTGCAGATCCCTTGGATGTAAATTGCAAATTGTTTCCCCAAGTCAGATAAAGGACACACACAAGGTTCTCCTTGTATTTATGTGTCTGGTGGTACTTGAGTCCGTGGCAAACACTTAGTCAATAAGAACAAACATCAATAGCAATAAAAAAGGCTTGTCTTTCCTTTTCCTCAAAGTCAATGGAATCTGTCTCATGTGATTTACTTGCCCCCTTTTGCAGGTAAAATGGTCCCAGGGCTGGAACAATTCCATTTGATAGGCACATTTTACAGCTATTTAAATGGCTGTCAATATCATCATCCATCTTCTTCCATCAGAAGGGTTGTATTGCTAATTTTTTCTTGTTTGTCACTTCTGCACTGACCATATGCACATAGGGACTGTGTTGATATCACCTTAATTTCTCTAATTCAGAAATTGCATGGCAATTTAGATGCTATTAAAACCTACCTAGCATTGCTACATCTTTCTAAGATCAACTGGTAATGATAAACAATCAAGCTCCACATTATCTGCAATGCCCTTTTATGTTTGCCACTTATTCATTACAGAACTGTTTTCTGTAACTGTTTTCTGTTTTCTGTAACAAAGGATTTAAGTGTCTGGTAACACTGTGCGGTTAACCAAATACCAGATGCCATTTCCCATCTTCAAATTTCAGTTTCACTCTTGAAGGAGAGAAACAGAAGAGAATGAAGGACAGTCAGAGCTAAACAATTTAATTTTGATTTGTCAAAAAATATGAATGGTGTTAATCTGTGTCACCTTAGTCTGGCCCTTGTCCCTAATGACCACTATACCTTCACACATTTGAATGTCTCAAAAAGAATTCACAAAAGGGAATTTGTTAAGTACAGTCTTGCAGAACTAAATGGACTTTGGTAGTATTTGTGTGCCATATCCTAAGCATCAGCAAGCATTTGTCTCAGGCTTCTGAGTAGTTCCCTGTGCTAAATTAAAAGCACTGTGTGATATATTTTGAAAATAAAGCATTAAAAGAACCTAAAAATACACCAAAAAATAGGAAAGGAAAGCAAGGGGGAAAATGAAAACAATAAAGCATTTCAAGAGAAGGTGATGTTGAAGGACAGAAAGGGGAAAAGGAAATAAGTAGAACAATAGCTGTGTAAAAGAAATTACTAAATGCACATATGAATATGATGACTCATAAACTGACAATGTAAGTGATGTCTGTTATATGAATTGCATGACTTTTGAGGGTGTGTCTGGAAACACAGACACTAATTTTGCGGGTGCACACAGCCATTACACCACAGCAAAATTTTGCGCCAAAATATTTTTAACAATTCTGTTATATCACATCAAGTATATCTTCTCAAGTAAGGACCTGACAGTAAAGCTCTGTGTCTGTGTTAATCTGGCTTTCTTGTTTCATAACAAACAGATCACACTTGTCACAAACAGTCTGACCTCCCTGAAATTTTTCACTTTCATCTTTCCCTATACAACTGTTCAAGACTATTCATAGGGCTGTGTCCCCCTTCAGGAATAAGTGTCAGTATGGCTTTTTTAAAATGTTCTTCATCTTTCATCATACACAGGAATGTGATCAAGTCAGGAATTTTCCTTCATCTGAGACAATGCAATGCCTAATTTACTGCATTGAAACTTAAATAGTTGTATCTACTTTGTCCATAGAACTGGAAATATTTTTTTATATATTTTGAAGGTCAGTAGATCAAAGCCAAATGTATGGCTCATGATTTCTTAGCTTGTCCCATCTACAAAATAAAATTACTTCACTTGAACTACTGCGACAGTGATTGTTCAGCATCCTGTCCAGGATACAATACGGAATTGTATGCTCAGTTTGCAGTGGGAGAAATAAAGATGTAAAAATTGCTTGTATAAGATATAGAGAAGATATCAAGTCATTAATAGATTGCAGTAAAGCTTAAAATCAAACAAAAATTAATCTGATAGTAAACAAAAGGATTTCTGTGGGTTTATTGCCAGATGTGCAAACTCCCTTTAACTGTGAAATTAATTGATGTTCCTTTCCAACTTCAATAGATCCTGTGGAATTTTGACAGTGTCCCAAAAAGGGCTCTGAGTAGTCCCAGGGAGCACGACTAAGCCTTGAACTTCAGAGTATGACAGATTAGAGCAAGAGGCTCAACCTTGTAACAGACTTACAACTTTTCACTGGTTAAAGATTATTACTCACAAAGAAAAGGATAAGAGTTTTTTGTTTAAAACAAAAGCTGACATTGTGCTTTACAGTTATATATCCCCAAGGAGAAAGGAACAACTGTACCAGCCAACTGCACAGACCAAATGAGCTGAGGTGTTGATGTGGACTGCACCTGCACTCACATATTGTGAAAAAAAAGTCTCTAGAGTCCCTATCTATAGAGGAGAAAAAAAAAAAAAAAAGCTTCTTCACAAAGGTCCTGGCTTATTAATGTGTTAAGTGTATGCCTATTCACTTAAACCTGTACAAATACACCAAAATCAGTAGCAATAATGGACCTACATTTCAATGCCCTATGAAATTTGTGCCTGTCTATCCTCTAATGAGATTTTTAACAGGTTTTCATTACAAAATAATTTTATTTTTCTTATTTTTATTATTATTATTTTGTTGTTCATTAGTCTCATCCTTGAAATTACTCAATAAAGCAGAGCAACGAGTAACAAGAGTAAATATGTGCAAGTTTCTCAAAAGCAGTGCAGAATGTGAAGTCTAGAGCATATATATATAAACTCTTGTCCCAAAAACAAAATTATTAGAAGCAATACAAAGTTTAGTATCACTGACAATCCTGAAAAGAAATTCAGTTTGGAGAAACTGTATGTTTCTGTACAGTCCTTCCAGACTTGGCTTTTATGTCCTGCAGAAAGATATGTCTGGATAATGCAATTCCAGCAATATAACAAAGAAGCTCAAAAATAGTGCATTACCTTTAAATTACATTAGACATAACATATCTGTATAGACAGTAGAATGCAACAACACACTGTGCAATTATAATTACATTTGTAATTCCAGTTCTCACGATAGTTGTGTGTGTAGCAGGATGCTCTGCCAGGAATGTGGCAAAAAAACTCAAACAGTGCCCTGTGTGCAAAGCTACCAGTGGTCAACTGAAAGGGGATGTCATTTTGCTTTTGGTGTTGAATTATGTTAAAACCAGTCTGACTCATCAATCCCAAAGTTAAACACCCTGATATCAAGGTGAAGATGTGGCAGACATGGTAAATTACCCTTATCAAAAATGCTGAGCCAGTACAGCTGGACTGAGACATATGGCTGACAGTCAAACACTTTAAACTCTGAAAGTCCAGTCTCACTTTCAAACAGCAGGTTCCTCTTGGAGTGAGTGCAGAGATTCCTCCCTTAGGTGGGGATGCCCCTCAAGGCTGAGCAAAAGAGATTTGCCCCATGTCATTGGTATGGGTGAGCAACATCAATCTCCTTAATACCTGTTTCTTCCTTGCTAGCTTTAATGTAGCTGTTTTAATGTAGTACATTATACTGTACTATGCTATAATAGTAGTTTTAGCTTCTTTACTATGTAGTAAAATAATTCTGATTAACATATTTTTGTCTCATCATTTATCATAGTAAGTCATTCTTTTTTACATAAATATATATGGTTTGCAATCTTTAATCCTACAGCACAAAGCTGAACAAAGGTTCAATCACACTTCTGTATTTCCTTAGATTTAAACCACTGGAAAAGTCTGGGTCTAGGATTGAATCCAGCCACAGCCAGGCTCCTCTCTGAGAAGGCATTTAGAGAGCAAGGGGGTCCTTCCTGCACCTTGTGACTCGGTGGGAGGGCTTCTCTAAACAACTTTGAAGCTCCCTCCTCACACATGACAATGTGATACTATTTGCTGATTTATCTGAGACAGATTTAATGTGTTGGCAGATACAACTTTCATCCTCATGACTGCTTTGCATGTCAAATCTCAAAAGTAGTTAGTAGAAGTCCTTAGTTTATTGTTGCACATGAGCTGTTATTTTGCTCTTTACTCACTGTATACTAAAAATTCACCATTTGGCAGATATTTGTAAAATATACAAAGGATTCAATTGCAGACTGTATTCTGAAACAGTTCAGTGTAGTTTTTTTTTTCTACCTTTTCTCTGAACTAGTTCATAGTCTAATATAAATTGAAATGTCAATACCTTGTATGACATTTACCTTGGCCTAGCAGGGGATCAAGAATAAAATAATGAATGGATTCTCTTCCTGTTCAGCCAGACTCTACAGAATTAAGCTCATATTTTTAGCCAAGATTTTATTTTTAAATATTGATTTCACTCATTTTTTTGAAAATGCTTTTTCTAGTTTTTGCCACGATCCCCTGGATCAAGAAGCGGTAGCTGTAAAGACATTGGCAGAGCAGTATTCCTGGAAGCGCCTGTGCTAAATCTCCTATGATGAAATGCTGAAAGAGCTGAAGCTGTCCAGACTGAAGAAGGCTCAGGAGGATCTGATCAATGGGTACAAATACCTGAAAGTAAGTACAGAGGGGACGGAGACTAACTCTTCTCAGTGGTGCCCAGGGGCAGGGCTGAAACACATGAGGTCCCTTTGGGCACCAGAGAACCCTTTTTCACTGTGAGGGTGACAGAGCACTGGTGCACGTTGCCCAGAAGGGCAGTGGAGACTCTCACCCTGGAGATATTCAAAAGCCATCTCGACATGGTCTTGCACACAGCTCCAGGCAACACAGCTTGAGCAGAGGGGTTGGACCAGAGCACTCTTCCCACCTTAGACATTTCTGTAATTCTGTGTTTCTGTGAAATCTGTTAAGATGGACTGTGTTTTATAAGGCATCCAAACCAGCACAACAAACCCAAGGTCTTTTATAGAACCTTTACCTATAGACCTAAATATTCTCAATTGTATGCATGAGAAGCCAAGAAGAAAATTAATAAAGGAGGAAAACATTAACTGGATTTTGAGTCACAGTGGAAAAATGCCATATGAAGATAAACAGCAACTCCATAAATTAGAATAATATAATTTATAAATAGTTTAAAAATATTTTTCAGCATTCAGGATTCATTTTTGCTGGCAATTAGTAATAGATACACATCTGTGGATATTACAAATGCCATTTTCAAGGACAAAATAAAGTTGCACTTACTAAAGAATAAATAAATGAAGATTGCCTGCTGCTCAGTGATTTAACTTCTAGAAATGTTCTGCACTTAAAATTTCATGCATCTGAAAGATTTTTTTGCTTTGTTTTGTTTAACTACCAGGAAGTCAATTCATTATTGTAGCATCCTACTAATGATGGAGGATACATCCTTTATTTATCCATATTCCTTTATTAACCATACCTATGAAGTGCTACATTTCAAGCACTGCCATGACCAGCGAGATAAATTACTTATTTTAAATTATTTACTTACTTTGAAGCTATATAAGTCCCCAGAAAGGCAACCTGCCTAACTGAAAGCTTGCAGCTGCAAGATGACACTGGGCACACCCTTCAGATATACTGAACTGCATCTCTTCCTCCTCAGTACACATTTGGAGGACTTATTCTACAAAACATGTAGGAATGGTTTCAGAGGTTGTCCCATGGGCTAAAGTTGATAAATTGTGAATTAGTTTACCTGGTAATATTTCATTCCTCATCTGTGCTGTCTGTGAATCTCTCCTAGCAAAAGTGGAGCTTTTACACTCCCTAGGCAATCTGTCTGCTGCTGAGCCCTCTGAACTCACATTTTTCTTGGCAACAGGCAAGAAAATTTGTGTGAGTAAAAAAGAACATATTCCCACCTCTACCAGGTAAGACTAGAAAACATTTAAGCAGGTCCACAGGAACTTCCAAGATATTTCATTTTTAAAATCAATTAAGAAGTTTGCTTTTTGGGGAGATTGAGGAAAGCAGTGGAACATGCAAGCAGAAAATCACAGCTTTTAAATTCTCATCAGCACTACAGAAGCATACGGCTGCAAGTTCATGGTATGTATTAGACTATCTTATGAATAAAAATGGCATGCCCTTAAGACATATTTGCAATTCAGCGTGCTGCTTAATAGTTTTTAATTTTGTTAATATCTGTTGTTGCTAGATAGAACGTATTTTCCTTATTACTCTGTGGATGAGCTTTTTCACTCTTTCTCCTATTCGAATCCAATATATCTTGCCATGTGCATTGCAGATAGAGCTAACAGTGCCCAGTCAGAAATCATTTGGAATCGCTCCCGAGCGAGCTGCGCGCTCCAGGAGCTTTGGGAGCGCGGCCGGCAGGAGTCACCGGCAGTGCGCAGCGCCCTCCTGTGACCGTCCCCTGGAACTGCAGGGGACCGCGCGCTGCGCTCCCGCACCCGCGAGCGGGGAGGGAAAAGTGATGCTGACGGTGACGATCCACAAGAGTCGGCAATTTTCAAACCTCTGTTTTTCCTAGCCTTAAGGAGGCATTAATACACGAATAAAGCGCCAAAGCCATTAAAACTAATCGTTTATTTAATGACATATTAGTAAAAAAACAGAAACTGGCAGGTTGTCCAAACCCTGCCGAGGTATTGCTTTGCTATGTCCTACTAATCACTCTTCTTGGTAAATCTGGTTAACAGCCACAGTAGATGTCAGAAACATTTCAACGTTTTCAAGGCTCTGTTTCTTATGACAAGAGAAGGATTTTTACTAAGAAATAATACATGGGACATGATATTATAGGGGAAAGTTTTCAGAAAAAAGCTTCATGCTCTGATCTACATCACCAGGACAAGACTTCTTTCAGGGAGGCATAGGCAAGGCAAGGGCAAATTGTCTGGCAGCTGTAGCCACGCAGCTTCTCAGGGAATTGGTTGGGTTATGTAGCTCCTCAGAGGCCCTTTTTTGGCCTTAATTTGCTGTGCAACAGAGAAAGCTTTAGTCACAGATTCAGTCACAGCTCTGCGTAATTACTTGAATTAATGAGACAGTCCCACAACTTAAAAATGCACAAATACACAAAAAATATGTTTTTTTCAAGCTAATATATCCATTTAAATCAAATCCTGGTAAGAATCTACTTACAGGGCACCTGCAGACCTCCTGGCAAGGAAGGAGAGGGTGTGCTCTGGATACATCGCATCCTCATCTGTGCAGGCACCTCTTGAAATCAGCGTCGGTTAGAGACTCCTTTAAACAAGATTAAGCAACAACGACAAGACCACTCCAGTTTCCAATATTCTCACACTTCCTTTTACTCTAGTGAGAGCAAGTTATTTCTGGTCCAGCTGTATTTAGCTCTAACTTGTTCAGTGGCATCGATGATGAACTCTGAAGGGGTCCAGTTCCAATAACCACCCTGTCTGTCTGCCTTGATGCAGACATGAGCAAAACAGCAAACAAATGGAAAATATTCTGAGGATTTCAAAGGGAGTTAGATCTCTCTGCCAAAAGAAACAAGCAAGCAAACAAACAAAGAATATCGCCTTAATTCATCCTTCATTGGCTGCACGGGATTTTAAAGAAAAATACCAAACAAACAAACAAACAAACACAAGGAAAAAAAATAAGCACAGCAGATTTCCTGAGAAAGCTTCACTGAGTCCCTTTTCTGCATGTTTTTCTGGTCCACACTCTCTGTTTCCCCTTCTATCTCTACTTTTTCTGCACACATTTTGCCCTTAATTACTAGCACAAAGCAGAAAAAGGAAAGAGAGCTGTGTAGGATGTCCCAGTTATGCATGGTCTTGCTTTCGGTTACCACAGAGAGAATTTGCCACCTTACAGCAATGGTGAAACCCACTAGTGGCTGCAGAATTCAGGCAGCCCCATCAGGCTCCTCTCCATTAAAGCACACAGTTTCTGCATGTAAGTCAGTAGAACCTTGTGAGATTTGTGCATTGCTACACCCACGAAGATGACTAGAACTTAGCAAACTGCATTGATCTGAAGACTGCTGCTTCATGCAGAGTATCATGCAATCTTCCTAGAGGTTTTGTGGAGTGGAATACCAGTAGCACCAAAATCAGACACAATTCCTAGTTGTTTTCAATACAAAAGTTTTATAGAACAGATAAAATGTCTGTTCAAAAAAATGAATTTCTCCATCATTCCTCACTTTGTTGTAATATTTATCACACATATAAACCAGTGCAGTATCCTCAGAAAACCTGCAGATTTTACATAGTGTCATGTTCTATCAGACTTTGAATAATTTAGAGCAATAGTATATCTGAAAGCTTACAATAAGGACAAGTTTACAAAACTTAGAATTTACTCTGCTGTTACGGGACAAAGAGGAAATATCCCTGTTATAATTGCTAAACTGTAAGAGAAAATGCTTCCAAACAGTCTGGATAATACATTTATCTTTTTATTATATACATACCTGATTCTACAAATATTTTACAATCCCTTGTGGTTTTTTTAGCATGACATATGTTTTTAAAGGTAAAAGTAATACATTATATGAATTAACAAACTTATGAAGCTAAATATATCATAATTCCCAAAACTGAAGAATCAACCTGAAATCACTTTATATACTTCACTTTCCAGAACATATTTTTAGGTTTATTTAAATGCAAAACTGAGAAGTCTAGCTCTCTAAATGTGACTTATAATTTTAGTAAACATTGTTCCATTCTTGCTCATTTATACATCTCCTTGCATGTTTAAAAAATGATCATAATTAAGCTGAGTGCAAATACAAGTCCAGTCCTGTTAAATTTATTTATAACAATAAATTTATTATTCATTTATTGTGCAATTTTCCCTTATACTATTACTTTCGCTAGGAAGATGGTTGAAATCTGCTTGAATTTCTGTTGCAGTTTTCTCTGGAGACTTCTGCAGCTGCAATATGGTGAGTTTATTCACCAAATGACCAAAAAATGTTAAACATAACACAGCATGACAAAGATACCAATCTCTTAGGCTATTTAGTTTATAACTAAAATTATAAAGTTATAGTTTATAAGCATCAGTGTTGATTGCCACAGCTGGTAATGAGGCATGAATGTCCACTCGCCTTGTAAAGTCTTGAAAATGTCAGAGGAAATAGAAAATACTGGTTTATCTCTCCAGACAGATTTCATCAGCTACACACACTGACTAACTATGGATGTTGGTTTGCTTAAGTACTGAGTATTCTCAAAGAGAAATTGAAACCAGTCCAGGAAGTCACCATGAAGTCAGATACAAAACCCATAGGCCACTAGAAACTGGTTGAGAGCAGGAAAAACCATCAAAGGCATCTCTGTATTTCTCTAACCACTAGAAATGCTGTCTGTACAATGCATATTCTACATATATATTCATAGCACATAAAAAAAAAAAAAACCTTCCTTTTCATTCAATTTTTTAGAACTGCTATTCACTGTAGTGATAGATTCTTTAACAAACAAAGGAGACCACTCCAAAAGGATATTTCAGTCTTCTTCTCATTGCTAGTGAATAGAATGATAGAAAATAAGATGCCCATTTTAATTGCAACTTTCTTACTGAAAATGTAGGTAAGTGACTTTGCTCTGAGACAGTGAGGAAGATCTCAAAAAATTCTTGATAAGAAATTTATGGAGTTGCAGTCCCTGCTTCTTGCCTTCAGTCCCCCATGAAAGCTCACATCCTGTGCTGCATGTCAGTGAAACCAAATGAGTTCTTGTATGCTCTGGATTGGGCCCAATTTGTAAAATAATTATTTTTATTTCTGCTTTATATTACAGCAAAGCAGAGTCAAAGAAAACTTTGGATTTTTTTTTTCCAGTCTTATGCCAAAGTTCAAAATCCAACAGGCAATTACTTTTCAGGGACAAAAGTAAACAAAGAAACAGGAAAGTTTCATGCTTTGTTATACATCTTTAAGTGCATTTATTTGCAATATAATATGTGCTTAAAAATCTTGCTCTGACTAAATCATTTTTTATTCCCACTACTAGCTTAACTCCTGCAGAATGGGCTGCTTTTCACAGGCTAGCTCTCATGTCTGAACAAAAACTCAACTTCAGATATGAAAAGTCATCTGAAAGAAGATTGTAATAACCCAGCAATATTTCAAGGGACATAGGAAATTCAAATAATTCAGCATATTTGAAGAGGAATTATCATCAGATCTGACTATATCTGCCAGATCTGTATATTCTGTAACAGCACAGTAGGACATGCACATAGTGCATTTCCAGAGGTCTAGTGCATGAGGTGGAATTCTATTCCTTTTCTAAATACTGTCCTTTCCAAGGACATAGGCCATATTTCACCCATCACATAAAGGAGTTATGATACATAAAAATTGAGAGGTTTGTTGGTGGGTTTTTTCACGTCTGTTTATTGCAAGTTTGTACAATAAATATATTGTTGAATGTGTCATTTCTGTGGGCTGAAGTATACAATTTTATGCTCTGTGTTAGATTGTTAGCAAAACCAAACATTTCTGGCATTAGTAAAATAAAGACTCTCTAAGAACAGAAACATGAATATAATAGCTCAGAATACCCTAGAAATAAGAGAAAATTATTGTTTTAATACTGTTGATCACCAAGAGCATGGTTGGAGCAGTCAGATTTTTGCAGAAACCTCTGTCATTACAATAAGAAGTCAGAAGTAAAATATGTCATCTGCAGCTTCTGTTTTTTTCTCCTTGCTCCCAAAACCTAACAAATGTAGTCTGAGAATGCACAGTGTGGGGGGTGGCGGGGAAAGGACAGATGGTACATCTTCAGGCTTTAGAGGCTTCCCATCAATAAGCCAAATCTGTTATCACTTTGTCATGGGTGTATCAAGAGTATGGTGTCTTTAGACATCTTCGGCATATGCAAACAGAAGAGATAATGTAAAATAAACATAGCAAGTTATGCCTTGTTAGCTATACCTGAATTCCAGTGATGACCCCAGCAGGACTTCACTCCTGCATGGAGTTTGGTGCATCTGTTACCATGCAGTCAAAGCTCAAAGGTTTTCTTCTCCATCCCTTCATACCTGGAATGACACTTCAGAGAGCTCTGTTCAAAAGGATTGTTTGTCCGCTAGGGAAAAAAAAAGACAACAGATAACAGAGAATTATGGTATGAGAGAAAAAGTCATTATGGTCAATTCAAAATCACTCATATCAAGGTAGGTAGTTATTTTCTTTTAAAATGCTCTTTTTCCCACTGTTTCTTACCAGGCTAATTGTGTAAAAGAGTTTTATTTCTGGCCTATTGCAGTTGGTACTTGTTGTCAGTATAGATGCACTGGATAAATTTGTAGAGATCATCTGTGACTTTCCAAAAAGAATTACAACAAATAGGGCCATTTTCTTTCTGCTTCCTTCTTCCACAGCGGTGAAAATTACATTTTCCTGGCACATTGTTGTACAAATTCTGAGCTCAACAAGACTTCCAAGGTCCTCATATGTATAGTTTAGTTCAGTGGGTTTCAAAATAGGAGATCCATATGGGTGCTATATTATATTCTTAGAAATTACTAAAAATGTGTAAGGGAAAACAAAAAATGTAATAACTGGATCATTTGACTTAACTTACCTTAACTTGTCCTGCACTTAACTTGCAGGACTATTTGCTGTTATATTTTCATGATGTGTCAATCAGGAATTGCAGAAATGATATTGCTGATAGTAAAATCCTCATACTTTCAGCACATTGCAGCACACTTCTGTACCGGATCACAGCCTGAGTACACATTCATAAGACAGACCTCTTAGTTCTGACAACTGTTTTGATAAGTCTTTTCTCATGATAATGGGTGAAAAATTCTTTCAGGACTTCCGTTAAGGGAAGCATCTTTGTTTAGATGTTGGATCAGGTAGCAGTTTGAGTAAAATGTCATTTTATCTTCAAATCAATTTCAAGTCAATGCAGTGATTAAATGATTTCACTATGTACTCTTTTTCCAGAAAATAAATATTCTTCCTTCCTGTTAGAAGAGCAGCTCCTTTCAGCATCTTCAGAAGCAACCTGGTGAGAAAATAATATAACACCCTTTTTCCTTCACAGCTTGCTTAGGTATTTTAGGTGTGATGCTCAAGTTGCTTACGACTGTGACTTCTTTTGATGCGCAGTGTTCCATACCACCACTGCTATTTAAATTACATCTCATTTGCTGCTGATTCGAACATTCACACTGATGATTCAGACATCCATCTGAACATCCTTCAGGAAGTAGAAAATCACAAGTGAGCACAGTTGCACAGAACAGGGTTACAAAGAAATCAATCACAGATGTATGCAAAGGTGGATCACTGCCTGTCACACTCCTAGCAGCATATAATAGCACATAGGAAATGGTGCTTAAAGTCATTTTAAGCTCTACAGTTAATGGCATTTGCCATAATACATTTCATCTGAGTCTTCAGAGCACAGTGCTGCTGCACTGACTGTATTTTAACCACTAAAGTCAAATGTCAGCTCTTCGTCTGCAATCAAAGCAATGACTATGGCACCCCGGCTGAGCAAATTTCACCCAGCTGATGATAGGAAGCAAGTTTTAGTGTTCATTGAGCATAACCCCACTAGTTATTTCTTGCCTTTCCTTCAAGACTTGCTATTCTACTAATTCTGGTGCGTATTTGTTACTTTCATCAGACTGATGATGTATTTAAGACAAATATTCACTGTGGTACTTGGTGATTATTTGGCTTCAATATATGAAAAGGCATTCTTATGAATAAGCTAATTCTTCCAAATGTTAATTCATTAATTTTTTTTAATCACAAGTTTTCTCCATTCACCCATTCCTAATTTTGATCATTCATTTTATATTATGGTTTTTTTACTTCACTGAAAGAATACCAGATACTTTTATGGATTCCTTGTCTTCTCAGACATTGTAGCAACTTGCCTCTGTGAGGAAAAACTGTGATGAGACAAATAAAAATACTCACACTTAGCACTGAGTCTGAAGTTTTAAACCTCTCACAGAGGGCTGAAATCATTATTGGTGTACAGTGAGAAGCATTCACAATGAAGTGAGAGCAGAAAATGCAGTTGAAAGTGCTGAAAAATAGGTCACCTTCACTACACAACATAAAGGACTTACAAGGCAAAAAAATTTTCTGAGACCTCAGCCCCCTGTTGTACAAAAAGAGATGACACCATAAAGAATGACAGTACACCTGAATCCCAGAAACACACTGTCTGTCCCGCAGAACAGATGAAGGAACATTGCTTATCAGTTCTACCTGATCCTGCTTATAGGTGGTCTGAGGCTGGCACCACTACTTAGGCACTTCTAAAGCATAACTCCAAAGTGCACAGTACTTTTATCACAAGGTGGTATCTTTACTAAAGGAAATACAATACTTGTATCATTTCCAGGTGGAGGGGAAATAGATATCTCTCAATCTTCTATCCATTTATTTTCCTTCTTAAAACAAGCAACTCTTTCCAAACAATAACAACTTTTACCTGTAACAACTAATTAACATTTTTTGAGAAATTTTTTCAACAAAATTAGCAGTGCCTTTCCCAAACTACTGAAATAGTTATACGTCCGATGTCTGGGATCTATATAAGCTTTTTTCCTGCAGAATGTATATTTACCTCTATTTTGTTCAATTAAAGTGTCTCCTTTAATCTACTTGCTCTGGCACTAGGATATGTTAACTAAGTGTCTATTCTTTAACTGCTTTGCCATAAATAATTCAATTAATTTAAGAAATCCATGATTTTCACATTACTCTCTAAATTTTTTGCAGGAAATACTGTATTTTGGCATCATGAGAAGTATGCATTCCTAACATTAAAGAAGTGTCACACAATAACTGGAGCAGCTGAAATGCTCACCACCATCTGAGCAGTAGTAAATGGACTGTTACATCTAAATTCACTTCTAAGATATACAGATTCTCATTTGAGAATTTTTTTTTTCCTTTCATCCCCAGGTTTGAAAATATGTGCATTGGTTAGATATTTTTCATAAGATACTGACATTTCATTGGGATTACATCATTCATCATACTGTATCACAGGTGATATGCTGTTAAATACTGATTTTGAACCTACTGTAAAATACAGTTTAAAACACATCACAAGGATACAGACTACCTACTTTTCAAGAACATAACCTTAACATATCAGTGCATTGTCATTTTATTGCTCTTATTAATATGAATGTTTTCTCTCATAAAGGTGTGGTGGTTTCAAAATAGCTTGGGTTTTGGTTTATATTCATTGTTACATGCTTATGTGCAAATTCCTGCTCCTTAGTTTTGCAGTTTAAATTACTCTTGCACATAGAAATTAAGAGAGATTTACCTAAACATTTCTGTTGTGTCGCAGTTTGGGGTTTAGTTTAGGGGTTCTGATCTGTTAGCTAGCCGTGTTCTGTGTACCCCCGTGCACCCCCTGTGTCTGTCCCCCGCAGCTGTTCACTCCGGGTCCCTGACTATTGGAGCTTCTGCTGTCACTGCTGTGACCACTCCCTGTCCTGCCCGGAGGGTTCAGTGCCCGTCACTCCAATCTCCCAACCCCGTCTGCCCCAGAGCCCGGGGTTCGCCCCTGTCGTGTCCCTGTTAGGCGCCGTGGTCCACGTCATCGCCATAGCATCTGCCCCCATTGGGCAGGAAGGCCTCTGGTCTCCTCACCCCGTCCCCGATATAATCCTGCACCTCGCAGTGCCCGAGGCCGTTTTCCTCATGCGCCAGCTGGGAGCGGGTCGCGGTGCCTCAGCGCAGCTCCTCATGGCAATAAAGGTCTTTCAGCCTTCCACGCGTGGGGAATCAGGACATTCCTTCACTCTTTACTGGTGTCTCTCGCTTGTAGTAGTAAGACTCTCCTGGCACCCCCACCCAGGCTACGGCACGGAGCCGAGTCCGGAAACACGCGGCAATCCCGGGTCCCGGAGAGCTGTGGTACTGCTCTAGGTACCGGAGCTGCCTGGGGACCGGGAAAACACAGCAAGATGCCGCACATTTCCAAAATACATTGGTGTTCTGTACCTTCAAAACAATAAATGCCATAAGCCTCAACATAAATGATAAATACTTTAGCACAACAAATACAAAGGTGGATCATAGCCAGTCTTCAGAACTATACCATAACCGTATGCATATAGTGAAAAGTTCTGCTTAAGACCACCTATGAATAAGTAACTGTTTTATCTTCTAATAACATTTAGTTTTAAACCTCTACTGCCATATTCTACTTCAGCCAAGGCTGCAGAAGTTGGAAATTCCCCTGGATACAGAGTAGCCATTACCAAACAGGTTGTGGGAATGCTAGTGTGAATGTCAAGGCTTACAGTAGCATCCAAAACTGAGTTGCTCCCCTACAGCATTTCTGCAGATTTTCTGTGTTGTGGTGAAGAGAAGGGAACTGCAAGATTTACAAGCATGCTATTTTGCAATAATTGTTGCAAAAAAAGTTTATGTAAGGAAGAAAAAGGCCAATAAATCTATCAAGAATTTCAGAAATTCATTTTCTGTCAGTATTTCCTCACTGACATTTTATGCCATTTTGAAGTCTTGCTGACCCTGGAAAGGCCTATTATTTGAGGAGATTAATACAGATCACAGCAAAGCTGACTGTTTGTGACACACATTGAATTATTTTCACCACATACAAAAGCAGGATTTTCAAGTATCACCAGTCAAATTACTGATTATTTTCTTGCCATTGCTTAATAGAGACTGCTTAATAAAGATCTTATGAAATGTTTAATATTTCATGGGATCTTTTCTACAGGATTTTTAACTGAATTGATATTAAGCTTTCTCCATTCCGGGTCAACTCTGTAAAAAATTTTTGTAATTAGGATGGAAGAAAGGAGGAAACTTAAATAACATTTTGCTTATCACCATCTATATTTAACACTTAAAAATTTCTGTAGACATGTTGATGTAAAGACATTAAGAACTTTATGAATACAGGAAGTACCAATAGTGAAATTGAGAGAGAAACTTGTAAGGTAGAAAAGTTAGTTTAGCTGAAGCAATACAGGGTAGATGTTGACCAGTAACCTCAGTTTTTAGTTAGGCAATGAGACAGATGAGGTCATGTTCAAGGTCAGGTTGGAAAGAGATGTAATCATCCTGATCTAGTTGAAGATGTCCCTGCTTATTGCAGGGGGGTTGGACTAGATGAGCTTTAAAGATCCCTTCCAACCTAACCATGCTAGTATTCCATATACAATAATATGATAGACCAACAACAACGTGGACCAATCCCATTATGAATCTGATAAAGAAGAAGCATATCATCTTACCCAGATATGAAATGAAAGTCAATATTTTCTGGGGTTTGATGCTTTCTACTGCAATGTATTTGGGGCTTTTTCTTTTATAATTGATCATTTTAACAGATTAGAAATCGGTCAATCAAAATTGTTAAAATAGGTCTTGTGAGTAAGGTTCCCTGCAAATGTTTAATTAAGGTATCTTTCTATCTTTCCTTACACCTCTTATTTCCTGTGATGCTGAAGGCCATTCCTGAGCCCATTATTAGTATACTTCCTGAGTGATAATTGTAAGTATCTTCTTTCATTTCAAGGCTTTACTGATATCTTGAAATAAGACTAGAGACTTACTGCACAAATTAGTTAACAGGTCTTGTACTGGTGTCAGGAGAAAGGAGATAGTGGAAAAATGCTGAGGCTCACTGCAAGATTTTTTTACAAAAACTAAGCAGCAGGGGTGTGAAGGGAGGGCAGGATTGTCATCTATACCACTGAGACAACAGATTAATGTTACACATATATTTCTACTTCAAGCCTGTTGGGCTTCTCATCTTACAGCTGCTGTGCTCAAACGGGAACTGAAATGGGTCTGAGGTGTGATATGTGACAATGACTAAATGATCTCTGTAGTAGCACAGATCTCAGCTTCAAAGTGTCCCAACCAAAACTTTGTGTAATCTCACTGCTGCTTATAATCAGCCTATTTTTGGCCAAAAAACCAACTACTTTGCTATCATTCATAAATAACACAACCAACCTGGATGTGCAATTGGCTGGTGTAATTACTTCTATAATGTAATTCAAGTCCACACCAGCCCATATTTAAGATATCAGAGATACTCACCCTTTCCATTCTCTTTATACCAATAGGAAAACTTCAGCAGTACCAAAAAGCCTGTCCTATACTTCAGATAAAGAAAGGCTGATATTTGTGGAAGCAGTCTCCTGCTGTTGGAAGTATAGGAAAATCAGGGATTTGCTGTGAGAGGAAGCTTGATTTGGAAATACATGGCTGAGACCATGATGATTTAACAGTTCAGGAGACTGAAGCTCCCTTTTTTTGCCTTGTGAACCTACAAAAAAAAAAAAAAAAACAAAGTTATAAGAGATCAGGCTCAAAAAAACCACCCTAGAAAGCAGAAGCCACCTCCTGGAAATGTAATTTTCTTTTCACATGTGTACACAGCTCAAGAACAATGTGGGGATACTGAACTCTGTGGGAAACATTATATTCTAGCATTATTCTAACATAGCTCCCTGAAAGCAGCTGGTTTTCCTCCCTGGACCCAAATAGTTTTGTGCAAGTTACTGAAATTAAGTCTGCACAGCATTATTGATTCGTTAAACCTCATTTCTGCTGCTGGAACAATTAATGCCACATTTCCATTAGTAACTGGTGTGTTTCCTTCCATATGCTTATATTCACAATTAAACTGGAAATAGCCTTTAATTTTTCACAAGGAACTAAAGAGGATAATTAGATTTTATTAAAATAAATCACTCACAACTTTTAATGCATATGCATTGGTAACATCAAAGACACTGAAAATCTTCTGAAAGAAATAATGATAAAACAGTGGACCTGTGTCACAAGTGTAACTGGCAACTTTTCCCCAGCCAGAGGGCCTGTTCTATTAAAACATGGCAAATACATAGCAGCACAAAAAGAATAAAGAGAATTTTCAAGAGGTGACTGCCAGATCACACCACAAGAAGTTATTGGGTTTCATAAAGAAATGAGATATCAGTTGTGGGGGGACTACAGAGTTGTCTCTCCTCTATAATTATCAGAGAGGGCAAAATGTGCTACAGGGGATACAAACCAGGGCGGCCTGCAGGCAGAGTAGTGCTGTAGTTGCAGTTTCAGACCCAGAGTTAAGATATCATAATATCCCAATATGGGGAACAAAAAGTGTATGAAAAGAAAGAAAAAATCAAGGAAGGATAAAAGAGGCAAAACTTCAGAAAGCTGCAGGTGAAGACCAAGCCACCAGAGAGGTGTTAAACTTTTGTGATGATGAGCTCATCATTTGCGATTCACAAATATAAGTCAATGCCAGCTGACATTTACTGGTATTTACATGCTTTACTGAGCTTTCTGATCTCAAACTCCAAAATCTGATTCTTTTACACACTTCATGTCTTTCATCTTTTCTTATTTTTTTCTTCATTTCTTCTCTCTAATGATTCCCATCCTACCAGTTCCATCCTTCCCATTCCATTTTATAAACCTGCATTTTAAAAATAAGTATAGATCAACACTTGAGGGGAAAATAAAATAAGGAGACATCTACAGGGCAAATATTAATGATCAGAACTTCACAAAAATATAACTAGATATAAGAAGGCATTAATTAAAATTATTAAAATACTTGAAATATCAAGACCACTAAGTAAATATTAATAGCTTTTCTTTACTCTTGCCTATCCTTAAACCAGGCAAATAATTTGTGTTTTTACAGAGCTTCGTAAATATGCTGATCATTTAGTACATCTGTACTTTAACTCTCTTAAACTAAAAGAGTGGAGTGAATTATTTTGTCAGTGGTATACTAATGCATTAAACTCACACTATTCTATAGAATCAGGTACCAGAAAATTTTCCAAGACTTCAGAAGATAGACGTTGGTTTTATATTGCTTGAAGATCACAGAATCCTGACAGAGGACATGGAAAAGTTGACATTGCAAGACCGCTTGTGATCTTTGAACAACCATTACGACTGAGAAAGGTGTCTGAGGACAGGAAGAAAGAAAATGACACTCCTGTTTTCAAGAAAGGCAGTAAAATAGACCCAGAGAACCCTGAGCCTTGGAACATGATGAAGCAAGTAATACTGTAAGCCACATGAACAAGAAACTCATCAAGAGCAGTTTTTATGGTACCATCACTGGAAAGTGTTGCTTCTACTGATCACCTTCTACAGTGAAATTACTGGCTTAGCAAATGAGGAGAGAACAGAGGATACTGAGTATTTTGACCTCAGAAAGGCTTTTGACACTGTCACCCATAAGATTATCAGAGAGAAACTGATGAGGTATTCACCGGACAGACAGACCGCAATGGATGGAAAACCAACTGAATGGACAGGCCCAGAGACGGGGCGGTTTGTGACCCATGACACAAATTCTAGTCGGAGGGCAATAACTACCAGTGTATCCCAGGGGTCAATGCTGGCTCAAATCCTGTTCAATTAATGACCTAAACAATGGGGCAGAGTGTAGCCTCAGTAATAACTGTGAAGAACTGCATGAGGACTATCAAGTCTGACAGGAGGTAGAGATTAGATAGTGGGCAATGAGAGAGATTGAAAACTGAGCTTTTGAGCTCTATCGGTTGGGATCAGAAACACAAAATCCAGCTGGGGGCCACATACTAGTTGCATGCTCGGAGGGTTGCTGCTGGGCCAATCCTGTGTAACTGCTTCATTAATGACTTGGATGATGGAACAGCACAGACTATATTAAAGCAAGAGGAGTGGCTGATACACCAGAGTCATCTTGCCATTCGGAGGGACCTCAACAAGGTGGTGAAATGGGATGATGTTGTGGTTCGGGTTTATTTAGTCAGTTGTTTTATTAATGTTAGTTAGGTTTGTTCCTTGTACTCCCCCATTTTTCCCCTCACAGTGGTTTGTTCCAAGTTGTTCACTGCCAGAGTTCCCGCCACTTGGATCCCCGGGTACCCGTCAATCTTCTCATTTCTCCCTGTTTTTTTGATTCCGTCAGTCAGGTTTGTTCACTCCCTGTGGGTTGTCAATCCTGTCTTTCGTTTGTCCCCATTGGGTGATACAGGTTTACACCCCTGTCCACCCACTCCCTATTTAATCTGCTGCCAGCCTTTGTTTCGTCGTCATTTGTCACTTCACCCACTCTGAGAGCATTTTGTTCCTGCCCTGCCTGGGGGAATAAAGACTCTTTGGGCTTGCAAACAAGTGTCCTTCTCTTGTCTCTTCATCTCCTCTCAGCGTGTGAAGCTACCAAAGCTGCGTAACCCACGCCACAGCGCTCAGCACTACCAGGTTGGCAGACACCATTCCCCTGGAGTGCCCACTCACGTGGCAGCCACCCGGCCTCACACAGGCAGTGCTAGCCGGCGCATTTCGACTGTTGAGGTCTTGGCAGGTAGCCACCGCAGGATGACAGGAAATTCATGATGTTCAACAAACACCAAATCCTACACTTGCATAGAAATAGTCTCATGCACAGGATAGTTGGGAGTTGACCAGCTGCAAAGACTACTGCGTCCTTCCTGACCACAGGCTGACCATGAGCAAACAGTGCCTCCTCTCGACAAAGGAGGCTAGAAATGACATTGGGTCTGTTAGGAAAAGCCTTTCCCACAGATCAGGGAAGACACTGATAAGCCCACATCGGGAACATTGGATCAAATATTGGGCTCATCAGTATAGAAGAGGCATGGAAATACTGGAGAGAGCTCAGTAAAGGGCCACAAAAATGACTAAGAGAAGTCTCCGTCATTCTTATCCACATGTGTGCGTATATATATATGTATATATATATATATATTTGAGTACATATGTGTGTATATATATATGAGTACATAGATAGATAGATAGATAGATAGATAGATAGATAGATACTCATGATGGAAGGGAAGAAGAGGAAGTTGGACTCTTCTTCTGATGCTCAGTGACAGGAAAAATGCCAATGGACACCAGTTCAGAGAGGAATTTCCATTTAAATGTAAGAAATATCTTTTTCACTATTACTGCTTTGGAATATAGGTTGGTCAGAGAAGTTGTGGCTCTCCCTGCTTGGAGATATTCAAAATACAACCAGACACAGCCCTTAGCAATTAGCTCTAGGAAATCTTGCTTTTAACAGGAACATTTGGCTAGACCATGCCCAAAACTGTCTTCCAACCTCAGTGGTGCTGTGATTCAAAGTATAAATACCACATACCAGCATTTCAGATTTTCAGAACTAGAAAATATGACTTAAAAGAAAGCACCAAAAGATGAAGCTGATTTCTACATTGATGCCACTATATAATACTCACAAAATATTTGCCTTGATAAATGTTTTTAAATCTTGAGATTACCTATTTATATACTGTGTTAAAACCACTTTCATTTTAGCCCACCAATACTGATTTTCAATTTTCAGTTTCTTTTGAACTACAGAGGCAAAGAACTTTCTGCTTATTGCAGATGTGTTCAGGTGGGTATACACAAATATTACCAGAAAACTTGATGAAAATAAAGAAATAGTCCTGTGGCTAAAAAAAAGATGGCATGTTTTTTTCTAAAGAAAAAACTTTATAAGGTTGCCCTGCAGTTAAACTGCTATAGCAAACAGTAATAGTCCATTCACATCTATTATAAGAGCAGTATCACCTGCAGTTTTATTGACTGTCGGAAAACAGGTCCCATTTTGCGAAACAATAAAAATCAAATTTAGTGTAAAATCTCCCAAGGTTGCAGCCTGTAACCTTATAACATCAGAAATGACAGCAGTAAGCCTTTTCTTTCCCTCCTTTTTTCAGTTCAGACTCCAAAAGAAACCAGAGATTATATTCCAGAACAAGGAGTACTGCAGACATAGACATATTACCATGCAGAGGCACAACAAAGGTACCAGAAAATGTTTTCAGTTTGTTTCTTTTCTTAGTGGTCTACATTTCTAGCCAATACAGAAAGGCACAGCCTATTACTCTAATACTCACAGGTAAATTTTAAGGACTAAACAAAATATAAAGCAATAACAACACAATGTGATTTTGCTTTTCTTAGTCTTTAATGTTTCCCCATTTGTGTTTACACAAAAAATTATGCAAGCACAGTGAAAGAGCATATGGGAAGTGCAACTGAACTCAAGGACAAGGTCAGTGTATTGGGTTTGCATGGCAAAATTGTGGTCTAGGAGGGGCTATGAGACTTGTCTTCTGTGAGAATTGCCAGATGCTTCCCCCATGTCCAACAGAGCCAATGCCACTTAGATACCTCAGTGGCTGAGTATTTCACCCCAAAGTACTCAGTAGCCCCATTCATTTCAATTCTCCATTTCACATGCCTGTTGAAGTTAGATTAAAATTACCCAAAATCAGAAACAGATAAAACATTCAGTGATACAGATTATTAGACACACTTTAAAGGAACTCCACAAAATAGAAAATTGCATGCTTCATGGAAGAAGGAAAGTTACATTTTAAAACAATGGACCATATTTACATTAGTGACATATTGCTCTGTCTTTTCAAAGAGACAGAGAGTCTTATCTGTAATGGAAAGTTTATTTCAAAAAAAGGAACGTCAACTCAGAATCAAATATTTAACAAATAGTGAAATGTCAGTGTGAGGTGCACATATAAATTTGGAGTAGTCTTTACAGACTTCACACTGCTGATTGCAAGATTGGAGTTTGTACCTGAATATATCCACACAGAATATTATAAGCTTCTGTAATCGAGCTTTTCTTTTCTATCAGTCCTGGCACAAACAAATGGAGAAGAACTGCATGGGAACAAAAATTCAGACTACCCACCTACTCCCTACCTGCCTTTCTTCGGCATCCATTTTGGAAAAGAATAAAGCTACGTTTCCCTCACTTAATACAGTGTTGGATTCTTACTCCAAAAACTTTAGGGTGGAGTAAAAGTTTGTCTCTGAAGTAACAATTTAAATATGGATCATACACCTAAACATGCAGCTAGGAACACTCAGATAGTCCAAAGCTGTCCATCAGGAGCCATTTCTTGTACCTTTCAGAGCAGGCACATTCCACTGCAGGTCCCTTGCTAGATCCCAGTTAAGTGTTGCAGAGGACCTTGACCAGATAACCAAATAAAAATAACTCAGTATAGAAGATGGGCTCATTTGAGTCAAGCAGAGGTTAAAGCAGGTTATCCAATTTCAGGTTTGCCCAATTATCAGTTTGGGTTTTCTTTTTTAGCCCAGCATGAGTTCAGGTTTGAGCCTTAGTTGAGTAAATAGCTGCCTCAAACAGGAGCTGAACAAGCTATCTTCATTAAAACTTCTCTACAAGAGAGTTTGAGTGTTTGGGCAAGAAAAGAAAAGGAAGAGGGGAAAGCAAATTAGGCTCTCAGACTCAGAGTTCCCTTTCATCTAGGCAATGTAACGCAAATCCTTTCTATTGCACATTTTAAGATGTAAATTGGATTCAAGTTGATGTCCACCTGTCTTGAACCAGCAGGGATATCTTCCCATTTTTATCAAAGCATTTTTCTGCCAATTACTGGCTGTTGTGACAGTTGGAGATTTTTTTTGTGTGTGCAGACTTTTACAAATACAAACTCATTAAAATTAGATCTGTCACATACTGATCCCAAGAAAAACTGTCACTGAAAAATATCAGGGGTCAAGTGATCTGTATAGTCTAATTACATGTTAAAAGGCCTAGAAGCTTATATTTTTGAGAAAAAAAAGAGTCCTATTTTCTTGATATTTTCCATTTTCAAAACTTTATTCTTTTAAGAGGGGAAGACATTATGTAATACAGAAAGACATTGTTTACTCACTGCAGACAACTATGTCTATTCATTAAAGTAAACTTTATTTAGTAGCAGCAAGCAAAAAATTCCCCAATTAATTTAAGTAAATTCTCCGCCATTCCATAGAAAAATAGATGTTCATTAGAACAACTCTACAGAGCTCATATACTGGAATTCACCAAATCATTAAGAAACAACATGTTCAGATCAAGTTGCTATGATGCCTAACTCGTTTAACACAAACTTCCACTGGAGAAAAAAAAAAAAAAAGACACAACTATAATTTTTTAAAAGTTAAAAGGAAAAAAATGGAGCAATTTTTTTTTTTCATCTTATGAAATTTCTCAGCAGATTGGCTTTAAAAGTTGTACTTTATTTTTCTTTGTTTTCACAGGTTAAATTATTTTACTGTAGTATTTTTGTGTGAGAAACATTCTTGACCAATCTCTTGTTAATGTTCTGTATTTGAAATGAGCATTGTAAATATGTTTAATTACTAAGGATAGGCACATAAGTCACAACTTTGGCTGCCATGCTCTCAGAACCAGTTTTCCAACATGTTGAGGCAGATGCAGCATGCAGCAATATTTGATATACAGATATGACATTGTAGCTATATTTATGATAAATTTCAGCTGTTACTTTGGATTTTTTTTCCTCACTAAACTTTTGCAGTCTTTCAGCAAAAAACATGCCTGAAAACTGTTGACAAGCAGGTGACTGCGGTTGAAAAGGTAAAGGTGCAAATGTTAAGAGAAAATGGAAGGAATTTTTGGTACTTGGAAGTACCAGAGGTGGAGAGGGAGACCTTTCCAGGTGTAGAATATCTTGCTCTGGATCTCAACCATGATGTGCGGTACATACATGCTTATTTAAGGACAGAGTTGGTCTACAAAATCTTTTGAGATGCCTCCTCCTACATTTCATTCGGCCTTGTAATTCAAACATACAATAAAATATCAGGAAAAGTTTTGGAAACAGCAAATGCAAAAAAATGTAATTGTCAGAAAAGTATGCCACAGAGGGTAGAGTGGTCTCCTTTCCCTCTTTGCACATCTGTAGGCTCTTTCTTTTGGAGGTGAGCATGTTTTGGTTTCAGGACATGGGGTTTTTAGGTGTGAGGAGGGGCCTACATTCTCTCTCAAACATACAAATTGGCTAACAGATTACTAGAAATCATTTATCAATAATATAGATAATTTTTTGTTAAGATGAAAAGAAAAATCTTCCAAAATGATACTGCCAAGAATATCTGGCATATTTCAATTTCCTGCCCCAGCATGGCCTCCACCACATCCTTCCTTGTCCAAGCATCTGTACCTCACTGCTCAGAGCATTTCTCTACTTTCTCTCTCACTATGCACTTTCATTAGAACATTAAATAAAAAGTTCCCTACAAAACCTCAAGCCTGATGGAAAAAAACCTCTGTGGCTCAGGAGGAGCTGGCAGATGTGCCTCTCCATGGAGGAACAATACCACCTGCAGGGCTGGCATGGCTGGAGCTGAGAGCCAGGCTCAGGAGAGGCAAAGGGGGTAACAGAGTACAGTGGGGGAGCATGTAAGAAGGAAAGGAAACAGGCATGATCCAAGAATCCCTTTCTAAGGAGATGGGCAACCCAGTTTCTTGGACTGTAATCCCAGCAGCTGCAGCATCAGCTGCAGGATGCTCCTGTGGAGGTCCCAGTCAGGACAGGACTGTACTGGGAATGAACTCCCCCACTGCCTGACAGGGACCTACTGGAAGACATCATAACACACATGCCTGGTGTCTCATACAGTAGAAGTTAGATAATTCCAAAGTTGTTAAGATGAGAAACAGATGATTTCCCTCATGTATCACATTTGTTCTCAGATTTGTGAACTCTCCTTGAAAAATCTAAGTTAAAGAAATTAAATTCATCTGAACTAAGCCTTTCCTTCTACACTAAAAAAAAAAAATAGTTACAGTATCTCATCTGCAGTTATATACTGCACTATCTGCATTAGATATTCCCCAGTGCCCACAGGATATTATTTTCAGTTATATAAACTGTAGTAGTCGTGTCTCTTCCACTGTGCCACTCAGAGAACATGGACATGTAAACACTAAAGTGCTATAAAATGGAGATCAAATTAAAGGGTTTAATTTGAACACAGGTGAGAGATATTCAAAATTAAAGAATAATCACAGACACCTTCAAAATAAGGAAGTGATTTGAAAACAGCTTCTAGAAAGGCTGAGTATGAAACTCTAGGGCAGAATATTGGAGGTCAATAAAAGTTATCCTGAGTACCTTCACACAGTGCTCCAAATCCAGCAAAGGACTCAGGTATATATTAGATACAGCAGAGGAACTGTAAATTTTAACCATGCACCAGGCTTACATAAAGCAAAAAGAAATCATTAAAACCATCTTGTTTGAAAGACAGGCATCAGCACAGGAAAATCAAAATAATTTCCTCAGCTGAAACACTGGTATGCTCTCACAGAGCAGATAAAAATTCCATCCACCTCTCCTGATTTTGTATTTCAGAGTCCATTTTCTTTAAGCTCTGAAATGTGGTCACATACTATTATTTTCAAAGCAGAACAATATTATGAAAGAATTTTCAAAACAAGATAGATCTCTACAATAGGATGAAAAATGGCCAAAGAATATTGACCTCTACAGCCTTTATCTGTACATGTGTGTCTGCATGGTAAGTGTACAAATACACAGAAATGTACCTACCTACACACACAAATATATATATATATGTATACACATACACACAGATGCTGGTATAGTTATATCAATACAAATATGGATATGGCTATAAATACAGGTGTGTGTGCATACACATATTTTAAAGCAAAGATAAGAATTAAATATTTAACCACTAAGTTCTGCACCTTGAAGGAACTGAAATTTCAAAACATCTTCATGCAGGAATGCCACACATTGATAAGACATAGGTTGAAAGGGGGTGCCCAGCTGGACTAAAGCTCGATGCACATAAATGTTCCCCACAGTAACTGATTGCATTTGTCCAGCTGCTACCAGGGCAAGCTGATCAACTGTAAGTAACAGATACTAGGATTTTTATTTTTTTTTTACATTGTATTACAAAAACAATGAAAATGTCAGCCGTAGAACCTTTTATAGTAACTCAGCTGAGATGCCCTGCCTCTTCCGGTGTCTTTCCTTCTGGTGTGCAGAAACACAGGGTGACATTTTCTCACTTTGAGAGATCTTTGTACTGTTTTGAGAATTAGAAATTGCCAAGCAATTCTAAAACACCAGTCTGTTTATTCTGTTTTGCTTTATTTTTCATTTCTTCTTTCTCAGCAGCTAGTCCTAAGGGATTCAGTAGAATACACACATCCTTTTAAAGGATAATTATGCTTCCATGAGGTGACTATATCACTGTTCTACATCCTGCAGTATAGACAAACTTATTTTACCTGCATAAAACTATCCTTAATTTTCACAAGGAGCATGTTAGATTTGCTATTTAGTGGTACAAATTATGGACATTTTTTGATCCAGTGGTAGTTTGGAGCACTTAAATCTCTTGCTGAGAACAAAAAGAGGATCACAGAGGGAGAAAGAATGACAGTCCATAAATGCTGTAAATGTTCTGAGCAACGTTTACTGATGGTTGGACAAGACTTCCCCCTTGCAAGTAGCACTATGGCTACCAAGCAACCTAATTGCCACTAGGAACGCAATCATATTCCTCATCACTACCCACTGCTCTTGTGAGCACAAAGTAAACTTGGGATGAAGGTCAAATCATTAATAGTCATGCCAAGTCAAATTTGTGCAGCAGCTGCAAAGCAGCTTAAGCCAAGGCATTGTAGGAATAGCTGAAGATCACTATTGGAGCAAGCAGATATTCCTTTTTCACTCTTCTTTTATAAACCAAAGGATCACAGTAAAAGTCCTCAGAAAGCCCTTCATTAGCTGTGCTCCTGACAGGCAGAATAAGCTTGGAATTTAAGAGTCTAAAAAATCCTACACAGAAAACTCAAAGTACTTTGTTTTAATCTTTTCTGACATTTTATCTGATAGATGATTGTTAAAAAATTGATTCTTTTAAGATCAGTCAGTGTTGCTTCTTACCTTTCTTCTAAAGCTTCCAATAATATACTAGCTTTTTGTACTTATCCCACTTACTAAAACACGATGCCCAATTTATTCTTTCAAGAAAGGGGTTTTTTTCCTACATGTTTTGAGAAGCATATATTGCTGTACCAGTGCTGAGACTTAACTGTGAGTTAACTTTCTGTATACAAAAAGCCATGCAGCAGGATGGAGGGAAAAAAGGGTGCCATGTCCCAACAGTTAAGGCATTGGAGTTTTAATGTGGCAGCTGAAAAATTCATACACAGAAACTGCAGTTTATTTTTCTAAAAAGAATGAAGGTCTGAATCAGCCTTGAAAGAATCTGAGGATTTGGCATTAGGAAGTCTTATATCCTTGAAACCAGAAGATTAAATCACTGTGACACTCCCTTTAACAGAAAAGAGACAAAATAGTGAAGCAACTCATCCAACCACCAGCACAGCATGTTTCCCCAAAAAATTAAAATAAAGCAACTCACTGACTAAATTTTTTTGGAGCAAAAAGGAAAAATTATTTTAAAAGCAAAAAGACAAACATAGACCATTACAGAATTTGGAGTGCAAAGATCCTCTTGAGGTTTCATGGTCCCTCCTTCAACTGAAACAGGGCTAAACTCAGCATTAAACTGAGCTGCTCAGGGCCTTGGTAATAAACTGTCTTGTTTAATTGGAACAAACTACAGTAGATGCAGACACGATAACTGTGGAAGATCATATGCAATGTAACTGAATGAATGTCTTATCTTAAAAGCTTTTCTGATGGGATGGATTTGTCAGGACATTGAGTGCATAGCAGAACTGCAGAAAACAGCAGCAGGATTTGTATAGTTGATATTACCATAGTACCTGTTGATCTTCTTCACTGGACATCCTAAGCAAAACCATAGTATAAAAATTTAATTTCTGTCCCACAGAGACTGATATTTGCATACATGACACTGACAATCAATATGGATAGATTAGGGAACAACAGTGAAGCAGTCTTGGCCAACATGACAGGTATAAATCACAGCAGATAGGAGTTTGACCTGCTGGCAAGTTTTTTTACTCATCAATATATCCTTAAGTTCTTTCAAGAGATTTGAGCAAGGACAATGTTTTGCTGCTTTGCACAGGTTTATAAAGTGCCCTTCTCACAGGCATTACAACAAGGTTATTCTTTCAAGGACAACAGAAATCTTAGAAGAATATAAAAAAAAAAAAAAAAAAATAAGACCAGTAATGATGTAGCACTTATTCTAGAATCCATGGGTACACTTGGGGTATACTTGGGTATACTTTTCCTAATGGTTTACTTGGAGCCTCTTAAATTTTCTCTGTTGTCCAAAATTTACCTCTTTGATAGATCTCTCTTGTTTCAATGCATATTTGCCCATAGTGGTACAAAAAGGCCCTTCCCTTTAGACCAGCTAGTCTAAAGTCAGGACTCAGTTGGGAAGGCAGTGGGTAAGTAACAGATGGGGTGGTCACTAATTCAGAAGCTTTGAGACAGCTTATCCATTTATAAGTCATGAAGTCACCCCTGAATACCTCAGTTTCATAAGGAAGATAGTGTCACTAAATGGAAAAGAGAAAAATATAAACTGTTCTTAGTTTTGCTATAGCAAAGACTGGTAGTCACAGGTTTGAGGTTCTGGAGGACCTTTCAATAGAAGTTATGCTCAGCAACTCTGCAGCTTCTGAAAGACCATTCTATGTCTAACAATTCATGTTTCACTTATTTTGTGTCTTGATTTTTAGACAACTCATGAGAGAGGAGGGGCTGTGGACAGTGGGCTTGTCTGAAAACCCTGGTTGAGTACTGTAAGAACAAGGAATTAGTTACAAAACCTGTGTCACCTCAGCTGAGAGACTCTCTCAGCATTCCCAGTTGCAGTAGGTTGCCTGGCTCAAATGTAGCACAACAGCTTCATATGCAAACCAGATGAGAGCTGTAGCAAGGTATAGCAGAGGTCATACCTAGGAAAACAAGAACCTAGAATAATGGGTGATTTTCTCAAGCACTGTATCTAAGTATAGCAAATACCAACCTCTTAACCAAAACAACAACAACAAAATATATATATATAATACAAAGGTAGCAAAGTTTCTGTTTTATTCATAAATAAACAAATGTCTCCTGAGGTTGTGGGTTCAGTTCAAAGTACAATACTGTTATAAAAAGTCTAACAGCATGGTCTGGAAAGCATTTCTTATAAGAAAACAAAGATAATAAATTGAAATTGTTCAGATTTGTTGAAGGAAAGACAAGCAAGCTGGTTCTTGAATTCTTAATAAAGTAACTGCAAAGAAATGGGAAGAATTATTCTCCCTATCTGGAAAGGACAGAACAAGTACATTCCAGTTTCAAGTAAGGGAAGAAAAGAATATCATAGCTTTCTAAAGTTCAGAATAATGTTTGGAAAGTAGTTAGTGATGGCAAACTTAGTTTTCTGACACTGAAGGTCCAAGAACAGGTTAGACATATCAAAAGTAGGTTAGCTATAGTTAATCTTTCCTAAGAGTAGTAAAATGGATTGTAAGACTTTTTAAGGTCACCTTAGAGCTTAGAATCCTGTGATTTTGATCATTATTTTGAGGTAGTTTCAGGCATAAATTTTTGGTTACTAAAAGTTACTTTCCTACATCTGACCTAATTTCCAATTAAAATTGATCTTTGAGTAGTCAAAAGATATTTTCCACTGTCAATCATACATCTCAGCATGACCACAATTTTACCTTTAAGAAGCATCATATCATGCTGAATTCTACATTTAGTTCCTGTCCTACTTTCAAAGTTAGCACAGTGCTTGTTCCTTACAGTTTTCACTTTCTGCAGGTTAAGGTTATATTGATTTAAATTCAAAATTTGAGGTTGGAGCACTTTCATGACAGAACTAAAACCCATCGGTTTACCAGCTCTATTTCCTGTATTTCCAAGTAAAGTTCTTAATTTGAATTTGCCTGCAGTAATGGCATTATCTTAAAATATTCTACAAGGATTTTAACAAACTGAAATCATCACTTGCTAAAAGACACTTTGTACCTGCCTCTCTCCATCACATTACCAGGGGCACTCTTCTGATGAAATACTGCTACAAACATCACTCTTGATTGCTTTTTTACTTTATGATAAGAACAAGTTTGGAAAGTTTTATGGAAGTGCTGTGGTGTGGTTTTTGCTTTAAGTTTGTGTTTGCCCACTGTTCTCCTCCCTAATCTCCTCTCCTCCTGAGTTACCCATCTCCCCAAGCCCTTCCCTAGCTTCCTCCCTCCAAAATTGTCAATCCTCCCTATCCCTACCCCTTTTTCCAGTGTTCCTTGTCTATCTTGTAATATTTGATACCTAATTTGTTAGTTTGTATTATCCCCCTCCCCTGCTCTCCCTGATAGGTTTATAGAATGTTAGTCCTGCCCTAGATTCCTCCCCTGCCATGCCCTCATTGGTTGGTTGCCCTATACCACTCCCCCTATAAAAACCTCCGCAGACCCCCTGGGCTTTTTCTTGGGGTCCCAGGTCGTGGACCTAATAAATCCATCCAGTTTTACCCCAAGTCCTGTGTCACCGTTATCTGTTCCTGCATCGGACCGAGCAATCACTTGGAATAGCAGAGCTCACGGGGGAAGGTCACGGCCCTGCTGTCGCTGCCCAGCACGATACAGCGCACTGCGACATGGAAGTTTGACTTTAGAACTTAAAGAAACTGAGAGTTTACTTAGACTAAAATTGACCGATGGTTCCCTTGCAATATCAGGGAACCATGTGGCTCCTCCACCGCCCCCATTTACCATGATGCCCAGGCTTCCCTGTGGCAGACTAAGGGCCTTTGAAACTACTTTGTATTACATGAAAAGATGAGAGTTTTGAGTCTTTAGAATTCACTGTAGTTATTTGCATCTGAAAGTTGCCAGTCCTACAGTTTTTGTTAGTAAGTGCAACTAACATGGTATCTCTGGAGCAAGGCAAACAATCCTGATACAGAGAACAAGTTTGCACTGGTGTCACCCAAAGGAGGGGTTTTTCAAAAGTTCTTCATGCCTGAAGCCACGATTTCAACATGTGTTTTAATTGGGTTCAAGGGAAGTAACAGCTCCTGTTGAAAAATGAAGCTGTGGTTATTTCAGAGTTATTTGAAAATTCCAAAAATTAGTTTAATTTGAGGACATTTTTGAGTGTTTCATTTAAGGCTGGAAGAAATAATCTTCTGGCAGAAAGATGCAGCATCTGAATCATTCCTTACACAAGGGAACCCCAGTTGAATCTCATCTTCACTAGAGAGTCTTAAACTACATTACAGGGAAATGCAGAAATGTCCATGTTATGAAGTACTCTGAAATAAAATGTTTTCCGTTCCTGCTGTTCACCTTCTTTCACTGTATTCACACAAATGTGGTTTTTAATTTTGCAGGAAATTAGACCCTTGAGAGGTCCACTTAATTAGAAGGCATAAAATTGACTGCATTATGCTAGCATTTCTTTGTTAGGAGAAAGATTTCGTTAATTGAGAAATAGGGAAGAAATGTATTAACATATTTGACATCAATGTATAGACCTAGAACTGGCTTAAAATCAGATATTTTTAGAAAGCCACCAGTTTCAATTAAAAAGGGTAATAAAAGGGTAACCTATTACTCTTAATGTAGGACTGGCACAATCTCTAATAATTTAGAAAGGAAACAAATTTGATGGGCTTACATAGCAAATATTTTGGAATTAATATGAGAAATTCCATGGATAAGAATATAGAAGTGAAATGAGAAAAAAATTATAGATAATGGTGATTCTTTGGAGCTTTTTTCAGAGAGAAGCTTTAAAACCTTCTCTGCCATTTGCTATCTATGTAAGCAAGGGTTTTAATGCTTTGTATTTTTACTTCTCTGAATCATATCTGAGATCATGCTGAAGTCAATTCCTCAGACATAAAGGCAGCAAAATAAAATTCTTAGATTAGCATGGAATATTTTGCATGAAATAAATACAAGGGACTTTTTTCAGGAAGATAAAGCAATTTTAAATCCAGTTCAAAGCAAACTAATCTAAACCAGTGTTTGTTTTGCTTTATTTCCTGATTGGCAACCAGATGGAGAGATGTGTTTTCACACAGGACAATCTGGTGACAGTAGCTCTCCATAGGCACATCGAAACAAAATCATAATTAAAAATCCAGTTCTATTTTAGGATGTCCACAATTATTCTTTACATAGAAGTGCATGAAGTAGTCCAGCTAAGCAGTACAGCATGGAAAAGTGAAGGTAGCTGTAATGGGGAGTAATGCAGATCTTGTTTCCTTTATCACAGTTGCCTGAGAATTATCAGCTGAGAAGTCTAGCTGTCACCTGGCTATGGCAAAGAGTCAAACACCAGATAACACCTATATGTGAGATATATTCCTTCACCATACCACTAGCTAAATTTGCAGCAATTTCCATTTTCCTGATTTCAAGTGTCTTGGAAAAGGAATCCAGATACAACTTCCTTCGGTTTTTTTGTGTTTTTTTTTTTTTTGGGGGGGGGGTTTGTTTGTTTGTTTGTTTGTTTGTTGTTTTTTTTTTTTTTTATATTTTTACTTTAGGCTTGCATTTTCTCTTTTCTGCCCTGTTTTATAGCTTTTTTTTATTCTTTTTCTGCCTGAGTATCAGATACTTCTACATAGCTAGACAAAATTTAGAATCTTGTAGGTAATTTCAGTTCAAAAGAGAAATTGATGTTAGATACAGAAAGCAACATCTGGATTTCCTTCTTCCACACCTCAGAAAATTACAATAGCCTGCCATCTGAAATATGGCAGACATCACTTCAGTGTTTTCTTGCTCAGAGCTATGAGCTTCTTTTAGTCACTGTCAATCAAAAGTAATCAAGAATGATAACTGACATATTTTGGAATGCCCTTTTGTCTTAGCCTTTTCATGTGCTGCTTTTCCCAACTTGGCCCACTCTTCTCTAGCAGCACCTGTCAAAGTCACCCTGTCAAGGGTTCTCTATTCCTGAATAAATTGATATTTCTCCTTCATTTTTCGGAAGATAAGAAGGGAGTACTCCAGGGACTATTACAGCTAAAGTAAGCGAAGATTGGTACATAATTCCTCAAGCTCTGCACTGGTAAACAGTAAACTAGCTGTAGGAAATTGGGATTTCTCTGTTTCCCTGGAATAACGGTTCCCTTATTGATCACACAGTTTGGGTGCACTGCCCGAGCAGATCTGATCCCATTTCCCATGAGAAATTGATACTTACTACCTAGGGAGGAGTTCAGGCAGAACCTGAAATACCAGGGACATTTCAAATGTTTGTGTTGGCTGCCTCTTGCCAATACTACTCCAGGTATCCAGAGAAGGGTGAAAGCAGTCATTGCACCACCACACCTACGCAGAGCAACTGGACTGCACTGGTGGCCCAGTGAATTCTTCTGGAAAGGAAAGTACACTCAGCACTGGTAGAATAAACTATCCATTGTCTTGAGGAAGACAAACTATGAAACAAATCCCCAGACAAAATACAGCCACCAAAACAGCACCCCATGATAGACTCACATAATAACCAAAAGTGCACCCGCTGCACTGACAGTTCCTGCAGACTCCAAAGGGGACAGAGGCTGTGGAAAGCAACATTGCAGAGGCCCCTCATTCACTGCATAGCCAAATTGAGTGGAAGTGGCCAGCCACTTTGCAGAAGCCAGAGCTATGCAGATAGTATTAGAGTGGGATGAAGGGGAAAAGTGGCCTACAGGCCATATCTATAACTGGATGGCAACTATTCCTGGATGGCAGCCACAAAACTGTGTGGGAATGAATAAAATAATGGAAAACAGCAAAGGGTGGAATCATTAGGATAAACACATCAGGGCAGCTGATGTGTATCAATGGGTAGGTCATCAGAGACATTGAAGACCAATGTGAGTTCAACATGTCAGTGCACCGATCCCAAACAAAAAAAACTGCAGGAGAAAAGAAGAACAGAGGCGTATTGGGTCTGACTGAAGTAATTTTTCCCTTAGCAGCCCTCACAGTGCTGTCCTTTGCTTTGGTAGCTGGCAGGGGGTTGATAACACCACAGTGCTTTGGCTACTGCTGAGCAGCGCAGTCCCCCTAACATTCTGTCCTCCCATCAAAGGGCTGAGAGTGGACAAGATCCTGGCGGGGCACACAGCCAGGCCAGCTGACCCAAATTAGCCAGAGGGACATTCCATGCCATGTGATATCAGCTCAGATATAATAGCTAAGGGAGGGAGGAGGAATGGGGGTGCATTTGTTATTCCTCAATGTTTGCCTTCCAGAACAACCACTAGGGGCTGAGGCCCCACTTCCCAGGAAGTGTCCAAACGTCACTTGCTGGTGAGAAGTAGAGATTCACTTTTCCTTCACTTATGCCTGCACAAACTTTTGCTTATTTCTTTCTTTCACTTTGATAAACCACCTCATCTCAACACACTGATTGCTTTCCATCTTATTTTCTCCCCTGTCCCACTGGGAAGGGGAGTGATAAGGCAGCTTAGAAGGCACCTAGCACCCAGCCAAGGTGAAACCACTGCAATGGGGCCAGTCAGTACTCCCGGTGGAACAGTGCAGCCAGCATGGACTTATTGCAGGGAAGCACCGGCTTCTTGGCCTTCTGGAGTTCTCTGAGTGTATCAAGTAGATGTGGATAAAAGAAATAAAGAAGATTCCTTCTAAGTGGTTTTTAAAAATACTTCTATTATTAAATAAAATAGGTGCCACAGAACTGGAGGGGGAAAGATATTTCACAGGCTAATATAAATCAAAAGACAAGACTTAATGAACACTTTTCAGGATCAAGAGGAGTCAGCTGTCAAGTTCCCCAGGGAATTATGCTGGTTACAGTTTCATTCAGCTTCTTTATCAATGAGCTGAAGAAACCGCTGCACTGTGGATCCTGCAAGCTTGAAGCCAATTCCACTCTTCAAGGTGACCCAAGGCCAAGTCACTGGCCCAGAATGCAAAAAAAATTCTTGACAAACTTACCCTTTTCTCAGTGGGTAAAAATGTGGTAGATTAGTTAACAGAAAAAGGTGCAATAAGGAAAAGCTACCCTAAATCTTGCATACACTGTGCCGCATTCATAAGACTCAGTTATAATTTAAGAGAATTTTATTAATCGCTTGCAGTTCTCTGAAATCATTGTACAGCAATAACCCAAAAAAGCCAATAAAATATTGGACATCAACAGAAAAGTGTTCAGAGCAGGACATCACTGTGTCATTTTAAGAAATGTTGGCCATGGTTTCTAAAGCTGAGGAAGGAGATGGAGCTAGAGAAGGTAGAGAGAAGGGCAGATAGACAGTCAAGGGGCCAGAGAGCTTCCTTTTGAGAAGAGATGTGGAAGTCTGTGAGACTTCTGTATGGAACTAAAGAGGTCTCAAGGAATCATGAAGGCATTAGGAGGTCTGAAGATAAAACTGTTATTCACAAAATCCTGCAATTAGAGAGCTAGGAAGTGCTTGTTGAAACACTAGTAGGAAGCTTACTGAAGACAAGTAAAATACTTCTTCACCCAATGGGCATTATTAAACTTCTGAAAGACAGGAAGACATTGTAAGGAAATTGTGTTATCACACACACAAAAAAGAGGTAGACTGATTCATGGACCACAATACCAGACTAAACTAAGAGAGGTTAGGGATGTAGCATCTAACATTCCTAATAAAATGATTGGGAGTTCTGGGCGACTAAAACAGGAGTGAATGCTAAACATGACAAACTGAGTCTGCCTTGTGCTGCCCAAAGTAGAAGAAATATGAGATATAGCCAATCTATTAGTGTCTTAAAGGTAGATTGCACAGTATTAATCAACCAACAGATGAGATACATGTCAAAAGTTGTAATACAAATTCCTCCTCCCCATGTCATTCCTTTTCATCATTAACTCTTTAGTGACATCTGCCTCCATTTTCACACTGTTTATACATGCTCTGAAATGTCTTCTTGACTACTTTAGGGCTAGTAGATTTTGATCTACTACTAATAAAGAGGGAAATAAAAACATCTTTAAAAGATATTAAAAAAATGACAATAGCACTAAGTGAGGTTGTCAATCTGTCTTAACCCAGAAATAGGTGTTAGTAGAAGGGGGTTGGCAATTTCTCAACTCCAAATTGTCAGGAAATATTTGGGTGTGCCACACCATACTGAAGCTGACAAAATTTGAAGATTTCATTCCCAGAGGAGATGTCAGCAAAGAGGAAAGGAACATAAGCTGTTCAGAATCCTAAATACAGAGCCAGAAACACAGCATTTGCAAATTCAATCTCTTCTACACTAGTCTGAAACCTCTTATACACACCATTTCAACTCTGGCCATTGCTTTGGCAATGTTTAAAATAGTTTTCATATAGTAAGTAGAGATGGGAAACACATGGAATGAGGTGAGAAATGGAGAACTTTGAGACTATAATGAGACTACAGGGTACACATTACTGACATTTCACTGCTCTTTTGAGATTTACCATATGTCATATATGAGACTTCACAGGACACCAAAAACTATGGGTAGTTTTTATGTATATATGCCCCTAATTCTCTGTGGGAAGTCTACAAAACCATCACATACATGAAGATTGGATGTGTCAGGGAACACATCCAACACAGGTACTCTGGTGGCCACCAAAGCCACTACACACAACCACAGGTCTTTTAGTGGAGAGAAAAAGAGAAATGGTAGGCTGTATACATTCTTCCAAACCATAACATGACACACACTGTAGCAACAGAAACATAAGTGCTGTAACCCTGTTTTCATTTCCCCTAATTAATACAATTATCTTGCTTTTGACATCGTCACTTTATCAGAGTAAAGAAACAGAGATTCATACTAAATGGTTGTGATTTTGGACTGCTTAATGACATTGCAGCTTTCAATATACAAATCTATTGTGATTAAAAGTAACTAAGTTCAGCAGAGATGCCTGAGTATCAGTGAAAAATGGTGGAATTCAGCCTCTTTTATCAAGCAAGTCTGCTTTTTTAAGTGCTTTTATGTGTTTTCTAACAAGATTTAATTATCAATTGTGTTAGACATAATGTTTAATTATTCTAAAATTTAAATGAGGTAAAACATAAATGGATAGCAGCACAATCTCAACATACTTTTTAAAAGATCACGTTCAACACAGATTTTCAGTTTAAACCCTTTTTTTGTATGTAACTCCCAGCTTCAATGCCAGGAAGAAAAAAATAATAAAAAGGGTTTCATGTCAGAGAATGAAGAACTGTTTTAAAGTTCTCTTCTTTATATTTTAATTTTGCTACAAGCATTCTTGCTTCAAAAAATGGGGGAGAGGGGAAGTTGTTCCTCCCCTCGTCTTTTTCATACCAAAATTAATTTTTAAAATTTAGCAGACAGGACCTCTAAATATTTTTTTCCACAGATTGTAGTTGTTATAAGGCATTACCAGAATTTTGGTCTTCTAATCCGTGTGAGCAAATCTATCAAATGACTTCTGATAAGAAAATAATAAATTTCACCGCGAGAGGGTGCTAATGGCAAACCAACAGAACTGTTCTGCCTGATACCAGTGTCCTCATCTGATTTTCTGTGTGAAAACTTCAGGTTCAGAGTAGAATTTCATCCCAAAACACAACAGGCCGGACATATTTGGTCAAATTTGGTCAGCGAAATCCTGAATTAAAAAAAAAGAAAAAGAAATATTCTATACATTTACATTTCAGAGAACAAGGATGATATGTAAATAATGGCCCAGAAGTTTCTCAAGTGCTGGTATATTGTAATGCATTTAGCACTGTTTCTCATAAATGCACATTTACATTTACATTTATGTAGTCAAATAAAAAAAAAAAAAGGTCTTTTATTAGTTCTAGGCTCTTAGTGAGTAGGATGTACAGAGGAGGGAGAAAAATGCAGACAGAGTTCAGGTGGGGGGAAATTAAAATAGAGCTGTATTTCTCCCAGCAATTTTAGTTTTGGAAGCTCTTTAATACTAAAATTAGGTGAAAGCCTAAACTGATGTAACTGAAGGACACAAAGTTAAGATACTGTTTTACTGTTAACATAAAAACTCATTCTCATGAATCAAATGGTAAAATGACTATCCAATATCTAAATAATTCCTATCTAATCACCAATGTGGTTTTATAGATTGCACATTAGCGAGGAGTTCAGAAAAAAATAAATATTTCAAAACACAATTTCTTGTGAAAGAGGCCAATATGGGGTTTTTTCTGGTTTGTTTGGTTTTTTCAGTTTTTTGGGGGGTTTTTTTTTGTTTTGGTTTTTTTTTGTTTGTTTGTTTTTTTTATGGTGAGATTAAGATCTTTTTATTGGCATTAAAAAAAATCATCTATGTCTTAATTACCTTATACTCACTTATCTTTGTTGCTACAATTCTCTTTTCACTTGGAGTTTATAGTCTTTGGAGCCACTGACTTGACCCTGGAACTAGCAAGTCCTCATGATTTGGCCAGTTTACATGGCTTCTTATAAAGAGGAGATAAAAATAAACTTCTAACTGTAAACTAGTGCTTTCACCCAGCAAAGATGGAAACTGTCCATTGAAATTGAATGGGCACCACATGGTACTGTGAAAGCAGGGCTCACAGCTGAGCCGTGGTGTAACTCTCTGGCCTGGTACTGGAGCAGAGAAAGAAGCAAAAATGAGATTATTAACAGACAAAGCTGTTTCAAAGCAATGCAAGAACCACCAGCTGGCCAAAATTTGGATCATATACAAGCCCCTTCAGAGACAGGTAAAGACATCACCATAGTGGTTTAGGATTTACCACTTTGTCATCTAACCTGTTCCACTTGGCACGCCTGCTGAAACGGGAGCAATGCTTTCCTGGGGATTTACTAATAATTGGCATGAGGGTTATATGAATATGTATGATCTGAATTCTCTGGGTGTGTGGAAGCAGACTACTTTGGCTGTTCTGGCCATTTTTATCATGATTTGATAGCAGCAGATGGAATACACTAAGAAGCCTTTTTAAAATATTGAAGTCATTTCTCTTCCCTGCTGCAATAAAGTTTGGAAGTGACATTTATAGTCTATAGGTCAGATCCTGAGGGGTACAGTCACACACTTGCAAGAATATCTGGCCAATTCACTGTATGAAGAAAGAGTTTAGTTCCGTAAGTCTTGTGGAACTGAAGTCCCTGACAGGAGCTCCTTGACAGTTGCTCTTAAGAATAAAAGGCATTCAAGTTAGATTGGACTAGTCTTCTGTAGGTTTGTAGCTTTCCTGTGGAAAGAGAACTTAGGTCTCTAAAGCTTTATCTAAAATATTCTGCATTTCTAAAGCTACCATTACATACTGGTGTTCGTATCATATTCTTATCGTGCATGTCAAATCCACATAGATTTGTATCAGACTGGTTTTTTAGTTTAAAGTCAATCAAACTGATTGATCTGAGCCCAGAGAGACCAGCAGTGGCTGGAAAGTTGCTATTCACAACTCAGTCATCATTTCAGTCTGCTCAAAACAAAGTTACAAAATTTTGGTGTCACCAAGCTGGATGGGAACAAGTAATGAAATCTGATATTTCTCATATGCAGAAGGATAAAGGATATATGTCCACTCTGTGCTTCAAAACTAAGCTTAGTCTGCAACTAAGATGTATGTATGGGCAAAAATGCACCTATTTCTCATAATACTGAAAACAGAAAAGTATTATGATACTTTACTTATCTTTTCACAGCTGATGTTTGTGAGAACATAAGTCTTTCACATTTCTCCTTCTCCTCTTCCAATCTACCCTTCCCATTCTGCCCCCATTAGCCAGGATTTAAAAGAGACAAATTTTCTTCTTTACTGTTTAAAGTTTTTGGGACCTCTTACCCTGTCACAGTCCTTTCTCTTGCCCAGTCCCACAACAGATTTGGAGGCTCCCAATAGCCTCACATGTGCTGTAGTTCTGCTCCACCCTGCTCCATGGTTTTCTTAGGAAGGTGTAGGAGTGGCATAACCAAGGAGAGGACAAATACAATTCCCTCCCCCAAGCTGCTACTCCAGCAGCAATTGATAGTGAAAGAAAAGGGAAGAAGGGGATGCTGCATAGAAGCAAAAGCATTTGGGGTTTGCAATGCTGTGTTGAGTAGTACTGGTAACAGCAACATTAATAATGCTGGCACCTCCTCAGTATAATCTGCATTGGGAACAGTGAAAATATATACTGAGCATCAACAGAAGGTGAAGAGGAAAACTGCAAAACTGAGAGAGAATGAACTCTCCATATGTAGTAGGCCTGACTGTAACCATCATTTCTTTTGCTCCATGTCATAAACAAGTGGGATTCCAAACTGATCCCTTTATCCCATTTCTGCTTGTCAATACCTACATAAACCTACTAAAGAAGGATGCAATACATCATCTCTTTAGGCTGCTTGCCTTAGCAGTTACCTTACCAGTTTTTCCCACCTATATCTCAGTTCAATCTCAAACAGTTAAGTTTCAATTTATTCAATATTCTGTTCATTCTTTGATTTTTTAAAGTTTGTAGGATGAAATAAAAGCATAAGTGATATTATTTCTGTAATTCAATTGAAAGTAAAATAAACCAGAGCTTTTTTATCCCAGATGCAAACAATTTATTATACAGGTCTATTAAATTAAATAGTAAGTTACATAATTTTGTTTCCAGGATGCATATCTATATGTATTTATCTGATTATTTCTTCCAGGGCTGGATATCTGCATAAGAGTGATATGCAAGTGACACAGCAACAAGGATACTTGTCCTTACCTTCTTAGTAACACATACAGTTCTGGCCATGCTAAGGAAAGTAATTATATGGACTTCATCCAGTTTGTTAAAACCTTTTATCTCTAAAGCAGGGTGAAAGCAGAAAGACTCATTAATTTCATCCTGCTTTTTAAACTAAAATCTGGCCAGAAATTATCTGCTGGATCTCCACCAATAAACTCTGTCACAGGTGCAGCCAGATCACTGAAAATACTTACAAACCACAGGATCATCCTGATCCAGCCCAAATGAGTTACTCATAGCTGCCTTAGAGAAAAATTAGAGAAAGATACCTTGAGAAAACTAAGTCAGTTAACCTGAAAGAGAAACTTCTATTAAAAAGACCCCAAAACCACCAAACCCAAAAAAAAAAAAAACTGCCAACCAAACAGAAATGCACACCCCCCCCGTACCCCCCATTCGCCAAAAATAACTTCAACAATAAAACCAGCCCAAGACACTCTTGACTGGGACCTCAGTTGTGAGCAGTGTAGCATAAGTGGCCACATTTGGCTAGTCACACGCATTCCTCCAGTCACACCTGTGCACTACAGACCCCTCCAGATTCTGAAACCTAATTCATTCTTATAAAAACAAGGAGTCAATATGTTTGTGTAGCCCCAGTCTCAGAAGTCCTTTTAGATCCTTCTGATTAGAACCAGGTTTGGTAGTCAGTCTTAATGACTGGGAAGCATAATCTTTGTCTTCTGCCAGAACAACAAAAAAAAGAGACATATCGTGAGAAGTTTGCAATTGAAATTATTAATGTAAACCTCATTAAATAATTAAGGAGCATTTTGGATTTTCAAAACAAAAGATGAAAAAGAATTAAAGAGGGAAAGATCACATGTATGAAACCTAAGGACCCTAACAGAAATGGAGAGAAAAACGAAACAATGGGAAAACTTTTACCAGTAATAGCTGCCAGACCTTGCAGAAAACACAGGATTCCACAAGAAGATCAGTACATCTTACCTAGAAGGTAGCCTCTTTCGCTTGAACTACTGTTCACACGTGATGGTCTTGTAAGGAGCGTTGTTTGATTTTTGAATCAAAGAACTCTTGCTTTGACTGTCTGACAGCTTCAGGATACTACACCTAAATTATACCTATTCCAGTGCAACTTTCATCCTCCTCCAACTTGCTAAATATACCCCAATTCAGGTATCTTATTAGACCATCACATCTGGAGATTTAAGAGAATAAAAACCACTTGCAATATGTGAACAGTTTTATTCCTTGTGGCTCTACCTTGCCAGAGGCAGCGAGGCACAGTTATATAGAGTGTTTTCAAGTGTGAAACAATGTCCTCAGCCACCAGTTCAGACTGCATCTCAGCAGCAGGGGCTCCCATAGCTTTAGTACCATGGATAAACTGGTGAAAACAGATGACATGTTCACCCAGAAAGATACATGTTGAAACTGAAAAGTAAGAAAAATTGCAACTGAGGATAAAAAAAGGCATAAATTGCTCTCTGATTAAATGCTTTTGAAATTAATGGAGAACTTTTCCCAGCAGTGAAGGACTGGATATATGATCTTAAATCTTTTTTTTTTTTTTTTTTTTGGTCTTTATTGTGCTAGCTTTTGACAGAGAGTAACAAGAAAATAGAGAAGTATTTCCAATAATGAATTTAACCTGCTTTTTTCAATACAGTTTCTGTAAGCAGTTAATATCCTTGAACATACTCATTTAATTAAATGTATTTATTACTTTAATTTGCTCAGCAGAAGCTGGCAAGAATTATTTCATTTAATCTCTAGGCTGCACACCCACACAGACTTTTCTGCAAGAATTTTAGATTTCATATCAGAAACCTGAGATCTTTTTACTTGCAGAGGGTCATGAATATTGTTTATCCCTTTTAAATGGCTCCAGTGATCAGTGTTCAGGGAAGCAGCTTGGACTGGGAATCTCTCAGGAATAGAAAAGCTGTACTAGGGAATGGTAGTAAATTTACATCTCTGAGTGATTTGACGGTAGTAAAGACCCTCCTAGGAAACAGAATCCATTTTAAGATGGCATGCATATAGCTGCATCCAGAACTTAATTTCTGAAAAGGATTTTTTCATGTAACAGTCATGAAAATTTTTGACCTCTACTGTTTAAAGTCTCTAGTACAGGGACCATTTTGGTATTCTCATAATTCCTTGCACAGATACTGTAATGTCTATCATTCACTGAAACAAGAATTTTCTTTGTATTCCTGAATGCTGTCTTTAATAGCTTAAAAATTGAATCAATCAATGCTGTTACATTTCACAGTTACATTTTGAGAGTATTTTTAACATTAGTAGAGCTTTCTACATTGCAATTGGTTTTGTTAATTTATTAATTAATTAGTCTCTGCCCATGCCATGGCATTTTAACAGCCTGTTCTGCAAAGCTGTGATATTAGATTATTGGATGATATTTCTAGCAGTTGTAGAAAACTCACATGAATCTTCAGTTAATTTTTGAATACATTTGCTAAAAGCCTTGATTTGCTTGTAATTTAGAAGACTGATTTGCAGCTGACAACAAGACAGATCAGGTACCTGCAAATGCCTAATAAACATCCTCATGGCTCCCAGAGGAAGATCCATTATCAACAAACCTTAAAAAGGAACATTCAAAGGGCTCTGATGGTGACCTAGGGTGCATCTCACTAGGCTGCAGTGTAGGAACAGATCTGCTCCTGGGCGGCTGTGGGGAAACCTTGACAGAAGTAAAAATATAAGCAGCAATTTCTCTTCTGCCATGGTAAGTAGCTATGGCCTATCAGATCCAAGTGAGTCCATAAGACTGCTGCTTCATATGTGATGGACACAGGCAGTGAAGGGGTTACCATGTCATATTTTTTCCCAATTGCTGTAAATGTGGCTGGCTAAGGATTCAGGAAATATTTGCTATAGTTCTATGCCAACACCTTATTGTGAAAGTCTGATTAGATTGAATTACTGAATGTATTGTCTGGTTTGCATAATAGAACAAAGAAAGGACACACCCTTCTCCTAATTCTATACACAGTCCTGGTGCTGTATTTCCACACTGAACAGATTTGCAGTTTTCTACGTTAATTTACTACCCTTATTCGGTGAAAATATAGGTTGTTCTTAAAAAGTGTGCCACCACACTGAATATGACTCTAGAGCTATTTTCTTCTAGCCAGTCCTAAGGTTATCTACCCCCAAGCTATCATGTTGTTACACATCAATGCATCATTTAATGACCACAGTGTAAAACACTGTTCTCCCTGCCCAGACAAACTCACAGCAGTAGTCCAAGAGCACCTAACTAGACCTGAGCCTGGCTTTATTTTACTGTGAAAATATTAAATGTAGCTCAAGAAGAAATTTTAATTTTGCCAACTACAGAGAAGTCAAAAATAAACTGTGAAACATTCAAAAGACTTTACTTTCCCACTGGTTGCTTTCAGCCTCTCATTCTCTGTAGCATGAGCGCAGTTGGAACATGTTTTCGCAGAGGAGTGTTCTGTTTGGATTTAGATAGACGTGAATTAATTGTGCCAGTTCTTGCAGACACATCTCCCATGCACTGGGGAGCTGGGCATAAACCTATCAGCTATTTGATGAATATACTGAGCCTGGTAGTCCATCTTGTCATTTCTGCTGCAAAGTGCCCTGCTGCCTCAGTGGAGCTGCTACTTTTGTCCCTCTCATTTGTTTAATATTTCTTGCTTCCTGTCTTGTAAAGGCAGAACTGTGTCTGCTGTGATAACACAGATCAAACATTTTTGAAACAATGAAGAAACCCAAATGTGCAAGGATTTATTTTCAATATATGTGATTCACAATCAGAGAACTAGGAAGTGGCAGGTGCAAGTGTTAAACTGTAAGATTTGAAGTGTAGCCTGCTTTATATATCTTGAACGCAAATGACAAATGAAGCTGGGAAGCTGCAGCATCCTGGAGTGAGTACCACAAAGCCAGTCATTTATAGAAGACAGCCACAAAACCATGAATGGGTGGAGACAGGAAGAAAATCCACTGATGTGAAAAGAAGAATGATGTGCTTTGGGGCACTGAGGTCATTTCATCAGTTCAAGAGGACAGAATCAAACGAGCATGAGAAACCTTGCAGGAAAGTCGTCATAACTGTAAAAATAGGAACTCCTGTAATGAAAACTGATATAGTCCAAATGACATCAGGGAGGGAGGAAAGTAAATGGGATTGGTGTCATCTGCCATCAGTCAGCTCTACAGTATAATCAATAATTTGTTTTTCCATTTTTTTTTTCAATGGACTGCAATTTAAAATAACCACAGAAGGTCTGACAGCCTCACAGAAAATAGAGCTGTACTCTGTGGCCATAATTGCTCAGTTACCATATAACTCTCATTTTCAAGGTTCAAACCAATAACTTATGGGATAAGCAGCTTCCTACATACTGTGGTAAACCTTGTATTGGAACAGTGGTGTTCATCCGACATCAGACTACACAAACCTAGAAAAGATTCACAGAATCATTCAGTGTCTAGAAAGGACCTCTCAAAGTCATCTAGTTCAGCTTCTTGCTCTAAAAAGGTCTGCTTCAAGTAGGTCACTCATGTTCTTGCCTAGCTGAATCAATCTCTGAAATAATGGAACTCCCAAAGATGCTTTGGGTAACTTATTCCAGTGTCTGACCGTCCTCAAGATTAAAAATAAGTATCTATTTCTTACATAGAATTATATCTGACAATCATTACATCTGGAAGAAAATTCTCACCTACCAACTCATATCTCTCATCCCAAAACTATGTGTCTCCAAGAGGAGCCTCAGTCCATGTTCTACACAGTCTCCCACTAGGCAGCTCTGGACAGCAATAACAATATTCTGTCTCAGTGTTTTCTTCTCAGTGCTTTCAGCTAAAAGCTGGATTTGTTCAAGCCCAATCCTCTCAGCTTATCCTCATACACTTTGTGCTCCAGAGCCTTGAGCATCTCACTGCTGAGTCCAAAATGGGATGCAGTACTTCAGAATTGATTTCACAAGCACTCTACAGAGGGGAAGAGACACCTCCCTTTGTTTGCTGGCTAGAGACATGCTAATCCAGCCCAGAGTGCAACCAGCCTTCTTCAGTATAAAGAAACACTGCTGGCTGATTGTCAGTTTGTTGTTCACCATGATTCCCAGGGCCTTTCCTCTGAACCTGGATTCCAACTAGTCATCTACAAACTGTATCTGTGCACAGGGTTACTCCATCTCACCTGCAGGACTGTACCTGGCCATGTTTGACTTCTCGCAGTACCTGCATTTTCCCAGGCCACAAAGATCCTTCTGAAGAGCAGCCCTGCCACTATCATCTGCTGAGAGCACAGTGAATATCTGTCTCATCATTCAGTTCATTAAGATCATATTACACAGAATCAGCCTCAGAATTGACCCCCAAAGGACACGACCAGCAAACAGCTGTCAGATTTTGTCCCATAGATCCCTCTGAGACCAGAATGACATGCCCAAATGAAAAAAAGGGCAATTATGGCTCTTTCCCTGCCTGTGACTGGTGAGAGCATATGATTGCATTGGCACAGGCTGTCCCAGGGCAGGAGCTACTGGACTGTCCAATTCCCCAGCTGTGTGAGGGAATGAATCATCCAAGAATAACGAGACCCATGCTAATCATTCATGTGACGCCACACTATTCGTTCTACAAAACTAGACACAGCTGAAGCAGTGAAGCTTTCTGAAAGCTCTTATCATCTCCCTGGTAGTCAAAAGCGTGGTCACCTCTGATCTGCATTCTGTTCCCAGTTTTGCAGTAGATTTCCTATAAAATATTAACCAGGGGTCTCTTGAGCCATTTACTTGGTTAAAATCTATGCAAAGATTCTATCAAAACTTTAGTGAGAAATCCAGAAAGTGACTTAATAATAGAAAATAGGATTACTTTTTTCAATGCATGTTCCACTTTTATTAAATGCTATTTATTCTTATTAGTGAACATTTGAGTCTAATGGTATCTGCAAAGGGTTTGAGACATTTGGTGGAAAATGTAAAGTGGTACCATTGTTTCTTAATCAAGTACTGTGACAATTATTTCATGGGGTATTTAGATCAAGGCATTGACAAATCTCCAAACCAACTTCCTCCACACCCCAGCTCTTCCCCTGATGATGCAGGGCTTGCATGCTCCCAATCAGCTAGGCGGGTCCCCTCAGCAATAATATGAGTGAAGCCATCCAGCATTTCACTTTGAAAAAGGAAATGCATTTTCCTGAATATGTGCCAGGTTCTACTCCACCCCTAACTCTCTGCACTGCTCAGTTACACACAGTTTAATGGCATGAAAGCTACAGAATTAGTGATCCATTTCTACTCTATCACTGCATTTTCAGTGACAATGACTGACTTTATTGCATTATAAATAGAAGTATGAGAATAGGTGCAGCAGTGAACCATGTAGATAAATGAGCCCCTGAATCCTAGAAAATTCTAAAACTTTCTTTTAGAAAGTTTAGAAAATTTAGAACCATTATTATTAGAAAAATAGAAAACCAATTAGTATTAGAAAAATAGAGAACCAATTGTTGAAGTGAGGTAGGACGTGTTCTAAATATCAACTATTCAAAATAATGTGTGAAGAACTACAGAAAACATACTCTGTATATATAACTATTAAAAGAGAGATAAGTTATCTATGATAACAGTTTTGTACACTCTACTTAATTAGTAGATACAGCAATTAATATGAAAACCATTATGTCCAAGGTAGACCTTGTAAAGGCATAGAGCAACAAAGTATTTATAAAGATCCATGACAAAAAGCAGTAAATATGAAAGACATAGCTACATCAGTTATAATTCTTCTGTGTTGGTAACTTTCAAAACAAAACTCAATAATTCTGGAGAGGTCATCCAATAAAATTAGAAGAAGAGGTAGCAAAGGAAGTTACCTCTGTCTCTGGATTCTACTCTTAATTACCAAACAACTTAGCCAGAAGTTTTCTGAAAATACCAATTACTTACACAGCAAGAGTAATCATTACTCATCAATAATGAATATTATTGATGACTCCATTTCATTTCACATCAATCCAAAGCACCTGTTCATCTTTATTACTTCAGCATGATGGAAAAAAATAATAGTTCCGTAAACATTTCATCAAATGTGCCATTCACCCTATTTTCAAAACAGTACCAAGCTAAGTTTCAAAGGCAGTGAAAAATTTCATTTGGAGAAGAATGACATAAAATATTTTTCTGTTCTGAATTTCTTCCCCTCTGCCACACTGTTTTTCAGATAAAACTACATGCCAGATTCAAAATTCCTGAAAATATAACAAGAACTCTTGTACCATCTGTTTTCTGCCCCTCTGCTGAGGTAACATCCTTTCTGCAAATTTATGTCAGCAAAGATTATATTAAGACATATGCTGAAAAATATAACAGCTAATTTTTCAGAGAGGCTAATCTTTAAAAAACTTATTTATAAGAGAAAAATTTAAGTTAGGAGGGGTAGGTTGAATTTGAGTTGAATTTGAAGTCTCCATACAAATATAAAAGGAGCAGTATGGCAATATCCATCTGGGGCACCATTATGAAATTCCAGTAACTGGGTGTTAGGCATATCATTTTCTGAACTGTGTATTTCCTTCTATAAATAAGGTTTCCAAAGAATAATTGCAGGAGAGGAAAAAAACAGAGAATAAAAATATGTTTTTAGTAAAACAACCTTTAGCTAAGTACATACAAAAAAGTTAATCATGTTTTTGCCTTAGATAGATTTTACATTAAAAAAATAAACTCTAGGTTTTTCTACCAATTGCTCATGAATTCAGAAAAATGGCTATTACTGAAAACTATTCTCTCTAGGCCTTCTCACCATATGCATAAGTATTTCTTGTCTTAAGGCTCCATGATTCAACGTGAACTGTGTGTAACATGCTTCACAGAAGTAATTAATAGGTGATTTATTTTGGAATTCAAGATTTAGGCTCAGTAATCCATAACACAATGGGATCAAAAAGAAGGTACTTGAAATTGAATTTCTGCTTGGAGGACACCAGAAAGTATCGCCCTGTTCAGCAGCATTTTTTGAATGAAAGATTATGAGGTTTCATTTGAATTTTACTGAGCACTTAGTTGTTAATTTTCATGCATGGATATTTTACTCATAAGTTTAAGACTCAAAAAGTGTAATAAGTATGGGAATGGAGCTTTCAAGTGGCTTCACTTTCTTAAACCGTCTGGACAAGATCCTGCTTTCCATTATGAGGCCATACTTACAATGAAATTTCCTGATTTTCTCTTTAATTCAGAAGATACAAGGCAATTTCTACCCATTTGCTTTCCTCGGATGTGTCCTTTCCTTTTTCCATATGGGATTTGAGGACTCCGGACACTTACAGGATTTTTACTAGCATCCAGTGATGCCATCATATCACACGTTTGAAAAATATTAGAATGCCTCTTAGATCCACCTTGCTGCAGTGGGAACCTGCCCATGTTTATACCTCTGGAAGCAGACATTCTCAGTGATTCAGGTTAAATTTAACACAAATCATCTCAGGACTGAAAGCAGTAACATTTTATGTACAAGGCAGTGGGATGCATGGGCTTTGCACAGATCCTCTATTTCTAGACTTCATTTACATAGATTTGTATTATCTGTGTTTTTCTCTTGGGCACCAAAATCCTCCATTACCCAGAAAACTGAGTGTTAATTACAGTTGGTTCTCGAAGGAGATTTGGTTTTCAAACTCACAGGCACAGAAATGGCAGAGTACTGCCTTCATCTCCCAGAGCCTTCATCTCCTCTGACCTTTGCATCCCAGGGACCTCAACTGAGCAACAACAATTTCATCCAAAAGCAAATTATAAATTTGATCTCAATGCTGCAAATTCTGACACATTTAAATCATTTCACAGCTCTGATTATTTTTGAGGAAATTCATAGCTGTGGTGCATCATGCCCCTAGAAGCACAGACAAGGCCTGAGTGACCCCATGATCTGGATACCTCAGGCAACTCTGAAAGTAACTGAAATAAATAAGTCATTTTGCAGAGTACTGAATATCACTGCAGTTACTAATAGAAAGATAAAGCATAAAAAAAAGCTTTTTATTAAAAAGATATAGTGGTTTGCTGTAGCTACCAAGACTCCTGCCACATAAAGACATTCTCTGTTCTCATGTCACCAATAACAGAAGACAGGTTTATGACAGCACTTGCTACTCGTTGAAGGGACAGGTAAGAAGAGGTAATGGGAAGAAAGAGCAAAAATGCAGCTATGGAAGCAATATTCAAAAGAGATGGAACTGAAACACTCTTCTTTCTTGGAATTTAACTTCGCTTAGGAAAAAAGTAGCAGCAGCAAACAAAGCTAAAGTAATTAATAGTAACTACTTTTCTTCTAGTTTTGCAGTTCTCTGACCTTTCCATACTCCCTGTGAATAAAGCCTATACAAGGCCCCTAAGAAACACCAACCACAGTCTCTGATGAGTGCAGTTATGAATTATAATGAATAATTATGAAGCAGTCTAGAGTTGAAGATTTTATGTACACAATCACTTCCGTCTGCCAACAAGGTCATTACTAAGAACCTAAGTAATTTGATGTTTTTATTAAGGACTTCAGAGGAAGAGAGCAAACCACATAAATTCAGGGTTAGCTAAAGGCCCAGTTGTAAAAACATCTGGAAAAAGTGATCCAAACAGTAAAAATTACGTTTCTTAAGTGAGAATCAATTCTTCTGAGCAAATATAAGAGTTACCAAAACCTTCTATGCTCCTTTCCTGATTTGAACCTTATCAAGTCAAACAGCTGCTGTCCTAACTTCATACTCCTCCTTAAAAGACTGTACCAAAGTTCCTACTTTCTTTCTGTTTGTTTCTTCTAGATTTTGATATTTGCATATAGTCACATTTTTCACTAAAATTTATGGGGAAAATTTAAGAATAGACAGAAGTTTATGCTATGTCTTTGACAAACCTTTTCCATATGATGCCAATAAATAGTCAGAAAAGTGCCATACTTCACCCTGTAGCATTCAGAAAAGTTAATTATTAAGGGAAGAAGGATAAAGAAGGCAGGGTTAATCTTCTCTTTGATATAAAGGAAGTTTCATTCTGATTTTTCCTAGTACATAGAAAGAGAGATGTTGTCTTGTTCAGCCACTTTACGCAGGAACTGGAACCAGCTACCCTTTGCAATTATTTGTGTCCCCTAAGCCTGTTACTCTGCTTCTGTGCACAGGGTATGAAGAACTGACATATGTCATTAAAAATTCAACAAATTCTTCTTTGCTGTCACTTCAACCAACTTCCTGCCTGATGATACTTCTCTTCCTTCCACAGCCCATGCCAGTGGAGTACCAAAACTATGCTTTTTCAGTTATGTTTGTGTACTTTCAAAAGGGAAAAAAAATCCCCAGAGAGCACTACTTGTGTTATTGCTGCATCAGCAGGTTCTTGCTCGCTTCCTGTGATCGCTAGGCAAGAAGCAGTGGCCACAGGCAGAGTAGCTCCCAAAATCAACAAACAGCCAAGCTGATGGGTAGGATCTGGTTTTAAACTGAAAGCAAAGAACTGAGCTGTGATTTAAATCAGAGCTAGTAATAAAAAATGTGGAAGATGAAAGGGGAATGGGAATAGACTCAGATATCTGGGGACTGCTATAATAGCTCTCATTCTACTGTGTATTGAAAAGTATCAGGTCAGCTGATAACAAGAAAATATATTCTAATTTCATTATTGCTGCTGAATATTGAAGTAGGAATAAGCTAGGTAAGCCTGTCTCAACCTTCCCATTTTGTGTCATCTTAACATGTCAAAGACAGAAGAATTAAAGGCTTGTCCTTGAATAAATTACCTCTTCTACACATACAGAAATGCTGTCTAGGTTACTGTCTGCCTTATTTTCTCTTCCAGCCATTCTTCATCACAATCACAAATCTATGGCTAATTGTCAAATGGCACCCTCCATGACTAATTAACTATCAGGGAAGCTAACATTACCAGGAATAAAGTGTTTCATGGGGTGTTTCCCTCTATTTCATATTCAAAGAGCCTGTTATAAATTGATGATACCACAGCTGACTTTTCTTTCAAATGCCAAAGCCTTTCCTATGTAATTGAATGTGAATTTAAAGTAGAAAGGCATTATCCTTTATGAACCATATCACTGCAACACCATAAATCACTTTTCTAAATGATTTCTCCATGTTACATGAATAAAATGCTGAACCTATCAATCCCTCTTGCTTTATGAGTCTCGGGACAGCACAAAGGCATGAAAGCTGAAGGAGTATATATTAATCCTTCTGAAAACTCACGACTCAGCTAATGTAAAGAAGTGAGCAGGCCTGACACTGCTCATCTGAAAGCTACAAAATGAATAACTCAACTGGGGAAGGTAGTGCTATCACATTCTTACAAGGAGACATAACAAATGGCAATCTACTGAGCATATATCAACAAAATCTGATCACGCTACTAAAAACATCTATTGTGGAGCTGTCAGCATGACAAAGACAGTGGGTTCAGAGGAGTCCACAAAATTCATCAGAGGGCTGCAACACTTCTCCTGTGAAGACAGGCTTAGAGAGTGGGGTAGTTCAGCGTGAAGAAGAGGCTTTGAGAAGACCTTACAGCACCTTCCAATACCTTAAGGGGGAGTGTTAGAAAGACAAACCTTTCAGCAGAGCCTCTTGTGATGGCACACGGGGTAATGGTTTTAAATGGAAAGAATGTCAGTTTAGATTAGATACATTAAAGATATTTTTTTACACGGAAGGTAGTGAAACAGTGTAACAGGTTTCCAGGAGAGAATTCCTCAACCTTGGAAACAGTCAAGGTCAGGTAGGATAAGGCTCTGAGAAGTCCAATCTAATTAAAGATGTTCCTGGTCATTGCAGCGGCATTGGACTAGATGGTCTTTAAAGTTGCCTTCCAACCCAAACTATTCTATTATCCTGTGATCTTCCTCTATATATTTAACTGGATACTCTTGTTTTGCCCTTTCTACCGGTAATAGTACACTGCTGTCAGGCTCTACAATATTTGAAAAAGCTTATTACATCAAGATTTTTAAATTGCTAACATTTTAACAGTATTACTAAAATTGAAGTGGCTATCTGATAAATTCCTTATTATAGTGAAATGATGGTTATACAAATATTCTTCCCCCTGACAATTACCATCCACAGTAACCACCTTCAAGGCTTTGGGTCACCTCTTTTCATCCAGAGGTGAATGAAGGAGACACACACCCCACAGGAACTTTGCCTTGCTGGAGGAACCTGCTCAACCTTCTTCTTGAGAACTCAGAGATACTCCTTGGATATTAGCTACACCAAATCCAAGTGTCAGTAGCAAAATCCAGATTCCTCAGCCAGCAGCTGTTAATGGTTAGCATACTTTAAAAATTTAAGTATGTCCCTAACTTCCTCCAAAAAGCAGACAAGGTTGAGGGAAAGGTTTTGCTTTTAAAATATATTATCTTTAGCATCCTAACCTGTGGAATCAGTACTTGGCCAAATGTTGGATGGCTTCACAAAGCAGGCCCACTGGTGTGTATCTTCTCCTAGGATTGAAAGAATCCTTGTATCACTTTCATCCAAGATCTAGAAGACAGAGTTGTAATTTTGATTGTGTTTCTTTAATAAAATTAACATTTAGATATATAAATAAAGCAATGACATGCTGTTGAACAAAGCTTTCTCAGCACTATGAAGGCTGTATAGAACACTCCACAGACACATAAATTACTGACATCCATTGGAGGGCATTATGTATGAACAGTTTAGCTTCAAATTCAAAGCATGATTCCATGTATCTACTGATCAATTGTGATTTGATAATCTTTCCAAGTACCTGCCCATAGATACTGCCACTTTGCAGACATATTCCAGCTGTTAAACTACATAAAAAATAAAATAGACTGTACTGTGAAATTTGAAAAAATTCTCAGTGATATTCCAACACCTCTGAAGGCAACATGCTTTTGATTTCAATGTGAACAGAACATGAATTCTCTCCATATCGCTTTCCAAAAACATACAAAAGTTATGACTTGGTGAAGTAATGAATTCAGCTACAAATCTCTAAACTATTTCTCCTTTACTAACTGTACCATAAGAAACTTTGAAAGCTCTAATTAGGGACAAGGCTGTCTCATACTTGTATGGGGTTTGACCACTTTTAATTTCTTCTGTTCAGCAATCTGGAAAAGCTAAAATGATAGACATAAATTTCATACTTTAAAATATACGAGTGAGCATGTTGTTTATTGCTTTTCTTTTCACCTCCACAACATCACTAAAATAATTATCAATGTACTTAGAGAAATCACAGTTGACAAAACCAAAAAGACATTAAGATAGCTGAGCAATATAAAAGGTAATTTAATATTTGAAGTTCTTAGCAAAAAACCCTCACTACACTGACACAAGTAGTTTCTCATACTGTCTGACAAATTAGAACTTCTGTTAAGTTGGCACAAACATTTGGCTTGAATAATTTCCTACAAGTATATCCATTACATCAGTCATTGTGGCTAAACAAATTTCTCCCTTGAATAGAACAGAGATGAGCTACTATTGACACCCACAGAAATGTAATTGCCCCCAAAATCCTGACTAACAACAACCTCTGAACTGTGCAGTGCCCCATCAATGTTTGTCAGCTTACACTGGCTTTAAAGCAATTTGTAATTTGTCATAAGAACATTTGACATTATATGAATTGTTCCTGATTTTCTAGCCAGAAAGATAAATTGGAACTACTTGTCTATATTTTTTGTTCAAATTTGTTATAATTGTGCTTATAGAATGCAAAAAATAAGAGTATGCTTCAGTCACCAGTCATTAAGTCATTAATACATTTTTTTCTTAAGTCATAATAAGAAACACAGGCTCAGAAGATACTTCTTCAGTAATTTAGTTTACAAGGAAAACCAAAAGAAGTTGACTAGTTTCCAGAGTTCTAGGAATCATCTTTTAAGCAATATGCATTTCATATCATTTAGCCAAAACTTTAATAGTAAGCTACCCTCCTTCCTTCTCCAGAGGTAGTTTCTTACCCTGAGTCTACTTAACACAAGAGAGACTTTTGCAGCTTAGAAAAAGACCAAACCAAATCAAAAAACCACAAAACAAACAAACAACCCCCAAAACCAAAAACTAAACAAGAAAAAAAAAAGAAAAAGAAAAAACAACCACCTTCCAAAAACCCCCCAAAAAAAACAACTAAAAACAAAAAACCCAAGGAAACCCTCACAAGGAACACGCAATGCAGAAATGTACTTTATTTTACTTTTAAGCTATTTTTTATGCTTTCAAGCTATTCATGCACATAGGTGATTACAGAATTCTTCGTGGAAAGTAAATATTTTTCTGCATGTTATCATGTTGTTTATGATGGCATGAGAGTAATTCACAACTGTAATCACAAGGTCTGAAATGCTACTTTGACCTGAATTTCTCCAGCATCTTCTCCTACACAGACATGAATTTGCACAACCATACCTGCACAAAAATGGATGGACAGATTGCACTTCAGATCAAAAACTCAGTGGGATTATTCCTTTGAGTACATTGACTTACCTGGATAGTTTAGGTGATCTCTTCAGAGTCTCATCCAGCCCATTACTTGCTTCACATCCTCCCCACAAATAACCCATCTCAAAACATAGTGCTTTGTGTAAAATTTATTTTCCTTTTCCATCTGTGTTATCCAGTGGTTTTATGTTCTTGTCTGGTTGTTCTGCCAAGCTTTCTGAGGCTCAGAGAAATTAAACTGGTGCAGGGTCACATATGTGTCAGCTCAGCCAAAATTAGCATTGAGTTTTAAAAACAGACATATAACTGCATACAAAATAGGAAGAAAAATGTGAAACCTTGTCACTTTGAGGGCTGTTGAGTTTGGTTTGGTTTTTTTCTACAGATAAGCTTAGGCAAATTGTCATCCTATCAAGAAGAGGTTCTCTTCTCCCCTTTCTCCTGGTAGAACCATGATTGTGGCATAGAACGATCTTCTTTCTCAGAAGTAGCAATGTTCGTAACAGTTTTCCTCTTCTTGTAGCACCTCACCAGGACAAGTTGTAGAAATGAACAGTGCTGTATCCAATTTTTAAAAAATGAAAGACATTTGTGATTGTTGGTACCTGTATTAAACTCTCTGCTAGACAACAGAGACCCACTATTTGTTGTAACCTTTCTTGGAAGTTGAGTGAAAAACAGTACAGTAGTTCACTAACATGAACATCTTTTTCTGTCCTGATTTTTAAACCTTCCTGCTTTAGGCCTGTAAATAATTGCATTTAAGAGAATTGCGAGATGTATAATAGCAAGAAAAAGGATTTTATGACATAATAAAGTATTTTCTGTATTAATATAATAATATGTGCCTAAGAAAAGAAGTAGTAGATTTGAAAAAGAAATTCAAGTAGGATCTGTGTGAGGCATGGACAGAGTTCCGTTTGGCTCAAAAGTTGTTCAGATATAGTTCCACAATAAAGCATGCATTGCTATTAAGAATATATGAGGATATAATATTATACTATCTTACTACTAAGGAAAGATGAGATTTTAATAATATATCACCTCTCTATATTCTATGTTTTTCTTCCTGACATCTTCTTGGGAAGATGTCAGGAAGAAAAACATAGAATATAGAGAGGTGATATACTGTCATGCCAACTGCCTCATGATAATTTAATGCATGTTTGTAAGTCTAAGATTTGAAACTTGTAAAAGGTTTTCTGAAGAGAAAAAAATTGTGCTCATCCATAATTTCTGTTGTAATTCCACAGTTCTGCGAAGTAATTTGTGCTTAAAATCAAACACTGACTATCACCTTCTATCAAAACCTAAAACCTTCTATCATAAGGTTTTCTGGTCCAAACAGATTCCTAGAGAAAAGCAAGAATTTCAGTTGATTGCCAGATTTTCACAATATCCACCCTCTCAAATTAGAACTTGAGATTAAAAAAAAAAAAAAAAGTAACAAAAATTACTTATTTTACTATATAAAAGATGAATTTTTTTTTTACTTTATAAAACATGAATTTATTTCTTGCAGTACTATTGACTAGTTCAGTTCCTAATATGGAACATTTTAATTTTCCTTGACCTTGAAATGGAACAGGTGATGCATAGGCATTTATGGTTCTGTATGCATGAGGCTCCAGATTTTCTTATACATCTCAGCACTTCAGATTTTTCTAATACCCTTTTAGAATTTGGAAATCACTCATTATGTGGTTACTATTTTTAATTACTTCCCACTACTTTAAAAAAAAAAATCTTTGGTCAAAATCCTTGTTGATTTTCAGTTCTCTCGTCAAAAAAAAAAAAAAAAAACAAACACAAAAACAAAAAAAACACCCCTGCAGTATTTGACATGCCCTTCAGCATTAGTACTTTTGGAATAAAATACATCTTCCCTTTGTTCGTTATAAAAATCTATTTATAGATATCCATTGGGAAATATCTAAGGCTTATAAAGCAATGAGAAAAAGCACTAATCCATTCATTAGCTGAGCATTTGATCTTTTCCAAGACTATTCAGGAGAAAAAAAATTAGGCTTCATTATTTTTCTTCTACAGCAATATAATCTTTAATGAAAACAATCAAAACCACCAAGCTGTTTTCTGATAGGTCTTTGAAAACATAATATCTGAAACTCTCTGAAAGCATGCTGCAAAATGCCTTTGAGAAGAAATATATACAGGTGCCAAATTATGAAGCTCAGACACTGTACAGGGGTAGCATGACCAAATTCAGCCACACACACACTGAAAAAAAATACTAAAACCCTGTAATGTAGTGTTAATCTTTACTCAAGATGTCCCCAACCTCTCTAGTAGTATTTCTTCTCTTTTTTACTTGCATATAAAAATAGAGGGAGGAAAGATATTTTCCTCATTCCCTTCCCCTGTTTTTTTTTTCATTTTCCCCTATCTCATTACCTCAGCAACTTAAAACAAACCAACCTCTAATGTAAGAAACAAAATACAACATAAAATAACTATGTCATTAGGTTTCAATTCAATTTTAAGGATAAGCAGGTCAGATTTTCTTCTGATACTAACAGATACACAGAGATTTCTACCATTTTCTGTGCGTTAAATATGCTTATGCTTTGTCAAACACAGGAGGAAGAATGTAATTACAGATTTGCTCTTGATCATCTTGTATGCTGAAATATTTATAATACACAGATTTTGTGTTGGTTCAAAAAAAATGTCTCTCTCCGATATGATACTTTTCAAAGCTTTCAGTGAAAGAATGAATCTGAAGCAGATTCTGAATTAATTTTAACACGGGCTTTCCATTAAAAAAAGTACAGAAAGCTTTATGAAATATCTGTTAGATGCTCCAGTTGGGGACAATCCTTTACCTTGCAAAGGCCAAATTATTTACTATTCTGTTTAATGTTTCCTTAAAATAAAATAAAAGGTAACACTTTTCACAATTATCAAGAAGGTACTCATCCTTAAAATTCCCTCTAACCCCAAAACATAGAAACAAGAATTCTTAGATAATATTTCAAGATTTAAAATTTCTCACCCAATGTAAAAACATAAGCTCAGGTGTAGACTCAGACTACAGACCCTCAAAGATCAGCGTTATATTTGTCCAGTTAGAAGCCAGTTCTGGAAAAGATGACCAGCACAGGAAGTAAAAGTTAATAAAAGCAAATAATAAAGAAATACTACTAGAGGGGCTGGAGTCATCTTGGGTAAAGATTAACACTAAATTACAGGGATTTAGTCTTGCCTTGCATAAACAATCTGCCCTTCAGATGCCCTCCTAGCCATCCTGTGCCATAACAGTGTTTAGCAAAAAACCAAAAGTATTTCTAACATATGAACTTACTGTGTACTTGCCCACACACATTCTTAGCACCTAAAAAGACCAATGAAAAGGAGCTTCATAGCTCAAGACCAGATGTATGAAGCACATACTCCTTTCTTTTGAACCTCTTCCTCCTACTTTTCCTTTTTCCCCTTTAGATCTTGTTTTGGGAAAGGCAATGAATCATTGATCACAGTTCACATACAGTTCATTAGCCACCTGAAATAATTCCTTTATCGTTGGCCAGCAACCTGCACATTACACCCACAGTGGGCTGGTTGTGGTGACCCTGAGTAGCTGCAGGTCATAACTCAGGGCAGGGAAATTGTGATTAGCAGCAGCGGTGCCAGATGGAAGCTCACTTCTCTTATGTATTATTCTTGTTATGACAACCCTTGAAAATGCTTGTCTTAGACTGCCAAAAGCCTTAAGCATTAATTGTTTTCTATAGAGACTTCTAAGCTGATAGGTAATCTGTTCTAACTTTAGGATAACTTCCTTCAGGTTGTCAAGCAACAACCATTACCACGTTGCTGGAACCAGACAAGGATTTAAGCCAGCGGCCTTGCCCGGAGCCCCTTCCCAGGGCTGCACAGACCCTGGAGCGGCTGACAGCATGGACAACGCCAGGCAAATGGATGATGTTTGTGTTGTGCTTCCTCCTCTCTTTTAAGTCACACTGCAAGTTTGAATAGGAATATCCCACACAGCGAGCAGGGCAAAGATGCTGCAAGGGGGCCAATGGCACCAAAACAAGTGATAGAAGCTACAGGAGAGATCGAGCTGTGAGTGATCAGGCTGGGTAAATTGTGGGGAGGAGAACTGAGCCACAGTGCTAAAGAGAACTGCTGTCGCTACACAGTGGTATGCCCTAAGGTACATCGATATGTATGAATGTGAAGAAGTATCAGCATTGTAAGGCATAATTCTTCCTTAAAAAAAAATCATAATTTAAAAAACATTAATTAATGTTAATCTTCCAGTAGATTTCCTTAAAACCTGTATTTTATGATGGAAAACAAAAATACATAACACTACAATCTCTGTTTTAAAAGTAAACTATAAAACTTTTCCAACTTTTCCTCAAATTTTTGTTCTAGGAGCTCAAAGCTATTATAACTGTTTTGTTCCCTTGCATTTCACTGTACATCACATATTCTATAATATAAAAGATTGCCAATTTTACAAGGACAGTAACCTGCAAATGGCTAAACACATTACCTAAATTTTAAGAAAAGCTAATCTCTATAGGACTCAGCAGTTCCCTATCTCAACTTGTGCAAAATATATCTTCAATCTTCCTGAAACTGCAGAGATGACAACACTGGAAAAAAGTCTACCTCTACCTCCACAGAAAACCCTCTTAGGTACCATCACAAGTTTAATTCTGATATAAGTAAATTTATGTAAAGTAACCAAGTAATTTGGGTATTACCTAGGAGGCATGACATCTAAAAGTCAGTCTCTGTTGAATAAAATTGAAACTCATACTTCGAGGAACAAGTAATTCACTGAAAGTTACTTGAAACAAATTTTTGTGTGTGTTGTATGCTTTTCTCAGGGTCTTTAAAATTGTTTCTATTTTTAAAATATCTCTCTTTTAAGTGACACCATCATTTGTATATTTAACAACTACACCTGAAGACACCTCTTGAGCTCTGATCTATTTGTATGTAGTATATGCCACTGAACTAAATTAGCTATATATGAACAAATCTCAAGGGTTTATTATTTTGTTGTTCTTTCACAATCCTTTTTCATTCACAGTTGTGCACAGTGGTAATGTATAAAATAAATTGGGATTTTGGGGTGTCTTGAGGCAGGGATTGCTTCATTCTCTTGAGAGAGATGTGGTTTTGCCACTGAACAAAGAGGCTAGCTGATCTTAGGAATGTTACCAGATCATCTCAGCAGTACAGTAGGGTAATATCAGTTAAAGTAATATTTAGTTCTTTCTTGTATGTATTACAGTTGGAAGTCCTTTTATCATATTAGAATAATATATTAAATTTATACATTACCAGATGTTGAGACAATTAGTCTTTAATGATTACAACAGCAATTACTGTTTCTGAAACCACTCTTTCAGGCTAACATTCTGCTTCTTGGCTATCCACAGAAAACTGTTCTAGGATTCAATTCAAAATTAATTAAACTTGAAAATTTGTTGAGGTCAATGTTAATTTGAAGATCTGACAGTGCCAATTTTTTTTAACATGTAAGGATTTTTTTTTTTCCCTAAATACCAGTGCTGGAGAAAAGGTAATGATCTAATTATGAGAGGCTATGGCTTTCAATCTAGCAATAAATTATCTTCGTAAGAAACCTAGATATACAGTAAATTAAGTACCAAAAGATGACAGTGAGGTTATCTTCACTTTCAGTATTATATTAACCGACATGAGTGCACATTTCTTTGATGAACACATCCTAACAGTTAACTGGTATGAAGATATTAACAATGTCAATACTGAAGTTTATGTAACAGCCTGTAATCAGAGAAAAAAAACTCCCTGAAAATACAGCAACAGTAACAATTTCCATCATTGTGTATTTTTTTTAATTTGGATTTATCCACTGAAACTAAAAATATATGTGAAGAGAAAGAAAACATAAAGGGAAGTTAGAAAACTTGAAATTGATTGATTGTCACAAATGAGTGACAAAAAGGAACAAGTCTGCCATGGACGTGGACTTTGCTATTTCCTACCTTCACTGTTGCCCAGAAAGACAGAAGTTTCTCAGAACATTGCATTTCTGAACTTCATGCTCATAAGAACTATGGAGTATCTTTGAATTTGTTGCACAATGAAGTCTTGAAACTAAGACTTTTAGAAATTTCAGCATCATCAGTCTGATAGAAAACACTGCTTGACTAAAACAGTTCAGGTAACTTTTCCATTAGCTCAAAATAGGACTTTTGAAAGAGCTTTGCTTCAGAAAAGATCATGTTTGAGGAAGGCTCAAACACTCACAGACTTATTTTCTTCTTGGAGTGATACAGGGCAGATAGACAAGGAAGAAAAGTGCTCTGGAAAAAAGTAAATTATGCTTTTCAGGGGAAACAGGAGATTGTATTAGTGGGCACAGAAAACCTGAACAAGACAGCTACTGTCTCCTGATGGAAGCAGAGAGCTGGGGCAGAAGAAGGAAGATATTTTATTGGGAAGCAGCACTGCCAAAAATCTCATCAGCCCAGATAGCCCCTTGGTTCCTGTGGTGTGGTGAAACACAGAAGCACCCAGTAACAGCTTAAGAAATTCAAGCTGTTTTCCTTTCTTCCTTAGTTGAAAGGTGTATAACTGGAAAGCCATGTGAATTAAAGCATAGATACATTGATGATCACATGATAATCAATGCCCTATATGTTTTTCAAAGGGCTGCAGCATCTCTCCTATGAGGAAAGAATGAATTGGGATTGGTCAGCCTGGAGAAGAGAAAACTGACCTAATTTTGGCCCTCCAATACCTGAAGGGAGCCTAAGAGAAACACGTGAGACTTTTTACCAGGGTGTGTAGTGACAGGATGAAAAGGAATGACTTTAAACTGAAGGAAAGTAGGTTTAGATTAGCTATTAGGAAGAATTTTTTTTCCTTTGAGGGTGGCAAGGCACTGAAAGGTTGCTCAGAGAAGCTGTGGATGTCCCATCCCTAGAAGTGTTTAAGGTCAGGTTGGATGGGGCTCTAAGCAAACTGGTCTAATGGAAGGTCTGGCAGGGGTGTTGAACTAGACAATCTTTTAAGTCCCTTCCAACTCCAAGCCATTCTGTGAAGCTGAACTAAGAATCTGCCCTGAGGCAGAACTCCTATTTCCAAGTCATTCCTCAAAGCCTAAGAAATAGCCATTGGTCTCCACTCCCTACAATATCCTATTCCTACTTCACATGACATTGACAGGAACCAATAGTGATTACCTTATCAGAAAAAAAAAAAAAAAAGTGCATACTAATGGTGCAAAAATTGCCAATACTGGCTGAACCTTAGCCTTTGAAAAGACAAAAAACCAAAACAAAAAGATGGACTGCAAGCAAATTGCATGTGCTGGGGGAAAATAACAGAATATTGGAATATTGTTTCCTAAGTATCAAGAACTTCCACTAGACCTTGCAGCTTTGTAAGTTTTGAGGTCTTAATTGCAGAAGGTGACTTAATTCAGATCCCGGCTGCCAAGCCGTGCTTTGGTCCCAGGGTTGCATTATCAGACATACAGCAAGATTTTGGCATCAGGCAGTGTCTCATTCCTTCTCTTCTACGACAACCATGAAGATTGAATGTGGGGTAGAAAAAATACTGTAGGCATAAAAGCAGATCCAGCTCTGATCCAGATCCAGCTCTGTATGGATCATGCTAATTTTACAGGTGGCTGAAAAATACTTCTTATTCACCTTTCACCACTTACCATGGAAATGTCTGAGGGTAAGTTTATTTTTCACAGAATTTCTGGAGTGAATAGAACAAACATAAAGAGTATCATGCAGACCTAGTAACAAAACCCCTACAAGATTCCCCAGGGGAACAACCCCCAAGGGGAGCAACCACACAATGTACTAAGCGTAAAGCAGTACCTGCCCCAGCAGTAAGAAATAAAAGAAAGTGCTTTTCTCTTGAACAGCAAAAGCTATGAATCCTTCCTGGTTACTGTTTGAGGACTTATATTACAGAATAAACAGAAAAGTACATATCACTGTGGACAATACGAGCACTAATTACTTGCTACCAAGGCTGGACTTTGCAAAAAAAAATCCCAAACCAAACTAACACCACCACCACCACACCTGGTTATAAACCAAGACCTAAGGAGCTGCTGGCACTCACTTGAATTTGAGGAGTGAATCCAAGTCCAAACTGCATAAAAACATGTGAACAATTGTGCATATCTTCTGCAACACAGTTTATCTTCGATCTTCTGCTTTATTTGTGTGACTTCCAAGCACCAAGTGAATGTATGATGAACAATACAATACTTACATTTTTATCTTGGAGCTACATACAAAATATCTGGTTGCTTGAAAGGCAAGAGGCAATATATTACCTTTGAGGTACATCTGGATGAAATGGAGAGTTTCATTACGAATTCTGTAGATTTTTAATGGAAAAAACCCAACTAAAATGATCAAAAAGTTAACATAGTATTTATGCATACCTTTCAAAAGTAATTTCCTAGTTATATCCTGGAAATTTGTTTTTTGTTTTGTAAACTAAAAACTAAAATAATTGGTATACAGAAATATTTTGAAAGTCAACTAGCAAGTGTTAAAAAATACAGAATAGTTAAAATAGTAACCATTAAAATGTAAATGTTAGTCAGATACCCAAATTTTACTGTGTGTCTCAAGATTTTCTGTTCTGTTCTGTTTCAGAATGTCATTAATGTATAGAAGACTCCATAAACCTTTTTGTGAATGAAATTTTTATTTACACACTGTATCCAGAAGCAGATACATAAATCCTTATACAATTATTTTTCAAAAATGTGCAAGAAATTACTATAATTTTGTTTACAAACCAAAACACATTAAAATCAATGGACTTTGGATAATTCACGCTGTGGCGTGCTTAGTACAAATAGTGCACACCAGGTCTGAAACAGAGAAAAGTGTAAACCACAGCAATCTGGATTGCAAGTATTAACTTCATGGCACTCCATCATCACTATAAAAATTCTTTAACCCAACAGGTATTCATAAAAAATTCGTTTAGAATTTGTCATTATCTGTGTAGAATTTAGATCACTTTCCAGATACAACAATGCTATATTTTTCACATTATGAACTACCATCTAGGCCATTTTTTATTTATAAAGAATGACTCTAATTTTTCTTCTTTGCAGTCATAGAAAGATTTAAAGACATTAAATTGGCAATCATTAATTCATCTACAGCTTAGCTCAGAATTTGAAAGTTTAGTAACAGAGAAATACTTCTCATCATAGCCCATATATTGCTGGTATGCTGTTTTAAATTTGTAATTCCAATATTCACATAGATGAAATGCATCAAAACAAAAACTGCACAGATTTTACTTAGCCCAGTAGTCAATATTCACAGAAAGAAACTGGCTTTAGCAAAAAGCAAAGTCAGCTCATCTGAGAACAAAAAGTTTAATTAATAATTGCATTTCTGATCCTTCTGACAGAATTACATTTTGATAAAAGATGGCATTCACTATGTCAACAGCAGGGTAAGTGCTATATCCTTCAAACAGATCAAAGAATACGTATCACTTTCAGTTGTTTCTAACACTGGCCTACAAAACAAAACAAAACATAAAAAAAACCCTAGGAAATTGTGCAAATTTATTATTTCCAAATACAAGGTGTTGTTTTACTCTTCAAATTGGTAAAGCAAAGTTATCAGTAATGTCAATCATTTCAGACACTGAAAGGAGCTATATTTTAAAGTTTCATTTTCAAAACTATTTTTCCTCAATTGCATAAAAACCCTTAAACTGTTGTGCTGAATAAATAGCCATATTTCTACTCTATAAGGGTCATAGTCTGTTAGCTTCTGTTCCTAGTGTATTTACTTCCAAAGGTCCCCAAAATATCCTCCAACATCCTTCTTTTATTTGTCAAGGACACTTTGTTCCTCTAATTTCCACAAAGCAGAAGTCAACACAAATTTTGTGGTTATTCTGAGTGCTTCTAAATTGACTCATAACTAAATGCTAATGTGTTTATTTTATATTAATCTTTATAATAAGAAATTTTAAGTATCTTTAATATTTTCAAAGTATTTTTTCTAAGTTCATTCTCCTGGCTGGCCAGACACCTCAGTATGAAAAAGTAGTGTGAGGTTCTGATTAAAGAAACTTGTAAAAATAAGTATCTGTGTCCACTTACTACTGATTTAAAGTATTTGGAGTTTAGTAGAAATATCACAACCAGTTTTTATTTGGAAGCGAAGAGCTCTATGGTTCTTACATCCTAGACCTCAACCACTTTTAAGTGTTCCTTTTGTGGTAGCTTTATGGCAGGGGAAATGACAAAGTTAACTTGACCTGATTAAGTTCACAGATGAACAACATAGCAAGGAAGGCAATTCAAAAACTGGATAGCTGCTTTAAAAAAGTTTTTTTTTTTATTTTAAAAAAACATCATTTATGAGTGAACAACTGAAATTTATAAAGGTATGGGCAAGAATTTTAGCATGTGTGTTCTTGCACGTTTTTCAATTCCACAATGAGACCAGGATATTATAGCTTCAAATATTTAGGTTTCAATGCAATGACTTCTAAATTAATGCATGTGGCATAGTATAAACATATGTTTAATGTATTCAATAGTGGTATTAAATGGCAATGAAAATATTTTATATACTATAATCTTTCAAAGATTCTGTAAAATGCATAGGCCCTCTAGTATGGGGAAAGAATTTTTAAAGTGAAGAAAATGCCAGAGGTTTTCTTCCAAAAGTATGCATCTGAAATCCATAAAAATGATTTTCTTTTTCCTCTCCACAGACAGAATCAGAACACTGTACCATACAATAGGTTATTGTGCCTTTTTGAATAAAGTTAGTGATCCTGATTCAGGGGAGGGGGAATGGGACATGACTGGGTAGGGGGAGAAGTCAGTAGAGAAAAAAAAAGAAAACAGAATCCTCCCTTTCATACATATATCTCCATGGCAGAGCCAACAAATCACATGTATAGACTGCTCTAGATTATTTTCTTTTTTAAGTTTAAAACTTTATCAGACTAAAGAGGAAATCCTTATTCTCCCTCCCTTAAAAGCAAAGGCAGTCTTTATCTACCTTTGAGTATCTTTTTTTATTTTTTTAGTTAAACATTATGGTCAAAAAATAAATTAAAAAAATATAAATTTTGTCTATCAATTCAGGCAACCCAAGATGTAGTGCTACTGCACCACCTTGCAGCAATACTGTATTCACTTCTAAAGACTCGTTTTAGGGGACAGAAATGCGAGATTATGTAAGGAGAAGAAAATGACCCAAACAAGAAAGATGTATCAAAGATGGACTTTTTTCCTAAGGTGATCTTTACTCATTAGCCACTACTACCAGAGATGGGGAATATGACATTTTGAAACACAAAACAGGGGGGCAGACGCATGCAAAGCAAGGCCTCTCAGCAAGACAGAGGCAGGCCTCCCTCCCAAGACAGCTATAACCCCTTTAGCAAGTAACTCATAAAAGTCATAAAAGTGATAAAAACATGGGAGAAAACCAAACTAAAATAAAACAGGAAAATGCCATGGATTAACCTTGCATGATGAAATTATTACAGTGTAGAACCTGTACTCCCCACTGAAAGTCTTTTTTTCCCTACAGAAGGTTAGGATAACCGTAAGCTTTCCAAATGCCAGAATCTTTGACAGATATCATAAACACTTACTTAATTGATTCAGTATTTCATATGTCAAAACATATTTCATGACAACAAACTGAAACATATTCTGTGGTCACTGTATATCTAAACATCTCTTCCCAATAATTTGAAAGGCTAGGAGAATAGCATTTTAGAGATGCATTTAAACATCTTCCATATAAAATGTTATCAGTCCTGTTCCTTCCTCCTCAAAGGATATAGAAAAAGAGGGGAAATGATCCAAAATACATTAGTGTATTACTGTACTTTCTGAAGTGAAAGAAAAAGGTAGAAAAATGGAAATGATAAAATTTCAAGTAGCTTGAACATAAATATGGTAGAAATCATCCTATTAGAAGTTCTATCCCATCCCCAAAATGGCTTATAAATTTACGTTCCCATGATAAAAATTCCTAGAGTCTTCCCACAAATCCAGGAAACTTCCTTCCCTTACTCTGCAAGAGTAGGCAGGAGGGAAAAGGAAAGAAAGAGGGGACCTGGTAGATGTTAATTTATTAACTGATGGCATGATTATAAAAGGTAATATTTTACAAGACCCCAATACCACAATTTTCTTTTAGGTACTATACATTGACTTTCATAGATTGCTTTTTAAAGGCCATTTTTAGAGGACAAAACATTGAGACGAGAAGAAGGCTGAACCAACCTTCTCAAACACAAGAGTGTACAGACAGTACAAGGCTTAGGAGGAAGGCTTTTTTTTTCCCAAAGATATGCCACATAACCATGTTCTTATCACACAGTTCTGTCTATACATTGGGGCATATCTCTACAGAAATGTCTAATTACGACACTAGGAAACAGTTTTTAACTTATATGTAAAATCAGTAATTTAGAATAGCAGTATGTTATTTATCCATGATCATTTTTTTCCAGAGGTTGTTTTAAAGGAAAAAAAAATCCATTCAACAAGTTTCATTTAACTTTTACTTATCGTTGAATACACATGAAATGTGCTTTCAATGCATAAAAATCACAGTGGATAGCAGCAAAGGACTTGGGGGAAATTAAGGAGAATTTGATCATTCACATTGTGATTAATCTGCACACTGATGAAAGATAGCTATTTCACACTTCTAAAAATAAACTTGAGATCATTCTTTCCAACAAAACAAAACAAGAAAAAAAAGCCTCCCAAAATACACAAAACCCCCCAAAACAAACATAAATCCAAATGCATTACTTTTCTTTTACAGACAAAAGTGAAGTATTTTTATGGCAGCAAAAGATTTTGATAATAATGAAAGTCTGTAAACTGTAATTCAATCTCTTTTTGTTGTTGTTGTTCCCAAAGTGCAAGATGCAAGATTCCCGTAAGCTTTCAGTAGTGCTTTTCCTGTAAATAATCCTTCATTTTGTTTGGCAAAGGCAGTTTTTGAATCAGGTCTATTCTGGTGTACTGACGTATTACAAAACGACACAGGTACTGTAAAGAGCGCACCTGCATAAACCGGGACACTGGATTTGTCAGTCTCACTGGGTAAGTTGCAGATCCTGGCAGCCGGGATCTCGAATAGCAGAAAGCTCCATTTTCAGAGTCCCTGATTGAATGTTCAATTAAATCAACTATAGATGTATGTCCCTCCACATCTGGCTGTTCATAAAAACTAAACCTACCATTTGAGTGTTCAATTCTAGTGTGAAGAGTTTTTCCATGGGAACGAAAACTCAAACTTAAAAGATAACGATCATCAGAACTATCTCGAACGAGAAACGAGCCATCAGGCACATTAGCTAATTTTCCCTCTGCCTCCCAGCGTGTAATGGGGCCCCAGTACCATCCTTGTTTTGCAAGTTTTTTCAGTTCTTCTGTGAGGCTTGTCACAACCATAGGACCGCTATTCTGTACAGAGTCATAAACTCTTCCAACTCCTGGGGCAGTATTAGGATCAAAATTCAAATGGCAGCGCATACTTTCAGCCACATGGGCATCTGTGCCATTTAATCCATTGAAGTTCCTTTGGATTTGATTATTCTGCATTGGAGGTAGCAAAGGTGAGAGTGGAGGGACATCGCTATGATTAACTCTTGGGCTTTGCAACATGACTCCTGTGGTACCAATCAACAAACCATTCACCGTCTGGTCCACAAAGATATCCGGTGCAACGACTACGTCCTGATCCACTTGGCTCTCATCTTCGTGGAAAGCATTTCCCCCCACTTGAGAAGAAACAGTCGAAACTTCCATGGGTGAGGAACTATCCAGACAGTAACTACGTGATCCTTCCAAAGGATACATTCCCTCATCTAAAGGCACAGTATACTGAATGTAGTCCTGAGGCATTAATCCAATAACTACAGGCACATGTTCATCAATATGAAGATGCAAGTCCCCGTTCTGAGATTCCGCATTTTTTAATGCATTGGTTTGTTCCTGGAACACATTTTCTGACTGCAAGTCATGGAAGTCCTTTCGAACACCATTCAGTGCTGGGCTTGGATTAGAGGAATGGACCAAGGCCTTGACTTTCACTTCCATTTTGATGCAAGTCTCTTCTGAATTTGTAGATCGAAGTGGCCACGGAGTTGGGCTGTAATGGTGATTACGGAGGGAAGTGGATCTCAGAGGTCTTTGAGCTCGCACATCTTTGAAGGTTATTGGAGCAGATGAGGAAGAAAATGTGTCATCATCTGCAGAGCTTACAGATGGTGTGCTGCCTTTGCCTTTCTGTTTTTGTTTTGCTGAAAGCCTCCTTTTTAACGTACCCATTAAACTTTCACTTTTTGATCTATTTTTGCCTCCTTTTTCATCTTCACTATTGACTTCACAGCTAGCCAAATCTTTACCATAGCAGCTGCCAAACAAGGAGTCATCTTTTCCAAATTCACTTAATGAAGGCTGCTGAACCACTACAAAGTCACTTTCATCTTTACTTTTATTTAAGTTAAAGGACTTGCGAATTGTTTTGAGACTAATTTTCTTCATTATGACAAGTTACCAAATCTGGCTGATCAGCAGTGCTTGTGGTGATATAGCCCTAACACACGAAGAGCAGTTTCTGCTTCATTTATGTGTTCTATCCAGCCTCATTTAACTTCAAGAGCCATTTCCTGGAAAGAAATAAAAAACAATTACATTCACAAAAGAAATATTTCAAAAATTATCTATAAGGGTTTCCCCATCTCCAAACAAAATGGAAATTTCAGTACTTTAACAATGAGTATCACATAAAAGTAAAAATAGGGAGCTGACTTCAAAACAATCAGGCTCAAAAAATGAAACTCCTGCATCGGCCTTGGATATTTCCACAACTTCATTCTGCTTTCAGCATGGTAATTTTTGAAACATCCACACACCTTATACTACACTCACAGGCATATATATTTAATGCATTTATATATAATTTTCAAACACATAAATACTCCTCTCTTTCCAAAGGCTCCTAAAAGCCCCACACAAGTAACTACAGAAGATAAAATTACAGAAAATATTCTAATCAACAGAATTCCTACATGCAGGTTAAACTGTGATTGGTCCTAAAAATATGGTCTTATAAGGTTATACTTTCTCTACACAAGAAAGTTGAATAATATTTAGAAGGCTACATATTTATAGGAAAAGAAAGTGTAGTGAAAATATAGATTTTCCTTAACAGCGAAGTAACGTACATTTACAGCATGTCCTCTCCTGAACTTCTGTGAAAGAAAGGATTTCCAATCTATTTTAGCCACAGAAAACCAAGTCACAGGCTCTTACTGCCTAAAATTATTAGAACTTTTCTTTCTCCAGTATTTCTGCCAAGACCTAGTGGACACAGCTGCTCAAGTTCCAGACAACTGCTCCCACCTGGCATCCTGCAGAATCAGGTACTCACAAATTTGATTTTTTGGATTGGTTTTTTTCTTGATTGAGGTTTGACTGTGTTTTGCAGGGAGCTTTGGACGGGCATGGTTTGTTTCATTTTAATTTTAGCTAGACCTTCCAAAGAATACAGCTCTGCAAAGAGAAGGACAACGCATGGGAAAGAGAAGAGTACCTACTCGCACAGAAGTAGGTACTACAATTAGTAATAAATGTTATTCCACGTACCTCCGAATACGTGTGATGTTAGCAGCACAACCTGTAGCAGCAAGCCTGGCTCCAGGCTAAGCATGGCAAGCTGAAGGAGTCTAAGAATCTTTCAAGTAATCTTCCAACCTTGGTGGACTGAGGGGAAAGTAAAATAACCCTTATATACGCACTTCCCACTTCTCTCCCAGAGTATCACAATATAAGCAAACCAAGAAAAACAGTGCAATGGACTGAAATAAGTTTTATCAACTAAACAATACCGTTTTCTTAAATAAGCATTCAAAAACTGCATAAAAGCATGGAAGGACAATGATTACTATAACCAAAAAGCAGTCCACTGCCTCTTGCTGTTGCCCAGCCTAACTTCTGTGGTCCTCAAGTACACAAAAGCTAAGGATCATATCCAAAGCAAACTAAAAGGCAATGTGAAATATCTACGGATTCTTAACTTCAAAACACGTTGAAAAATTTTAATTAAAACCCTGCTGCTGGAGGGGTGGACACTGCTCCATACAAAGCAGAAGTAGTAAAGATTGACTTACTTGGATTGCACCTTAGTCCTATCTGCATCAACCTATTTCAAAGACTGGTTCTGTGTCCTTGCCATAACCTCTGACATTTCCCAAGTCCATCTTTAGAGCACTTTCAGATCTTTCCAGTTCATTTTCTTAATTACCAAACTAAATAACACTTTCCTTTCTTTCATGGAGATAAACTAAAAGGTTTCTCCAGTCTCTAAACTGATTCACTTTCTACCAGCAAAGAACAAACATGACCAAAACACTTCCTAGACAAAAGCCTAAGAATCAATTATTTGCTATAAATTAATATTAAGACTTTAAAAACCAGAACTAGTATTTGATATGTTCACTAGTTATTTTCCACTTTTAACATGATACCTGTTGTATCAGGAGTCATGAAATCCTAAAACACCATCCTTCAGTTACACAATGTGAACACAATCCTGAGTATGAATTTTCAAAGGTAAAAACACTATGTTTACTTTCCTACAAGTGCAGATAAAGGGAGACTTACATATCATTTAAAAGGAGACTCAAAATGTCATTGACTTTCTAATTCTAAACCATTTGGATTTTACCACCTTTCCAATTTGCAGAACTTTTTGTCATATGTAACTAAATTAGCCTACAAAATAAGTGAAAATTACAACTTCAGGATTGCATGCTTCTCCTAAACAAAGTCAGAGCATTGATTCATTTGATAAAATAACTCTGCTTTTATGCATGGAGTACCAGAAGCCTGGGAACTATCACATTAGCTCCACCTGCGAAATCCACAGTGTTCTCCAACTGCTTCTGACATCCACAAGTTGATATTATTTCCACTTTTCCAGAAATGCTGTTCCCCCGTCCTTATGGAAGGTACTGTCTGCAGTACTCTCATCACTCTTATGACCAGTACCAGGACTCAAGGAAACAGCATGAAGCTGAATCACGGGATATTTAGGTTGGATACCAGGAAAAGGTTTTTCACATTGAGGGTGGTTGGGTACTGGAACAGGATCTCCAAAGAAGTGGTCAGAGCACAAAGCCTGACAGAGTTCAAGAAGTGTCTGGACAATGTTCTTAAGCACATGATGTGATTCTTCAGGTGTCCTGCACAGAGCCAGGAGCTGGACTCAATTACCTTGATGGGTCCCTTCCAACTCAGTATATTCTGGATCCTATAAAATGGTTAGTTTATTAGTTGTATTCTCACAAAAATTCACATTAAGATATAAGAAAGGTTTGATAATCAACTGTAAAGCACATAAACGACATGCATCTATCCAGAAGCCCAGTTCATTAATGCATGAGAAGACAATAAAAACCTAGCGACAGTCCAGGTCGAAGCTCTTGGAAGTAAACCAAACACACATCATGAGAGCAAGTCTCTGAACTAGTCATCCATATGAGACCCACCCTATAATACCTCCTATACATATTTTATCCAGGACAGGAGAAAACAAATACACCCTGAATTCAAATACCCAAATTGATCCCAATACTCCTCTTTCTTTGCACATACTGAAAGAGTACCAGCTAATTCTGCATTGCATATCAATATGTTTAGAAATGCTGTATAAACAGCTCTCAATATACGATAGACTCGTATGCTTGCAAGTATAGAATTTGTTGCAGTCTTCATCTAATAGAGCTGGAGCAGAAGAGGCTGGGCATACACCCATTCCTGGAGTACATTAAAATGAATTATGCAACTTCTTCACAACCCTCAGCACAGCAACAGCTTCGCTAGTATTTTGCCCAAATTACGGCGTGACTTAAGTCTCCCACCAATGTGCTCTTCCAGTGCCATCTGCTGTACAATGAATTAGACAGCCTAACAAGAGACAACTCTAGAAATTCTTCTGGCAGCTATTTGCAACTATAAACAGATTTGAACTCTACCAATGTATTCCCAAAGTCTGGTGACTATGTGTGCAGAAACACAGTCAGTCTGGAACATACAGACTGAAAATGATATTAATCAAAACCAGAAAGAGAATGACATCTTAATGTACAGAATAATGTGGATGAATGAAATCCAAACCTACGAACTTTCATCACAAATTCTGCATCTCAGAATCTTTAATATTATGCAAGTTAACAAAATACAGGCCAGGTCTCTGGACGAAAACGAACAGACTACTACCCAGCAAAAACCATATCCCCTTTAGCACATAAAAATATGTGCAATGAAATGCAAAAAATATGTGTAATGAAAACTGAATTTGCACACCTCACTTGGAGGAAGAGTAACATTTATCAATCACATACAAATGTGAAATTACTAGTGAAGATAATTAGAGCTAAAAGTTCACTTTACAGGCTGCTTCTTGAAAACCTGAAAAGCAGGCCATGCAATGGTAATTATTATTACCATTATTAATTAATATGGTGGCCAGCACTGATGTATTAAAAATTATGGAAGTTTTAAATATATACCAGTTTCTGCAAAGCCAGTTTGAATATTCCAGCATTTCAGAGTAGCTTCTGTTGTAAAATGTGCTTGCCACAAGTTTCAGTTTGATGGTACAAAATGGTTTCAGTAGATTGGAATCACATAGCTATCTCGAAGCAGTGTTTGCAAAAGTACACCAACAAAAAAGTTTGATTACACTGTCTTTATTAATGTCTGATCTTTTTCACACTTTTATGCTCGGCATACTCATTTACCAAGACAATTACTATAAACAATGCTGCTGAAATGCACTACAATAGAAATAAACCAGGAATAACTTTAAGGAGTTAGGACAGAAAACACCATACTGGAAACATACAGCAAAATACAACTCATGTTTGAAGAAAGAATTGTCCTTAAAAGGTTTAATAAAAAAATAATCACAAAAATTACTTTAAATTATTAGTCAACGCGACTTCAAATAACTTTTCTAAAATAAATGTTAATCTGCTTATTTATTTCCATAAAGTGAAACAGTTGAGCATCAAACTCGATTTTTTTTTTAACCCACATCATCTTGCATCATTCCTGAAAAGTCTTTCACTTAGAAATATATAATCTTCATTCTTACACTGGATCATCATAAGACTTACATAATTTACAATTTCAATTTATCATATTTTAACGAAATTATTTCTATTTGGAAAATAACAAAAAATACCTCAAAAGTGAAAAGTTTCTGCATTCCCGGGCATGACAAGCATTAGGTTCTCATTACTGTCATATAATGAACCCTATTCTAATCTGCAGAAGTAGAAGGTGCCATTTCCCTGCTTTCCCCAAATTCTCACTGAAATATATTCACGCATTCTTTGTAAGACGATGTCAAAAACAGCATCTTAAGGTAATGCAGATTTCAAGACCTGCATTTTGGAAATTCCTAAGTGTCTACATTTTCTCCAAAGTTACTAAATCTATTCATATAAATTATTAAGAAGTTGCTCTCCATACCCATTCCCATCAACTTTACTTCAATACTGAAGTCAGTATCACTGGAAGTTTTTCTTCAAACCAGTATATAAAATACTGACTCGAGGTATTTCCTGCTATGTACTTAGGGTTCCAGGCTATATGAGCAAAAAACTACACACAAAATACTCATTAAGTAAAGAGAGATTCAGTATCTACTTCAAACACCATCAGTTTCTAAAAGAACATACACACTCTACAAGGCAACTTTTGGCTCTTTCTCTATACATGCCACAAGCACACTGAAGATGATGAGGTTTTTCCCTTCACTGATCTTCAAGTAAATTCCTACATTACACTCCTTTTCAGTAAGAAGAGCCTTTAAATGAAGTAATCTAAATTCCATTGCATACTCTTATACCTTGAAAAGAACAAAAAAAAGGTAAATTGTTTTAGTAGTGGCTTCCTTGCTAATGGATGAACACTCCCCTAATATGATCACAAATTTTATAAAAGCCCTTCTGACTTGCATACCTGCTTTTCTAGTGAGCTCAAGACTCAGATGTACAACTTCACATAAAATTGGAACAAGGAAAAAACAGATGAAAAGCTCATCTGACAGTACAGTACACTTATAACACATTAAGAGTACTTAAAGCCTCCTGTTTTTAAGCTAACTAATCAAAAATCTGAACCATGAGTTATTCACCAGAAAATTTAGATTTCTCCATGATTGGAGCAGCTGAGGAAAGTATGGTCAAACTCTCTACAGGGCAATACAATTGAACAGGTTTTATACAGATTATAATTTAAAACAAACCAACCAACCAACAGTAAGTCATGTCATTTAGTCGTATCATCTCTCCTATTTTTTTTTCCTCTTTTTACAAAACTTAAAACAGTCCATGGGCACTACTGTTCCAACACAGGATAGAGTAACCCTAGTCACTACCAACCTTTAGCAGAGAATAACCAAGGTACACCTTTGGTAATAAGTAGAAAAGTGAGGTAAATTAATAATTTACTTTTTTAATTAAAAAGTTGACACAGCGGAATTTTTCTTTAGCACTTCTGATTATTGGAATTAAAAGTATGCAAAACCAGGAACACAGCCACTGGAAAGGTCCAAATACCTTGACTGCTTTTCCCTGGCCTTCTGTTGAAAAAGAATGCCCTTTAACATTTAGCTTCTTTTTTTTTTTTTTTTTTGTTTTTTTTTGTTTTCTTTCTTTGAACACTGTTTAATCCATGAATGCTTGCAGTAAGTCCTATTCTTTCCCATATTTGGTTGCAGAATGGAATATTTCTATCTGATTGGTGATTTTCCTCTAGGGAGTAACTTAAGGGTGTTAAATGGCATCTCTATTATGGTTCGTATGTGTAGTTACAGACTTGTAACTATAATAATTTCATCACTACAATAGCCAAACCCAGTTACTAATATTAACAGTCCTCAGCCAAGGTTACATCTGTTACCCAAGGATGGCCGGCTGGGATCCTTATCTGCTCCTGAGCTACCATGGGCACACTAATGTGAGGGTGTTAAACTGAAGTTGGCACCAGTTGGTATTGGCTCAAGAACACACACAACAACATGATACCAGAGCTGCTGTTGGAGGAGGAAACTCCAGGGAAGCTGGGTGGATGACAGCCAGTAACCACTTGAGCCATTCCTGCTAGATCTCTCACAAACTGAGAATCAACACCCAAACAGGGAAACAAGCAGACAGTATTTTTCATACATTTACTAAAAGACCAACACAAGTACCACCTTTTATCATTTTCTTTTAAGCAAATGTATGATTATAAAGCATACTGCTAACAAATTGTTTCAAGCATGTGGAAAATTTACTAGAAAAATGAAACCACAATTTGGCTGTAAGACCCTGATCAACAGCAAGGGAAAAAGGAGCAAACAAAAATAACCCAGCAGTTCTATGTATGCCAAGGCATTGAAAAAGAGAAAAGAACATTTTTGATGAATCAAATGGGAGAAGTCACTAAAGAAACCTGAAATGTTCATGTGTTTCAATGCAGGAAATCCCATCCATTGGCTGCAAATAAACCTTTGCTTTTAGTTTTCATATAGCTATGCAGAAGCAGATGAAAAGTGAGAATAATGCTCCGTCAGGCTCTGTTTTCATTTCTTACTATTTTACAAGAATGCAACAGCCAGCCTTGCAGCAGACTGTCAGCAAAAATTAAGTAGGTTCATAAGCAAAGGTTAGACTTCCTGGGAGAAAATGCATGAGAATTCTTTTCCAACTTAGGGTCCATCCCCCACTCCATCCTGACAGAAGATTACACCAAGATGTTTCCCCTCCATTGTAAGGTATGGGGTAGCCTCAGCTTGATAATGAGGATTTATGCTTATCCAAGATATTTATGCAATCCTCTTAAACCATATCACAGTTATGTTAGGAGTCTGAAAAGCTGTAAAACTATAATGCTCTACAAACCAGCATTTAATTTTACAATACAGACCAACATCACATTCTGTAAAAGGAATCAATTTTGAAACATTTTTGCTCTACAATGGCAAGGAACAGATTCGGTACCTACATATTTGAGAATAACATAAGTGAAATTAATATCATGAAAATGAAAGGAAGACTAGAAAAAACACAGTAAAAACAAAATAAAACTGCACTTCTGCACTTATTTTCATTAGGAAGTATGCATAAATGTCTAAATGCTGGAATGTGTGTTGAAAAAAATATAATATATGTAATTGTATGGATGCAGGTACTAAAACTCAATGCAGTTTGGTTTCTGAATCCTCATTTATGCATTTCCAAACATAATTTTAGAAATGCTATCCATCCTTTCAAAGCATATGCCAGAAAGAGAGAAATAATAAAGCAAACCATTCTCTCAAAGTGTTTTTTTGTGGTAAGCAACAATCTGACCACTCTTCATGTTAGTGACAAAATAATATAATTGTGAGAAACACTTTTCCAGCCCTTCCCAAAAAAGGAACGAAAACACTCAGCAGACATGCAACAGCTAAATAGTACCACTTCATGTTGACTTATATTGATTTTGGTTTCACTTTCAAAGTTCACGCTGGTGTTTCTACAGCAAGCACAGAAACACTGTACAGCTTCCAAAACACGAACCAAGACAGCTGAAAAGGGCCTGCTGCAAAAAAATAAAAATAAAAAAAAAAAAAAAATTGACAAGGAGACATTAAACAGGTACCATGAATGATCTTTTCCTACTGTGCTATCAGAACATTCAACTGCTCAGGCCAAAAATCAGTCACCAGTGAACCTCACAGTACGTGGGGCACATACCAAATGGGCAATACAAAACTGAGAAATACACCACTCAGTTAACATTTAATGTTACATTACATGTTTGTTTCCTGCTTCCAGGGGAAAAAATCACTAGGGAAAAAAAAAAGGGAAGACATTGTGAGAAGAAAGAGGAAAATAGAGGAAAATAGAAAGAGAAACTTCATACCACATGGTACCATTACAGAGATGATCATTCTGGGAGATACTGAATAACACCTGGAGGACAACTCAGTCATCGGTCACAGCCAGAACGATGTGTCATGAGAGCTAAATCCTGCTTGTCAAACCTGATTTCCCTTTATGACAAGGTAACCCACCTAGGTGATCAAAGGAAGCAAAACTGAAGTTATATTTTTGGATTTAAGTACTTTTTCGTACTGTCTGTCACAGGATCCATCTGGACAAAATGTCCAGCACACAGATGGATAAACACAGCATGGGATTGGTGAGCAACTGGCTCACAGGTCAGGCACAAAGGGATGTAGTGAATAGGGTGACATCAAACTGGCGACCTCTCACTAGTGGGGCTCTGCAGGGCTCCATCCTCAGCCCTGTGCTTCTTTCAACATCTTTATAAATGACTTGGACACAGAACTGGAAGAGATACTCACCAAGTCTGCAGATGACACAAGACTGGGAGGAGCAGAGAGGTCCTGCAGAGAGACCTTGACAAGTTAGAGGGCTGGGCAATCACGAACCATACAAGTTTAATAAGGGCAAATGCCTGATTCTGCACCTGGGATGGGGCAACCCTGCAATGCACAGACAGACTGGGGAATGAGATGCTGGAAAGCAATGCCACTGAAAGGGACCTGGGGGTCCTGAATCAGCAGTGCCCTGGCAGCCAGGAGGGCCAAGCCTGTCCTGGGGGACATCAGGCACAACATCATCAACCGGGCAAGGGAGGGAATTGTCCTGCTCTGCTCTGCACTGGGGGCACCCTCACTCCACCTCCCTTCCAACTCAGAATATTCTGTGATTCACATTTCTGCTGAAAATTATAAGGGTTTGTACAGCATCACTACATATGCAACTATACTACAAATTTTTAAATATTGCCATTCTCCCTAAATTACGAGTTGCTAATTTGTTATAGTCATCTTTTTTTGTTTCTGCCTGTCCCCGTCACCTGAGATGAAAATAAAGACAGAGGAAATAGTTTAAATTACTATAGCACCAAGTAACCATGACTGATAATTCTGCTTTCTTTAAGGTGCAATATAGGATACTCTCTTCTTCAGGAGCAAAAATGAGAAAACAACATATCAGGAAAGCTATGAAGACACATGCACAAGGGAAAAAACAAACCCAAAACAAACCCCAAAACAAAGTTACTAACTTTTAAATACCTCACTTGCCACACTATCTAGCCAACAGGTAGCTTCATAGCCCATGTTTGTAAAACAAGTATCTTCACCAGTAAGTGGTAAACTGCTCACCTTTCCACTTACATTTGTCATTTATGCTTATCTGACAGACAACCAGGACCATATGCAATTGGCCTGTATTCCTACAAATAACACCCACCTGGCATCAAATATATTAAAAAAAAAAATAATTCTGCACAAATTAACTCCAGGTAATACAATTCCTTTCAAAATATCCAGATGGAAAAAAAACCCCAACCTTTTAAAAAGTATGTCAAAACCATAGTAATTAAATTCTTCAAGCAATAATTCAAATTTAGTTATCGAATGTATTCCAGCAGGAACAAAAGAAATGTTGTTAAACTCTAAAAGATAAATACATTTTATAGAGATCTGTCTACCAAATACACGAGCTGAAACAAAGGCACCTGGAACAAGTTTAAGATAGCAACTGGCTTTATCATTCACTACACAGAAAAAGAGGATTCCATTTTTCTGTCACATGCAGCACAGTCATGCTCTGCAGTTGGAGAACATGTAATTGCAGGAAGGCTCATTTTCAGATTTTTCACCTCTTCTAGACGGCCTGAACAAACAGCAATACACTGCAGCCTTACACTGTCTTGTACCATTCTGCCTTGGATCTCATGACCGAGGCTGACTCCAAATTAACCTCCGCAGTACAGTTTTTCATTGAGATTGAATGACCCTTTGAACTTGTGTGACCAGGTAGAATCTCCAATGTTTTTACTTCTATCACTCCCACCTGCTTCCATCAGGTCATTTTCCATAAGAATGAAAGACTTCTTTCCTTAGAAGATAACACTATCCTCTCAATTCAAGCTAAGATGCAGCAATTCTTTATGAGACAGTTAACCCTCTACATAAATGGAAGGATTAAATGAACTCATTTATAGTCTGAAGGGAAAGTATACAGTGCCTTGATTAAAGAGAAATAAAAGTGGAAAGATCTTCTACAACAACTGTACAGAGTTCACAAATGCAGATAATCTCCAAGCATGCTGAGGAGGAAGCAGTTAATAAGCACAATCCCCAGAATCACACAGAAAAAAGGACTGACCTCTGTTTGGGGACTTCCTTCACTAAATTATCAGAGAAATACAATGTATTTGCTACACAGAGGACACAAAGGTCCCACCATTCCCCTCCAGACCATATAAAAATGTTTACTGGCAATACTACATACTCCTTGCCTTGCATCAAGGCATTTGGTTGCCATACGACTCAGATTTAATAAGTTTTCAACCTGCAGACTCCTACCTCTATGGATTTTTTATGCACATTAGATCACTTCACATCTTTAAGCTTTAACAGTGGGAAATTCTAACAGAATATAAACACCAACAACTGATATTATTCATGTGTGCATTGTGAAAGAAAAGTAATTATGTGAAATTATTACAGATTTAATTCAATTTTTTAACTAAAGATAGAAATATTTTTCCAAAGAAATAACCAATTGTGTTACTACAATGCATACATAATATACACATAATTTGAAGTGTATGCATCCTTTCAGTAAAATTAATTGAAAAGAGAATTAGATATTCAGTGAACTATGAAAGACCTAGGATGAAAAGGCATTGCCTACATTTAAACAATAATTATATTTAGTCAATCAAGGCAATTCTAATCCCTGCAATAACAACAAATACATAAAATACTGCAATAGAGTGTCTCACATAGAGTAAGAGGCTTCTATTCAAGAAGCCAAGCTCCCTAGTCACTTCTCAGAAGTTCAAGGAAAAAAAAGTTCAAGAGTTAAACACACATTCAGAGACTATTGTTTGTTTCAGCATTACTTCCCATTGAAAGAAAACTCAACCATGCAAGGCTTCTGTATGTGTATGCCCTGCAGCCCCTCGAGGGCTGCCCAACCAAGTTTTATCAAATAAGCAGATAGGCAGTGTCCCAACTGAGAGAGCAGCCATAGCAAAAATTCATATATTCTTACATATACAAAAATCCAAGGGCATTTCTAAATACAAAAAAAAGCTCTCTTTGGAACTCAAAAGTATTTTGAAAACCAAGGAGAAAAGTGACTTGAAAGAATTCCATTTCTCAGAGATGATATTCACAAAAACTGTTTCATTGTAACATAAAAATGTTTACCTCTGACCTCAAAGATACCACCCCTGTTCACTAGAAGTAAAAGTGTTTTGTTACTGTGGCCTGTTTTTCAATTCTGATCAACTAATAAAAAGCAAAAGGCTTAAGAGATGCTGTTTATATCACTACGTTAAGAAACCAGTAGTACAAAATAATAAACCTTTAAAAAATGATCTCTAAGTTCCACTGACAATTTTAATTTCTTGAAAATTTAAAACATTATCACTAAAATAATCACAGTCATCTTCTCTCAGCAAGTAAAATCCTCTGTTTTCCCTCTTGAACAGCATAGTGAGAAAAGTCATTTTATATCCTTTATCTGAACCATTTATATAAGAAACAGAGCAGACAATTTCATTAAGGTTCTAAGTCCAAGAACCCAGAAGTTGAGAAAAGCCAGAAGAGTTTCCTAACTCTAAGCCAGAAGAGTTTCTTTTTTTTCTTTCACATGTGGGACAAAAGTGTTTACATTAATGCTGCCCTTTGACATCCTTTAAAATGCATAGTCCTATCACAGGACACCAATTAAACTCAAAATTCCAGACAGAATTATTGGCTTCATTAAGGACGTTTTTGCTGTATCCATGTCCAATATTTAAATGTTAGTGCACAGGCACTCGATGCTCTATTCAACACTTCATGAGTCAGAACATGGCTTAATTTCCACTTTTTTTTAGATGGATCCATAAGCTGAACAATATGCACCATCAGGCAAAACTAAGGTAATTTAATTCTGAAACCTAAATTTTGAACTCACATAATGTGGAGTTATGGGGGAAAGGGGTGAGAGCTGCTGTGGTTTTGAGAAAACACCTACCCTACATAAATCTGAAATCTCCCTCACTTGTCTAAGATGGCAGCAAAAGCAAACAACTGCAGTGCCAGGAGTTGACTGCAACAGCAAATTGCCCTGTGCTCCAAGAGAGCACTTAAAGCTTGTGGTCCCTTTCAGGAGTTTGCTGACAATGGAGGAGTAAGTCAAACACACAAGCTTGAGTTTCATCATTCATTTGAGATATACCAAATCTTTCAGTAAACTTTCTATAGCTGTCTTCTAATCATGATTCAACTTCCCAATTTCCTTTAAAGCTTTACAATTCAGCAGATATTTTACTAAGTCCTTTCAGCCCAGTTGTTTTATTTATCAAAGCAGTAAGCAAATGAATAGCCCATATTACAGTAGCAAGATGTATCAGATAGCAGGATGAGGAGCAGAGGATCCATTAGTGGTATGTAGCTAAAGATGTTAAAAAGATGCAGAAAAAAATAAAAGCAAACAACCAAAGTTATGGAGAATGGTAATAAAAAAAAAGCCCTTCTTCCCTAAAAAAAAAAAAAAAAAAAAGAAAATAAAAAGCACAGCAAAACCCAAACACCTTTCAAGGTTAGTTCTAAACCATTAATTAAAGTGATTGAAGTACAACCCGCAAAGAAAGCGAATTCAAACTAACAAATAGGCCAAGGCCCAGAGTTTAAGTTTTGCATGATACAAGCTCTGACTTGGCTAGACCGGTGTCACTAGCATGGCACAAAGCATTCTTACAACCCCCACTCCATTCTGCTTGTAACAACAGATCTGACTGAGGTTGATGGCCTGCTTTCCAAAAATACAATTGAAAGCAAAGTACATTTTGACAAACTGCAAAGGTCAGAACTGCAACTACTCTTACCTAAAATAAAGAAATCTGGCTTTTGTCCAAGTTAGGATTATTTTCTTTCAGTATCTAAGCAAAGCAGTCCCTCTAAAAATCTACAGGAGCTGCAAGTACTTCAGGCATACTACAACAATCAGGTTCCTTAAAACTTTCACAGACATGCGGACCCTTGTTGTTCTTGAAAATCCTTCACATACAGGGAGCAGCTTAACCGAGGAAGTATCAGCGTTTCAAAGATTTTTTTTTTCTTTTAACTAAAAGGTCCTCAGTAGCCTTTAGTCTTATTTTTTGTATAAAAAAGTACAAGTACTTAGTGTTAAAAAAACTGTATCAGTGGCTACCCAGTGGTTAACACCTTTATCTACATGTTTAATACTGTCTATCATCACACAGAATCGTGCCACATAAAATTCAGTGGCAACCACTTCTTTTTATGGACATCATGAAAAGTGGAAGCATGATCACAGAATCCCTTTGGATGACATAAGAAGCTTGCACAAATGGAAATCAAACTACGAAGTCCAATTACTTGGGCAGTGGTCCTAGACACCATGAAAGGAGATTCTCACTTAATATATCCTACTGTGCAGTAACAGTTTCAGATGCAGGATGAATTGGGAGACAAAGTCTGATGAAAGTTTTCTCTCCAGATCAGTTGCTTACTCCACCAGGATGAGAAAAAGCACACTATCTAGTTCATCTTCAGCTCTGTTAATCTTCTTCAGAATGGGTTTAGAAGAAGGAATAGAAATATTTTCACACTACAGAGCAGCCAAAAGGCTGGTGCTCAGGGTAGTCCTTATACAGAAAGGTGAGAAGGGGAAAATTTCTGTAGCTATCTTACATTCTGAATGAGGGCTCTACCTAGCAAGCTGTTACATCCTATGATTTTACATCACTGGGAAATGCAGCCTGTGCTGCTTGCAGTCTGTGAAACCTATGCATGCAAATGACAAGGAAATTTTTAGCTACATACCTTTGTATTTAATTTCATATTTCACTGCAGATACATTTTGTCCTTCATATAGATGACAGGCCCAATATCCACCTATTATCTATGGTCCTAAATAAATAACAGTGACAACAACTCACTCACACACACTTGGGAATCCATTTTAAAAGCAAAGGAGCATTTAGTACATCAAACATAAGGATCCTACTCTTACATAGCTGCACCTCAATTCTATTCTGGAACACACATACTATTTAATGAGATACAGTTCGACTGAGATTGTCAAACAGTATCAGCTACAGAACGATCAGTCTTTCACAGCCTGGAAAAGAGATCCAATCAGCGAAACAGAAAGTAAGCTTTATTTTACAGACAAGCCCGCACAACACAACAAACCAGAAGGCAGGGGGTGAAGAGGCAGGAACAGAACTTCCTTCTCCTTGTTTAAAGACTGGGGGGAACTTGAGTCAGGTGGTGCCCAAGGGGCAATCATCCTTACTACCTCTAATTAAGCAGTCTCTCCTGGAACACACTCCAGTAACAGAATCTGCATCAGTCATGCACCATGTGCCAACTGATCCCCCATGTGTTTGGCCCAGCTGCCCCTCCAAGGCCTTAGGACCCACTGCAGAGAGTAATCCAAGCTCTGCATTTCAGAAAATGAGAATGCAAAACACAGCTTATTTAAAATATTTCCCTTCCCATTTTCCCTGGCAGGAGGCCCAATAAGAAGAGAGTAAATGAATTATCTTCTTTATGGTTTAGAGTCTATCCACACATGGGAAATAGGAGACATGGCTGTGCTTAAAAGTACTGTCAAATACACCGGGTAAACACACCCGACAAGAGAGTATAATCTACAGCTAATCTCACAAAATTACTTGAACACTTTGTTTCCCCTAAAAAAGAAGGTGAAACATTAAATAATTTTCTAAATTCACCCTTTTAAGTCCAAAGGTGCTTTTAAGAAGGCACATACCATAACACTGCGCAACTTGCACACTGACCAGAATATGAACAGAGTTTTGACTGCACAGGCAAAGCTGTTTAGCCATCTTTTTCATAATGTCCTGACTTGTCAGAGTAAAACCTTTTTACAGGACTAGACCAGTTCTGACAAAACTTATTCTACATGCAGATTTTCTCATTTTGGGTCAAAACAAGATAGACTGTTAATTGTTCATTATTAAGATCAGGAAATCCTTTTTTTCTCCTACACCTACAGTCTCATCACCTGCAGACAGAAACAGCTCACTACCCCAACCAACGAATCTGATGGCAAATATATTAATGGTGGTTTTTAGACAGACACTGTTTTGTCCTGATGCACACTGGAAGATGGTTGGTTTGGGGTTGTCATGTTTGTTTTTTTTTTAATAATATTGCCAGTAGCAGAAAATAATTTTACACTTAACCCTAAACTATCTGTTTTACTAATATTCTGTCCTAACCCAACAAAGATTAATTAATTATGAGCAGACATTTAACTCAATGGGACTCCTCACTGTACACTGTATTTGGCTTGCACATGAAAAAATTGGGCCTTACACTGAGCATCTTCACATTAGTGTATAAATCGTTATATGCAGACAGGATCAAAGATAAAATTTTCACTGTCTGTATGAAGTAATGTGCTCTATCAGACTTACACAAACTCAAAGCCCTTAAGATAGCTATCTCCAGAGCAAGGTCAAATTTCTGCAGAGCCAGGAGTATCGAAGCCTGGCTGCAAAAGCTAGCTAAGCTTCAAAGTTCAACCACGAATAAAAGAGTCGTGTACATGCACACTGACTTTCTTTTCTCCCATTCTGACATTAAATTTAAAGACACGCTATAAATAAAATGAAGGGGAAAAAAAAAAGTATTAGCCCAATTAAAAAAAAACAATCAAGGGGATACATACTTTTCAATGCTGATACATAGAACTTAAGTTCTTTTTTTTTCATGTCAAACAACATTTAAAACACTGCAGATTCCAAAAGCACTTATTTTTGTAACACACAGGACATACGAGTCAGTACTGATATAATAACATCTATTCACTGTCTTCTTCTGATCATCACTGGATTAGACACCAGCTCAGATAAGTGCTGTTGGGGAACAGAGACTTTTATCCCTGCAGCATGGGACCACAGAATATTTACATTAACAGCAAGTATCTTCCCAAATAACTGGATTTTTTCCACGAAATAATGCCAAAGGCTAATGGCTAGTATTTTATTACTTCTCAGCATTACTTATTACTGAACAGCAGCTCTTTTCCTTTCAAAAGCCAAAAAGAGGCAGAAAGTCAATGTTTCAGCATGCATTGATCAGCACTGGTTTTGCCTCTTTTCTGCTGGAGAGAGAACAGGGAGGGGAAGGAATAAAAAAAGTCACGAGGCACCTACCTTACACAGACTGAGACTTAAAACTCTTACACATAACTTAGTGACTCCTACCTCTGAATGCACAAACCAACTATTCTAGAGTCAGTCTCCTCAGGCTGACCAAAATTCCAGCCTGGAAAACTCCTCAGCACATGTTTCACCGAAACCAGTATCCCTGCACAAACAGCTTCTGTTAGTGAATCCGGCAAGAATTCCTTACTCACTCAGTTCCCACCAGCTCCTGAAAGAACATCCATCTGAAAAGCTGCCTACCCTGTATTTAGAGTACAGCTTCCACACAGCTCATCCTAGAAGGCACACCTTCTGTAATCAAAAACCTTTGCCCTGCTGACACTTGTCTCTGTTTCTCTATTTTATTAGAACTCCTAATCTGATACCTGATTACTAACCCAAAGGGATTCCAAGGGTATTAAAACCCATTACTGATGTCAAAACCAGTCAAAATTACAGCTTGTAACTGCCCAGTCCTGCAGCACTTACTGAGGTAAAGCCAGGAGAGACAGAACTCCCTAAATCAGAAGGAACAAAAAAAGAAGGCAAGCCTGACCACCGTATTGGAGACATCATGGGACCAAACATGCTTCAGAAACATTTGGAGTAGCCTACTATGTTCTCAACCTATTTGAGGAATGCAGACTGCTTTGGAGAAGGAAAAACAATCACCTACTCAAGACTCCTACAAGCTACTGTTTTAGCACATTTACCAGAAAACGTCAACATTAATTAAGAATAAAACTACTCAAGAAAAAACAAGAAATCACACATGGTAAAACCAAGTCTGACTGGAATCTCATTTCCAACAATGTTTTGAAAAGTAGCACTCTATGTACTGTTTTAAGCAATACAGAATATCCTTGAGGAAAAATGCAGATTTAATAACTTTGGTAATCTCAAATGCTAAAATTAGTCATTTTATCTGCTAGCTGCATTCACCATATGAACTCAAGACCATTAAAACCTAACACAACTGCTCTTACAAGTCAGTATCGTACATCCAAGTTAAATGACACAAGTACAGCTGCTGATTATACAGCGCACTAAGAAGCAAAGAACAATACCATATATCTGTGTGATTTACTTAACAATATGCACAGGTTCATTTTCATGGTTTAAATTTTTAACTTCAGAACACTTAAACTCTCAAAAAATATTACTAATATCTACTATCTATACCTTCACTGCCAAAGAAAATGGCTCTCATCCAAAACTATTTTACAGCAAGATTATTTGGTGTTAACAACAAAAACCCACACACTTTACAAACCTAAGATTTTTTAAAATTGCAAACCTATTGCACATGGCAGATTACAATAAGACTGTTTCCCAGAAGACAGAGCATGAGAGGCTATGTGCCCTATATATACACAAAAAGAAGCAATGTTAGGGGAGCAGCACCTGGAGAGAAATGTCTATATACAGCATTCTATGCTTGGCTTTACCTGCAAGAAAGATTTTTTTCATATTCTTTCAGTGGAGTTTAAAGTCAGAGGCAGAAGAAGTCAGCCACTCTATTGACATCCATGCTAAACAAACATTTATGTTTAACTTGCATAGTTTTCTTGGTGATGCAGCAACCAAGAAAGAATTTTTTAGCTAATGTGTGGCTTACATCCCTGTCATAAACGAGGCCAGCTGAGTTCCTCAGAGTCCAAAGTGTTATGTGAATGGTTAAGGAGACAGAAAAGGACCAATGATTTCCAAAGTATTTCATCTTAATATTTTCCAGAAAAAAATTTCATGAGAGATAACAGTTTAATTAATCTTTTAAAAATTAAAAATATGTAAAGATAGGTTCTCAAATCCACATTACAGACTAATAAAGAGCAGATAGATTTGCAAAGCCATACACCTCAAAGCCTTCTAAAATTATCTGGAGTTCCAGACACTTATTGTTTGCATGCCTACACATGACAAAAGAACACCACAAAAACTACCACTGTGCCTATACAGAGCATCTATAACCAGAGCAACTTATATTTAAGTGAGCTTAAGGACTTGAAGAGCTAAATTTCTCTTGCTTTGATCTGAAAAATGTAATTCTCACAATAAGGAGACTAAGCCAGATTTTGCTTCACGTTGCCTATTCAAATTCAAACTGTGTAGACTTCAGCAAAGTTTGTGTACCCTTTTTCCTAACCTTGATGTATCAACACTTTACATACAGTCAGCTTTCCATTTTCATCCAGGACAATAAGTATAGGCTAGTTTGCTTTCAGTTTGGTTTTATTTACCAGGAGAGGCTGAAGCAGGCGATAGGTTTTTGTTTCAATAGCTTTTTCAATTCAGCTACGGGGGAAAAACCTTCTGCAACAAAAAACCCCAAAGCTATGAGTTTCTAAATGTTTCTTTCAAAAGTAATGTAACTATTTTTAACACAGAAATTTATTCAACTTGCACAGTACAGTGTTTTAATTCAGAAATCAATTATTTCAAGAGAAAAAAGTAAAACCATATTAAAAGCAGGAATGCACTTTGCACCATGAATCTTTATATTCTGCTGTATCAAAAAAATATTTGAGTAGTAGGAAGCTGCTTTTTAATCCTGGGCAATAAATATCCCATTACAAGCATAATCATCTCCTTTTCTATAAAAACATACTGTTGTATGTAATATGACATCTGAAATAGTCAAGAATGATTTTTAAGACCATTTTTCTTAAAGGATATTTCCTTTTCTACTACTACAAATGTATTGGGAGGGACCAGGACAGAGGTGGCAAGAACTTGGGACCTCTGTCTTCTAAAAACTGATAAGCATGCAGCAAAACAGAATGCAAACAAATTTTGGAATAAACATAAGGACAAGGAACATTACAGATGTAATTATTTCTCTTCTGAAAAATAAAAAACATTAAAAAGGGTAAACTCAAAGTTCTGTATTTGCTCTCAGTTTAATACTTTACAGTACAAAATATACAGCTACATGGCATAGGATATCTCTATTCTGTTTTTCATCCTATCCAATTTATATTCAAGCCATTTTAGCATCTTCATTACATTCCCTTTTTTGCTATTTGTATCTTATTTTCTTCCTTGGAGCAACAGAACTGCTTGAGCTACCCTCTCTAATTTGTTGCTAACACACATTAAAGCCCTATCAACAAAACACTGAGGCACACACCAGCTAAGAACAGTCTCCTTCCTATCTATTTTATGTTATTGCATTGTACTACCCAAACACTATCAAACTAGTGCTGTGTAGGCCCAAGAGGGCCATAAAGAAAGAGGAAAAAAAGGCACTTGAGCTAGGGATTACCCTGGACTATGGCCCCAGTTTTGCCAACAATAGCATAAAAAAATGTAGTGAACTCAGGGCAGCCCTACCAAATGAAGTCCTGCAACTGTTCATGTTCAAATTACTGTAAGACTATAAAAAATTCATAAGAAAGAGAAGAAATAATTAACTTGCTTTGTCTGAACAACTTTTTGTTAAGAGTTCACTCTCTCACCCCACCAATTCACTATGCGAAGGAGTCAGAAGTCATAATCTACTCAAAGAACAGTAAGAACCAGTTACCATTTCTTCAAACCATCCCTCTCCAAGAGTAACCCAAGGTTACCGACCAACTTCACAATCTAGGATCAAAGAAGTTAACAGCATATTATAAATTAATACACAACTGTTTTTTAGATTTCAGTACATCAAGTTTTTATGAAGCTTAGAATTATCCACCAAGACTCCTGAATCTATGCAAACACTTTGATGCTGCAATACATGCAGTGCATTAAAGTGATTGATGCTCATGAAACCCCTGGAAACAACACTGAGCTTCTCCCTAAATACTCCATACCCTTGCAAATAATCCAGGAAGTGAGCTAATATGGGTATGTCTGCATAACAATACACTGTTATCACTTATACTTTTAAGTATTAAGGCTTAATTTAATTTATCTTTAAAAAATCTACTTAAGTCTCAAAACTTGAAATATACGGAATACATCCCTGATTAAGCATACAAGAGGTGAACCTGGTTTCAAGTAAAAGCTCAGTTCCAAACAGTGCAATGCCACAAACCCAAGAAATATCGAATAGGAAGTGAAAACTCTCATCAGGTACTGTTTAACACATCAAAAAACTATGCATTTTGATAAAGCTGAAATTGTCTTTCTTAAGTTACACATAAAATTGTGAGTTATGACTACTATCTTATTGCAGAAGACTTAAAAATACCTACACATTCTCTAGCTATTTAGAGTCTTCCAGCCAAGCTAAGTAATTTATTTCATAATCGCACCAAAGCTTCCCTATTTTCTGCAATCCAAAGATGTATCTATTAGCACAAACTAAACTAGAAACAGAACCAGTTCTATTTTATTCCACCCATAGAAGAAATGCAGATGCATTAGTCCTCGAGTACTTGTGCAGACAGCAACTCTCCAAGACAGGAGGCCTGCAGCAGGCATTTTTTACCTACAGGTGTATTGAGAGGATGGACACGGCATCAACATTCCTGGCCTGTAGGAGAAAGAGTGGTTGGGACCTCACAGTGAAAGGGCACAATAATTTTTTAAGGGGAATTCAATTTCCCTGACTAAAGCATATTCTACGACTAACTTCTTTAATGCAGTGACCTACTCCACATGAAAAAGAACATTGTGTTCCAAAACAAGATGATTTCGAAAACATAGGAAGACAAAAATAAAGAGGACAGAAAGATGTAGCCCAAGTACCCTCACATCACAGAAGCATCATCCTCTCCATTTCTCAAAACCCCGTTGTTTTACAAAGGCTTTTTTTTTCATAAGCAAACGGGTTGGCATGGGCTAGTCGTTTCCTAAGACAAGTGGCATCATTACAGAAAGAGAGTGTAAAAGGCAGCTCGAAGAACAATGAAAGCGAATAAACTTTGCGGATCTGGTAGTGCTTTTGTTGAAGTCAAGTTCTTAAGTGCTGCCTGTCATAAAAAGGAGCCTCTCTCACTCGGGAGCTCTTGGCGCACCCTCACCTCGCAACAACCCGGGGATCCTCCACCGCACAAATCCCAACACCGGCTGCCCAAATCGCCACCTCCGGACACCCGCCCTGCCGGAGACGGGGACACACAAGCCTCAACTGAGGGCGGGTTTCACGGCGGGGTAAAGGAAAATCGGCCTAATTCCGCCGCCCCCCACAATGGCACCAGTGGGCGCGGGGTGCATTCGGGCAGCGGCCCGGGGTAGGAGCACGGGAGCCCGGCGGGCCGCGCTGCCGCGACTGGCGGGGATGAGAGGCTGGCCTAGACCTCTCCTGTCACGGCAGGGGCTGGGCAGCGCCTCGCCGGCCCGGGCTCGGCACTGCTTCCCTCCCGCCCGCCTGGCCGCCTCGCAGGCCGCGCCGCGGCCCCGGTGCCTCCGCAGGGCCTGGCACCGCCGCGGGCTCGGGGAGCCCAGCAAACAAAGGGAGCGGAGGCCGGGGCCGCGGCCCGGGAAAAGGGCGGCGGGCAAGTGGCGAACCGCACCGGCCCAATCCACCGGCTCCCCCTCCACCGCACCAGCCCTCCGCGCCCAGCGGTGAAGGGAGGGGGGGGAGCCGGGCCGCGGTGCGCCCGTTGCCCCGGGGACGCTCACCTAGCGGAGGCCGCGGTGTCCCGCTCCCGGCGCGGGCCTCTTCCCCGGGACCTCAGCGGTGCGGCCCGGCCTGCGCCGGCTCCCGGTCTCGGCGGGGAGCAACCTCCGGGGGTGGCGGATCGGCACTCACCGAGGAGGAGGAGAAGGAGGAGCTGGCTGTGCTGTTGCTTTCGCGGGGCCGGGCCCGGCCCGGCTTCGGCTCTGGCTCCCACCCTCGCCGTGCCGCCGCCTCCCTGTTCCTGGCGCCGCCGCCGCTTCCTCCGCCTCCTTTGCCCCCACCCCTCCGTCCTCGGAGGGGCGCACGGGGGTGGCGAGCCCGCGATGGCCGCCTCTTGCCGCAGGCACGGTTACGGCTGCGGCGCCCGCGCACAGCCCGGCGGCGGCAGGAGGGCCGCGGGCATCCCCGCTCCGTCTTCCGCCTGGCCGGCCGCCCCTGCCGCCCGGCGGACTCCACCAGCCCTCTGCGGCCCGTCTACCCCGCAAAAACTGGGCCCCTTCCCTTACTAGGGTCTGGGCGCCTCGCCCCGGGCTCGTTCCCGCTTGGCGGCCGCGGGAAACCCGCGGGGGGCGGCCGGGAGCCGCGCTGGAATGGTAGCAGGGAGGCGGTCTGGCTTTGTTAGCCCCGGCCCTTTCCTCTCTCCCCCACGCGCTCCGGTGTGAGACCGCTCCGCTGGGCTATAGGAGCTCATCAACGAAGTCCACGGGGAGCTAGCTCCCCTCTTCGTTCTGGCGGGGGCAGCCCCTCGCTGGTAGCGCCCGGCCAGAGGGGTCCCTCAGCTGCCCCCCGCTGCCCCGCCGCGAGGCGCCGGCCATGGGCGCCCCCCTCCAGGCCCGCTTGCGCTGGAGAGGGAGCGGGAGAGGGAGGGAGGTGATTTCTCCTCCGCTTCACCTTCCCTCGCACCTCTCTTGGCGTGAAAGCGACGCGCCAGAACAGGAATTACTTTTGTGCTCAACTCTGCTTCACAGATCTCCTCGAGAAAAGTGACACTAAACTTCAGGCATATCAGCTGTGCTGCAGCAACTTCAGCCAAGCAGACTGCTTTGATTGCTTGTTCTCCGGTCTCTTTAAAAATAAAATGCTAACTCCAGAGCAAGAGAACAATTCTTAATTTAGAATGTGTGAGACTGATGGAAGCAACTAGCAGGGTGCAAATGATTAAAATCCATGGACGATACGGCTCTTAAAAATTGTTGCAAATTGTGTTTGCTGACTGACGTGCAGCTAATAAAATACTACCTTAGTTTCCTGCTTGTGGTGTATATAACAACCATATGCAAATTAACAACCAGATTTGCACAGATAAGCACAATTTGCTTACCTATGTAGTCGCATGACAGAGTATTTGTATGACTTATTATGAAGCAACTGACTTCAAGGTTAAAAAGTATCCATTGACATTCAAGATTGTGAGACTATTCATGCACATTCTGCTTGAATTCTATGAGATCTGAGGTGCTTGTGAGTTCAGATCAGTGACTTGTTTAATTGCCTAGGTTGTTTGAGATCAGAGTGTGCCTTGATTGTATTCATATTTTTATATCGCAGGCATTTATAGAGAGTTAAATACTTACCTTGAGTCTCATCCAAGGACTGTATGCTTCCTTATGTGTCTGATCAACCTCAGTTTCTGGCAGGCCAAGACCATTTCAGGAGCTGATGACTAATCAGAGTTGCAGAAAGAAATATTTTTCTCAAATATAAAGTTTGGCTTTTTCATTTATAAATAGAATGATAAATAGAATGATTTATGTTTTAATTAAGTGTTTTAGATTAGAACTGTTTGTTTTACAATTATGATTACATGTTATCAGTGGTATAACAAAGCTAAGAATCATTTCAAATGGATCACATGAAACTTTTTGGGTTTTAAATTTGTTTATAAAACCAATATTGTTGATATGAAAAATACAAATTACTTTCTAGGTTGGTGGTGGTGTTCATTTAGAAAGAAAGAAAACTAAATTATTAAATACTAACATTTTTTTTTTACAACATAGAGGGTTCCTTCTTCTCCTAGATGAACTGTTATAAGTTTAGCCAAGTTTAAAAGGGGTTTAAAAGGATTTTTTCAACTAAGTTTAAAAGGGGAATGAGAGAGCAAGAAAGGCTCTGATGGGGAAAGTTTTGGGTTAATTTTTGTGCAGTTCTGTCATTTTGTCAAACAAGGAGTTTTTCTCTTTGTGTGTGTGTGCATGTTCTTGCCTTCTTCTTGGGCCTCCTTTTCCTTGGGATACAAGCATTTGAACAATTAATTATTTTCAGGATCCTGCTGGCATTTGTGCTTGACACATATATGTAGTATTGTCTTAAGCTGGTTTAGTATTAACTTTTCAGCAGCAGCTGTGGGACAATAGCAGGAGTACGTGAAGAAGCCAACTGGGCATAAAATGTTTGTCCTTCATTTTATTTTCAGGGAGTTTTTACCATAGGCAACTTTTTGCAGTGATCTACATTGCATATGAGATGAATTTTTAAAATCATCTTAGAAATCTTATTCTACAGTCTCTCAAACTATTAAAAAATGAGTTGAGTCTGGATGATGAGATTTTCCAGCCCATATGTTGACCAAAGGTTTCCATGTGTCTGAAACTGCCCCCTTGTCAGTCTTATGAATGAAAGGACTTAGCTTTTTGCAGAAATGGGACTGATAGACAACAGGAAGTTTGAAGAAAAGTAATGCAAAACATTTGGTAGCTTTCCCCCCCATGTCTTCCATACCTTAACATTCTTCTCAGTAGAGATGATATTAAATATGGCTTAAATTAGCATCACTACTCCAAGCACTCACCTTTCTCATTTTCTCTCAATCTCCTTCCCTCCTCCTGCCCATGAACACCCTTTACTTTTTTCATAGTGGCTCCAGGCCTCATTGGTCCTCTCTAAGCCAGCTCAGGTGGCAAAATCTCTTGAGGTTCATTTTCCTAACAATAAATTGTGACATAAAGAAGAACCGATGCCTTATTTCTCACATCTCATTCTCTTCCATAGGCTAACAGTGTGCTCTCAGCTTGTCTCAGCCTTAACATAACAGCCTCAAGTTTAGGATAGACTTTTTCCCATGGAAATGTGGCAACAAACAGCCATATCCCAGTGAGAGCAACCGTTTATCTCTAAGTCTGAATTCATGTAAGTGTGCTACTGATTTTGAATCTTGGATGGCAAACAAGGAGAATGCAAACGGGATCACTCAGATGAGTTTTTCTGGGCTTAAAAACACATATTGAACTAAATTGGGCTGTTGGTACCTTCAGGCATCTTGTTTCAATGCACTCTGTATGTATCAGACATGCCTTACAGTTGCTAGCTTTTCTTAAATGACAAGAACTAGAAATTTGGTCTTAGTAATAGAAAATCCAAATTTTTCCTACCTGATTTCCTTATATTTGGGAGGTTCTAAAATCAGGAACTCTACACCCAGTTTTAATTACTTAGGGGTTGCATGTTGATGCGTTCTCTATTTTTATATGCTTATGCCTTTTTTCTCATTATACTTAAAAATGTGATTACAAATTATTTCATTATTTTTGAGATCAAACTGTGTATATACAAATCTGTAGTTCAGAGGGACAGGTCAAAAATCTAAATTATGAGTATTCACTGACAACAAAGCCAATAGTTATGTCCATTATATCTATTTATTTCTTATTACTACCTACCTACCTGGCATAGGTTATCATCACCTCATAACAACTTCCCTGGCCCTGGCTCTTTGGCCTGAAGTGTGGTGGGAGGTTAATGCCTTTGTCTTACTGTTCTTGCAGGCATATAAATGTGATTTTATTTTAAGGATTCAAATGCCTTCCTTTCCTGTTCTGTTCAGTATATTTCAGAAAGGGAATTTGTTGTCATTTTACTGAAATGTTTAAATTATTGTAATGCTTTACAAGAATTTGATTTTTAGATCGTAAGTGTTCAGATGGCCTTGAAAAAATATATACTTTTAAGGAAAGCCATATATCCAAAAATCACTAAATTGCTGGACATTTTTTGTAACTGTGGCCTAATTTTATGGTTTTTTAATTCATGTTCTCCTTTTATATGACATGAATTTATGTATTCCTTTATTTGTATTTTTAGATACTATTGTATATTTATATTCCTATGTAATAATATGTATTAGAAGTCCTTATATATCACATCATCACATATGGTTTTCAGACATTGTAGGTTGTTTGTTCCACTTCAATTTCTTTTAGGTTCTTGCCCATTTTTTGTTGATAAATTCAATTTCTATTATAAAAGTTAATTTATGTAAATATTTTCAAAGGTTTTTTTTTCTTTTTTTTTTTTTTTTTTTTTTTAGAGGGACTACCCTCTCCACACAGTTTAATAGTATTGTTACAAAAAAAACCCCACCAAAATGAGGTGAAGTATACAGGAGGTTCTTTCACACAAACCTTTTGTCTCAGATCGGAGTTAAATTTACTGATACTGCTGAAATTAAAGGTATAGATGGCATTAAGACCTTTTACAGCTACTAAAGAACTACCATACATAAAAATGATGTGCTACATTTTAATCAGTACTGCTATTGCTTCTGTTTCACACTGCGGTTATGTTGTGATATGCTATATCTCTTATGATTATGGATAAAAACTGAGTCCTTACTTACTCGGGTGTTTTTTGAAATACACCAGTGCCTCTCTCACCTCTTTCATTTAATGTCATTTTAAGAGAAAATATGCTTCAAAATTATTGATGAGCACTTCTGAAATGAAGATTCTTACATTCATTATGAAGCTTTCTGCTGATGATAGGGTTTGTTCTTTTTTTTTGCAAGAGTGCAGCTCAATATTTACTTTTACTTTCAAAGTTTTCTAACAATTATATTACAGTAGAAAACAGCGTAAAGCAAAATGACATCTCTAATAACAGCACAAGGGGACTAACTTATAATCTGTTGAGTAATAAAGAAAGGGAGGAGATATTTTAATTTTTTATGTACCAAAAATGGAATGGTCAGGGTAAAACTGGCCTCACAAATTGATTCCTGTTAATGTCAGATAAATAAAATACCACTTTTCTTGTTGACAAATATGCATAGTAAATCATGACTATAGCTGGCTGCAAATAGCTCTATACAGTGACGTTAGCCTATGTATCTTATTCATTGATTGCCCATTGAGTCATGTAGATTTGGAGATTCAAAAAGAAAAGCAAGGTGGAGAACTTGTCCCAGCTCAGACCTAGTCTGTGTAATCACTGTTGACACAAACAGTCTGAACTTCTCAGCCCAGAGGACTTTGCCCGGAGCAGGACATAGCTAACAAAGACAATATATATGAAGCCTTCACTCAAAGCCAATGCGTTGGTGCACATATGCCTTGTTTCATCTGTATGCTCATACTACTTGATCAAAATAATATATATAGAAAGCTACAGTCATGCATTTTTCTTATAACAGTAAAGCAGAAACTTCACAAAGACTTCCTTCTCAATTTGTAGTGTTTCTTCTGTTAAAATATAAAGTATGTGTCCAGAATTTTTATGGCTACTGGCGTCACACCTTTTTTTTAAAGAAAAAAGAATTATGTTTGCAAAATTATATTCTCCCTTGTAGCCAGATTTATTATATTCACTATCTGAATTGTTCTTTACAATGCAGCTCATGAGCTTGACTTTTTAGGCTTTACTTCAGTATTCACAGCTGGCCCAAGGAGTCCACCTAAAGACAATCATTTTGGAAAGCAAGTGCCAAAGACAAATCAAAACAAATCCAGATGTCACTTTACTATACTTAAACATTCTGAGCTTCAGGTCATGGTTTTGCCATAGGTCTGGAGGATCAAATGAGATTTGTGGGATTTAACTGAGGTTGTGACAAGGGTGTGTGTTGCTCTGTTTTCTCATTTCTCTTTTTGAGGAATTGAAACTGGTCCAGAAAATGTTGCACTGCTTTTTCAGAGAAGAGTTCATGACAAGTATGTGCCCCAAAATTTTCAAATCTAAAACTGGTAATTTAAAAAGAAACAATTTTATTTTTCAGAAGTTTATTGTTCTTAAGCAGGACTATTAAAAGAAAAACAAGCTGTTGTTTATTTTGTCATCTTTAAGGAGAAAGAAAGGAAGGAATAAAAAAGGGAAACAGATTTAGAAGATTATTTACTCTTTCCTTTTACAGGCATAAATATTTTTTAAAACTTATGAGGTAATATTATTTTTGCATTTTTTCTTCAGCCTGCTCCTGTTACCGTTATATGAGGACTAAGCATACAGCTGTAGCTAGAATTTTATTGAAAAACCTAAATATAAAAGTTTGGTGACATCAAGAATCATACTTACTTCATCAGACCACATAAAAGGATGCGAAGTGTAGATGCCGGCTCAGAATGCTCACTGCAAACGATTATATTAAATTTGAAAATGTCTGAAAACAGTAGTAGCAGGTGTGCCTTGAAATTAATGTCCTACTTGCTGTGTAACAACTAATTGTTCCTTTTGGCTTTAAGTGTTACAGCCATTTCCTTAGTTGTGAAAAAGAAGGTCAAACGGGTTCTTTTCCGTCCTCTTCTTAAGAATATCCTTTTAAAAACATGCGTGAAAGCACAATAAATGCTCAGTTCATGGGCAGAAGCATATTAAAAACCAACAAATAAACAAGCCTGCCCATAAAATGGAGGTAGGGTTGCAGGAAGTCATTTCACAATACCAGCAGAACAGTTCTTGTTGAGCCTTATTGTCCTTTCCTTCCAGTTCACAGAAGAGATCCACATTTACCCCAACACTGTAAGGCTCTGCCTGTGATGCCACAAGCAATTTCCCTTGATTTCTGAACTCCCTCTGACTTCACCTAGATCCATGGCTCCTCCAGTATTCTCATTTCTCAGGTGCTTATCCTTGCACTCTTAGCAAGATCAAGAATGACTCTGATATTCTTGTTTCTCAAGATCTTATCATTAGAGGGTGTACCTGCAGTTGCTGATTTTACTTTGACATAGTTTGTAAATAATTTTAATCCCTATTTTTTATGTTTATAAAGTGCAAGTAAAATAAATTTTAAAAGAAGAAAACTTTGGGCTGTATCAGTCAAGCAATAAAATTCACAGCATTCTGGATAAAAAAAACCTACTATTGTTGAAGAAACAATGTTTAAATCTAGATGGCTTATAGAGGTACATATGGAACGTCTCACATTTAGGTCACAAGTTCAAACATGGTCTTCATTAGCTGTAAATTAAAACTATCAATAACTGACATCTGTTACATAGCCAATATAGAATGAGTTGCTTTCTGAAGTGGATAGTTCAGAAGACATAATTGGTCAACTTGTTTCTAAATGCACTCTAAACATGCACATTTAAAGATGTTTGTTCTCAAAAATGAATAATTTTTATCTCTCAGGAAGAAGTCAACAATACCAACCTCTACAATTTGACACAACACATTTATTACTTCTATAATTGCAACAAGTAAAATACTGATATTAAGAGCTCTGTTATACCTGCAACCTACTTTCTCAATGAAGTCAGAGTTTTTAATTACAGTTTTTTATGTATGTGCTGATCTCTCAGTAGAGGTGAAGCTGATTGGCAATGCTGGGTGGAATAGCCCCTTGCCCACACTAGGCATTTTTGATAGACCTCAGTCACAAGTCAGATCACTGTGAAATCCTGAAATGGCATTGTGTGCATTAGGAAACAGCCTACTGTGCCTCTACATATCATCTTTAAAAGCATACCAAAAACATTTATGAAGATGTCTATGCAAGTGTAGACCACAGTGAGTCAGTTGATTAAATTTGGGTTATTCTACAGAAGCAAGTTTGTCAAATTCATCACATAAAGCACACTGAACATTTGAAAAATATGAGAACAAGATTCAGAAAAGGTGAAAAATTCTCATATGATGGTTAGGTGTCTAGGTTGTTTTTTGTCACTGTTTAGTAAGAAATGACAAAAAGACAATCTGAATGCTGAGTGGCATAAGCACAAATCTTTACTTGTAACCACTTCTTTTGTACACTGATCCATACACGTGGACCTGATTGGTCATTTAATCAATACATTTCACCTGACTGGCTAATTAACAAGACACCCATTTATAAACAATCTTATGAGAATAACAAGAAAACAGATATTAGAAAAACAACACCTGCAGGTTGTTTTTAATAATTGGATATCATTTTTCATCTCTAACTCCCTAAAGTCTCCCAGGCCGATTCTGGGAAAACTTATGTATTTTTCTCCCTCTCTGACTGGGCTGTCACATCCACGGTTTTCAGTATGTAAAACAGTCAGGAAATACTCTGTCAGCTGATCTGTCTGCTACTCAGTGACCCAAGACAGAGTTGCAATAGTAAGTGGGTGATCTTTTGTATAATCCTTCTTCTTCCACAAAAGCTTTTAGGATCCCTTAAGGATTTCACTGCTTTTTATTTATGAAGCAGTAAATTTTGTTACTGTTGGTTATAATGTAGCAAAACTCTTTTTAGTTGTGCTATTCTGTTCTAGGTTAATATAACTGGAGGCATCTTTGGAAAACAATTGAAAGAAAGACTGAGTGACTTGGACATGCTGAAGATCATATCACAGCTTCCTTTCATGCAGGAACTTTGTAAAAGAAAAGAGCAGGACTGAATATGCAGTGTGCATTTCCAAAGCTGGAAATTATTACTGACATAAATAACACTGTAGCATCTTCTTTCTACTGCATATGTACTTTAATGTGTGTCTTACTGTATGACTAAAATCAATGTCAGTAATGGCACCATAAAGAATGATAGAATCCTGAACTCCAGGATTGAAGTATTTCAGCTGAAACTGATAAATAAGGCTATTCTTTTAGGGAAAAAAAGAGGTTAGTATGTATGCTAAATGTGCTCACAATAGTGAATACACAAACACGGTCTCTTTTGTGGGTAAAAATCAGATTTTAGTTGGATATCAAATTTTGCTGCAGAAAAGAAAATGCTTTGATGGAAGAAATGGCATTCTACTAAATAGCATGCATTCAGGGCAGATTCTCAAAGACATAAAGGGCACTTAGACACATCAGTTAGGTGCCTCATGGATCTTCATGCCTTTGAAAAAACATCCTCTTGCTCTGTTAGGATTTTCTTAATGCAGAATTTCTCTTTTTTTATGACTCATCTCTATCATGTCTTTGCTGTAAATAAAACATAGTTTTGGTTTCATAAATATGCTGATAAGCAGCATGGAAAACATTAATCATTGTAAAGCTGAAGTATACTTTGCAAAAGTGAAGTGCATGAATTGAGACATATTATTTTAAATTGTATTCAATGGCTACAAAAAGCTCTATGCAATCTCACTATTTTCACACCAGAAAGGCCATTTTATAATACAGGAAAAATAATATAATTTCTATTTTCCTAATCTGAAAAAAAAAGAAAAAACAATGAAATAAAGATATTTAAGAACATATTATTTAGCATTAATATTAAGAAGTTATAGAATACATTGACAAATACAGAATACTACTTTTCATGACACCCATTTTTCATAAAAATAAGAAAATGCTTAAATACTAGTAACATGCAAATATATACCTAATGGGAGCAATTTTCACGTGTAGATAAGAGAGATGCTCACATATCAACCAGACTTTAATTTTTTATAGGTGAAAATTTGAAACCAAATCTTTATTTTATGTGACTCCTTAGCAAAATTGGTGTTCACTTCAGCATGACTGTGGCTTCCTCACTCCTTGTTTAAATGCTAACTAGAATAACAAAAATTTAAAACCAAAATTAAAATTTAAAACCAAAATTAGCTAAATGAAACATCAAAAGCAAATGAATGTAAACAGAAGTGACTATTTTCGTTGTATTAGAGGAGGAAATCTCTCAAAATTGCTCTTGTAAAAGTGCTCTATTTAATACTTTGAATTTTTGAGAACTGTTTTAATATTATTGATCATTACATCAAATTATTGCTGGCTGTTGCTCATTCTTGGTTGTAGTGGTATCAATAAATATGTATTGTACATTTCTGCTTTTTTGTCCACAGCATTCAGGTTCAACACTGTGAGTGAGAAACTACCCTAAAATATATAATTTCAATGGGATTTAATATACTCATTATCACCACATTTTCTTTTAAGTGTATTTAATCTCAATCAAGGACTTTTTTAGAACAGTGCTATCACATTAATACTATTTTGCTTAGCAGGCAAATTTGAAATGCAAAAAAAGTTCAGTTAGTTTGATGAGACCCATGTGTCATAAAGATGTTTGGCAATTGACTGCATTTCTCTCTTTTTAGTCTTCATTATCAAAATCCAGGCTAGTAATTTTCTACCATTTTTTCCAGTCTTACAGAATACAGACAGAAGCTCTCTGCCTGATAATATGTAATATGTATGGCAGTCAGGGAGGGCAAAATTTTCAGATTTCAGTTCGTGATGAAGGCAGAATTTTAGGATTATCTGTTTAAGTGAAATGAAATGTAATTTTTTTATATTTGACAAAAATACTACTGTAACCATACTGTGCCTGTATGTGTCTGTGATGTGGAGTCTACAGCACCTTCTTGAGCTTGCACTTGTCAGGCTGGGAGAAGGGCACCCTTCAGGAGATGTGGTTAATTTAACTTCCAGCCCAATCCATACTTTGTGTAATGCAAATCCAAGACCCATAAGCAGGGCTGTAATTTTGAAAATAGTTAGAATGCTGGGTATGATTTGTCAAATATATTTTAATCGGTCAAATCCACAAACATCTCTTCATCCTCTACTCCAGGTAGTATGTCCCTGATGCTTCCCTTGCACATAATAAGATTATGCTGCTGCAGGAGAGAATCAGCTCAATCCCTTATTCATACTCAAGGCCTGCCAGGGAAGTAGGTGGGATAGTTTTCCAACAGTTCAACGAGCTGATCCAGCTCATAATGATGTGTTTGCTAGGTCCAATACAAGGCTGAGAAGGAAAAGACAAGCACAGGACCACTGTGCCCCAAAAGTCCACAGTCTCATCAGGTGGGTGTGAGCTAAAACCACATCTTTAGTGCACGAAACCCCTGATTTACTGATATTACAGTGTGAATAGGTAAGACAACCAGAGGATGAGTGGAAGGCTTTGTGCTTTGACCAAAGTTCAGTAGGACTGAAGCAGCAGCAGACAGCTTTTCAGAGTATTTTTTCAGCTGACTGTTCTTCTGGTTCTTGAACTTATCTTCAGTTAAGCGCTTTAAAATATTTACAAGAAAAATCCTATAAAGACTCTAGAAGGAACTTCATTCATAAATATCAAAATAATTACTCTAGATGACTCACTTTGTGCCAGATGAAGACTCTCCTGGGAATGCTCAGTGATTTCAGATTTTCCAGTCTACTTGTGGAGTTATGCTAAGTGGCTGATCTTTGATGAAAAAAATTGATTAATTTCAGTGAAATTACAGTAATTGGTACTACCAGAAAGTCTGTTTCTAGCCAATCATTTACTAATTGCTCATCGGTACAACAGAAAGTAAAAGTATGCCTTGCCATGAAAACTTTCAGGTTACTGGCACATAAGATAATCACTATGGTGACTATTTCTCTGTAGCAATTCCTACTGCTTTACATATCACTACCCTGTGAGTAACTAGATTCTTACATACCATATTGTAACTATTTATATACAGAGAGTTCTCACCAGCTCTCTAAGGACCCTCTTCATATCAAAGTTTAATTTGTATATGATAATTCACTGTTAGGTCTCTTAGCAAGATTGCCCTAAGCAAATAGGCAATGCATCTGAAAAGGGTCATTTTTCTCTAAGAAATTTAATAGATCATTACTTACACTTGAACATTCATCTGATAATCAAAACATATTTCATTCTTCTTATTTTTGGATATCATTAATTCAAAGGGGAAACTTGAATGATTTCTCCAGTCTGTAACTCTTACGCAGATTCAAAAGACAAAAGCTGTATTGTCTGTTTCTAAGGAAAAACTGCTGGAGGCAGTTCTTTTGTTTTTCTAATGAACACCATATGAAAACAGGCATAGAATAACTATTTACTTACATGTAGTGGTCTGCTAGCATCTCTCACATGCTCTACTTTCCTCATCATGACACTGGTCAGTCTATTTACAAGACTAGTGTCTTTTTCCCTATTATTTTTTGCAATGCAGCAATTTGTCTATTATTTTGACCTGAGTTTTTAATGAGGATGCTCTGTGGAAGGGTGAATGATACTATTATGTATAGTTTAACAGACTTGAACACATCAAAGAGCAATAGTTTTTAATAGTTTTAAATGTTACGGAGTCAGTCTTGCTCATTTCCTTATTTCAAAGTTCAGATTTTCTGTTCAATAACACCACAACTTTTATTGTTCCTGCTGCTAGAAGTTTCTCATTTGTCTGGTTAAGGATGATTTGGAGGGCATGTTGGAAGAGAAATTGATGTTTTTATAGGCTTTCCGGTATTAAACATTGATGGCTGGATGTGGTTTTGGTGATCAGCTATAATGATTTACATATTTGCTTTGCAGCCCAGGATTTTCTGCTGCATCGGTTCCATACCAGGCAGTTTGTGTATTTTCCTGAGCCTACTGACATAACAGCACTAGCCACGTTGTGGAATGTGTTGGACCTTGGCTTCTACTGTTCTGCTGCCAAACACAGGGAAACAGTAGCTGTGTGCTATGGCACTGTTAGATGGGGTTCTTATCCCTTCACTTGTGTACGCAGATGCACACCATGAGTTGAATACAGCACTCTAAACAGCATTTCTTTGCAAACACAGTAAAGGTACAGACATATATATTTGCCACATAAATTAATTTCTCTGTACAGATTTTTTTCTTCTTGCTGCATCATTAATTTTCTTAGAGAAGAAAACCTGATCTATTCATTTTAGTAAGTGTAACTGTGGTTTGTAATGAAGAATAACTTTTAGAAAACATTTAGCAGATAAAATAGTTCCCTATATTAAACCTTACTTGAGAAATAAGAATGCACAGTCCAGGAGAGACTGGCTGAACAAAAGCAAAAGTATAGAAACTGACTTGCAATTTTCCAGTTTCTCTGAAAGTTTCAGAACAACTAACCACTACTAAAGATATATAGCATTCATTCAGTGAAGAATGACCTGTAGAAAACATGCATCAAAAGCCAATAAAGCGAGGCAATGATTTATGTGCATCCCAGTATCAAAAGTGACTTTCAAAGGTAAGAGAGGTATTCTGAAAAAAAATATTGCCCCAGCTTGGAAAAAAAAAAGTGCTTTCTATTGAACTGATTATATTAAAGTGAAATGGATAACAAATATATCTGAAAGTAATTGCACAAATATTCAGTTCAAAGAAATCATAGGTCACTGGTAGGATCTGATGTGGTCAAAGGCTTTTTTCTTGTGAAAAGCTTGGTAATTAAAACCACAGTTTGTATGGGATAAATAGCCTACAATTTTTTTCAACTATAAATTGAGTAAAATACTTAATTTCTGTTAAATAAAAATACTTACACACCTAACACTATGAAATAAGAAATAGCACTTACATTGTTGGAAGAGCATTGGCAGAATAAACATTACATGAAAGTTATTTTAAGTCCTGTGTCTCCCTACTTATACCTATGCTGCCTAGAACTGTAACTAATGGTGTGACATCTGGCAACCATATTACCTCAGGCTGTGACCTTGCCGGTTCTTACAAAACTGTGGGAAAAGTTTCACAGTGTAGGCATCAGGTTTGGATTTTTTAACTGTCTAGAAGCACAGAATCAAATATAGATATAAGCTACTCAGCTCTTTCATTTCTAAATAGCTATACCTGCTTTCCTCACAACAGATTCTTTCAAGAGTGGCAGTTAGATGTTTTGTAAGCAAAGAAAGTGAGTGGCAGCTTTTGGTACAGGGCAGTTCTTACATCTTTACAGGAAGTCTACTTTATCCCAGATTAACTTGTATCATCCAGCTTGAAGAAATACTTAGCAAAAGAGCTGATTCTGCAAAATTGTAAAATATTATCACAAAATTTTGTAGCCAGGAAGCTTTGCAAAGTCGTACATTTTTTCTATCTGTCTGAAAAGGATGCTGTTTTCATTACTAAAGTGGTAATATTAAGAATTCAGATGAATTTTTATCTGACCATGTTCAAAATCATATTTATAGTAAAAAATCATAAGTACTTCTTTTTCCATCTGCTGTCAAGATAGTAATGAAAAGATGATAAACCAACATCGTCAGTCTGCTTTCTAGCAGAGGTCACTTTCTGTTAGATGATGCTGTTACAGAGTGAGTTTCTTTGTTCAGTCCCTGGGGAGCTTGTCACAGTATTTCCTCATTGCATGGCAATGATCACTGCAGAGCAGTTTTTCATTTCAGAGACCATCATGTTGCATTAAGCACTGTGAGGAGTGGCATCTGGAGAAAGCCCATCAGTGTAAAAAGGAAAGTTAGGAGGAACATCAGCATCAGACATGAGTATGAAATCAGTGGTACCACAGAACAGGAAAGAAGTCTTGGCTGACCTGGTAATCCTCAGCTACTCAGAGGCCATTTGCTTTCTCTGTTCATCAGATGGCCATTTGATAGGTTTGTTTTGTTTTGTTTTGTTTTGTTTTGTTTTTAACAGAACTTCTCATGGCTTCTTCAAAATTGCCAGAGTAAATTGTTCTTTTGCTGAAGAAGCTTTCTTAATTTCTTGTTCACCCCACTGATAAAGTGTCTAAAACACAAAGTGAGGATACAGATTTTGAAGAATTTCAAGACAGGAACCATCAGTCAGAGAGGAGAAATCCTGTATCTCTGTACTTCCTTCAATGTTGAGAACACAGCACCATCTTTTTACTTCTGACATTTTGTATAAGTAATGACTGTCTGTAGTATGTTTGTCCTTTATCAAAGATATTATCTAAATGTTTAATCCTTCTACTCACACACATCCCCCATTTTATTGAAAATTGCTGCCACAAACTGATACTTTCAGTACCCTTGTGTTTTTCTTTATATAAATTGGGTCAGAATAAATACTGAAACAAATAAAGCAATTCTCTTTCTTTCTTAGGATCACATATATAGGAAAGATAAGTCTTTAACAGAATTTGCAATTCTCCATATTCAGAAAACCCACAGTTTCATCCAAGCATCCTTTTGGTAATGACTTGAATGTTTGGAAGCTACTAAAAAGCCCCCTTAATTTTTTGATATCTAAAAGCCCATTTAAGCTCTGCATGCTACTTTTGCTGTAATCACAGGATTAAGTTAAGAAGCTCTACACATTACAAAAGATGCAAGTTACTGAAATAGTGTTCACGTTTTGAAAATATGTACCACTTTCAGGTATTGCAGAAAAAACATCAGAAATATGTGCACCTAGAAACTGGATATTTCTTCAGATGATGTGTATCTTAGCACAGAAGTTACCTTATATCTAGAAACCATAAGCCATTCCTGGACCTATGGGATGATTGTACAAGATACACAGAGAAGTCTAGCACTGTGGTACTCCAAAAGAAAACTATAATGGAAAAGTAATATCCAGCATTTCTGCAAGAAATAGTTCTTAAATGAAAGTTAATTAGATGAGTTACTGTGGATACAGACTTCTCCGACTGTCTGTAGTGGCTTGACCTTGGCAAGCTGCTCTGTGCCCATCAGTTCCTTTCTCACTCCCTCTCCTGGAGAAGACTGGAAGAGATAATTAGTTCATGGAAAAGTTCATGGGCTGGGGAAAAGTTCATGGGCTGGGGAAAACACAGGGACATTGCTCACCAGTTACTGCTATGAGCAAAATAGACACAACTTGGTCATTATCAATTTTATTGCCTTATAACAATAGAGTAGAAATGTGAGAAACAAAGACAAAATGAAAAACAGCTACCCCTACCCCTTCCCCCTTCTTCCTAGGCTCAGCTTCTCAAGTACTGTCCTCACTGAGAGTCCTCATTCCTTTAAGTCCTCCCCTGTTGCCAGAGGGGAGATCAGTCCATGACAGCTCCTCTGCTGCTCCTCCTTCTTCCTACTCTTTCCCTGTTCCAGCATGGGGTCCCTCCCATGTGACATAGTCCTTCAGGACCTGCTGCAGCATGGGTCTTCTCCAATCTTCAGGAAGATATTGCTTCTGCATGGGTCCCCCACCCGAGGCTGTAGCTCCTGCCAGGAGCCTGCTGCTATGTGGGCTCTCTCAGCATCTTTCAGGGCATGGCTGTCTTCTGATGGGGGAGGTTATCCACGGGCTTCCGGAGGACAATCTGCATCACCATGGTCTTCTTGGACTGCAGGGAATCTGACCTGGCACCTGGGACACCTCTTCCCCCTCCTTTTCTGGCTTTGGTGTCTGCAGGGCTGTTTCTCACATATTTTCTCTCCTCTCTCTCACAGCTGCTGTACAGCATCTTTAACCTTTCCTTAAATGCACTTTCCTGGAGGAGCCACTATCGTGTCTGTGGGGCTGAGCCATGCCCTGTGGTGGATGGGCTGCAGCCAGCTGGAATGTGTGTGTTGCGGGGCAGCCCATGTTGTGTTCTCACAGAGGCCATCCCTGCAGCCCCCAGCTGCCCAAACATGGGCACCTACACCCAACATGCTGCTTCAGTGTTCCCTTAGCTGAAAGCAAGCACAAGCTGGGGCCTGATGCACAAAGAGGTCAGCAGCACACAAGTGAACAGATCAGTGGTATGACTGAAACCTGAGGAGCACAGCCATTGCTGGTGTCAGCTCTGCAGGTCTCACACAAGTAACAAAGGCACAGTACTCAATAAGGGACTCCTCAGTTTGGGCATGACCAGCTTTGAATTTGGATAGTACTTGTGACAAGATTTTGAGGCATCTCTGAGCATCTCCAACCTCACGTGAAGACAAGGGGAAGGATGTGCAGATGTTCAATGTCTGAAATTCAGACACAGGGAAAGTCAGGATAGCCACTCAGACTCACTCTCATTTGAAGGTGCTTATAAAAATGTTGCCTTGGAAGAGGTGCAAAACAGCAACAGGGAAAAGGCTCAAGTCATAACACCTCCATGGTTCCTGTAGGCCTGTTTGGGGTGGCAGCCAAAGGCCCATTCAGTCCAAGCTAGAGCATTAGCCAGCCTTTTGGCTTTAACCAGCTTGTTTTTCATTCTGTATGTATGAAATAACTCATGTCCCTTACCTGCCTCTCAGCATCATGGTGCAACTTTAATAAAAAGGACAACAAATTCGTCCTGTGTGTCACACCCCTCATTATGATGCGAGTGCTCAAGTACCTGCTGGAAAACCTTGCCAAGGAAATCTGTGCCTGTGGTCCAGGTACCATCTCCATTATTAAACACTGATTGATTCAATGTCAATATCAAATAGGCTGCTAATGGCCAAAATTTGCCCAGTCATATTTAAAATATTGAACAGAGGTAAGCTTCCCTGTTGTTATCCTTAAATCCAAAGGATTTATCCATAAATTCAAATTAAACTTAAAAGCTTCTCAGAAAAAGCAGCTTTCATATTGAGGGACCTAAATGTTGAACAGACCAGACAAGTCTTCTCTCTCTCTGTCCAATCTATATTCTCTGTAAGAAAACAGTAAAGAAATATCCACATACCCTAGCACACATAAAAGAAAAAGCTAAGTCAAAAGGCCATTGTAAAATCTTTGTAATAGTAATGTACAAAATAAAGTCCAACACCATCCATGTGAAACAGAGATATCTGAGTTTATTATATTAAATCAAAGATCTAATCTATATAATCATTCAGATGATAAGCAAAATGGTATTCTATTTCACTTGTACAGGAAAAATAAGGACTTAACCAAGTTACAATATAAATATGCAATCTTACAAGCCTTGATATTCAAACTTAGTTTTTATATGACTGGTGATTCTTAACTAAATTTAGAATAATGGCCTGTAAAATCTTTAGGTTAAACCAAGAATTCTTGAAAAAAATTTCACCTATTTCAAGATACCTTAAAGGCAATGTATGAAAATGAAACAACTTTTTTTTTCTTCTATATCAGCAAATCAAGAACTATAAATTCAGTGCAGTTCACCAACAAATTCACAAATGTTTGAAAATCCAAATAATCTTTAGATTTGTTCTGAATTTTAAGTGACTCTTAGTCAACTTTGGTGTTAAGTAGCTTAAAATTTTATTTGCCTCAGTATTGATATACTTTGATAATTACAATTATGTCACTGACTATGTACTCTGATGTTCAAATTCAATAAACAATGCAACTAGTTGGCTATGCTTTGAGTAATAGGGTTTCAGTTAATATAAATTCAAACTAAAAAGTATTTTCCCATAGCTGGTCTGTAGAAATTCCTCTAACAATTTTGTCCCTCTTTTTTGTTGTTTTCTTTTTTTAAAATCTCAGTCGAGACAGAGGTTCCAAGTTAGTGCAGATCTTGGTTGCAATTTGCACCAATGTAACTAAGTTTTGAGAAAATGGCTTACAGAACAAACAAAGACATAAAGAATCAAGTGTTCTCCATGTGACAGTGGTCTAACAATAGTCGCACTTTATGTGTAGAGCTTTTGTTTCTGGATCTGGGAACAGCATATGGGCAATTCCTCTTACCCTCGGAGGTCAGATTCCATTATATCTGACCTCCACATTACAAATTAGCAAACAAAGCCATTTGTGAGCCTTAACTGCTTGTTACTGTTATTCATGCAAATCTGCTGCAATGTGCCATTTAGGACAGTTCTTGTTGTAGTCTAACAACTCCACGATCTATGCCAATGGCCAACAGACTGAGATACAAAGAAAGAAACAAGAAGTTAGCATTGATTTTTCCAGCTGTCCACACCTGCTGGCATTAACAGCAGAAGTATCTAATAATAAATGAGCCAGTCCTTGGTGGAGGAATGAGGGTCTTGCCCCCAAGAAACAACAGAGAGAAGCCTGCAGAGAAAAAGAAAGGAGGAAAAGGTGTGAATTCAGTTTATCAGGAGGTTCGGAGCTGTTAAAGCCCCAGGTGGGGGAGGGGGGGCAGGAAGAAAAGAAGAAAGAAAAGTTGACATTGAGAAGCAGGTATATTTCAATTCAGCCTTTTTAGATGCTTATTCATGTTTTATTTTTTTATAAGGCATACTTAAAGACAATTAGGTATTATTAAAATACAGAATTGATTGTTTTTGGTGTAGCATTTTATTTAGGGTATTTTTGGTTCAAATACTGTAAAATCCCAGAATCTTCAGAAAGGGTATGTGCTATGCCATAAAGATGCCCATTCAATCTATATTAAATTGGGGTAAGAATGTAGGAGGACACTAGTTGTTTTGGAGTTAACCTGAAATAGCAAAATTTTAAGCATGGTTGTTATATCCACTTAAATGGAAAATCTGTAATAGGGGGAGTTCAGACTACATTAACTCCCCTTTTTGATGATAACCAAGTGGCCTTTACTAGAGAGTGTAAAAAACAGCCATGTAACAGCCAAGAGATGGGCTGTGTGATCTTGTAAATTCCTTCTGTGTATAATTTACATAATTTTCTGTGACTCAGCAGTTGTTTATCAAATAGCTTTCATTACATAGAACTTCATGGATTCTGAGCCAAGCATCTTTGTAGCATTTATCCCTTCAAGTTTGACTTTAAATTATGCACATTTCCACATAAAAGAAAAAATATTATATTTTATGTTGTTAATCATAGAAGGAAAAATTCCAAAATTTGATGGCACATTGGGATGTGTGTGTGGGACACGGGGCACTTTTGTATAACAAATGAGTTACATAATCTGTAAGGTAACAAATGAAGATAACCACATTTCTGTTTTCCTGGCTCTTCCTGTCCCCAAGTTTTGATGTTTTTCTCTATATGTGTTTGGCAATTATTACATGTAATATGTAGTAGAGTATAGGTAATAAGTCTCCACTGAGAGGCTTATAACAAGTTTTCTTACTATCAGTGTTTTTATGTCTTCTTCTCTTTTGCTGGAAAAGTTTAAGGTGAAAATCAATGGGAACTTTTTCCTGTTTTAGTTATATAAATGTAGTTCAATATAGTCCTTGGGATTTACTATTTAGGACCGTCTCATGTGTTTAGGATTTCCAATGGAGATTTTACAAATCATAAAATCACAGGAATTTTAGAGTATTAATATCTATGTAAAAAATAGGAAAAGGAAGAACATATACTGGGACTTTAGATTTTTAAAATATATAATAAACAATTAGTAATGTAAGGAAGTATATTATTATAAATATGATTGACCATATATTTATCTCCTTTTCCTCTTTCTTATGTTTAATGGCCAACCCTTCCAGTGTTTCAAGTTGCAATCCCAGCAATTTCAGTGATGCATGGGGATAAACCCATCCACACAATTGTAAATCTCCCTCAGTGTTTTGGCAAAATATACATCTATAAAAGTACTGTATTTTACACCTTCATTGAAGGCCTCTATCCCAACCAAGGGTCAGGCTTTCTTTAAAAAATTTACCTTCTTTAAAAATTTGATCTATATGCAAATAAAATAGCAATTTAGGCATAGATGTTTTCTATCTGTTTTAGTTGTAATTAGCTCATAATTCCTAAGAGGATATTTTATTTTTTCTTTAATTTTCATAATGTTATAGCCAAACTACAAGTTATAATTGTGTAACTTATTACTATACAATATAGTATATCAGAAAATCCAAAGTACCTTGTTGTATCTTTTTACATTTTACAAGAAATTTTTCCATGCCATTTATCAGGAACAAGCACTAAAATGCATCCTGAAATGCTGCACTGTTCATTGTAGCTGTTCTGATACACTGCTGAGCTAAATGATCTCTAATATCAATACCTATCATTTCCACAGCTAGTCACATCCAGGCACCTAAGAGTGTTTACTTCATCTGGGTGTTTTTTTTTTTGTTTTTTTTTTTTTTTTTGTTTTTTTTTTTTAAGTTATGAACGATTTTCTCAGACAAGGAAGTTCTCTTAATATAAGTTTACAGGAAAGAAGCCCATGTCTGCGTTCTTCTCTACTCATCTGTAATCAAAAGAATGAGCGTCAGCTTTAGAAAACTCTGTTTTACAACTGCAGCCTGAAACTTCAAAACTGTTTAGAATCTTTCAGAGTCAAAAATTTGCAATGTTAACATCTCAGATTAAACAAAGACTGTAACACAGAGAGAAAAATCCTCTAGCTGTGTTTGTGTCATGGAAAGATACAAAGACAGGATTTATCATACCTGATCAATGTCCACGTGAACACCATATCTAAACCTGGTCATCTATTTGAAGCTTTGCCCAGTGTGGGATGCTTCATCTAAAGAGGAAGTCTGGCTACTCTCTCAAATTCCAAGTTAATTACGTAATGCTGTTGAATGCTTAGGAGATGCAAGTATTTCCTAAATTGACCAAATACTGAGCTCAGCCCTGAAGCTTCCTTAAAGCTCAGGACTCTGCCTGAGACCGTAGCCAGGATGTGGTTCCCTGGCATCCCCTCTGTACTTGCTCCCTGTCAAATACACAGCCAACACCTGTATTCGACTCTTCTCAACCAACTTAAAGCAGAGGGAACTACCAAAACAATTCATTAAAAAAAGTAAAAACTAGAGACAGGAGGCTTTTAATGAAAAGCCAGACTTAAGGCTGGAGGATAAGCAGAGTGTTGCTAGTAAAAAGCACCTGTGACACTTTGTCTGCACCCTGCAAGTTTTACTTAAATATCTTTCACGCTTGAGGACAGGGTCTCTTCTGGAAAGGGACATTTTAGTGCTGCTGGATGAGATAGTTTTCTGTGCTAACTAAGAAAACTGTCACATCCATAACAAATAACTTGTGATGAAATATTTAAGTAACAGGAACTTTTTGGATTTCTAGTGGCACTCTTTTAGAGAGCACACAAGACTGCACAGATTAAAAAGTCAGTGGAATTTCTTCAGTAGTGAATTACTGCTCATTTTCTCAGAAAGAATTGTAAATGTAGCTGTATATTTTATTGTAATGTATCATTTTATCTTAGAAGTAGCATAACAGCTGGGGTTATCTCAGTGTCACCCTACTTAGCTCTACTTTTTGAAGCTGGTGATTGTCAAACAATTTCAGCATGAATGTTTATCATATAAGGCCTCAGATCTGGAGAACATTTTTTAAATTAGTTGTAAAATATTGCTTAAATTATTTCTGACTTTATCTGAATAAAATATAAACCAAAAATATTTTGGGATTGAGTTGTACTGAGGGATATTTTTCTCCTTCTGTTCTGAGTCCTAGCATTTTGATATGACGATTTGACAGCTCTATTTTCTGAAAGGCCAGCAAAATATTAAAGAGGAAAACTAAGAACCTAAGAACAAAAAACTAGGTTCTTTTTGAAAAATAACCAATATACACCTTAGGCTGGTATGCAATTTGCATTGATGTCAGTGGGCTTGCATTTTTATGTACTACAGCTAGAAAACCACCTTGATTAATCCTGATTTTCTTTAAAGACAGAAAAGCTTTTAGAAACAGATGTTTTAAGAAAATGAATAAAAATGAATACCTATAGAAATTGCACAGGGGAAGAAGGTTTGAGAGAAACAACATGCTACTCTGTGATAAATATATAGAGGGTGTTAGAATCAGAGTCTGTTGTCTGTCAGGAATGAAAATGTAAGCATGTAAAATGGAATGCAGAGAAAAAGATTTATCTTTACTAAAAATATAAAAAGGAAAAAAAAAAGAGTTCAGAATATTTACAGAAGTCAAACAGTTGAAATAAGCTAAATATTTCACTTAATATTCCTCAAGAGAACATTGCAGGAAATCAATTTTTCTTCTTACTATGTACTGAGAGTAAATTCTATGTTGCTCTTTATCAGGTGTCCTAGGTTTTGCTGCTTGCATCACTGATGGTTAAGTGTAGAAGGAAAAGCAGGAATCTGGAGTATGCATCGGGTATTTTGAAAAACTATTTTGAAACATTACAGAATGAACTAAAGACAATTATTGGCTCAATAGATGAGAAAAATATTTTTCCCCAACTTCTGGGGGTTTCTTTGTTGTTTTTAATTTTTCCCTCCCCACTGAAGACAGTCAGTTGTGATAACACACCTAGTAACCAAATAGAGGTTGATAACGATACCTTTGTTTCTGAGTATCTTCTGATGTGACTGCTAAATCATGCTTCTATCTTTTGCACATCTGAGCCTCCCATTTTCTCAAGTTGTGCTTCTGCTGTACTTCAGTCCTCAGGGCAAAGAAAAGCAGTCTTGTCCTGCATTGAAAGCCCTTTCTGTACTGGCTTGGCTGCCTTGCATGTCTCCATTTTTAGAACATTACCTTTAAAAACATAATCAACACGACAAAACAAAACAAATAATTATTTTTTTTTTAATTAAAGCCTGCTTTCATTAGTTGGCATGCACTGAAAACCACATGTCAGCTAGTGGGTGTGTATAAACACAGTGGTGAGGCTGCAGCTGGTCTTCAGACAGAAATATGCTGCTGCTGAAGCAGAGCAGGATCATGTCATTTTGGAGTGTACAACCTATCAAGCAGTAATTTGGGGCTAGATTGCAGTTTTGACCTCATGCTAGCAATGAGGAAGATGAGCTGTATGCTAATAGCAGTTCCCAGCACTGCTCCCTGTTGTGCTGGGAGTGCACACAGAGCAGCTGCTGCTGCCCTCACCAGAGCTGTGTACACCCTCTCCCACACCAGCACATCTCTGCTGACATCTGGGTACAAACAGCATCATTGCTTGAACCCTGTCAAGGCTGCTGCCTGCCATTAATCAAGTTGCTGTCATCACTTTTGTCAGGTCCTGATGAAACAGATGAAGTTTTGAACAGAGCAAAATAAGGAAACAGAAGAATATGCTATCCTTCTTCATTCCTCTGCATACATTTTTGAAGAAATGCTAGCCAACAGCTTGTCATTTCACTGAGACATAGCTGTGCAGGGATACAGATTTCAGATGGTTAAATGGGTGGCTTGCAGCTGAAAGAGAACTCTGGGAAGAACAATCCGAGACCAAACCTCTCTCTTTTAAGCCACCTAAATGCTGTTTAATCCATAAATAGAGAGGTGATATGAACCCACAGCCATCCTTCTACTAAAGTGAGACCAGTAATAGACCCTTGACTTGTGTGAAATACAAGATTGAGATCTAAGAAAGTGATTTGTGGCTCATGTTGGACAAACAATTACCTAGCACTCGTCCCAGAGAATCTACATGCTGCATTCTGAAAGGGTCACACAGCTCAAATGGTTTCTTAGTGAAATTAGTTATTTTCTAATTGTAGAGCTAATTAAATTGTAAAGAGAGACCAGTTGGCATTGGAAACAATATTTAAATTCATCAGATACAGCCTTTTCATTAAAAGACCTGTTGAACTACTTTAGGCTGGCTGAACCTCTCTACACCTGTCCAATCCACGTGTCTTCCAGTATCTGTGGAGAATATTTGCCTAGCAGAAACGAGATAATTTCAAGGCATGTTTTTGTGACAAATGTCTCTCTTAGAGATAAGTATACATCTGCTTCCTTCAGGTGATGCCTTAGGTTTAACTTTTATATTTTTCAGATTCTGTACTGCTTTAGTGTGTAGTTCTGAGCTTCATATTAAGGGATGGTAAGCTCTCTTCACAGAGTAGGTAGACAAAACAATTCCTTTTCTAGCTTGGGACCAAGGACAACAGACCCAAATTTCAGGCCCTAGAGCATAAACAATGTGGACTGAAGAGACAAGAAAAAGAAGGATGGGACTTCATAACCTAAAGCTATAATTGGACTATTAACTCCAATATGCTACTGGACCAGAACATATAAAAGTGTGAGACCCCATGACTGATTGTCCATTTTGTGACCATTTTGGTTCATCTTGGGTGTAGCCCTGGCTGAGCTCTTGTACTGCCCGAGGTGTATCCATTGAGGCCTTTTAATAAATACCTACTTTATTCTTTAACTCTCTTTAGTCTCTGTTCCAGGTCAGCCTTCACAAGGCATCACAGGCAGTGAACAAAGCAATAGACAGATATTGGGATACTCTTTCCTCTGCTCCTGACATTACCAGTGGGAAGGTATATATACCCTTTTGCTACATCCTACTTTCAATATACAGAAATTAAATCACTAAAAAACTGCAACCAAGAGAAAGAAAAAAACCAGACCATAAACCAAATGAAAACTAAAAAACAATGAGACAAAAAAACCTTCAAAAATATCATCATGTAAGGAAATGCAGACTTCTGTTCCATAAAGTGAAGAAGAGAAACATTGTCTAACAAAATCAGTGTTAGCTGTCCTAGCGGCCACTATTATATTATTCATTAAAATTTCAGTGTATTCTTGCTCACTAAATATAGGGGTTTGGAACACTTAAATACTACCTGAATGACTTTTCTATGAAAAAATTAAAGTTAAAACATATAGCTTTATCATTGTTTCATCCAAATATGCATATTTTACATGAAATTTGCTACTAGTTATAGATGAATGTGTGAACTAAGATGGTAAAGAATTCTGTACTGAATAAAAATATTTTTAGCCCAGCATGTGTCATATATCTCGTATCTTTAAGATACTATTAATAAAGTGTTCTACATGAAACAAAAAAAAGGCATTGGAAAAGATCTAAAAAACATAATTTTTTGTCATTTACACTTTGAAAACCAATTCATTGATAACAGCAGAAAGCTTTCCACATTTTCCTGGTCATGATAATTTCAGATTATTAACATCCCTTAAAAGTACCTATATTTGAAAAGAAATCCTTGGATAATGCATGCCATCAGACAATTGACTCCTTTAGGCAGCCCTGGCAAAATTAGAGTTAAAAGAAGGAGCAAATCAGAGACAGGTGAAGACAGGCTTAGTGGAAATATTTTCCTTGTATTACTTATACAGACATGTATGCACAAATAATAATAAAACTAAAATAAATATATATATAAGCCTATAGTGCTGATGAAACACAGGTGCTAGGTTAGTTTTGCCTTTCTAAATAGTGTTGATAACAAAGCTTCAGTGTTCTAACATATGACCTCTGCTTCACTGAGGGCAACTGAAGTTTCTGTGGTTTACATTTACCATGCTCACCTGGCGAAATTATGATCAGGGAAAAAATAGTAAAAATGACAGGCTGGCAGCTCTGCTGGGTGTCATTCTATCAATGTCTCATTTATTCTCTCAGGCTACACATGTCAGTACATTAACAGAGTGCATTCACTACCTGCAAATGAGCCCATTTCTCCTCTGCTCTCTGTCATTCACTGCCTACTGCCACTGAAGACTGCAGAGACTTCATCTTGCTAATAATCAGCTCTGTGGTTAATTCTGGAGGCAGAATAGAGTCCATCCAGCTCACTGCTTGGCAGCTATTCTGACTTAGCTATGTGACATTAGCTAAAACTTATTTTTGTCAGTTCACTAAGAAAATATCACTAGGTGAAGGCATACATATGGTTACATTTTCAAATTGACTTCTGAAAAACGTTCTCAGGATATTTGGAAAAATGCCTGTTTTAAAGACAGAACTGAAGATTAGTACAGAAAATAGGTTTTCTGCATACACTATACAAGTGCTACAGGTGAACTCGAATATGATGCTTTTGAAAAAGTGCTTAAAGGATCAAAAAAATATGTCTAAGAGTTGCCATTCAAAACATGCCAGCAGACAGTCTTCAATTTTTAGCAACTCTAAGGGAGATATGAGGCTGAGTAGAAAAACGTGTGGGTAATAAAATGGAGTGACAATTATATAAAACAAGTTAGATCAATTTACAGATGAAATTATCAGCAACAAATATCTTTAAGATCTGTAGTCATTAAAAAATGTACACATTTTTCCAAGACTGTTTAGTTGTCTTAACAAGCTCTGAAAGCTTGCCAAAAAATTGAGAAGTCTCACACTGTTCATGTTACTGTCCAAGAACATTCAGGCAATTACAGTTCTTGCAGATGTCATGATGTCAGATTTGTGGGCAATGACAAGCCATATGATTTTCTGCTGCCTTCACAAACACCAACTGATCAATTTGCAGCATAATCTCCAAAAGCTACTGTGCCTATATAAAAACATGCAGTAACAAATGAAACAGCAACAGCAATACTTAGAGTCTGTCAAAGAATATTGCAATATACCTAGAGGGCAAGATGCAGTTTCAAGGCCTAGGAAAGTCACATGAGAAATCTAGAAATCAAATCTGCGTTAGGGAAAATATTTATAAATCTATAAAAGGTTATTAAAAATAAGTCTAAATCTGCAATCCATGCATATACTTCTTCATAACTGTGTTTAAGATAGAAATACAAATATTTTTATAATTTTTATAATCTTGATTACAGAATTTTTTTTTCAGTATATTTCTTTTGAATTGATCATAAGATAGAGAGCATCTAATTCCATTGTCCAATATTTCAACAGATGACTATTGTGTTTTCAACAGTTTTTCAAAAACTAGAAAAGTTGAGAACATAAAATATATACAATTCCAACTGCATCTTCAGTCAAATCACTGCTGTTTGAGTATTTCTTTTGAGAAATTGTGCCCTACTCAAGCCAGGACACAATTTACACTACAATAGTTGCTTCAGTAATTTTCTCCCTCTTGTCATTTCTGCGTGATGTGAATCTAGTGTTCAAAGCATGCAAGCCCCATGTATGGAGAGCAGGTCACCTCTCTTCTGTGCGATGAGAACCATAATTTTGAGAAATGTGGTAGACTCTTGAAAAGACAAGAATCTTGGTTGGAAACAGAATCTCATTTCCTCTTGCTTTGGCACTATTTCTGGCTATTTATTAGTTCTAAAGGAAGAATAACATTGGAGAAATGTGAGGCACCAAACACTGCACTCTTTTTCTTCTGAAGTTAAATACACAAAATAATGGCCAAGCTTGTGAAAATGACTAGGTGGCTGTGATGTGTAGGGTAACGACATGAGTTTGCAAAACTCACTTTCTGAAGTAAATAAAGAGTATTACTTAGCTTGCGGATAGTATTATTGCTAATTAAGTGATGACATTCAAAACTATATTGAGCTTTACTAATGTCACCCAAAGTTTTTACAAGTCCATAAATTAATGATACAAATTTACTATTCCATCAGTATTTTAAGAAATTATTTCCTGTTTTGACTGAGTCTTGGTAATTTAATTACAGTTACATCAGAATAAAAACAAAATGTCATAATGTGGGCTAAAATGTGAATAGCTTCCAAATCCAAAAACTTATTACTTAAATGTTTTTATCCTTTGAAATTATGTACAGCATTAGTATTAGTAGAAAAGAGTAACCTCCATGAAAATTTTACAGTTCTCAAGAATATACTGTTTCCTAGAACAGTAGAGCATTTTTAGATGTTCAATATTATCCAAGCAATAAACAACAGAAGCAGGTCCCTTTAGAATAAACTGTCTTTATGAAGCAAGTGCAGTAAACCATGTGGTAAATTACATAAAAGTAGTAGAGAAATGCCCTGATACAAACTAAAAGGATAGATGTTTTAATAACATCAAAAATTTTATCAGTGGTTTAATAATTTTAAATGACATAACCATAAACTTGTATATAAAAAGGAAAATATATATGGCAATTATGTGCCCTGAGCCAAAACTCCTTTGCAATGCACTGTGCCCTCAAGTGAAGGAAAACAGTTACATACATTGGGCATTGCATTGCCAGCTCTTTCTGTGAAGCACATGAAGATTCAATTCACGGCCGTTTAATCCAGCCTTTTCATTTCAGGAAAAAAAAAAACAAAAAAAAACGAAAAAAAAACAAAAAAAAAAAAACCAAAACACGCCAATGTTAAGTTTAATTTAGCTTTATATTTCTGAGGGAAGAAGATTTTTACTACCTGTGTGTTGTGGTGTGGTTTTTGCTTTAAATTTGTGTTTGCCCACTATTCTCCTTCCTAATCTCCTCCCCTCCCGAGTTGCCAATCTCCCCAAGCCCTTCCCTAACTTCCTCCCTCCCAAGTTGTCAATCCTCCCTATCCCTACCCCTTTTCCAGAGTGTTCCTCCCCTGCTCTCCCTGATAGGTTTATAGAATGTTAGTCCTGCCCTAGACTCTCCCCTGCCATGCCCTCATTGGTTGGTTGCCCTATACCACTCCCCCTATAAAAACCTCTGCAGACCCCCCTACGTCTTGTCTTGGGAGTCCAGGAATAAATCCATCCAGTTCTACCCCAAGACCTGTGTCATCGTTATCTGTTCCTGTGCCGGACCAAGTGATAACTGGGAATAGCAGAGCTCAGGGGGGAAGGTCGCGCCCCTAATGTCGCTGCCCAGCAAAGTACGACAGCAAACTGCAACACCTGTGAAAATATAATTAAAAAATCAGATGAGAGTAAGAAATGCCTTTCCAGGGGGTACTGATCTTTTTGTCCCCAGATGATGACCACAGCCACTGCTGGGGGAGAGCTGCTTTCCCCTGTCTTGAGTGCCCTGTCCTGCCCAGAGGCCACAACCCCTGTATTGTAAATGCAGGTGAACCCGGTGGGAAGAAATGATGATGCCTGACTCCAGTTCAGAAGCCCCAGTGATTTTAAAGGACATATTAAAACTACATACCTACTTTTCTAACTACCATATCTAACTACTAACAACTCGTGACCCTGTTTGCGAGAGCCCAGACACAGGTGGATTGGATTGGCCATCAGGCTCAAACAATCCTCACCAGAATCCAATCAAGCAATCACCCCAGGTAAACAATTCTCCAAACACCTTCTACGTAGGAAAAACAAAGAGCAGAAATAGAAATTGTTTTCTCTTTCTTCTCTCTGTGCTTCTCTATAAAAAAAATCCTGAGAGAGAGAAGAATGTGCTTGCCACATCCCTGCCTGTGCTTCCTGTGTCTACGGGCCCGTTCTCCATTAATTTGCCTAACCTGTTGTTTTGGGCTTTACTGGTATTGTCTGCATCAGCAACCTCCTCTGCCAACAAATTCTGCAAGTTCATCACCTGTAGAAATGTGTCTTTATAGGTTTTAAACAAACATCATGGATATGGATTTTCACACATAGGTTTCTTGAAAGCCTTTTGCTTTGCAGTGCATGGTAGACATTTATATTGATATTGACTGACTCACCAAGTACAATAATCTGTATGAAAATAAATTATCTAGCTATTATTTAGATGCAACTGTTTTTCTGCACCACTCTATAAGTCAATTGCATATCTGCATATGCAATTTAGCACAAAAGATAGATCCAGTTAAATGGAAAATTAAATAGGAAAACAGAGAAATTAGAAAGTCTCACTAGGGAAGAAAATATGAACAATAAATTAATAATATCAAAAATGAGCTTCCAAATTTGCATCTGCTATGCTGCAAATACAAGCATTTGTAAGATATTTCATTTCGGTATTTTGTACCTGATTTAGAAGCAGTAAAATTCAGGAATTCACATTAAAGTATTTGTTAAGATCATGTCACAAACTTTAAGATAATGCAATAATTATATGCTATTCCTGGCTGCAGAAAGTGCACACACACACACACACAAAAAGAGGGTTTATACATGCGTCTTCACTGGCATTAAAAGAAAACCTTTACAAAACTGCTATCATCCTACTGATTTAGAATACTCATTTCAGAAACTTGGTAGTCACTTAAAGCAATAAACACACAGCTACTTGTATATGTCCAGGTTGTCTTTACTGTGCATGTGCAATAGGTCCACTACAGCCTGCATATATAGATAATGAATAGTTGGGGTTTTGTTTGTTTGTGGTTTATTGTTGTTGTTTTTTTAATTTCAGATGTATTTTTTTTTATATTTACTGATGTATTTTTTTTACCAATAGTAGCTAGTGCACAGAAAAGGATGAGAAAGCTTGGGGTAAGAGCAAGCAAGGTAGGCCTTCAGGGAAAGAAATTATATTTTAAATGGACTCTGAAACAAACTGAGAGGCAGACTGAGAAAAGATTAACATACAAGGATAATTTTCTTATGTGGGGAAGATCTCATCTCAACTCTTGTCCATTTCTACCCCCTTCCATTCCCAATACTCTCTTTGCTTTCTCTCCTTCCTATTGGCAATCTTCTTTCAGCTAGCACGTCACAAGGTTAATTTTAAATATAGCAGTCAGTGATGTTTGGGCATCATAGTCCCAGTTTGGTGTTCCTATCAGAGAGGAACTGGGAATTTATGGGGTTTTTTGCATCTGACATGCCCTGATGTTTCTTTGTCTGGTTGCTGCTCCTTGAGATAGGTGAAAAATCAGACACCAGGAAATTCCCAGAGAATTGGAAGTTGCAAAAGTTAAGCTCAGAAGTACAATAAAGATATTATCACTAATGGTATCATGTCCCTGTCAGATAGAGTCTTTTGGAATGTTAAAGGACAGAAGTCAGAGCAGTAAAGAAGGAAAAATATGTTATGAATAGACAGCTTTGAAAAAAGGATGCAGAGACAATAAGGCTTCATCCTGTAATGAATGAGTCACAGAAATAATAAATAAAAAGAAAACAGAAAACTTCTTAAAAAAACTCAGAAAAAGTTTTCAAGCTCCTCTCTCTGTATGACATTTGAAATATGGGAAATTTAAAATTACAGCACATCTTATATTGAAAGTGCTAAGAGAAGGCTTTTGTAAAAGAACTACAAAACTGTGAGAATTACAAAACCATCTTCATTTGTGCACCTGCCGTTACGTGCTAAATGTCATGCATATAGATGTACAGCAGTATCCACTGCTTGTCCACCTTTCATCAATTTATTGGGATGGAACCCATCTGACACAGAGGATATAAAAAAGAAAAAAAAAAAGTTATTTGAATTATAGAAACCAAGCTTGTGAGGAGTCAGGAGTAGGCAGCTCTTTAAAGTTCATCTTATGCAGAGTGCAGTAAGGAAGGAACAAGGGACAATGTAAATGAGATCAGTGACTAATTTTCCCAGTGGTGGAACTCCTACACATTTTAACTGCTGATCAGTACGAATATACTTGGAAGAAGAGATACTCATGTTAAATAATGCCAATGGAGAGGAAAAAGTCCAACTGGCTTCAGAAGCAGTCATGGGAATATACAAGCTAGAGGGAACAAGCAGGTAAGAGAGAAAGCAGAGCTGCTAGTGTGAGTCCAAAACAGGAGATACAGACACAGAGGGAGTCAGTGCTCCCAGTAATGAGGGACTAATCTTTCCCTATTTAGGTTGTCTTATAATGCCAGCAATCATTACTGAGCCCATCCACCACTTCTTTTCATTTTTAATATCCAGTAAACTTTTCTCTCTGTGTATGTGTGTCTGTGTGTGTTACAATTTTATGAAGCTATACGCTTTTCCCTTAATATATCCCTCTTCTATTTGTAAAAATTAAAATATTTAAATTAAATCCCAGTCTTGAGCCATGATAGCATAAAATGTATTGCACCAGCTGATACAGCAGGCCCCTGGATCAGTTTTGGGTAAGCAATCATCTCTTTCCTTGTCTAAAACAAGAGCAGCATAACTGAAGCTGCTTTTCAAGGTTAGGAATATTTATTAAAGTTTAACCTAATTAGGCCTTCATTTTAAAACATCTGACCAAAATGGCCACAATTACAGTGCAGGAGTTTATTGGCAATGGAGAGTGTATGTGTCTCCTCTATGAGACACTTTTGTAGCCACCAACACCAGCACTGAAGACAGTGTAAGAGAACTTGTTCAATGTAGATTGACCATATTTAAAGAGGTGAGAAGGATGTGGATTGAACACTCCCATAGAGGTGAATGATGTAGCTCTTCCTCATGAAGAAATGTTTTTCTTTTGGGAAATGCCTGCTTCTTTAATTCCTTCTCCTTGCTATAGAAATGAGATACAAATCCATTTTATTATTATCACCTGGGGTCATATAAAGTTCCCACCAGTCCTATTTGGGGAAATGTGAGTAGCCCAATGTGCATCTGGTTAGAGCTCCTCATATTTCATTGAACAAGCGTATCATGCACAGCTAAAAGGAATTTTTACTTAGTAAGTGATGCTTCTCATGTAATTGCTCTTGATAGATCCATGAGTTCAGCCTCCTGGGCTAAACAAGCCCCTGTTGCAGCAATCACAGTACATTTATAATTAGCTTAATAAAGTCCCTTTGTTATATTGTTCTACAGATAGAAATACTCTCCTGCAAAATGACAGACGGTTTTGAGTTGCAATTAAGAATTTAGCAAAATCTTGATAAAGCAGATGGAGGACATTTATGTGAATCTACTGTGAAAGAGTAGTACAGTGATGGCAACCACACAGAGAAACAATTAGCCATAAACTGAGAGGGCAGTGACATACATCCTTTGGAAAGCATTTGCATGTGCTGCACTGCACTTTTACATTTTTGTTGGGTGGTGATAAAAATGTAGTTTCTCGTGCAATACATGGTGTAAGTCCCCCCTCCCCCCATGACTATTATAAGGCCATCTTCTTTTGTGAACCTACAGTTATGTGCAAAAAAATTAATGAGCATATACACACAATGTCTATCATTTGTCCAGCTAACATCACTTTATTTTTTCCAATTATGATGACAAGCACAAATTTTCAAAAATAAGATCAGCCCTCAGATCAGATGAGCAACAATGTACCATCCATCTTTAGTACGTGCTTAAGAAATTCCTTTGTGAAATAGCCTTGCATTATAGACAAAGCAATGTAGTCCTAAAGTCTAGGTTACATAAAAAAGAAAACCCAAACCCTCTTATGATTCACCTCCTACTTCACCCTCTCATCACTTTGCTTTACATGAGTCAGCAAAAGCTATTTCCAGAGTGCTGGAAGACACATCAGCAAACACTCCATTACCACTATAAATGTAAATTACAAAACAGAACAATGGTTTGGGTTGGAAATGACATTAAATATCATCTAGTTCCAACGCCACTGCCATAGGCAGAGCACCTTCTACTAGAAGAGGTTCCTCAAAGCCCCATCCAGCCTGTCCTTGAACGCTTCCAGAGATGGGACATCCACATCATCTCTGGGCAACCTTTTCCAGCGTCTCACCACCCTCACAGTAAAGAATTCCTTCCTAATATTTAATCTAAACCCACCGTCTTTCGGTTTGAAGTCATTCTCCCTTTTCCGGTCACTACACGCGCTTGTAAAAAGTCCCTCGCTATCTTTCGCTTTCTCGCTATCTTTCTCCCTTCAGCACTGGGATGAATAAATCACCCCCTGGCGTAGTTTAAGGTTATGTCCTCTCATCCTGTCACTGGTTCATTGCCTGAGAGGAGAGGCCAAGCCCACCTAGCTACACCCCTCGGAGGAAGGGGCACACACTGGAAGCTTCAGGTCCCTCGGCCGCTTCCCCACCGCCGTCCCGGCCCGCGGAACCCGGCGCTCGCGGCGGGGCGGGAGGCGCGGGGCCTCATGGGAACTGTAGTTCTCTGGTCTCCCGCCGGCGGGCCGCGGCGGGATGAGAGTTCCCGGCATGCTTCGCGCGCAGCGGCGGGCTCGGGGCGGAAGCGGGCGGACTACATTTCCCGAGGTGCTCCGCGGACGCGTCCAGCCGGGCGGGCGGCGGGTCGGCGCGGCGGTTGAATGCGGGCGGGCGGAGCGGCGCGATGGAGCTGTCGGCGCTCGTCAGGAAGCTCGGTAATGGCTCCTCTCCCTCCCGGCCCCGCCGCCTGCGGGGCTGTGGGCAGCCGGCAGCGTGCGGCCCGGCGCTGCTCTGCGGGAGCCCAGCCGCTCCTGCCCGGCCTCCGCCGCCCCTCGCCGCTCTTCTACCTGCTGCTTTTCCACTCCGCTCCCCGCGGCTGGCGTGGAGGGGGCGGCGGCACTCCCCCAGGGGGACATGCTTCCGTAAGGAAATGCCAAAGGCTTCCCCTGCAAACACGGTGCCTTTCGATTCAGCGGGCTCGGGTAGGATTTTTTCGGTTGGTGCGCCCGAGGTAGCTTTCCGTACGCACAGCATACTGTGGTAGAGGTTCCGGTACCACGTTAAATCAGTAGGGGCGCATTTGGCACCGGATGATATCAGTATATCTTATAATGTCTCACCGCTGTATAGCCATGCGAACACACTTGATGAGGTTGTTGCTGCTGAGTGCTAATCGTATTTGACTTCCTGGTAGGCGTAATACTGGCAGCTTATAAGCCGGCTTTTTTCACTGCATCTCTGGCAGCATTGTGTTTCTCCAAATAAGAAAAAAGTTCTGTCAAATAATTTTATGGGTTTCTTAATCACTTTTTTTTGGGCAGGTCATGAGCTGACAGAGATAAGAGAGCGATCTTTGAAGACTATTCTGTTTAAACTAGACCACAACTTGATTTCCTATGCTGATCTGGTCCACGAAAAAGCACTTTTTTGTAACCTTTTGGAGTGGTTCAATTTCCCAGTTGTACCAATAAAAGAGGAAGTGTTAAATTTTGTGAACAGTTTGATCAAGGTATGACATACTAACATTCTTTTTTTTAAACTGTATGTGTTTAGAATGCTGAAGCTAATTAAAGCTGGATATTATTTGACTTTGTATCTCCATGTAACAAGATTTTTAGAATGTTTACAAAGACAGGAATAATAAAGCCACTGTGTGTAGACCAAAGTTAAAACAATTTCAGTGACTTCAAATGGGTCAGAGAGATAGCTGAGAAAAATAGTTTTTTCTGCATTTCTGCTTTAGTTTCTCAGGTTCTTCAGTTTCTCATCTAGTGCTTCATTTTTAACTTGGAGCATGATCTGCAGCTAAGCATTTGCACTGTTCCTGGAAAGTAAAGATTTGAACATTGTTGCGACTAATTGAGAAAATGTTACAAAAACTTCAGGTAGCTCAGATTTTTACATTCTTATGTTTTAATCACTAAACTGCAACTATGCAGAGTTAAAAAGCAAGGCATCCTTGATACTGACAGATGGGTGTCATGGTTTAACCCCAGTCAGCAGCCAAGCCCCACACAGCCATTTGCTCACACCCCGCCAGTGGCACTGGGTAGAGAATGGGATTGGTAAAAGGGAGAAGACTCGTGGGTTGAGACAAAGTTGGTTTCATAGGAAAAGCAAAAGCTGCATGTACAATTAAAGCATAAAAAGAGATTAATTCACCACTTCTCATGGGCAGGCAGGTATTCAGTCATCTCTAGGAGAGCATGGCACCCTCACACATAATAATGATTTGAGAAGACAAATACCGTCACTCCAAATGTCCCCCCTTCCTCTTCATTTTCACCCCCTTTATAGACTGAGCATGCTGTTGGAACTAGATGATCTTTAAGGTTGCTTCCAACCCAGGCCTTTTTGTGATTCTGTGGTATGTAATATCCCTCTGGTCAGTTGGGGTCACCTGTCCTGGCTGTGTCTCCTCCCAAACTCCCCTGTACTCCCAGATCCTTTGCCGGGACAGCAGAAGAGCCTTTGGTTCTGTGTAAGCCCTGCTTAGCAGTAACAAAAATAACTCTTTATTATCAACCCCGTGTTCAGCACAAGTCCAAAACACATCCCTGTGCCTGCCACTGGGAAGAAAATGAACTCTACCTCAACACAATGGTCTAAACGAATAAAGGCAAAATATAACTAAACATTTCAATTATTTTACTTCTTCTCCCTGCTGTTCTTTATTTCCTGCTCCCCTCCAGAGACCTTAAGACTATTCAAACTAACTTTGTCAGTTATTTGTCTTAATGTAGCATCCACCTGCTGCCCAGAAAATGATTGGAATTGGTGCAGTGGAATTCTTCTCTCAGCTTCGCTCCGACGTGGATCCAAATTTGCAGGCCATAATTGATGGGATTGTGGATAGACTGTTCTTCCTTTCTTCTGAACTCCCTTCTAGTTCTTCAGTACGTTATCAAGCTCAGTCTCAGCCTTCAGTAGATCAACCAGGTAAATTACCTGTTTTGAACTGTAATTTATTTTATATTAAAATAAAGCAAATGAAAAGCCTATGAGAAGCTCATGTTTTCTGGCATAGTAGGTGAATTATTCCTGAGAGGTCAGGGAAGTGTGTGCTAATCAGATTCTGCCAGAGACGGTGTGACCTTAGCTAAATGACCTGCTGGCATTCCTGTAATGGAATTCCATATCCATTTCTTCAGTGTATAATATCTGTTTTCTGTAATGTACAAAGAGCATGACACAACTTTCAAGGACAGCTTTATGGTAGCAACTTCAAATAAATCTGTAATTTAGCCAGTGTGCTTTGCTGCTGTTCTTTGTATAGTAGGCTCTAGCTTGGAAAGCAATTCAAATCCTATGAGGAAAAAAAAGAAAAAGAAAAAAAACCAGTTGATCCTTATAGAATGATTTTTGAAGATACAGTAGCTGTATGCTCTATGTACTTAGTATTGGATAAACATTTTTCATAGAAGAATACGTCAACTTTCTTTAAAATGTCACATTATGTGTGAAGTGCTATTGCTTGCATCTGTTACCTAGCTCCTTATCTGTCTGTTACAATGATTTACATTTCCTCCTAGATATAGTCTAACCCATTTGGTTCTTCTGCCTAAAAAATTTTGGAACAGAGTTTGGAGGAGAAAATTATGTATCACATTACATTACCTCCTGCTTATTGTGGGAAAGACAGTGCTGTTACACAGTGCATACAGCAGTAGTGACCAGACCTCTGTCACTCATACTGTGCAGTCACAGAGATAAAAGTAATTTTTTGGTGGTTTCTGCCACCTCTAATGCTTGGAGATTTAGTTCACTAGAGCTATATGCCTGGTGATTAAGTTTTAATATTTTTTCCTTCCTATGCCCACACAGGTATGGATTTTTACTTAAAGTTTCTACTATATGGAGAAGAATAGTCTTCTACATGTGTATTCTTAAATTATGTCTTTCTGAAACTACACAGTAGAAGTTATTTATACTGTGAATTGTATGCATGTGTGGATGGAATAATCCTAGTGCTTCCTAGCAGGAGTGTTGTATTTTTCTTTCTGTTTCAACTTCAGTTACTGGAAAAAATTACTGTAAACTAATAACCTGGCATTGTCTAGTTTGATCCTTTGAACCAAATATTATGGTCTGGAGAGATTGCTTTTAGTGTTAACATTTCTTGTGTATTTTTTAATACAGTTTGCATATGAATGACATGGGGCAAAATACATTTATACAGAAGGGCAACTTTCTAGGTGACCTAAGAAGTCAGCAATTTGGTAGAAAAAGGTTTCAAGTAATTAATTTAAAAAGTTAATTTTGTTACTACAGAGGTAGATTAAAGGAAAATAATTTATTTGGCTGCCAGTCCTCCATCAGGCAATACATTTTGTGTAATTGTTTTTGCTACTTTTTGTATGGTATGCTAGTTAGTGTAAAAACATGGAGAAAAATGCACCCTTTACAGTTGCAGAATAGGAGTATAAAAAAATAAACATTGACACACCCTTTTTACTTCATTTTTCTAATCATCTGAGACTATTTTAACCTATTAAGGAAACTGATTTAAAACTCAAGGGCAAGAGAGAGGTAGTTAAGGAAAAGCATGAAAATAAATAGAGGGTTTTTTTGTGCATGTGCATTTTTTAAACGTACCCCCTTTTTTTTTTTCCTTTTAGTTCTGCCTCAAGAAGAATTATTCACTGGATATTTTTGTCCAAGTAGAAGTCATCTGCCGCAGTTAGAAATATCTCCCAAAAGAACAGTTGGTATGTGTAGTTATAAAGGAATATGTTAATTACAGAAAGAGCTTAGAGTTGTAATTTAGATGGAATTCCATTACAAATGTGGATAGCAAAATTGGCTCTTATTTTTCCTTTTGTTATTCTGTGAAATCTGACACCACAGAAGCTACAATTATAATGCTAATAAAAATGACATTCATCTTAATAGATATTTCCCTTTTCTAGTAAATAGTGTAGCTCTTTGGAATATCTAAAGTACATTAGAAAGTGCTGCAATTTAAAAAATCATGTTTTCCAGATGATCTGTGTTTTGTAATCAGAAGTGGCTTAAAGGATTAAGTACCTTTTATTTCAACAAAACTTAGTCTGAAGTACCTTTCTACTTTTTAGAAAACTGGTGTTGGTGCTAGGGGAATCTTTGCATTGTATTTAAATGAAAACCAATGGTATGCTTTGATTTTTTCTTTTTTTGTCAAAGGATGTGAGGTGTTTCACTGACAGCCACAGATCAATAATATTTTGGCAAGTTTTTGCCTGTACCAGTATACCAGTAGCAGTTCACAGGAGAGTGTCTTACTCAAAATACAATATGGTGCTGAGATCTAGATTTTAAAATATGACTTTGCCGTTACTGTCGGTAAATCACCAGTTGAGTTTTTAGTAACGTATCAACTATATTAGGAATTGCACAATAATTATTACAAACTTTTAAGTTAGAAATGGCTTTAAAGTTATTTTCATGGCAAAGGTATTACGTGTCATAATTTTGTAAGAACAATAATATCTACTGCTTGAAGAGTAAAACCATGAGGTGAATTTTCCATTTTTAGAGATCATGCTAATGGATAAAATATTCTTTAGTAGCAGATAAAAATTATAATTTGAATGAAAGCATGATGTGACAGATTGAGTATTCTTCCACCAATGCTGTGTTTGTTATTTGGTAAAGCTTTCTTCAATAAACATATTTCATTAGGATTTGGTATGACCTTAGTGATGTTTTGGTATTTCTGAAAACACTAAAAGCATTTGAGTTTGTGCAAGCCTATATTTACCGAAAGATATTTCTGGATAAGAAAGTATATTGTTTATAAGTTTTTTACTTTGCCTTGGATGTATACAATATAATATTTCTATAAATTATATTTCAAGACATCCGCTCTTTTTTTTTGCAGTGAAATGCTTGAAATTTTCCACCTTTCCTTGGCTAACTCTGACTTCAACAGATAGACATGTTCTTTCATCAAATGAAAGGTGCAGTAATAGAAACATTACCATTTCCTTGTAGTTTTTCTTTTTCGGGAATAGTGGCTGTAACTTTCTATCCTGCGTCATGAGGTTGTTTTTGTAAATAACCCAATGAGCTAGCTTTGATAAATGAACTGGGCTAAAGCTGGGCACTGTCACTCTCTATTTTTTGTGTTTAAATCAGAGTGTCTTTGGGTCTTTTGTTCATGACACTTCAGTCTGTATTTTGAATTTCTTAAGTGGATCAAAGATTTGTTTCAGCTAATAAATAAAAGCTGAAATAAAATCACTATTTATTTTACCCCCATAACCAGTTGGTAGGAAAATCCCTACTTTCAGTAGTAGCTTTAGGCCAATAATTTTAGGTACCGGACCTTATCCAGGCATTGAGTCATTCCAGCTGTCTTTCTGCAGTGACTTTTTTTTTTCTTTAATTTATAAAAAGTGTTTGAAGTGCCCCAAGGGACAGTTCTGTAGTTGGGATACCTTATGAGTTGTCACAGAGCTTTGATAGATTTCTAGCATAGGTTTTTTTTTTGTGTGTTTTTTTTTTTTTCCCTTTTGAAAGATCGCTGAAGCTGGAGAACCTGTTTAATATTTAAATTCATTTATGCCAGAATATAGACGAGGAACACAGATTTGTAACTGGACATATTTGATTTTTTCTGTGGTTTCAGAAACAGTGGTTTCTGAATTCCTTTTATGGAATTTCCCACTTACATAATGCATGTGCTTTTAAGTTATACATGAACCTTAGTAATGAAAGAAACTTTCGTAATGATATGAGTTATATTACTTGCTATATACCACTGAGATAATCACTAGCTTCACAGGGAATTTTCAGTAGTTTTATTTTAATTTCAAATTTGGAATCAATAAAGTTATTTCTCTTTTTGTAACCAAATTTTACTTATGGGAATTGAGTTTGTATATGGGAATTTTATTGTATATAGGATTCATATAGCTAAGGAATAATTCAGCTGAAAAAATGATATGCCAATAGAATTACAGAGATTTTTTTTTTCTTTTTATTCTTCAGCGTTGTGATTATAACTTTCTTGTAAAGACTTGTTCAGGCTAATAATTACTGATTGGTTTTCTTTTCATTTTAATATATATTTAAATATGAACTTGTAGCTCTTTGAGAAGTAACAACCAAAGTTTAATTTGGAGTACATGTGAGCTTCTTCAGGATGTGATTATGCAAGATTTTCCTGCAGAGATCTTCCTTCAAAGGCCAAAGATTGTACAGGCAAGAATTCACATAAAGTTTAAGTTTTTATTGGTATAAGCTTTGCCAAGAATGAATTGATGCAAATGATTCAATTTGTTCTTAAACAAAATAGTTAAACAGAAGTACCTTCATGCTAACTCCAGGTGCATAGGAAAGGGGATATTGTCTATATATTATGGTTTTAAAGTTTTTTGCTTGTAACTATGTATATTGCTAATCACTAATGAAGCATTTTCTGAAGTAATACTTTGTTTCTTCTGAATACATAAATTTGTGTGACTGTTGTCTGCACACCCTCTAATGGGCTCCCATAATGAAGTGGTGAATTTATTGGAAATATAATGTGAAACTTGGCTTCTTCCTTATGTCTGGTGGTCTTGCATTCAGTGATGAAACTGTAGTTGAACCTATTTATTCTTTGCTGTGATTTTGAAAAACACTTGGAAACATTTTTGAACTATATTTAGTGTAAGACTTGCTGGCGGGCGTGGTTGCTCATGTCGGTGATTAATGTTGAGGTCTTGATGTTGGTGGTTTTGTCTTTGCAGAGCCTTTTGTCTCTTCTAAACTTGGCTTTTGGAGGAGACGGGAGGCACCACTTGGCTTTGCAGGCTGTGTCATGCTTGCAACAGCTTTGCATCTTTTTGAGAAGGAGGCTTAACTTCCATAGAGATCCAAGTTTTTCTTCCTCAGAGCAAGGTAGGTATTTTTAAGTATTTGAGACACTGTTGTTTTTACTACAGATAAGATTGTCTAAAATGACAGAAAAAAACCCCAGAACCTTATAGCAAATGTAATCTTGTGAAATTGTTTTGGTGTTCAGTGCTATTAATATTAATTAAAAAACTTGGAGTGCTCGCATTGTTTTAAAGTACTTACTCAGTTTTACTTTCCTGTGATTCCCCATTCATCAACTTCTCCCAGTATCCAATTGTTTGTATGTCAGCAGGGGAGGGATTTTTAACTAAAACTAAATTAAGTCTGTAAAATAGAAGTGGGCAAAGTTTCAGAAAAGCTTTCAAGCTATTAGTACTTAACAATGTAGTTACTAATTTCATGAGCTATGTGAACTTTTTTTTTTTTATGCTGATGGCTAAAAATAGTTTAATAATTGTTTTGAATTTTGCAGTCATGAGGGCTGCTTCACAAGGTTATTAATACTTAAATGTTGTAGCTTTAATAGTATAGATGACTTATAACGGTCTTCTTGTTTCCATTTTGTCATCTGAATTGAGTCAAAGCTTTGTTTCTATAAATTGGTAGTCTGGTTTTCTTCATAAGATTGCCCCTATATTTGGTGTCTTAATAAATGCTACTGGCTGGCTGCTAATTCAGTTATAACATCAACAAGTCCAATAGCCTTACCCAGACACTATGTTTCTATTTTTAAAACTCAAGAGTTCTGATTCAGCTGGAATCTTCAGTGGTGTTTGCCTTGAAATTTGGTTTCAAACTCTGCTACTTGCCAGTGATCAGTTGTTCTAAGTCGTCAGTATTTACGTGGTGTTTTTTTCCATAGCCTACCTTAGTTACTTTTACTGTTTACTAGGTAGAATCTTTCAGAATAATGGATACTTCTAAGGGAAAATATGTTCTTTGTGTTACATAAAGGCACAGCTTCCCAGAATTCATCTGTATCTTACTGTCAAGAAGCAAGAGGTGCTCCTCGTTCTCAGAATCAATCGCCTGGCAGCAGTAGTCCTCGGCCCTCTGTAATTGGACGGACAGTTCAGCGTCCTAGAGGAGATGGTCAAGATTGGGATGCGGTATCTTCTAGGTGAATGAAACAGGAAACAACTTACACTTCAGTTAAAAACATTTTAATATAGGATTATACTATCAGCTCCTTGTCAGTGTGTGGATTGATGAAAAGGTTTTGGTAACTTGCGAAGATTCAAACCACATTTATGAATTAAACCTTTCTTGAAGTGGTGTTCAGAATACATAAAAACATTGCCACGTTTTGTACCTAACCACCATTTTAAACAAAGTCTCTTCCTATCAACTGTTATTGCTTGTGCATGTATTTGTAAGACACAGAAAAGTATTTACTCTGTCTCTTGCTGGAAAGTCAGGGATTTTTCTTTTTTTCAGCAGATGACCTCATAAGTTCTTTTAAGTGGAATGGCCATCCCGTAGGTAACAGTATTGTCAAAAATGCTATGCTGTATAAAGATTTCTGTTGAAGTCTTTAAAATTTGTTGTTAAATGTGACAACAAATTTCAGTTCTATAATATGTAAATATTTGACTCTTACCTTAAATTATAAATTATCTGTATACCCTCAAAATGTAAAAGTCTTTGTGTGTGGTTTTTGTTGCTCGTCTTGGCCCAACTTAAAGACTTAAAGCTGCTGTTCAAGTACAAATGTCTTCTGATATGTGGGATTTTAAAAGTCCTTGTAAATCTGTGTGCTTGTTGCTAGTTCATTTGAGTCTCTGTGATGTATGGGCTTAGTGTTTGAGTACCTCCTAGGTATTCAAATAGACTGTGATGAGAATAGCTCAATTGCAAATACATCTTGACAGTCATACTAAAAAGTTATTTTTATTGAAGTCTAATATGTTAATTTTTATATATTAACTAATATGGCACTGTCAATGAATTCCAGGCTTTATGCCTTCTAGTGCTGGCCATTTTCCAAAGCTGAACAGTTAACAGTTTAATAGCAGCTGGTGTATATTGTGCAAGAGAGCGATGGCTTGGCTGTTAGTCTAGAAATGAAAGGTGTGTAAGAATAAGTACCAGTTCAGGCAGTGATGAGACTTCTAGAAACCAGGGAGTGCTAATAGGGTCATTTTATGAGCTGTTTATGGCTGCACACCTTTATCTTCTTGTATCTTCTGTGCTGCAGTAGACCTGCTCGCTGCCCACAGATCTCATTTCTTACAAAAATATAATTTAGCCCAGAGGTAACATAAAGAACAAAATGATGTTGAATAGAAGATATGATAGAGAGAAATGACAGTAGTGTTGCTCTGATATTTCTGATTTTGATAAGGAAGAGCTACTTTTAGTCAATCTTGTCTTTTTCTACATAATTGTACTGTAAATTTGTTTATTGTTATTTACTTGTATAGTGTTATTCTATATGTAACTCTTCTTTTCCTTCTTCTTTAATCTTGAGACTCTTCAATCTATCTGTTTGTATGTTTCAAATTCTGCCTGGAAACTTAACCTTTCCTCTTCTGAATTGTTTTTGTGATTGATACCTCTCCTTCCCTTTCCTCTGGTAAGTGCAGCCAAATCCATACTACATATTGGTGAACTATTCTATTTTGCTTGTAGTTTTTTGTTGACTTCTTAATCAGTCGGCATTTAATTTCTTATACGCATCTTTTACATTTAATTAGACAATAGAATGTAACACAATCATGCCACAATTCAATTTCTTCAGCTTGTTTAATAATAAAAAAGGGAACCAACCAAAACCCAGTTGTAAGTCATACAGGTTTGTAAAGGAAATCAAGATTGCTAAACATTGTTTGGGATAAGAAAACTTAAAAAATATGTTCTGATTTTTATTAATTATAATGCTGATAGTGGAATTAGATTATTGTTGAAAACTAATACAGTTATGAACTATACATTGTTCATAATATATAAACCATGTATACTGTATTTAATGATATATTCATATATCATAAATAAAATATTTAATAATTAAAAATGTCTATAATTTAATAGCATTCTGTATACTTTGTAGTATATACTTGATTACATTTAAGGCTTTCTTGGACAAGGAAATACTTCCTGTTTTACAGTGGATAAGGTGGTCCTAAAGAGTAAACAGAACTCATGCTTCTTAATTTTCCTTCTAAGGATTCTTGTGGCTAGCTATATAGAATGGTTTTAATATAGTAAGTATAATTCAGGCTGAAATTTGATTTAGTAAGTTGTGTTGCTTCAAGCGACTGATAGATTTTGTTCATCAAAAAAAAAAAAAATTTCAAGTCAACTGATATTTATCATGCAATATTATTTACGTTGCATGTGTATTTCTTCTAGTACACAGTGCTAAGTGATTTTGGAGATGATTGCCAATACATTAGGCATTCACTTGTGATGCTACCTGTTCTGACATTCAAAAAAAGAATGAAACAAAATCTCCCTCTTCTTGCAACACTGGTAGATAGCAGAGAAAGTTTGGGATGGGAGGAAGGATATTCTTAAGGCAGGAGTCATGAAAATACTTAATGCTGTTTTTAACGTCTGTACATATGTGTTTTCTCTGTGCAAGAGTTAATTATGTTTCTTTTTTAAAAATTTTTGTTTACTTTTTGTTTTAAGTGGAAACAGTACTCAAGCAAATGCAAACTCCAGAATCTCTCTGCATTCCCCATTTGACGTAGGACATATTGACCTACCAGATATTGAAAATGAGGACACTTTGGAATTACAGATGAAGCAGCTTAGCCTTCCTCAGTTCTGTGTTTCCATCTTGGAAAATGCAATACCTCTTCTAAGAACAGGTGAGAAAGTTTTGAGTTAAGTATTTAACTTGCATATCTTTCCCATCCTTAATACAAGATACTATTAAGAAGTCGGTCGATGAGGTGTCTACCTCAAACAAATAAGGCACAGATGGCTACTGATGTACTGTGGCTAGTTGCAGCAGATCTTTTCTAGGGGCTTTGTTCAAGTCACAAAGCTTGAATCTTCTGATTGATTTCCAGAATTGCTGCAGAAGTTTTAAGTGTTTTTTACTGACAGTGGCAGGAAGTCAGTGTATGGTGGAAAAACGGTGTGTCAGGATAAAATGTCATTCAGGAAGATGGAAAAATAACCACTCTTAACCAAAGGCATTCTCCAAAGGATCTGTTTAAGCATAGAGTTTTCCTCCTGTTCAAGAAATAATTAACAAAAATTCTGGTGACGTGCTTGTTTTTATTCTTACAAATACTGTAACAAATGGTTTAAGAAACATAAGTAATGATAGTCTAATTGCAGATTTTAATTTTTAGAAGTTCTAAATTGCAAAGCCCTTTTGGAGAACAATATTTTTGCTCTGAGGTTGTCTAAAATGGTATTTAGCTGTAAAATGTAATTTAATTCAAAACAGGTATTGATAAATGTGGTCAGTGTTTCAAATATAGGAGCTGGAAATGTGTATCTATCAATAACTAGGATACTAAAAGTTAGAGGCTTCAACTTACAGAAATTCTATGAGATGTGTATGAAAATGATTCGATTCTTTTTGTTTTGTCATAAACCAACTAAAATGAATTAAAGTTTTTTTTTTCCTTTCATAATAGTGGTATTTAAATATTAATTAGTCACAAGTGCATTCATGACTTCTAGCATCTTTTATTTATAATGTAAAACTGCAGAAAATGTATTTTCTCTTTTCCATTTCTGGCACCTGTCACTTCAAATCTCCAGAGTTAAAAGACAATTTTTCTACTTTTCAAGGTTCTTTCAATCTTATCATAGAATTAAAATAGTGTTACTTTCTGGAAAGGTGAACCTGTCTTTATTTATCTTCCCTTTAGGTTTTTTACACTTGTTAAACTCTTCCTTGGTGATATTTCTTCTTTCTTCCACTGTGCTGTAATGAGACAGAGATTGTAAGGAAACTAATATTTTTATCCTGTTCCTGTTGATCTGAAAGCCTGTGATGTGAAGGCAAACTGTGAGAGTGTGATATTGTGAGACAGTAACACACAGTTTCTCATGTGGTTATATTTTGGATTGTTATCTTAAGTAAAATTAACAGGCATTTTTATGAACATTATTATCAATTTATATGGTATAGTTTTAATTTATATGATTAAAGTCTAGATGTTTAAATTATTGGGTAAAGGAAAAACCATTAAGCTTATTGTAAAATTTGCTGCCTTTTATTTTGCAATATCATGTGTATTTTAGTTGAGCTTAAATTCTGTTCCTTGTGGGAATGTTTATTGGATTTTTTTTTTTTACTTAGTGCTCACCTGCCTTGCGAGCAAAGTCATTGCAGAAATCAGTAGTGGTGTCGGCTTGTTTTGGTTTTGTGGGGGTTTTTTTTGGGTTTTTGTTTTTTTTTTTTTTTTTTTTTTTTTGTTGTTGTTGTTGTTAAAACTGAGAGTTTTAAACTGAGTTAAAACTGAGAGAATTAAGTTAAATTGGCCTAAAATCAATGGAAAACAGAACTTCTGCGAGATAGGTAAAAACAAGCTTTCAAAAAAGCCTTGTGCTATTCTGTCATTTCTCACCCAAAGTAGATCACTGAAGCTACAAATTGCAAAAGCTGTGGTCATTATAACTACATGTCTAGTCACGTATAGAGATTTTTTTCTTCCTCAAGTATCAACAAGGCTTCTGCAGTCTGTAAAATTTACAGGAGATAGAAAAATCCACAAAGAAGTTAATGTTTAATTATAACAAACAAGTAGAGCTTTATCTTTTTTAAACAGATGTTGTTTTGAGGATTTTGAAGGATGCAGAATTTTAATATTAGTTAAAATATACATTGAAAATTCAATGGTGTTGTGTGAAATCCATCTATGATTTTAAATAGAAACATACCATCAACAAGTAACTAAGCCAACAGTTGCAGTACATTGATTATTTAAGGGAAACTGTCACCGTATGGTTCCTTAAGATGTCAGACAGTTTTGGCATCTTCACTTGTGTGAGGTTGAAAATATTTGGTCTGACTCCAGATATTCTGCCTTGTTCTTCATAAAACCTTCTAACTCTTCTGTTTTCTCGTTATCTGGGGACATTAGGAGGAGGTTTATATTTGTAGTAAATGTAGGCTGTAGATTTCTAAGCTCAGGCCAAGTTTCTTTGTGGCCACATATTCAAGCTTAAAATTGTACAGAGGATAAAAGTTACTGATGGACCAGATTAGCCTTGTTATTAAGAGACACTCAGAACAAGAAATGAAAATTAATAAATACCAGCCTACAAGCAAAGGGGAAACTTACAGAGAATTGTGCAAGTAGCTTAAGTGGGTATTCATCTCTTTGTCTTTTAAAAGATCTCAAACAAAACAGTCTGTGAAGAAAGGCACTCCTATACAAAACATGCAGATCAATGGGAGTAGGTAATATACACTGAAGATTTTTAACACTGTTGTCTGGATGGGGGAAATTAATGGCTTTATTATGAACTTCAAAAAAGTTCAGTAATCAGATTTACAGCTGTTGTAAAGTTCATGATTATTTTCTTAAATCATTTTGTGATAGGTTCTAAGGAAATTCAGATTTTTTTCTAAGTATATAATTGCTTTAATCTGTTGTGACTTTGGCTGGTTGTTGTCTTCTCTGATGCAGAGCTACTAGTTGTTGAGGACAGTTAGCATTAGTTTCGTAGAAGCATATAGGAAAAGTTAAATACCAGGATTTCCTATGAGGAATAATCTCTTGTTTACAGTGGTGTCTTCTGAATATGAAAATATAGTATTTTGTCTGTATTTGAATTTATCCTCTCATTTGTAGGCAGTAGGAGAGTGACAATGGAAGTTCTTGAATTGCTTGTTGAAGGCATGTCCCTTATTGGTGATGCTATTTCTGAAAATGTTTGGGAAGATGACAGCCTTTTTGCATTGGAATTGGTAAGATTCTTCAGTTTTTGATCAGCCATATTTGTCTCCTTTAATGAGCTTCTGATATTTTCTGTGGAGATTCGTATATCTAAGCTTCTGCTGAGCTGTGCGTTGGAAAATTTTAAGTAGTTTATTACTAGTTCTATTGATGGCACTTTTTAAAATGTAAGTTCTTTTACCAGACCTTACTTGGAGTTTTACCTCAAGAAAATAAGCAGCTATTGAGACATATGCCACCCTACATATGTAGGAAAGGGAAGCTGTGGGAAAAGCACTGACTATAAATGTTGGACACCAGTTTGATCTACATAACAACTTTCCCTTTTTTAACTCCTTATAAACTATCTGTTTAAAATTAGGGAGATAACTGTTCAGATCCAGGACTGGAATTCTAAGATACATGCTATCCATTTCCTACACAGGAACTATAGATCCCTACACAAATTTCAGATATCCTAACAATGTTGCTTAGCTGGGAAAGAAAAGAGGGGCCTTTTTGGCTCAGCAGAGATTCAAAGCATTAAGGTGCTGTTGACTAAATATTTTAAATTGCTGAGCACAGTTGAAAGTTGTATACATGAATGATGAAATTAGTGAAAAACAGATGAAATTATTATGACTTGCTGTTTTGAAGACAAGTGAAAGCTGAAGCATAAGCTGGCATGGCTCAGACCTGTAACAAACACACCAGAGTTGCAGACTGAAACTTGTCTAAACACTTGAATTAAATGTACTCTTAGATGCACTTGATTGAGTTCGAATTTGTGAAAATACCACTGAATATGAAACAATAACAGCTGCAATATTAATTATTGCTTTAGGGTTTCCTATTCTCTATTTTATAAATGCTAATATTTATATTTGTAGGACCTATTAGTGAATGAGATTTTTTTCTTTGAATTTAATCTACCAATCTGTGAAAATCTATTATAATTGATCAACATCACATCAGTACTGAAAATTCCTTGCAGAGCACTTAATCTCATGTTCTTGTTTTATGATCTGAGTCAGTGTATTTCATTACTTATAAATCTGTTAAACTACATTAGAATAGATCATGTGTATACCATACTGATTACTATTAGTAGGATAATGTTTGTTTCCAGGCTACTAATAAACAAACCTTTTCAAATAAGGTGGGTAATGGTATGCAGTTACATTGATTTTTTTTTTTTTTTTAATAGGGTAGAGAAAGAAAAAAAGTTTGCCTGTTTCCTTTGAGAATCAATAGGGATAAAAAACTCTGATGTTTTCAAAGTTACTGTGAATTGGTTTGGGAAAGTTTTTTTTTTTTTTTTATTTAAAGGTAAAGCTTTATTAGCAGGTTCAAACCAGGACTTAATATTTCCTTATTAAGACTGAACTTCAAAATAGATAAAATTTCAGAATTTCAAAAGTGTAGTGAGCAAAAATTAAGATGGTGGGGGGAGAGAGAAAAGTGGAGGTGGAAAGGGGAAGGAGCAACCAGGAATGGGTAGTTATTCAGCAAAGTATTCAGAACTGATAGTGAAAGTAGACTGAGGTCTAGGGCTAGTGCATAGGTGACAAATACATTGCTATGTATTTGGCAGCATTTATGCAATTTTAGCTTATGTGGCATAATTGTACTAATGATATTGCAGGTACTGTGTAAACACTGTAAATATTTAGTGATGTTTCATTTTTTTCTAATTATTGTATTTCTGATTTTTTTTTTTCAGAAAGACAAATTGCTTCTGGTCTTGGGATTGCTTGGAGAAACTATATTATATCACAAAAGCAATATAAGTGCAGAGCAGCCCAAGGTGATGCTGGTGCATCACAGAATGGCATTTATTAGCATTTCACTCTTCACTGTTAGATTGCTCCAAGTGCTTCTCCCTGTAGAAAAGGTACGTCATCACTAATTATGAATGATTGTCACTTGGTTTTGCATTTTAAAAGGGCAGTAAGAGATACCTTCTCAGGGGTGAAATTGAGAAAATAGCTTCTTGGACAGAGAAATTAATCTGATTTGCACTGGTGATGTATGATCACAGATGGCAACTTTGTCCATTCTTCAGCTGCCAGTGTATTCTGCAGATTACAAATCTTAAAGAACAAAACTTCTTTAATACAGTTTTTAAATGAGGTTTTGAAATTCAGTGTTCTTTTTCCTCCTGTAGTATTTTTTTCTGATATGATGTATGGTTTGCAAGGCTCTGCTGCCCTCTGCTCGATTCTAGTATGCATGCAAGTAAGAGTAGATTTACATAACATGTAAAATCATCACTCTTATTCTGATGGAATGTAATAATCAACTTCATTTTGTAAATTGGAGTGATTTTAATTGTTCTTTGCTTCCAGCGCTCTTTTAAAGTTCTGTAGTAGCTCTTGGGGTTGTGTTTTTTTTTTTTTGTTTTTTTTTTTTTAGGGTGGAGGGTTTTTTTTTGTTTCAACTGGGAAGGTCTAATGAAGTTTTTGTGTGAGATGGAAAGTGTGAGATGTGTAAACCTAAATTGATTTTAATTTTTTGCATCAGTTTTTAGTGGAAGGTAGATTTTCCTAGACATTAGTCAATCGGATTAGAAGATTGATTTTCAGGTACAGGCTTTTTGTCACAAATATTAAGTCTTGTACCTGAAAATAAGTATAGGTGTACCAGTCTAATGACTTTTCATAATTTTTGTCTTTTATGCAAAGTTTCCATTGTGTGTATGACAGTTGGAACAAAGTTACTGTATTTGAGGTCAAAATTTAAGTTGAAATAATGTATACTTGAATTAAAAAAAAAAAAAAAACAACAACAAAAAAAAAACCCCAACAAAATAACAAGAAAAATCTCAGTCCTTAGTTTGCGATATGACCATGTGGAATCGTAGACAGCTTGTTTAACTACAGAAATTATTGTGGTTTGTGTGTTCTCTGCCATCTCGTGGTCAGACAGTGAATTGACCACTTCGGCCAGCAGTATGCCATGTCTGAATCATACACAACTTTTGTGACTGGTTGCAGGTATGATAATAGGAATGACATCTAAATAACTATCACTTTTAATGAAGAAAAAATAATTCTTCATATAAAACTCATTTAATGAAATGCGTTTCTCTAAATTCTAAGTAGCAGCAATAATGATTGTACTTGTTGAATGACTGCAAGTGCTTTTGTTAGTTTTACTGTATTTTCAGGCTGTTATTCTGACAGTTGCTTTCTTTTTCAAAGGCGAGTAAAGTTACGCAGAAGAGTTTGCTGAATGCTTTGTTCCTTCTCTCACTGGATATGTCATTCTCCTTGGAATACCCAAGCATACATGAATCCATTGCAGCCTATCTGGAGCAGATGAGTACTGAGAACTACAGTATTTATAAGCAAGTTTCAGAAGCTGCATATTCGATTGAATGCACTTGCAGCTTTATGGTTGAAGTTCATAAGGAGGTGTGAAACTTTATTATATAAAATATTTCCTGTAGGCAAATTTTTCCTCACTTTGTTTTTCTCTCTGTTAAAAATTAAAGTCTAACATAGCAGAGGAAGATCCCCAAGTATGAGTATCCTGTATGATGCAAGGTGTAGTTAATTTATATTTGTTTTCAGTAATGCTAATCATGATTTTGGTAAAAAATCTTATGTGAAGTAAAAACAAAGAAATAAACAATTGGAAATTGGAAATGGGCACAGGACCTCTTACAGGCAAAGAAAGAAGCAGCAAATACTCTGCTTATTTGTACAAACATATACATGTATATCAATATATATCTTTATATATAATACATATATATGCCTATAATACACTATTTCATATCTAATAAAATATATAGTGTGGGTGTATGTGTGTTGTTCAGGAGTTAAATATATATTTCAGAAAATTTTAAATCCCAAGTACTTTGCCAACTGCAGCTTATATCAACAACTACTAGACTGGCTGAGGTTTGTGTTTCATTTTGTTATGAAGACAGCTGCTTTATTAGTTAAGAGATTCTAGCACAGTACTGAAATACTCTTCTCCATTATCCAAATGGATAAGCAATTTTGCACAATACTGGTTCCACTGATACTAATAAAAATGTAAAATATACAGAACATAAATATAGTGCTGTCATAAATCAGAGTTAATCTGTCATTTGTCTAGGCAGGTTCTGAAGTTAATAGAAGCACTACTTTGCTCATAAAATGCTCTTTACAATGAAATTAACTACATCAAATTTAAATGGCTTATGTTTAATATATGATGAATTAATATGATGAATAAATATGTACTTAAATTAAAAAAGAAATCTAACTTGTTTATTAATAGTGGTATGTTAAAAGTTTAATAGTTAAATCTTTTATTATACTCCTCTCACATAAAATGCATATTGATAAAAAAATAGTGATTTAAATAGTGTTAACGTGTTCATGCTGTGAAATATTAGACATACATTATTCCTACTGAGTTTAATAGAAGTTTATTTGGACTCAGCAGCTGAAGGGCTTTCAGCTCCCCAGAAAAGGTTCTAATTTTTTTTTTTGTTGTTGAAATGTATTGGATTAGTTTATAATTAACTTCTCTGTGAAAGAGTGAACAAAAACCTACTTAGTATTCAATTATGATAAATTTGGAAATATTATGCAGTAATATTGGATACTTTTAATTTTACTGATTTTGTTCATTTAATTCTTTCTTTTCATTTTACTTCACAGCGGGACAAGAATCTTCCTGAATTACTAGAATTGGCAGATCAGGCTTTGAGCAGTCTGCCCTTCCACCTACACTTTCCCTTGCTTCAAGAATGCATTCACATATGCTCAAATATGTGAGTATATTACAATTTAAACCTCTGCTTCAGAAAATGTGATTTTTTTTTGTGGATAAGGTTGCTCAAATAGGAGCTCACTTCTTTATTCCCTGTAGGAACAATTATTTTCTTTTAGCCATTGAACAGATTGATTTGTGCCATTCTGTGGTGGATTTCTTGAAAACTAAATTTCAGTTGCTAAAAAGTCAATTATATTCTATGTACAAGCTTTTATGATTTTGTGTGTGAAGTATGTGATTTATAAGGAAGCAATCTTAGACATTTTGACTTGTCTTTCAGATTTCCTGAAAATCCTTTGCCCTGTGTATATTTGTATCATTTATTTTACTTTCAGAAAACCTAAAGGACTTCCTTTATTGTAAATGCTTTATATATTACAACATGGCATCTCATTTATTAAACAGCATATTTTTATTGCTTTTGTGATTTTTCCATGTCTCTAGTTAGAGAATAAGTTACCTTATGATGCCTGGAAAAGTTCTTGAACAACAAAAAATTAATTATATACTGATTCAGAACTTGACTTTAGGGATTTTTTTTCAAAGGAGACTGCATTTAAGAGCTGTCCAGTAAGTGTTCTAAATTATGAAATGTAAAAATGTTTTTCAGTGTTCTAATTCTTTTAGAACTTATCATGGTTTGGGTGACATTTTAGACAATAGGAAATTAAATTTTTAAACTAATATCAATTCCCTTCATGATAGTGAGATGGACTTCAACCTCTATAATGAAAAAATTCTAAAAGCAATGGAGTTTTTTATAATCACATACATGATCAAAGATGTCTACTGAAGCTCAAAAGAATTTTATGTTTTCAGATGAACATCAGTGTTTGTTAGGCTCTTAATTTTGATGAGAGAATTTTGAAAAACTATGGTCTTTGATTACCTGCATGTTTAAAAGAATAAAAATATACAAAGATTGATGCTATGATTTTGGCAAATATGTTGTCATCTCTGAAATTTTTACTGTTTTCCAGAATGTATACCATTGCAGGAAGTATTTTTCAGAGATTATCCTGAAATTTAACAAGAAAATTTTTGTAGGCATCTTTACTGTAAAATAAATTAGTTTCATTAACTATTTTTCATTTTAGTTGCATGTCTGCCGAGGCCAATTCATTGCTTCAGGTGGAGGGTCAGAAGTTGCTTCTCCATCTATTGTCTCATCCTTTGTTGAATATAAAGGCTGAAGCCTATCACTGCTGTTTGGAAGTGGTTAAGGTTTGAATTAATGCTAATTTAACACTCTTGATGTTGCACTCAATAATGCATGTGGTATGGTTTTGTCATTAGAAACATTTTTAATACAAATTCTGTTTACTGTGTTATGTGCTGAAAAATCAGCATAGGCCTGGGCTTACAGTTTGCGGTTACATTCTTGGTATTAAATCTACTTGGTTAGGTTAGACTACAGGTACTGCACTTAAAAATGATCTGTAAAGAACATGTAAATCCTTTTATATACTCCTAATGTTTGTTGTTTTGTTTTCTTTTGGTTTTTTTCCCTGTTCTGGAGCTGTGTTGTGTGTGTCTTGGTTTTTTTAACATGGATATTTTGTCATGGCCTTAGATTTTTGTAATGATAACCCAAGGGATAAAGAGCATTAACTTCCTAAAAGTATAGCTGTACTCTGTGCTGGGAATGGCAGAGTCATATTTATTGGGTCATTTTAGGTATTCAGTAATATTGGCTCACAAAATAAAAATAATTTTTGTATTATGATATAATACTTGATTGAAACTTATATTTTCTGTAATGGACATAATCTGCACCTAGTGTGCTTGTCACACAATCCACTAATGTATAAATATGCTGGAGCTAGTCTCTGAAAAAAAAACCCTTATCTCCACTGAATGACAATTACCTATTTTTGCAAGATTTTTGCCAGCCTGTTTTAGGTTTTTCTTATTTTAATGTAATGCCAAACATTGTATTCTTTCATGTAATATACAGATTTTCAAATTTATTTTCATAGTTATTCAAAATAAAACTAAAATTATTTTCTAATTCTTAGTCCTTAGTAATTACAGGAGTTTTGACACAGTGATCCAGACAGATTGTGTTTCTTCCATGGCTGTCATGTTTAGATTTCAAAACTAGTCTTCCAAAGTGCAAGGAAAAAGTCTTTTACTGCATGACTTCAGTCTGTCTATAAGATGTGGTAGTGGAGACTGACTTGAATTTTTAAACTAACCAACTTTATTTTTACTGAAGGACTGTCTAGGTATTCATAATATTGCGAAGCCTGTGCCGTCAATCTCCCAGGGAGTACATTTTCTTCTACACCCTAGAGTCTTGTATGAAATATGTACATTTGGCCTTCAGGAAGATAAGAATGAGGTACTGTGTTTACTAGCTGCATTTGTAAGTTGGTGTGCACACAGAGTAGGTATTGATATTCTCCACAGTGGTCTAATGCTTACCTGAAGTTTTGACCAAATATGGTTTCTTGCATACAGGAAAGCGATGCAATAGTGAGGCTGTAGTAAATGGAAGGATTTTTTTTTATACAATGAATTCAGACAGGATCATATTATCTGCATAGGATGCTAGTAACTGTAATAAAGACCAATGAAAAATAAAATAGGTTTTTTTTACTTTTTTCCTCTAATATTCAACCCTAGTAAAATGTGCCTATGATGAAAAAGTATGTATAGAGCTTCACATTTATGGGAAACATGAACTTTGAGCTCTCAAGTTTTGTAAAAGTGGGGTAACCTCTGAAATGGCCAAGGAACAAAAAGACACTTTAAATCTGCAAGTCTTTACTATAAAACTGTATTTCACCACCGCAAAGATCTGTGTTTAAATATGGTTACCGGAGTATTATAGAAGTGTTCTATAATGTTATAGAACAGGACCAAGTTTCCATTGGGTTCATTTATATGCATGACTGCTTAACATATGTCCACTAGCCTATAGAGCTAAGTAGGGAGTTGTGAGAAGAGAATAAAGTTACTTATGTTCTTTATAACAACTCCTTTATAGCTGATGTGTAACATTCCCACAGTCAGAAAGAACATTGACTAACAAATTATTTACATAATATTAGCTTCTCATCTGGAATGAGATTTTTTTTTTAAAATCCAGTACTATGCACAGTTCCATTTTAAAGTGATTTTTTTTTAGATGTCAGCATTTTGAAGAGAGAAATAAAATGTCTTTGAGAATGTGCTATATGTTTATGCTTTGAATGTAATTTGTCTTTTGGAAGAAAAGCATTTATTTTGGCTACTCCATTGGATATGTTATTAAAAAGACTAAGAGTTTTCTGTATTAATGGTTGTTCAAGCCAAAGAAATAGATTTCAATTGATGCTGAATTAAAAAAATCTGAGGTAGTGCCTCTTTACAAATTTGTCACATTTTCTGTTCTACCTTATAGTGCTTTTATCCTACTTCTAACAAAATAGATAATGAACCTCGTATCCACGTGTTTTTTAATTTATATGACTTCTTGCTGTATAATTGCTGCTTAAGTGTTTGTAAAGCATCAGTTTAATCTTTTAGGCATGTGACATTGAGGAAAAAATTGACAGGAACCTTGTATTTCAAGGTTAGGCTTGATATTTGCCATATGATTCTGTAAAGCCAATCTTTCTCTAAAGATAGGCTATAGTGATATTATTAAAGGCTGTCCTTGTTGCCTGGGGTGAGAGGATTTTTAGCTCTGGTATAAAATGCAGGGTTTTAGCTGCTGAAGGTAGGTGTTTTCACATTATATAAGGAAGAGTTAATTCTGATAAGCTGGGCTTTTTTCCTATGTTCCCGTTGCATTAATAATTTTAGCTTGTAAATACTCTAATATTAAATATTATGTACATTATATACTGGATACATTAATGCAGTGTAAGTGCTGTATCATCTAGCATTTTTGGTTTTGATAGAGAACTTCAGATGAATTATGATAGAGCTTGAAATATTCAGTAGCCTTCTTAGTTTGACTCTTTGCCTCAGGAAAGTGAAATGGCCACATAACAGGCTTTAAGTCTCCTGTCTTTCTGTATCTTCAGAAGCATATCATAGACTGGGAATAAAATGACCCTGAAAGGCAAGGTCAGGAAAGAAAAGAAGCAGAATTTCTTTTAACTGCAGGATAGAGGGACCAATAGTTGCAGAAGGTTGAAGTAATGATTTCTTTTATTTCAGAAAAGACAAATCAGAGTTCTAAGGAGAAAATGATTTTGTGCTGTTTAGGCAGAACTATTTGTGTGTTTTCTCTTGGAGGCTTTTATAACAACTTAATATGTAGTTGAACTGACAATTTAATTGTAGCCTTCTGCAGTAACAATATTTTGTCTTTGAGATGTTTTTTTATAACATTTCCAGTTACAGCATTGACAAGCTGACTTAGACACATTGGTGGCTGCATTAGTGGTTTGGTTTTTTTGTTATTGAGCAGGTGAACTCTACAGCCAAAGCCATTCTGATACATCTGTTGCAAGGACGGTTAATGATGGAAGTATTGACTTGGAACAAGTTTATTGAGGCTCTCTGTCCCGTTATTCCTGTTTTACAGGTACTTCTAAGTGCTTTAATCTGAATTTGATGTATGCAATCATGTATATCAGGTTAAGTAACAGATAGAAGTAGCAGATGGAAAATAGATAAACCGTAGCATACCTACATATTTGTTCTATCAGGTGTCAAATGGAGAAATGTTTTATAAGCGTCCTAATATCACTAAAGTTTGTTAGTACATTGAATTTGTAGACACATTTTAGCCTGGTATTACTTGTGCATGAAATTTGTAATGTTGTAGCACAAATGAGCCAGTACTGACTGGGGCTTAAAAGGTTTGAAGATATGAGTGGATAATGCAAGTAGAGGTTAAAGCATTCATGATTTTGGAAATATGTTAATAATTACTGGCATGTCCCCCATGTCTTTAATTTGAAAACTGTTACTCCTCTGTAAAAATAATTTTCTGATCAAATACACACTCAAAAATAGCAATCAGTCTAAGCTCTATTTTTAGTATATTTAGATATTTGTTTTTCAGTGGTTTTGTTTCCATTATTATAGAAGTATCCCTTAAGCCTTAGTCTTCATGTTTCCAACAATGTAGAAATTTAATTTTCATTCTTTTTACTCTCAGCTTGATCTAAACGGAATTTTGCCTTTCTCAGTCGGATTTTCAGCCTAATAGCTCCATCTGGATTCTTTACTGTTCTTTTACTAGTACTTGAAATTTTCTTCTTGTGGTCTGCCCATAGTCTTCCAGATTAGATATTTTGCTGCATTTGCCTGGTATCTGGTTTTTTGCCTTATATTAGCTAAGAGTAGCTAATAAATTCAATTATATGTTTTGTCTTCATTTTCTCCAAAAATATCACACTCAATAATTATACCAACTTACTTGTTTCCCTGCTGTGTGCATTAATTGCCTGCACCTCAGAATTGCCCTAAGCTGAAAAAGTAGCTTATATAACTTTACTCTGTATGCAAGTTGCACAAAAATCGAGGCAAAAATAAATAGGGAGAAATTGCAAATAAGATGGACCATGAAATAGATGGCTTAGAAAGAAAAATATGTAGAGGAAATACACTAAGAACTTGAAAGAGATGGGAGAAGGGTTATTTCAGATCTTTCTCAACAGGTCATTAGAGCTTTTTTATGTTACCTGCATATATATCTTACATATGATTGACATTCAAGATTAAATAGTTGGGGATTTACTTTAAGATGTAGGCTAAACATGTGAGAAATTTTTGTGAGTAGAATTTCCCTCTATTCTGTAGCCTACAGTGGCTTTGTACAATAGGTACCAGAGTAGTAGGGTACACCAGAGGTCTGTGTTTGCCAGATGCATATAAAATGCATTGTATTTTGCTCTACTTTTAAAATGTTTGCAATATCATTACTTGACATAACTGATTCCCTTTTGTCTGTGTGTGAAAATGCTTTGATGAAGATCTGAAAATAGGTAGAATTTATTGTTTTAAAATAATTTTCTTGTAGGGAATTAATAATAAATTTTTCTATTTCAATAAATTTTGTTTCTTGAAATGGAAACTAGCCTTACGGAGTAGACTCATGTTAACAGACTGAAGGGTGAAGTTTTGGGTCAAAGTACCTCTGAACCATGTAAAGAAATCTTTATTTTAATTTATATACAGGATCATTTATTATTTTTTTTTCACAGAGGAATATTAATCTGCAGAATTTGAATGTTTTCTTAAAAGTAACTGTACAGTTTTTTGAGTTTTTTTATGTTGCTCCTTCCACACCCTCCCTTAGCCCCTAAAATGGAATTAATTACCTTGTCTAAGTTGCTAAGTCAATAAGTGGATTTCAGTAATTCTGGAAATTTTTGTTTGTTGTTTGTTTCACTTAGGGTTATGCTGACACAAAAGATACTTTAGGTAAATGCATCCTCTCTTTGAGTGAAACAACCTCTGACAAGGGAGAGGGCATTCTCCCAGGCACTCCCAGGCTACAGGCTGCTCTGCGCCTTCTCTTCTCAAAAAAGCAGCTGTAAGTAATGCTCTGTAGTGTTTCAGCACATCTTCTCATCTTGATGACAACAATGTCTTCTCCTACATGTTATGCTGTGTTTTGATTTGAAAGGTTGATTAATCAATTCTGAATTTGGTACTTCCCACCCCATGTTAACTTTTAAAAATAATTAATTTCTAACAGTACAGCTCAAGTTTTCCAGTATGAGGGCTTTTTATATTTATATTAAGTATTTGTTCATTTAGGGTTCGTTCTGTAGCAGCCAAACATTTAGCATTCCATGTTCTCAATGAAGACGGGGCAAACATGAAACGCCCATGCCTGGATAGTAATGTCCTTTCCAGCATTTCAAACTTATTTATTATAGAGGGAGCTATGGAGCTAAAATTGGATGATAAAATGAACTCAATAATTAAGGTTAGTAAACTCTGTCTAAATTTTGCTCTTCTACCTGTCCAGTCTCTGAGTTTCCACTTTCATAAAGTTGCAATATTTCGTACAAATTGCCTTGCTTCATAAAAAGAAATCTGTTGATGTATTCTTTCTGTGTGCACTGGAACAGTAGTTCTTATGCTACCATTTGCAACACTAAGAAAAAAATAATTCCTTTTTTTCTTCTCTGCAGAAAAGATTTGATTGCAGGGAACACAGGCCTGCTCTGTTCATAACAATTTCATTCTGTGTGGATAGAGTCTGATTATTTTCTAGAATTTTTTTCTATATTTTTCCCCACAAAAACAATTTTTACTAGAATAGGCACAAATAATTTTTAATATCAAATATTTTAAAACAGATTGCAAGCTTATGTCTGTGTTTACTTAATATTGCTGCTGTTGCAAAGTGTAAAGCAAATCATGAGTGTATGAGTCAAGGGAATACATCTCTTTTTCTTTCTGTTTTCTCATTTCCCTTCTATTCTCCTTTCTTCCTTTCCTTCAATACTTTCAGATTAACAATATGATAAGCAAATGCTTAGATGCTTGACTCTATTGCCGTTAAAAAGTCAGTCCCCTTTAGACTAAAAGCATGTTCTAGAATTTCTGCATGGTGTTAAGATTTCTGTAGTCCTACATAGATTAACCATTTTTTTTTAGAAGTCTGCAGCTATGATGTACTAGAAACTGTTTGGTTTTCATATTTCCCAGATGTTATTAGAGATTTGTTGCAGAAAGATTGTGACCTAATCCATTCCTCTTACATGTATGTGGTATCTAATCAAATACATTCTAATAAAGAATTAAGATATTTTCCTTTTGTACTTCCTGTTAGGAAATTTGGCTGGTTAACTTGTTTCATGGTAGCATACTGGATGCAAATCTAATACTGTTCTACTTTTAGGCAGAAACTGTTGAAAAGCTGTATGATATTTTGACTTCTGATGCCGTTGACCTAGTTTTACGGAAGTCTGCAGCTGAACAGCTGGTTGTCATTTTAGAAGGTAAAGTTCTTCGAAAAATTTGTATTCATGTGCTGGTCATTTGTGAGCTTGAAGTTTTGCTAGGTTGTCTGTATGCTTGTACTAAAGGTGCTCTTTGTAATTTTTATTTTATGAATTTTGGTAAAAAGAAGTGATTGAATTACAGTGCAAATAAGCAGTCTTGGAGCATTATTTCACTCGGTCCATAACTATAGAGGTTTCAAACACTGATGGTTTTACTCTATAGACTCAAACTCCAGTTAAATAATGTTTCCTTCAAGGAATTTGGATTCTAATGAGAGAACATAAATTCTTTGCCATGGGAAGGTGAAATTTTAGATAATATTAGAAATACTGTCAGGAAAATTACCACAAAAATGAGGAAGTGTATCTCCTTTGTGTCATAAAATACATGTAGTTATGACTGCAAAAATTTTCAGATGTTTCAAAATTGAAACAAAGCGTAGGATGAAATTGTGAAGGAAAAATTGCAGTTTTATCAGGACAAATTTCATACGAAGGATCACTTTTTTGTTATTAAAAAACAAACCAACCCATCTAATTCAAATTACATACCTTTTTGTTGTTTATGTTGTTGAATATTCTTAAACCAACTACTCTAAAGTGGAAAATACTCTCATGATGATTAAGTAAACACCATTTTCACATTTTCAATTCCATATTAAACTGTTAAAGTCTTTTAAAATATTTGAAGTGACATCCTTGTTTGACTAAAATTGAGTTGCACTGGGATTACTGTAATTCTTCAACCTAAAATTCTCATGGGAATTTATGTTATGTATTTAAGAATCTAGTGTTCAAGAGGCTACTGTAGTCATACAAAAATACTTTGAGAAGGCTTGCCTTGCTAGAGATGTTTATTACTGTTGATTGATTGGCAATAGTAGAAACTTTTTGTAGACACCAAGGGTTGGTAATCTTAGTAAACAATATTAATATTAAGTATTTTAATATTCAATTTGTGCATAACCAGTCATTCTTGCTATCTTTTGCTTTTCCTACAGATACCAAAATGCATGACATTGTGAAAAAGTTAGGTGTGATAGAAAAGATATTGGCCTACCTTAATGAGTGTGTACATGTGGATGGCAAGGTAAAAGTATTGTTAGAGGTTCTTCTGCAAGCATTGTACAGCATGACAGTAGCAGAGTCTGCCTTCTTCTGCACTTGCCACACAGATCTTTGTGCATTCATGCTGCACTGAATACAAATGTTTACTGATAATTATAGTTGCAATATGTATTTTGTTCTAGTTTTGATAGTGCTAAGATTCTTTTACTGAGAGAAGATTGGTTTCCCTACCTATGACAAGAGATATCCAGAGAATTGTTTATGGTGAGGTACTGGAATGTACCAAAACTTCCCTGAAAGATTTTTCACTAGAGTACAAAAAAACTTTAATGACCATTAAAAAAGAAAAATGTTATGTATAATAGTCTCTAAATTTCAATTCTAAAGCAAATTATAATTAAAAATGAGATATAATTGTATGACGTGCTATTGTAAACAGGTGAGATTGAATTTCAGGTATAAATAATTTTCTGACCAATAGAAGATCACTTCACCAGGAAGGGTCTCTCGGTGTAGATGATAGAGCTTTCTGTTTTTGCAATATATGAGAAATCTGATGCTTGATTTTTTTTCTTGAATTCATTCTTTGAAATAATTTCATGCAAGCACATTTAAGCTAGAAAGTGCTCAACCTAACTTCAGTGGATAAAGTTTATTTGTTTTCTTCCATAGTATTGTTACTGCATTCCAGCAGTCCAAACCTTGAGTTTTTTAAAAAGCCATGAGAATTTTTATGTAGTAATGACTCTTTTTTCCAAAAATGTTCTAGAGAAAAGAGCTGCTTGATACTTAGTGGAATTCTGTTTTTTGCCAAACAAATGAAAATTACATTCTTCTTCAGAAATAGCAGTTTTCCCCCCAGATTATCAGTATCTAAGATTATATAATCTCTATAGCATTAAAGAATGCCTTGTCCAATTTATGATCTCTTGTATAGAAGTACTTCAGTAAACTGTTCTAATACAGTTGAAGAAAATGAAATGTTGGGTTCCTCAAGCTTCTGAATGTTGGGTTGTTTTTTTTTTTTTTATCAGTTTTATAGTATCTTCTTTAGAGAGAGAAAGTAATGCAACTGTTGCTTTGGTTTGGGTAGTGAGTAGATATTGTTCAATAATAAAGAAGGACAAGCATGGGAAATATATTGCTCTGAGCAGTTTCTTCATAATCAAGTAAGGGTCAAGGATGAACTTTATAAAGGGCTAAAAATATTATTTTAAAGTTTAATTTAATCCAAGAATGGCTCAGGCAACAACTCTCTAGAGCCTGTGACATTAGGACACTCTCCTGAGGGAATCTAGTCCAGATCCTTGGTTCTCCCCTTGAATGATTTTTAAAAATTTCATCATAAAGTCAATATCAAAGGAAAATCAACAAAAAAATCTTACATGTTCTTAGAAAAGTGGCCACTGAGAAAAGAAAATAAAAGAACTAATATAAATAAAAATCAACATCTAAATAAGTCTTTATATATAACTGTGCAAAAGATTTTTTCTATACTAAGTAAGTAGGAGCTTTCATTCATGTGGAATGAAAATAAAAGTATTTGTTGATGCTGTCTACAAAACAAATTTAAGGGCGGAACCTCATAGTAATGATACTGTGAAAGAAATACTCTTTTCTCATTCTTAGGAGCTGTGACTTTGGTTGTATTTTTGGCCATTCATTGATACTTTAACTTGTAGCAAACTGCTTTCCATTCTCATGATCTGACAAGCTGGGACCCAGAAAATTAGTGTGATATAATAAGCTATTTATATATTTTAAAAAATGAATAAACGTAGATGGTTGTAAATACTTGGTGTTTCTTAAAATCCTCCAGCTTACATGTATCCTTCTTAAAATTCTGTAATTTTAAAGCAAATGTTATAATTCTATTATGAAGCCAGAGACAAATAAAATTACCATCAATTAATAATAAAATGAATCAACAAGTAAATAATTTTTTCAAGAATATGTGGATGTCATCTAACTGAAATGTGCTTGTAAATACTTGGTGTTTCTTAAAATTCTCCAGCTTACATATATCCTTCTTAAAATTCTGTAATTTTAAAGCAAATGTTATAATTCTGTTATGAAGCCAGAGACAAATAAAATTACCATCAATTAATAATAAAATGAATCAACAAGTAAATAATTTTTTCAAGAATATGGGGGTGTCATCTAACTGAAATGTGCTTGTCTAAGGAAGTTCTAGACTTTTCTTTTACAAATGATGGAATATATTGCTTAATAGTGGGACAATCTGTGTTAAGTGCATCATAATAAATTATACTGATGGTTGTATTTATTTAATCTTTTTCTCTGTTCCTGTAGCTTATGGAATCCGTAGTGGCACCGTGTCTGACACTCCTACGCAAAATTATGTATGCTGACCCAGTAGTTCGCCTGACCCTGGCACAGCAACCTTCTCTACTGCTTTTGCTATTCAGAGGTGAGAATTGTATTTCCATTGTAATACCCTTGTCAAAAGATGGTTAGATGTTTAATGAAATACCTTCTTAAGAACTTTGGATCACTTCATGATATCAGATTCTGATATTTAAAAGATAAATCACTGTTGTGCTAGTTTTCCCATGTCATGGCATGTGTTGAAGATGCTGTCAGGAAACTGTGGAAAGCAGTTGCTTTTAACTAGTGTTCTTCAATATATTATTAGGTATCAGTTTTTTCCTAACATATTTTTAAATATCTTTCTTTTATTCAGTTTCCCTGATACTCCAAAGTGATCGTGCTCTTTTAACTGAAACTACAGTATTGCTTTGTCTTCTGTTGTTTGATGAAGTAGCAAGAACAGAAACATGGTATGAAAGTCCACTTATTTAATAGCATATTGTCTAGACAAATTTAAAGTTTTTAATAGAAATAAATTTTATATATCCCCAGACAAGTTATGCCCCAAACTTTTATAGATCCAAAATTGCATATTTGTAGTCCAGATTGTTTCAATAATTGGTTTACATGCTCTGGAGGCTTACATGGCACATTTTTGCACTATGAATACCTTAATGTTAATTTTATTTTTCAAAAATCCTTGATTGGTCTGTAATCCATCTTTTCCATTAATGGAAACTACACAAGTCAAATAGCTAGCTGTAGACATGTTTTTTTAATTTAATTAGAATTCTTCTATTTACTTACCATTTAAGTGTAGCAGTTGTCTTTAAAGCAACAGACCTCAGCTTACAGTATTTTATTATTTTAAAGCTGCATGTGTGTACAAAACTATGCTTTTAGAGTTCACACATGTGAAATATACTGAAAATACTTATAATGTGTGGTTTTTCGCTAACAGAAAGAAGGAAACAAGTATTTGGAGTTTTTAATGTACAGTATATCTGCAATAGGTATTCCATATGTGTGTGACTTAAGAAATACCTTAATATTGGATAATAATGAAGAAATGTTGTTTATTAATACAAATTATTCACCAATGGGTTACTAAAGATCTAGCTAAAGGAATAATAATAAGGAAATAACGTGTAGCATTAGGAGAAAATCAAATCTTAAAATAGAGTGTAATAACTATGACTTAATCTCTTGCAGGGCTGATGGTATATCCAGTAATAATACTGAGGTACCTGCCTTCAGTTTACCTGTTGCTGTTGTTAGAAGGTACGTGTGGGTGCTGGTTGGTTGGTTGGTTTATTGGTTTTGATTGTTTTACAGTTAACTGCTGATTTCCATTTGCTGTCCTTCCTGAAGTGTGGAAGTGGCAGAATGAAGGGAAACGTTAATCGAAGCATTTTTATGATGATGAAATCAGCATTTTTAAATAGGGAATTTTTTGCTCCGTGTCTTTGTTCTCTGTGAAAGAGCTTCAAAAACTTTATTTGCAAACTTACAAGCTGGTTGAACTAGAGCATTTAATTTAAAAATGAGCAAAACAAAAAAACTCTCACCAACCACATTCAAAAAGAATTGGTATTTCTGTATATTTAGGTATCATCTCCCAGTCAGGATCACTGGTCATCATGTAGTTAGCCCTAATACTGTTGTGGTGCCACTGTCTTCTGAGTGCTTGGCTATGAAACCTGTGGCAGATATGCTTAAGACGGCTTGGAATCTCTCATGGTACCATGGGATTGAAAACCTACTGCAGCTGATAAATTATGAGAAGGAAACAGAAACGTGAGCCATTTTATCTTTCATTTTAATATATCTTAATTAAATTAGTGTTCATGAATAGGTTTTCACTTCAAACAGCAGTTCAAGCTGTTACTTGATTGAGAATGCTGTCATTTAAACTTAAAGGTTCACATCCCAAGAGGATGAAGGTATGTTGTCACAGCTAATGTTTTACTTAAATTGCATTTTTTGCATGAAGTCTAAAGCCTGATCTTTTATTGATGGTCAGGCTAATTCCAAACAATTTTAAATTGACTCTATGGCTGTTTTTCTTTATAGTCATTGGAGTTTCTTAGAGAACTAACTCTTTTTTCCTCCCATGTAGACCCCCAGCTATAAAGTTGCAAGACTTTCTCTTGATTTTCTTGAAGGTTTAAATTGCAAATAAATATTCTTAATGGTAATACTAAGAATTAGTATTTAGGTATCATTTTTCCAAAGAACTCAAAACATCTCATGATTTACATGTGATGGCATTGCTTTTAGTTTTGTTTTAGTTTTTTGTTTGGTTTGGTTTTTTTGAAGGTTTAGTGAAGAAAGAATTAGCTAACAAAAATAATGTTTTAAGCCAATTTCTCTTTTATCTTCTCAATTAAGCAGGAAGGGGAAGAAGTCATCACTCTCTGAAACAGTTTGTAAAAATACTGACTGTTAATAATTTTTCTCTGTGCCTTTTCAGATTTTTAGACTCTCTAAAACTTACCTCAGAAGACATTCTTATATTGAAAATAACTCACACAAACTATGGACTGCAAGATTGTCTTAGTTTGATCATTCAGGCAGCATCCCACAGGGATGTTAGAACTGCTCTCACTAGGCTTAGCTTCTATGTCCTGAATGACAGACTTGCATTAAAATGCAGTTCTGGGCCTTGTGGAACTACTTTGAAAAGCTTTGTTTGGCAGAAAGCAATGAACAGGTAAGCTATTGAGTACAAGAATCCGTTAAAGATTGTTATACTAAAATGGTAACATTTCTACTTTTCGTATTTCAACTTTAGGGAATTGATTGTCAATGCATCTCTGATTCTGATATATATACATATATATATACACACACATCTATCCATCTATCTATCTGTCATATATTGGTTTTTGCCCCTCTCGTTGGGCCCCCAGGGGCTTCCCTGATGGGGGAAAGCCTCCTTTAACAGTTCTGTGCCAGGGTTGAGAGACGCACAGGACTCTTTTCGGTCTTCAGGTCGCTGTTTATTGTTATCAGAAACTTGGCACGCTGTCTGCACCAGACTTAACGCACAAGAAAGCACAGCAAAAATGGCCCCAAGATGTACAGATTCAAGGTCTTTTAAAGCTGTTTCATCCAATTAACTCTTAAAATGTACTTTATTTTTACCTTTCTACCAATAACCCCTTGTCTGTCCACATAACCTCTGCACTGTGGCTTCCCGTGGCAAATCACCCTGTGCCACCAACACTGCAGAAAATGGAGTAGATGAAGAAGAAGAAGAAGCTTCAGAAAACACCCAAGATCCTCCATCTTGCCTCCTATCTACCTCTATACTAAAATCCCAAAACTCTGAATTTCTCACCCTGTGACAAACTACACTATTCTCTATTATCTGTTTCACACTCTTGTAGGCTCTAGTCTATCCTGAAGTCTTGGAAGCCCTCTCCATGGGCGAAAGTCAAAGTCAGTGCTTCTCTGGGGATCAGGACCCATCAAAACTGACAGAGAAATATTCCCTGTGCCCTGGGTTCCAACAATCATATGTCTCCATATATTATATATCTATATCTGGGCTGACAGGAGCCCTAGGCAGTTTAACAAGGGGAAGTGCAGAGTCCTGCACCTGGGGAGGAGCAAGCTCATGCCTCTGGGGTGAACCAAGCCGGAAAGCCGCTTTGCAGAAAAGGACCTGGAGGTCCTGGTGGGATACCAAGGTGAAAATGAACCAACAGTTTGTCCTTGCAGTAAAAAAGGCAAATGTTATACTGGGCTGCTTTAGGAGGAGTGTTAGCAGCAAGTTGAGGCAGGTGATCCTTCTGTTCTATTCAGCACTGGTCTGGAGCTCTGGGTCCAGTTTTGGACTTGCCAGCATAAGAGGGAATCATATGGAGCACACATACTGGACAGAATCCAATGAAGCACCACAAAGATGATGAAAAACTGGAATATCTTTCCTTTGAGTAAAGGATGAGAGAGCTGGGACTGATAAACGTGGGGGAAAGAATACTCAGCATGAGGATCTTATCAGTGTGTGCAAGTACCAGAAGAGAAGGCGGGGCCAGGTTCTTTCCAGTGGTGTCCAGTGAGAGAAGCAATGGCCTCAAACTGAAGCACAAGAGGATCCCTGTGAATGTTAGGAAACACTTTTTTACTGTGAAAATGACCAAACACAGACACAGGTTGTCCAGAGAGGTTGTAGCATCTCTATCCTTGGAGTTACTCAAAAGCTTTCTGGTCACAGTCCTGAGCAACCAGCTGCATGTGTCCCTTCATAAGCAGGTGATCCCTGCAAGTCCCTTCCATTCTCACAGATTGTGATCTTGCAATTTACATACACAAAACCATCAAGTATTTAAAATTCTATATTTAAATGAAGGGCTATTTGAAATGCATAGGTAAGATTTGATATTATTATCAAATGCTAGTATTTAATAGATAATTAACTTTTTATTTCCTCTATGTGACCCTACTCAGATTTCTCTACAGTTTACTAAACAGAATTCTATTATTACCGCATGCAAATAGGTTTTAAAATATGCATAACTATTTTGCATAATAGTAACGATAGCAATATTAACAGTATATTATATATATTGATGTATCATAGGTTAATACAATGCCACATTTGCTATATGTGTAATATACATATTTACTCTGTATAATTAAACTTTTGCAGGTGACTCCAGTCCTATTAGCCTGAGATTTTAAATGCTCTTTTAAAAATGTACAAGTAGGAAAACTTTTATTTGTGTTGTAGGTTTCTACAAGTGCTTCCAGCTTCTGTGGAGGATGAAAAGCTTTTGGTAGATATCCTAAGATTTTTAAACAAATTGCTTAGAGAGCAGAAATCAAATCTGGAGTCCGACCATCTAAAGTGGATCTTGAAATCATTGCTTAAAAATGTAAGAATGGGGTTGTTGTAGATACTTACATGATTTGATTGACCATATAACTCCTTGCACTCATGTCTGTGTACCTGCAGAACTGCCTGAGGTTGTGCTTGTCTACATAGCTACAAATGTATTACCTGTGTAACATGGAAGAGCATCTATTGCCTTACAATGGGTGTCCTATGTTAAATACAGTCTGCATAAACTTGCATTTTCCCATTTGCAAATACAACCTAAACGTTTGTGGAAAAATGCTCATAGACTTAATTTCAATTACTTATAGAGTACTATAGGTACTTTAATTTATATCACTACCTGGGAAGCCTATAAAATTTTTTAACTATGGCCCATTCAATACATTAATATAAAACCTTAATTTGATATGAAGTCTTTCAAGGAGCTAAGAAGTCCAAAGTGCAGCCTGAACTAATTTTGTTACTATGTGTTTTCTGGTTTTTTTGTGATCTATTTTTTATTGCTGGTTATTGCTGTATTACTTTGAGTTTTCTTTCATTCTTCATAATACACTCTCTTCTTAATGCCAGGATATTTGAAAGGCCTTAACAGTAGATTTTTTTATGGCATTTAGTAGATTCAAGATTCAAGTTAGTGGTAGGATTATAGCATTTATAGGAATTTTTCACTAAACTTTTTGCAGTTACTTCTTAGTTAAGTAATCATGGAATTTCTGATTTATAATGCGTGTGATTTGCAAGTTTTCAACAGAAGAAATGGCTTTAAGGAAGGCATTAAAAGAGGATTTAAACAATGCATTATGTGACTGTATTTTTTTATTCTTTTAGCAGCCGAAATCCCTTACGGGCCTTCTGGTGCGACCAGAATCCCAAGTGCAGGATGAAATGGATGAAACACAGGCTGCTGTCAGGCAACGACTGGATAAAGAGCTCATTTGTCTTTTTAACCTGTTGTTAGTTTGTTCCATGTCAGTGACTGACAGGTACAGTGCAAATGGACCTGCCTCTGTCATTCTGACTGGGCATCATAACACCCATTACTGCTGAATTTTGGTCACAATTTGAATGTCATTACATCATGGCTCAGTTGCTCTGAACCGTGAATATACACTCTTGAAATTAAAATCAACATTAGATAGTCCTTTTGACAGTAAAATAAGGAAATTTGAAAGAGAATGTGCTAGTGGTCACTTAGCAAATGGATAATTAAATTGATTGCATGGAGAAGATGGGCTGTTTCTTTTTCGCTGCTGCAAATTTGCATGAGCAAATGATAACTTCATTGATTTTGTAGCATGTATTTATAGCAAAGTAAAACACTGGAATACTGGAAATAGCAATAAATGTTTATTTTCACTGAACTCCTTTTTGACCTATTTGCAACAGCTACTTTTAGCATGAAGTTCCAACCTTTTTCTGTCAATTGAGCAAACATAGAAATTAATTTACATTATTTTTTATTCAAATTTCTCATAAAACCTTTCCCACACTAAATCTCTCCTTCGAAATATATCCTAAGAGCTAATAAATTTCAGTTTAAGATAATATTTGATTATTTAGTGTCACAATATACCTTTGTGAAAATATTTTCAAAATGTTATCTTTTTCATTATTTCCACTTGGCTATTTTCTAAAAGTTTTGACAGTGGGAAAAGGGCATATTATAGAAATCCATGCTAGTTATGTATCTCACACTCCTGTATTTTTTATCTTCTTAATTCTAGATTTATTGTTTTTTGCAGGAGATGTTTTTAAACTTCTCTTGGGAATCAGAACAAACATAAGTGTAACAGGCCATACATTTAAGAGTTGGACTTGATAATCCTTGTTGGTCCCTTCAAGTTAGAATATTCTAAACTCTGTGTGATTCTGGAATGACTGAACTTTGCAGCTCTCCTCACTGTGTCATCTGTTGTCCTCAATCTCTTGCTCTTTATTTAGCATGTTCTTTAATAATTATATCTCATTTGTCTTTTTAAGCAACTTCATTGTAATCAGATGCAATATTGTGTTTTCAGAACTGGGGTAAAGCTAGAAGTGTCAAATTTAATTTCAAATTACTCTTTGCATAATATAATATTAAGTAATTGAGATGCTGAGCCTTGCAGGCTAACAGTAAGAAGAATGAGGCATTGGCCTTTTTAAAAAATGATTCTTTGTAACAGCTTCATATTGATGGTTCATCTGGTTTGTTTTTTACAATTAAACCAGAGAGAGTTTGGAACTTGCTGGCTCGTTCAGAACAGAGCTGGCTCTGAAGCTGCTTCAGTGCTTAAGGCTAACAGATGCACCACATTTTTATGGGCTTCCATCACTGGAGAGAACATTACAAGGGATGGTTCATGTTACTGCACTTCCAGGCTGGAGTACCTATTCTGCTGCAGTTGAACCTGTCACAATTTGTAAGAAATATTTAACAGGTCTTCTTGAGGTGAGTAGCTTATGTTCTTATTTAGCTTTTGGTTTGAATGCTGGTAAAGACCTGTGTAACTAATGACAGTATACTTTTTACGATGTACTTTTATTGAATGTCATCAGTAGCAGTAGGTGTGGGAAAGATGCTTTTTCCCTGCTAAGTAAATAGGAATGATATGGAGACTAGATTGAGTGATATGTGTCTGTAGTTGTGAAGATTGGTTGTATTGCAGGTGCTTTCATCATTGGTTTAAGAGGTAATGCAAAGGGACTGTAGTTTTAACAAGATATAACATATATGTGGTGTTTTTAATAACTGAAACTCCCAGAGGAAAAATCCAAGTTAACTTCCCCCAGGCAAAATTCACATATGAAAGTTGATCTGGGAGAAGATTAGCTTGTAGGTTATTAACACAGAGAAAGCAGAAAAGATATAATTAAAGATGCTGAAAGTTGTTGGAAAGACAAAATTTCATTCTTATTTTCAGTGTTCTTCTATGTTCGCCAAGTCCGTGGATGTGGTAGACAACTAACTTTTGCTCCTGAAATTATATCTTTTGAAAACTCCAATCTTCTCAAAAGGAAAAGCATAGTGCTGAATTTCTGTTTGTTTAACACATATTCAGTAATACACTTTTAGAAGTTTTTAGTTTCAAATACCAATGCATCTGATGAAAAAAAGATAGTGTTTTAGGGGCCTTGATTTGCCCAGATTTCTTGAGTAGAAAGAAATAAACATTTTAGACTTGTTTGATTAGATGAGCTCGTCACTTGAAGTCTAGACTAAAAATGGCACCAAGGTTATAAATGTTCTCATGCAAAAGAAAGATTATTATTGGAAAAAATAATAATAAATATTATGGCATGAAATTAACTTGTGATGCATAAGCTTTTGTCCAGAAGAATTAGGCAGTTTTATTTGGCCTAAATATGAAAGTAAATGTGAGTTTCTTTTGGAGAGGAATGGAGAAAGTGGGTATAAAAAAATTCTGTGGGCTGGGACACTGAAAAAAAGAATAACAGCAAAAATCCAGAGGTTTAAATCACCGTGTTTTGTGGAGAAAAGTAAATCTAGAAGTGTATCTTCTAAGATTATTATTTTTTAAAAAGTATTTTGGGGAATATTTTGTTGAAAGCCGCATGCCTTTTAATATGCGTGGTTACTTATTTGGTCAGACAGTTTATTTTATGTTAGGCTTCACTGACATTTATTTCTGTTTATTAGTATTTGATATAGAAAGCTGATAAATTTCTTCAAATCACAATGAAATATATAAACGACACTTTCTCTTGAACACTGAATTTTTAAAAGAAATTTTATTTTTAATTCCAGACATAGCAAAAGAAACCCTGGGTACAATAAATGAACTTTCAGGTCCATGAAAAGAAACATTGAGGTTTCTGTTCAACTTAGAGCTTACTATTAAACTTGGCTGTATTCTTCATTTGAATAAAAAACCAAAACCACAGATGTTCAGAAGTTTAAATGTATAGGAAACCACCATATGGCCAAATGACTCAGAAATAAAGAAATTGTTACAATTCAGCTAGAAATCTATCATCTTTCCATGAGTTTAAATTATGATTCAGTGTGTAAGACAGTTTGTACTCTGTTTGTGTGCTGTTTACAGTAAAGCTGTTATGAACTTGTACCCCCACTCTTAGGTCATCTCATCGTTTTATGTTGAGTGGGGGGGAAATGCCATGTCCTTCATGGGAAAAGGTGTGACAAAAAGCACAGTCCTTTGCTTGCTTCACTTATCTCACGAAATGATGGCTCAAGCCAAGGATACGGTGAGTGCATTCCTGTTGTCCTTATCTAATCACTGGTGAGGGCTATGCAGAGAGATTTTAACTGCTGAAGTTCAATGATAACTTTTTGTCGTGGTTTTGGAATGGTACTCTCCAACTGAGTAGTCCTGCTAAAACCACACCACTGCTTACTCTTCCTTCCCCTCCAACTTTAAGCACAAAAGGCAGAAAAACCCCCACATTGATCTCGTTTGGTCTGGAATCTTAGATAAATGTACAGGATGGCGTGTAGTATACAAAAAAGCTGAAGAATCAGTTGTAGCCATACTGAAATTGTTTTGTAAATAAGTCTGTGGATTTTGAAAGGCCTTCTTTCAGAATAAGTATCATTTCCTTTTTATAAAAATAAAGAATCATCAGGATTTTCTATAGGATAAATAAATTTAAGAATTTATAACATCATTATTTCTTCAGCCTCACAGACAACAGGCTTTCTAACCTATGCTTAAACATTCATGTACATAGGGCTTTCACAGTTGTGTGTATATATGTATATGAAAGAATATGTACATACATGGAAAAAGGATTGCCAGATAAAAGGAGCTATCATTCCATACTAGCAAATTTCATATTGTGCTTTGTGTTCATGTACATGTTTGAGGGCTAGATTTGTCAGTTTAGTAAGATAGCCTTTATCCTGTGTCACTTTAGAGCCCCACACAGCACAAAGCACCAGGGCTCAGTCAGAAGGCTGTATAGACTTCTTTATTGAAGCAACATGTTGCTTTTATAGTTTTGCAAGATGATTACATTTATTTAATGAACACATACATGGCCTATTGGTCATAAATAAGAAACAAAACTTTCAATAGGTAAAAGGAGCCACGTCACTGTGTAAGCCAACCAAAGTCCAGTCTTCTTTGCTTACACTTTTTTCTCACTCTTTCTTCATGTCGTTATGGTGATAGCCTTGGTAATTTCCTTGAGAGAGATATGAGGCTTTCCTTATCTTCAGGAAGCCTTTGCTGGCTCACAAGAACAGCACAGAAATGTCTTCCCTACAATTCTGAAGCAGTTGAAGCAAATTCAACAATTAAGTATTATTTAAAACAATTAAAATCCAGTCTTACTAATATCTGTGATAGCTACAAATGAAAACCTTTCTTTATGATCAAGCATGCATGTAACTAGAAATTGCAGCGTACCCGCTTCTCCAAATTCCAGGCGTCTCTTTCTTCCGTTCTCTACTCCTTTTTCAAGATGTTAGGCACTGGAAGAGTTTATTAAAATTGGGAGGGGACAGAGTACACTGCAGGGAGACAGCAGCCTCCAAAGACTTAGATCATAAATGCATAGATGGTGTGGATTCGATTTTTTTAGTGTCATTGTTATAGATCATTATGCATAGTAGCATAATGCTAAGTTTTATTTTCTTGTGTTTCTAAGTCATACTCTGTTTATGACAGTGTTACTGTTTAGACTGTACTAATAATTTTTAGTCTCAAAGAAATTTTAAAACCCGTCTGTTGTTCACAATCATGTGATTTAGTGTCAAATCCTTATGGGAAGAGAAATACAAAATTATCCTTCCTCTGCGCAATTAGTTTTATACAAAACTGTTTTAGTAGTTGTTGGTAGCTCACACTGTTAATACACTGGCATGGATTGAAAGATTTATAAAATAATTTCTTAATTTGTTTTCTGTTTGCTAATCAGGACTGGATATCTCTTTGGTCTTTGCCGTATGATAGTGGTGAAGAACAAGTTCTGTCTCATCTAGGTTTGGCATGGCTGGTTCCTTTATGGGTAGATAGAGATCCTGAGGTTTGTTATTGTGATATTAACTTCATATCTTATTTTGACCCTTAAGCATTTGAAAATTTTTTTATTCATTAATGTATTTAATAGTAGAACTGCTGTTCCAAATTATTTAGAATGTTACTAACTATATCCTAAATAGCAGTAATAATACAGTAAGGAAAGTGTTTCCGTATAAACATCATCTAAGAAATCTTTCCTTATATCTTCTGTCTTCTATGCTTTCGTTAGTCGCTCACTATCATGATTCATAGGCAGTTTTCCTTGTCATTGCTGTAACTTAGTTGCAAAGCAGAAATATTTACATGAACTAAAAATTCAGAGCAAATGTATTTAATGGGAATCTGTTAAATTATATGAGTTTGCTAAATGGACCTATTTTCAAGTGGTAAAATATGAAGAATATTAACAATTATCTTGCTTAGTTACGAAAACTTAAAAATAATTTTGTTAATTCACTTTGTGAATAAACGCAAAGTGAATTTAGTTGTGATTGTGAGTGGAGAGCAAGAGAAATATAGGAAAAGAGGTTGTTACTTTTGAAATTATTCCCTTAAGCTCCAGATTCAGTTGATAATATTTAATAATAATAAAACAAAATATTGCTAATTACTGTAAGAAATACCACTTTTTGTTGTGCTTATATGTACTAGGTCAGATTTACAGCACTTGGAATAGGATCAGCTCTTACATCTCTTGAAATAGGATGTATTGCTTTAGCAGAAAGCTGCCAGAATATTTCAGGAGGCCTGTGGGGAACGGTGATAAACATCCTTCTGGATCAATCTGAATGTAGCATGGTACGCAGGGAGGTATGTTTCTTGTGTCCTTCTGCTGTTGTAGATTGTCAAGTTCTTTTTAATTATGGAGAGAAAATATTTTTTATTGAATATATCTGTTGTCTGATGCTGCACAACATCTGCTGCTTTGTAAGTTAAACACTACCTGGTTAATATAAATGTTTGGCTGCTTATTTAGGAATTGCATAAGAAGGAGCAAATACAGATTACTTATTTCAAAACAGAAATGATATAAACAATACAAGTGAACTCATAAAAACTCCTTAGGCTTACTCGGTGAGATAAATAGGTTGCCAACGCATAACTAATCAGCCTGATTTTAATCACTGCTTTGTAGCATTTATGAATGCTTTGGTACAAACTCATCACCTGATCTGCAGTAAATATGTATTCATTGCAGACATGAAATAATCTAATTTGTCTAGGCACTAAGACTTACTGGTGAGAACTGAAGGTCTGTACTATGGTAGAACAACACATAGAATTGTATATTGATGAATTTAAGCTCTGTACATTTTATTTGCAAATTTTTTACAGCTCTAGTTCTAAGGTTTTCCTTCTGTTCTAATCAATAAGAAATGAAAGCTCTGACACTCAGTGACTTGTTTTTTTTCCCAGCTCTACTGCTTAACTAATTTTATTTTCCAAAGTAATATTTGAAATTATATCTCAAAATGCCTTTGATAATGTGTCCTTCATTATTTTATTTAACTTCAAATTATTGTCTCTTAATGATATTCTCTTAAGATTCACATCATTGACAAAAGATTGGCAAAATATAAAAGAAAGGAATTTCTGTCCATGCACAGACATGTGAAGTGTGTGTAATATAAATTAGGAAAACAAATATCCTGTGTATTTATAAAAAGGAAAATATTTGAAACATGTCTCTGTCCTAATGTGTTCACCACATTGTCCCAATTATTTTTTAATAATTAAAAACCCCAAAACATAAGGACAGTAGAGTGACTGGTCATAAACAGTAGGTTTATCTAGGTTTTTCTGTTCAGGATTTTTTTCCCCTAGTACTTCCTGTACTTGTAATGCTTGTTTTGTAGGATTGACTGTACTGTAACAGTGATGAAAGTATTTTATAAATAATTTTGTTTCCTTGTGATTTCCACCCCATCTTTTCCTTGTGTTTTTTTATACTAGCCTGCTCTTGTGCCATGCTCTAATGGCATCTCTTGTAAGGGAAGTTTGAGGGCTTTGAAGCTATATCCTTCTAATTATTTTTTCCCAACATGAACATGAGAATTCCATGTATTTTAGCATATATCTGAAGCAATTGAACAATATGTAGATTGTACTCTTCAATCTGATGTGGTTTTTTGAAGTGTGATGGCTAGATGGCAATATTGATGCTTTAATTTCTTTCAGGCTGCTTTTATTCTACAAAATCTACTTGTGATTCCAATCCCAGCAGAAGACACTAAAGACTGTATTTGGCAAGTGAGTGACTATTAAGTTTGATAACAAAGGTCATAGTGTCACAGAGAGATGTCATTTGATATGAAAAGTTGTGTCAGAATACCTATAAAATATGAACTTAAATTACATGTCTAAGGTCACGTTTTGGAAAGAAATAAATGAATAAACAAACTTCTTTCAAACTTTCAGCAAGCTCAATAAAACAACCAAATTTAGATTACATATATGTTGCATTTCATGAATGTAATATCTTTGGGTTCCTAGCAAACTTGCTTACTTATATGGTATATCGTTAATGTTTTAGGATAGAAATTGATAATTTATTTTACTCACACTTGGAATGAAGGTAAAACATGATCTGAGGGGTATGAGGAAGAGGAAATTCTGTTAATGTGATGTTTATAAAATGTTTTGAAAGAAAGATGAAGCAATTTGTCACTTAGGTCAATTTAAATGCTTCTTGAAGACAACCACTTTCTCAAAGCAAACTGAACTTGACCAGGTTGCTCAGGGCTGTTTCCAGTTGGATTTTGAATTTCTCCAGGAAGGGAGACTCCACAGTCGCCCTGGGCAACTTGTTCTAATATTTGACTACCCTCAGATAGAAAGTTTTGTTCTTAGGTTTAAATAGAATTTCCTGTATTTTAGTTTTTGCTCAATGCCTTTTCTTCTGTCACTGGATACCAGTGAGAGGACTCTGTCTTTCTTTACCTTCTCTTATCAGATATTTATCAAACTGATAAGATGCCCTGAAGATTTTTCCAGTTCTGCTCTTGAGTCAGTCAACCTTATTTCACTCTCAGCAAGTCTGGTTCATTGTACATCAGGATATTTGGATCTTACCTTGCAATTTTTAAAATTTTTGTGACCTTGATATCTGTTTTTAATGTCTGTCTTGCTCCTTTCAGTGTGTGAGATTATGCGTATGGGAACAGTGTATATCAGTTTTTGAAGAAATTTGCAGATGCAGCAATATTATTTTTTATCTGTTCCTTTCTGTAAAAGATCAAGTTAGTGTTGAAAGGCATTCCAGCTGTTTTACTAGGATAAGTTATCTATGATTCAGCTGCACGCAAAATCGATTATGCTATTTTTTGAAGAGTTTAATTGTACAGAATGTCTCATCTTTTCTTTACATGTAATCATAAAGGAAGATGTGGAAGCAATTTTACAAATTTAGCCCTTGTTTCAGTCTTACTACTTCTAATTTATCAATATAAACAGTAATTGTTTAAATTCATAATAGTAGGGAGTTACAATAGGCAGCCATTGTAACTTGTCAATATAGACTCTATTAAAGGTTGCTTTTTAGTCTTATTTTTAAAAAATCAATTACTATAGTGAGGTGACAAAAATTGAATCTAGTTGCACAATTCTGGATGAATTCCAGTGCAATTAAAAGAAGCTTTGAGTCAACATGATTCTTATTAAGAACTGCATTTAATGGAAATTGCTCATCACTTAGTAAGTGTTCATGTGGAAAGATATTATCAAACAACACTTCATGGTTACTGGTAAATTAAAACTGTTCAAAATAAAAACAACAATTAAAACTGTAACATACCACTAGGATAAAATTTTATATTTCAAAGTAACTTTTTTTCCTTGCACTGAATAAGGCAATTTGTCTGTTTCCTTTAGTGCCATGAAGAAAAGGAGGGCTATTAAGTGGATCTTGGTGAATAGCAGTAATACTGTGCCATAGCCAAATTAGAACATTACCATTTTATTCCTTAGGCAAATAGGACTGAAAAAAGAAATATAAATAGAGTTTGTAGGCCAGTATCTTCATGACAATGTCTCTAGTGTTACTGTTGTCTAGTTGATCTGCTTTATAATACTTCATTTTGCTATGTCACTTAAAAAAATTTCCTACACTGCTCTTTAGTCATGAGTAAAGTCAATCTGTGTAAAGTACTCTAAGAGTGCAGCAGACTGTGTTGTATAAAGATTGCTGAAGTCTGAGCACTCTGTCAATGCAATTGATAAGTAACTCTTTCAAGGTCCCCCATTGTACAATAAAGTATCTGGCATGGCTTTTGAAACTGCCAAAGACAATCCTGGGCAGTAAAATTTGGACTAAATTTAGCAATATTTCCTAAGTTTGCACTTGCCATAGTCAATACGGTCTAAGTCTATTGCTGGCAGTGTATGAGTAGAGTTTTATAATTCATCATAAATAGTTTACTTGAAATCCTACATTCTGCCTCAAACTGTTAATCATATCTCATTCTCTGCTAATTGATGTAAAAGGCAAATAGTGAAAATAATTCCTGTATTACAGAAACCAAAAAGAAGGAAAGTAACAATATAAAATTTTGGTGATAACTTATCTTGTGATACAAAATAGTATTACTGCTTCTATTGTATTTGGTTTTGGGCCTTGTTTTGTTTTATTGGGAAATAAACTTGTTTTCAGTGTAAATGAAGGGGTTGGGTGAGAGTCTCTTAAGGATAAATAGTGTTTTGAAATTAATTATTTTCAGTTGATCCAGCTCTGCTCTCTCCTGACTGCCAAAGAAAGTTTCTAATTACGACTGAAAGTTTTTCTTTCCATAATTTTAACTAGTTTATTTTTGACCTACTGCAGGATGCCCTCTAATACTGCATTTCTGGTAATTGGTTTGACTATTTCTGAGTTCTTTTGCCTTCTTTGCACTTCTAATTTTTATGATCAGTCTGAACCAGATTATGTGTAGCTTAATCAAACCTTTTGGTTTTTGTGTTAACATGGAAAACACTGAAGAAACTTTTAACAAAGGCAGTCAACTTAAACTGTTTATTTGAAATATGACTGGAATCCATTATCTTAAGGTATAAATCCACTGCTCTAGGGAGTTTTCCCTGGTGTCCATATTTAAAAAGAAATAATTGAAAACCATACATCAGAGAGAATGTTTTTGGTTATGTCTTGTTTTCTAAAGAAATCTTTTCTCATAGAAGATTGACATAGCTAGATGTAGTACAATGACAGTATACTTTAGGGCAGGAGGACTTTTTCAGGATATTTAGTCTTATCTAAATGTTTTTGCCTAAGGAAAACTTTTTCATTGCTTAATATCCGTGAGTAGAAATAAATGAGACATTAAAATTGTAAAGTCTATTGATACATTTACTGTCTTGAAGCCACTCATTTACAGCTTTTCGTGAGTTTTTACTTAACTGTTAGCACACTTCTCAGGAGATAAATAGCTGTTTGATTTTGCTAAGTCATGACAGCTTTTGTAAAATACTGTGATTGAGCTCAATGTTAAAATCTGAATTTTATTTTTGGAATTTATTAATTACAGCCTGTAAACCATTGTACACACAGGCACACAGCATTAGCCTTAGTTAGGGTGGGTTTTTCTGACCATTTATTCTATGTAAAACATTTCCTTAAAGTAATGTCTGTGAATTTCATGTCTTCAGGGTCCTTGTGTACATGATGAAGAATCTGGCCTCTCTCAGACAGGAATACCTGCGCTTAAAGCCCTTTTATATCACTGCCAGTTCTATGAACATGTGAATCAGATGGTGAAACGCTGTTACCTAGGATGTTACATGTTCGAGCTGAATTCTTACAAGGAAGACAAGCTCAGCATAGAAAAAGGTGGTGCGACTGGTAAGTGATGTTGATGTAATCTTTTGGTATTTGAAACCTACTTAAATAAAGTGTAGTTTTGAATAACTTACCTCCAATAACTCTTGGAAATATATAAACACTGCACTTAAATATGTTGTGAAGTCAAAAGATTGCTGTGAGGATTTAAGTAGATAAGTCCCTAGTTTAACATGGCTCAGAAAATGTTCTGAGTTGTTATTTACATCTTCAAAAAGTTGAAAATGGAAAAGATGTAATTGGTTCTGTAGTAAATTTTCTTGCAAAATATTGGGCGCAAAATACTTTTAACAATTGCCACTTTATGACGTCAGTCAACTTCCATTCAAGGAAAATCTAGGTGAAAGAAATACATGAACTCTATTTAAGATTCCTATTTCTTGATGTGTTCAACTTCAAGGTTACATGAGCAGGAATGGACTAATAATCTGAATTAAGCTGCATTCTGAGACATTCAGATATAATTTAATTCCTAGACTGATGGAATGTAATACTCAGATTGGATTTGTTTATTTTTAACATGTATTCCCTTGGAATATCTCATCTAACTTTTATATTCACTAATAATTTATTGAGCAATATTTCTAAGGCTCACTGTGATGCATTGTGGGAACACACTTACTTGTCCAAGTAATACTGATGATTGTACGTTTGGAAAGCTAGGGGATTTTTCAGAGATCAGTTATTAAAAGCTTTCATGGGGCAGAAGATTAATGAGTTTTTTTTTCTTTTCTTACCTTTTTTTGTGGGCGTAAATTTCCATATTTCCATCTCTTAAGGCTGCTGATTTAAATAGTTCTTTTTAAGTCTGTTGTGAGTGAAGTAAGAACTTCAAACAAAGTTGTTTAGGGAAGCCCTCCCACTGAGTCACAAGGTGCAGAAAGGACCCCCTTGCTCTCTAAATGCCTTCTCAGAGAGGAGCCTGGCTGTGGCTGGATTCAATTCTAGACCCAGACTTTTTCAGTGGTTTAAATCTAAGGAATTGTAGAGATGTGTTTGAATCTTTGTCTTAATTTATCTTGTGGGATTAAGGATGGCAAACCAGATATATTTATATAAAAATTAATGACTTACTATGATAAATGACTAGACAAAAAGATCATAATCAGAATTATTTACTACACAGTATAGAAGCTAAAACAGCTAGTGTAGTTTAGTGTACTATATCAAAGGAATTATATTAAAGCAACTATATTAAAGCTGGCAAAAAAGAAGCAATTATTAAATAAAGATTGATGTTACTCACCCATACCAATGACCATGGCAAATCTTGCACTCAGCCTGGAGTGACCGTAAGTAGCATCCCCACCCCAGGGAGAAATCTCTGCACACACTCCAAAGGGTATTTTAGAAAAACCTGCTGTTTGTAAGTGGGACTGGACTTCCAGAGTTTAAAGTGATTGACTGTCAGTCATATGTCTCAGGCCAGCTGGGCCTTAGGATTTTTAGGTAAGAAGTGGCAGACATGATAAAGTATCCTTCAACTCTCTATCAGGATGTTTAACTCTTGGAGTTGATGATTTAATATAATTCAACACCGAAAGCAGCATGACACCCGCTCTCAGTTCACCACTTACAGCTTTGCAAAATAAAGTATTGTTTGAGTTGTTTTGCACATTCCAGGCCAAGCATCCTGCTGGATTCTGCATTTGATAAACCTGTTCCAGTGGCATGAACAGAAGAAGAATGTTACTTCCCCAGCTAAGTTATGACTTTATGACAGACCCAAGGAAAAGAAGCATTCTTAGTTAACTAATTGAGAGAAATACCTCACCAGTACACAAAATTCCAGACATAAAAATCCTCAATTTCTTCAGTGTCTGCTTTCTTTTATCTATAAGTGTAAATTTTCAATCCAACACATTTTACTGCTCCCATGGTCCTGTAATATGTGCCTTTTGGTTGTTCTGTTAGCTCCTGCAATATCGTATCTAAGAATAACTCAGAATGTAGAATGGTACAACTTTTCAGTGAGCAATTGAGATACATTTTATTCAGTCTTTGCAAAGCCAGAAAATACAGTATTTCAGAAATAAGAAACAAGTTTTTTGTTTTTTTAGAAAAGGGAGAACAGAACCTAAACCTTGTTGGGTTTTTCCCTATGTATCTTTCAGGAATGTATAAGACTCATCTGCAATGTAATGTTAAAAATAAGATAGTTCAGTTTAGTAATTACTGAGGCTACATATAGGACATCTACTTTTGTGGGGTTTGCACTCACAAACTGTGTAGTCTAACTTTATTCTTTTTTATTTTCTTTTCTAAATATATGACAGCTTCAAAAGTATTACTGGCAGATTTGTACTATAATATTTTTGGCACTTTTTATTCTGAAACAGATTTACAAAGTAATTCTGCTTTGTTGTATTTATAAATATGGGTCCTCTTGAAACTATTTCTCTAAAAATGGGAATTTGAAGTTTTTTGAAGACAAGGACATCAGTTTATTATGTGTGTTCTTTGAGACCCTAGTATAGTACTTCAATACTTTTGTACTCCTGCATTTTAACTAAAATGAAATCTGAACTATTTGAAATGACTGAAGGCTATGCAACTGCACTTTGAATGAAGTGTAGTTTTTTCTAGACTACTTTATGTTGCACTGAAATTTTTTTATTTCTGTTTATTCAGGGAATTTGATGTGTAAGATTTCATAGATACAATGTGTGAAAACTTGTGTTCTGAGATCTTCAGAAGGATAGCTGTGGTTGGCTATTTTTTAACTGAAACAGTCATTTAAAAATTTTGATTCTTATTTTTTTGCCCTACAGATTTTGATGATTCTCTCAATCTTTGGAAGGCTCCACCTAGTCAGAGGAAATCTTCACATTCTCACTCAACATCTGAAACTATGGTAACTTGCAGAGAGTAATTATTCATTTTAAATATAAAGTTGTTTGAGAACTGCTTTCAAGAAAATTAGCACTCTTAAAATCGTTACAAAAAATCCAGCAAAACACAAAACCTAAAATCAGTCAGAAATTAACTGTGAAATTAAGTTGAAATTTACTCCAATGTACCTTTAATATGCTGGAAAAATCCTTTTGTGATTCTTAACCTGAGCAAAAATAAATAAGGTAGCTTGCCTTGACTACCTAAATGCATAAGACAGTACTGAATTCTATAACTTCCCACAGCAAGACATATTCTCTAGAGATTACTCTGTAATTGGCTTTATTGACAAAATGCAATTGTCTCCATTTCTGGTTGTCACTTCTGCTGCTTTTATCCAAATTGTCTATTCAGAGTGAACCTGTGTTTACACAACACAGCTACAGAACTGGATCAATCAAAGCCACATAAATACATTGTGTATTCTGTGCCATAATAAACTCTGGATTCTGAAAATGCTTTTGTAGAATTTAAAAGCGGCACAAGTGCTTGCAAGGTCCAAAACAGACATGGAAAACAGAAAGCAGGCGGCTGCTTGAAAAATTTGTTTGTTACTACAGCAATGAAAAGCTGTACACATGTGCCATCTTTCAAGATGGCAAATGCAGAGGACAAATTGAAAGACATTCTTTCAGTTCCAGAGTAGATTTGCAGTATCAGTTCAGGCTGTGGAGGAAGCTTTTATAACATTCATTAGTTACCTGATAAAAATAATGTATTTTTCAAAGACTGCAGTATGGATCCAAGAAAACTCTTGACACGTTGCACTGAAATTTATTTTTTAGTTTCATATTCAAAAACTTTTCAGTGGTGAATGGCGATCTAATCTATTACTGAAGCTACAATATCATTGTTTAGAAGTTTCTTTTCTCTTAAACAGATGCATGTGTGGATATGACAAAGACTGATAAATCACAAGATCCTATATTTTTTTCTTGACAAAAAATTCTATGCTCAGTTTTGCTGTGGAACATGGTAAAAATAAAAATAGAAAAACCAGTATTGAAATTTTGTCTCAGAAGTATTACATAAGTATAATTTCCATGTTACTTTCATTCTGTGTTATAAATTTATTGCTGTCTAGTACTGATAATGTTATCTTCCATGTTTTTAATAATTGAGGAAAAAGTGAACTTTAGTTGTAAACTGATTTCTCATTTTCAGAAATTTTATTAATTAATTTCATTTTCTTTTATGAAGAACAACAACCCCCCCCACCGCTTAGGGTTATTTTATACACAAATATTCAAATTTGAAGATAAAAACTAAAATAAATTAAAGTGCATGCAAACCAGGAAGTACATGCAATCAGGATTTCTCCTTAAAAAACATTTACATGAGAATCTCATATTTTTAAAAGCAGTTGTTCCCAGATCACTTTTTACTGAATAAATTGAATGCTACTTACTTAGAGGAATGAAAGTTGATCAAATTTCATCTTGTTTTTTTCACATTACTTGAAGACAAAATTAAACTGCAGCAATTCTTATCAGAGCTTCATGTCTAATCTACTTTAAATTGTGCTTGAGTTTTTATGAAGAATTGGACAAGTTCATAATAATAAATTTTTTCAGCTTCAGTAGTTAACAAAAAAGAAAAAAGGAAAAAACAATCTACTAGAATCTAGTAGACTATTACTGGATTCCAGTAGATCTACTGGAATCTACTAGATCAAGTTAATGGATCATATATATGTAAAGTGGTATCATAGTTTAACACAAAGTCTTAGCTCTACTATTCCATTCAACATACACACAACTAATTACTAAGAGTGGAAAGTACAGTAATGCTAAGTACAGTAATGAAAGTACAATAATGCTAAGCTGCACTAATTTATATCAATCTTCCACATATTGTAGACTTCATACTTGCTAAGATTAGGCTCTTACAGCTAACCATGTGAGTTTTATAGAAGTTTCTGTTCTGTTTTGTTTTCCTTCTTTCCTTGACACATATGAAGATGTCACACTAAGACTTTGATTGTCATTTCTCGACGTTAGTTTAATTTCCATTTATCCTTCATGGACATTTTTAGCAGCTGTAAACATTTTCTTTTCTTTTAACTAAGTTTCTTACCTTTAAAAAATGGCAGTGCTGGCATGTCATATTGAAAATTTCCAAGCTCCAAAGATGTAGAGGTCTGATGTTCCAATGCCACTATTAATTAGGAGGAAAAAGGTGGATGAGCAGAACTTTGATGCAGGCTAATTGCAAACTGTATTTCAGAGGGCAGTTACCTGAAGTGTGTATCTAGTGAAGTTAGGAAATACTTCTGAAAATTCAAACTTGTCCTGAAATCTCAGGCATTTGTAATTTATTCCGACATAACTTCAGATTTTTGGGTCACAGTTTGGCCCAATTTCTGTTTTGATGCATGAATAAAGGAATATATTTATTAAGGCATTACAAAAAGTTTGTAGAAGTTTATTGCTAAATGTTGGATGTTGATGGTGCCAGGAAAATACTGTTATTCCAATCCCACCAGATGGCGTGCTTTACCCATCACAGATGGAAAGGCATCTTCAGTTCTCTCTGAAGGGACAAAAGTGTTTTAGATGTGTGGCACAGATTTGATGAAAACACACACAAATAATTGAGAACGAGCAATCAACCCAAGTAGAATTGTTTCTTTGAAAACTCTTCTCTCATATTTTAATAACATAAAAAAAATATCTAGATATGTCCATATTGACTCCTTTTCCTAACATTCTATTAGTTTTCTCTGCTTCCAGATTTCATGTAACCAGTACTTTATTTGAGCTGTCTGCTATCATGAGCTGATTTCACATAGAGCCATATGACTGTAACTGAAAGTTGCAACTCAATTACTTTTCAGCTTTATCTTTTTTCCTCTATCTCCAGTTATTTTCCCCAAATTTGCAGAAAGGAAATTGAAAAAATTAAAGAGAGTCAGGAATTTTGCAGAGACTATAAGTAAAATTTGTTCATTTTATAGAGTAAAGAACAGTCGTGTGGGGATGAAATCAGTGATTCAGTGTAATAGAAGAAGACAGCAGAACTGGATTGTCTGTACTTTGTTAATTCATATACACTCTATTTTGTGTCTTTAAGATCCCAGTGGATTACAGATTTTTGTCAAATTTATCTTTATTATTCTGTGAAATGGAATATGGATACTGCAAAAAGGCCAGTTCTGAGATGATTAATAATCTTAGTCTTTTATAGAATAAATAGTTTAAATGTAAACTCAGGTTATCATTAGCGAAGACAAATCCTTAGTCTTGTTTTAACCAATATGTTTGGTTTGTGTTTTGTAGATATTATAAGGGATCACCAATCTGCATGGAGATACCAACTTGCTTTACACTGCATAAATATGCTAGGGTTGTTCTGTGTCCAGGAAATCTTAGCAAAATGAGCAGTTATTTAAAAACTTGAGCTAAAAATTATGTGGGCTAAAGATCTACAGACATCTCCCAGACAGCTTTAAGTCATGGCCATTCTTTCCTATGAAATCTTCTTGCTATTTTCTGTAAAAATGGGTGCTTTATTTTCTGGAACTCTGGTTATCAGAGTGCTCTACAGTTAAGTGATTTAAACCTTTGAAAAGGGAACTGAATAGAATTAATCACTGCAAGCCTATTAAAGCAATGCTAGAGGGATTTTTGTACTAGAGGTTAAGAAAAGACCTTTTATTCCTATCTAGTAGATAAATGGCAAAACCCTCACATTTCTCCCGTGTTTCCACTCTGACAATTTTTGTATTCTTTTGAATTAGTTTTAATCTGCAGTTGTCATCTCCCTCTCCACACACAGAACCTTTTCCCCTATTACACCCCCTTCCAAAGTTTCACTGTTAAGCAACACAATGCTTCATTGCTCCCAGAAACAATATGGTGGCAGTAGTAAATATCCTTTGCTAAATACTGTGTGCCAAACTTCCCGTTCATCCTTACCAAAGGTGATTTATAGAAGTGGTAATATCTTTTTTTTTTTTTTTTTCCTGGAAGGCAGAACAGTGTGGAAACAACTTCATTGTGTTACTGTATGTTTTCTGTTATGACAGCAGAAAATTTTGGGGTTTAAACTATTTCTCACTGTGATGCAATTATCAATAAACGTTCCATCAGTGCTGAAAGATTATATTTTTCTGTCCAGATAAAGCTTTTGCTGATTTTTAAATTTTTTTTTTTAATGCAACAGAACTATTTATTTTCTTGCCTAATGTATTGAGAGAGTTGTAGAAGATAGAGGGAGAGCATTTGTATGAGGTAGCTGATACTTTTTAGTAATACGTGAAAGGTTGTATAATTCGTAATAATATCTGTAAGATGACTCTCAGTATAGTTAAAGTCCTCTTAGGGATTTACTTGTTTCAGAAGAACCATATGGAGTGTTAGAAATCACATTTTGGATTTGTTCTATTTAAAGAAAAGTGTTATGATTTTTCTCACCTATTAGAATGCTTGGAATTGACGTATAGTGCTGAATAAATGCAGAATTTGCCATGTGTCATGATAGGTTAGCTTAATATAAATAATGGATTTTAATAATTATTTAAATTAGCAAGCATAGAACTTGAAGTAACTTTTTTTTTAATTGGTAAATATGCTTTTTAGTTATGCAGTCAAAATAGAATTTGAATTTAAATCACTCAGTACAGCTTGGTACTGCATTTTGATAATAAGAAAATAATTTAACCACGCATTGTTCTTGTGTTTCTGTGATCCAAGCTCTATGTGTTTTGGACACTCTATGTGCTCTATATGCTCTATCTATGTGCTTTATATTTTGGACATTCTGTGTGCTCACTCTATGAGCTCTATGTGCTCCCGGTGTTTTGGACACACCCCCAGATCTTACTGTAGCTTGTTTTATGTGTTCCAATAATCCTCTGACTTTTCTTGAGGATCAACTGAGCAGGCTTAAGAAGAAAGACTCATGATTGTAGGATAAACAATAGTGGGAGACCAGAGGATAATGCGGGAGAAAAGGAAGTTACAACGTGGAGGTTGCAAGGATACAATAGCTAGGAACAGAGTGATCTGTGATTACCTTCCCTGTACCCTTTTTGTCTGTTAAGTCACTTTTAACATTTCCTTGGGTAAAAATATATTCCAAATCTTGAAAACCTTTGAGATATTTCAGTCTTCCTTAGAAAGCTCACTGTGAGGAAAATTCTAACAACACCCTTCTTCAAGTTTTAACTCTGTTGGGATTTTGTTGGATTCTCCAACATTCTATATTCTCTGCTTTGTATAGTGACACTCTTGAAGAAAATTGTCTGATGTGACTTTTCCATCTAGAAAATAAAAACCAGAAGTGAGTGACTTGACATGATAGATACTTGTCCTGTGCTCTGAAACAAGTTACAGGTCTTGTGTCACAAAAGCACATCATTTAGAGAGATTCTGGGTCTTCTGATCTCAGGCTTGTGATTTTAAACACAGTAGCAAGGGCATTAGGAACATCAGAAAACACACAAAATTCATAATGTAAATAATGCAAAATTGGTAGGAGGATTATTATGTCAGTAATCTACTGCCATTTAAACATCTCATATCTTCACTATGAAATGAATACATTTAAGCATCATAGGATTAAGGTTAAGAGAAGTACTCAGAGTTCAAAAGACTCAGGGACATCAACTTTGATAACAAATGTACTTGTGATATTTTTATCTGAGTGTGTTCTGGTACAAAGGGACAAGTGCTGATGTTCTCGGTAAAGCAAATAGTCCATGAAAAATTTGAGTTGAAATGCTTCAGTAATGTCTTTCTATCTTTATCCAAATGTAGGTTGAGTCAATTATATGGATGAAAAAGAAGGATGAAGAGAAGGAATTTCCAGTAACATGGGCATTGATCAGTTTTTGACTGAAATGTTTCAGTCTGTTCATATAGCCCATGTTTTAATAGTTTCAATTATTAGGTTTTTTATCATATATATACGCACACATAGTGGACAAAATCTAATCAAATTGATTTTGAACAGTAATAGTTATATCGTATTTGATTTTCTTGGTTATGATGGGTTTTTCCCCATTCCCAAGCAGAATATGAATAAAAGACTACTCTGTAAAAGCTGGAATCAACTAGTTTCTCTTTTTATGACTTTCTAGATTCTGTCTGCTTCACCATCACTGGGGAGTGTTACTGAGCTTCAGGCAACAGTTCCAAGTTCAGCCAGTTTTATTCCGGAAACTGTGGTTGATCGGCTTACGGCACAAGGTAAGTCAAACGTGAGTCTTGTACCTGATGCTAAACACAGTGTATTCACCCACCCATATTTCAGTATTTGTCCATGCTGCACATTGTACAGCTGGCATGTTGCTGGAGCAGTTGATGCTTCTAGTGGTTGCTTTAGAAGACAAACATTTAATACTTTCTTTATTATGAATTTTGATAGAAGCAAGTGAAAATGGTGCTGCTTGAAATGTAACTCAAGGCTTAGGTTCTCTTCCTGGCATCTAGTCATGTTTTCAACACATGAGTCATGGTAGAGCTGTCATATACATGCATAGAAGTGTGTATGCACACACATACACAAAGATGTGTGTATAATCCTCTTTATATGTAAAAAGATAAAAACTTATATAATATAAAGAAATCTATTTATAATCATGTATGTAGAGAGAGCTGTGTATAAATAAAAATATTTTTCTTTTAAAGAAAGGACTGGCAATTTGTGTCTTTCCAAATTTGCTAGTTATCTTTATTTAATGCCTGGTAGAAGAAGCATTTTATTTGGGAACTATTTCCTGTATCTGATTTCATCTTTTTTTTTATTATTCATTCCTGAATGTTTTATGAAAAATACAAATAAAGTTGCTTTATGTAACTGCTGTAATTTAATCTTTTGGTTGTTCTGGGTTTTTTTTTGTTTTTTTGTTTTTTTTTTTGGGTTTTTTTTTTTTTTAATTCAACACACTCTAGGTCAAAGTGATACAACCATAACAGAATCTCCAAGTCAACATGATTCTCCCATGTCTGCTGCTCTGTCTAAACAGCGTGCTGTAGTCACACCTGCCCTTTTGTCAGCTGTTTGCAGCCTTCTGCACAATCTGCTGGTCGTCATGCCAAAAGATACTGGAATTGCCCTTCAACAAACACATTTGCTAACAACTCTCAGCAGGTATGAGATCGATAACTGTTGAACTACAAATAAGGTGTAGGAATAGATGTTTAAAAATCTTCGAATGAGATCTCCCCGTGTTTCTTACTAAAACTGTTAAACATATCTCTTCTTGCTTCTGAAATGTTGAATTTTTTTTAATAAAAAAATACAATCAATTGAAGAAATGAATCAGAATTGCTTCTTTTCTTTTCACAGAATAGGTAGTCATATTGGTGATTCCATCTGTGGTGCATGTCTTATACAGGACTACTGTTTTCCTCTCATGATGTTTTAGGGTTTTGTCAGGTATTTGGAATTGCAGATCATTTCAGCTCATTTTATGTTTTTCTTCTTTGAATTGTATCAAATATTTTGAAGATGAGCCAAGGATTTTCACATTAAAAGAGAGTAAATAAAACTTGCCAAATTTGGATGATGGATCCTAGTATTTTAGTTCCTTTTAAAAGGAGGAAGCACTTCAAAGAAGTCTTCAGATTGTATGCCATGTTTCCATTTCCATTGAAGCAAATTCTTTTGTCTATAAAAATGTTTGGAAGTCCTGAAGTGTAGCATGAAAAATTAGTTCATTTTTTGGTGAAAGTTTTCAAGAGCATTTGTAGTTGCTCTTCATAGTGCAATTAATGGAAAAAATGAAACACAGGCGAACAAACATAAAACTCCAACCACCATGGTGTGAATAGAGCTTATATTATTGCAGAGATGTTTATTCTTCTAGAGGAAAGAAAATAAGAAATCAAATAGAAAAAATTGATTTTTGCCAGTGCAGTAGCAGCTATTAGAATTCATATTAGTCTAGCTATTTTGAAACAACATACTGCTGCTATAGTTGCCATAGCACTAGACTTCCTTAAAATAGTGGGTTTTAGCAGTAAGTGCATCATACTTTATTTCTACTTGGTTTATTTATATTATTCTCTTCTATGGAATGTTAATATATTGTTTAATTACTTAACTATATTTCTAACCAATATATTTTGTTTTAGTCTTGTAAGTGCTAATCTGGTTGAAAGATGCATCTTGGAACTGAAAGCTCCATTGGGTCATCGATGTCATATAGAACATGTAAAAGCTCAGGTTAGAGAAGCATTTGTTACTTCCTAATTTTTTAAAGTTATGAAATTAATTATAATAGTATAATTTATCTTCATTAACATAGTCCGGACACACATTATAGGCTACATTCATGTGAATCTTTGTGCTTTTCACAAAGCTTAAGTGAAATTAAACCATTTTATTCAACATAGAAGAATTAATTTCTGTGTTAGGACTATAATTAGAACGACCAATTTTAGGTTGTTCTGTTGGTCGTCCGACCAATTTTAGGTCGGACTATTTTTAGGAAGACACATGTATTCTTCAGTATTAATGACCATTTTTGTGTTTTTCTTTGTGACTTTACAATGAGTATGCTTCTGTAAATGTAGCAAGAGTCATGACCTTCTCACAAGGAACTTTTGCTTTGGTACTAGAAAATTGATTGCACACTTGTGTTTCCAGACTAGGGATTCTGTTTCATCTTCTAAAGTAAAAATTAAGAGAAACATTTTAAATTTATGTCCTATTATTTAAATGGTGTATATCAAAACATTATGAATCAGTTAACATAATGTGAGTAAACTTAAAATAATGTGGAAGGTGTAAATATATGGCTTTATTTCATATCTTTCTACAAATATTTAACAGGTCTTGTTACTACTTCAGTACTTGTCATCTGTGTCCAGGCTTCTAAAATCATGTTTATTGGTGGACTCTCAGCTTGTAAGCCAGGATGAACTGCTGAAACCTCTCTTAGGGAATACCTTCAGGATTCTCACCATACATCCCAGAGCTGGCTTAGGTAATGAAGTATTTTGTTTCCTTTATAACCAGACAGAGGCAGATCTTAATTTAGGTACCACCTTGAGGTAAATGGACAGGAGTGGTCAAGCTCAGCTTTCCAGGTTTGTGCACATTTGTAAACAGTTTGATTTTTTTTTTTCTGTGTTATCTTTGCAGATACTGAGTTAACATCTGTACTTCATGAAACATGGGTAGACTCTTTCCGCCTTCTTTCTACATTACTGTGGAAAAGTGGCCAGATATCTTTTCCATTTGTGACAGCAGCCCTTGCAAATCACTGTACAGCAATAATTGGTAATGACTATTCCTGCATGTTTTTTTTTTCCTAGCAACTAATAAACAAATAGGAAAGAGAATCATTATTCTTCAGATGCTATTAAGTAATTACTAATGAGATACCCACAATGAAAACCAATGTGTCCAGAGCTTGACTGACTTGCTTTGCTTTCTTCACATGTATGGATGAATGATTTTAGTTGTAAACCTTAACCAAATGTGGCATTTGTTAAATGATCCATTAGCACTTCATTTTTTCCCTTCTTCTTTCTTTTTTCTTTCTTTATAAATATCTTGCATCAAAGGAAAGCAAAGTTTTGAGGGGAGATGAGAGATACAGAAATCCAAGATTATTATACAGGAGTTTGTTTTTTGTATTTTAATTATTCTTACATTAGTTACTTGCATAGTTAGGGAAGGTTCTGTGACATGCTTCAATACTGAAGTATGAACACAGTCAAGACAAGCTTGTGCATGTTAAGAGATCTACTGAACCCAAATCCAATTGCAAATAAAGCAGCTAATGCATACTGTTGGTTTTATGATGTAAGCTGTTGATAAAAATGAGGAGAGTTCAAAAAATTACTGGACAAATGAGTGATTTGAGTGAAATGGAGATTGCTTTTTTTGTTTTATAGTCAAATGAATGCAGAGCAATTAATTCATTCAACCATTATAAAATTCAACCTTTTTTTTCTTAGATTATTTTGAAGACTTATAAGATGCATAAAATTTATAGAATTCCTTGAACAGTGCACCATATAGCAGCTTCTGGGTTCACATGCTTTCTTTGATAAGTCTTTCTGTGTTCTAAAGTATACTTGAGCTTTATTCATAATGAAATGTAAAAAATTTTTTTTTTTTGTTTAACCTTTTAGATTCCATTTCTGATTGTATTCATCTGTCTACCACATATCCTGATTTATATGTGGCTAGTTTACAGTTCCTCTCTGTCCTTTTGAATGAGGAAGGAAGAAAACAGCTCCAGGATAAACAGAATGTATGTCAAAATCCAACTATTAGCTTTCTTCTGGACCACACTGAAGAATGCCAGGCACCAGTAACTCAACTTACTGCTTTAATTATTCAGGTATTTAAAATTTACCAATGTGATTGCAGGATATATTTTTGCATTTTTGATTCTTTTACTTCCCTTATATTTAATCCTTCCCTTATTTACAAGTTGGTCAAAGTAAGCAAATTATATGTGAAATTTGTGTCTTATTTGTTTTCCCTCCAACTTAGTTCTTTTATCTATATTCTTTAATTTATGTGCAGTTTGTCACTGTAACAATCATAGTGATCTATGATTAGAAGTGTAGGATTTTTTATGAATTACACATAATATTACGCACATTATATAAAATGTCATTTATGATTGTTCTGAAGTTATTGTCTTACAACTATTTTTAATAAGTATCTTGGCACTATTTTGCTACGTAAAGCATATTTTTTTGACATTTATTGGATGGTGTGACCAAAAGAATGCTCTTAGTATTCATCTCCTCTCTTCCTATGGATGCTGAATTCTTATAGAATAACCTTACTCCTACCAAGACTTGTCTTGGTATCTGTCACAACCTTTGTGCTCCTTTCCTGCTCCGTTGCAGCACTGTGGCTCTATTGTATCTATTGGGGCATGGTATTTTGTCCACTGAGAACCTGCTGTCCTTCAGGGAGGAAAAACTTCCCAATAGGGTCTTTCTTAGTCACTCTACAGGCCACATAACCAGAATTCTCTATGTCTTTGGCAAGTAATTTCAGATAATTTCAGGGCACAGTATTTTCCTGTGAGGACACGATTTTCAGGGACTTAAGCAAAAGAAGGGAACTTGGTTCAAATCCCATAGTTTGCTAAATATCCTGTTGGGTTTTTGTATTAATGCTTGCATATGTGCCTGAAACAAACCTCCTTGGCTCTGGCAGAAAAAGTATGGTTGCATGAGAGTATGTCTGATAAAGACATATTGTAACATTCCTCTATTTTCATAAAAGTTTACATAATTGCATATCAATCTGTGCCAGCAAAAAGGGGATGATTCTTATGCTGAGAGCAGAAAAAGTTGATACAATGAAGCATGAACTGCAGCCAGGTCAATGAAAGGACATTAGGCATAGTTTGAGTATTGTAAGAAGCATCAGCTTTTAACATCCTTTTTAACTGTTCAGAGATGTAGACAGACATTGCATTTTGTTCATAAAAGTTCAAAAGATAGCCTATGCTCTTTGGGTCCTTTCAGGGCTGCTATGATTTCCCCAGAAGGATAACAGAATTAGGAAAGAACAGCCAGTTTCTTTGATCAAAGTGCATGTATTTATTTACACCCCCTTACAGGTGTCATTGAGAGGACAGTGGAATGAGCCCATGGGATATAAAGTAACCCATTGAAACAATAAACAGCTAAACAAAGCCACCATTAAAAATGAAAAAAACAACCCAAAAGATTTCACACTTCCTTCAGGAGACACTTTCTTCAGGAGAAGCACTCTTAAAGAGAAGCAGTCAAGCAAATAATTGGCTAACATAGAAAGGGATGGGAAACTTTTCAAACAAACAGTCATCTCCATTAATCATCCTAAATACATAAAAACTACAGAACACCTGATATATGCAGTGGCAAATGCTAATTTAGTACCCAGTGTACAGGTGTGAATATTAGTAGACCAGGTTTCAAATTTGAATTCATTATCACAGATAAGAAATCTAGTAAGTGCACATGCTGACTTTGAAAGGCTTTGGTTGTTTTGTGTATGTAAACGTTAATCCTTGTGTACATGTGCTTAAGATCAGAAATAAAATTAAGGAGGAAAACATAATCTATATGTAAACTCTCAAATTTTGGCCCTAACATTTTTTTTCCTAGATATAAAGCTTACAATATAATAGAAAGACTGTGATCTCCCCTGCAAGTAACTTACAGCAGGTGAAGACTAACATAGCCAGATCTGCAGCAGATTTATGGGACATCTAAAATTTATTATGCAACATAATTAAAAAAAAAATTAAAGGTCCATTCTCATTTTAATACTTTTATTATAGTTTAAAACTACAGACTCTTTTGGCCCAAGGCATTATAAATTTTTGGAGTTATTTTTTCCATTCAACTAGTAGTTAATCATTAATTAATGCTTAATTACTTGTGCTCCCTTTGCTTGACATAAATTTTCTTTTTTTATTATGAACTGCAGTTCTTGATGGCAGAGTAAAAAAAAAATGCCTAGAAGAGCATGCTTCAAGAAAGTGGAATTTTGTTAGTGTTCAAGATAAAATTTAGAAAATAGTAAGATTTTTTTTAAGAATTTCACTGTATTTAATCTCTTCATCATCATTGTGTAGCAGGAAAGTGAGATTGCTCTAATGGCATATCAGTGAGTTGTCTGCAATACCAAGCCTATTCCTGAATATTAGGAAAATAATGGAATGCCAGGATTTGGAATCTAGGCCTTAGAAAAGTAGAATGTGAAGAAAAGAATAAGAGGAATGGGCTTAGGGCTTAGGAGAAAAAGAAGAAAGATTTAATTAAAAAAAAAATTAGTTACAGAAAAAACCCAAAACACTTCAATGCAGACTGACTATAAACATGAATATAGAGAGGGAGAACTCTATATAGGAATATAGTGATAAATCATCCAAATGAAATATAGACTCTGACAATCTATTTATACCTGTGAATACTACTTTTAATATGGTCAATTTTTCATTTCAGTAATGAAATTGCATTTTTGTAGGTCTGTGAAAGAAAATCTTCAAAGGATATGCTGAAAGAAGTTGCTACAAATGCACTGTTGTCTCTGTTAGCTGTCAGTAAAAATGCCCAGAAATGTGCTTTGGAAGGTGAGCATTTCAAAATGTATGTTAAATTATATGTGAATCAAATGCTTGCAGGTGTTTTACATATTACCTTTAGATTGTAATATTTTTTTTTCGAAGCAGAAGAGCTAGGTTTCGGTGGCAGGTTTTTTTTTCAGATTTTCACTAAGAAATCTTATTGATAATTAAAGTTTTCAGCTGCAGATTAAATATTATGTTGTAGCCAGTTTAAAACCCTGTGTGACGTCACAGATCTGTGTTGGAGTAAGAAGAGACCTGTTAGCTCTTTACTACTAATGGCATAATCATCCATTAGAAACTGGAGATTTTTCCCTGGCAGTATCTTCCAGTATTTTGTAGGTGAAAGTATGCACAGTGGTTTTAGTTCTGGCTGTACCTGGACAAGAGGAGACTTCTTTTTCTCAGCTTTGTTCTTCCCTGTTTCTTTGGTCCCATTTTACAGTTTAAGTAGGACTTTCTTCCCTTCACAGTGGTAAACCAGCTTCTAATCACAGTCTTCTTGTGCCCTCTAGAACATGGGAGAATGGTGAATTTGCATTTCTCATGCATCATGTGTTTTATACCTTTTGATCTGTCCAAGTGCACTTTGTCTTAGGCGCTTTCCTGTAACTTACATCTGTTTTTTCTACATTGTAAACCTACACCACACTGACATCGATAGATTCGACAGATCTGCACAGCGTCTGCTCCCTGTAGTGGTAGAAAACTCAACTTCAGGTATTACGCTTTCTGCTCTTTCCCAGTGTATTGGTTCTGTACTCAGCCCTTACTTCAGGCAGGGTTCTTCTTCTGTTGATGACTTACTAGATCATCTAAGTTCCAGCTTCCTGTGAAGGCACTTCCACTGCAGGAAGTGGAATTCTGTGCTAGAGCAGCTGTCAAGTCATCCTTGCTGTTGTGCAACATGGACCTTAGAAAAGAGGAAGACAACTTCTGGGGCTCAAAGCAGTGTTCTAAAGATACATGTAGCTCTCGCATCACCTGTTCAGCTCTTAAGGGCTACTTTAAGTTAAAAATGCAAAGTCCTACACCTCAAAAGGTACAAGCCCTTAGAGCAGAAGAGGCTGACTGGAGAGCTGAAAAAAGAGCCTGGTAGGCAGCAAGCTGAATGTGAGAAGACTAACAGCATCCTGGGCTGTATTAACAGGAACACTGCCATTAGACCAAGGGGAAAAGTTTATTTTCTCTACTTACCACTTGTTAGACTAAATCTAGAATAGTGCATGCAGTTTTGGCCCAGTACAACAAATGTCAACAAACTGGAACACGTGCCGCAGAGGACCATCAGGGTGGTTTTGTTCACTTGTCATTAGAGAAGAAGCTGATGGAGTTGACTTATGTTCTGCCTGGAGAAAAGAAGGTTTTGGGAGGACCTATTGCGATTTTGAAGTTGGAGATGGGTTTCTTACAGCAGTGCATGGTATAGGAAGATGGAAAGAATGGGCATAAATTGAAACATGAGAGTCAAACTGCCTATGAATAAATATTTGCCCTTTGAAGACAGTAAAGCACTGCTAGACGTAGTATGCTGTCTCTGTCTTTGGACATTTTCAAGACCCTGCAGGGTAAAGCTGCAGGCAAACCTTGCCTGCTTAGAGTTTGCTCTGCTTTGAGGAGAAGTTTGGGTATATGACCTCTGGAGGCCATCTCTTCCAACTTGAATTATCCCATTATCATGGAATCGTAGAATGCATTGGAAAGGGCCTTTAAAGGCCATTTAGGTCAACCCCCCTGCAATAATCAGGGACAGCTTCAACTTCATCAGGTTACTCAGAACCCTATCCGACCTGTTTCCAGGGGCAGGGCTTGCACCATCTCTCTGGACAATCTGTTCCAGTGTTTCACCATCCTCATTGTAAAAAATTTCTTCCTCATATCTAATCTAAGTTTGTCCTCTTTTAGTTTAAAACCATTACCCTTTAAAACAGGCCCCACTGAAACATTTGTCCCCATCTTTCTTAAGCTTTTCTTTTTAAGTGGAAGGCTGCAACCAGGTCTTCCTGGAGCATTCTCTTCTCCAGGCTGAACAATCCCAGCTTTATCAGCCTGTCCTCATGGATGTATTAGATCCCTCTCAGGATTATTGTGATCTGCCTCTGGACTCACTTCAACAGGCCTTTTCTCTGCTGGGGACCCCAGAGCTGGATGCAGTGTTCCAGGTGGGGTCTCACCAGAGCAGAGCAGAGGGACAGAATCTCCTCCCTTGCCCTGCTGGCCACTCTGCTTTGGATGCAGTCCATGATGCACTTGGCCTTCTAGACTGTGAGCTGACATTGCCTGGCCATGTCCAACCTTTGATTCACCAGCTCCCTAATTACATTTTGGTAGGGCTGTTCTCAATCCTTTTATCCTCCAATGTGTATTGATAGTTGGGATTGTCCCAACCCAAATGCAGCACCTTGCACATGACCTTGTTGAACGTCATGAGGTCCGTCTGGACCTTGAGCTTGTCCAGGTCCCTCTGGGTGGCATCCGAGACCTCAGGTGTGTCAGTTGCACTGCTCAGTTTAGAGTCGCCTGCAAATTTGCTGCAGGTGCGCTCAAACCAACTATGTTATTGATGGAGACATTAAACAGTATTGGTCCCAATATGGATCCCTGAGGGACACCACTGGTCACCACTCTCCATCTGGACATTGATCCATTGATTGCTACCCTCTAGATGTCACCATCTAACCAATTCCTCATCCACTATCAAGTCCACCTGTCAATTACAAAACTGTGCAATTTGGAAGGATGTTGTAAAGGACTGTGTCAAAATCCTTACAGAAGTCCAGACAGATGATATCTGTAGCTCTTACCTTCTCCACTTACGTAGTCACTCCATCATCTTATAATGACTTAAAGACTAGTTCCAAAGACAAGAGCCTAACTCAGCATTTTACCCTTTAAGTCACCTGTACAGTTGCTTTCCTTTGTCTCACCACAGATGCAGCAAATCTGCTGTCGTTAGGGAAAGGTTGGGTAAAATAAATGGATGCCCGAATCTCTTGAAGTTTCTCACTTCTAAGGAGCATCACTGAAGATAACCTGAAGAGTTATGAATTATTATCCTCTCCACTGAAATCATTTCCCTCTCTCAATCTTACCAGTCCTTCCTCTGGGCATTCCTCTAATGGGACTTTGTTGCGAGAGAACACAAATGTATTCTTTCTTCTTGAGAGCATTCAACTAGATGCACTTCATCTCAGAAACCGTTTGCTACTTCCTGATAACAAGATGATCATTGCCAGAAAGATACTTTGGTTTTTAGTAAAACATTTTTGATTGTGAATGTAATTATAAATGTTACTGGTTTTTGTCTTCCAGCTGACCTGATAGACAGCTGTATAGAAAACATGAAGCACATTCACGCACAGCTGAATTTGGACTCCCTAAAGCCTGGGAAAGCACAGAGAAAAAAGGTAGCTATAAAAAATAGAACACTGATAGGATAAGGCACTTCCCAGCTTTCTTTTGTTTGTTTGTTTGTTGTCTTGAGGCAGATACTGCTTGTATGTGACATGGATGAGACAAAGTAAATGACAGCTTGTAGTGGATCCAGATACTGGAGCTTCTATAAAATTCAGTTATTTTAGAACTTTTACCAACTTAATTATCTCACACACTCTTTCACCCAGAGGTCTTGCTATGTCTCAACTACCTTTTCCAACATAGAGATGACTGCTATTTCAGGAATGTCAGGCAGAAAATCACCTCGGTTCATACTTTGCAGCTGCCCAGTCTTGGCTGTTCACTGGACAAAGCCCCTGGGCATGTCCTGGTGGTTTTTTTCCGTGCATCTCTCTGGCCCTCAGGATCTTCTCCCATTTGCCAGATTGTTTCTCCAGCCAGGATCTTCACATTCTTCTTTTTGGGTCCATTTCTTTCTGTCAGGGACCATCTCTTTTCAGGAATCCTCCTTTTTTCCACTAACTTTTCTTTCCAGAACTCCAAGCTTCTGTTTGCCTAAACTCAATAGTCTACGTTCAAAGTACAACACATGATCAGCTTCTGAAGTACTGGTTTTGTCTCATGTCTTTTCATTAATTGGAGAATTTGGGACTTCCCACTTTTAGTCTAGGTTATCAGAATTAGTGACTAGTCCATCCTGGCTGAAAGCAGCAAATAGCAGGATGATTGAGAGTTGAGAATTCACTTTCAGACATCCACTCACATACACATCTCATCCTTTTGTAATCTGTCATGTTTGTAATTTATTGTATTTATCATAGATCAGAGTATGGTTTTCAAACTTAGTTGGACTTTCAGTCTTGACTTTGACCCTATCTAATCCAGCTAATTTTTTCCATGTTGTTTCCACAATAATATTTTTTTTCAACCAGTGCTAGCTATTTTGGTTTTGTCTATTCTTGTATCAGTCAGTCTCCCTCCCATCCCAAAACTAGTTCCATTCTGCTTGTGCATGTACATCATAGTTTTTTTTACTCTCCTATTATCTATCTGTTTTTCAGTTTTATTTTTCTTTTCTCTTCTCCTTCAAACTTGGTCTGGATATCTCAGTTTCTTGTCATCAGACTCTATTGTCCTGTTTTTTTAACTTCTTGTCAGTTTGGGGTCTTTTTAACATCATACTTTTGGTCTTCCACTGCCCTCATTCCCAGCAGTTTCTCTCCATTCCCAGTTTATTCATTTAGCCTTTTTTCAACCTGCCTTCCAGTTCTTCCTGACTCTCATGTCACCCAAGTCTTCTTTACCACATTTAGATATAAATTATGTCTTGCCATCATACAACAGTTTCATAAGATTTTTGTTGTGATCTGCTTGTTTTCTGCTACTTTCATCTAAGAGAATTAATAAAATACAGACAGTAACCTCTGCTGTCAAGTTTGATACCTTGTCCACTTCCACATAAATCAGAAATTGCAGAAAGCACCTTCCTGTAGGGTATTTCTGCATTGCTTCAGCTAAATAGTATTTTTCTCTGAGCTTTTGATACAGACTTTAGCCTTGATTTGTGAAAGTATGGAAATGTGTTTTATGACAATGAACTCTTAAAAAAAATTGAGTTTGACCCTGAGATTTGAAGGCTATCATATTTTTTCTTGAGATCTCCTAAACACATTCGTTTTACCTTTTCAAGTGTCAGAGGCTGAAAGATGTCCTGCCCTAGATAGGTCCTGTAAGGTTGAAGTCAGCTGGTTCTTTGTAGTTTTCGGCTTGAGGAGAAATTTAAGACTTGAATGAAATTGGAGGAAAGGAGCTTCTGAGAAACTTCAGAAAAACAGTTTATGTTTAATTGAAAATTCTTTGAAAGATTTGCAAAATACTTTGTGACATGTTTCCTGCTGAGCTAGGACTGTAGCTTGCTGCATCATGTGTAAGTGTACGTTCATCTTATGTGGTACATAATGACAGTTTCATGTGAAAGACACTGAGACATTGCTCTCGTGGTAGATTTAGCTGATTATTCATAAAACTGCCCCTTTGCCCACTTCAGGGCACAGCTCTCAGAGGAAAGTCATGACAGCTTCTTTTCTTTTTTCCTTTCTCTGACTCTTAATTATTGGGAAAAACATGTTTTACCTACCTTCATTCTCAGGTCAGCTGAGGTGTTTTACTTGATATTCCTTTTATTTCACAATAATTAGTGAGATGCTAATGAAGAGCATGAAAAGTATTTAGAAGTAGTCAAGCTTTCAAAGAAATCATGTCAAAATATTATCATAGTAAAAAGCAAGATATCCTAAAATAAAGAAATATAAGCCGTGCTATCAATGCAATCTATAACTTTATCATCCTCTTAGAAGTTTGTACATTAAATATGAGTTGTAGCTGGTGGCATTTTAATGCTATTTTACTTATTAACTAAATTAATATATACAGAATTCCTTGAAAGAATTCTTGTCTTGTCTTAAGAGTCTTGTCTTAGTGTTAGCATTTTATTTGACTAGAAGGGAGACAAACCAGTTATCAAATGTATTTGTAATAATGACTTGTATGTTTCTTCTGATTTACTACACCTGACTTTCATTAACCTTTTTTCAGTAGGCTGTACTGCAGAGTACTTCATCTCTAAATGTCATCAAGTGCATGATTTATGATGCATAAGCATGCATTGTTTCTTCACCTTGTCTGAGATTAAGTATGAATCCTATTTTACATTTTTGTTCCTTTGTGCTTGATAAGACAGGAATAGTATCCTGTGGTGAACAAGCTTGTTGGAATTTGGTAATCTTTCAGAAGTGGTTTAGTGTGTCACCCTTATAGGAGTTAGGTCAGCCATCACTGCCATGTAGTGTCACAGCTCTGTCAAGAAGATAGATTCTTTGTTCACTTGTAACTTGATAGATTCTTTGTTCACTTGTAACTTGAATCTCAGGGTAGCACCTCACTGTCCAAAGGTCTGTATTTATTTCTGTAATATTCTTATCGGGTTGGAAGTTAGTTATAGCTTCTATATTTATAGTTAAGGATAGGAAATTAAGATCCTGGGAATATAAAGATGGATTGGCCTGACCTACTGTAGACATCACAGAATATTCTGAGTTGGAAGGGATTCCCAAGAATTATCAGATCCAGTAAATAGTACATACAGAGGTCAAAGCTGCAACCTCGACATTATTAGCACTATGCTCCAACTGAGCTCCTCTCAGGGTCTGAAAGAAAGAGCTAATTTAACCTTGGTTTTATCCAAGGAAGAAAAAGAAATGCTTCTAGGGAATGATTAATTGGACTTGTTTTAGATGTGTGCTTTAGGATGGAACAAATACTCAGAAAGTTCCCACCCATTCTTTATTAGTTGTAAGAGAAATGGAGCTCAACATTACAGATTTCTGCATTTGGTCACATTGGTGCCCCTAGAAATAGTATCTGTGGGTTATAAAGAGAGATAAGGATAATAAGTTACTGGTTATAAATGTCTTTAGTGAACGTGCTTGAAGCTAGCTAAGATGAATTCTACGTGAAATCAGAAGAAAACTGCTGAGCAGATGTGACCCAAATGTTGATACCTTAGATTTGCACTTCTTCTTTTGAAATATCTTTCCTCCTTGTACAAAATTCATTTTGGTCTTACATTGATGATCTTGAATTATTTTTCCCTGGACAGGAGGATAACCTTATCAAGGAGTTAAGGAGTTCTATGCAGCTCCTTAGAAACTGCCTCTTTCAAAATGAAGAATGCAAAGTAAGTATTCCTATACTGAAGCAATATGAGCACATTTAGTTACTGAATGAAGATAATTTTTTTTCTACTTTGAAGTTATTTTCAAGCTGGCTAAATTTAAGTTTGATATTAATGGCAAGAAATACTTCATATTTCATTATTATTCCCACTTCCTAAGAATATTTCACACATCTATTAGGAACTTACTGTTCTTATGGAAACATCATCTCCCAGTGGTTTCAGATGGCTGTTACACTTCTGCTTTTTGTAAGTCAATAATTCTAATTTTCAAAGCATACAACATGAAAAATGGATGTGGAGAAAAGTTTGGGGCTACCAGAAAGGCACATAGAGATACATTTCAGATCTTAGAAAGTTGGTTCCTCTTCTCACTTCTTTTGCCTTTCTGAAAGACAAGAAAACCCCAAAATCACCCCAACGAAACAAGTAAAACCAAACAAAACCCAAAATCTTAATAATAATTTGCTGTTTATTTTTCTTTATCTCAGTTTAATTGTACTAATCCTCCAAAACACAATTTTGTTTTCATATCTGTTTTTTATAAAATAATTTTTCTTGGTCAAAATCTTGAATGTCTTTTCATTTTATTCTTGTTTTTTTCTCTGTTCTTTTCAATTTCTTTTCAACTTCCATTCTGCCTACTTGTTTTTTTCCTTGGGGAAAATACTACATTACTTGTTTTCTCTTTTTCCTGTGTTCGTTCTTTCTGATCACTGCTTTTCTTTCTTATTGCTGATACCATTCACAGATTTATTTCTACTTTCACAGTTTAATTTTTCTTGGCCTTGTGTTACTTGTGCTATGTATACAACTTGGGCTACTTTTAGCAAATGCAGTGGTAGAACTGCAAGATTTCCTGACTTTCCAGGAGTACCCCTTTTCCAGGGCATGTATTAACATCCTTTGTGTATGCAGAACACTTGGGGCTGAATAAGGCATCTGATTATTCCTGAAGTCCCCATAACTTGGTTGTGCCATAATCTCAGCTAAGATTATTGTGGAAAGTTTTTCTTCTTTTGATCAGGATCTGCAGAAAGAATTGCTCGGAGGATTGAAGGAGGTTGCTGTTGATAACTGAAGAGTTCTATCATTTGCTCTGTATACAACTGCACTCTTATATTTCCATGCTTTTTGAGTGCCAATAATTACTTTAGAAGGAGTTGAATAAAACTCTAGAGAGCTCTTGAACAAGAACAGTTGGAATGAATAAATCTTTACTTCTGTTTGCATGTCTTCAGTAATTAAGATATGTGCTGGTTTTGACTGGCATAGAGTTAAATTTATTGATGGTTGAAATGATGGTGTCAGTTCTCCGTACAATCTTTCAAACCATAAGATAAAACATATGATAAAAATATGGTTTTCTCATTCTATATTTCATTTTCAAAGGCCTGATTGCATTTGAAATTCTTCCTCATGTTGTTATAGATGGCAGCACTCAAAGCTCATCTTGTTCCTGTTCTGCATTCTCTGTGGCCCTGGTTTTTAGCAGATGATTCCTCAATGCAAATAGCTCTGCATTTGCTTTGTGTCTACACTGCAAACTATCCTGCAGGTATGAAAGTTACTCTGTGGTGGAATACATCAAAATATTTTACCAGAATAATTAAGACAGAAAAGCATAATAAAGGGCAAAAAATGTTTATTTTTACCGTAAGGGGAAAGTGTGAAAGCATTGGTCCATCAAAGTCCATCAAGAGTTTTGATTTTAATACATTCCAGACTTTCGTTCAGATCTGGTTCAAGCTGTTTGATTTAGCAAGAGTGTAATTGTATTAAAGGATTAAATAGCATTTAATTCAAACCATTATATTTGAAGGTTTTGCTGAATGTCCTGCCAAGCTGAGTAGTATATTATAGAAGTACTATTCTAGGAATTCTTTAGTAGAGAACAGTGTATCAGTACTTTGTATAGGTTGTACATCAGTCCTTATTGAGAACATTCTGGTTTGAAATAGTCAATCAAATTAAATTTTGTATTAAATTTCCTCTATTTATTTATGCCTTGGACTCAGTAGCTTGCATATGTATATTTTTCATAAGGAGTCTCCTTTTCATTTGAGCAAACCTTTTATTTCCCTTGATAATTATCCCCACTACAAAAGCCTGAACTTTCTTCTAGCATGGATTTTTTTCTTTTTATATCCTGGTTATTTAGATTTAGCAAATCACAGATAATGATTTGCAAGTAGCTTGAAGAGACATAAAAGTGTCTGTTCCTTTCTCCCTGTCAAGATACCATAACCATTAAAATAGTTAACAGTTAAAATATGACTCTTTTTTTAAGTTAATGTCTCCAGACCTTAAATAAACTTGCAATGGCTTTTTTTAACAAAGATTTATTTTTTTTTTATTTTGACTGAAGAAAGATGTATATTAATCAGCTACAGCATCTAAAATAAAAAATGTAGTGTCCTGTCCATGTGCAAGAAATCGAACTGAAGTGACTCTAGGCTGCATTTTTATTTTCCTTACTGATAAGAGCAAGTGCTCTCTGATCAATCAAGTTTTTTCTTTCTGTTTGGAATAGCTGGCTTATGAGGTGTCCCAAATTTACCTGCTCTGAACTGGTTAACCACTCCTCTGCAGTGTAGTCAGAGAAATGCATGTAATTATTTGTGACAGTTAAACATTGTCTCATATTTGTTTACTTTTGCCATGTAAGAAATCACTTGTTGTTGCTGATGGCCAGTGCCACTAAAAAAAAAAGACGTATATCTATATTTATGCAGAAGGCATTTATCTATATTATGTCGGTAACATAGCTGTTCCCTGCTGCTGTATTAATTCAGACTTGCAACTCTGTAGCATAGGATTGTGCATTCTTCTGTTGTACAATGTAATGACAACTGCAGACAGCGCTTATATTTCTCAGAAAAATGTTCTAAGAAACTTATATTAATCCTTTCAAATTATACAGAGTCTTCTTTTTCTGAGCCAGTTTCAGAGGATCCCTTCAGATTCAACCTCCAAATAATTGTATAATTAGATACATGTTCCGGTTTTTAAGGAGACTTTCTGAGACAGAGCAATGGCTTCTATTTAACAACAGAATCACTTCTTACATTCTAGAACAATAGAACGGTAGATGCCTATTCCAGTAAAGTGCCACATTCAGACACAATTCTATTCAAAGCATATCTGATTGACTTAATTGGAGTTCAAAGAAAAGATACCTAACAAATCCTTTGAAAAGTTCCATCTACATGTTTGAGCAGTTACACCGTTCTTTCTATAGATTTTTCTTTTCAATACGTATCTGCATTTCTAATATGATAAATGTCTCATTGCTTTAAGGTTGTGCTTCACTTTGTTGGGCCAGTGGTGGACAGTCATCAGTTCCATCTGCACGAAGTGCAGCTGGCAATTCATTAATGCATTACATCTTGAAATTGGCTTCCCATGTGTCAAATGATAACAGCCCAGTTCAGCAGGTGGTCTTTTGTCTAATATCCAACCTTGCTCTGTCTCATGACTGTAAAGGCATTATTCAGAAGGTAAGTAAATGGTAACCTGTATTTTAGCAATGTATGCAATTTCCTTTTTAATAAACCCTCATATTTTAATATGGAGCGTCCTATGATCTTATAGACGTGCTTCTGTGGGAATCAAATCCATTGTGTCTTCTCTGTTGTGTTACTGTTCCCTAAGAGCAGAGTGTAATTCAGTTATATTCATAGTCTGGACAATTTTTGCTAGAGCCTTTTGTAACCTCTCTGTTTCAGTGGGTTGTAACATTTTTAATACCCATATATATTGATAGCAATCACTAGTGGATCATGCAAGTGAGTCTGCTGTAGAGCAAACCACGTGAATGAACAAGAAATTAAACATTGTGTAAATCATTAGGTATGCTGTGGGAAACATAACCTTTGTAAAAGTTTTAGGAAAAAAACAATTATTGGATGTTGGATAAAAATCTATTCTTATTACACAAACGTATGTAATGTCTTTTCCTTTCTATATTTTGTATATAGAATGATCCTTACTCTGTTTCATGAAATGTGCTTTGAAAAAATCAGTTTCCCCTAAAATTTGATCATTTGAATAAATTCAAACTTTGAGAAAAGAAGATAGACCATATAGAAAGTCAACTGTAGTAGTGACATGATGAGCTAATACAGCAGAAATTATAAAAAGTGTGTTTGTTTCTAGTATCTCTTATAGTAATTTATTAATTGCAAAAATTTATTTTGATCTCCATTAGCAATGTTCTGTTCTTGAACCTAATTACCTGTTAGAAATGCAGGGAAAAATAGATCTTTTTGTGATGCTAATTACGTAAAGCATGGTCATACCATTGCAAAGTGGTTAATACTCAAACTTTTTGATAGAAACAAAGAGTTTGAGATCTCTTCTGTAGTAGCTGTTATATTCTGTGAATTGTTTTTGCTTTTAGACTCCTCAAGAGTTTCACTCTAGAGTGATAGTACTTCTTTCTCTCTCTTGGGCTCTGCTTTCGTTAAGTGTAAGCAATGCTGAATAACCAATTCCCTCTGTGAAAATTAAATTACCAATATTATATTCACATGAAAAAAACCACAATGAGTTATGTATGCTGGGTTACTTGCTTTCAACCAGATGCTTGTATATGTTGTCAAGATTCAGTGAGGCTGGGATTATTTAGTAAAGGACTTTTTCATTAGAGGAATTTATGTTAGAATGCCTCCCTCTTGCAACAGGGGAATTGATTTTCATCTTCTCAGAATCACCTTAAAATGGAGGCAAAGCCTGAGATAGTGTATGTCATATCAATGCACAGTTCTTTTTCTTCAAAGCTTACAAAAATAGAGGACATTCCTCTGGCTGTCAGTGAAGGGAGGAGTGGTGCTGTAGGTTCTTATGAGTCACTTCCAACTCAAGACATTCTGTGGCACCTTTAACATTTGTTAATAGCATGCAATAATAAGTAAGGTATCAAGAATACATTATTTAAGTAATGCATTGATTCACTTCAAATGTCGCTAGCTTATTTTTGGGTAGAAACAACGAGTGCAAAGCAAAAAGCTTATGTAGTGGTGGGAATTAGCCTTTAAAGAAATATATTGTATTGGATCAACTTTTATGTATCTACACTGCAATGTTACTATAAAGAAGAAAATGTATGTTACTATATTAACTTTTTAACCTTGCAGCAGATTCTTTGTCATATGTAATTATTTTCAAAAATCCTTGACTAATAATAGGCTGCCTTTAATATTTAAATTTAACAGTACTACTAGTGTTCGGTCAAGTATGTAGATTGGAAGGTCAAACAACAACAAACAAGTCATGGAATACTATAAATTCTGAAACCCTTTTTCTTCCTTCTAACAGAGTAACTTCCTGCAGAACTTTTTATCTCTTTCATTGCCAAAAGGAAGTAATAAAAATTCTGGTAATGTGTCTGCTCTCTGGCTAAAGCTGCTACTGAACATATCTTTTGGAGAAGATGGACAACAGATGGTTATGAAGATAAATGGGTTTTTAGACCAGATCATTGAAATGTGTAAATACAAGCACAAGAGCAGCCAACATCTAGCACTTCTTATTCTACATAACATATGTTTTAGTCCAGCTAATAAACCAAAGATATTAGGTAATGGTAAGTATCTGAAGGGTATGCGAACTGTTGTTCTCTGATAATATCATGGTTTCCAAAAGACTTTTCATGACAGTTTGGGCTACTGACCAAGAACTTAATGTTGTATTTTAGAAGAGCATATTTATAAAAATTAATTTTTAGAAGAAATTACAGAATACATATTTTGGCAGAGAGACAATTGCAGTAATACATAATAAAAGGAAAAACAAATAAATAGTTCTCAAAAGAAAATCAAGATTCATTGTTAGGCAGATCATTTGGATATAATAACAGATTTTGATGAAAGGATTTTTGCAATTTTCTCAAACAGCTAGTTTTTCAGGGAGGGTTGAAGGATTCTTTATATCAGTCAGTTTGAAATAACTGAAGTTCCCATCTTTTGGTTGGACAAAACTTTCTTAGCTTGTGCAAATCATGAATGTTGAGACAAACTATTTTATGTCCTGTCATGTACAGAAAATGTTTACGATAGTGATAAAATTATGTCATGGCATATATATTTAATGTAACAATATGTTTAGAACTTTTTTCTTGGTTATTTATAGAAGGCATGTTTCTTTCCCTCATTTAATTGCAGAGAGAGTGCTCCTGTCTTTGTTTCAAATTCTCAGCAGGTTTTCCATAGTGTCCATGCTTTTTATTTTTCCTAAGATGTGGATTTACTGCCTTAATTAAATATACATTATTTAGTTACATAATCTATGCATTTTTGTTGTGAAGTGAAGAAGCAAAGTGGAAGAGTTTGGCTTCAGAGCGATGCGAGAATATTAAGGCACCTACAGTGGGGTGGCAAATATTTCTCATTGGTTGCAAATCATCTGCATAATAAGTATGAAGGGAAATAGAAACATCTTAATATCCATCCTGATGTGTCTCTAATTGTGGCTACTGGGAGTTATAAAACAGTTTCACAGCTTACTTAGTCCCTAAGCGTAGCTGATAGCTATACATAATGTGCATGTTTTATTACTGGTGGCTTAACTTTTTAGCATTACTTGGTTTTGTTTTGCTGTATTATTTTTAACACTTCTTTCAATGTACTGTGCTGATTTTATAAGCATATTGAAATTTAATCGATAATAAAGTTTCTGTAATTCCTCTGCCATACCAGTACTTGTCATAAAAATAAATATACTTCAAGCATCAATCTACTGAGGCATGTAAATATATGTACATTGCTCTTGATTATATTTTCTAGATGCATTTGGTTTCATGTTTTTTTATTTGTCTCATTAGATCAAGCAATTGCAGTACTGTCTGCCTGTTTGGAAAGTAACAGTCCTGCTGTTCAGAGAATAGGAGCAGCTTCGCTTTGGGCTTTGCTTCACAACTATCAGAAGGTTAGTATTTGACAAATCTGTGAAAAAACTGTAATGCTATACTTTTATGCCGTAAACAATACAGTAATCTCTAAGTAAATAATAACAAAGTTTACAATACTCATTCTGTTTTATTTTAATCATGTAGCTGCTGAGGCTGGGAGATTAAACAACATGGTATAGAAGCAGTTTGTCCTTTGTAATTTGTGACTACTTACACAAATGCAGTTTATATGGTGATATAGTTATATGAAGCCTAAAAATTCCTAAATCTCATGCTCTGATGAATTATTGCAGTTTTTTTAACTCTGTTAAGCTGTGGTCATGTGGGCAAGAAAGCTCATTGTGTTTTGTGTGTTTGTGTGTGCTACAGGCAAAAGTGACTTTGAAGAATCCATCCATAAGGAGAAGAATAGATGAAGCTTATTCTTTAGTGAAGAAAAGTAGGTCTTACTTCTACCTAATGCCAATTCTTAATTTTTCCATCATTAAAGCATTTCAATTTATATCATCACAGTAAGTTTTTGTTGTGCTACAAGTTTTGGAAAGGATATTTCTGTCCCTAAAATCACAATTAGCAATGTGGCTTATGGTTAGGCACCCTATAAATAGAGATGGAGAAAAATGCCTTAGGTGAATGACTTAGGTAATTACCAATGTTAGTTTTGAACCTTGGTTAGGTCTGGTTAGTTTTCAATCATGGGTCTGATCATGCTTGCAATAAAAAAATCTTTTCACAGTACAGTTCTGTGAATCTTTAAATCTTAAATTTAGTGATAAGAAAAATTGTTCTTTTAGCAATGACTTTGCCTAACCATGCTTGAGCCTCAGAGTGTTGAACCACACAGGGAAGGGATCAGAACAGAGCTTTGTTACCACATTAAAATATTCTGGCATGGGTTAGTGATGTTCTGAAAGCTTCAGATTTTTGCTCAAGTAACTGAACATAACTCTTGTTTGAATGGCTGCAATACAATAGATTCAGCTGAAGAACATTCAGTATGGAATGAACATTCACTATGTTCAAACACGGATCTGGAGCTTCAGTAGCTAATAATGGGTTTATTGGTTGTTAGTCACATCAAGTTAGTCTAATCTTGAAAGGACATGATAATGTCTTTTTAAGCTAATGAGCTTTCCCACTAATTTATATTGTTCTATGGATGTACTCAAATAGGCTTATTGATTAAGGGGCTTATAATACAAGATTTCCACAGTATTTGCATAACAGATCTGCCACAAACTTTCTCTCTACATTGACCATTGTTGGTATCCTGATAAGGAGGAGATGTATTTTTCATAGAACATCTCATCATTTTTCCGGTGCTGTCATCCAAATTCATTAATTTTGTGAATGTACTGTTTCAAACTCAGCCTTTACTAAGTCAATCCTTAAACATAACAATACAACGTTTCATATACTGATAAGTTATTAATAAGTTCGTATTGTTCTTTATAGCAGAACTACCACTGATCAGAGACTTTTCAAAATACAATATTGAATCAACAAGGTACCTTTTACAGACTAGCACCTCATAACATTAATCCCCATTTATTTATGTACTGCTATAGAACATGAAGTCCCAGACTGAACTATTGATTTTTAATTCAATAAACATTTACATATCAAAATAAGGAGAATAAAAGATTTTATGCAACTGTCATTGTAACAGTTTACAGTTGTGTAATATGTCATCAATATTGTCACCAAATGTCGTGGTTTGACATGGAAGTGATTTTTTCAGGAAGTTGGGTCAAACCAATCAGTGGTCAAGTTTGAATATTGGCACCTGAAGTGACCACTGAAGATAGGGATACGCCTCTGAGAACACAGGGGGTTAAAAGCAAGAACTCCCAAGAGCTCGCTCTCTTTGGTTCCGGTCAGGGTGCTGTGCAGACCTCCCCTGCCCAGCCATGGGGCTGGGTGGGGGAGGGGAAGCCATGAGGCCTGGTCGAGGTGAGCCGAGGGGTAGAAGGACTGGAACCGAGCCAGCTCCTGTGGACGGAAGAGTGGAGAGAAGCGGAGATGTTTTTTTCATTCCCCCCACAAGAGGGAAGAGATAGAGAGTCCGGACGGCACCTGTAACTTTGCCGGTGCGGAGGAGAAGGAAGAAGGGGGGAAGGCGCCCAGCCTTGGCCTTGGGAATCGGCTGCTGGGCAGAGATATCAGCCGTCCAGGGAGTCTGAGCTTTTAACCCTTTCCTGAGAAATGAAGGCTTTGTAAAATATTACTCCTCCTTGATTTGAAGTAGAAGAGAGACAGTCTGGGATCCGAGATGATGGAAGAAGAAATTCTTGAGTTGGAAGGAGATGATGGAGTGGCTTGTGGCTGGACTTTTCTTGTTAGCCATAGACTGAACCAAATTCTCCTAACAGAAGATGCACTTAGGGTGGTGCGTTGGTGTGCCAGGAGACTTGTTTCAGTGATTACCAGCAGAGGAGTGGAGAGAACAGAGGAGAGTTGGAGAAGGTGTGGAGAAGCCCTCTATCTTCAAGGAAGAAGAAGAGGAGAAGAAGACCTCTGTTCTTGGACCCTCAGCCCCAGGGGAAAATGGGACGGGACTGTAGTCCCAAGATGAGAAACTGAACTGTTGTCTCTTTTAGTCCATGGCAAAGCATCCTTAAAGGAGCCCTATGAGCAGTCTGTCCATGCACGGTGGTGAGAGCACTGTGACATGGAAAGGAGAGTGTCACCATGGCAGATTTTCTCCGGGTGGTTGCCATGTGTGACATGGAAACACAAGGGTGGCAATTGTGTTTCCTGGGGAGTCTGTGGCACAGGAGAGACTCCTGTCTCCCTTGAAAGACTGAGTATTTGAATATCTGAAGGGTGGCAACCTGATCAGGATCCTGGGTGGTGTCTCACTGTTAAGTTTGTTTGGAAATTAGGTGAGAGGAGGAGGGTTGTTTTGGAAAGTCTTCATCCAGGATTTAGTGTTTGTAGTTTTTATAGTAGTAGTAGTTTAATAAAATTCTTTTCTTTGTTACTAAGTTTGGGCCTGCTCTGCTCTGTTCCTGATCACATCTCACAGTAATTATTTAGAAAAGTATATTTTCATGGGGGCGCTGGCATCGCGCCAGTGTCAAACCATGACACCAAAATATTCCTGCATTAAGGGTCTCAACTAGTCTGTGCTTGTAAAGCTTTGATTACTTAACAGTGATAATTGGGCTAAAATGGTAGATTGTTATTCTGAGTACATGTGGGGATATATTTCAACATGACTGTTGTTATTTTACATTTCCTGCTTTGTCGTACCCAAGGGTAAAACCAAAACAGACTTTGCAACATAAAGTAAAAGTATTTGATTTGCTACTCATTAATACAGAGGTTAAGGTCATAAACCAGCATGAATTCTTGCAAGGCATTTAATGCAATCTTTGGAAAAGTAATTTTGTATTTAGAATCAACTAGAAATTCAATTTTTTTTTTCCTTTCAGGTTCTCCCCAGCCAGAAGAAAATGAACTACATGCCTACCATGTAAAATGCTTAGAGAATATAGTGCAGCTTCTTGATTGTTAATGGTCATCAGTCGACTTCTCATGTTGAAATTGAATAGCTTGTTCAATGAGAGCTTGAAATTTGAAGAAAGCACTTCTGATGCACAGATTTGTGGCAACAGCAGATCTGCTGTGGAAGAAAAGTATGAAGCCTTTGAGGAAGGAGTTCATCACTTTGAACCAAAGAAATTGCACTGTTTCTGGTTCAAACTGTTTGTATTGTAATCCCAATGGGAAATTATAATTATACTACTATGTAAAGTATGTACACAGAAAAATAAATGTACAGGGGAAAATTTTTGAAAAATTAGTAATTTTCTTAAATTATGCATTGAAATTGTTCCTGTAAAGTATTAGAATTTCTGTTTTGGATTGTTCTTAATAAATGGGTTTTTAACTGAGATCAGCATTTGCTGTGAGTGAAGTGGAATTTTTAAGATTGCAGGTGTGCATAGTGTATGCTCAGAATAAAAAACTGAAAATGTTTGCAGTTGTGGTGTGTTACACATTTTAAATGCATAACAGCAAGGTATGTTGTGGTTTTGAAGAAGATTTCAGTTCAAATTGCTGCATGTTTTTTAAGATGCTAACAATTTAAAAAGCTCTCAATTGCTGATATTAGACATGACAGTTATGTTAACATAGCAGTTTATTCAGGATAAGGAGTGTATGCATCCATTTTAGTTACATTACAAAAATGTAGAAAATATTTGAGTCAAAATTTGTTGGTTTCTAAAGACTTTGAATCTTTTGCTTGAGGCAAAGTCCCGTCCCTCCCCCCCCTTTCATTATCCGGGCTTGTGTTGCCTTTGAAGTGCTACTATGTAACTATTGTTCTAAGTTTTTCAGTATTCTGTGTTGAAAGAGTTTGAGAAAAAAAATCCTTGATGTCTGAGCACAAATGTTTTTCTGGCCGTGCTTCTGGAATATCTAAGAGGATGTTTTAATTTCCCTCAATACATAAAGCTTTTATTTTATGTCAGAATCAGATAGAAGTGAGCTAATTCAAAGCAAAACCCAAATAACATCTCTAAGAATTGTAGCAAGGCCATGTCTACCTGTAATGAGTCTTTTCTTCTTAATCAGGTGCTGAAAGTATTTTCTGCTGACAGAAGGGATTTTGGTTTATTTGTTTAGCAGTGCTTGTAAATTATGTGTGACTTGATATAATTCAGCTGACTATAAGTGTGATGCTTATGGCTGGGTTAAGTCATTACTAGAAATGTAATTATTGGCTGATCTCCCATCCCTCCACCAAACAAAGAGCAAGGATGGACCACCAAAAGTTGATTCTTTTCCACTTACTGTACTGTATAATTACTGTATTTTGCAAAGCAGTTTTTAAATGCTGTCATGCTCATCCCATGGTATTTATTGCAGAACACTCAGCTGCAAGGGAGGAGACAGCTCTGCAAGTCAGCATTTGCTCACTGGGCTTGGAAGTGTGAGGTCTCTTCCCCTCAGACTACCAAGTGCTAAGTCTCTTCAGAAACTTATGTTTCAGCATACTCACCCCAATGATCTTTATCATAAATCAGTCACTAAGTCAGAATGCAGATTGTTTGCCATTTTTTCTGTTTCAAAAGGACAAAAAATGAGAGCACTCAATGCCAGATGAATTCTAATGGAGGTAATCACTCCTGCAAGGATGGCAAGAGATCATTCAAAGCATAGAAATACTCATGGATCTCATGAGGAGAATGAGGGCTGCAGTTTCATGACTTCCATGAAGTGCAAGTACAGTATAATAAGGCCATAGAAGATCTGGATGGTTGTTTTCTATTAAACATTTCTATTTTACTAAGCTGTGCTTGTTCTTGAAGAAACTATTCATATTGAAAAATCTGGGCAAATTGCTAATACATTTGTTGGTACAGTAAGCCTTAGTGCTGTGCTTATCCCAAAATGAGTTATTTTCTCAGTATTCTGCAACAATTTACAGTTGTGGGAAGCAATTGTAGCAATGTCATAAGTAAATACTTATGTTTGGTGTTGCTGTTCTGGAAAATCAAAACAATTTTAAACTCTAAGGGCTAAAATCTATATTCATATTGTATATAAGCTTTCCTCCTTCAAGATTAAGGCTTTATGTCTTTATTTAAAGGACAGCACTTCTTTCCATCACATTTTCTGTTGAAAACTGGGAACATAGAGTGGCTGCATCCTGCCTTCCTGCATGTTAATGAAGTGAGTTATAAAATGTAAATGATCCTATATTTTCTGTTCACTGGCACTTAGACTACCATAAATAGCCTCACAATAACCTTTAGTCTTAATCAATTTCATGAAAAAATATTTACATATTTAGACTTCATTCACAGTTCATTTCCAAATTTTGGAGATCCATCTATCTTGAAGGATGGAGTATTTGTCATGTTTGTGTTTTCGAAGAAAATTAAACCCTTAAATACCTTCAAATTCTCAGAACTGTAAAATAATTTTTTAGCTTACAGAGGAAAGTGCAATTAAAGTGGAGATGGATTTCCTGAATAAGCTACAGAATTTAAAAGGTAATATTCAACTTTCATCTAGTTTCCCTAATAAAAGGCACAGCCATGCAAGCTAAGGAGTCTCTTGAAAATCCTTATTCAGGAGAATTCAATTACCATTTGAACTAACTGCAGATATATCATGCTCTTACTTGGTTGCTTTATCTTTTATGATAAGCTTGTAATCAAGAAAAAAGTTATTAAATTCAAAAGAGATAAGTGCATAAAATCCACTAATAATGAAGCTTTCAGATTCTTTTTTAAGATGGATGTGTCATCTAGTGCACGTTCAAAACTTTCACAGAAATAATTTTCACTTAAGCGGTATAATATTGTAGATTAAGTTTAAATAATTTCGTTTTTATTGTGTGTGTTCATGCAAATAGAGACATTTAGTCATGACTTACTGATGAAGTTTTCAAACCTTTGAGTAATAGGTTTTCAAGCCTATGTGAAAATCCTCAGGAAAAATACTTAATTTATGAGAAAGGGACTATTTTTTGCTCTTCCAGCAATTTGGATTTATGGATTCTCCTCACTCAGCAACTGCACATCCCTGGATTATGTTTTTCATGATTCCCCTCCATACCAAACTTGCAAATTACAGCAATTATGGGTTTGTGGCAGCAGTACTAGCCAGACTGGGGTGGGGAGTTTTCTATACTTGAGACTTCAGCCAAGCTTTTTCTAAGGATTTCCCTTCACAGTAAAGTAGAAGCTGCTGTGACAGCTTCTCAAATCTGCTTTTCCTTCAGAAAAATACTTTAATTACTTTAATGTCTTCTAGGGGAGAAAAAAAAAATTGTTAGCAACCACACAAAGATTGCTGTCCACTGGGGAGTCTGGGGGCACTCCACACCTCACTTGAGGTTTCTTCTGGTTACCCAAAAAAACAAAAAAAAAAAAAAAAAAAAAGATTGCTTCAACTCTCCAAGATGGCTCCTAAAGTAATCATTCACAGCTCCACTGCTGAGATAGCCATCATGCTGCCATTGCTTTGGGATGGAGAAGGAGTTGTGGTAAATACAATTTCACAACACGGCAGTCCTTGTAGGCTCCTCTCTTGGCTCCTGGGCTGTCCTGTGGAAGATGTGCATTCTACATTTATCATCTCATCATCATCATCTATTTGGGATTACCTAACCTCATTCAGGAATTCTGTGTGGCCTCTGAGCATTCCTAAGACCTGGTTAGTCTCCCTGTGTTGTAACCCATAATGGTTTGGCCCCATGATTGAGGGTCAGTGTGTGCCCTCTGGCCTCAGTTCCAGGTATTCTTGGGCACATCTTTATTTTTAAAAGTGGTATTTTAGGTGCTGAACATTAGGCAGTAGGGAATTTATAATTGAGTTTGGTATTCAGGGTATATTCCCCTCTACTCCTCCTCCAATCAGCCACAACAACCTTTTCCAAAAAAAAGAGAACATGGAAAATCTGGTTGCATTTTCACTGGAAGAGGAGAATTCTTGCAGCACCCGTTTTCATGTATCCAAAATGGAGTATCAGTCTGTGCTGAATTTACAGCCAACCTACAGGCTTAGGTTCACAGATGTCCTCATTCCTCGTAAACAAAGCACATGGACTTGCTTTGAATGGTCAATCTGGATGTTATGTCACCACTCCAGCTTCTTGATTGCTTTCCAACTGGCCTATAATATAAATCTGTATGTTTTTAAATCCCAGTCCTTAGCATTTACTATGTACATGTAAGTCTTTGCTGAGCAGAGCACAGGATAGCAATACCCAGTGCTTCATATATGGTAGGTAATACATGATTTAGTTCACATGTGTGACTTGCAAATTTACACTGTTGTTGCAGATCTTTCTTTAAAAACTCAGTTTCAGTAATGCTTCCTAATTGAGAATGTCTTCAGAATATGGACCTGGAGTTGAAATACAAGTGAGGTCAGAAGCAGCAGGGGGAATGCATTTAAACCCAAATACTCTCCCTCAGCAAAATATCCTTCACTAACCCTAAGTGGCAGTGCAGAGCTTCAGAGAGGCAAAGAACAGGAGATGGGAAGGATGTCCTCAGCTTGTGGCCCACTATCTTAAAAATACTGGGAGTTACAGGATCACCTGTGTCTGTATTTTAGATCCAGGGGGTAATAAAATGCATGATATTGAGAACTTTCTGGCCAGTCTAGATATGTCTGCTAACTGAGTTTAAGAACAAGGTAATAGGTCCTCAGTTTATTTTCTGTGTTATGCTGTGTCACAGGCTGTCACTGACTTCAGACACCAGTTAGTTACCTGAACAAAAAAACCCCAACAAAACAAAAAAATGAACCCAAAAATAACTCTTTTGAGAGAATACAGTTGTCATCTGTATTGACATCTAGGTGAGTTGAGAAAGATGCACTCTCAACTGGGGCAACACCAATCAACCTGCAAGCATCAGCATAGTAGTGCTCATCACATAAATACAAGTTTAAAGTCTTGTAGACAAGCTCAAAGTGATTACACTTCTGAGGTGATTTCACCAAATCAGGATAAGGAAAATTGTCTTTCTTCTTGATTTCCATTCTAGGACTCTGTAACTGAGGATTTGCAGAAGGACTTTATTGCATTGCTGTGGCAGCTGGAGAGTGACTCACTCCTTCTCAGCCAGTGTTTTTCTTGCCCATTAGGATATTTTTCCAGAAAGATGTCTTTCAACAGTACCTGAATATAAACTTTTAGTTGCTTCCAATTAAAACTACTTTATCTGAACTTCAGAGCCTTCCTGAATCTCGAGTTTGGTGAATGGGGGTTGGACTGCATGATCTTCAGAGGTCTCTTCCAACCCTAACAATTTCATGATTCTGTGAGTCCTGTAGATCTACTAACAGGCTTTAGTGCCTATACAATTAAATGCTCTGCAGTTTCAAAGTTTTTCAGAAATGGCAAATAACTGTGAAGTTTCAAGGGCTAACACAAGCTGCTCCTGCAGGTAGCAGCAGTGTCACTGGAATTCTCATTTTTTCTGAAAGTTTTGGTGTGATCTGTTTGTGTAAATTAAGACATCAGCTGCTCATTAGTCCACAGCTCAGGAGACTGTTCCTTAGAACCTCTGATGTTGTTACTTCATGCCTGCAAGATGTACCATTTCCAGCATTAAATATAAGTTAGAAAAGGAATATTAAATTCACCTGCATGCTGGTTTCTGACCTAATAACTGCTACTCTGGAGTGAAAAATTTTGCATTGTCCAAAATTATTCTGCAATAATTAAAGGTTGGCAAAGCATCCCTGAAAAAAAATGCTTATTAATACAAGAGAAGGAGTGGAGCCATACAGCAGGAGGTTGCCAGCAGCTGGCACAGCCTGTGGGGAGCTTTTGGGGTTCTGTGCAGCCTGTGGCTGTCTCTCTGTCTCAGGAGATTTATAGGAGAAAAATTCTCTCTGCTCACTTTGGGTGTTTGTTGACAGTAATTTGCCATTGTATTGTTTCTATTTATTACATTTATCATATAATGACAGCAATCCTTCCTCTCAATTTTGAATAAAACATTTTTACACAGTTTTATGGCGCAATATGATTGAGATGTCACAAAAACACCTTAAATACTGTTTTTAAAGCTAACTTTCTTAGCAACAGAAGTTTGCATACTGTAAAAATAAAATTATAAAAAACAAATGTAGTACAGCAATTGATTATAAGGATTTGTATTCTTCTATGAGTATTACCGAGTCTCTGTGTGGTTAAACATGCAGTTTAACATTGTGAGATTTCTCCAATATGCTTTTCAAAATATAGTATGACAAACAGCATGGATTTTTTTTTTTTTTTGGAAGTAACAACAACTGATTTTAAGAAGCAAATGGTCATAAAAAACAATAGAAAAATCTAATTTTAGGTGGTGTTCGACTAGGTCCCAGCAGGAGGAATGCTATTGTATGGACAAACTCACTAGGGAATATAGCAGGAATTGAGGTCAAAATGTAATCACCCAGAACACAGCTCTTCGGAGTGGATTATTTTATTCTCTCCCTGAGCTGAAATACCTTTTAATGGTAACAAATCTCCTTATCCTGTGCTGGGAGTGTATTTGCCATAATGTATTAGAAGAAAGATCCCTAACAGCCTACGCACATTTTCATATGATTATCAAAAATGTTCTGTGCTTTCTCTCCATCATGATGGAATAATTTTATTTTCAGTTAGAGACAAAATGGCCACTTGGAAAGGAGTGGTAGGTGGTAAGTGCGAAACTAACAGTTTGAAATCTAACTAAAACTGAGCATTTAAAGAAACAGACAAGAAGAAGTAAGGGAGACAAAGGGAGAAAAAGAGACATTAAAACAGATAAAATAGCCTGGAACTGTAGAAAATCAATTCCAAGGGCCATACCTATAAACACCTGTGAAAACAGCAGCTCACTCTGCTATCATAGCTTGTTTGAATTTCAATTATTTCATCATTAGCTTCCTTTTTAATTTTCTTTTTTTTTGCCCCTTTTTTGTGTTTAGCAACAACCTAAGAGATGTTCCACTGCTGCTCTTCTAGAAACTTTGGCTGGCCCTTATTCTAAGAATGGCAATTTTGTGCTAACCACTTGAATGTTGCATCTTTTTATGCGAATGTGGTTATAGTAGCTTAAGGTGTTTTTTTTTTTTTTTTTTTTTTTAATACCAGTGTAACATTATTAACAGTGACACTCTTACAAACCTACCACAAAGAGATGACTTCCATGTTTGTGTTCAGCTTCTCATTTCTCATACATGAATGAAACAGTGAGCCAGGCTGGCTCCTCATGGCTGATTCTGTCTTGTCATCAGTGAATGTTATTGCTGTATTCCAAAGGACTTCATTTCTTCATACAGAAATCCCCCCTCCCCCACCAGAAGAAATATAATCTATGTTTTGGTGAAGCCATTGGAAATTCTTATTTGATAATGTTAAGGGTAAGAGTTGTTTAGTTTCACTTAATTTCGATTCCTGGGACTTTCCTTGCATATATCAGTACACTAACCATGACAGCCTTTATCATATGCAGCAGAAGGTCATATAAGTGTCAGAAATTTCTGTTAGCAGAAGTAATTAATACTGTCAAAATCTTTTCAGAAAAGCAAACTGGGCTATTTAAGATGCTTTTAATGCTACCCAAAGAATGACTAATATTAGAATGCCAGAAAATTGTCTATGTTCTCAGAAGAATTTATTCAACATTTGATGAATTCATTCTGCAGCCATCTTCTATATATTATTTTATATGTATATATTTGAAGCACTAGAATTTCTACTTCAGTGAAAGGGGTACACACATGTATTCATCTCAGGCTTGGTAGAAAATGCAGTTGAATCAGTTGTGTAAAAAAAGTCCATGAAGACTGAGAAATAATGTCCAGGAAATATAATTTACTTTTATCTACAACAGAAACAACAAAAAACAGCACACAAAACTTTCAATCCCAGGAATCCAGGGACAAAATTCAGCTATAACAATACAGTGTATCTTTCATTTCATGTTTTGAAAAATAATAAAACAAAATAGTAATTCTATATAGCCACGTTTCCCATTCCCATTCCCATGCAAGTAAGCTGAAAAATGCAATTTTGATCTTGGACCTCTGGATCTGGAATGTTAATGTGAATAAACAAAAATCTGAATTTGTGTGAGTGACAGCCCACCATGTGCATGAAGAGCCTTCTCCCATAAAATATTTAGGAATTAACTGCCTGCTAAGTCAAGATCTCTCGTTATTTCTGATCAAACTAAATGAAGAGAACCATCTCTTTAAAACTATCCTAGCAAGGTTTACCTCAGATTATCTGTTGAAATTCCTCTCTGCCTAATGCATCAGATTACTCTGGTAAGCCTCTGAACACTCACACATGATAAATTCAGATCACTACAATCAGAGATTTTAAAAAAATCTTTTTCACTTTAACAAAAATAACAAAAAATCCACTAAAAATAGAAAGACAAAACTGTACAAAAAGAATTATCTGCATTTTTCCCAATTTGAGTGATTCAAAATCACAGAATCACAGAATCACAGAATCACAGAATCACAGAAGCATTTAGGCTGGAGAATACCTCCAAATCATCAAGTCTAACCTCTGACCAATCACCACCCTGTAAATTAGACCATGGCAAGGGAAGTGTCACATCCAGCCAGTTCTTGAACACTTCTTGAGATGGTAACTCCACCACCTCCCTGGGCAGTCTGTTGCAATGCTTAACAAGCCTTTCCATGAAGAAATTCTTCCTGATATCCAATCTGAACCTTCCCTGGTGCAGTTTGAGGCCATGTCCTCTCATTCTGCCACTGGTTCCCTGGGAGAAGGGGCCAACCCCCACCCACCTGGCTACACCCTCCTTTCAGGCAATTGTAGAGAGTGATAAGGTCTCCACTGAGCCTCCTTTTCTCCAAGCTAAACACCCCCAACTCCCTCAGCCACTCCTTGTTTGGCTTTGTCTCTAGAAGTCCTAGGTGTTGTATTTAAACCGACAGGGCTTCACACATGATTTCAACTAAGGGGAGTTCAATTCAACCATCAGAATAAGAACATAATATATTTGACTGATGGCAGCATCAATATATTAGGATAGTTATGTTGAGATAGTTGATAAGCATTATTTGAGCAGATATGCTACTTCACAGACATTTTATGATTCCTATGGATTGTACATGTAATTTTAAAAAAATCTGTTGCAGAACAGCGCCTCTTGTTATGAACAAACCAATGAAACAAAAGATCTATGCAGTCACAGTAATTCAATTTAAAAGTTAAATCTGCCTAAACTTGTGATGATTTTTCAAGGGGTGCTCTGAAGCCCTTTAGATGTAATTAAACTTTCAGCTTCTTAGAAATCAGTGAACAAAATTACAGGCTAAATTTTGGAAAATCAAGAAAAATCTCTGATATTCCTTCTCAAACTGAAGACACTAATTGAGAATATGACTCACCACAGTTTTATGTCAGTATAAATATCATTGATTTCTTTGGAACTACATTAGCATAAAACAGATGTAATGTGTTGCAGTGGATAAGGCAGGAGTTTATGGCACAATTATGCTACTTCTACTAAAACAAATGGTTGCACCAGATATTCCTTGGCTCCGTTTATTCACAGTTGAATGTGATACCTTTCTTGTAAAAGCTCTACTGTTTTGTTGGCTTTGTCTAAACAAATGAAGTTCTGCAATGCAACAACATGCATAAGAAATGTCTGTTCTGAATTTTAGTAGGAAAGGGAATTTTACTTGAGGAATGTTATTTAGCAGTGTTTTTGGGCTGGAGAGGTAAAGAAAAGCCCAAACTAATGCCAAAAATATCCAATTTAATTCATTACAATAGAACAGAATTTTAATTTTTTTCTTTAGATTTTGGTTATTTTTTTCATTGCATATGTAAAGATTTGATAGGATGCAGTTGTTTTTATATACTTTCTGTGTCATTCTTAGACCCTTTGCAAGGTTTAGACTGGGCAACATTTAGTTCATGATTCATTCAAAAGTTTCCTAGCAAATGTTTTTTTTTTTTTCTGTTTTGAATTTGTCCTAAGCAGGACAGATAGGGGAAGAGTTCACTTGTTTGCTTTGAAGAATGCTTCTTTCAAGGGGAAGTTAGAGTGGTTGGTTTTGTAACTCCAACATTTACAATTTACAGCCAGTCCAAGATCAAAAAGTGGAAAAGAACGAAGTGGCCATGCATTCTGCCAGGGCATTTGTCTGGAAACCAGGATATTTGTGTTTGGCATTTGGTGTTTGGGGTGGTCTTATTTGCTTTTCGTTTTCTCTTTGTGTGTGTGTTTGTGCATTGTAGAGGGGAGATTTTAGATAGCATTGTCTGCTTGAGTTGATCTTGTAGGGGAGATGTGCACTCTCAGAAAACTATTAACTGTCACTTTGCTGTTTACCAAGCTTTTTCCCAATGAAGGTCCACAAAAAGGGCTTAAGAAAAGGAAGATGCATGAGATAACTTTGCTAGAAAGGTAACTCGTCAGTCTTGGGTGCAGCAAAAAAGGGTTAAGGATGCCATATAGGAAAAATGCATCGTTTGCTCTCTTTAACTTACTGGCTCGATTTTGAAGGCCATTTAAAAACTCAAAAGCTTCTCTGCCTTATAGAAGTTTGAGGTCTTTCTTGGAGAAATTTCTGAGCTAACAACATCCTATAATTAAGGATAGCCTCAACCTTAAGTGAACTGCCTCTGCAGGAAGTTTTCACATTCAGGCTGTATTTGAGGGCATTGTTTAGGAAACAGCTCTGTAAGCCTCTGCCATAAAGAGAAAAAAAATCCAGCAACGTTCGTTTCCTTACACAGACTTTTAACAGGGTTTTTTAGCAGCACGATGGGCATGGAAAGAATTGTTGGACTAGGAAAAGAATAATTCAGGAAACATAATAGGTGTATGACGATGGCTCTACTCTGAAAATTCCATTTCCTCTACCAAAACCAGATTTTTGTGAGAGCCCTGAAGCTTTTCTGCTTTGATTTTTCTTTTATTAAAATGAAACTTTCATCTCTCTGAAAAAAGCATCACTTTTTGCAAACTAATAAAATCAGAGATTTCAGCAGGAATAAAAAAATTAAACTGAAAGAAATAAACATAGTCAACTACGCAGAATTAGTACATTAAATACTTTGAGACCCAATGTACTTTAATACTTTCTTTTGCGAATTAGTTTTTTTCACATATTTTAAATGTTTTATTTCATGTTATTACTGGATAGAAATGCTTAGACTACATGTCGAAAGATTTTGAATACAAATCCAGTACTATCTTCCTATTACAAAAATAGAAATGTTCATAAAATATTTCTAAGGAAATTTCTAATACCTTATTGACCTAATAAGTTGCAGACATTTACAGCCAAGATCACTGAACAGAAAAGGCTTAGATTGAAGAAAAATGTGTTGTAATAATTTTTAACATTAAGCAATCATGTAAATAAAAATATAAACAAAATAAATTAAGTGGATATTTAATTTGGTTGATTTGCTGGGGTTTTCACTCCCTTTTCTAAGTAGATCAACTTGGCTTTGTTAATTGTCTTCACAAGTATCTTCACTTTTCCATCCTATTTTTCACTTTTGTTTTATATAAATGCATAGGAATAATCTGAATGGCTGCTTTAAGGGTTTCCCCTTCACAATCAGACACTTGAACTTCCCTCAAGTTTGACAAGTCCTCATAGGCAGACACTCCGGCCATGAACACATCAAAGGAATGTTACTTACACATTGAATTTGAAAATTCCACGAACTTTCTTATTTCCTACCAACACACCTTTCACTTGAGAATCGGTAGCAGTAGTGCTTCGTGGTTTTCAAAAATTGCTCAGCAGTGGTGCTTCTTCCACTGCTGAAATCAGACCTTTATACCACTGGTGCATCTCACCATTAGCCAACTGTCACTAAATGTATCTTTTACAGGTTCAGATGAAACCCATTACACATATATAATCTCCCAGAAAAAGCTGTGAAAATGCTCTTCTCTTAGTGCCCTCTAACCTTGATATCACAGTGTCATAGCTTAACCCCATCCCCCACACAACCATTTGCTTACTCTCCAGCCAGTGGGATCAGGGAGAGAATTGGAAGGGAAAAAGAACTGGAAAACTCATAGATTTAGATAAGAGAGTTTAATAAGAAAAACAAGAGTTGTGTATGTGAGCAAAGGAAATCAAGGAATCCATTCTCCACTTCCCATAGCAGACATGTTCAGCCATGTCCAGGTGCATTGGGTCTGGCTGAGATGGAGTCAGTTTTTCCATAGCAGCCCTCACAGTACTCTGAGGGACTGTTGGCATCTGCATCCACCAAACCACACCCTCTGGATAGACCTTTGGGGATACCTGGAACTGTGACAGGAACTGGAGACGAGATCAAGGCGCTGCTATTGTCTGAGTGTTACCTCAGACCTAGGGGGAAGTGCAGTGGTGAGCATTTGCATGTGAATTGCTCACCTCTCTTGTACACTTTTGCTAATAATATTGTTACTGCTACTGTGTGTTTTCTTATCTCATTGCTGGTTCCAGTAAGCCAGCAATGGTTTACTGTTCTTATCTCAACCCATGATCTTTACCTCTTGTGCCTCCAATTCTCCTCTCCAGCCCAATGCAGGGGAGGGGAGAATGAGAACACTAAATTGGAGAATACTTTCCTAAACCACAACAGTGACACTTTGAGGTATTCAGTGTTATGTTAGGATGAATAGCCAAAAATATAAGTAATTTTCCAGTTCCAAAAATGCAGAAGCATCAACATTTATTTAAGATTCCTGATTTCATATCCTCTTGCAATTTTTTTTGGTTGAAGCATATTATCATAAAACTATGATTTATATAGCATTACCTCTTGCAGGACAGTATGTTTAAGAATAAAAAAATATTGAGAAATTGAGCAGGTAGATTATATTTTTTTTACTTTTCCACATTTGGAAAAGTCTTTAAGATTCAATTTTTTCCCTCTCTGAATCATCTTTATCAAGATATCCCCAAAATATGATTATATTCAATTTACAAATATTTTCTTTCTCTTTGTAGGAATGTTTAATGTCCATTTAACTTCTCCTTTGAGATTAAAGAATACATACTAAAGAATCCTATCCTTTATATTGCTGAATAATGATGGCCTATAGATTAATCCAGTTTGGGGTGCTTGACTGCTCAATTAAATTAGATGCAGAATAGGAAAAAGTAAATTGAGTTATTGTGCCTTTATCCATCTGTACCACTCAGCCATCCCACTTAAAGGAACAGAGAAGGGTGCACGGAAAAAGAGGCATTTTTCTTGATAGTGGACTCTCATCCATAGAGAAAAAGGGACAACCCTTGTCATTGAATTTTTGTTCTGGATTAGTTAACCTGGCTTCTACAGGGTTAGAGCTAAACTACAGGGGTGCTCACAGCAGGTGTGAAATTGCTTAATCCTCCCTCCTCCCAGCCCACTCGCTTCATTACCTTCACTGAAAATTCATTGCAACTAAAGAGCCTTTTTGTCCTGGACACTTTCCAGTTGGTCATATTTGCAGGTAAAGAAGTGGTAGCTGGGGTGGTTCCCCTTCCGACTGTCTCCTGCTTTGCTGCCCCAATCAAGGCCTTTCTTTCTGGTGGTAACAGCCTTCTGCAAAAATATATGCCACTCTTTCTGCATTGTTGCTACAGGCCTATCTGTTGAATCTTAAATACTAATGAATCATTAAAAAGGTATTAACATATTTGCTGGCCCTATATGTGTGTCTTATTCTTCACAGTTTTATAGCAATTTCTATTAAAAACCTCATTACAGAGATTATTGTGACATGCTTTGAAACAGCAGCATTCATTACATATTATCTATGTATTGGAATTTGGGAAATTAATGCACCAGGAAATGAAATTACTCACCCAGGGTCTCTGAAGATGTAAGTTCAACTCATGATTAAAATCCAAGCTGTAGATCTGCATTGTGTTGGTTGCACATTCTTTTTTGCTGCTTCTCTTTTTTTTTCTTTAAACCACATCAGTTTTACATTTAGCTGGAAAATTCCACTGTGCTGCTTTTGTTGTCAAATGATAATTGGCGTTTATCCAATTACTTTAGTTAAACGTGGCTTGTTTGTGAGTGTTCCCTCCCTCTACTTAGGGGTTCAAAGGATGGAGAGAAAATGGGACAACTGGGAAAGAAGATCCAGGCTGTGGGGAAGGATGGGCAGAGAAGTGGAGAGGCAGAGACCAAAGAACTGCTCAGGTGATAGAGTGACTCTGAGATGTGCTGCTGCTGCTGTTGTGAGTCTTGTATCCACAAATGGTCAGAATTACATAGATTTTCCATCCTTTCAGTTTGGGTGGGGTAGGCAGAAAAGAGGGTTAGAGGTAAGGGAGAAATGGGGAGAGGCTGTGAGGGAGCTGCACATTGGGCTTTTCCTTACATTACTTGCTCTGGTGTGTCCACTGTCCAGGTGGGTAGTGTGGAGATGGTAGATATTTATTTTCATAGGTTACATCTTCTGTAAAAATATGATGTTTTATGTGTCTGCTTCCAAATTGTATGAGTGGAATCAACTCTCACATTGCCTACAGCTTTCTGATTTGTGTCTTGCAGATGTGTTGCCCTTGTCTCTCCAGGGGACTTGTACTGATGTCCAGAGGGGACTTCAAATGCAGCCTTTAGAGGGGAGATCCAGCAATGCCCTAGTTACAGGGTATTTTTTAGCAGGTATAATGAGGGATCCTGTCCTTGAGGGATTGTGGGGCCAACTGCCCAAGAATTCTTGACATTTATAGTAATTTTGTTTGTTGTAGAGCAAATAAATATCCTTAGACATCAACATATCATCAATACTTAGTCATCATAAGGAGTTAGAAATTTATTTCTTAACTTTTGTTTTCCTTTCAATGCCAGATGGAGAGAAATGAACAAGAAATTCAGAGCAATAACATTGCAATTTTCTATATAGACAGATAAGTGAAAAATAATTTTCATTTTAGGGAATATGTCTTCATTTTAGAGATGTCTTGAATATATCTAGCATTGGTTTGAGAAAACAGATGTGTGAAAAAATTCATTTGTAATAATAGTTGTAAAGAAATTAACATATGGTTATATTTTTCATTCTACTTTAGATTTTGTGGAACACCACTCATCTGTAAACTACTATATGCACATGTATTATTGCACACAGAATAATATTTCAGGTTAGAGATGTACTTTCTTTTTTTTTTTTTTTTTTTTGCTTCTTCTGCAACTGCAGTGTAAGAACTGCTAGCCAGAAGGTTGAAGATTTAAATGTGGTATCCATATAGTTCCAATGTAGCAGATTTAAAGGCTGTAATGCCACAGAGCATCCAGGAATCTGACCAATTTGACTCATAAATCCTTTCAAATACAAAATCTGCAGTATAGTATCTGAAGCTTCCCATTTCCTGCTTTTCTTATCAGTAATGCTTCTGTGTTTCCTGAGACAAGTTAAATGTAAGTTAATCTCTTGATCTGTTTGTAAAGATAACTTTGTCATGCAAATAAAATGAGGCCTAGTCTCCAGTTCAATTCTCTTCCATTTAGATTTTTATACTGAGCATCAGAGGGATGACTGACTATCTTGTGAATCCAGATTTTGGATTGTCCATGACAATTTTAATTGCTCAATTAAAAGGTAAGTGTAGTAAGCACATTTCTCTCTGTTCTACAACAGGTAAGTAAGCAATACTCCTAGGAAACAGGAGGCTGCTTTTAAAAATTGTGTCCTGTCATAAGACTTTCTTAATCCTCAAAGCCTGCACTTCCGTGAAGTTCCAGTACTTGAGGAAATCCCCAAAATATTGAAGTAACTGCAATAAAAACAATACACAAATGAAGAAACAAAGTCAGTAACAATTTTAATGAGGAGGTGGTTGTGTTAAAAATAATTTGGAAAACTAAGCTCAGGCATTTAACAAAATATTTTGCATAAAATATTTTCCTGTATTTTAATTTTTTTTTAAATTTGTAACATATCTGGTGAATCTGTGAGTGTAATGAGGCACAGGAGAAGTTCTCCCTGAAACGGTGTGGATGTCCCATCCCAGTAAATGTTCAAAGATGGGTTGAATGGGGCTCTGAGCAACCTGGTCTAATGGAAGGTGTACCTGCCCATGGCAAGTGAGTCAGAACTAGATGGTCTTTAAGGTCCTTCCAGTGCAAAGCATTTTATGATTCTGTGATTCTATGATTCTACGAATTCAAAGTATACCACTTCCTCATAAAACAAAAACCCAATCCTGTTTAGAGGAATACAGTATCTGCAACAATTTCACTTACCTACAACAGTGAACATGATTTCCCAGGAAAAAATAGAAAATCACTTGTAAAAGCAGAAAAATCACAAAGAAAGAAAAAGGAAAAAAAAAAGTCAAGGTTTATTGACATCTCACACTGAAACTCAGATTTCTTCTTCCCCACAGAGTTGTTCTCCATAAGAAGAAAATTTTAGAAATACTGGAAATTTATGTGAAAATTGTTGTAGAGAACAGGAACACAAGAATCATGTCAGCTTAAGGGACTGAGAAAAGTAACCTTTATAAATTTTTTATAATTTTTACAAAAAGACACATGACTAATCATATATTTATATAGGTATATTAGCTTCTATTTGTTTCTAAAAGTAAGTATATTCACGTATTACAGCTTTTTGAGTTGAAAAGTTGTATAGAGTAGGATTTCCTTATTCATCATTTGGTGGATTCTGTCTGTTGGTAAAGTGAAGTAGAAATAAGTGTAACTGTAACAATGTGGAATTATAGTGGCAAAATAGAGTCATTGGAAAAAATTGAAATTTGTAGAATCATTTAGGTTGGAAAAGAACTGTATGTTGTATTATTCTAAAAGATGCCTAGTGTTATACAGATAAGTATATGCAGATTCTGATTTTCAGTCAGGTTGTTGCATTGTGGAAGGTGTTTTGAGCAGCTCTGATGCCGAGTCCTTCTCTGGCTTGTGCAGGCTATTACTCACCTGAAATATTGACTTCTATTTTCAGCTTTTGTTCAAATTACACTTATTTATTCATTCAAGAATTTTAATGGGTTGATTCAAGCTTACTTTTTACTTCAAATTAGTCATATTGTTCCAATTTCAAGCACCTCCATAAAAATGTGGTTTGCCGAAGTGCAAAAATACTTGCAGTTGTCCCAGGAAAAATCCATTAAAAATGTAAGAATGAGGCTTGTTTTGACAAATTTCAACATGAGTCATGAATAGTCAGGATTCTTACACCTTTGAACACGAATTTTCAAGCTGCATAATTTTGATCCCAAAATAATACCTCATGCCATATTATCACAAATAAATCCTCAGACCTTAAGACGTTACTTTTTATAACTAGTCACTGACTTATGACCTATAGAAACTGTTTTATCTTCTCTTTAGATTTTTTAATCCCTGAATAATAGATAAATGCTGAACTGTGGTGTCTGAAAAAAATCAAGTTCATTTTGGATACATAACATGGAAAATTTCTGTTTTCTTCTGGTGATAAACCCTGAAGATCCTTGCTTCATCAGTTATTATAGTATCCATGCATATTGCTATAGATTAATCAATAATGAAAAATTTATTCTGAGATTGATTTTGGTGGGAATTTAGACAATTTCTGATGCAACTGCACTGAGGCCTCCAACTTGGTGTTTCTCAGCATGTGAAAGTAAAAGGCACATGATGTTTTTCATATTCCAAAAGTGAAAATATCCTGTTAGGGGGGCACTAGATGTGCAGAGATTGAATAAAATCATGTCACACTGTAGTCACTGATTCCATGTTCTTTGAAAGTGATTGCACTTTTCTTTTTATTATTGGCCTGCAGTTTTGTAGAAGTAAGGTTGCTTTCTTATTCCTAGTTAGTATCTTTTGGTTCTTTATCATATCACAACAGATATAATCACAATTCAATAGCGGGGCTTCGAAAAATTTTAACAGTTCAGTGATATTCACAAATAAGGAGTAATAATAATTTGTAGCTTTTGGGGATTTTTCAGCGAACTTGCTCTGCAGTGTTTTGCTAGTAGTGTTACCGAAGTTTTTTCTGGGTTTCTCTATGAATTTAATTTTCACTTATGTTAATACTGAAACTGAATTTCTGTGTGTGCTTTAGCCAACATGGAAGCATAGTTTGCAGATTCCTCTGCAAAGCTTACTGAGAAAGTGAAAATGCAGTGCATATATCCAAAAAAAAAGCTGTGATAATCCAGACATCCTGGATGAAACTTAATGTAACTCTTAGAGAAAATACAGCTGTCTTGAATCCAATCTATGGCATGCATATCAAAGACAAATACAATAGAAGAATTTAATTTGAAAATAATGCTCTTCATCAAGTGCACTTCAGAAGATGATGGTCTCCATTATAACCAACATTTTCTCCATTGTAACTAACTCACATGAAATTTTGAAAAAGGTAATGGAAATTACTCAGGTCATCAAATATCTCATTTTTTAAAAATTTCAGATATGTGCAAGACAGAAATCTATGCCAATTCATGGAGCATCTGGTATTGCAACTTTTTCTTTAAAATATATATATATTTTTTTTAATGGAAAAGGGAAGAAGGAGAGAAAAAGATCTAGCTATGCCCATGTACTTTCTGTGTAGCTGTCCATATACTTTCCAAAAACCCTGTAGGTACCTGACCACTCACCTCATTTGATTTCCCTTTCAGTCCTATGACTAAGAAGAGAAAGAACTCTTTTCTAGTGATTTTCCATGCATGCCTAATCATCATGGGTCAACCGAAAACTAAGAAGAATCATTATGTACATATGACAGAATAGCATTCAAAAGATAAGCAGTTGGTCTTATTGTTTTGTTGATTTGTTAGTCACAATGTAGAAAAATTATACTCCTCTTTCCTATTCCCCCGAGTGAAAATAGATGCCATTCAACATTTGATTGTATTTCCCAGCTAGGAAATAAAAGACTAGAAGGAAATTTCAGTGTCTAGCATTTCAAAGACAGGCAAAACAGATCTCTTATTCGGTTCGATCCCACCTGACTTCCGGCAGTGCAAAGCCCTTATACACAATGGGTTCATTTTCATATAATTCTGAAAGTTTCATTCAGTAGAGATCTAGAAGTTCTGGTAGTCCCTTTTCTGGCCAAGGCAGCACTGATACCAGCTGTTTGTTCCTGGATGTCTCTGCTAGAGTTAATCTGAAATTATGCAAGAAACAAGACGGTCACCTTCCTGTGGAGTGATCCTCTTCGGTCCAGCACCTCTGTTAGGCAATCACCTTACAGAATTGAGTACCCTGTAAACCACACGAAAAGTGGATTTGATACCAGAGGAAAGTTTTTTTTGAAATTATTCTGTAGGGTTCAGTATTCTCAGCATTTGGGATCTCTCTCTTGGTTTGAGTACACTAAAAATGAAACCTTAATCAACAACAAAACCTTCATGTTTCAAGTATGTCTATTTAAATCAACTACAAAGGTAGACAATAATTTTGAATAGAAATTAATCCTTTTCCATTTAAAGAATCATGATTTCTGAGAACAATCCTGTTCAGCTCCTGGTAGATATACATAAACATGACCTGATCTGAGGAAAATGAAGTGTATTGCCAGTCAAGATAAACATTACATCTTTAATCTACACTGCAAATTAAATATGTTATTAAAATCAGACTCTAGAGAATGTATTTATTTATGAAGTAGTCATAGTAGAACTGTTTTCAGTCAGACTTTATCTTACTTTACCAGCACCTTTGCCAGTACCAAGTATTTTAACTCCTGGAGGACATGTTCTGAGATTAAATAAACAGTAAAATTCACATCCACGTAGACAATATTTTAGCTTGCTGCTGACACCAGGTACATGTTTGTTTTTTTTTTTTTTTGTCTTCCAAACTGTAAAATTAGGACACTGATGTTCATCTTTAAAGTGTTTTTTTTTTCTGCACCAGGGTAAGTGTATTGAGAAAGCTGAGTGTTAGTCTCATATTTTACTGTACATGGATCTTGTTCTAAAAGATTCACATAAAAAATAATTGGGGTCCTGGTATGTTAAATGCTTTTTAAGGTATCTTTTTTGATAGAATAAAGAAATCTGGCCAACATACAAGAATGATCACTTTATAGGTAATTAAACTTTTTTCCAATTACAGTGTGTTTTGTTTTTTTTTTTGTTTGGATTTATAAGTTATTGATTCCCAATAGACATTATTTTTCTGAAAGAGTTAATTTATCTACAGTCCCCCAGACAAATAAACAACTCACTGCAAAATCCATTTCTTCTTCTTCTTCAGTTATTCAACAAAAATTTAATAAACTAATTTCTTTTTCTTGTTATTTGCATGGTGTCTAATGCTTTGTAATTCATGCTTTTAGTTTTAAATATTGATTGCCTGAGCTAAAGTTGTGAAGTGTGTGCCTGTAAAAGCATGCAACTTTGTGGACACATATATTCAAAATGAAACTTAAGCTTGCTCTGTGAATTGGCACAGTGAAGTTAAGTCAGTATTATTAAGGTTTTTGTGTCAATCAAAACTGAAGCTTGGTTTATAATTTAAATCACGCCACAGAGGCATTGAAAATTGTCAGGATTTATCTATAATGACCTGTTACTGTTGGACACAGAGACATTCCTGCACCAACTTAAGCAAGTGAATATGCCATTGTGGAATCTGCAGTGCATACTTCAATGAAAGCTGACACCAGGCTATAGATGTAGAATATATGATTGGCTTTGAAAATTTCCATTGAAAGGAAATAGCAGAAATAATGGAAATAATGCCATATGGCATTATGCTTATGATGGAGATTTCTTAACTAGACTAAATGTGAAATGTTCTTCACATGTCAATCATATCTGCTGGCATTTACATAAATTTGAATAAAGTATCTTGGGTTAACTTGTACTGTCTTGCAAAACAATGAATGTTTCTGCACTCAGTCTGTTCAAAGGTGTTCTAATGCTCCATTCCTGGTAATCAACAGAGGCCATGAGTCTGATTCTGTTTTCCCATGTACTTTGTATAATTTTTAAAAATTCTAATACAAAGTGAGCATATTTAGTATGATTCTGATCTGCATAGTTTGAATCTTTGAGTGCTGACCCTTAATGGGTAAAGATTTCAAGGAGTATCTAATGGTGACAGCAGTGTCACCAGATCTAGAAACTCACATGATAACAAAACCCTGACACTACAAGATCAACATGTTAAAAAAGGTTGGGGATCATGGCTTGCTTTTCAAAACAAAAACAGAAAGAGAAGAAAGAAATCAGGTATTTGAAAAACATTTAGCATGTTTTTCTCAGTATTTTGACATTATCTCTATTTTTTCCTTTAGAGTAAAGGTGTCTTTATAAAAAGAATATCCATGGTGGTTGCACTCTTTCATGTGTGGTAAAGATATTATTGAATGACTAAGAGACTAAAGCAGATTTATCATGTCTGAGGTGTCAAAATAATACTGGATAAACTCTATTTAGGGCTCTTCTTGTGGCTCAGTCTCTGTCACAGAGCAGCAATTCACCCCACCATGGTCTGGGTGGGGTGAACACAGCTCTTTGTCAATCAAGGACAAAAGTGAGGAAAAAAAGAAAAATTATGTCTGAGCTGGCATAAGGACCTGAGATCCTAGGAGACACCGGAGACTATAACTCTCATTACAGAGATCTTCTCTTGGTGTGCTGTCCTTCTTGGTAGATGGAAGACCCTAGAATTGGTGATAAATCACCACTTATATAAATTTTTTGATGCAATTGTTCTAGTGATAGTTTTTTTGATTTTTTTTTTTACTAGATGTGATCTTAACTTAGATTTAGCAGCATATATAATAAAAATCTTAGACATATATTGTTCCTTTTGTCATGAATTTTGTCTGAAGTTTTCCTATGGCATTTGTGAAATAGGTGAGAGAGAGCTCCGGCAAACTGCACAATGTTATCCATGCTTTCTTTATGCCCAGTGACTGAAACAGTTACTGGAACAGACTGACAGAAAAGGAATAATATTCAGGATATTATGTCAGAAACTTCACAGGATGTTCTTAAATGTGGATGCAGTGCTGAAATCCTGCACCATAATTGCAAAGAACTTGAGAGTTCGTGCTGCCTCTTTTACACATGAATGTATGGGTAAAGAACACTCTAGTTATCCCACAGGAAGATACTTGCCAGCTGGGTGAATCTGAGGCTTTTTTTTTTTTTTTTTTCTCCTTGCAGAGTGAGCTTATAGCCAACAGTTTTCAGAACTGAATTCAAGGGACTTTTTTTAATCCTTAGTGTTCCCACATTATATGAGTCACAAATCCTTCTGCACTAAGCAGACAAAACACTTACTTTCAGAGAAAAATTCTTTACATATTTTCTAAGATATACTGATTATGTAAGAATAGTATTCCATCATTCTTAATGAACAGTTTAAAAGTGATCTGTAGTTTCTTATGTACAATGCTTAGGGATGTATGTCTGAAGACTGATTTCAAGTTCAGTATAAAATGTGAGGAGCAGAGATTGAAGTCTCTATTAATAGAAGAAGCATTAGAATTGGAGATGTCACAAAGGAATTGTTGATCATTGAAGAGATGTTAATTCATGCACTTGCTGACTGGAAGAAAAGGTATTTGACGCTGAGGGTGTTGAAACTTTAATTTCAGATGGAAGAGTGAGAGAGAGCAGTGCACTGGGACAGTCCATTGGACAGCACTGTAGGGAGGCGTATCTTATACTTTTCATCCCAGGTGACTACTAAAAACACATTAAACAACTGTGACATTTCACCAGTTGCTAGCCATGTATCTAACAGCAGCAAAGCAGCAGCAGGAATTCCTGCAATCCTCCTTTCTTTTGTTTTAAACTAATAATTTTTGCAAAGAAATGTATACAGAGAAAAGATATGTCTACAGTCTTCAGAACATTAAAAGGAAACATAGAATGACTTTAATTTATAAGTGTTGGAAGAAGTGTTGGGAAAATTCCTTTTTTCTTTATATAATGTGCATTGTCTTCTTCTGGTTTGTCTCATATTTGATTACCTTTGGCCACTTGAGGTATGGGTACATTTATATACTTCATCCTTTCCAGACCTGTCTTTAGTCCTTTGGTTCTTTTCTGCTCTGTTAAAGCCATCAGTACAAAAGTTACTCATCTGTGATGGTTTTTTTTTAAAGTATGAATAAAGTATCAATTTACAGAAAAAAAAAAAGGAATTATTCTGGCCAGGAAATTCAGGTTTTGTCATGTCATCAACATATGCACCTTAAAGTTCTTAATCTGTTGTTTTTCAGCTGTACTTGACTCCATGGAGCATTATAATGAGGGTGTATAAACAGAAAAGCTAAGACAACATCAACAGACAAATATTGTGTTAAAAATATGATTTCCATTAATATCTTTACATCTAGAATTTAAGAATTCTCAAACCTGAAGTGTATTCCTGTCTTGTTCCCAATCTGGCAAAATAAATTAGTGATAACTTACATGCAAAATATCTTCCAGGTCCAGGGCTCTGTCGAATTTGACAGATATATTTTAAGCTCCCTGTACAGACAATACACAAAACTTTTTTCCTATTGCACTCTTATATCTATGATGATACATTATGTACCACTACTGCTTGGTTAGAACTTTCTATTGTCATTGCCCATAAAGATAATCTTACCCTTTTCTGTCTTGTCCTTACTGAAAGAATGAAGAATTTCTTTGTCAGCTGCTGTGCAGTGCAATAATTTTCCCATTTCCAGACCATGGTATTAATGCCTCCTACACAACCACAAACTATCCTCTGACTCATGCTGCATTGAGAAATACTGGTAAGTACATCTGGCTTCATGTGCTTCACACATCCTTCCAAAACCTCTTGGCCTTATTAATAGTTAGCTCTCTAGGCTGCATTGCCTCAAAATGCAGTAGTCTCTGAATTAATAGTTTTAAAGTTTTCATTGAAATGTAATTAGAATGTTGATTATTTCAAATTTAACAGAAGCAGAAATGATTGAACAATTTGTGAAGAGCTTTGTGATGCAGAATTCAATCAGATAAAATTGAATCAGAAATCTTAAAATGGATGATGAGCAAATTTACAATGCAAATTTAACTTAAAATATAAAATAGAATAAACATCATTAGAGAGATCATAAACTGATATTGATCTACTATGCACCATGCCTTTGCTACATATCTAGATAGAAACTTGAAAGTCTTCAGTAGTGAAAAATTATATGATATATAATCTATTTAATTAAAAACTGGCCTTTATGGCAGAACAGTGTTGTATGTTTATTAAAAACAAATAAAGTTATAATTACCTGGAATATTTTTGTCCTGTGTTTGTATATTTGCCTTTTCAGAATGGTTTATTTTAATGAGAATTTCTATATATTTGGAAAACTCTGTTTATTTTCTCAGGAACTTTATTTCAATTGGGTGTTAAAATAGTGTTAGTTTGACTTTAAAATTTCCATGCTATACTCTGAGTAGAATGGGAAAAAATTATTTTGTTGTAGTGACTTTTATATCCACAGTGTGAATTATTCAGAGTTGCATAATTCGTTGGGTTTTTTTGTTGGTTTTGGGGTCCTGTGGGATGGAGTCTCCCTTTTATTTTTTTTTCCTTCCTGTTATTTAACTGGAATTTGTGGGGTTTGGGGTTGTGGTGGTTTTTTTTTTTTTTTTTCTTAATTTATGGGTGAATTGTTGTTTCTGTCAATCAGTGACAATGGACCATTTTCTCAGGGGATATGTTTTGCTAAGAACTCAGAATAAGAATGGAAGTTCATTAATAGAGTATTTAAATGCCAGATGTACCATGAAGTACTCCCAATTTTTAAAGAGAGTGATCAACCTCTTCTGTGATAGCAGAGACAGAGCTTTTCTATTCTTGGCTAGTGTGATGATATCCATGCCACTCAGCACTTACTTCTATATTAATGTTCTTCTGCCTGCCAAAAGCAGCACGTTGCATAGCTTTTTTTCAAGTCCCTATTCACCTGAAATAACTTGCTTTCTATTTATCTCTGTCTCAATTTAGAATGTGATTCATAGGTCTACAGTGAAAAATTATCAGACTTTTAAAGCACATGGAAGCAAGAACTAATCCTGAGGGACCTTCATTCTTTGGCTCTCAGATGCTGTGCTCCCCAGAGCCAGAATTATCTTTGTATCTTACATGGTGTCAGCCACATTGTCAGCACCTAATTAGAAAGCAAGATGGAGACAAGTGAAGATGCCTTTTTCACACTTCTGCTGTGGTTATTGGCCTGTTAAATGCTGCTTTTCTTACTTTTTATCTTTTATGATGACCTAAAGATTGGATGCCCCTTCACTATAAAACACTAAAAGGAAAGAAACCAAGCCAGCCCTGTTGGGAGTACAAGAGATATCTCCTCTTCCTTTCCAAAGGAAAAGCTTAGATCAAAAGCAGGTATAAAATTGTGGAAAACTCAGGCTGGAACAGACATTCCAAATTCATCTCATCCATCTCTGCCTTCTGTGGCAGGAGAAGCATATCCTTAATTTGTCTGAGAAATTCCCACGTTGGAAATGCATGCATAAAACTTGTGAGGTCATACTACAGGACGTAACCAGTCTTACAAGGAGATTTTTTTCCCATTATATCTAACCTAGCTATCTCTTGGTTAATAATGACTTTATTAATTATTGTTCTCTGAAAAATAAAGTGCCATATTACCAGCCTTCATCCTTCATTGTTTTTGCCCAGAGAAGTTGTGGATGTCCCATCTCTGGAAATGTTCAATGCCAGGCTGGATGGAGCTCTGAGCAACTTGGTTCGGTGGAACTTGTCTCTGCCCACTGCAAGAGGGTTGGAATTAAATAATTTTCAAGGTCCCTTCCTACCCAAGACATTTATGATTCTGTGCTTCTGTAATACCTCCGCACTAAACAAACACGGTTCTTTCAGCTTTTCTTCTCAGTTCATGATTCTAAATTTAATCAGTTCTTGTTCTCATCTGAATTTTCTCCCATTTGTGTAAAAACTTATTTTAATAAGATTAATAGTATGAAGTCATGTTCCATCTAAGGTCTTACCACTTCTAAAGGAAGCAGAAAAATGCCTCCTTTGTCTTGTATGTAACTCTCTGTTGACATACCTGAGAAAATTTGTCTTTTGGAAACAGACAATGTGATTACATTTTTGATATTATTTGGCTAGCAGTCAGAGCATCCAGATCCTTTCATTCCCCTCTGGGGAAGCTTTTTTACTTTTTTTTCCCCTTTTCTTCTTTTTAATTCTTAACATTTTGAACATTCTGTTAGTTACTAAGAATAAAGATGCTATTAGGTACTAATGGTTACTTTGTTTGCATTGGAATGTGCTATGTTAAGGAAAAAATTGTAACATTCAGTACACATGAGGACTGCTGCACTTTTTCCAAAGTAAGGTAAAATTAGAAGGCGTGTTTTATATGTTCCATATGAGCACTGCTTTGATGAACATGTGTCAGATGGCTACTGTGTCTATTACCTGACCTTTATCTGTTTTGTGATAGTTTGGGGATGACCCTCATGTCTTGTCTGTTCATCTGCTGACACATCCTGCTGTCTGGGGAGATTTGCTGCTGCCAGGGTAGACTTTAGGGTGCTGCAGTGAGACGAAGGAGGCTTGCCCTGTTGCTTTTTCACATGTACACTAAAGATCAGTCCAGGAGAGATGTGGAGCACATCAGGCATGGTGCAAGAGGGGGTGATCAAGGACATAGGCAGCCTAGGTGGTTTCTTCTTGATTCTGCTGAAGAAGGGGAAAGTTCTGGGAAGAGAAGGACAATTCCATGGGCCAGGACTGAGTTGCACGGCTGACGTCAGCAGCAAGTTGCCTTTTATCACCATGGGCTCTTTTATTGATCAAGGAATGCTAGAAAGAGACAGGATCCACCTGAGGACAGAAGAGAAAAGCATCCTTGACAACAGACTGGTGAGGGGAGCTGCAATAGGAAAGTGAGATGACAACCCACATGTGAGCAAGGAAGTGGACTGGGCTGACGAGTGAAAGATGTGAAATTATATGGACAGGAAACATCTTGAAAACAATAAAACAGGGTACAAGGGTGACCATTCCAATTATGCCTACACAAATAGGGAAATGCTAAGGGGGCACAAGTGGAATCTAATGAGTTAAACATTTTTTTGAGGGCAAGTATTCTGCTACCTCTATAAGCCAAAAGAACTTCATCTTCTCAGCTACTCTTCCATAATTTTATGACACTGCAGCCACCACTTGGAAATTCAATTCAAATAAAGTACGGTATTATCTCTACTATCCAACATAACTGCAGTGATACCCAGTAGTTAAATCCAGATCCAAGAGTTTTGTAACTTTGTTTTTTGTTTCCCACATAGTAAATGTGATGGATGAAATTTTGAGGTAATAAAATTTGGAAAATTGCATGGGAAAACAGAAAGTCTACAGTGACAGCTTTAAAGTATTCACAATTAAAGAGATAGTTTTGTCTAGGACAGATGGAATAATATTTTATTTGGGGAAATACAAGTTAACTCATTGAATTAACATAGGCAGATAAAAAGCAGAGGATAAAAGGAATTACAGATTCAGATATTTAAACTTCCAAATACTTTAAAGGAAATCTCTAACAGGTGATTACTATTTAATGTCTGCAAAAGCTTCTGCAGCTGCATATATTTCTAATGAGGAACCTTTCTTTCAGCTGGCCTGTAAGACAGGAATAGAATTTATAACTTAACAAGGACAAAAAGAAATGGGAAGAAAACTTTTGGTAAAAATACTGATGATATATTGATTTTTTTATGTTTTCCTACCAGGTACCAAGATGCATAACAAACTTTTTATGAAACAAATTAGGCATTTCATTCTTCACCGGTATGTTTTCAGCCCATAAAACAATCCATTCACAGGATCTGAGAAGTAAGACAGCAAATTCCCCATAGTGTGTCCTCAGGCTACACTCCTGTCATATAACACTTCTGGGGCTGAGCAGCTTGGGTTTGTACCCTATCCATTGCCTTGGCACCTGTGGCTTTCACTCCTGAGAAACCCTGGTTCCAATAGTCATCCTTGGGATCCAGCCTGATTTTCCCCTTCCCCTCTCCCCTGCCTGTTTTCTTCTCTGTGGCTTCAACCCTGCTATCCTCTGCTCTGCCTGTTGCACACCCCCGCAGAGCCTTGTGGCATGTGTGAGTAGCTGGGCACAAATGCACACACACACACACGTACAGGCTGTGACACACAGTGTCTCAGCACAGCATTTCTCTCCCTTTTGCCACTGTGAGACAGCACAGGTCATCAACAGTAGGTGAATGCTGAGCACAGCATCCTGTGTTAACTCCTGTCTGCTCATTGAACTCCTGTTGCTGGAAAAATTCTCTTCATCCCGAACCAATGAAATTCCTGGAGAGGATGAAAGTCTGGGAATCTGACCTCTCAGATCTTCAAGACCCTTCTGCAGGTAAATCTTGTCATAGCGGTCTATATGATTTTAACAGATGACTTCTTCCCCAGCAACCAAATTCTCCTTGCTAGGAGTTCATAACTGTTTATACCTGAAGAAAGAATGATTTTCTCATTATTATTAGAACTGTACTCTTTCTCCCTCCCTCTCTTTGACTTCTTTCTTTCCTTGCACTCTAGGCAACTAAAGTTCAGCTTACAACAGGAAAAAATCAACAAAAATAGAATATATACAAACAAACTGCAATTGGCAGGTGAATTACAATTGTGTGCTCAATGTTTAGTGTATAATGCAGAATTAATAATTTGTACACAAAGAGTCACCAAATTTTCACAATATAATTTAATATATATTTAAAGTGATGTTTTAAGGATATAAGAGTATGAATAATTTTAACTTTCTTGAGCTGAACAGCTGCTGTTAGTAAAATGCATTCTTCAAACACAACAGTACTTCTGGTTTCTGGTCTAATTGTAGAACTGGTGTCAGTAACTTATTAAAACTGGAAAAAAGAGGCAAAACTGTGTTTTTAGAAACTTAAAAAAATCATATAGTATGTGCTAATACAGTTGGAAGACATTAGTTTAGGAGTTAAATATAATGCCTTGTTTAGTCTACTCAGGAAGGGTGAAAGGGTCACTCAAAATATTTTCTCCTCTGAAAATTTATTTTCTTAGTGAAAAGAAGAGCCCCAGAGAAAGTTTGTCTTCCTAAAATTTTAAGCCTCCTTTTCATGCAGGCTTTTTTTTTGTCACTGTTTATTACAAGCAGACAAAAAAAAATGTATTTGTGTGTGGAGCTTCAGCAAACCAAGTGCAACCTGGGAACCTCTCTCTACCGTAAAGCTGAGTTAACATTGCAGTTTTGAAAAGTTTGCTGAGTTCATTCGTTATTGTAAAATGCAGGCAAACTCAGTGGGAAGAAATGATGATGTCCACCTCCAGTTCAGAAGGCTGAATGATTTCTTTATTATAACTATGTTATAATACATTAATATACTATATAAAGGTAGATACTAAAGCTACATACCTACTTTTCCAACTACCATATCTAACTACTAACAACTCATGACCCTGTTCTCAAGAGTCCAGACACAGGTGGATCCAATTGGCCACCAGGCTCAAACAATCCTCACCAGAATCCAATCAAGCAATCACCCCAGGTAAACAATTCTCCAAACATATTCCACATGGCAAAAACAAGGAGCAGAAATAGAAATTGTTTTCTCTTTCTTTCTCTCTGTGCACCTCTATGAAAAATCCTGAGAGAGAGAGAAATGTGCTTGCCACAATTAGTTATTTCTGATAGAGAGCATTACTTTTTAAGGGAATAAAATAATCTCTGCAAAAACAGTATCAACTAATACTATCAGAGGCCAAAACAACAACAACAACAACAGCAACAACAAATCAAACAAAAACAAACCTCCAAACTAAATAAAAACAAATGGACATGAAAAAACGGAGAAAGTCTGAAAATCTCTACCAATGAATGAGGACCAGACTTTCACATAAGAGTTATTTTGTCTTTTAAGTGCTTGTAGCAAGGGCAGGAGGGGATGGGGAGAAATTATACCATTATTTTATTATTCTTCAGAAGATTTGCTCAACTTTATCTATTTCTCTGCTGCAATTTTAGTTTAGTTGCTTGATGTTTTAAGCCTCAGAGAGCTCCTTTACTCTCTTCTATGCCTCTATATTCCTGATATTTGCTTTCCAAGAAAAATATTGAAAGATAATACATTTCAAAAATATGAAATATTGTATTTTTTTTCTCCTTTAAATACCCAATATCAGATAGGCATAGGTACAACTGCAAAATATGATGAGAACACATGCTGCCAAAAGAGGCTGGTGGAGGATAATAAGCATATGAGCACTTCCTTGCTAAGAAAAGGTCTATGAACCTATCCTGAGTGCTGTCACCTCCTCCTACTTTCTGTTCAGGCAGCAAGATGCGACCATGGGCAGAGCAGACAGCAGTGGCAGTGTCTGGCATGAGCAGCAGGAAGGCAGAGTCTGTTTTTATCAGATGCAACGATAAATTTTTATTTAACATTTCTGAAATGTTCACACGTGGTGTGTCACCCTGAGCTGTGCATGTACAGGGGTGAAGGTGTGTGGGTGTGCTTTTTTCCCATAGAAGGGTTTCTGGGAGCAGGAGGTTTTCATCCCACACATACCAGGCTGAAAGCAAAGAAACTGCATTTAGAAAGGTGCTAAATAAAGTAAGTGATTGAACAGAGGAGAAGGAGGATGAAAGAACTACACTGATGCTGCTGTCAAAATAAAATGGGACAATTGCTTAAAACAAAAGCCTAGGATTCTTTAACATACTTAGAAGATTTAATTAGAACTACGTAGGCCTGATTTGCCATTGTTTGTGCCTTATATAATCATATAAATTGCTCAAGGTACCATATTGTAATAAAGCTAGATATTTACATTATTCATCAAGAGTGAAAATACATTAATGTTGCTGCACATGTTCAAGTAAAATATATATGCAAACAAAAAAAGAAACAAAAAAAGTCATGATGTCTGAGCTTGAAAATGGTCATGATAGAATGTAGAGCAGCAAGAATCTCCAAACTGTTTCTATTTTAATTTGGCTGTTTGTGCCTTGTTCTCATTATTAACATAACATTTATTATTTGTATGCATGCAAATTATACAGTTATATCAAGGTTTTTACATGGAAAATCTTCACGGAATTTGCAAAGCAATCTTAGCTTTGTAATGTACCTGTTATAGTATATTACAATGTTGTAATATTATATATTATCAAGCAATTGGGATATATTGTTTGGCAATATAACACAGGAGTTAACTAAAAAAATTTAAGACAGAAAAGATTTTCATCTGTTTGGTGGAAATGTTTTATCTCTTTGATCCCAGTTGACCATATGTGTACTGTACAATTTTCTGGCAAATATATGGCAAAGCAGCAGCAGGGAAGAAGGCTAGTTGTTATAAGGTCCTGTCATTTGGGTCAGGGGGAAATGCTCTGGAAGGTAGGAGGTAGCATTATTATACACAAAATTCCCTATTAAGCATGTTTACATAGGAAAAACACCTGGAGTTCAGGGTGGTGCTGTAATGAAACAATTTGGACAGCAAGGATGTACCCAGGAGAAGATGGGGAGATGTCAACACTCCTGAGGGGAATGTGGGTATCAGTAGGGCTTGCTCATAGTGGAAAACCAGAGTAAAGACTGCACAATGAAGGGCAAGATTTCTTTGGCAAGCATATGTGGTTTATTTTAAAGCAGGCTGTTGCTGGAAGTTAGTGGTGTGAGGAAAGGATCTGACCTCTAAGAACACGGTGTTCCATGGAGAGGATGGGTTTCAATCACTTTTTCATTTACCCCTCTTCCCTAGCAAATCTGAATGAATCTGCAGATCTGTATCTCCAAGGTATATATAAAAAAATACCCAATTTAATGTAGTGAATTTTGAGGGACTGCACTTCAAGGAACCTATTTTATAAGTGTGAAGTCCCATCATAGCTGTTTTTCAGTCTAATTTAAATAATAATTAGACTTCCATGAGTAAATTCTTGCTGGAATTTGCATGAGAACTTAAATGATTATCCAGCCTTTGCAGTCAACTTCAGTAATAGAAATTTAGCTGTCTTTGGCAAGCTGCATAAAGAGTTAATTAGCTTCACTGTGTTATACCTTCTGTTTGGTTTAGTGAATTTATCTCTCTTCTGTCCTTACCTGTCATTAATTTTCAGTCTCCTTGATTGCAGTCTACATGGATCTTCAAGTTCTTCATTAATTATTTTAGGTAAACTCATTAGACAGTGTTCCTTTTGTCTTTCTACATTTCAATGTTTTAATCATATTTCAGGTCTCCAAAGGCAGAGGGAATGTAATTTTTCTGTGCTGTATTCCATTGATAAAAAATTGCAGGCTAGACTTTTTCACTCTCTGTTTCACAGAGACTGAGAGGCTCTCTGAAATTACAGATTCCTGCCAACATGAATCACTTATTCCTAGGTAGCCTACTTACCTTACTGTTGTTGCCACAGAGAGAGACAAACACATTAAAATATATTGTAGTGACTTTTTTACTTAAAAACATCTAATTAGAAAAAATCTCATTGAAGAACTTGAAAGACTGATCCTTTTACAGTGTAAGAAAAAGAGTGTGATCATTACTCTTTTCCAGCATTAAGGTCTTCAGCAAGATGACAGCGCTCATCCTAGCTTATGGGATACAGGCATTACAGAGCTGACTTTAGAAATCAAGTGGCTCTGAATGTCAGAGAAATTGACAATCTTTCTATTGCAGACTTTTAAACATGTATTTTCTTAAGTAGTAAACTAAATTATATTAATATAAACAATAACTCAAAGGAATTTCAGTCACAATTATTTAAGATATATCTATGGTTTCTATGTGGTTGAAGTCTTGTATTTGTCTGGAAGTCTTCTTTCATACCACAGACAGACCATACAGATTTTTCCCAAGTAGAGTGTATGAATGGATAAGATTTTTTTTTAAATTTAGGTGTTGTGAGTTTTGTGAATGGGAAAATTGCAGCTCTTAGGCTGGAATGTCTTCAACATAATTTACTAAAGCATGTCCTGATGGTCGCATCAAACCATTTTCTTATTATAACTAGTGTGAAAGAACAACAAGATTATGCCAAGTTTAATTAGATTGGCCCCATAATTTATGCTGCTGACTATTTGCTGAAACTGTTAATAGAACATTCATGTATTCAAAGTTTATAGAAATAGCCTTCTTGCAATGTCATCACAGACTGAGAGTTCCATAAAGACTGTTTTGTCTAAACGTGCTAAAAAATATAGTCATATATAGGTATAAATTATATTTTTCAGCATTTCAAATGATTTCAATATTCTGCTGTAAGTCAATTTCATTAATTGCTGTACTGGAATTGTGGATACTAAACTTCCCTTGAATTAATTATAAGCAGGTTTTTGCTGGGTTTTGTGTTTTCAACAGAGGCTTTTGAAGTGTCTGAGAAACAAAATAATCCCATGTTTACCAGGCCAGGAGGAAACATTGCTTTTACTTGCCCTGATAAAATTGGAGATTCAGTGCAGCAAGTGATGTGGGAAAGGATTAAAGCAGATTGGGTAGTTATTGTCATTCCGTGCAACTCATCAGGAAAGTAAAGCTTTGGTTCAGATTTCAAAGAATGTACACCAGTGGATTGCTCTGATCAGGAAAACTCCAGGATTGTCTTTCAAAACATTACAGCCTCTCACTTTGCGACATACTTCCATGTAGCTGCTGGGAGAAACAAAAACTATATGGTGAATTTTACTGTGGCTGGTAAGTAAAAGAAAAAATGGTAAATGTTTTCAAAACAGGACCTTCTGAGGCATTAGCACTTTTATATAAATAAAATGACTCTTCAGTAACAAGTGAGGATTTATTTAAATACCACATTCCAATTAGCAGCATGTAAAAGATGGCAAAGTTAACAGTAAATGTTATTTTCTCAAAAATAAGCTGGGTTTGAGCTTGTCTCAATGATCTCATTGTAGGACTTTAGACCTATTTGTCTTTTTAGAAACTGATTTGATATTAACAATCATAGAATAGAATAGAATAGAATAGAATAGAATAGAATAGAATAGAATCATGGAATTATTTAGACTGGAAAAGACCTCCAGGATCATTAAGCCCAAACTTTAACTGGGCACCATCTTGTGAACTAAATCATTCCTGTTGTTTCTTGAACACTTCCAGGGACAGTGATTTCATTACCTGCCTGAGCAGACTGTTTCAATGCCTGACCACCTTTTTCTGATGTCCAACAAGAACATTCCCTGGTGAAGCTTCAGGGAGTCTCTTGTCCTGTCACTGGATACCTGGGAAAAGAGACCAACCCCCACTGGCTGCAACCTTTTCAGGTTATTGTAGAGAGTGATAAGGTCTCTTCTGATCCTCCTTTTTCCCAGGCTAAACAACCCACCTCCTTCAACTGCTCCTCATATGACTTACAAGAAAGAGATGCTTTGGAAGGGGACAGGCTGCCTGAGTTAGCAGGAAGAGGTGGGCATTCTCCCAAAGAAGGCATAAGGAGAAGTCCCCATCAGCACATTGTACTGAGAGCCTTGGGGATGAGACCTGTCCTCCAGCAAAGGCAAAGAGCACACTTACAGTAGTATTTGTCATGTAGAAATTTCTAAACTGTCCTCCACCTTATTCAGGTAAGGGATTTCCTCATGGAGAGCTGAGAAGCTCTCTAGGTTTTGCTGTTACTATTGTCACAGTTTGCTTATAATGGGACCTGTATGTCCCAACATATAGACACTTGAAATTTCTCAGATTGTGGGTTAAATTCCACCTTCCTTCTATTTTTTATTATGATAAAAAAAAAAAAAAAAAACCACAAAAAGACTTGGTCTTGCTTCTTCTCTGTAAAATGCATTTTGAAGACCTAATCCACCCCAGACCTCCCTCTGTTGAAGCATTCAGTACAGCTTTCATTGCTCTGTCCTTGTTCCTGGTGATACACGAGTGTTTGGCAGTGCTGTGGCATGGTCTAAAACTCCAGAATATGTTTAAACTGTGATATAATTAATTGAAAAGAGGAGAATATTCTTGGAAAAAAAAACATGATGACCTGCTTTACCTCGAATACTTGACCACAAAAATCTATGAAAATGAGCAGAATGTGATAAAAATACAGCAAACAGGACAAAAAGTCCTTGCCTCTGACAATTTTAAACATTCAAATTTAAAAATCCTGACTATATTGATATAATCAAGCACGTCTCAATTGTGGAGAAATAGAAATGTTTCCTTCTTACTCCCAAGTGCAGTGCATCAAACACCAAAATGAGAACATATAGTTGGAAAAAAATACTGTAACCTTTAGAATGATCACTTCTACCTACACAAAATATTTTTTCTCCAAAAGAAGAGAGTTTAGTTTCCATGCTCCTATTGCTCTTGAAACAAATTCAGTTTATGATTTTAGTCCCAGCAATGGCAGCATAGTTGTGGCTGTTTATTGGAGAAAAAAAAAATTGTCAAATACAAAGTACAGTATGATTCAGACAACACTCCATTTTATCCCTTTTAAGCCCTCACCCTGTATCATTAAGTGCATTCTGTTGAGTTTCCATTAATCTCAAAGAAAGTGAAATATCAAGAATTTCCTATTATTTTTCTTCAACATTTGGAGCTTTTTCATAGCACACAATTAATATTTCTGGTGTGATATGGAAAAACAGTAAGTGGAGAGAAATAGCAGGCCAGGCATCAGCTCCCACTGCACCCTGTGGCACAGACAGTGAAGTCTCTCACAAACTCATGAGTGACTTACCCTACGTGATCCAACAGTTGTGGCTAGAATAAACAAACTGCTGCCAGAAACTTACTGCACTATTTTTTTTTTTTTGGTATGTTCTACCAGTTCAGTTATGTCATTTTCTTTGGCTTAGCATTAAAGCTAAGCCACGCTCCAGCTCAGATTTTCAACCAAACTCTTCCAACGCTTTAAGCCTGTTGGTGTGATTCTGCATGGGTGAAGCGATTCTTCTCGCCTTGCCCAGTTCCAGAGTTATTTTGAAATACTGAGTCTAGAAGGTGTGAGGAGAGGAAGAGAGCTGCTGTTTAGGTTTTAGGTTGAGAGAGTAAGAGAAAAGATAAGAACCCCTTATTTTTTCTTAAGCTGTTGCTGAGAGGACCACAAGAACTTTTGAAGAGCAGGAATCTTAGGTGAAAAGCTGTATTAAGAGCACAGGATTATTTTCAGAAGAGATAACAGTCCGAAAATTGCTGATTCTGAGAGGTGGTATGGTAGAAAGAAGCAACTTGCTTCTTGTCTAGAGGTGAATAAATCTTTGCAAAGAAAACAGCATGGAATTCTTCCATGAAAAAAGGGAGGGAGGAAGGAATTCAAGCATCATGAAAGCAGTTCTTTTAGTTGTATCACTAAAAGTCAGCAAGCTGCATTTAATGTTTTTGAATGCTAGCAAAAATTAAACCATGAGATTAATTCAGTATCACTAAGTTTATCCACTCTATCCCACTAAATATTGTGACTGTTGTTTTCCAGAAACGGGAATTTACACGTTAAATTGGACTTCTGCAAATACTTTTTGACCTCAAAACCTGGAACATTTAAAGCAATGTATTTGTAAAGTAGTGTAGTTCTTGTTGGACGACTCTTACAGAAACAGCTGAATATTACATATTTATACAATGTGTTCAAGATATTTTGCATTAATTTCTGGTGTATTTTTCACTATATCTCTCCTTCTAAAAATTCTCTCAATTTGGAGATCAGTCATGACACGAGATTCCACATCTGAACCCATTTTCTGTGCTTTTCTTACAGTGCTTTTTTCTTTGAGACAGTCTTTGAAGAAAGGAAGCAGACTTGCAATCCATGTATTGTTTTGCTAGATGGTTGGGAAAGAATGGGACATGTCATATGAGAAGACTGAAAAATTAGCTGGGCTGAAAAAGAAGTACTTATTCCCTCCTGAAGATATAGACATTTTCAGAGATTTAATAATTTTTTATCACTTTAGCAGAAAGCAGGGTAGCAAGTTCTTTTAGGCAAAGTAAAACAGAAACATGTTTTTGTGTGGCCCCACAACATCTGAAAAATAGATTAGTGGTTGCATTTACATGCATGTTTAGGGGGTCAGAGTTACATTACAGTTTGTACGAGGCCTTCCACCATCTTTGTTGCCCTCCTCTGGATACATTCAAATATCTCTACCTACTTCTAAGTTTGTGGGGCCCAGAAGTACACATAGTGTTCAGGGTGAGATCACACCATGGCTGAATATAGTAGGATAATCATCATTAGCATCCAGATGAAAAGCAGGGAAGGAGTTGCACCGTGGCTGGGGTTTATCACACATTCCTTGAGAGCTGGAAGGAGACAGCAGTGCTTCTGGGCCATGGGAAACAGACAGAAAATAACAACTGCAGTAAGGGGGTGAGGAGAACTAGGATAGGAGTGAAATTATTTTCCTTCTTCCGTCATGAAGTCATTCAGTATGAACACTAGGTATCAAACCATCTCTGTGGGTCTCTACTCAACCAACCACCATTCCCTGGGCTTGAATGCATTCTTGCTGGATTTCTGCCATTCAGCTATGGGGTAAACTATTTCAGTGATACCCAGTTAAGATACCATACATGCCAGTCCAACAAGACACATGAGAAAATACATGAAGGTCTTGACAGAGCAGTTTGAATCTCTCATTAAAACAACTCTCTGGCCCATCAGTTCTTCCTCCTCAAAACCAAAGTTGGTGCACTGAAGGTTGAAAAGTGTCCTGCAAAAAAAATTCCCAAACTTGCAGAGAAATACTAATACTTGACAGAAATTGTACTGATGCCGAAAATATACTTAATAACCTCCTGTCAGCATAACACCTTTGTTGAGAACTTGAGAACTAAAGAGACACATGACAAGCCTCTGACATGTTTCTGCAAAATCTTGACTGGGATGTTAAAGTCAGTAACTACAAAAGGTTTTGTGTAGTTAAAGAAAACAAATGCCTAAGGGAGTTTTTTTTCATTTCAGGTGAGAAAAGGTACATGGGCTTTCACTTGTTGTTATTTAAAAGAAAAAGAATCTAATTATTTTTCTCATCCATATTTAACTGACAGCTGATAATCTCAGCTCTCAAACTCATTAACTCCAAGATTATTATCATGACCTGATAAAACCTAAGGTGAAAATTCAGAAAAATTAACTCTGGAGCAGTTAAAATGAAGGGTGGGGATGCTGCTGAAATCCGCAACTCTATCCAGATTCACCCATCCTTGATGACAATCAAATAAAAGGTTTAATTTTTTTTTTTTCACTTGTTACTTATAAGATGGGTTGTTTTGTATTTCTGTAAGTACTCACTGACACAGACAGTGGCTTTCTCTGGTGGGTAGCATAACAGCTGGCAAAAAAAGACATTATCATTTTTCCTGAATTTGGAATATATGAACCATCTTGTCATTTAAAGTACACAGGAGCTGAAAACATTCTGGCAGTAGAGTGATTTCATGCACAGTTATAACACAAAAGGTGTTGGTTTGTATTATCCGGGAGCCTTCTCTATAGTGTCACATACCTTCACCAGTGTAAACTTCTGAGAGAATTTTCTTTCTTTTTTCTTTAAAATAGCACTGGATTCAAGGATAAGACCCTTCCGTAATCAGTATTTTTTGTTATTCTTTCCAATGGACACATTAATGCTAAAGAGGCATACCTGAGCAAGTCTCATGTGGGATTCAGGACAGCCAGGTAAGAAGATGTGAACCTTTTTGATCCCAGAGAGGAAAGCCATCTGGTGATGGCTCAGCAGCTGGTTAGCTGGGATTACTGGCATTAATCTGACACTGATTGCTTTCCTTTGCCTGCGAACTAAGCACATAACTTGTCTACCCCAATGGAAGCACTTTGGGACAGCTGTGGTTTTGCTGTAGAGTGAGCAGAACCTTAAAGACGGAGCACACCTGAAGACAGATTTTTAACTCCCATTCACCAATGAATAACTGAGAACCTGAGCTATGGATTACTTGTGTGACTTTGATAATATTACCTCTGTTCTTTTCTCCAATACTTTTCTTCTAAAAAATAAGTATTACCTTACCACAGACTTGAGCACTATAAGAATAAATTGGCTTATACCTTTAAGCCATTTTCTTGTCTGTCTCTACCCTTAGTTATTACAGGTTGTTATTTAGTTTCATTTGAAGATATGACTCCATTCCAAAGAAATCAATGCATTTCAAGCGAAGTTACTATAAGTTTAACTTTTCCTGCCTAGGTTGCAGTTTTCAAAGAAAGAATTTTTACTTAGGCAAAAACAAATGGGGCAGGTTTCCTGACATCCATCATCAAGGCAGGTACAATACTAGGTGATTAAAAAAGGGAGATGATAACAGGAGAAATTTTGTGAAATTTTTTTTGTAAAAAAAAAACCCAGTTTGTTTTTGAATTAGAGCAGAAAATAACTGATACCATTGCGTGCAGTACTGAACAGAAAATCTCTTGAGGATTGAGATGATCTTCCTGTTACTCTGCAAAATAATTTGCTGCCCATGGAAATACTGAATGATTGTTTGGTATCTCCAGTGGGACAACCTTTACAATCACAGAACCACAGGGTCAGGCTGGAGGAGACCACAGTGGGTCATGTGGTTCAACCTCCCAGCTCAAGCAGGGTCATCCTGGAGCACATGGCACAGGATGGTGATCAGATGGTTCTTGAATATCTCTGGTGAGGGAGACTCCACAGCCTCTCTGAGCAATCTGTCCCAGTGCCTGGGCGCACACACAGTAAAGTTCTTCCTCACATTTAGGTGGATCTTCCTGTGCATCAGTTTCTGCCCATTGCCTCTTGTTCTGTTGATTAACACCACTGAGAAAAACCTGGATTCATTAATCTCCTTGGCACCCTCCCTTCAGATACTTACAGAGTTACAGGTTGGACTTTTGATGATCTCAAAGGTTTTTCCCAACCTAGCCGATTCTGTGATCCCGTGACATTGATGATGTCTCCTCTCAGTCATCTCTTCTTGAGGCTGAACAGGCTCAGCTCCCTCAGCCTTTCCTCATAAAAGAGACTCTCCAGTCCTTTGATCTCCTTTGTTGCCCTGTGCTGGACCCACACCAGGAGCTCCATATCTCTCTTGAACTGAGGAGCCCTGAATGGGACACAGCATTCCAAATGTAGCCTCACTAGGGCTCAGGATCACCTACCTCAACCTGCTGGAATGCTCTTCCTAATGCCCCCCAGGATCCCATTGGCCTTCTTGGCCAAGAGGTCACACTGCTGGCTCATGGACAGCTTGCTGTCCACCAGGACCCCCACATCCTTCTCTGTAGAGCTGCTTTCCAGCAGATCAGCCCCAGCCTGTACTGGTGTGTTAAGCTATTTCTCTCCAGGTGCAGGACCTTGTATTTGCCCTCATTGAATTTCAGACAGTTCTCTGCCCATCTCTCCAACCCATCGAGGTCCTTCTGAAGGACAGCTTTCAGACAGCTCCTCTGGGGAATCAGCCACTCCTCACAGCTTTGTGTTAGCCAAAAACATTAATTTAAGTAGACTGAGAACTTTTATGAACCATATATTGAGTAACTTACGTATGGACTGCTTTCTCACTGGGGAGGGAAGGAGCTAGAAAAGGATTATACAAAGCATAATTATTCTTTTTTTCATACTGCTGTGCTGTGTTCATTCACCTTTGGTCATCCCAGTCACAACTTTGTTAAGAGCTGGTTCAGCATAACAAAGGCTTTTTAGAAATGAGGAAATTGCTGTAAAGTCTGAATATTGAGCATGAGCTGTCATGGAATAATGTCTTTATATAATCTTTGATTTTTCAGCTTAGTTTGTCATAAAAAGTTCATGCTGATTTATATTTTTACAAATTACCAATTGTATTTATTGCAATCTTATTTTTAGCAGCTTGGAATCACAAATGGCTTATTACCTACCTAGCTGAAAGGATTTCTGCTGCTGTTTCAGTGTTAGATTTCCTTCTGCATTACCACTGCTTATCACAAAAAAGTGAGTAACAAATCAATTTGCATAATATACTGAATCAGGTAAGGATGGATGTGTTAACAGCTCATTCTACTATCTCCCTCAAAACAAAACAAAAAAAAAGGTATCCACCAAAAATTGAATTTTCTCACCAAAATTTTAAACTTGAAAAAACCTATCAGTTCTACAGCCTATGAAAAAGTGACTTGGGTTTTTCCATTTTTTTCACATTGGGAAAACAAATGGCTTACTCAAGTTCCTTTGTCAGCTAAATGCTTACTGTGGTATTAGCTGAAACAACACCTTAAGGGTGATTTGTCAGGAATAACATCAAGCAAGGCATTGATATTCCTATTTGGAGCACAGAGAACAGGTGATATCTTGAAGTTTTCTACATCTTCTAGCATTTATTGTCCTCTGATTTTATGTTCCAGATTTACAGCTGGATCCAAATTAATAGTTTAAACCATTATTTAGGTTTGCTCTATTCCCTGCCAAATATCTCTAGTGGTCTGATCAAGAATCTCCCTTCTTCCAAAGAAAAAAAATAGTGAGCAGAAAATGTATTCCTTCCCCTACCACTCTTTATGAGACTGCTGGAATTTTGGGCAACATATTAGTATTTCCCCAAACCAAAGGGCCTTTTCAGGCTTTTATGACATAATACTAATCTCATGCACATTGCAGTTTTCAAGTCTACCTGGATTTTTATTGTATTTATTGATTTCAGTGGGAAAGTAAGCAGTATCAGCATTATATTGGAATTAGATATTTTAGACTATACTATCATGTATGATGCAGTTTCCTCCACTATGTTTCTGACTAAATGTCTTCAGAAAGAAGAGGAGGATCACAGAGGCTTTATCAAAAGTTTTGTACTCTACTCAGATCTGGGTAAGGTCACCTGTTAAGATGAAGCATACTCATGGTTTGTACTGTATATTTATTAAGATCTTTCCCTTCTGTGTCTACTCTTTATATCCCCTGAATCTTATAGTCTAATATCAAATTAAATAGACAGGAAAAATTGAAGGTTTTAAAATATGATTTCTACTATTTGTTATTTTTTGATGAACATCATTTAATGCATTGCAGCTATATTTAGAGACTACTCTGCTCTATGTTATTAACAAATTATCTCTTTTGGTTTGATAGCCTTTTTATTATTTGTGTCTTTATAATGTCTTTTTTTCCCAGGTCATCACTTGTAAAACTGAGACAAAAAATTATATTCTATGATACTTGTCTCTTCACACCCTTAATTGGGGGTGTGTTTAGGGAAATTAGTGTTTCACGGTGGACCCCATTTTCATAGTGGATGTGAGACTTTGGCTTTCCACCTATCTCTTCTGTCCTTATAAATCCAATTTCTCTCATTCTTACTGTTGGGTCACTGTTTGTGCCAGGATGAAGCTCCTCCTAGAGTGGCCATAGGTTGGGGACCGGTCTTTTGCTTCAGAAACTGCCTTTCCTCCATACCAGTTCACCCAGGCACTGTAACATTAAGTTGTCTTAATGAAATGACTAATCCTTAGCATAGTCAATATCTTCAGAATAATTCATGCTTTAAGATGGATGTAGGAGAGACTGTGTCAGTATCTGAGGAGTGTGTGTGAGAGGAAGGGAGCATTTCACTGGTGCTTTATCAGGGGACAGATTTGAGACAGCTGGAAAACATATTCAAGCTGCAACTTCTTTTTTTATATGACTTGGATCTGAAATGTATTCAGAGAAAACAAGAAGACAAAACCCCATTTTTATTGGTGGTTTCATACTTCCCAATGATAAATCAGCATCTGAAGAAACATTTTTCTGTTTTTCAAAGTGGTAGCTGCTTTGAGAAAAGTCTTTCAACTTTTTCTTCCTTTTTTATTTTTTTTCTTCCTTTTAATGCTCTTCTAGCCTCCTTCTAACAGTTATGGAAGATCCTATTTTCATGGCATACACAGCAGAGAAAGAAGAGGAGAAGAATCATCACTCAGGCAGACAGAGGAGATTTATGTCAACTGCAAAAACGTCTCAAAAAAACACAAGAAAAGACCATTAAGAAGGAAGTAATCAAAGCACAGGCCTTTTATTTACAGAATAGACTTTATTTTCTCTGTGCTGGCAAGATGTGGAAGATCAAACTGGCTGTGTTGGGCATGGTCTGGGCTGCTTTGGAAGGACAGTGATGTGACCCTGGCTGTGTTGGTGTTGTATTGCAGCCTACAGTTACCCTATCCCTTAATTCATATGCAGGATTAGAGACTATTTGTCCTTCTGCAATAGAAACACTTTTACCTAGTAGGTGGACTCTTAAGTATCAATTTTAGAACAGCTCTAATATGCAGAATGTAGCTGCATATGTTTACATAAAGTTAATTTGGTCTGAGAAATCTATGTGTATGAGAAGCCAGTGTGACAGGGTGAGAGAAAATGTGTTTGATGCTGTCTATGTTCATGGTTTTTGCATCTCAAATTGAGAGCTCTATGGAATAATAAATACCCATGATTTTCTACACAGGAGGTGCTATTTTGCTGCCGGGCAAACAGTGCTATTCAGCTGACAAAAGCAAATGCATCAGGGCTCCTTGAACCTAGATTTAAAAGTATGAACAGCAGCTTGGTATCTGACAGCTTTGTGGTTTTACAGGCTTCTTGCCATGCACCACAGTAATTTCAGTATTTTCTTTTTGGGGATGCAACTGAAGTGTAGCCGCTCTCTCCTCCCCCACTCCTTCACCCCCTTCACTCCCACCCTTGCCCAGAAGAAAACAAAACAGGAAGACTCGGTCACTGTCAGGTTATATTTAATAATTTATTATAAGGTTTAATTGAGCAAAAAATAAATGAGAACATGGAAGGTATATGAGTAAATGGTGCAAAGCAGAAGAAAGCATGACTGAGGACATTTACAAAACAATACACATACATATGTAGTTGTATGTGTGCATACGTATATATTCTGCTGAAACCTACAGAAGAAATCACAGAGAAATTGAACAAACAGACAAAAAAAAGAAATCATTAAACAAACAGAACTAGAAGGCAGACCTGAGAATTAGGATCTATGCATCTTTTGGCCTTTTACAAATCTGCTGAATTACTGAGGACAGAATCCCAGTAAATGAAGGTGTTACCATGGCAGCTGATAATCATCTATGTTCACATACTGCAAACTGTGTACCTGGCTCACCTATGCCTGATTCCACTTTTCTCTTGAAGCATATGTAAAAATGTTGCTGGATATGGTGTTTGGGGTTTTTGTTTGGGTTTTTTTTTGAAAGGGGTTAGTGGTGGAGGCATCATGAACCTGCCTACAAATCAGGTACCTGTTCTGCTTGGCTGGCTAGGAAGAGCAACACAGCCTGACAGTGAAAAGCACATTTTGCACAGCCTTCCCCAGTTGAAAGCTTTCTTCACGTGCACAGGAAAATAGGAACCTAGTTTCTTCTGAGAATAACATGGACACAAGGCTTCTCTTCACTATTTGAGCAATAATAGCATCATGTAGCTATCTTACACTTCAGCTAAAAATCTAAATCCTAAACTAAAGTGTCCTTTCAACTTATGCTGAAGACTTAAATTGTTTACAATGTCATATATCATTAAAAACATCTTGTTTTGATTTTCTGTACTCCTGAACAAGGACATGTTGCAATGGATGTTTGTTTTTTTTAAATTTCACTTACTGAAGGTTTTCAGATATACAAATGCTTGAACGTGAACTTGATGAGGATACACAGAACTGTACTACTAACAAGTTGGTTTATTTCCTGAGTTATCAAATGTCATAGCAGATAATTCTAAGCTGTGCACAGCCTTACAAATGAAACCTTGTAGCATTGGGTCCTTTCTTATGATCCCCCTGATAGTAAAATGCCAAAATAACAATGTAATGGATTTGATTACGCAGAAGGTCTCAATTGGAGTCCTCATACACAAACATCCATAAGCTGAGAAGATGGTATTGTTTTACTGCTTTTAGAGACCGTCAGAATATATCCCTGCTTTACTGAAGGTAAAAAAAGGGGAGAAGTTGAGGTTAAATATCTGGAATACCAGATTGTTTTGATTATTTGTGGTACTGTCCTTATTTCTTTTATCTTTTGGTACTTTCAGCTTGTCTTTTTGAAACAATTGCTTATTTTTGATATTTGAAGACAAAACAAAATCTATAGTGCACTCCTTTGCAGGTATGTAATCTGTTTTAATTCAAATTCCGTAAACATACTAGTTCTACCAGGATAATCCACAGGGAAAATCACATCACACATAGCATAGTAAGAACAATATGTTATTTTTTTCAAAAAAAAAAAAAAAAAATCCCAAAACAACAGCTTTATTTTTGTACCATAGTAACATCAGTGAACAGCAGCTGAACAAGTGACAAAACCAAAAAGAAAACAAACCAAAACTTGTCAATATTCTTATTGGTTTAAAAACTAGTAAGCTACACACAAGAGAAACTTCCAAAAGCACAATTTGAAATGCAATATTAGAACTCTTTAAATATTTTATGAGTCTGGCAGGTTGGGACCCAATATTTGCTGTTTGGATTATGTAAATAGACTTTCCAGTGTAAACAAACCACTATTTATTGCTGCTTAGTTTCAACATTTCCCACAGATTTGTCCTTTCCTTTTGGAATTTTTAAAATTTCTTTTGAATAAAATCCATCAATTGTAATTTGGAAATTTTATGTTGAACAGTTACTATGCTATTTCATGCTGTACCACTTGCTCAAATAGTTAAGAGGGAGGAAAAAAGAATCAGTGAAGCAAAATGACACAACCATGGATAGCAACTAGCTCAGCAAACCATCTAAACTGTAAAATAGTTTTGTGGATTTTTTTAAGGTCTCAGAAACTTTGCTGAATGGGAATAAATGTAATAAAATATATTGTCATTAAAAAACTGAGTGTTGAATACCTTGAAGGGTATTTTAGGTAAACTACCATCTATGCAATTTGAAAATGAATATATGAAATTAAAGAAAAGTAAAACCTTTTCCGTAATAATAAAAATAATCTTTTTCATTGGGTCAAAAAGTGAAATGTTTCAATTCAATGTTCAAAGGAATATTCAATGATCAATAGTACAACTAAGTCTTTAAAGAGTGTAAACTCACATCTCTTTGAAAAAGACTTCTGAATGTAGGAAAGTCAGTCACCAGAGTTTGGATCAACAGGACAAAAAAGAAACTCACAGTCTACAAAAGAAGTGAAAGGTGGTGAAAGTTAGAACCTGTTATTTTCTTTATTCATGTCAGACATATTCCTTTACCTTAAAGAACTTCTCTGACTGTAACATGTTCATGAAATTGCTCCTTCTGCTAGTCTTCTGCTCTCCCTTGGCTGTGTGTCTTGGGGTAAAACAATGTTTCAGGGAGAAAACAGGCTGTTCTAAGGGCTGGACCCACCAAGGAACACAAGAAGCTGGACTCTTCCACACCCCTAGCTTTGGCAGGGTAGTTAAGCAATTAACCCTCTTTATGAGCCCCACATGACCTGAATTCCCAGCCACCTTCTCTGTTAGGCACCTAAATGTTTTGAAGAACGCTCAGAAATAGCTTGTTCTTACTATACTGTGCAACTTAACCACCTGCCTCCTCTCCAGGTCTTATTGCAGGACTAGGGAACAGGAGGAGAGGCCCAAGGAAACACAGAGGGCAGAACAGTTGAAGTATAGCTGTTACCAGCATTTGCTAGTTTACTCCTGAGACAAGAAACTTACTTCAGAAAAAGGAAAGATTTAATATTCAGATGATTGTTCAGAGGATTGATCTCACTACCAGTTTCATTTCTAGGGGTGGTTTTTTTTTTTGGTTTTGTTTGTTTGTTTGTGTGTGTGTGTGCTTTTTTGTGTGTTTTTTTTTAAGGAGGATGATTATTATTTTTGTAATCATAAAGATGTCAGGGCACTAGGACTCTGATTTTTCAAATTTACTTTTAAATCTTATGTGCATCATGCTTCTTTAAATATACTCTGTTATGGAACTCTGTGAAAGCCCAAATCAATGGTATTTATTTACAGTAGCTGAAATTCTGCCTCAGTGAATACTCCCGAGTGCAATTTCCTTCAAAGCTGAGATGCTCAATAGGAATTAAACCTCTGAACAGCTTTGTAAGTCTGACACTAAGGGTTATTTCCAAAACCAGCCTGTCTGTCTACAAGATAGGTGCTAAAATGTTCTTTTAGCCTGCAGACCCCAGGAGTAGAAGCTGCCCACCAAGTTCTCAGACTGTATTGTTCGAGGTGTAAAAGACATTTCCAAAACACACACATTCCTGGAGAACCGTGTTGGGCTAGAGCACAAGACATACCTCCACAGCTGTGCCTTGCTGGGGTGTGGTGTCAGGGTATGTGTGGGCTCAGGGTGACCACTGCTCCTTTGATATCTCAGGCAAAAGGTTCCACCCGGCTGCTACAGACCCACAGCTTCCAAACACTAAATTGGACCAGGCTTTTCACTGCCACATGAAATGCTGGTTCATCCAGCATCACACCTCCCAAATCACTCAGGAAATGGGAGACCTTTCCCAGTTCTCTCCCAGCCTGCATCAGACAGGTAAGCACGCTCTTTCCCCTGCCCTCTGAAGCTGGGCTCCTGCACAGAAACAACTCATATTTTTAGGATGAAGGAGAGCGTGCAGGACTTGGTAAGACACTCATCCACCAAGAGGGTCCTTGTCTCTGCTTTTGATCATACCTTTTTTGTTGTTGTTGCTCTTTTCTAATAGTCCAGTGCATTGAGAATTATGAGGACGAGCCATGGGAACCACGGGATAACTGAGTGATGAGTTTGCCAGCATGTCCTTTAAAGCAGGGGAGCCTCAGGAACACTGAGATAGCCTCAGCTGTGTGTGCTCAGGTACTACTGGGGCAGGCTGCCACCATGCCACAGGACTGACTGGTGCCACTGCTCTGACTAGTTTCTTGGCCCTGATTAAGCTTGATTCATTAAATTTTAAATTTACCTTACTATCTGTGCTATAGTCTTACAATTATATACCCCTACATATAACTTAGGATATAATGTTTGAACTAGAAATACTAAAGGAAATGTACAAAGCTATCTAACACAAGTTTCAAAAGATTATTTCCACACTATCCACATTGTTAGCCTGTATAGTTAGATAAAATCATTACTATGAATTACGAGCCATGGCTGACATATTTCTTCTAACCTTATGCTTACTTATAAAGACAACTTTGTAGTGTTAGAAAAAAAGCATCTCAGTGGTTCTAAAGGGTATTTAACACCTGTCTTAACAGTTTATTCAATTAGATTGTTGCACTAAACAATTAATTTGAAGCATTGACCAGTAAATAAAAAAAAAAATTATTGAAGTGATCATATTAAGATATAAAGAAAAGCACAGTATCTTTCTTTCTTTCCTCAATACTTTTTTCTGTTTGTGCTGATGTCTATATGTGTATTTGAAAAGAGGAATGTATGTTAGAAATATTTGCATGTATTAAAATTAATCTCTTTTTCCCCCTCTGAAATAAAACTGTCTTAAGCAGACTTTTATTATTTTCTTTGAAATGTCTATAATTTACCCAAAAACGGTAGAATGGGAGGAACCTTCCTACTGAACTCTGTCATAATATTTTGAAATTAGAAGAAAAAAAGGTTGAGCACCTCTGTATGTATTTTATGGATAAAAAAGGAAGATATCACCCAGAATTCAACGAGCTGTGAAATATTCTAAATCATATTTTGACAATACCTGGCTGCAGTGAGTGCCACAAAGTTGTGTGATAAATTTGGTGGTGCATTGTGCAAAACACTGTTTTTTTCTATACTGAAAAATGCATGTTAGGCAGATTGGTACTCAGTTCTTCCAGCCAGGTTAGGGAAAACAAGCCCATCATGCTTTGTACAGAGTAATGTAGAGCTGTGAATCAGTCTGAGCACACAACGTTGTTTCCAGTTCCTGATGAAGGAGAAAAAGAAGTTGAATACTATGGGAAAGTGTTTTGTGCTCAACATGGCCCACTGCTGTGTGCTTAAGTGTTTGCCTTTTTCTCCTAATCTTTTTAAAGATTACAGAATCTGGCTCTATTTTTGTCGATTTCTTACCACATTTTTCACTTCCTTTCATAAATTTATCTACCTTTCTATAATGATGATTTTCAAAAAAATAAAAGGTTAGCATGTATCATTCTTTGGTAAGAAGTCATAGCACTTCTTTTTTTCATGTATTTTCTGTTTTTCCTTGCAATCATCTCAAATCAAAACAATTTCAAAAAAGTGGTTCTGGGTATCTCCTGTCACAGCCCGTCATCTATGGAAACTCAGGAAATATGACAATTAACATCCACAAAGAAAAATTTATTTTATGTAATTTATTCTAAGTATAGGAAAAGTGATGAGAATAAATGTTTAACTGAAACCCTTATTTTGTTTATTGGTATGGAATTGCCATACCAGCCAATTAATTTTATGCTATTTCCATGCCCACTCTGACTTGCTATCATACAATTTTTAAAAAAGACTGAAAATTATGTGTCAGCTGATTAAAAGTTAACTTCGTTCATGTCAAATATTCTCACAGGAAAAAATCTACTGTAAAATTTATTAATGTACTTGAAAATCTCAGGATTGTAAGAGAACATAGTAAATCTGTTGAACCTCATGAAGATCTCTGTATCAAAGCAACAAAAAACCCCAATGAAATTAATTCTTTGAGACTTTAAATGTGATTTTTAAAAATACTGACCTCTTCATATTAGAGAGCCTATTACTTTTTGAGCTTGCATTCAGTTTAAAAGGAAATATTGTCTCCATTACAACTAGCAATATTCATAACAATATGGACATTGTCAAATGCTTTAATTATATTTAATCATACTTAAACCTTAGTTGTTTTCATATGTGTTTTAATTGTGTCTGTAAAAATCTGTCGAGCTGCATAAGCTTGTAAAAATCTTTGCAAAGTGAAACTTCCATTTTCTTCAATAACACCAGTTCACCAGGAGATTCTAATATTTAGGTTTCTAAGCACAATGCAATTTAAATAATTGCTGAATATACAAGACCTTCACCCATCACCTTTTACTGTCTTTTAAGGACCTGGACAGGGAGACAAACTTCTTGTTACAACAAAGGAGTCAATATTCTTTGTGGTTTCTTTCATTCCACCATAAGCTTATCCTTGTTTCCAATATGCCTCACATTTTATCTAAAATAAAAAGTGAAGAGCATTTATTTATACTATCAAGTACAAACACAGCACACTTCATGTAGTGCAAGACCTTATAACTGCAGAATTAATTTGCCCAGCCCTTTGATTTTAAAGTTATGCCACTACAGTGGTGTTGCACAGTCATTATCTTCTACTTACAAAACACAGGCAGGCATTTTGACCAGTTCTCCGTGGTTAAAAATGTAAAATTTTAACACGCCCTGTTGTGTAATGAGTGTGTTTGGAAAGAGTCACAAGTATTTGAATGATGTATGGAAAAATGAAATTTTCCGTGCTGTTGGATCTATTCTTGTAATCAAAGAGCAGCGTTTCACACTTTTTCCACTGTTCACTCCATTCCATATGTGGATAAAAGCCACACTTATTTCTTTGCAGCAGGTATAAAAAAAAAGCCAAAATACACTGATATTAAACACTAAAGCAGAGATTAATTGGAACTCATTACTCCTTCCTTTTTAGTATTTTGTAAATAATTCTATATTTCATGCTAAAATGCACAGCCATTCCAGAGAGTTATATTTTCTAATGGAAAACTACCCTGCAGTTTCTAGGTTACCAGATGAAAACTAGCACATGTAGCTGGTGAGCTAAGTCTGAGCAGAGGTTTATACGCTATAGGCTGATGCTCTTTATCAGTTCCTAGAGATCAAATATCTCAAAAAAACCCTATTCCTCATAGTATTGCCTTTTAGATTGGAAAGCTGAACAAGCATGAAATTAATTCCTTTTCTGAAAAATGCAGTACATAGATATGATTAACGATTGACCTTTTTTTCTCTTTGCCGTAAGCGGGTAAGGGTCATCACAGATTGCCTGCACTTAGCAACTTCTAAATAAATGGGTGCCCGAAGGCTGTATTTTGTACTTAAATTATTGCTATAGAGAGCACTTTAAAACACTTTTGCCCTTAGACACTCAATTTCAACCCCTCTTCCAGCAAAGTCTTTTTAACTTGGAACAAAACTTGATTATAGTTTTCTGCATCCCAACAGGATTTCTATACATGTGTTGTGGAATGAATTATTTTTCCTGAAATATCATGGTAGACTTCTGACAAAACAAAAGACAGCAGCTATTGTCAATGTCTCAACAAATTCCTTGGGTTTGTTAATACATTTTCAAGTCTTACTTGTAGCTTTTGTGGAACCAAAAAAGAAGAAAACAAATGCAGCAAAACCTCCCAAGGACAGAACTTGATACATGTGACCACGTGTCTGCCACAAAAAGTAATGTCTGAATATTTACTCAGTAAAACAGCAGACTTCCTGCTACAAGAGATTCTCCATTCTTTTTCCTTTACATGGGCAGATGAAATTGTTTCAAAGGAGTATATTCACAGACAATTTAAACTATAAATAATGACATGTAGCTGTTTAAAAATGGGACTATTCAAGTTCCTTAGCACCATTTGATGATTTATTAGCAGTCTCTTTCAATTTCACCTTTTCTGCACTGAGTTCAAGATCAAAAGTACCAGCATGCATCAATCTATAATATTCACAGTAAAGATATATTAGTAATTATATTTAGTAATGCCATGTGTTATTGGTTCATAGAGGTGAATATATTGTTATCAAAGGGTGATTTAAAAAATGTAAATCACGGTTATAATTATATATTCATATCACATCCTCAAAAACAGAAATAAAAGCAAAAGCTTTATTTTATTTCTTCTATTTTATCATGTACTAATGCTAAGTTCCATTTGTACCAGCTGCACCTGGTTACCACTGAAGACATTTTGTTGCCCTCCATCCCTTCACAGCTCATTAGCTGAAAACAGAGAGCAACTCTTGGGTCAGGAGTAGTCTGTGTGCCTTGGACAGGACGAAAGCCGAGACTGGAACAGGGTCCCATGGGGTCCCTGGGTCTATTTAAAGGCCGCTGTAGTCTCTAGGCAGGCAGCTCTACCATGTGTTCCAAAAGAGAGTTTTCCTTCTGGTGGAAGCACTAGGAGCTGTACAAAGTAGTCTCAGTGGCCATCACTTAGGTTATCAACAGGCATATGCCAGGAATTAAAGCAATTCCATGAAAACAGAATTTTCTGGCAAACTGTTGTCACAGTGTCTGCCTGCTTCTCATGGAGCTTTTTTGAGGAACATTGTGGAAGCTGTGTGAATACACCAATGTTACAGTGATATCCTCTGCTGTTCTGGAGTTGCACTAATGGCAGCATCCACTGGCTTCTGAATACTTTTGTGCTTCAGGTTACCAGCTGTCTTAGACTGTGTTACAGTACATTGTAAAGCTGAATCCTCATTTTCAGATTCTAGTGTGCTTGTGTTTGGTCTCTGCAAGAAATAGGTTCCCAACAGGTCAGATTTGCTTTAGATTGTTTATGTTCTGCAGCTTTGTTCAATTTTCTGTGTATTGTATGAGACCTCACAGGTATTTTATAAACGTATGAGTTGAGAAGATGGTTGCATCATGCAATGAAAGAAAAAATATTTAGTAAAACTGCTATATACAGCCATATAGACAGCCAAAACTGCTATAATGCCCCCTTCCCTCCCCTTTTTGGTGTGTTTTCTTTGAAAATAGCATCTACATTTTCATTAACTTGACAATACTCAGCTACTGCATAGGAAGACAAAGCCACAGACAGCAACTGTTCCCCAGGAAACAAAAAAGAGAACATTATATAGATCTTATACTTTTTGTAGAAATGCAGTTGAAGTACTAGGTTGAGGATTTAGACAGGTTCTTAAAGTATATGGACACTGAAACTATAAAGCATATTCTCCTGTTTTGCCTTTTCCCCACTTTTGGGCTGTGTAGAATATGTAATTATTAAATGACTAGTATTTAAGTCACAGAGGAAAGAAGTTGGACACAGCATTGAAACCTGTAAAACATATTGAAAACTTAATCTAAGGAGTTTCAAAGAAAATATATAATTTTAGGGCAAGTTAAAGAATCCCAGTTGCAAAGGAATAAACGTAACTGACCATTTCCCCAAAAGGCAAATATTTGGCAAAGCTACACTGAGTAACAGAATGACACCATTATAGTTTTGTATCAAATTTTGCATTTAAAGTTTGCAAATTGGAAATTTTCCCTAAGCAAAATGTCAACTGAATCTTTTTCTTAAATGAAAGTGTGAATGAAGCTTCCTTGATGGGTACAGCTCTGAGAGCACGATAGATACAGTGCCTTGACAGCGTGGGAGAGCAGTTTTTCATTTTAGCTCATCAAAATATTCTCTGTAGGGATCCATTCTATTCCTGAGTATGGCAGCACTGTGAGAAGGAAAAGAGGTAGTGAATGAGACAAGGGAAAACGGGAAAAATAAATAAAGGTGATTGTGGTGGGGTAGAACTGTTTCATTCAAGTGGATCACAAAGCTTTTTTATTCAGCAGCCGTTCACTGAAAACTGTAAGTGTGCAAGGTCTCTTAGCCAGGAAAATGGTTGGAGAAAAGCTGACCATACTGTATCAGTAAATGTTTAATCAAAAGCCGAAGCTTCTTCCATACCTTTTAATACATATATATAATGTGCATATGTAAAACAACCCAACAGCACTTTTTCAGTTAAATTATAGTACATAAAACCGTTTGTTTCATTGGAAAAGAGTCTGTGTGTCTCCTCCTTGGTACATTTCCTCAACCCGTCCTGAGAAACAACCAATGAACTGAATCCCTCTTGTAATCATGGCAATAGTTTCACTCTGGGAACAGAACACAAGGCTCCTCAAATCATACAAGAGGGCAAATTTTTCTCCTCACAATTTCAAACATTTCAGGGCATCACAAGGAGTACATAAATATTTGCTAACAGTTACAAAAATCTAAATGTTCAGGACAGATAAAATTCATTCCCCGCCTACAGGTATGCCTTCCAACTTATTCCCTCATTACTGATTACAAACATCTACTACAGTTCCTTTTTTAAAGACGTCTTCCAAAGACAGAAAATTTCCATTGAGAGGTACTCATCCTCCTTTTGAGAGCAAAACAGATGCTTGACATATGATCATACAAGATACAATGTGCATCTAGAACAGAAATCTGAGAAGGAAACACAGAAAATCAAAGTCACGCTGACCAGAAAGACAAGACCAGAGCTCAGCTCTACCATGTCTGCCCCAGCCGTGGCACGGGCGGTTGCCAGCTGGACAAGTGGGCCACTTTTTTTGTTTGAAGAACAGTTTTCCCGCTTTTTAAAGTTAGGATTTCAGGCATGGTTACCTAAATAATTTGTGAACAAGAAGACTTTGCAGCAGTTCTGAGGACAAGATTATGCTGCTGATAGGGATGTTCACAGCTCTTAGGGGCATGGTGAAAATTACACATGTAAGGGATGAATTTTTGCCCCAGGAATTTAATATTAGAGCTGGACCACACAATAACCTTACCTTGATGCACCAAACCCTATTCCCAACAAAACATATCAGCCTGCTACTCCAGTATTTGTTGGTGTCTGGCCCAAAAATCACCCAACCACCCTCTAGGGTAGTGAGTGAGCCCACTTGGATCCGGAGGTGACCCCCGCAGCACTGATGCCACATCTTGAGTAAGTGACATTTCAGTGCCTCCAGTGGGAATTGTAGGCTGTGGCAAGGACCTACAGATGTTGTGGGTGAAGACAGGCTGTCCTGCTGGTGGGGGCGGGAAGGAAGGCCCCAGCGTCAAATGTGCCATTGCAATGGAGTCCCAGAAAGGATCTTCTCCGGTCATGCAGAAACCTTCACACCAACCAACACAGTTTCATTTGTTTCCACCACTTTCTTACAATACAGACGTGTCCCCCTTCCTCCCTCCCCCCAACCCCCCAACCCCCTCCTTTCTGAACATATCAAGAAAAGGAACAGAAAAATAAATAAATAAAGACTTAGCCTCTGCTTCGAGGAAGCCACCTCTCCAGGTTTTCGCATTGGCGGCGCCCCGGCTAGAGCTGGTAGGCATCAGTTTTCACGGCAAATGGTGGGTGCAGAGGGGGCCAGCGGCTCCCTGGTCCTGGTGGGAGGCTCCAGGCTCATCTGTCCATGTGGGCCGGCAGCCCCCGGCTGTCATTGCACCAGCCCCGAGCCGTAGCTGAAGGCGTAGCTGCTGGCCAGCGACAGTGGCTGCTGGTGCTCCTCGCCCTGCTCCGATGGGTAGCTGGGAAATGTCTGTGCCCGGGACACCTTCGCTGAGCCGAGGTTGTGACCTGGAGCAAGGAGACATGAACACAAAGGTTGCAAGTGAGCTTTGAAGCCTTTCTTCATGGGCACAGACTCCAGTGGATTAACTTGCTACTGTCCCACGGTGCCAGGGTGCCTGGAGAGCAGATCTGCTTCTTTGGGCCCTTCTGGGGCTGCAGAAGAGGGTATTCCCGGTGGTTGAGGGCACAAGTGGGACAGTTTCCCAGCCAAGGCCAAAGGTCCCAGACCCAACTCAGACATAATTTAGGGTCAGAATTACTTTTCAAAAATTGAGAGTGTTGTAATTGTGTGTTTTCTACTTAATAAGTCTTACTTACATCAGTTAGGACTGACAAATAAACAGTGCACATCTTTTTTACCTGAAGCACTGCCCATGAAAGTAATGCCAGGGGTTTCAAAGGGATTAGTCCCACAAATGCCACTTCATTTACCTGCTGTCCTTTGAACATGATGCCAGTCTGTCAGGTAAGCACAGCACCACTGTAATTCCAAAATGAACTGGAGGTGGGATATGTTGCATGTGGCAGAATACTGGTTGGGAGGAGGATATGCAGGATGCTTTTTCAGATGGGCTTGTGATATAACCATTGCTTTAATCAGCAAGATGGGAAACCACATGTGAAAAGCCAGTGATGAAACTCAGGTAACACTGATGACCCAATTTTATATTCTGATAGTTCTCCTACCTCGTATTGCCTTTTGAAATTGAGATTTAATTAGTAACAAAAATAAACTTCCAAAATGCATATCTTCATGCGATGTATCTTTTTTTTTTTTTTTTTTTGAAATTTATATTGAAGCTTGGATTTAAAATGGTTTTAAATAATGCTTTTAAAAATATCTTAATACACTTATTATCTGTAGGAATGCAAAATCATATTTTTATGTCAACCACAGAGATATTAAAGAACAGCTGCAATGGTATAGACTCAAATACTAAAGAATTCAGCTCATGCTGACATTGTTGCAAAACAGTTAGCAGCTGGGTCAGTAGTGCTGGAACCAAGAATGATGTTTACTGGACTTGGGAAAACTTTTCCTCACTTGCATTTGGAAAAGTTTGATCATAACATGTTACTGACTTCCTCATGAAAAAAACCCCATGGCTCCCCCTGAACATGAGACTATCAGAGCAATGCTGGGACCAAGACAGAAAAAAACCCAACTAAATGAAAAATATAATAAAAGGTACATCTTAGTGACACTGAAGACAATAAAACCAGAATCTGAATTTCCAGTGGCATGTTAATGATCATAAAATCAGTTTCACGGCACAAGCAAGCAGGATGAATTTTTTATGTGTATTTTTACTCTTCATTCATTGGGTTAAATTGACACTGGCTACCAAAACTTGACTGAGATGAAAGGTTTAAATGTTTTCTGCTTCAAGAAGCTTTTGCATCAAACTGAATTAAAGTTTATGGTGACTGTGAGCTCTGAGCTACACAGTAGCTGAAAATGTGAAGTCTTAAAAGTTTTATTGCTTTGACCAACTTTTAACCATGATATTAAATAAGGTCTTTATTTATTTTTTACTTTTATTTGGGATTACATCACAATTACTGTCACTTTTTTTGCTTAATCTAATGCAAACCTAAACATGAAAAGATGAATGATTCTAGATTTTAATTTTGTGTTACAAATCTGCCACATTTCCTTCTCAGGAAGTAAGATCTTGCTTTCCTTTCATCCAGAAGCTAGAATCATATGTCTTTAAATGCCATAAGGTACTGATTTCCTATGTAAAATTTGTCTCTTTCTTACTAATAAAGATAAATAAAATATGTTAAGGTATAACTTTCTTTCATGTATTTTATCTAAAGAGTATAAAACAATTCCTGTGACAATGAGCAGGAGTAAATAGACTTACTAACCACAGAGTTCCTTAAACTCAGGTCTATTTGTTTCATTGTATAATTAATTTTAAATCCACTTTTGTAGAATAGTGTAGCTTTAATACAGTGATGAAGAGTGCCCCTAATACACTAATTTCTAGCCACTAATTTCTAGCTAAGGAATTCAGGCAGTGTCTTAGAATGTGGAAGATGAATTGGAACCTATTAGGGTTAAAAAGGAAATTAAATTCAGGTCTTTCATTTCCTGTATATATGTCCCAAAAGCCAACATATCCCTTGTTGTTCTTTAAAGGAAAATTTGTAGATGCTAAATGTCACAACAGGGTTAGTTTTTTGCCATTCTGTAAGCAAAGGGGTTAAGGATGAAAGTTCTTCTCTTCTAACTGCTAGGATATGTAGTAAAAGAGAAAAGAGATAGATCGAAAAGATTAAGGCTCACTTAACAGAGCCAAGAGGTCTAAGATGTCTGGTTGAGGCTCAAGCTGAACAGTATGACATCGATCTATGAAAATAATAACAAAAAGAATGGAGAACATTGGTTTGAATGAAATGAGAAATATATTCATAATAAAAAAGTTACAAGTTTGGAAAGAATGGATCTAGGCAATATATTTACTTTCAACTTTTTTTTTTCCAATTAATGATGTTAATATACTTCAATAAACAAATAAGAAAATGATGGTGGCAAAATAATAAAATAGTCTAAAGGTTCCAAGTTGACCTAAGACTGCTTAGTAGCCAATTTCCAAAATTTAGAGTACTTTTCAGCTTTTTGTTAAAATTTAGCCTATCACATATGGAAATTCTATGTTATAATAGAGCCTTTTATTTTCATTCCTAAATATTATTTAAGATTCATACAGCTGATCAGCCTTGTGGAGCCCTAGGTATTGCAGTGTCTCCAAAGTTACACTTTATGTCAGCAGTAAGGATTTTGAAACTAAAGATACAGGAAAAGTTTTTTGCAGTAAATGATTAAAGCTTTACAGCTTTCTAAGTTTCCTGCTTCAGTTATATTTGGGCCTTAAAAGGTTAAAAGAGAAGAAGAAGAATAATACTGTTTGTGGATTTTGCAGATCTTTGGTACCACAGCTGCTTTTAAGAATACAAAACTAACTCTTCCCTGTAATTACTCTGGAGTCAGCATAAGATGAATTTGATTCACACAGATTTCATCACCTGAAGACACCAATGGAGCTGGGTGAGGTTTTTTTCCCCCCATTGCTTACAGAGGAAAAGTTGCTTTTTTATCTGTTCCAGGACAGGACCTTGGAAACATAAGTATTATTCAGCCTGCTTCATCATTTATTCAAATTTACTCTCAGGATTATAGAATGCAATGAAGCTGCGGTCCGAAGCAATTAGGTATGAATGATCCATCAAGAAAATTTAATGTAACCCAGTAAATTACATTAAATTAGATTTTTCCTGATCTTAATTATGTTGGAAGCAGAGGCAGTATACATCAGGATCTTATTTCATGGCATGGTGCTTATTTATAACAATTCTTTAGAGGAAAACCCCAATGGTTTCCTAGTAACAGCAGTGACTGATGTACATATAAGTAGATCGATCACAACTTCTGAGAGAAAACTTGCAGTACTAAGCTAAATGAAAAGGGAAAAAAAAAAAAAAAAGAAGAGATCCAGGGATAAGCTTTAAAAGCTTCCTTACTGCTACTTACTGGGAGATGTTTCTGTTTTAGATTCAGAATTGAAATTCTTAACCAGAAGGCAGGCGCCAACCCTTTTTCTTTTCTATATGAAATAAAGGTCAATCTTTTATTTTCCAATACAAGAATTCAAGAGATTCTCATCTGATGTTCATTGGTTAAAACACTCATCTCTGATGTACAAGTCCTGTGTTCAAATTCCCCTCTGCCTGTGGGTAAGGTTCAACATTACACTTTCTGTGGAAAATCAGCTGAAAACATTCCCTTTCTGCTCAGTACTGACACTGCTGTTCACTGTCCCTCAGCTGAGCCATTGAGACTGCAAAGCTGCTTTGTAGACGGAAGCACTTTGGTCATCTGGCTTGCAAGAACCCTACAAATCCCTGTACTGGCAAAGCTGAGGAGCAGGAGCAAGAAGCCAAGAGGAAGAGATGGCAGGTTTTTTCTCAGTCTGGTTTCCTTGCCAGATGGTTTGTTTGGCAAATGATGACCTGTGAGCAATGTGCCACCAAATGCAGGTGAACGCCATCACCACCAGGCTGATCACAGCTCTGATGCAGGAGCACTTTTGAAACCCTGTGACTAAGCTATTCCCATACAAGATCTAATATAAGTTTATGTTTCTGCAGTACAGTGATTAAAAATTAATAGAACCAGAGGATCCTGTGTTTCAGCTTCTGTTGCAGGCCTTTAATTACCTTATAGAGATAGCCATTAGGTAAAAATAAAGACATTTGCAGCTGCACAGCAAGCTTTCATCTGGGATTTCTTAACCTCTGAACAGATGACTTTGCAAACAAAAGGATGTACTTCTAATGCACTTCTATTTCTCTAGGTTAGAAGAATAAATTTATTTTTGAAAATAAAATTTTATATTTCCATTTCCAAGATTATGAGCACAAAACTGAAGTAATTAAATTCAAGCCAACTGGATATCTTTACTAGTATTGTGTTTTGTATTTGGGAGTCTCTGAGACTTAATGATTGCAAGAGTTCTGCAATTGCTATAGATGTTTCTATAAATGCTATAGAAAAATATGCATGCTAAAAGAAATTTCTATGAATCAATCAGTGCAAGCTAAGAATAAATAAAGTGAATCAGTTGTTCCATTGTAAAGCAGTTATTTCTTTTTAGAAATATTAATTGGAAAATTCTGTTGTTCACAATAAACAGCACAGTCTGGGAAGCAGAGAAACAGAGATGATGAGATTTTATCATTGCACAACAGGATAGTGCAAGAAGGTGGAAAAAACCCAATTAGCTAACAGATGTTTCAAGAATGAAACGTTAGTAAGGAGTTAGCTCTGTGTTGTTTCCTCACACAATTCTTACTGGACTAAATGCAACTCTTGAGCCAGAAAAGTCCCCAAAACTAGTACCAGTCCTTAATCTAGATTTGCATTCTCCAAGGACTTTCCCAACAGCAGTGAAAGCTCCTTTTTATACCAGAGGAGGCCCAGAGATTGTACTGAGGATATCGTTTGAATGGGAAAGCTTGTCTCAAAGTGCTTCAACATCTGATATTCTTTGCAGTATTTTTGTTGGGACACAGGACTGAATGGAAAAGGCACTGTAGCTATGCACTGAAATCCCACTAGGGAAAATTAAACTCTTACTGAAAAGAACTAAATTTTTATGACTGGTTATTTCAGATGGAAGCTTTTATCCTCTAAGAGCTTTTGTTGCAAAGAAAGAGACTTCATATTTTATTCTGGATAAAGAAAAAACATTTCTCCAAAAAAACCCTACTTCGGTCTCAAATCAGTTAAGTGGCTATTATTGCATCAAAAAGGATACTTTCATTTAAGGCAGAAAATAAATGATTGCTGCTATCCTATTTATAAATTGATACTGGTTAAAATTCTGCCAACTCTCTGTATTGAATATACAGTGTCTTCTATTGAGCTACTGATGACAAAGCAGCTTTTCCTTTTCTGCTGTTAGATGATTGGAATAACTAAAGCAAAGTTTCCTAGCAGGACAAACTGCTACAAAGCAAAACATTTATTTTGCAGTAATGATGCAGTTGGATTGGAAGGACATTAATTGGTACAGCAATTATTATGCTGTCACTCACAAAAAGATGCAATGGAAGGCAGCAGATGGAAACTGAAAAACAGCATAACTACATTACAGCATATTGATTTCCATATACTTATTGAAAGTGAAACTGTGGGCCTGTTTCAGTTCCAAATAAAGAAATACAAATTTTCCTTTGAATTCAACTGCAGTAGGAAGAAAAACTCCAGGGAACACAGCTGGGCTCCAACTTTCATATATTCTAAAATAATTTCTGATTTAATTCCATCAGATACATACATCTTTCTGAAGGGAGAAAGAATATCAAGAAACCTAATTTTTGAGACAGATTTTTAAGAAAATGGTTTAGTCTGTTTAATATAAATACTTTTGGAAAAAAAACTAATTTAAATTGAGAATAAAATACATATGAAATCTATGAAGAGAGTGAATGACAAACTCCCAGCCCATCCTTTTAAAATATTTATTTTCCATTCTAAATTAAAAAAAAATCATTTTCCTCAGAATTTGAAATAGAAATAGTAATGTTTTTCCTGTTCAGCATCAAGTTTATTAAGTACCTGAGTACATATTTGTTACAGAGCCATATGACTTTCCAGAATTGGAAGACTATTATTTAACTTAAAAGTCTTTGTCATCGTCATCAAGACTGCCTCTATAAAAGAAGGAGCTTTACATATGCAGAAGAGTCTGCAGGATTGCAGTTTAGGACCAGTAAATTTACAATATGCTGATTTTCAACATTCCAATTTTGGCATAATAATGCTGGAGTTTCATGAAGAGCATGTCTACAAGTCAATATTTTGAAACACAGAAAAATTGTTCCAATACCTACAATGTGAAATGCTTGTAAATATTATGCATAGGAAAAACAAGTATAATTTCATCTGTACCCCTATCTAAAATAGCAGGTATTTGAAAGCAGCATCTTGAAACATGTAATTAAAGCCAATGTATTGACTGAAGGCCAGGTCAGCTTAATTGCTGCTGTGTTTTTCTGAGAAGTGTTTTTAAATACTTACTGTCCTGCTGCACTTAACCTGTGAATCACCTACTTAGACTATCACAAGTTGATGTAGCTCCTGTGGTAGAAATATTAGAACATCAAACACATCTTTCTCAAGGGTTTGTAGGTTTAACTCACTCTCTACTTTTAATTGGTTTCCATTAGGATTTTTTTCCTAATAATGCATTTAGGTGTGTTTATAAAGGGAGGAGACATATATAAATCCCACTACCTAACATCTCCACCCAGGGCAGGGAAAAGAAAATTATTTACACATCTCACATTACCCAATAGTCTTTTGCATTTTTGCTCATGTTTCTGCTGCCAAAATCTGACACTTATTTGGAAAAGTGGATCTATTTTACATATTATATCTCTTTGACTGGTGCTCTTCTATTTATTATCTGTAACTGTAGGCCTGTGTACCCAAACTTCAAGGAGATTAAGTAAAAGTAATTGGAGAAGTGATTTTTCTAGTTTTGTGCTCTGAGCCAATGTGCAGGTAAGCATAATAAGCTTGTAGTTAGCTTTCTTACATTGTTTTCCATATAAAGACCACAGCAGTCCTTGCAGAGATTAATTGATTTTGTCTTTGCAGCTTTTTGCACTTGTGCTAATGTTGGAGTACTAAACCAGCCTCCTCTCACCCTCTGTCCTGAGTCCAGCTCTTTAACGATGCCAACACAGTTGAAGAGGGTTCAATCATGTTCCCACTTGACACAAAATTAGGCTGAGGTCCAAATTTGCTACAAAACAAACATCCTTTTCCAGTTGAAGACTCTCAAAAATAAGGATTTCTGAGTTTGGTTTCATGGATTCTATAGAAGTGAAATTTTCTGCGGTGATAGTTTGAATTTTTACTTTATTGATTTAAAAGTATTTTTCAGAGAACCCTGATAGCCTGGCATTGAGCAGCCTCATCTTGCAACCCAAACTATTCTGTAATGCAATGAAATAATTTATTTTTAGCAATTTTTCTTGTGAGAAAAAAAAAATCCTCTATTTTTTAAAAAAATCAGTTAAAGAAAGTATTGAGCTGCTCTTCCCGACTTGTACTAAGTTAGGAGAGTTTCAGGTTTCTCTGAACCATTACTAAGATGATCCAAAATTTGTATGTATGGAGAAGTGACTATGGTCAAGGATTTTGTTTTGTACTGAAAGGTACAGGCATCACGACCTTGAAGAAAAGCTTTTGAGAGGAAATGTGGGCAGTTTAGTACTAAAACGTATCAAAATGCCAGCAAGTTAATTAACAGCAAATAAAATCTTGAATAAGTGCCTTAACAAAGCTACCTGAAAGGGCTGAGTACTTTGTCCAAGGTGGCCTAATTTATTCTTTAAACCACAGGCTCACTCAACCAGAAACTAATATAAAACCTAATATAAAACATCTCCACATAAGTTGTAAAATCAAGGTTTATAATGAGAATACTAGCTGTTTCTGAACTTGTGCCTGTGCCAAGTAAATTCATTTAATTCACCACAAAAGTAAACAAAGACTAAGGCTTTTTATACATAATGCATATAGTTTCACTTTCCTATTCAAGCTCAAAACTCAATGCACTTTTCAAACAGAAACTTCACAAAACAGACATTCCATGTTGGTAATACTAAGGAAAAAAAAAACAAAACCCGTAGAGGAGAAATTTCTGGAAGTGACAATTTCCTTCACTTCAAGGAACATTTGAATGAGATCCAATAGCAAAATGCAAGAAATAACAAGAAAAGAATGCTCTGATCCTAAGTACATATGGGAAAGGCTAAAGTGGGGGAAAGAGACAACAGCTAGGGAAAACTCTAACAAGAAAATTATTTTAGTGTTTATTTTGTATCATGCAGACATAACAAACCAACAAAAGAAAATACTCAGAAAAATTGCTCCTGGGATAATTGAAAAGCAGGAAGAGTATGAAGCTAGTGAAAAAAGAAACAAATGTGAAAGATAGATAGAATTGTGTGGATTGAGTTACTTTTTCTTACATAATTTTCTGCTGTGTCTAAGTAGGTAGAGCTCCACACTTGGCTGTCTGCTTTTGACTCCTGGGTGGAGCATGAAGTCATTATGACAGCCAACTGATGGTAGATCTCTGGGCAGAAATTGATTTGGAGTATAATTTTCTTTTACATCCTTGCGAAGTACATGTACCAGAGTAATTTAAAGCTGGTATGTAGTGTCATCATCCTGGTTTAACAATTTGTTTGCTCAGTGTTCACCTTTCCCTTCCTCAAAATTTTTATGTTGTGCTTTTATTACAGCCAAACTAAATGCCCCTTCAAGAGAGAGATTTTATCAGAGAGCTTGTTTAAAAATCAATGCCTAAATCTATCACTGATGTAACAGAAAGCATCTTACTGAAAAATTCAATGCAAAAATGCAAATTTATACATTGCATTTCACTTTGATGATATGGAATATGTCACTGTTAAATATTTATTGCATTTCAAATCATGTCGACATTTCCCCTTGGATACACTAGTCCAGAAAACTCTATACAGGCCTGATGAAATTCAACTCATACTACAGAGATGGAGTGAAACAGTGAAGTTCTAATTTAATATTAGAATATCTAAAGTGAAATGAAGGAAAAATTTACTTACATCTATAAAAAGTGTGTAGTGTGGAGATAGTACACAGCCTTTGAAAAAGGGGTGCTATTACAGGTACTATTGATTGATCAGTACTGTTTAATCTTGTGGCTGTTAAAATTCTGCTGATCTTTATATTGGCCAGTATTTCCTGGCCTGGTAGTATTTTCATTATAAACACTCCATTCATAAAGATTTATCACTGGACTATAAAAAAATTGCCATAAAATGAAACTCAGCACATGAGGTCTGAGAACAAAGTCAAAGAGCAAATTTCGTCTGACAGGATGGAGGGAATATGTTTTTCACCACATTTTATGTAAGTAAAATACAGCCTTGATTGGAAAAAAAATTAAAAATAGAGAAAAAGTTGGCAGGCAGTATAGCTTACATTGCTTAACATAGGGAAAAATGAGGATAAAGGATTTATTCTAGCCCAAATGGATATCTATTCTACTATAAATAAAAACTACATTTAAAAGACAATTTTATTATGTGAGTAGAACATGAGAACTAAACACATATAAAACATAAATTCTAAGACATGCAGGTGGTACATCTGAGCCCTTCCTTTTGCGCTCCCAGCCCGTTTCTTTGCACACCTGAAGAGCCAGGGAAATAGGGAGATTAATATAAGCAAAACTAACCCTTACCAAAAACAAAGACACAAAAAAGGCAAATCAATTTGCAAAACATGTTTTATGCATGTTTGGTTTCCACTGTGGAGTCAGATATGCTCTGCTTCTGTGTTGTTCAAAGAGGCAGGACTGCCTGGCTGTTGGAATTGGTTCTGAGGTGTAACAGGACCATCATTCTAGCATCAGCTGTGCCTGAGATTACCTCAGCAAATGGTTGCCCTGCAGATTCAGTCCTGTTTGAGCCATGCTAGAGCTGCTCACTGCGCAAAAGCAACAAAATTCATCATCTGTTTTTGATCATTTTCCTCTACCTCTGTTATAAACCTTGGAGTCATCCGTCATCCCATTACTGCACTTCATTGAAAGAAGTTCCGTGAGGACAAAGTGCCATTCAAACCGTAGACAATATCATCCAAGAACAGGAAAAAGTGTTAGACTCTGGTAAAACGCCTTTCCTTCAAGGAACTTTCTATTTATGTTGTAACACAGGGAAGTAGCCTTGCTTGTGTGTATTTTGCTGGGAAGAGAAGGAGGAGGGTGGTTTGTGCGAGATAAAAAACACCTTTCCCAGTTTGATAAAATGAGCCATTTAAACTTACTAAAGATTTTCCAATTTTTTTCTGCCACCAATGAGAAAAATTCAGATAAGATCTCACACTAATATATGCAGGGATGAAACACAGCTTTCAGAACTACTACCTTCCAAAATAGACTTTTTTACCCATATAGTAAAAGCATTTATTAAACCATTTGTTATTCAGATTTGGGCTCTCTATGAAATAACTTTCTATGAAATTGTGCTTAGAAATATTCTTTAGAAGACCTTAATGTTATTTCAAGCTGCAATTAGACATTAATAGTAGATGCCATGTAAAAGTGAAATAATATATTAGCTGATAATTAGCTCTCTGGAAATGTTAAAAAGTTTCCTGAAATATTTGAAGGCAGGAAGACAAACCTCTCCAGCAATTCTAAAGGAGAAATGATTTTTTTTTTTTAAGTGCAGTTTGGAATTATAAGACTTGAGGCAGTAGGCACAGTACACAAAAAATACAGAAATTGATTTTATGACATGTATTTGAGGTGTATTTTGAGATGTTTGGTAGTAGCCATTGCAAGTGGTTGAACAGTTTATGAAATGGATGGAATAAAGGAAAAGTTTCTGTCTGTACTGAGTGTAACAGCACTCTGAGTTCTTTTGTTCCTTGTAGAGACTGCATATATAAAATATGTGGCAATAAGGCAGTTCACAGAGATGAAACAAATTATTTTCCTCTATAATTTATTCTCTAAAATAAAGAAGTTTATTGATTTTTAGATTATAGAAGTTTAATTGGAATAAAGTAGATGTCTAAAACATCAATGAAGCACTCAGGAAAGTTAATCCATTTTTCATGACTCTATAAATAATTTCTTCTAGCTGTAAAAGCCTTCAATTACCCACCAGGAAATCAAAAACAATGGCTCTAATTCACTGAGGGATGCAACTGATGTTCTTTTGCTTTTTTTTTCCCTGAAAGGGAATTCACAGTGATTCAGTGTGAACAAACTGTGCCATTTTTATCACACTTGTGTAACAATAGAGGAAATGAGTGGAGGTAAATCTGGTAGGGGGTGTCAAGAAATTTGATCTTCTTATTTCTGGAGATAGGAGGAGTCCCTTTTCCTTTTTCAGACAACAGAAGAAACAGCTTAAACCAAAGCACTTCCTTCCACACCCATTTCCCCCCAAAATAATAAAATAAAAAGAATATGAAAACCAAAGGTAATAGTAAAAATCACTGAAAGTACCGCCCATGTGCCTTCCCTGGAAGATCATTATTAAAATTGTAAATATTCTGTCCTGTGTTTTGTTTTTTTCCATTCCTTAGCTGAGGATGTTTTTTTGTTAGCATTCCTTTCGTGGCCTCTCAAATCACAGAAGCTGTTTGAGCGGCTCAGCAGCAGTCCCTTCAAAAGATTTCCTTAATTCCAGCTGCTGGGAAGAGAGTCCTGACAAACCCAATTGACTGATCTGCTGAAGCAGGAAGGGGTAGAGAACTATCACCTCCTAAATGACATTCATCCTGTCCTCTCTCACTGCCTGTTAGTTGAAAGTGTTACTAAAGCAGCCAGGAAATGACAAAAAAGCGTGCCCACAGCACAAGACAATAAGCAGCAATCATATCAGAACATGGCACGTACAAAGTAATTACACTTCCTACAGACTTTAGAGAAAAGAGTGTGACATTAAAGAAAGGCACTTTACTGATGGCCATTTTGCCACTGGCTTTAACTGGAAAGAACTGTAACACAGATTTTAAATTCATTATGAATGTCTGCAGTTGTAGCACATAGGTAAGAGATGCTGAGGTGAACAAAGATTAATTAATCTCCCAGAAGGGTTGAATGCTACAGATATTGGTGGTTGGTAGCAGTTTAGCTAACAGCAAGATGGATAGCATGGAGCCATCAGCAGTAGAAAGGAAAGAAAAGTAATGTAGAGGATCCACTTCACAGTTTCTTAATGAAATCTCTGGAATTTCTTGCATATAGCTAGACCATCCAGTGCTCCAGTCATTTGCAGCTATTGGTGGTCACACAATGGCATGTGAAATCCAGAAATTGCATCTCAGATACAAAAGAGATTCAAACCAGCTTCTGCCACCACAGCTTGCTGCCTTTTGTGCTATTATTTTTCCTTTCATTGCCTATTATAGCAGAGCAGCATATAATGTGGAAGCATAGAGTATGAGACAGTATTCCTGAGTTATGGTACTACTTCTCCATGAACACTGCAAAAATTATTACCTTGCATGTAAATTTTTAGGTTTACTAATACAGCTCTAAAAGGAGGGAAGTAAATAATAGAATACAAGTAGTTTTCTGGCTGGATTAAAAAAATGGAATTTATAGAGCTGAAAATCAGCTGTGATTTAAAAGGAAGTTAAAGTATGAATTCAGCAGAAACGACAACTCTGTGGGTACCATATCTGGTGAAACCTGATATCATACTTTTACACTAAGGCAAAATGGCAGTTTGGAAAACTGTGTTGCATGAGGTACTAGCTTCAGGTTGAAAGAGTAAAACCAAACTAAAATTAAACATATTTATTCTCTATATTAAGAGTACCATTTAAAGGGAAACAACTAATAAAACAAATTAAAAAAATGAAAAACCTAACAAATAAAAAACCCAAGCCCTTCCCACCCCAAACAATTTCATAAGCAAATGACTTTTACCAGTTTTTGCAATTTATGTCTTTATAGCCTACTCTCCCTGGAGCAATAATATGTAAAAATTAGAAATTGTGAGGACTTTTACTCATCACTTTTTAAACAGAACAAAGCAGTAATGTGTATTCCTTAGCTGAGTCCTCAGGATGAGTGGTGAGATAACTCTTATAGAACAGGTTTGCTATTAACAAAATATAGATGGGTATTTATTCCACAACCAGGAAAAGAACTAAAATGTTTTATGTTATAGCTCACACCAGTGATTACTGCACTATCCTGATAAGTCAGGACACTGATTCTGCATCACAAAATCACTATATCTACATGTCATTGCTAGAACTGGCAGTTAAAATAATTTTCTTTATATAGTGTTGCAGCTGCAGACATGATCAGTACTAAGGCACAGAAGAGGGAGCATTCCGTGATTCTTGGAGAGCTTTGTCTCTCACATGATCTTTGCATTCTTTCAAGATTTTATGTTTTCCTTCATAAGTAGGAGAATGGGATCCAGTTAGTTAATTCCACTTATGTCTCTTTGCAATGAATATTTAATGAAACACAGCAATGGCTACAGAAGCCTCTAAAGCAGCTCAGAAATTGAGGTACCATCTCAAAATGTCTGCCAGCCAGTAAACAATACCTGGCTTCATAAATTCCCTTTGAAAAATGAAACAAGCATTTTTTGACTTTTGAGAAGCACCATATACTAAAAAAGGAAATGTTCTGGGATGTGAAATCTGTCTGTCCATTTACCTTAGAGGATTATCTGGAGCTGAATTTAAAATGTGACTTGGGAGCTATCTAAATTTTAGAAGGTGTTCAGACCTGCTGCTGAGGGCTGGCTGTGAACAATATGCTTTGTGCCTATAAATATGTTTCTCAGACAATACCTAAGGAATTCCATAGAAGCAATGAGCAAGGGGAAATCCAATTTTTACGTCTTTGGTAGAATGACTAAATAGCAATGACTCAGGCAGCTGGACCATCATGATCCATTATAAACCCATCCTGTCCCTACTAAATTGTTACTTTCAGAGCAAAAGTAAGGAAACATTAGCAGCAAGGAACACAAAATCCAGTGTTGCTGTTTCTACCTACCAGCTATTATTTGTCTTCATTTTAAAAATTGTCTTGAAAAAGTAGAAGAGATATATCAAAATATCTTGAATTTCCTGCCCCCCAAAAGCAAAGAAAAAGAAAAGGGAAGTTCCAGGAAGTACTGGGAAGTTCTGGGAAGGGAAGGGAAGGGAAGGGAAGGGAAGGGAAGGGAAGGGAAGGGAAGGGAAAAGGAAAAGAAGAGAAGAGAAGAGAAAAAAGAAAATAAAAAAGAAAAGAAAAGAAAAGAAAAGAAAAGAAAAGAAAAGAAAAGAAAAGAAAAGAAAAGAAAAGAAAAGAAAAGAAAAGAAAAGAAAAGAAAAAAAGAAAAGAAAAGAAAAGAAAAGAGAAAAGAAAAGAGAAAAGAAAAGGAAAAGAAAAGAAAAGAAAAGAAAAGAAAAGAAAAGAAAAGAAAAGAAAAGAAAAGAAAAGAAAAGAAAAGGAAAAGAAAAGGAAAAGAAAAGGAAAAGAAAAGGAAAAGAAAAGAAAAGAAAAGGAAAAGAAAAGAAAAGAAAAGAAAAGAAAAGAAAAGAAAAGAAAAGAAAGAAGAAAAGAAAAGAAAAGAAAAGAAAAGAAAAGAAAAGAAAAGAAAAGAAAAGAAAAGAAAAGAAAAGAAAAGAAAAGAAAAGAAAAGAAAAGAAAAGAAAAGAAAAGAAGGAAAACCTCTACATGACATGCTGTTTTATGCAATAGCACTTTTGCAAGAAGTGTGTTGGGGGAAAAGGAAGCATTATGTGAGTATTTTAACTTTGAACTGAGTAAAGCAGGCAAATAGCATTCTTTGCTAAGTTTAAGAATAGTGGTATCATCTGACAGAAAGCTTTTCCTTCTTTCCTCAAAATAGAATTCAGTTTTTGATTTACTGAGTATCACCTTTTGATCAAAGACTTTACATCTACTGTAGTCACTTCTGTGATTTCATACAAAATCCTTTCCAGTTCTTTTGATGCCCTATTTTTGCCTAACAAGAGCCTAATGTGCACATATCTTCAACTTACCAACTAGAAGCTATGAAACCAGTGAGGATAATTTCATATTATGATCAATATCAAATCACTAAGATGATCTGTCCCTTGCTCAATCCACCTATGATGTAGTAGGAATAAGGTTGGGAGGATTCCAGCTTTCTAATCTTTCTGCCTGGAATGCCATGCAGAGGTTAAAGCACTCTTTTCATTATTCTGCAGTAACAGCAGTCACTGTGCTACCTGCTTTACTCCTTGATGCTCAAAGCTAAAAGTACATGGATGGAGTACAGTTCTTTTCTAGTGACAAAAGGGAGCACCTCTTCAAACAGAGCCTCTTTTAAAATTTTCCTCCCATTAGCATCATCTTGTAATGGCTCTAACTCCTGCCTAACTAGAAACAACTAGAAAGCAGAGTTATTACAGTAGGTTTTGTCTGTAAATTAAATTATATTAAATGTGCATTTCCAAAGAGAGGTAGACTTTGTGATAATTTTTTTCAAATCATGATGGCTGACATAAAGTATTTATTCAAATTTTGTTTCCTATGTCTCTCTAAAGACTGCTATTTAATTCATTTTTTGTCACTATATACAACATTTAATATTATATATTAAGTCAGGAAGGTTGATTTCTTTTATAGAAAAAACTAAATAGCAAATACCAAAAAACCTAACCACCCACCTCCCCAAATACTATTTGCAGATGAGAATCTTTTTACATATAATTTTAATTTGATAAATGGTAAAAAAGATATATAGTTGACTTTTTAAAATTTTGAGAAATATTAGTTTTAATAATAAATTAAAATATTATTTTAATTTAACAATTTAAATATTGTCAAGCAATAGATGGTGGAAAACCTTTTTGATAAGAAGATCAGATATAACTTTTCTAAGGCTTCATACAACCTATATTTTCATATTTCCATATCATGTTTTGTAAGGTCATCAGCAATATCATGCATGAATGTTTTTCATTAAGCATTAGAGAGTGATTTGCAGAAAATGCAAGATCTAACAAATCTTAAAAATATTGTAGTAGATCTTGAATGTTTTTGGAGTTTACTATTTCATTAATTTTTACAAGAGAAGGTAGGATTTATTTCTTTGCTAGATTTATTTCATACACCTAGACTGTCTCAGGTAAAAAACCCTCTTTCTCTACTATGTGTTCCTCAAGAGCTCATACATTTAAAAGGGGACTTGATAAAAAAAGATGCTTTATAGAGCATATACTAAATATTATTGAGGGAAATGAAGAGAAATATATAGAAGTATAGTAAGCAGTGACATTCTGCTAACCATTTTGTCACCTGTAATGTGTCTTTCTGGACTCCTTTGGCTGTTTACCTGTCTTAGAAGCTCTAAATAAATCCATTTTTTTTAACTGGTGCTTTATCAGCTGGAATACCATTGCTGCTTAAAAGATTTTAATATCTCAGCTCCATTTATCACAGCTGCTGTCATGTCACAGCACTTAGCAGAACGTCCCACTGTCATATGAGAAGTTAGCACACCTGCTGAAAACTGTGAATATTAATTGACTGTATCACAATGCAAGCTATTTCCATGCACCAGAAAAGTATATAATTTGGTTATAAAGCATCTGGATGAGAACGACCTGGTCCGACCTAAAAACTGGAAATTTTTTCCCCAAGAGATTTAATTTCCTGATAAAACAATATTATATTTCACATTCAGTTGTACTCTTTGCCAGACCGAGTTTTGCTGAGAAATAATTAGTCAAAATCCCTCTCTTGTTTAAACATTCTTGATGCGCTGAATTACTTTTTTTTCCTCCCACCCCCAAAATGACACTGAAGCAAAGCACAGCTTTTTGTGCACCCAGGCATCACTCCAAGCTCCATCACTGTCCAGATATCAGCTGCAGACATGCGATTTCACCTCCTTCAGGGGGCTGGTCCTGAATGCCACCAAAATGACTTTGTCCTTTGAAAGCAAAGGCTGATTGAGGCCCCAGTGCCTTGGTCCTCTCCTAGTGAAGGCTCAGAGCCTCACGGTGCTGCAGCCACACCTCGGGACCCCGTGTGTGCTGGGGTCTGTTGTGTGCAGCGTGACAGCTGAGTACGCGGCCAACAGCATAAAAAGCCTCCCTGGCCTCATTCAGTAATTGGGGCTCTGGCTGCAGCTTCACAGAGCTGCAGCCAGTTTTCCTTACACTGTCCACTGCCCAGATAATTGGCGCGACATTTCATTTCTCCCTTCGCCAGGAGAAGACACTCGGGCAGAAAGTTCTCTCTTCCAGCCCATGCCTCTGGCCCTGAGTAAAAAGGGCAATTATGTTTCCTGGTTCAGAGGCTGACACCTTTTCCAGGCTGGTCAAGAGCAACCTTCCTCTTCTCTATCACCCTGCTGACAACGAGACACGATAGAAAAAGAAACCAAATGTGTTTCCTGCAAGTTCATGCTGTTAGGTAGTTATACGCAGAAAAAACCTGCCAGTTGGATAATTAGGGATGATGCCTGTGGTGCCTTTCCTTCCTGCCCATTTTGATGCCTAAGCAGAATTTTTTGCCAAATACGTGGCCTGTAGGTTTAACTACTTCAGATAAAACAGTGGATTAATACTGACCTTCTAGATTAGAAATTGTAGCTCGGTTTGCTGTTTTTCCCTTTGTCATTTTTGCTCTTTGTTGGTCCTTGGGGAATGGGACAACTTATATCACTGAATTTCAGTTTCATATATTGGTTTATATCTTGAATTTCTGAGAATTTTCATCTCTCTTTCACTTTAGGAGAATCTTTATATTTTAATACAAATGTAAAGGACTACAGAAATTCTGAAAACAGAGTTAAAATATGAAACACAAAAAGTTATTTTAACCTTACACATTAGATTTAAGTCACAAGAAGATTTGTTGGATGTGAAACTGACATAGTATTCCTTTTTTTTTTTAGCATTCACTGGCTGCAACAGAAGAAAAAGACTATATCTTCAACAAGACAACAGATTCAATCCAAGTAAGAAACTTAGAACTATTGTTCCAACTTAGCATTTTTACAGTCAAGACATCATAAGGGCGATGTGATGAAATTAAATAAATAAGTAGCTGTTAAAGAGTACCAACTTTGTGGGAGCTGCTGCAGTATTGTTTTTCAACAGATCATATGCAGCCTCCCTCAAATAAAAAAAGAAGAAATAAAGGGAAAGGCTTTACTCTGTAAGCTACTATAAAATGTACAAAAGACAAGCTACATTCACCAGAGGGCAACCCAGCACTTTCCACCATGGTAAATGTTCTGTTTCATAAATATTTATATATCTATAAGCCAGCTATAGTCAGATTCTCCAAAGCTCATAAACAGAGCAGCAACAAACATGGCAGCTAAGCTATTTCCAAGTGAAACAAGTTGAGAGCATCTCAGAATAAAAAGAAAGACCAATAGGAAATGCCTCTAAGGTTTAAAACAGCATAACAGCATTTAAAGCCTTTATTTTCTTTATTGTTGCAGATATCTGTAAGAACAGATGGTTTCAAAAAGATGTGTTTCCATTTAGGCTTCTGCCATACTGTATTTATGAGAATGCATAGTCACAGGACATATGCCACCTGGCTTTGAGCTGTGATTCGTTCAGCTGCAGAACTATATTAGGTGAAAATCTTTTGCAACACTGAAGAGGTTACTGGAGTTTTGTAGGAATAGCAGTCCTGCAGTTTCAAACATTCTAGGCTGTTTCAGAAAGAATAATTATACCTGATATTTTGTTCAGAAGAAAAAGTAAGGAAGAAGAAAGAATGAGTGGTTCTTGTAAGTGGTTCCTATAGACAAAGACCAGGGGGAAAAAAAATCTCACAATCCATATAAGCAATGAGAAGAAATGAGCTCATAAGCTCATGAAATCTACTCCGGAAATCTCATCTCTAACCACATATTAATGCACAATCCATAAAAGTTACTTCGTTCCTTCTGAAAATATACATTTCAAATGCATATGTAAGAGACTGCAAAAGCTCTGAAAACAAAATTAAAAAATTGACCACACAAAAATATTTCAACCTATACATTAGGGTTGGCATTCAGTCACAAGAAGATTTGTTGGATGTGAAACTGCCATAGTACTCCTTCCACTACAGCTCAGCACTACAGCTCAGCACCTGCTCAGTTGATTATTGCTACTCTTTATATCTTATGGTTATCTTCTTTACGTACAGAAAAGATGTAAGTGCATTTTAAAGCCACGTTTTCTCCTTTCAGCCGTAGGTTTTGAAAGTTGTTTTGTGGAACCTATTAGCTCTGTTTGAGTCCTGGAAAAGAGTGGAAGGTGACAGAGAATTAATCAAAGGCTTCTTTTTGCATTAATCCACTCAGGGGCTGATACACAATTTCTAAGGGCTAAAGCACAGACAGCTACATGAAGCAGCTGCAAGATAAGTCCTGGATGGATACAACCATACTGACAGAAAGAAGTAAAAAGAGGAAAGTGACCTGTTATATTTGTGTCCCAAAACAAGTTGCCAAGAAGGCTTTCTCCTCTCTCCTGCCCAATGCTCCTCGCTGGGAATCCTGTGATCACAGCCAATTTATGGTTTTGGAAATATGTAATGTAGGAAAAGAAATTTTTAAATTTCTGTATGTATTATAATGAAAGTTTAAATTTGATGATACACTTAGACATGCACAGGATTTCACCTCTGTCTATCCCACATATTTAGTGTTGTGGCTTACAGAGTCAAGGAAATTAAACTGCTGGGGAAAACAAAGCAAGCTGGAAAGGTTAAACGCAATAAAAAATATCCTTTGCTTATCAAAGAGTGAAGACTCATCCTTCCATCTGAAACAGCTAGAAATAAAAAATCTTCTGTTATATCTGGATCATTTGTTCTGGTTAATTTCCTCAGTCTTGCAAAAGATTTCTGTGTAATATGACTGAAATTTAACAAATCACAGCTCAAAAGGGGAAGATGTACTGACATTTTTGGTCATTGTTAAATGTACTTGACCACATTCAGAAGTGAAGAATGTTTTCACTTTAGAAATACTTGAAAACATACTTTAGAAGCTTAGCTTGCAGGAAAAGTGTAAACAGTGTTTTGAGATTCAGCAGAGATATTTAAAGCCATTCTAAAACAAACAAACAAAAAAGGCCAAACCCCAGCTTGTTTCTGTTTTGATACCAAGTAAATGTACAGACAACCTATACAGAGTTTAATGGATCAGTTATTGACAAGGTGATTTGCTTTGACTGATCAGTCATATAGGAAGGTCTTGGCAGTCTCTGGACTTCAAATTCTTTTCTAGATATATCATACAAGTCATATTCAAGGAATTAGATAAGATCTTCCCAAGAGAGGTATACATATTATTAAATAGTTGTGTTATTATATAGAAATGTTTTTTGTCAGTATTTTCCCTATGAGCTGGGAAAAGCTCCAAGATATGTTAGTAAAGAACACAGAATAAATCTGCTATTGAAGTGCATTTCTCTTTAAATGCAGGAAGACTTTTTAAAAGAAATTGAACTGTGTCTTCAAACTCTTTTCAAAATGTTCATTTATTTGCCCAGACTTCCAGCATATAGAACAACTATTGCAGATATATCTCACATTGATATATCTTGTGGGAATTTTCACTTCAGAAATTGAGGCAAGCAGTCACCTGTATTTCACACAACCCACTGAATGCAAAGGAACACCTTTTATTCACTCAGCTACTACATGCTCAGAATACTAGTGTAGGTGCAGAAGTTTGTGTTTATAGCAACAGCATCAGCTGGACTCAATACTACCCTTCCATCAGGAATAGGCTTGGGAGAATGGTATATTTCAAATAATTCTGGAAATTTCACCAGGGGAAAAAGTACAATCTGAAAAAAAATTATACATCTGTGTGCTAAATCTATGCCATTGAAGTACCTTGGTGCAGCTGGCAGCTGCCCAGGGATCCAGTTTAATGAAGATTCCCTCAACACAGAAAAGTAACAACACAGGGAACTTTTTACTTTTTCCCAGCCAGCTCTGCTGGTTCAGGGAAGAGACAGTGCACTGACAGTGCTACAGTTCAAGCTGCCATTTTCCTAACAGGTTAAATAGTGAGCACGCTCAAAGATTTGTGACCATGCAGAAAGAATATTTGCCATTTACTTATGTGGTAATTCCCAAAATGCTGGTCACTGCCTCGACAAAAAGACAAAGGGCTTGGGCGTCCTTTTTTTCTGTGTTCCCCCATTCCAAATCACAACTTTTGGTGGCATTGCATTTACCAAACCTAACTCACACAAACTGAAATTGCATGGGAGTACGGTGTCTTGCTGTAAGATTGTTTTTAAAGATAGCTGATGCTGTGCTCCAACTTTTGCTTATGTCAAGGATACTTTCAGATACTCTCATTGTGTTGTGCTGAACAGCAAATCTTAATTGCCTGGGTCTGAAGCTGCACCATGTTTAGTTGGATCCATTAAAAAAAAAATCTAGAAAGTGTTCCTTTTTTTGTCACATGACAGAGTATTCCAATTTAAAATGTGTTTATGTTTCTAGGACACACTCTCTCATCCAGGCATATGTAGATTTGTCCACCATCCACCATGCATAGTCCCAGAAAGGTGTTTAAAAGTCTGAAAGTGTATTTAATAAGAAGGACATTTTGACCCACTTTTCTAGTATTAATATTAATATGGTATTAATATATAAATTAATATTTATATATTAGTTACCCCATTTTCTAGTATTAATAATGAGCAGTAATTTGACCATATGATGTCAGATATTACATAAAAGTACAGACTGACTGCATAACAATATTTATTTTTTACTCTACCATTAAACAAGCAAGAAGAACAATTAGAATGAGTTGTGCAAATGGAAAGTAATGAATGGTAGCATAGATGTTTCCCCCCTACATATTTTGCCTTAGAATAACTCTGAAGCAGGAGCACCGTATGGCTACACATACAAACAAAATACTACAACAGTGACACTGTCTGCTAACAATGTGGGAATAAAAAGAACCATTTGGCAACTCATGTGGGAACTTCATAACAACTAAAAGAAATCTAATAGTAAGAAATTAAAACTATCACTTTTATGCTCTGTTTTTCTGAATTTAAACCAAAACATATATTTGGATTTAGACTTACAAACTGCAGACGAAAGAAATTTTTAAACTTCTGAAGGTTTCAATAGCAAATTAATGTCTCCACCCTGCTGTTATGCTAAAATGATGGAAAAGGAACCCAGCACTGTAGGTTTAATTTTGCCAAGGAAATAACAGCTCTCCAACTGTCAGGACTACATGCAGAACTACGATAAGCTGCTCTAAGAAATGTTTATTTTCATGTAAAAATGCACAGTAAATAATTTCTTCAGGAAAAAGGAATTTGTGCTGCACTTTAGACCACCACCATGTCAATGAGAAGAAGCAAAGTACAAAGATGCACACTGGAAAGTTATTTCAAACCCTAAAACTATGTGCAGATATGAGACAGCCCATCTCAACAGATACTCTTGTTTCAATTAGCTGAATGGTTTGGATGGAATTTTCTTTGACCAGTTACACTAAAAACTCTGGTCCTCTGTCACAATATGTTAGCAAGAACAACCTAACTCCTCTTTACAGTATCCTTGTGCTAAAGCATTCCTTTCAAATTTCCTTTTGTTGTTGGGATGGGGCAGACAGAAAAATTATTTGTATGCACTCATCAGCACAGTTTATTTTTCAGTATCCTAGATAGACAAATCCAATCAAGTTCATAAATTAGTCTGATTAATAATGATTAATATGGAATCAAAGTAGAAGTTGCAGAAGTTTCTGCACTGCACTGTTTCTACTGCTGTGTAATAGACCTAATTTGTGGTTTGTAAATGCATTTGTGTACACTTACACAAACAAAGATCTGCTATTTTCCTACTAGCTTATCCAATCCTCTTTTCTTTTAAAGACCTAGTGCCTAGTGGCACTAAGATATGTCTGGAAGAGTATTTATGTCTCTTACCTTTTTCTTTCACTGTGTCTAGGGATGCACCTAAGTAGTCTTGCAACTGTTGTGGTTTCTGACCACAGAATGGCATTTGGTCTACAAGCCAATTAATTTTACCAAGTTAGGCTTCAGAAACTGTTTCATACATTGTTCTGGTGGCTGTGATATTTGACACTACTTAGGACCCTGCCTTACTCATGAGCATCTGGGAGCAAATGAAATAGCTAACGCTTATTTAATAAAGTGATCTTTAATGAAAAGTTCTAGTAGAGGACTAAGACCAGCTGAGCTGGTGAGAAGGGAAATAAAATCTCTGAGAAAAATATAACCCTCTTAAATATGAGAATGAATAGTCTACCCCACTGCTAGCAAAAGTAATATGATAAACTATAGACTAAGAAGTTATACTGATCCTGCATTTTCAAATGCTCCTCTTATTGCACTTCTGCAGCTCTGATAGAGGTTATTCCTTCTTATTCCATCAAAAATTACAGCATTTCCACCAAAAGTATGCATATTCAGATTTGACCTTTTTCCATTCGCAGAAGTTCTCGTCTCCTGAGGGCAAGAAACATTTTCTTGCAATGACAGATACTTCTTTGCAATCAAGTGGCAATAATGACAATAAATATAGCTCTTAAAGTCCTTTAATTGTAGTCCATAGCTACATACTGTGCATGGGACAGTGAAATTAGAATGCCTCCTGGAGGTGTTCAGGTAATTTCAGATAAAATGTTCCTTTTTCTAGAAATAACTCATATCTACTGGTCTCATGGTCAGTGGAGAATGTCTCTTCAGGTAAAACCTATGTGCCACTTGTTTTAGCCAATTCAGCAGTATAATCAGACTTAGTGATAAAAACTGATGTTCTCATCATATGCACCCTCATATTTTTGTCTGAAACCACTGAAATGTTGATGACTTTATGACATTTGGGAATATATTGGAACATCTCACTGTAATCTCATATTTAGAATGACAGAAATGCTAATAAAGTAAAATAATTAGCTGTTTCTTGCCTGGCTATTTAATGTGAACAACAAAAAAAGTATGCTTAACATGAAGAAAAGGCTAAATGTTAAGATAAAATTTGCACATAAATGAGCATGACTATTCTCACCTTCCTTCACCCTTTTATCTGAGTGCTTTCCTATTTCCTCTTCAAAAGGGTTGAATGTGCTGTGACAGTTCTAAGGGTTGTCTTTTTTATGTTTATGCCAGTGTCTTTGCCTGACTTTTCCTATACACAGTGATGGCCTTTGCTAACACAATGAATAGAATTATAATTCCATAATGCATTGTATTTTTACTATCAGGAAATTACAGATTAGATTGGTGGACCATGTGTCTAAATTGGTAGTGAGGACATATGTTGGAGGTCAGTATGACTTTTTCTCCTTTTTGCTCAGAAATTTCAAGTGGAAAGCAAAATAATGGAAGTATTTAAACCAAAGCTGATTAATGATCCAGATGTTCACTAAAATCTATGCATGTGATTTAATCCTTTAAGAATGATTACAGATAAGGTAATTTGTTCACAGACACAGTTAGTTGCTCTTGTCTGATAATAGTGCTTAATCTCCTTGGCACGTTAAATGCAATCCAGAAAATAACAAAGCGGTTATCACCAGAAAATATACTAACAAAAGATTAAGTATATCCATCTGTACAGAGGGCCAAAATTGGTTTTGATTTCTGTTTCTAGAAGAAATGCAAGATAAAAAAATGTGAAAGAAATCAAAGCAAAATTATACGAGGCCACTTATATATGTACTCTCTTATTTCAACAAACAACAAAATGATGCAATATAACATGTTTAGTGAAAAATAGATGCAGAATTGAGTTAGTTTATGCATGCACTGTGAGAAAATAAGGTTATGAGCAGATATATATACACAACGTTTCCAAGTTAAAAAGCAGTTTTGAGTAAACCTTCTTATAATTTATTAAATTAATTTTATGTTTAAAATTAATAAATGAAATTTGAGTCATGCAATCAAATGATAATAATAAAAAAATCTTTGCCTAGATTTGTTTTTTCTCTAAAATAAAACATTTTAGAAAAGTAATATATCATAACTCATACCTATCTCATAATATCAAGGCAAAAAATTAAGGTCTCCCAAACAATTAGGAAATTTAAAATTCTAATTTACTGGAATAGATCCCATAATAGTTTTTACTACTCAAAAGCCTCTACCAAAATGGATCAATTTAATAGTGTCTTAAAAAAGCCAATTTCTTCTTGGGGCACTGTCTATATTATAGACACACATTAAAAAACTAATATTTAGATAATGGATATAAAATCATCATTTCTGATATTCTTCCTTTTCCTAAAATCTACACATATACTCTACAATATGTTTTCTGTTTTCATCAATTTTGGTTTGTGGAGTTGTTAAATTAAATTTCCCATATTTCAGTACACAAATACCATATTTCTAGAAGCATTGCACATACAGATAGATTTGACAGATAAAATGCCTCACCATTGTTCTTGCCAGAAGCCAGAATTATTTCCATAGGATTGGAAGAGTCTATGATATTAAACACACTTTCTCCTCTAGGTCAGATAAATAAGAGACTATATAGCCCTGCCACAGTGTGATCAAAAAGTAAAGTTGCTCATTGCTAGTATCTATAAGGCAAGATGTAGGTACAATGTACTGTTTTTAAGTGATTGATAATCAGAAGAAGGAAGAGTTAAATAATTTCCTCTTTCTCCTAAAATGCTCAAGCTCAAGACCAAAGTGAAATTCTCCAGCCATGAAAATACAGCAGTTATTTAAAACAAGCTTAAATCCTGGCACACGTCTTTAGTGGGAGAGACGAACTACAATACTGATTATTCACTTTTTGAAAAGTGAACTTTCCTGATAAGAATCTCAGATAACATCCTTTCTCTCCAACCCGCCCACCCTAAGGTATTTGTTACTTTTTGTCTATTTATGGCTTCTTGAAAGGAAACAGATTTTCAAGTAAAATGATGAAACTAAGATTTCACATTAGTGAAAGTGTTAGTAGTAAAAATGAAACAGCAAAACCATCAATATTAACCATTTTCTGAGGAATTATGATAAAAAATTAAATAATAATTATTTGTTTTATTTCATAATAAGACATTAGTAATGTTTAATGAATAACACCCTTTGTCTCAGTCATGTACAAAAAAATATAGCGGTGGTTATGTATAATATTTTTCCAAATCATCCTGTTTCTCAGCAAGGAAAAAAACTAATTTCAGAGATAAATAGCTATTCCAAAGAATTTCCATGGGACCATATATACCACTCTCTCCCATAAGACAAGAAACTGTTTTATGTCTGTGCTAGTTCAGTGATCCTGCTTCACAACATAAGTTTTGAGAACCGAGAAAGGTTATCAGAAAAACCCCTTATTAGAAAAAAAAATCCCACAAAAATTGTTAAATGTTCAAATTTTCCTAGATATGGTCTGTAAAAACCATCCCCTAGATATGGGTATCTGGAACTACTCACATTGTTTTACAAAGCCTTTGCTGAGACACATGGTCTCGAGAAGAACTGAGAGCTGTGTAGCAATATTTAAAGTTTTCCTGTACCAACACTATTCTCATAGCTGATGTGAATTCTGGGCACTTATCTGCTTTCCCAGGAGTCACACCTTCAGCTTGCATGAACTGCTATAATCATATCAGTATCAGTGCTGACTTCTATTTAAGGGCTTAAACCTTCCAGAGCCCCAGGGAAACATACCCCCTGCAATATAGAGGAAGCAGTAATCTGCATCTGCAAGGAAGACTGACTGATTTAGGCCAATTTAAAAGTTACATTGGTTCAGAGCCAGGACCCAACTACATTTTTATTCCAAAACTTGTGTGTTGGCTCTTGCATCCCTGCTGGAGGTCTTGTTGTTGAACACTGACCCAAGCCCCACAGTTGCCACAGCAAGGAGAAAAATTCAAAATGGAGATTTGGGTCATGGTGCCATGGAGGCACAGATGCATCAGTTGGTCACACAGACTGAATCTAGATCAGGACTCAGAATATGAGCTTGTTTACAGTGCGCAGGTAAGAACACAGTGTGGTGTTCATGCTAGCCTTGAGCTTGGCATTATGCCAGGTACTGGAGACCAGACAATGCCTGATTTGCTATAATGTCCAAAGGATACCTACCTTGGCATAATGTTTGCCTTCACAAAGCTACTTATCAAAACATTTTGAATAAATGTGAACTATTTTAATAAGCATGTCCCAGCTCAGCATTCTGAATCACAGAGCCATGGCATTTATTTTTAAGCAGTGGCACTTTCAGACTGGACTTACTGTTTTGTCAAATCACAATTGTCCTATTCCATGTATCAAGATGATCATAAGGAAACAAGGCAACACTTTAATCAGGACTGCTACTACTTATAATATATTATATTTCTATGTTATGCATCAAAATCCATGCAGGGATTTTTTTCTCCTTTTACAATTGAGCAAGCAAAAAATCCCAGACACAAAAATTTTTCATTGAATTAGAACTTGAAGATATGAAGGCTTTCAACTTAACAACACTCATTAACACCACTGAATGTGGACTGCTAGGCAGACTTTCTTCTTGCCCTTCATTTCACTTTTCAGTGTACTGATGGTCATAGTGAATATGAAAGGCCTGAATTGGTTATCACCTATTGGAAAACTTGTACAAGGCATCTACATTTTGGTACAATAATGCAATAGTGTGCAACCATAATTCTTCCATTGTGACTATCCAGTTCCTTTATCTTTTTGTGCCCAAAGTGCCTGTCCTCAGGAAAGAAGCTTCCAGTTATTGTGTGGCAGCAAATGTGTCTATTACACTTTCCAAAGAAACTAGATTTAGTGCACAGCAAACACTAGTGATATTGTTTTGCACATAGCCCTAATGCCAACATAAAAAAAATGAAGTCACAGCTTGGGATAAAAAATGAAATATCTGCTAAGCAAAGGAAACTTTAGAATGATAACAATTACCTTCAAATGAAAACCACATTTAGCACATTAAAATGGTAAATATGAACCACTGAATTTATGGTATCAGATCTTAAAAGTACAGAATAATAATTGTGGTGAAATAATCACTTTTGATATCTTATCATAGGGTAGGCATAAAATATATATCTCTTCAGCAAAAACACTTGGAGGTCTCTTTGGCAACGTTATGCTGACCTAGAACAGATTGGGATCTGGCACTCATTTTGTTCTGATACATGATCAGGAATACTGGACCTAATTGTCACCAACTATTTGTATATCAGAGGCACCTGAAAAATAGGGAATAATAATCTTGTATGATGTACAAGAAATAAAAACAATGTTACACAGGGAAGAATTGAGAAAAAAATTTAAGAGAAATAATTTTAACAGAAATAATTCATTGGGCAACTCAAAAAAGAAAAATGTGTCACACACATTTGATAGTGTAAGGAGATTTACGAGACGCTGTACATGGTCATATGCTTTACAAAAAATTTAAAAAAGTGACAATTTTATAGGTAGCATGGCTTTCTGTTTAAGTCCAATTTTGACGGAATAATATTTTTTGATCTAATACACACTTTTGTGAGGAAAAAGTCCTGGATGTGAGTTATTTATGTTTGCTGACATTTGGATCTGAATATATGATTTACAAGATATATAATGAACACATGCAGGGTTTATCACATTTAGAGGTATTTCAGGTATAAGTTTGGAAGAGATTTCACTTTGAAATAATATCTTTGTTACAATAATTTATCCAAACATAATGTGTAATAATATATGAAACTCAAATCTTATCTATGATTATATATTTAATTTTGATCCATGTAATATTTTTAAAGGTTTTCAAGGTTTAAAAAATCCTGTTAAAATGTTTGTATGACCGTATTGTATAAGATGTTTGGTGATATCTATAATGACTGGTACACTTATATCCATGAGCTTTGTGTTCAGTTTCTGTTAGTAAAACTCCCAATAACCCCCCACCCCCAACTGCCACTATCTGGAAAAGAGGAAAGTCCTCTAAGTAAGTCTGTGCCAGCAAAATGCATAGAAGTATCTCCATTTCAGACAAAATGCAATGAACTAATTCTGCATAATTTTATCCCAGAAAAAATCTCTGGAAAAATAACTCTAGGTTGATGGCTTTAGTGTCACTTAAAGAAACAACAAATTTCAAAGAGTAGGTACATTGGTTGAAGACCAGTGCTTGGTTGTCAGATGAGAGCTGTCACAATAATTGTGAGATTTCAATGATTCCTTCCCAGGAAGGTGAAAACTGCAAGTGCCGTGTAAACAGTCAGACAGTGAGTCATGCTGCCTCAAAGTGTAAGGTAATTTACTCCTCTGAGGTCAGCAAAAACAGGGTTCAAAGCTGATTCTATCTATCACTTCAGGATGAAAAATAGCTTCAAGCAGCAACTCACAGAGTTCGGCATTAGAGCTCCTACTGACTAGGGACTGTTTTCAGGGAGATAAGGGCATCATGACTCCCCTACCATTGAGGCTAAATATTGCTTTACTGGCAGTCTAAAGGTATAAACCCATTCTCTAGTTATTAATCTATACTGCAGTGCTATATGTTGGGACAATTTCATGCAGTGTGATGGTACTGAGAAGGCTTTATTAAATCATTTAACCATTCCTACAGCTGAAATGATATTGTCACTTTTTTTTTGTCTAACCTCACTGGTGTAAAAAATAAGACAAAGAAATATCTTTCATTAAGACAATTTTTAAGGCCTAAGCAAATGTGCAGATATTGTATCACATAAAATGCACCAAGATCCATAACTATTAGGATAAATATTAACTTCTATCAAAAAGGCTCTATGTAATTACGTGGGCTACGGAAAAAATGCTCAGAAGTGGGGATTCTGTTTAGCTATAGTACTTGTGGACATGAGATATAGAGAAAGGTTTTCATCCTGTAAGGTCTGCAGAATTTGGCTGTTTTTTTCATGAGCAAGGATGACTTGCAATAGCTGAGGACCAATGCCTTAACAACAAATTAACTTCTCTTTCTTGTCTAGTTAGGAAGGTTTTCTTTTACATCTTGCATGGTTTTGAATATTTAAATAAAAAAAAGGGTAAGCATCTTATATTCATAGCAATGACATAGCAATGATGCTATTCAATTTCTCTGTACATTTTCCCATTTGATAGTACCTATGCACTAGCATGTCATTCATGTCCCTGGCAAGATTCCTATTTACTGCAACATAAGCAAAAAGTAAGTCACACCACGAAGACAGAAGCTTAAATTGTGCCCCTCTTTGGTGTTTTACTGCATGATAAACACAATTGAAAAATATATGACTGATTCCTACAGTTCTGTCCCAGATTTGAAGTACAGCTAAGGTAATAAGAATATGTTAAGAGGGATTTTGAGCTCTTCTCTACATTTCTTCAGTCATAAGAAACCTTGGTGCTAGTCTGGTTCATGAGCATAAGATGGAGTTCTCTGCTTTGAAATGCTGGCTAGGAAATCAGGTACAAAATGATAAAAAAGCTCAAGAAAAATTCCTTTTCCTCATTCTTATACTAGATGAAGAAAAGATATATGGCCTGGAAGTTACAGGAATTTTGCAGCCATAGGCATTGAGAAGAGATCTTCTCATTGGTATCCTGGAGAGTCAAAATGACAAGCTCATGAAAACCAGTATTTATTAGGAGTGAAGAATCACACACTGGTAAAGATAATGTCTGGCATTTGCTGCCCATGACCCTGTTCCCAGTCATTCCTCCAATTTAGTTGTTAAAATTGGGTTGTGTTAGTTGATAGATGGTGACAGGAGGAAAACAAGACTCTCCAGAAACAGATTGACATTTAAACCAAAACACACATTTGATCAGAGGCAAGTGTTTTTATAAGAGGCATGAAAGGGATGAAAAACTGCTGAGCTATGTCTCAGAATTAAATACCAGCTCTGATGAATGGGGAGTAATGAGACAATTGACAAGACTGAATGAAACACATTTCCGTTTCCTAACCCAGAACAGGTTATCTTTTCCATCATAAAATTCCTGTGACATCAAATGTTTCGTGATGATAGAACTTTCACCTCACAAACAGAAGCCCTGCAAACCTGCTGAGATGTCCTGGAACAGCCTAACAATAACAGTTAAAAGTAAGTGGCCACAATCTTTCAACAACCAATCATTTATATTGATGCTGCATTTTATAACAATTACCATGAGAATAGGATTTTTAAAATTAAAAGGTTCAGCACATGTAAACTGACTCTGAAACAAATTTTCGGCAACATCATTACTTGTGAATATTACCAAAACCTGGGATGTCCACACATTAATAGAAGAAATAGAAAGCACATTTGGATACCTGCATTCCTGGCTTGATGCCATCAGTCCACGATCAAGAAACTAGGAAATCTGACAATCTCCCATTAGAAACCATAACACAGCATACAGAAAACATAAAACTTAATAAAAAAACCAAAACTAATTCCTATTTAGCAAAAAGGCAGGCAAGTGTATGGAGACATAGGTGCTACTCTGGCATGTATGTATAAGTATTTAGGAAGAAAAAGTTTTGTTATCTATTTATACAGATGTGGAGAAAAGTGGCAAAATGAGGTAAAAATGAAAACTTGCTTCATGCAGTTTTCATTAACTTCCATGGAAAAGGTCCATATCCAGTAATGACAACTTTACAGAATTTCAGTAGATAAAAGAATAAGGCCGTTTGTTTAAATGCTTAATTAGTGAAATGCAAAAACAATGAGCAGTGTTGCAAGCCAGGAGAAGAGAATTTTTCTTGGAAGCTGGAACCAAAAAGCCGATAAAACTCCTATTGTAATTACGTTTAATTCAGGAATGATAAAACGTGGTATAACTGTAAGTAACTAGCCATGTGTCTTTTTCAGGTTGAAAACACAGCTTTGCACAATTATCAGCTAAATATTCAAGTGATAAAGTAGATGCTTTACCCTGAGTGCATGATAGTAGTGACTACAAGCAAGTGGCACCAATTCAGCTCATATCAAGCAGCTTTGGAAAATGCTTCAGTGGCTGAATTAGGCTCAACAGAGTTTGGAGAGGAAAAAAAGAAACTTATTACCTATCCCCAGGGACAGAGATGAGTAGGACAAGACATTGCTTTCTATCCTGACTGAGAATGAAAGCACAAGGAAGACAAGTGCCAGATAGACAATGCATCCTTAGCCTCTTAATCAACACAGCCAGGGTAGAACAGTCTCTCAGGCGCAGGGCAGCAAGCTGTGCCTCATCACCACAGGCTGCTGGTTCCCTTCATTTTCTTGTGCTGGGCTGAGCACACGGGAGGAGACAGGACACTGCTGGGAACACAACCACACTAGTCATGCTATGTCAAACTCACTACAATCAGCTCAGAGAAAACAACCATAGCACTGTCCCCATGCATGTAACCTTGACCTACCAAGAATAACATAAATAATCGAGTCATTAAAGAGTAGTAGGAATCTTATAATTTTATCTTCACTCTGTTTTGATGTTTATCATGTAAATTCCAGAGTATGCAACTCTGGTTTCTACCAAGTCCTCTACCTCTTATCTCTCTCCAAATCTGGTGTGGTATTTTTTTTTCTTCCATGTAGCTTTATAACATAATATTTCATTTGTTCTTAAACTCAGGGAAATGAACCTTTCATTAAAATCATTCCCCAAAAGGAAACTTCAAAGAATTTTGAAGGATAAACAAGTATCCAACAGCTAACCAGCCAGCTTGCTTCTAGTATTTAAACAGAGAACTGCAAGGAGCTGCAGACTTCAGTTTTTGAAAAGATAAACTTTTACTTAGGTGGAATCTTGCTAACTCTGCATTGGCAGGACATTTTCCTTTGTTATTCATACTTCTTACTTCTGTGAAATTTATCTTAGTTTCTTACAATGTATCATTTTGATCAAATAAAAAGTTGGCAGGATATAAAAATTCACCAAGATGAAAAGGCTTTTTATAACAAATAGAAAATGAAAGACATTCTAAGATTTTTGAACATTTTTTCTTGTCTCGACTGAATAATAATATGATTTTTAATCAGTTCTTCACAGCTGAAATGCACTGTAGAGTTATAAGGAACATATTCTTATGGCTTGATTAAACTGAACATACTGAGTAGGGCATTCTTACTTAAATTTGCCTTACCAAGAAAATAAATAGGTCTTTACTAGCAACAGACCATATGCCATGTGCCACAAATGTCACCACAATTTTTTTGTTCGTAAGCAAGATGAGATACATGTGAAAGAAAATTTTACAGAAACTTAAGGTTAATGTATTTGAGATCATATGATGCCCCTTCCATAAAAATATATATATTTAAACTTCATAACAACCAAACAAGAGTTTGGTTAGATCAGTGTTATGTCAATTTAAACCAGCCCTTAATTATATATTTGTAGCATCCTATTTTATGTCATAAAGTTTAGAACATGAAGGGAGGATCTTTTTTCCAATGAAAGTAGGACACAATCAATTGCACTTGACATCCTTGGGCCTGGATTCTTTCCTTGATGCAGCTGGCAAAGCTGGTATTATTAACATTCCCCCATTCTTCCTGTCACACAGCCTATTTTCAAGTTTACATTGTTTCTGCTTTATAAAACATTTTATGAACATTTTCTATTTGAAGTGTCAATTTCAATAATTCTTTTGCTTTTTGTAAAAATGAAATAAAAATAAGCATGAACTGTTCCTGCAAAGAAATACTAAAGAAAACACATCCTTTTTCCAAGGTATTTTTTCCACAAGTGTGCAGGCTTACCCTCACTCCAAGTTGTCTTAAAGGGGGTTTAATCATCCATGATTCTGAATAATAATTTGAGTGATTTGTCAGCACAAAAGTATTTCAACTTGTTTGAAATTACAAAAATAAACTGACAATCTCTTGGATTCTAACCATGATAACATACTTAACACAAAATCAGATAGTCATAGCTAAAGCAGTCCAGATTTATTGGTGAAACAATGTAATAGAAAAAAGCAATTTTCAGAAAATTGATCTTTAACAAGTATTTAAATTTTCTCTTTGATCTAATGGTGTAAACCTTTCTTCTTCCGACAGCCCAGTACCAGCTGAAAACATCCATGGAGCTGGTTATGCCAATTCTCCCAGTGCACACATTCTTTCATTGCACTGCAGCTCTCATGACACACTGCAATCCTTGAATCTTACAATATAGCAGAGAGATCAAATGACTGTAGCATAACTGTAATGAGTCTCAGGCAAAGTCAGAGTAAAGATTCCTGGTGTCACTTACGTTAAGCTGGGGGCATAGCTTCATTTGCTTCTCACGCTAATAGTGAGTGAGAAGCTATTGTCATCACATACTTATGAAGTCATTAAGCCAAGACATAAGAAGAGATTTATAGCTAAGAATCTGTGTAGTTTGCACTGAAGAACTTACATTTGTTGGCTTTTGGAGGGGAGGGGAGGCAATCAGCCAATATTTAATTGCTCTCCTTATACCATTTGGGCTTTCAGTTTTAAGTCGAGGGTACCGTGACTTCCGTGCTGTCTGGTCTGACACAGAATAACCCCATTGACAAGTGATCTCACTGAAAGACCATCTCCTGAGAGAAAGGGCACCAAAGTACTGGGCTTAAATGAAACCAGGAGGTCTGAATTTGACAGCGAAATATGCTTTATTAATTGTATTTGGCTTCCCACCTTCCTCTATTTTTCATGGCCCATAATTGAAACAACCTCTTAACTCAGCAATGATTTATCAGAATGAATGGGAATATGTCAAGATACTCTTCAGAGATTGTCAGTAATGCTCTTGGTTAGAGGCAGCAATCACTGTTGAGCAAATGAAGTTCTTTATTGGTTTCTGGGTAAGACACATCCCACTTCCAATATGCCATTTTAAAATCCGTCTGGTAATGCACTACTTAGCGCAGAAATTCAAAGCTCAGAAGGAAAGGATCAAATCCACTGCATAAGACTTGAGAAGACATGTAATACAGTAATTTCAAATAATGTAGCTCTTATGCAGTTTCTACTCAGTAAATATCTTATTCCAGGTGTCCTTTATTCATATCTCAAATTTTATAGGCTTCATTTACTAATGTGAAGGTCTTGATGCGATTCAGCAAAGGAAATGGGAATGTGGAAGGGTATAAAGCATTTCAGCTTTAGCCACTGGTAGACACTTACTGAAAAATTACTGAGCGATCAGGTTTATATAACAGATATATTCTAACATTTTGTGTTATTCACATTGTTCAGGCACCAAGATTAGATGGGGAAATGGATTCCATACTCTATTGCTGGGCATATGAACAAACAGTGGAAATGCCAAAATGACGAATGCTCTCCCATTCATTTTACATACTTTAATTTGCAGAAAGCTACAGAAGCCTACATCAGAATTTCCTGCAGGATTAGCTTAAGGAAGGTTGAACAGGATGATTCAAACCCCTCTAAATATTTAGCAACTTGAATATTCTCTGATTTTTTTAGTGACATATCAGAGTTTCTACTTTGAAAAGTCTGGAAAACTGTGTAGATAGGTTTTTCGTATGTGACTTTGTCTCCCTTTTATGCACAACACCTTTTAGCTGACCAGATTAACACTACATGTTATCCTGCTTAAAATATATTAAAAAAAAAAAAAAAAAAAAAGAAAAAAAGGGTGAGTTGTCACCTAACAAGACCAAAAGACAATGTGCATTGCAGGCTTGCTTACCAAGACCACAGAGAAGCCATGGCTTCCGTCCATTAAGGTTTGCAAAACCAGCCTTATGTTTCTTGCATCTTTATCGTGACATACAAAAGGTAATTGTATGTCACCAGCAAAATTCCTTCAGACTTCACTGGGGCTATTTTTTATTTCTGTCTGCTTATGGTTTTGGCATGTGCTTACAAGTTGAAGTCCTATTTCATCAAAGATGATAGTTTTATTTCTCAAAATTCTTCACTAAGTTTAAAAATATGACTCTTAGCAGGCTTCTTAGTATTTTTCCATGTAACTTAATTACTTTGATATGGGTTTACAACAAACTGTGCTAATAATTTGTGATGGAGCAAATAAAATTCATTACAAGCAATTTGTGATAAGCAATACTGTGGGAAAAAAAACCCTTTCGTGTTCTTCTTTTTAGAAGAAACACATAAGATGTTACTGGCATAATTCTTATACAAATATATGCTCCTTCATATAAGTACTCTCATAGAATGAGTAAAATTGCCTTTGTGGGTAAGTGTTCATTACTTTGAGTATGGATAGCAAAACCCAAGTCCAAAAAATGAGGACAAACCAGATCAAACACAACAGGAGTGACTGAAAGCGTTTCTTAATTTTGAATTTGTTGGAGAAAGGCCAGGCTGTAATTAGATTTTCTGAACATAATTTCCCCAGGGATTTCAATAACTGCAATACAAAAAGCTAATTAATGTTTCAATACCAAAATTCTATTTGGCCTTATTCATATAATAATACATAAACTGACTATGTTTAACATTTGTATCATCCAAACTCTAAAGGGCAAGAACTAGAGGTCTTCAGATAGCTTAAAATTCAGTCTGCAATTTTTTTTTTCATTTTAAGCAAATTTAAAGCCCTAAATTAAAAAAAAAAAAAACAAAACGAAAAAAAAAAACCCCACAAAAATATGAATTCTCCTTAATATCTTTTGTTGCATAAAAACTCATGTTTGTCGGTCAATTTTTAATATCCTGTGTAACAGTGCTAAATTTTATGGTAGGTATAAACATTAAACACTGAATTAGTGAAACATGCAGGGTATTTTTTTACATGCTTATATGGCTGTTATATTGTTTCCTTCTTAATCATGATTTCGGTTAATAAGCTTACTCTTGGCTTCTCATCTTTATCAATTTTTAGATCTTGTTTTATGATAGCATAACATATCAGTGAATGTTTATCTTCTGTTGGGCTCAAATTTTTTTTAGAGCCATCAATTATTTATGAAAACATACAATTCATGTATGTCATACTTATATATGCACAAAAATGGTGTAGAGCTCTTTTTCCTCTGTTATTTAAATTATTCTTTGATAAAAAATATTTAAGGACACTGTTCAATTTCCAAACTGTAATTAAGGGCAATATTTGGATTATCGAAAGAAACAAACCCATCTCATTTTAGGATATTTTGTGCAATTTGTGTTACTTTAGCTCTATTATTCCATGCATTAATCTCTACAGGTCTTTACATGTAAGTATTTTCATGGGCTAATGGAGCATAATAGACCCAACACTCATTTACTGAAGGGCCTTTTTTCATCTGAAATGTAGTTTTTAAAAAAACAAAAATCACAAAACCCACTACCTTCTTACTCGATAGCATATTCATTATCAGATCAACACACACTACTAATTAAGTTAAATTTGACTGCTAAATAACTCCCAAAGAGCCAATTTATCTAAGGTAGTATGAACACATATTAATTTCTCCTTATACATGACCAGCTGTTATTAATTAAATTCTAGTCACTTCAGACTGCAAGTTTGAAATAATTGCCACTGTGGAAACACTTGTACTTAGCAGTGAGCTCAGCTACTACTACTGATATTGACAGTCACCTGAATACAGGTAGACACCACTCTGTTTATTTCACATTGGAGTTTGTGAGATATTTGGAAATATGTGGGGAATTTTCAAATTTGTTTACTGAATGTTCAAAGCTTTGTTGTAAATGCCCATGAAGTGCAGAGCTAAATTCAATGTCCCGTTCTCTGAAGAAAACGTCTCCTCTCCGAAAGCGCAATGCACCTTTTGAAGCTCAGAGGAGATTATGGCAGCAGAAGGTGATTCTTCCCTCTGCAGCAGCTCCTCTCAGCTGGCTGCTCTGCTGAGGTGAGGGCTGCAGTGATGCTTACAATCTGCTTCCTTGCTACCCACCTTCCACCCACATCTATGGAGCATCTGTGGGCTGATGCTTTGACAACCCTGCAGTGCAAAGGCTGTCAGTATGACAAGGTATTAGGAGGAAAAGGTGTGCTTTGCACCCACTTCACTTTCTGTACAAATTAATTGTTTTTAATTAGTAATTGCAGCAGAAGGTTCAAAGAGATTTTCATTACAGATAGTGAATGGTAGTCTTGCATGGAAAAGTTTTCAACCAGAGTCTTCTGGATGCACGCCCTTGCCCACTGGTAAGACTGAATCAGTCTCTCCTGAAATCAGCTATATTTTCTCAGGCTTCAGTCATCATAGTACATGTAGGAAAAATGAAAACCTTAAGTTCTGAAATATTTATTATCCTCACCTTTCAGTGGAAATAAAATCTGCATATTTCCAGAAAGAAAAATTCTTACATTTTTAATAATACACTTCCAGTATTTTGAATCCTGCACAGCTAGGTGGCATAGGTATTTTAATTATGACTTTATACTTAATGTTTTACTTTCCTTTATTTTGAAGGCCATTTATAAGGAAGAAAAGATTGCTGGAAGTGAATATAATACATTAACTATCTTGCTGATGAAGAAAAGACACATCAAGAACACAAGAAGAAGAAAAACTAACATCTCTACAAATAAAATTCTTTTTTCAATTCTTATTGTGTCCATGAAAAAATATCAGTGATATGATGAGTATTTGTAGGGTGATGTACAAGTATAACTTTTCTCACAAACAGCTTCTGGAAGATTATTTTCTTTTTTCCATTACTGTTATTTAAATGTAAGACTATAACCATGATTAAAAATTAACTTTGCTCTATGGAGAATGTTGGGAAACAAACGCTTGTACCCTTTAATGACTCACCCACTGAATGCACATTTCACCTGCTGATTTTAATTTATGTGATAATTCACAAAACAAAGCATTTAATGTCCTTCATCTATATACTGGATTCCATGCATTTTAATGAAAATATGTACTGTCTCCTTGCATTGGGTACTCTTGTTTGTAAGCAGTTTCTAACCTCCTATCTAAATGTAAATTGTTTATGCAAACAGATTATTAAGAGAGAACTAAAACAAAATCCTTAAGGCTTTTAGAAATAATACAAAGCGCTATGTTTACAAAAGGCTATTTTTAAAAGGTCTACATTTTAAATGTAACAATAATTTCATTTTCCTAAAAGATACAAATCAATTTCAGCTTAAGAGCAGTGAATCATCATCATCAAGTTATGGTAATTATAGCATTTAAAGGCTTAAGCAAATCTAAACATATGAAAGAAAACCATAGACAGAAGATGATTTGTTGAAGGTCTGTAAGTTAGTTGAGTCAACAGTTCACATATATGATTTGCCAAGCAAATTTACCAAGAATAGCTCTTCTTCCTAGAATTACTCTGTTTTAATCTTGCAACTCATATAGCCACTTTATGTAGATTTAATTAGGCACCCTGAGGTTGCCCAAATACTTACCCCATCTTATTGGTAGAAAATACTAAAACAACCTGACATTCATTAGCTACTGAGAGGCTACATCGAGCCACATTATCTATCCAGCTTTATGTGGTGATTCTAGAAATAGTTTTCACCATTTGTTTACAAAATGACTAAAAGAAACCTGTTTTATGTAAATTTGGAAATCCTGCTGAGGATCCTGACAATTGATAAAATGAAATGGAGAGAAAATAACCAGTGCAAATAAAAAGCAATTTGCATGAATTCTGGTGAAATGGAAAGAAGCTAATGGATATGGCATTATAAGCAACTTGCCTTGTAAACTGTAGATTTCTCCAACGCTGTTCTGCCGGGTGATGTGATGCCAATATGCACTACGAGGAAGTGAGATCGACTTGGATAAAGTCATTGGTTCAGACAGACTGGTCTGGAGCTAAAAACCAAAGCAAACATAAATGGAAGGTCACACATAAGCATACTTGATAAATAATGTCAAAACTGTAAATTGAATCTATGTTGTCATGAACATACCATTTTCTGAATTACCACAGATTTTACACTACCATTTAAACTGTATTACAAGCATCAGCACAGCTCATGAAAAAATGCAAAAGTGTATCTATGTCTATAGGTTCATTAGCAGAGGTTAATATTAGGACATCAGAATATGTGCCTATTTATCTACAGCTATTCTTCTTGCTGTCAGGGTTTTGTTATATACTGCTTTATGATAATGATGGATTAACATATGCCTGAATTCTAAAACCCCTCTGCAATCACATTTCCTTTTGGTCATTTAGCCTGCATATTGGATTGAATACCCAGAAAGATGCTAAGAGAGAATCTGAGACAACCAGCAGAGAATTAGCAATGGGGAGGCATCTCATCACCAGTAGCAGGCTCTACCTTCAAGAACAGATTTTCTTGTTCTGGGGGACTTTATGTGACTGAAATTGTGAATTGCATGGTAAATGTCCCCGTGACCAAGAGCTACAGCACAGAAACCTGACAGGAGGAATGTCAAATTTATTAAAGAGACCTCTGTCTCCCAACAAACTATTGATGTGAGTGAAAGACAAGACAACACTACAGAGAAAAAAGAAAGATGGATTGTGCATTCTGGCAACCTGTTTGGATATTCCTGTTATGCTTTCTGTGTCTAGAAGAAAAGAGAATGCACCTGCAAATATTTTGTATCTCTGGCTTTACAGAATATAAAATGTGATCAATAATTTTTGGGATCTAACAAATCACCATAACATTACAAGCATAATTTTCTCAGAGGATGTCTGAAAAGATCAATACTGAAGGATCAATTATGTCTGAATATTTAGAATGAAAGACCTCTTAGTTTCAGGGGAGGTAACAGGATGGTACTCTGAGAGGGTGTGCCTAGAAACTCATTTGCAGAGAGTCCAGCTATAGAGCAGAAGGTATTAAAGATTTGGATCATTTACTGCAGGTTTAGTCATTAGTTCTTAGAGATTCCTCATTGAGAATCATAGTGCCAAATTTAAAAAAGCCCTTTTTAACTGTACAAACTCATATTTAAATCTATAATTTAAATGTCTTCCTCTCCCCAGAATAAATACATTTAGAGACAGTATCCACCCAAATATCTAAAATATTTAAATTTTGAGTATTAACACAAACTAATGCATAGAATATACTTTGCTTCAGATCAACCTGCTGTAATTACTTCTGTTGTTGTTTTCTTGAGAATTGCCATCAAAATAACTCCCAGTCTACAGCTAATGTCTTTTTTGCTCATTTACAGCCAAGTATTACATTTCACTTGTCAGTGGTGCAGATCATCACTAGAAGCTATTTGATATGAATTAAAGAGCTTGCAGAAGCATTCAGTTCATTAAAAAAGAAGTTTGAAAGCATTATCACAAGAATTCCAATTTTAGGGAGACTTGGGAGTTAAAAATTTATTGATATGCAGAATTTCCTTTATTGTAGAGATCAGGACAGTAAGAAACCCTCTATATTATTTTACCAGGTTCATATAGCATGTGTAACAAGGGTAATTTTGCCAAAGAAGAAAATTACATAAAATCATCTAACTTTAACTTACCAATGATTTATTCATAATTTATTGACTCTAAAGGTAAATAGAAGGCAAAATCTTTTCTTAGTATGCATTCTGAAATAAATAATTCCAGAAAGTAGAACCACTTTGATTGCAGTTTATTATCTCAAAGCTAAATCCACGGTCTGAATGGAATACATGGTTAAATGTTTTATCACTCCTGATCTGAGGTGATTAGCTCCTACCTGATCTGACCAATAGTGATGCAGAAGAACTTTATTTGCACACATTAGAGATCTAGGAGAATAAAAAAAAAAATTTGTTCTCATTATAAAATAAGGTAAGAATTGCTCTAGTGCAGAAGACTGCACTGCAAGCATTCACAATACTTTGTTTCTTCAGATTCTCTATCTAAGGAATTTCTGGTATCACCTTTTGGATAAGAATTACCACCATATGCTAACTGCAATAGGACCAGATGAACCATATGTCTCTGGAGACTCCATAGAGAAAAAAATGCAATGTCTAGTTTATTACAATATCTTCCTCAGAAAAAAAAAAAAACTTTAAAATAAACTATCAATTTTGTTTTGAATTTGAGACTTTAAAATAGAAACACAAACCTTTGGATTTGAAGACCTTATTACCTTGTATATCATATAAAGGATGATAACATTAATTTATCCATGAAGTTATTTTTACTGAATAGTAGACTAGCATCAGCTATAATTTTTCTTTTATTCTTTTTTATCCATATAAAACTCACATTGTTGATCAAATGCAATTGACAATGACAGAATGCTTACTTCTACAAACTGCTGTTAGTAAAAATATTCCTGTGTTCAAAGAAAATTGAATAATATATTGACAGAAACCCATTTTCTCTGGAGAACATTTTACATGTTACACTGTGGGTGTTTCAGATTAAAAAAACTTGAAACCAAGGTTAAGAAAACACATAAAAATATCCATATAAACAAATTTTCATATATTAATAGATAGCTCTTTTCTATATTAATAATTACAAGTTAAACTAATATTTAAAGTACAGAGATCTACTGTTTCAGAATCCCTTTTCCCCAGGTATAAATTAAATTCTGGTAGCTAACAAAGTTAAAATAGAAAAACAAAACAAAAAAACAACTTGTAAATCAGGGAAGATTTACAAAACTGTCTAACTGTTAAAAAATTAGACACTCAGGTTCAAGACCTCTGGTGTTCCAGACCAATGAAAGAGAACACATTTATAAGTTCAGACACTTCGTCCTCCATACCCTTCCCTTTTGTCTTTTTACTATGCCTCATTAAAAACCAACTGGCTTCTCCTCTGCACTTTTTTTGAAGCAGCTAATGCAAACAGAGAACTTTTCACTGTGGAAAATCAAGTAAATAACCTTTAAATTTTCTTCTTTTCTCAAAGCAGGTAGACTATCCTGCCCAGATTTATTATGGTCCTTAGTTTAACAGAAATGCAACAGTTAAAAATGTATTTAAAAATTATTTCTCCTATCTCATTAAGCCTGTTTACCATGCAGAAAATTAAAACATCTCTGAGTCTGGATTTCTTCTTACATAACAGGCCAATATTCAGCTGTTGTTTCCAACACTGACACATTTTTCTCAGGAGCTGGCAAAACAGGCTCAGATGCATTAGCATCAAGTGTACAGAAAGGGTCCATCATGACAGAGGTAGCAAAGACACCTAGAAGAAGTAAATGTTTCTCTCTGGGAATGAATTTGAGATGATTCTGCTCCTCTACTTCACTTTGGTGACATCCCACCTGGAGTACTATGTCCAGGAATTTGCTGGAGCACATCCAGAGGTGGGACTCAAAACTGATCAGAGGGCTGGAACACCTCTCCTGTGAAGACAAACTGAGAGAATAGGGGGTCAGACTGGACATGTTCAGGGAGAAAGTTTCAGGGACACCTTTTTGTGGCTTTTCAGTACTTTATGGGGGCCTGTAAGAAAGATGGGGCAGACTTTTTAGCAGGGCCTGTTTTAACAGGACAAGGAGTAAGAGTTTTCAATTAAAATAGGGTAAATTTAAACAGGACATGAGGAAGGAATTTTTTATGATGGGGGTGGTGAAACATTGGCATTGGTTGCTCAAAGAGATTTTGGATGCCTCATCTCTGGATACATTCAAGGTCAGGTTGGACTGGGCTCTGAGCAACCTGGTCTAGTTGAAGATGTTCCTTCTCATTGCAGGGGGGTTGGACTACCTGGCCATTAAAGGTCCCTTTCAACCCAAAGCATTCTCTGATTTCACTGAGGGTTGTTTTGCTGTGTTGCTTCTATGTTCTGGTCTTAATAGAGGAAAATAAAACCAATATACCAAATTTGACTTGGCTACCAGTATTACTCAAATTTGATGAGACTTCAGGAAATAAAAAACATAACCTAGACTTTTTTCCCAGTTTATGAGGAAGAAAGTGTGAACACAACTAGAACTTAGGTGAAAAGTAGAAATGCATACATCAAAACCATATTAACTCAGGGAATTTTGTGATAGGAATATAAAAAACCCAAATATCACTGAAGCATTTTTGTTATCTGACAGGAAACATGTAGTAGTTAGGCTTCATCCATTTCCCCCAGAATCTGTCTGATAAAATACCTTTCATACAGTGAACATTACATTTCTTTCCTGTATCCAGATGTAATATCCAAAGCCATAATATACAAAATATTGAGCTCTATGAAGTTTTTGCTTTTCCAGTGACAACTTTATTATTCTTACAGGTCTATTTGATTAAAAAAGGAATTAAAAAGAAAAAGAAGTCTATTAATGTGTCACTGCAAGAAGTTTCCCATATTTTTCATTATTGTTCTTTTATGAGAGTCTTGAAGAGTAAATTTTCTTTTAATTCCCACAGGCCATCTCCATTGACTTCAATAGATTTGTTACTCTGATACCAATAATGAATACAATTCCAAAAATGGAGCCTGTTAACTGCATTAGGGCTCTGAGCTTTGATCTTTTTAGCATAATATTCTGGTTTTTTTTTTTTTTTTTCATTAAAAAGTCAAAACACTGAAGGTGACAGAAAATACATTTGGCTTGGGGAGACAAACTGAGCAATTTATAGTTAATTCAGTTTTTTTTTTTTTTTTTTTTTAGTCTACAATAAGAACAGTTTTCTTTTTACAGATATGCTCTGAAAATAGGTTAGTTTATTATGGATAAAACCCTCTGTCTCATTTCAAATTCTCATTAGTGTCTTTAAACAAATAGCAAGACAACTAGGTCACAGAAGACTAAAGAGAGTTGTAGTCTAGAAATATGATTCAAATAACACTTAGATTTTTTTTTCTTTCTAAATCTAAAGAAGGTTACTTTGTGTGTTATGCCTTAAAGAGAAAGAGGGCTTAAAAATATATATTTCACCTCACAAGTGTCAATTAGCTGACACAGACTCATTTCACTGGTATCCACAGTAAAAAATTACTAGAGCTTAAGAATCACACAATCTAGTACGTAGCATCAGCTCGGATATCACGTGAATTAGAGAACAAGCAGGAGAAATGATTTCAGGTTTTTTTAAATGAGTTTTCTCATTTTCTTATAATGACCAAAAAAAGGGTATAATGTTTGTCTTTTTTGCAAAAGCAGCAACTGTTGTCCTGGATTCAACTTTTATGCTATGACACATAGATCTATTTTACAAAAACCAATTCTCATCCAGTTCTGTAAAGCAGACTGTTCCTTCATCAGCACAGGTTTGCCCATGTTTCTTTTTAAATCAATTCACCTGCTACAAACAATTTTCTAATTTGTCATTTTGAATTCTGTCTCTTCATTGATCCACTTCCACATTGTTTAAATGTAAGATCTGGAAGTATAATAACTAGACTGAGCCTTGATCCTTCTTTGAAAATACTTAATAAAACTGGATGTAGGATACAGTCCCATGAAATACCAGTGAGAAAATTCTTTTCCTTGGTGATGTGTTACTAATACTCTTTGATTATAAATTTTCTGTTGCCCTTTTTTCACAATCACTTAAGTTGCTTAGAACACATTATGTTCATTTATATATATATATTACTTGGACTGTGTTAACTACTTAAATATGTCTATTATTAATATAATAATTTATAGGTATCAGCACACTTTTTATTTGCTATGCACTGCTTTATATTTATTTTTACAGTTTTATCTCGCTTGCTGTTCCTGAAGGAATACATAATGTTTGCAAACCCCCCACCAATATATGACCTCACAAGTCTTCTGAAAAACCTTGTAGAAAAGATACCTGTAAAAGTAATTTCAGCCTTTATAATATATTTCTAGCATTAAGGTTTTCAGTAGCGATTCCAACCTTGCTTTTACCTTTTGGAGAGTTACTTAATCAATTATGGACAAAAACTTTAAAAATCTAAATAGTAAAAACTGCTTTATGGTGCCAGGGGGGATGATGATTATTCTTTGGTGGTGGAATAACATTATGAATTATTAATAAAATAATGGTGGAAGAAAAGTATTCTGAAGGGAGATTCAAAGGGGCTGATTGTTTTTTATATTATTTCTTGCCACACTATGTTTTTTTCTGGTGGAAGTGTGTTGTGGTTTTTTTTTTATTATTTTTTTCTTTCCTCTAAAAGAAGCTCATAATAGATCTAAGTTTTAAGGCAGAAGGGATTAATGTTGGAAGAAATTTAGATACATTTTACAGCACGTTGGGATTATATTTGTTGAATGTCAGTAAGGTGCGTGTTTTCACCCATATTCCGTCATAAAATTGTGGGTTTGTTCCTTTTGTGAAAGAAGTTTCCTGGAAACTATAATAATGAGTGCGAGGGTAGAAGCTCAGGTTTTTACGTTTTTCAAAGGTTTGAGCCATTTTGCTATACATAAGAAATACTTTATCCATTTTTCATTACATAAAACCATTCACTAATAACATGGGCGATAATGCCAACATGGAAAGAGCTGAGACTATTTCCAGCCTGGCTATACTGCAGGCCTTAGTGGAAACAAACACAACTGAGCTAATTTTTAAAAGAAATATATTTACGTGTGTATATATATATATGTGTGTATATATATATATATATATATATATATATATATATATGCATGATAGAAAATCCAGTATTGCTCAGAAGTTATTTGCAGATATTGATTGTCTTTTCTGTTGCCATGAAATTGGAGCCAGCTATGTATGCTTGCAGCCCAGAATGCCAGCTACACTTGAGTGAGCAGGTCGAAGGAAGTGATTCTCCCTCTGTTCTCCCTCATGAGATCTCACATGGAGCATTGCTTCCAGCTCTAAGAGCCCCAGCACAAAAAAGACACGGACCTGTTAAAGCAGGTCCAGAGGAGGCCATGAAGACAATCAGTGGGAAGGAGCACCTCTGCTATGAAGACAGGCTGAGAGACCTGGGGTTGTTCAGCCTGGAGAAGGGAAAGTTTAATCTCATCAATGTTCGTAAATACTTGATGGGAGAGTGCAAAGAAACCCTCTTTACAAAGTGTGCAAAGAAGGCTTTTTACAGTGGTGCCCAGTGACAGGACCAGAGACAATGTGCAGAAACTGAAACACAGGAGATTCCGCAGAACATCAGTAAACAGGTTTGCTGTGAGGTTGAATAAGCACTGGCACAGATTTCCCAGGAAGGTTGTGAAGTCTCTCACATTGCAGCTGTTCAAAAGACATTGGGACATGGTCCTGGACAGCCAGCTTCAATGGCACTACTTGAGCTAGGGGGGTTGGACAAGAAGTCCCTTCCATCCTCAACCAGTCTGTGATTGTCATTTCCAAAATTATAGAGAAAGTTTTACTGAATAGAGAAAGTCCCAGATCTGTCTTCTGAAGAGTGTAAGGATAAGTCAGTTGAGGTGGAAAAGAACAAACTGAAATGCATCAGTTAGTGAGATCAAAGAAAGAGACCATCAACAAAGACTTGTCTTCTTCATTTGGAGCACGTGTTTTCTGGGTAATTCAGCCTGAGAGCTATGGAGTTCCAGATGTGGCTCTTTCATGACGTTTGTAAAGCCAGTGCTAAAAATAGTGAGGCTTGCTATCAGTGCTGACATACAAGTCCTTCCTCTGTCCTCATTCCTCTGTCTTTCACTCTCCTTGCTCTGCTGAGTATTCCTACAAAGCTACTAGAGTCTGACCTCAACCTGAAATGCTCTGGCAAAGTCTTCAAAGTATGAGATTTTTTTTTTCATGGAATTACTTGCCAAGAGATATGACATATCTTAAACAGATATTTGGAACACTTGAAGTCTCAGTGTTTTACTTGAGAGTACTATAAGGACAGCCTTTCTGACCTCATAGAAGTTTGCTTTAGAACTGGTGTGGTAGAAGGCATGGTATGAAAAATGTCTCTCGGTGGAGAACAGACTTGAAAACCTCTCTCTAGCATGTGGCAAGAAAGGTGAAATATGGATGAGCACAGACTGTCCCCAGTTGGGAGAACCCCGCTTGAATAAATTCAGGGCTGAAAACTGGATTTGTAAAAAATGCTGCAATCTATATCCACTGTTCCCTGCACAGTTATTTGACTTCCATTATTTCTGATAGAGCAAATTACTTGGACCTCCTGAGATCTCTCAAGTTTTTCTTCTATTGTCTAAAACAAATCAGTAGTTTCCAATTACACATATTTGTGGAAATCACATTTCTTTAAGCTTCTTCATTTCAGGATACAGAAATTACTGACCAATGAACTTTAATAAAATGACAGGAAGACCATTTCCTGAATACTTTCTGAAACAGTAATCATCAATAACTTTTCATGAATATTTCTCATTAAGCTTATCAGTGCGTGACTCCAGTATTCAGTAACACACATAGTCTGGCTGACCTCTACTTTCTGACATTTTCAGAAGTTAGTTTTATATGTCATACAAAGACATTTCAATTAAAAACAAGAAATAGCAAACGTAGAATACATTAAAATTACTACTATGTAGTACAGTCTTCTCAGATGACTCTTCAATATCTTCCCAAAACCACAGTTCCCTCCTTCTAACTAGCCACTTTTAGACGTTTGAAATGCATCTTGAATCACACGTACTGGGGCTAGTTATAAATATGCAGTGCACATGAATGTAAATTACCAAGTTTTAGCTTTGAAATATACTTTATTTTTTTTGGGGGGGGGGAGGGAGGTATATGACTGTACATATGAACACACAAGTAAACACATTAATTTAATTTAATTTATTATTAATTAATAATTACATATTTACTTCAGGAGCTACATGGCCTTTAAAGAGTTTTTTTACAGATCTAAAATCAACTGAGAAGCTGGTATAATAAAAATAAAGGACTATTCTTTTCCACTGTGTGTCCTCGCACACAGGGATCACACCATGATCACGAATATAGATAGATACACCAGAGATTTCTTCACATTTTTCTTTTAAAATTGAAATATGTGATCATTAAAAAGCAATGCATACACTTCTAAATAAAAATATATCATGTATATTTGGAAGTATTTGGGGTTTTGTGGCCCAGAAACAACTTGTAGTGAGAGACATGATTCTCTGAATTGCAATTCAAATTTTTGTTTATAAAAGAAGCCAGTGAAATTTTTACTTCCTTACTGATGTGTATTTACTAATATAGTAGTAGTAGCTTCAAATAAGGAATTCAGTTTGGAAAGATGGGAGACACAGAATTGTTCATAGATTGCTTTATCTTTCCATATACTTGCATCAGCCCAATAAATCCTACAATTAGCAACCTTTCTTCACCTAATTTCATTTTCAGACAAAAGCCAGGTGTTTTTTTTTCTGCTGGTAAAAGTTACTTGACACAGTAGAAGTTGTACATATGTGACCACATGCCATATAATTCAAGCCTTTTCGAATCCATATTTGCTATTTAATGAAACAATCCTTTGCCTGTTTCAGCTTCACAAAAGAAAGGAAATAGAATTATAGCCGTTGCCATGGAAATCTGTAACTCAGTTGCTTTTTTTCCTTGTAAAACAAAATGTATGGAAAACTGAACACCCAACAATATGTGGGAACACATCACAGAAATACCATCATTTTACAAAGGATTCTACAAAATGTCTCAGGTAGTAGCAATTGCAACTTTTACCACTATATTCCACAAGGAATGATTAAGAATAATGAAGAGAAGAACCTTTGTTGATTTATCAACGGATTTTGAATCACAAAGACTGTAGAGATGTGCATTCAACAGCCAGTCATATGAAACCATATGAATCTTGCCTGGCAGCTGTCTTTATGGAAATGGATTCTGACAGACTGAATATGCTATGAGACTAGCAGCTTTTACCCAGAGACAGTCATAAGAAATAGAGAAATAGATGCTTCTGCCATAGCATGGAAAATCTTCATTAATTCCTTGCTGCTGAATGCTGCAGAACTGAAATATTTTTGAAAAATCTATTCCTGCAGTTGAGATGGAACAGTACTTCATTACATTTAACATCTTCATCACCAACGTGGGCAGTGGGACAGAATCGACTCTTAGCAAATTTGGGGATGACTTCAAACCAGGGGGAATAGACAAACACACAGACAGGAGGGCTTTTATTCAGAGGGATTTCAGCAAAGCAGAGGGAAAGGCTGACAGGACTGTCATGAAGCTCAGCAATGAGAGATGTCAATGCTGCAACTGGGCCAGGGCAACTGCACACAAGTACAGTCTGGGGACTGACTTGCTAGATAAAAACTTTGCCAAAAGGAACTAGCTTTCCTGGTGATAATATGAATGACAAGTGTATCTATGCACTGATGGAGGCTAATGACACACTGGACCACATCACCAAAAGCATGGCCAATACAACCGGAGAAGTCACATTTCCCCCCTATTTGGCAATTGAGAAACTATATTGGGAAGTTTAGCTATGTTCACAAAGTCTTCAGGTCTGGGCCCAGGCACAAGAGGAACATCAAACTGGAGAGAGCCTGGCAAAGAACCTCTAAGAAGCAGAATATGATCAGTGATGCAGGATTAAACGTCTAATGTTTATTCACCATGAGAAAGCAAAGGCTAAAATAAATCTAAACCCATTTTTTTATCTCTCTCTTATGAAAAATATGTTGCAAAGAAGACTGTTACCAGAGATGCACAGTGAAAGGACAAGAGTCAACAGCTCACAGGCTGTGTCAAGGGAAATTTGAGACAAACTTAAGGAAAAAATCCTTCACAGTGTGAACAGCCAAGTGCTGGAATGAGCACCCATAATCTGCATCATTGGGGGTGTTCAAAACTTGACTGGATAAGACCCTGGCTAACTTTATCTAGTTTTGATGCTATACCTGCTTTGAACAGGCAACTGGTAAGCTGACCACCCTTCCAATGCCAGTATTTTTGATCCTTGCAATGCCTATTTTTAATCCTATATTCAATGGATTTGAAAACTTGACAGCTAATGAGATGTGCTCTGCCATCAAGCTAAACAGACATTTTGCTGACTGTAGTAGCTGCATATCTTTGTTTAAAACAGCTACTGTTGTCAGTGAAATTATGTCAAACCAGCAGTACAGGGTCCACAGTCCCTACTACTGCCTAACAATTCTCCCCAGCTAGATTCCTGCATAGCTGATAAATAAAAACTCTTATCAAGGCTGGCATCATATAAGACATCAATATCATAAGAACAACAACCCACAGATGAGAGAAAAAAAGAACATAACCAATCTCTATCTGGATAGGCTCTTAAAATACATATTGAAAGACTGCATGTGCTTGCAGTAAAGTTTCTGCATATCAGAAATGGCTTTTTTATATACTAAGTATCTCTTGTCTTCATTCTAAACATAATCAAAGAGATCATAAATAATTTTCACGTTAAAATCCTTGTCATCTTTATAAAAAGGAACAGAAGCGGAGAAAAAACACAGAATGAAGACATAGGGTAAACTTCACCTAATTTTTGTCCTAGCAACAAGTACCTGATGAGGCAAAGCACAAAAAGCACAGGAGGGAATAACAATGTAACTTTAGAGCTATTATGAGAATTTTTGATCCCTTCTCAGATTATGACTTTTTATTCTCTGAAAAGCATGATGCCCCTTTGTAAATCATCAATAAAGAAGTTTTTTATTAATCAGAGACAAAACCTTAACTATTCCCTTGAGAGTTATAAAGAACTCCTAAACATAGTTACTGCAACAGAGGAAGGCCTTGCTTGACAAGAGACACAAAATGATGATATAATTCAAAAGACTGATGAAAATCATGTGAAAAATACCTTTTTCAGAAGATCATTCTTCTGTGAATAAGCAACTGACTATGATTCAGGATTTGTTTTGTTATTGTTTTGTTTTTGTGCTGTGCTTAGCATACAGCTGATTATTCTATGACCTTGGGCAATTCATATACAGCTGAGTTTGGCCTTAATCTTTCTGTGCCTCCTTTTACTCATTACTATTAATATTATAATAATACCTGTCTCCTGAGAGCGCTGGATAACTTCATCAGCTATTATTTTTGTTAATAATAATAGAAGTCCTATAGTTGCTTCATTTTATAAGAAACAGTTTTCTGAAAATAGCAGATATGAGATTAATACTAAATTAAGCCCCCTGGTGAGGTAGTTTGAGGATTATTTTTTTAGTAATACTTAAGTCAACTTAACCTGCTTCTGTGTTGAAAGAGTTCAATGACGTGAACCTACCAACACAGTTACACAAGCAAGCTTGTTTGAAGGCACACAATACAAAAGAAAACTTCCCTTCCATATTAAATGCTTCTCTGAGGTTAGTTAAGGGGAGGGTTGGGCTTCAGACATGCAACAACCACCACATAATTACAGCAGCTATTCCTAATTTATAGCTCATATCACCCACAGCTTTTAGCACGCAAAACTACTAAACAAATCATCAATTTTGTTTAGAGAAAAGTTCTTTGGCTCTTCATTTCCTGTATTTCTGAAACAAATACGAAATTTAGCCTGACAGTACCTTTCCAATTACTTTGTTATCTCTGAAATCATGCAGTATTTTGCAAGGCACAAGAAAAGTGAAAAAAAATTACAAATTTTCTCATGTCACCAACCTTCAAATCCGCTTATATTCAAATGCAACTTGGAAAGTTGAAATAAATTATCTCTGACTTTTAAGAAATAGCTCTTTAAAAAGAGCCCAGAAATGTAGATAGGTGGCTACTGGGATTTTTAAAGTGCTTACATGCTAGATTCTCAGGAGGGTTTGTATCTTTGGATAAATTACCATGAAATCATCTTTGCCCTGTTGCATTCAAACAAGATAACCAAACCATGGTGACTTAAATAGAATGTTCACAGCGCAGCCCAGCTGCATGCAAACATGTAACTGAGGTGAACAGAACAGGGAAAACAGTGTTCATAGGTTTCATGTATGCAGCTTCAGGATGGATTCATAGGATGGAGCAGGCTCTATGCAGGTAAAAAATTGCATCATCTCACTTGTGAGACACCTTTGTGAAGCTTTTCATATAAATTTTGGCTGAGCTCATAGTTTGTATTACCAGGAAGGCAGATTTCAATCTGGATCTTAGGTAGCATGATGAACAAATAGTTAAAAGAACATGGCAAGAGTATACAAAATATTCCAGAAATTTTTAAGAATAAAAGAATCAGAGTAATTTCTTGGTAACAATGCCCATCCATGTCCTAAGGTACTTGGGATTTAGTCCAAAGGAGAGATTTAGTGTACTTTTTTGCATTCAAGATCATCCAGCCCTATGGCTATGCATAAGAGAAATTTCAAAATTGTGTTAGACAAAGGAAGAATTTAATTTTCCCCATCATACTCTGAATGAAAATCCTCATGACTACTATCATTTTGAAAACATTCAGAACTCCAGGGCAAGTTTAGTTTCCAAATGGCAAAAAGGCATTTAAATTACATCACCAGCTACCAAAATATTTGACACACTCTTATGTAAGGATTTCCCAGCTCTGCTCTCACCTACCCACGCCACTTACCTACACACCCCACAAACCTTTATGTTGTCTGCAGTGTTTTTGACATGAGGAACAGCTCTGTCCCACCCCCATCACTTTGTAGGAGCAGCTGCACAAACCCTTCGTTGCCATAGTAAAGACTTCCCCTATTCAATGGTTTCATTCAAATACACAGCAAAGATCCAGGAATGCAAACCACCTTGGAGAATCTGGACTTTACATCTCATCTTTACACCTCTTGCTGAGTGCAAGGTGCCATGTAGGAGCACAATGAAACCCTGCAGTTCACAGAGGAAGAGGGGTAAAAAAGGTCTTGACTCGGTAAGGAAAGGATAAATGGGAGACTAGTGGCTGTGGAAGTTTGAATTTCTTGGTAGGATTTCTTTTAGAAAGTGAATGACACCTTCTGCATAGTTTCTGAATGCTGCTGCAGTATTTGGATGTGACTAGTAGTCCCCGAAAAAATGCCAATAAAAAAAGTCTACATTCAAGACAATATTTTCTTTAAAATCAGGAAATAAAAGAGGTCTAATTGAAAGAATTGTTAACTGTCACCCAGTCTGAATATCCACACATTTCCTGCTTTCTTATGAAGTGGTGAATGTTGAAAATAGATTTGCAATGTAAGTTTAGGGATTACTTTCTCCGAGTGCACACAATTTTCTGAGCCTGAAGGTTAACAAAGACTCTGAAAATTTCTAAAAAAAATTCTCATAGAAATCAGAGTAAAGATTATGTACTCAATGTCGTTATATGCTCAATGAACCACTAATCCTATGGAAAATTACTGCTACTTGTGGGAGTTTGGTTTACAAAACTAAAACCAAAAAGTACACAGATTCCAGCTTAAGAGAGAAAAACCCAAAACAAATTCAGAATTCTTAGTGTTGGTAATTTTGGCAAAATTTATAGATAGTCTCAGACAGAATAACCACTGGAGTGTACCACTGTCCTACTCCAGTGGAACAATGGAGTTTCCACTGTGTCAGAGGAGGCTTAGAGTGGACACTAGGGAGCATTTATTTTCTGGGAGGATGGTCAAACATTGGAACGGGCTTCCTAGAGAAGGAGTCAATACCTCAAGATGGTCAATCTTTAACAGGCATTTGGATAATGCCCTTAAAATTGTGCTTTAACTTTTGGTCAGCCCTGAAGTGATCAGGCAGTTGGACTATGTGTCCATTGTAGATGCTTTCCAATAGAAATTCTAGAATTCCTATCCTATCCTATCCTATCCTATCCTATCATCACAGAAATAAGCTTCACAGCACCCATGAAAACCAAGTAAGCTCACGAGCTCTGTATTACAATAAAGCAGCCAGGTTTTTACAGGGTTATAAAATTTCTAGACACATATTATACAGCAACACCATACGTAGTTTCAGGGAATTACAGAACAATATTCAGCTAAGTATGCATGGATAACTGACCTGAGGCTATGCTTTAACTTGTATAAAGTACATGAGTTCATGAATCATCAAATGTATTCAGAATCTCAGTACTTGAGCTTACACGTAATTTGGAAAAAGAAGAAAACATACTAGGAGACCAATGTGTCATGACATGGAAGTGTCTTTGGATGAACTGTAGAATTTTCTTCTCCTGTTTCTCCTTCAGGAATTGAATCAACTTAAACACAGGCAGAATTACAACACAAAAGAGTTTTGTTATACTAAGTAAATTACAGTGGTGAAATTAAGCCCAAAATATATATAAAATGTATTTACCTAAATATTTCATATATTCATTAGGTCAGCAGCATCCACTAGTATCTAGTAAATTCCCCTACTTCACAACTTGAAATAGTAGGTGATAGGCACACCATTGCAAAAAGACATCAATAAAAACCTTAAACAAGTCAAAGCTCTGAAGATGCAGTGGCAAATGTAGAATACTTCAAATTAAAACCATCATGTTAAAATTTAGAATATTTGATGTGTTTGTTGATATTTGATCCTCTAATGTTTGATGAGTATGCATTTGGCTTGTGACCGGGTTTGAAACAAGTAAAGATATAGTACAGACTCACAGAGCAAAGAAAAATTAAAAGTTCACTAATTAACTCTTGTTGTTATTTCCTCCAGCCTCCCAGTTGGTTTTTTTCCTGTTTCTAAGACAATTTACATTAATACTTTCAACTCTATTTACATTTTTATTACTACTGTGTCTGACAATGCTGTAATTTATATTTATCAGACCAGTCTTGTGAAATAACTTCCTCGTCCTGTTCCTTATAAGAAAAATAAAATTACTCTCAGTCTTATTTCTTATCTACCTTCCTCTTCAACATCTTCTTAAGCCCAGTTTCATTGCGTGATATTTGTCTTCTTTGGTACATTTATTATTTCCCTGCTAATAATGTCTTTTAAAGAAATAATACATAAACTCTTTCATATTATCTTTTTTTTTTTTAATAACATAAATCTATCATGATGACTCTTTCACTTATATTAAGTTGAATTTTAAAGACAAGACTTGTAAATAATGAGAATAGAAATATACAGATGCAGTGTTTCGTAAGGGTGTTTATCTTCTGGGAAACGTTAAAAAGATCACAATCTAAAATGGCTTTTAGCTCTGCTGTCTAAAGTAAAATAAATGTTATAGGAAACTTCCAAAGATAATAAGTTATGAAACTTGGGCCATTATCATTTATTCCTGCATTTATACTTCAGTCTTACTGATCTTTGATTAAGTTCTGCTGCCTAACATCGATTTCAGTGCTATATTATTTAGGCTTATTGTTTTACATATTGTAAATTTTTATTCTTTTGAGAGTACATAATAAGTTTTTACTGGCAGCTCTTGAAAGAAGTAATTGGTAGAGCTACAAAGGCATAAATATTTCTTCAAAATTCCTCCCTCATATGTATATTCCTAACATAGGAAATCTACAGCTCTTAACCTCCCATTTTCTACCCTTCAACAACAGTGAGGGCAGAAGCTACATTAGAAGTGTTTTCAGTGGAAGTTAAATGGCAGAAGATCAAAACTGGCATTAGAAAAGAAAATCAGAGATTAAAATTCCTATGCCATGTCATCCGGGTGTAGAGGTTAGATAGACAAGTGCTGCTGAGAATAACTGTTCATATGCTCATGTGTAAAAACCATCTGAATACTGATTCTTTAAAAAAAGATCACCAAACCCAACATCATCTCCTGATGGCAAAGAGGATACTCAGTCTTCTTTTAGATGAAGCATTTAGGGTGGATGAATTATTCTTTTTTTCTCTCCACAGGATAGGACAACTGAGAAGATACAATGGTTTTCTGCTGCCTCTGTAAGCCAATTCAGTTAAGTAAACCTGAAGAAGCTTGCTCCTTTTAGGTAGGTGTTTTTCTTTGGGGTTCTTTTTTTTGTCAAACTAGCAAACTGAATTGGCTCAGTCAGATAATCACCAAGGTTAAGAGAAAGGAAATGGAAGGTGCTTGCAGTCCAATCTGGGGACTGGGAAGGGTTGATGGAGCAGGCTGTTAGACATCCAGACATGCATCTTCCATGTTCAACATCAGACTATAATCAGTGGGAAGATACAGGTAATTCCTGCTGCTAACACTTTTTTTTTTTTGCACAGTAATTTGAAGACCAACAATCCAAACAAACTTCTAAATGCTACAGAGGAAAAAAAAAATCACCCAAACAAACAAACAAGGAGTCAGAGGGCAAAGAGAGGGGGAGGGACAGAGGAAAAAAACAAAGGTTTGTTCAGGGGATAAAATGAAAGTTGCTGACACTCTCATCTGGGTAGCAAAATAGCACAAAAAAGCATGTAAACAGAAAGTCTGTCACTGTTCTTTTTAATTTGTAATCTTGAAACTAAAACCACTAAAAACCACTGCAATATTGCCCTCTCTCCCACAAAACAACTGTGAAACAGAATTATCATCTGTATTACAGTGATCCATTGAAAAAGCAAAGACTGAAAAAAGTGAATACACAGGTAACAATTTCCCTGAAAATAATTTCAATTTAAGTACCAGCATTGGCCCAAATTTTTTATTGTCCCAAACAAAGCAAGCATAAAACACTATCACTCTGCCAATGCAACTTTTCAAATTCAATCAAGAAAACCACCTGAGCTAAATTAGATTAATGTCCACTTTGCTGAATTTTTTGAATAAAATCCAGTCTGCTTTGATCTCAGTAAAACCAGCTCAAATCCACACCCATGCCAGTGACTACTGATCTCATATTTCAGGTCTTTCTTCCGGTGTTATAATTCAAAAGGAAAATGGGCAGAAGATGAAAGTGTGCACATGACTGCCTGCTTAAACTGACTTGGCTTCTCCTGCTAGAGGTGGCAAAGAGGCAGATTTGGTATTGTACGAGCTGCCACAGAACATTTTTGCTTCCAGCCCATGCACTTTCAAAGGTAATGGGAAGAATTAGTTTCCTTCTCATGTCTCCCTCTTATTAACAGTTATCCACAATGTTGCTTGGCCTGAGCAAAAGATTTTTTAGCATAAAAATGAATTTATTGTTTAGCATTCTGAAACAGAATTTTTGGATGGAGGAACTTCCATAAACAGAATAAATATGTCCTGTGGCTCAGGCACAGGCCATACCTAAATACCTGCAATTGCCTAAAGGCAATACCTTTATTCTTCTGCCATAATTTGTTTCTGGGGTTTTGTTTTGTGTATTTTATACTTTGGATTTTCTGTTTCTGCTTTTGTATTTTCATGGTGATGTACTTTGTGTATTTACTTTGAAAGGTAATAATAATCTATGTACTTTATCAAGGTTGCTCTGGTAAAAAAATTCACTTAAATTTCTTTTATAATCAGTATTAATTTTTTAACTAGATTATACTACTTTTTAATATTAGATATTATAATCTGGCAAAAATTAAATGAAACTTCAGTGTGTTCATTACTTAAAACCTATTAACATTTAGGACGGAACATAAATATTCACATGAGTCCTTTCTGAAAAATTATTTCTAATGATTGGAAGGAAGAAGTAATCATTACTGTTGCATATATTTTCTTTTTCTGAATTGCACAATAATGGATATAGCATTCACCTTTCTATACTTTAAAAAAATTATCTCATATATATATATATATATATATATATATGTATGTATGTATATATATATCTAAGATTTAATTCAACACTGTTAAACTTTCTGCTCATTACAGAAAGGGTCAGGAAAGAGCAAAATCCAAGTACAGATCTACAGATAAAAAGATCAAATGTCAAGCTCTGGGAAGACCCACTAAATCACTGATTTAAAATATTCTTTTGCTTGTATTTCAATTTCAGATCATATGGAAAAATACACATAGGTGTTTAGTGAAATGATTGGAATTAGATACAATAACACTTGATAAATGGAATGTAACATGTACTTAGTCTATTTGATATTTTAGGGTTTGTTTCTAATATGAATAAAACTCAAATGTCTAATATGAATAAAACCCAAATGTCCTAAAATGCTCAGCACCCTACCAGTCAGAAAGCAGCAGAGTTTCCTAATCCAAGCTAACATTAGTTTATATCAGCTGAAGTACAAAATCAACAGGTTTTTCAGCCAGTTTTACACAGCCCACAGCAGCCTATGTGAGCCTCTCCTGCTCTCCCTGTGCAGATCCCAGCGCAGCCTTGTCCAGGAGACAAGTACATCACACACAGCGTGGCTGATGAGTCATTTCTGTTTCTCAGCCTGCTCTCGCTCGGAGTTTGATATTACGTACCATATGGCCACAGCCTTCATAAATATGGTTTCAATGAAGTCATCTGATGGCAGAATGGAAATGGCTTTGTAAAGCAGGAAAGCTGCTAATTGATGGGTGGAAAAGCTGAAAGTTATGGTTCTGTAAAAGGAAAATCTTGTATGATCCTGGTCTAAGCATTTATTATGGCAGCATGAAAATGTTATAATTTCTATTACTGGTGTAGACACTTTAAAAGCAAACATTATAAAATAATGATGCGTTTTTCCTTTTTTCCCATGGTTCAGTCATTTTCTGCCCAGCAGAATGCAGTGTTTTTTTGCCAGCAGATCCACTTCTTTACATAGCCTTCCATTTATTCTACCTCGTGTAGGACTTTCCATCAGTTGTTCATTATTAATCTTGATTGTAAACTCTCCTCTTCCTGCATTTCCTGTCCAAAGTTTGTGCACCTCACCTATCATCTATTATGCACAGGCTCCAACTTTGGAAAAATCCATCTTCTTTTTTCATAAAGCACCAAAACCAGGCCTTTTTTATGGCTTCCCAATTCAGGTTCTCATAACAGACATGCAAAGTCTGAGAGGAAAATTCAACACAGCAGACTTTTGACATGGAAATCTAAGTCTTTATCTAGTTTATTTTTCAGGGAATAAGGAAAATTGTGTCTCTGCCCACGGTGGGGGAAGTTGGGACTAGATGATTTTTAAGATCCACTTCCATCCCTTAATGTTCTCTGATTGGTTCTCTGACTTCTCTGAGGAGTAATTAAGTTGAACACTGGAGGTCTTAGGTTGGTCCTTGCAAGAGCCTTTGTCTGAGCAGAGTGAGAAAAGTATTTTGACATTGGTGGAATGTGGGGGATCAATCCATATAAGTCATGTTTGCCTGACTAGAGGCACTTACAGTATGCATGCGGAAAAGAAGGAAATGCGACAATTAACCTGAAATCTTTGTCTACAGAAGAAGATACGCAATCATGGTCATCTCAGAAGAAAAGCATGCAGACTAGGTTCCCTGGCCTGAAAGTCAGCTTTCCAGAACAATCATTAAAGACGATCTCTACTTCTAAGCATAAAGGGAAAGCTTTTTTCTTGCTGTCTTAAAAGCACTTCAAATATTTCCACAGTAGTCACTTTACACAACTTGTGCAAACTGGAAATTCTGAACACAAAATAATGAAATCGCTCCATTTGAACTCAATTGAATTGCTAGCTATAATGTAGGGGAAATAATTCCTTTCAGGGGTTAAGAAAAACATGTCTGCTGTCACCTAGAAGTGTTTATACTGGGTTTTTTTCCACCTGTGAGGCCACGGGGAGCAATTAAAACTCATTCATCAGTAGTCAACACAACAGCTAAAGGTTTAATATTTGAGTAACAGAGCCACAATTTCAGAGAGGGTGACCATGGATCTCTTGTCTAATGGTATCCTCTATTCCAAAAAATCACCTACAAAAGATCGTTGTACAGAACACATCAAGGATCCCTGACCAAGAAAGTACATAAATCTGAAACTCTCTTTTGTCTTAGCCACACAGCTGATACTATTGTTACAGTTGAATCCACCGACTTTGGTTTATTACCAATTTTTATAAGTTTAAATACTTTTGGTAAAAGGACCTTACCCTTGCCTTCTGCTCCATTTCCATCATTAATCTTTCATGTTGCTCAGCTATTGCCAGTGTTGCAGAATGGACCTTCTGATATATCATTTCTCCTTCTCGTGTTTGAAAGGTGAACAGCCCTTCTCCTGTGTCACACATCCTGCAGGGAAAGAAAAAAAAAAAAAAAAAGAGTACTGTGTAATTTTTATCTATTATAAAAAGTGCATACCTTACAGTAGCAAGTGTCAACTTTAGAGATGTAGTAAAACTCTGAAATTCCAAACACTAAACATCTGCAGTTATTTTTACCATCAGAGAGAGACATATTCCAAGAGATGGGCAGAACTTCATTAACATATTTTTTCAATTCAGTTTTAATCATCATCTGGATAGTGAAAAAGAAGCTTTAGCATGGAATAAAAGCTTGAGGTAATAGTTATTTCTGTCATTTTTTCCAAATGTCTGCACCAGTATGTGGGAGCTAAATTTAATTATTTTAACTAATTGGTGCCAGAAATATGTAGTACATTGTGACTTTGAAAAGCTGACGTTTTAAGAGAACACTGACCAACTAAAAATGCCATTATGGTTAATCACTACAAAGATGATGTATTGAAAGACAGCATTAAAAGTGTTAAATTATTACTACCTCTGTCAGTATATTTATGTGAGGCAGCATCCAATGCTATTCTGGTAATCACAAAAGCCATTCAGTCAGAGAATAAGAACAGTTCTAAAAGAAGATTAAATAATGAAAAAAAAACCCCTTCAGAAATAAAATTTACTTTTTTCTTTTGAGAGAGAGCAGCTGCTGTTTTCCTTATCTGTGATATTAGTGTGGCACTATTCGGAGAAAGAAGAGTGGTACATAGTAAATGCAATGACCAAAAGGTCTGGATAATACAGGAAATAGGAGTAGGAAATAATGTTGGATTGCTGTGTGACCATTACTTGGAGAATGTACATGTTGTTAACCAGTGGTGCAATTCAATGTATTTATATTAGCAGTTCCATTATATTATGAATATCTGATTTACATATTTTTTATAGACTACTTGTAGCTTCAGAAATGGGATTTAAAAAATCCTTTTTATTTGGTCTGATACCTCCTGTAAAGGTTTTCAGTTATCTATGACAGAAAAATGTTGACTTGAGCCACTGAAGCGTAACATGCATTAACAATAGGGAGATTTTGATTTGCCTTAAAACATCAGATTACTTTATTGTTTTGGATGTTTACATTATTTTTAAGGAAACCAAATTTTGTTAATATCCCAGCACCTTCAGCACAGTCCCAGAAAGCCCAAAACTTACAGAATAATAAAAAAAGAAAAAAAAAAATAGAAAAATGTGTCCCAAATAGCTCAACATTCAAATGGGTTTTTAAATATTACCTTTAAATATTATCTTTAGAATCATCCCATATTCTGTATGATTATTCATGCATTAAATTTTACCAAAAAAAAATCCCATCAGATCAACATACAGATCTATATTATTTTAATGAAATAATAATTTAAGTATATGTCATACTATATTACATGCACACACACAATTATACTGCAACTTTTTGAAATGACAATACCTTTTTTCATGAGACTTTTGTTCTGTCAAATTAGGATATGGCTTCCTAAATAATTTAATTTAAAAACTTATCTGAATAGGGCTGTTGTGCTATATAAGGGACTATTGAGAGTTCAGCAGTTGCTTCTGATTTCAAGGTTGACCAATGAAAATAAAACCTTATTAACACTTACAAAATCTTTTCCTGTTCACTGGAGAAAATATGCTACTGTGAGCCTTGCACAAAGAATTTATGCACATTTGTGTTTGGGAAAAACAGAAAGTATCGGAGGCAGAAACAGTAAAGAGAGGTGCTTCTGGAAAATACCTGGTGAGAATACTTTGTAATGATCAGCTGGGGTATTGAAAAGAAATTCATAGTCTTAAGAATATATGATTAACAATAATATCCATAATTCTGGAATAATACCAGTTTTCTTCATTGAAAAATATAAATTAAAAAAAATCCATTTTATAGATAGGTATTATTTAATCAGTGTAAATGTGATGTGCTAATTAAGAGATTTAAAGGGAGCTTTTTGTATCAAATTCCAATGGAGATCAAGATCCCTGTTGTAAATATTTAAGATATTTAAGATATCCTTAGACAGAGTCCTCCAAAGAGCTCCTGGTGGAAATAAAATGTCCCTAGAGTTTTGTGACATTATGGCAACAGCCTTTCAGATCCCTCAGGGCATCATATAGCCAGTACTCTGCTTTTGTGTAAAGAGATCTTAATAAAATTCAAACAGCGTGAAATGGAAAGTCTGGAAAAAAGGATGGGGTTTCAGAGACTGAAGGAAAATGCGATATTTTTGTTGGTTTCAGGGGATGAAAAATCCTACAGAGATAAAAACAAGGAAGTGGGGAAAAAACAGGCAATGGGGCATGATTAACATTGATGGACTTAGCTGCCTGTTTTCACCAGGCAAACCCCAACCACGCCCACTGCCTACCAGAGCTGGGTCTGTCCCTGGCTGGAGGCACTGGTGCAGGTTGTGGCACTGCCCTGGCCCCTCATCCACTGCACAGGACACTGCACTGCCTCTCAGCCTCAGCTGTGGTGGACATGTCACGCCAGGGCTGGAAAGCCATTGCCACCATCCTCCCCATGAGGGCTTCCCTGGCTAATGATGGATGGCATGCACACAGCTGCTCAGAATTGGAGGCAAAGGAGAATTGTGGGCATCATTTTTTACTGTGCTCAATTCCCCTAGCTTGACTTGAAGTTTAATAGGACTTAATGCCTCAAAGAATTAAGTAGTTGTTACTTGGCACATCTGAACCAAGTGAAAGCAGCAAAAATTGTTAGCATAAAATTTATTTCTTCCATTTAAACTTATGAATAATCTGTCTCCCAAGGAGATTAATCCCTTTGCCATTGTAAGGTTTTCCGGTTCATCTCCTCAGAGCATTATTCCTTTTCTCTGAAGTAAAGTGAAAATCTGGGTTTGGACCTTCTAGTCTAGTCTAGTCCCATCTATTTTTCTATTCTATTCTATTCTATTCTAGTTATAAACCAAGATGATTAGCCTCATTAGGGTTAGGTTCAGTCTTTCTAGAACAAGGAAACATAGGCTAAAATAGAAGTACTCCTAAGAATGGCGAAGATAGGGACAGGGAAAGGATGGTCTCTGAAGCTTAAGGGTTTTACCATAAAAGCAAAACCTTTACATATCCAGCCAACAGGAACAGACAAGCCCATGAGCTGAAACAAGACTTGTCTTGTTCTATATATAGTCCAAACAAAGTCAGTAGGACAAAAAGCTATTATCTCTATGGACCTTCTAGATGACAGATAACTGTCCCTATAAAACTCCAATTTAGGAGGTTTAGTCTTGCTAATGTCTTGTTAATTTCTCTGTGTTCAAAGCATACATTGTTGATCAGTTGCCAATTTAATAACATTTTCATAACTTTTACATGCCCTAAAATCACTTTTGAGAAAAGGCAGGACAAAGGTCTGAGCCTCTTTTTTCCTGGTACTGTCACAGTTAAGCAATGCAGTCCTCCAAACTCAGTATGACCTTCACTGTCAGAAAAATGTCACTGATTTTGTATACTTAATTTTTTTTATGAGATACTTGCAGTCTCTGCAGGTGCTTGAAAAATGCCGATCTATTTCTGTGTTTTTCAACTTTGAAACAGAGATGTCATTAACCTATGCTTTAAGATATTTAAGGATTCAATGCATTAAAATGTATGAAGTGCTTTTACTCAAATAGGAAAGTGAATTTTTTTCATACATTATTACAGAATGATATAACTGGACAGACAGTGACACCAGTAGATAAACAGTTCTGCAAATAGATGCAATTTTAAAAATTCTTTAAATACTGCAACAGCTTTTCACAACTATCACTATTAGCAGATCTGGCTCATGAACCAGGAGAAAGAACAGAGAGGAATGTGGGAGCTCTGCTTTTGGCCTAGGGCAAACTGGATTCAGAGATCAACAGAGAAAGTCCTTGCTTTCATTGAAGGTAGAATTTCTGTTCAAGTCATAGAGATTTTCCCACCACTATTGCCAGACATTTTTCAACATTTCCCAGATTCATACCATGGTTTCCCACTGCCTTTGCTCACTATGTAATTTTTGCTTTTTAGATAAGAATCAAAACTTAATAGAATAACCATGTAGAATTCCCTTCAAAAAGGAAACTGCATTGACTTGATAACCATTTACAAAAAGTACTTTTTCCTAGATAGAAGTTCATGCTGTCATGTCATGGGTGAAATATTTTAAAAGTTTAACAGTGCAATATTCAGCAACCGCATGAGAAGACAAGAATTTGACATATCAGCTTCACTATTTCCATTAGGGGTAAAATGTATTTTCATAAAAAATGAAGGTTGAATGAAAACTGAAATGCCAAGAAAAATTATTCTTGTGTTTTAAGATAAAAGATAACTTACAATTGTAAGTAGAAAAAACTTTAGCTCTTCATATATCTACATTTAATTTTTAATGAATTTGAATGAATTTGAATGAATTTTTAATGAATTTCTTTTTTATCAACAAATAATTTTGGATTAAAGAAATAATGGCTGATTTATATAGTCAAAAGTGTATCAAATTACATACAAATAACTAAAAAGAGGTAATCATCCTCAAATAGAAACTGAAAAAAAAAAGTTTACTATTAATAACAAATTGTTACTAATAAATAGAAATATTAATAACTAATAGGTAATAAGTAACTATTTTACTTTAGCATTTCTAGTTCTTGAAATAGAACTAGACTTTAAATTCTTAAATGAGAACAGATCATGGGTACGTAATGTCCAGTAACCAGCACCAAACTGGATGTAATTGCTGTTGCATACCCCACAGCTAGAGTTTGAAAATTGTTTCATTAAAAGAGTGGAGTTGTTTACTCAAACACTTCAAGGCCCAAAAATCAAGTTCATAAAATCACAGAATCACAGAATTGTTTGAGTTGGAAGGGACCTGTGGAAATCATCTAGACCAATTCACCCTTCCTAGGCAGGGTCACCTAGAACAGCTAACACAGGTACTTGTCCTGGTGAGTTTTAAATGTCTCCAGAGAGGGAGACTCCATGACCTCCCTGGACAGCCTGTTCCAGTTCTCTGCCATCCTCAATCTAAAGAAGTTCTTCTTCATGCTGTGGTGAAACTTCTTGTGCCATAAACTAAGTTTATGGCGATTTGCTCCTTGTTCTATCACTGGGCACCACTGAAAAGAGTCTGGCACCATCCTCTTGGCAACCACCTTAGAGATGTTTATATGTATTTGGGAATACCTCTCATTCTTGTCTTCTCCAGACTAAAGAGGCCCAGCACCCACAGTCTCTCCTTGTAAGATAAATTCTCCACACCCCAAGTCATCTCTGTGGCCTCTACTGGACCCTCTCCAGTAGCTCCTTGTCTTTCTTGTACTGAGGAGCCCAGAACTGGACACAGCACTCCAGATATGGCCTGGCTAGGGCTGAGCAGGGTGGGAGGCTTCAGCCTACTGGCCACACTCTTCCCAATGCACCCCAGGGTCCCATTGGCCCTCCTTACCACAAGGGCACTGCTGGTTCATGGCCAGCTTGTCACCCAGCAGGACTCCCAGGTCCTTCTCTGCAGAGCTGCTCTCCAGCCCCCAACCTGCACTGGTACTCAGGGTTATTCCTCCCCAGGTGCAGGACCCTGCACTTGGCCCTTGTTGAACCTCATTTGGTTTCTCTCCACCCAGCACTCCAGACTACCAAGGTCCCACTTAACAGAAGCAGAGTCTCCAGCTGTATCAGCCACTCCCCCAGTTTTGTATCATCATCATCATCATCATCATCATCATCATCATCATCATCATCATCATTATCAAACTTGCTGAGGGTACATTCTATCTATTCATCCAGATTATTGATAAACAAGCTGAATTAGGCCAGACCCAGAATTGATCCCTGGGGAATGCTGGTGACTGCAGGCCTCCAGCTGGGTTCTACTCCTCTGATCATGACCTCTGAGCTCTGCCTTGATCCACCCCACAAGTGCTTATTTAGGTAATGCTCATTTCCTGTATGCCAATAAAGCTAGTCAGATGGCACATATGGGACCAGGCCTGTTACTTCTGAGACAAGTAATAAGTAAAAGTCAGCCTTTCTTTAAAGCCTTGAAGCTCTGGCTGTCAGTTATGAAAAAAAACCTAATTGGTATGCACTATCTAACTCTGAACTGAGACACTTATTTCTTGTGTTGCTACAGCTTTGATTTTTTAAAAAGTGGTGGAAACTAGCAATTTTGCCTCCAATTTAATTAGATTATCAGTGAAGACACACAAACACTATCTCTCTCGTGGATATCTAACTTTTGTTCTTTCCTTGTTTGTTGTTATCTTTACTTGAGCTAAGCCATTTTGACAGAAATCCTGTTTCTTCTTTGTGTGCAAGGACGATACACATAGCATACACTAAAGACAGGCCAGCTAAGCAGCAGACCTCAGTATAATATGAATGCAAAGCTTCCCTGAGGGTCCAAATTCTTTGCTCATTCCAGCCTTCAACACATGCTAGCTTGCTTTCTGCCAAAATTGGTCTTTTCTGAGAAAACAAAACAAAAAAAAGTAAGGAAAGCAAATAAACTCTTTGTGGCAAGAGCATATTTAGATTAAAAAATCCCTTTATGCCTACGAATACTTATGCAGACAACTGAAAAGTAAACTATGCATGTTTTTATGAAACTGTAAGTCAACTTCTAAAGGATAGAAAAACAAAAGCAGAAAAAAGGAAATCAAAAATTTCTAACTTACTATCAAACAGGCAATAAAAAGGGATACTTTGAAGGGGGAATTCATGAGGAAAAAATGTAACTTCATAAACAGAATATGTATGGGACCTAGGAAACTTCTGTAGGTGAAGCAGAGAGAAGACAATTAATAGAAATGTACTCAAAATGTAAATGATTTAGGTATGCAACTTTGGCAGCAGACATGGTCAGAAAGACCCAAAGCTGGGACAAGGTCGGTGAAAGCAGGGAAAAAGTCTTGTGAAAAATCTGTGTTTGCTAAATGAAGATCACCAAGGTGAAGCACAGAAATGGTGCAAAGTGCAACATGCAGAAGGAGTAAACAGAGAATCTGAGTGTGGTCTGTTACACATTCCCTATGGGAATGAAGAGTTAAACTGCCATGCCTCGCTGTCAGCATTTTAGAGTTTTATCTAGAGTGTCAAAAGGATAACCTGATAATTTTATGATCTGAGAAGCAAACCATGAAAATGTTCTGATATATGAGGCGTCTGCCTGCCCCCCTTAATCATGGTTATTTACCAGCAAGAATGCACAACAAGAAAAAGCAATTACGCATGCTATCTACTAATTGCCAGCCATAGACATTCCTCCATTACACTTATTGTCGTGTTTTTGCACTTAAGCTGAGGTGGGAAACTTTACACTGCTCTTGAATATGCTTATGAGATATAGATAGTGCAATATCCTTGAATTTGGCCTGAGTTAATACAGGGAAGTTTGAATATTATCACACCTCTGATATGGCTCAGTAACTTGATCATGGAGCTTAGCCCTGAAGATTTGTTCAAGGTCAGATCTTGTGCTTCTTGAGTCATCCACAGTGTTTTCAACTAAATGCACTAAGGGATCTCCATGCTATCAGTGCAGCTTTCCTACTAAGGCCATTTATAGAAACATTTTGCAATTCTGAGATGGAAAACATTCACAGATGGAGTGGAAATGATTGATGATGATTTGCTGCCAGGTAGGTGGAACTCCACCACTCAGAGGAATCCAGCAGTCCTTCTCTAATATTACCTAGAGGATCTTAATGCATTCCAAGTTGCATATCTTTTAAGGACCTTATATGCAGTCATGGCAACAAAAATCTTATGTGCTAGTCTGATGAATACACTGCTAGTCTTTCTGAGCAGAGATGTGATACCCTAAGAATTTTCCCTGTTGTAAGGAAATTTATAGGGGAACTCATTTTGTGAGTGAATAGTATTTTTCCATTATAAGATTATTTTTCTGCCTAAACCAGAAACCATTTAAGTCATATAATAAACCAGAAATAAAAATTTTCTCTTGAAAATTTTTTTCTTTGTTTTAAGGACACAAAGGACACATTTCTCTACAGTACTGGTGGTAATTATGCCTCTTGGGATAATTTTTCTTTCATTGACTGTGCTGCCTCTACAGCCACTGTCTCTGTGATGCCCCACGTGACAGCACATTTAGACCACTGGGGCACACAAGGGATACCAACCCATTTCTGCATGCCAGATATTTCCACTTTTTGCTTAATGGAAGTGCAGAAAGTGGGCTGTGACTTTGTCTGGACATGATTGTCCAGTAGCACTATAATCCTCTATTTCATTTCCACAGGGTTTGCCCCTGTCTATCATAGGACACAGTGGAAAAAGATATACTTTAGGTTTTTTCCCTGAGGTTCAGTTTTGATGAAAAGGAGGATTCTATCTGGGGCTTATTTCAGACCACTTTTATTTGGTTGCTGACAAGCCAGCCATACTCTTAAGATGTTCTTGTTTATAGTAATTACTTTGATATATCAGAATAAAATTAACTAGTGCTGAAGAGTTAAAGATAGTAAATAATTCTCAATGCTGGTTACAGTATAAAAAGTAGCAAACTGGACTCGAAGTCATGCATAAAATGTGGAATGTAGAGATTGACGTGCAATTATGAAACATGTCCATATGTAATAGCAAACATGCTGAGCAGAGGCTCTGTTTTCTATTTCCTAGATCCTAGAAACTAAGCTATGGTGTGAAGCCAGGTGTTCACCAAAGCTGCTCTATCACTCCTCAGTTGGACAGGGGAGAGAAAATATGAGGAAAGGTGTCTGAGTTGAGATAAGGACAGGGAGAGATCAGTCACCAGTTACTGTCACAGGCAAAGCAGACTCAACTTGGGGACAGTATTTTAATTTATTGCCAATCAAATCAGAACAGGCTAATGAGAAGTATATCCAAATCCTAAGAATATCATCCCCCCACTCCTTCTTCTTTCCTAGGCTTAATTTTATTCCTGATTCTCTACCTTCTTCCCTCCAATGGCGCAGGGGGATGGGAAAAGGGGGCTGCTGTCCAGTCATTGTTTCTGCTGCTCCCTTCCTCCTCAGTGGGAGGACTCCTCAAACTCTTTCACTGCTCCAGCCTGGGATGACTTCCATAGGAGACAGCCCTCCACAACCTTATGCTACATAAGTCTGTCCCACAGGCTGCAGTCTTTCACAAACTGCTCTGGCATAGATACCTTCCAGAGTGTTGTCCTTCAGGAGCAGACTGCTCCAATGTGGGTCCCCAATGGGGTCAAAGGTCAATGGGGTCCAGCCAACCTGTTCCACCATGGGCTTCTCTCTCTATAAGCCTACAGGTCCCTGTCAAGAGCCTACTCCAGTCCAGGCTTCCCACAGGGTCACAGCCTCCTTTGGCATCTACCTGCTCCACTTTGGGATCCTCCATGGGCTGCAGGTGGATCTCTGCTCCACCATGGACTTTCATAGACTGCAGAAGCACAGCTGCTTCACCATAGTCTGCACTACTAGAGGTGAATCCCAGCTTCAGTGCCTGGAGTACCCCTGCCCCTCCTTCTCCACTGCCCTTGGTGTCTGCAGGGCTGTATCTCACATATTCTGACTCCTCTCTCTGGCTGCACTTGCTGTTCTTCAGGGTTTCTTTCCCTGCTTCATAAATTCATTATCCCAGAGGGCTACCACTGACACTGATGGGCTTGGCTTTGGCCAGCAGCAGGTCTGTCTTGGAACTGCCTGGCACTGGCTCTGTCAGACATGGGGGAAGCTTCTGGCAGCACCTCTGTAGTCCCCTCGCTACCAAAGCCTTGTCATACAAACCCAATACACCCAATACCTAAGACATTGTTCCTAACTACTAGAAGCAATACTCTGGAGTCTCAGAAGTAGAATCTTTACCAAATACTTTACCATAACTACACTTTTTGTCTCTTCCTGTGTTATGGACTTCATAAAACATGATCTAGATGTTTTGATGGGGGCGACTGAACTATGCTGTTTGTGCTTCCATCACCACTAAGTAAGAAATATTCTATGTTGCACATGCAAATTACCTTCTTGTGTTAGTATTCAGTTCATATTTTTTAAGAAATCAGTGCAGGTAGTTAATGCATATGTATATACAAAACAACCCACTTTATGGAGACTTTTGATACTGCAATATTTTCTTTAAAGAAAAAGTCACATTTATTAAAAACAAAGAGAGTATAATAAAGCCAATTGCAGATATGTTCCAAAATACACAACACATTTGCATTTTTGACAGTTTATGTAATAGAACAGACATGAAAATGCTGTTAGATAATTAGCTCTGTTAATTTGAAGACCTCAGGTTTTGTTGATAATGATGAAATACTATTTAACACTATTAATTAATATTATTTAACTACTGGACAAGCATCTATTCTTACCATCTTTGTGAAAGATAAACCAAGAGCTCATATATTACTATTATAATTTTAGTACAGAAGGAGCAGTTATTTCTGGCTGTACAACACACCAATGTAAAGTTTGCAAAGATTGCCATAAGCTAAATTTGTCTGACTAAACTTTTTCAGTCATCATGGTTTGGCTATTATTTTTCATCTCACTTTTGAACGAGAAAGATACAAGTTACTAGTGCTGGAATCTGGGGTCATATGCAAATACAGATATTTCTACAGGACTTCTGCAATCCTGTTAAGAGCTATTATTCCCCAACAAAGACAAATATCCCATAACAACAGTATTCAGTTTCTTTCTGTGTCTTTAGCAGTACACAGGGGAAACAGCATTTAATCTACATGAACACTGTTGACTTTAACAAATATAAAATGTTAAATATAAAACCCAAATAAGGCCATTACTGGTTAAAATAAATGATAGTGAAATAGTACAGGAGCCCTGTGGCAGCACATCACTACTTGCTATAAGAAAAGCAATAAAACTTAGTGACCCAAGATCTTTATTTTCTCCCTTTTTATTTTTTATTTTTGGAGCCCTCCAGTATTGTTATCTTCAGGACTATTCCTCACCTAGAGTGTTGGGGATGGAAATTCTGTCACATGATACTCCCTGGAGTCTGCATTAATTCCAAATGCAATGAGATATAATTCTGAAGTTAACTCAATTCTCTTTCAGGAAGGAACTGTTGTTTTAAGAAGACATTTGCCAGTTAACAGATGTTAGAACAGTAACTGCCAAGGATCAAATTTGCATAGGTGTATCTGTTAATTTTATTTCATCTTTGAGAAACTTAAGATATTTAGAAGCTGTGACCCTGCACATAATATTTGGAATACCTGATGATGCTCAACTTAAAGTTAAAAAAAGGTGGTCACCTCCAACTTTACCTATTGTGTGATCCTGGGATTCCCAGTTTTGCATCTGCACATACCTATAAGTAGGATACCAAGAATTTAACATTTGAAATCATCTACAAGTGCATTTGTTCTATAATGTCTCACTGACCTTTCATCTGTGGATTGAATGGCATTGGAAACAAACTGTGCCTTCCATGATGCAGGTGGATGCTGTGTTTGTGCCATTTTATTTTGACAGCTAGTAGGCACGCTAAGTAGGTATTTCCTGATCAAAGTATATCCACATAAGGAGAGAAAGAAAAATTTCTGGAGGGCTGAATAGGAATGAACTAATGCATAACTAACTAATGTTTTTGATTGATGAATAATAGCAGAAAAATAGAAGTAAAAATTATGAAGGAACTAATAAAGAGCCATGGTTAGATCCATAGAAACAGGAAAAAAAGGTGAAGTAGTCACAGGCATAATTTTAAGATGCATCCAAAACATCAATTTTCCCAGTTTATGAAGAATGAATGCTGCATTCTCTCATTTCAAAAGTGGGACACAAAATGTGTGAAGAAATGATGAAAGGAGCACCCTGAGCATTCTATGTTGAGTTTTTTGAGTACTTCAAAATAAGCATTTCAAGTGTTCCTCCCACCACTTCCCTATTTAAATGCACCATCAAGAGTGATTTTGGCCATTAAAGCATTTATGGTCAGTCATTTCTCTGACGCTTTCAGCACATTGTGATTTTATTGTGGTGGGGATTTAAGCACTGCTGTCTTCTCTAGATGTCAGCCCACCTTCAAGATATGAGAGATACTGCTTTGACCATTGTGGCCATAGAGGAATTTTCAGAAAGTCATATGCAAATACCATGGGCACACACTCACCATGCTATGTACATACACTAATGAGTAATTAACATATGCTAATGACATCCAAGGACTCATCAACACTAATCTCAGAAGTGGTAGGTTGTTAACTACAACAGCAGCGACCCCCAGGGGTAGGCAATAGCACCAGGTATGAGACAAGGCAGGGATTTGTTTAAAAAAAAACGAAAGTTATAGGTGTCAACCACTGAATTAGAATTGAAGATCTTGGCTGAAGGCCATGATTCTGGCCTGAACTTTAGCTAGAAATGTATGCTGATACTAGTGGTCAAATAATGCCTTCAGTGGTAAACTGAGTGTGCAATAACATCAAAAAGTAATAACAAAAAATGTGCAACCCCCACCACAAGCATTAAAAATTCACTGAACTTGCACTGACTTGCTATGTGTGGTATTTAATTTAGTGAGGAAACACGACTTCACTCCCACTTGCTTTAACTTTTCCTCTTTGACACAAGCCAGGCAGAAGTGAAGTAGACAGATTTTCCCTGTTCTCTCAGTTGCAAACAGCAGCAATTCTGTTATGGATCAAACAACTCCCACTGCATTCACTTGGTATCTCTGACTCCAAGTTTGATTATGTATAAGACATTCTTGTGCTAGTCCTTTCCAGCAGTGGAAAAAATTTCTATAAGGTTTTCTCATTAGCCTGATTGCTAAAATCAGTTTTAGTTTGTGTTCAGGTAAGTGGCAGCATGATAATATCTTGAGAATCCTCAAAATATTTCATATCCTCAAATTAGTTATATAAAACAAGGACTTCTTACAATTACACAGGTAAGTGGGAAGGAAAAGGTATAAGTGGATAAAAGAAGTGTAGAAAAAAAGAAATGGAAGAAGTCTTGCAAATGAAAATCATCACAAATAATTACATAGCTTAGATCATACTGGAAAAGGACAGGAAAGGATGAAAAAAAAGCAGAATTATTTATAGTTACATACTTGGGCTCCCTATATATTTTTCTATAGTACCATATATAATATCTCCTGTCTAAAACTTCATGGGATGCAATGGCCTTTTCCTGATGTTTTGAAAAATGTGCATTTCCACATGATTAATATCGATCAGTTATGCAGATTAGATTCTTTTTGTTGAGTGTCTACTATGAGTCCTGTGTGAAACAACGAATGCAGTATTGGCTAAAGACACATTTTATGCTATCTTAAGTGCGGATTTTGCTTAAACTGAGTATGTTTAAACAACAATGGTGAGAACTGTGGTCATTGTGTTCACATGGCGCCATTTAATATTCCCTCAGACCAGTTCTTGGCAGACCATACTATTAATTGACAAGAAATGCACCTGAACAAGTCTGCCAGAAAAGGGGAAAAACAAAGACTGAAAAAATAATTTGGGAAAATATAATCTAAAAGTATGAAATCCATCTTGTCTAATGCATGAAATTTTTAAGCACAGCATGCCTGCTCTCTGCCCAGGGAACCTGGGGCATTGTTTGAAAGCAAAATGAAAAAAGCAATCATCCTTTGTTGTGAAAAAAAAAAAAAAAAAAACTAACAAGCTTCTTTTACACTGGAGTTTACTTGTCTAGTTCAATATTCCACAGTTTAGGCTTCTACTGCTCTACACTGATTTAGTAATACTTTTATAAGAAATTTATAACATGGAACTTCTCAGAACACTGGAATATACCAATCCCTTCTGTCCATGATTCTGTATACCAGGTTTAAAAACCTCATGAACTATGGATACAATATCTACTTCTTCACCAAAAATTTATATACTGCTACCCAAACAGAAAGCAGTACTGGGGGCAAAAGAGAAGGGGTATAAATCCCTTATGTGCAGAATGATAATGTATATTCATGGTTCTTATGCAGCAAAGATGACCTTGCCTTTCCCGGACACTTACACATAATAGCAAGGGCATGTTTGTGGCTATTTCACATATGCCATTAAAACCACTTTGAATATGCTTGGTAACACTGGAAAAGTCTTTTACAGCATTTCCCCATTTTGTCAGTCTGGAACATTTATATTACAGGTATTCTTTATATCACAGACAGAATCTTAGTCTCCAGATGAATGCCAATATACATTTTCATTTCTGTATATTGCTATTTCTGCTTTTATTCCACTGATGGTCCCTTAACCAGCTTTTGACACTACTTCCATGTGCACAGAACACTTTTTCTTGGCTGTTCTCCATTTCATCTGTGCTTCTAAAGCTGAGAGCTAATCATACATTTTTTTCTTTTTTTCCTTTCCTCTTTGAGAAACTGGTCTCATGGGCCCTAAAGAGGCACCCGGTAAAAAAGCCTAAGTACCTGTGAAATGAAGTATTTGAGGTTGTTTTGTCAACATCTGCTAATGACAAACACTTATCCTGGACAACGTCTTCTTGCTACTTTCGCTCATATCTTCCCCACTTTCTGATTAGATACTGCTCCTTAAATGATACATATTTCCAAACCCAGCTACCTTCTGGATTTTTTAGGAATACTCTCCCTATCTAATTCTGTCTTACCAGCCCATTTGTATTTAATTACCACATCCCTATTTCCTATTCCACGTGCTTAGTCCCAGCCCCACAAACTTTCCCTCCTATTTTCACCAATCTTTTCAATTTCTCTTAGTCCCAGCAAGCTGGTCCACTTGCTGTTTTGTGTTACAAACCAGCTTCAGCACACTCCTGCCCAAGTCCTCTTCAGAGGCTGGTTTGCATCACTGCTGTTGCTCCTTGTTCTCTGGTGGCAGTGGCAGAATCTTAGATGAGCAGAGATACATGTGATCCAGCCTTCCTATCTTTAAATAAAGGGTTGGCACCCTCTTCCGAAAGAACTTCAGGGTTTTCCACTGAATCATCCCCAAGACTAGATAGTTTTCTGCCCTTAATCCCATTCCTGACCATAAATTATACTTATGGTAAGAGAGTTTCAAATGTTTTTGAGTTTTTAAGTATTGCATACTAATAAATGCAATAAGTAATGATAATTTATATTTACCTTTATAATCAACCTGATGAAATTTCAGCCATTTCAGGTAAATAAAATCCCTCCTGTCGTTCATCTCAAAATGTTTTCAGAAAGTGTATCAGGAACCATTTAAAGTATCATTTTAAAGAGGGGATATTTTTCAAGTTGGACAGAGAATTATTAAAAATAATAGTAAAAAAATGTGAAAATCTGCTTAGATATACTGGTTCAAGCAAGCCATGTGAATACAATGTTATATTTGACTTTTTTGCCACTGACAGGATAATCAAGCAGATGAAAGATTTCAGTGAATTATAGCACTGACTGAGTTTTCTTCCAAAAAGTCAGAAAGATCAAATGATGTTTGGAGCAGCCGAGATTGAGAGATTCCATTAGATGCTACTTCTCCCTCCCCTCTTTCTAATAAGATGGAAGCTTTTTAGAAAATATGTGACAAATGACCACTCACAGCAGAAATAAATCACACACCACAGAGTACAGCATTATTAATAGTGCAATAATAGTAATAACTTACTGTGATAGCAAAGAAGTACCATTAAGAGGGACAGAGTAGCTAATAGCATTTCCTCTACAGGGGCTAAGGGGCAAACCTTCCTTTGGTACATTATAAATAAGTGGAAGATTAAAGGAGCTGGTGGGACCAAATAGCCTGATTTTTCCAGAATGCTACTGAGTAGGCACTGCCTGTAAAGTGCTCTCCATCTCCCCTGTGTGACAATATTTTAACAGTTCTTTAGTTAATTTAAATTAGAGTGAGAGGACATTTAGTTGCAATAAAAGACTTGAGGGGGGTATAAAGTATGGTAATGCTAGGAGGGCTGTGACTTGGTTTTCAATTATTAGCCTTGTTTTCTCCTTAGCAAAGTACTGTGGGAAAAAAACCCTTGAAATTTAGCACATGGATTTGTATTCAGGCACTACTTTAAAAAATTAAAATAACTAATCATCAACGGTCAATCGGATAGGTCTTTCATGTCTTCATATTTAGTTATACACATATTTTGGGAAGAAAACATTTATATTATTTTATATATGTTATTAAAATATTTCTCTGTGTGTATTTGTCTTAGTAGTAAAAGTTCACAAAAAGTAACTTGGATTTCACTAATGATGCAGCTGTTGGGAAGTGGTGAAGAATATATATATTATCAGAGTTATTTACCATGTTTTAAAGGTTTAAACAAAAACATCCTAGTTATTCACCAATTCAAGAAAATTGTCTGGTTTGCAGACTAATATTGACTCAATTTTTGTTTGTTTTCAATATTATTGTCTTGGTTTTGATTATCAATTGCTCTTTACAGAAAAGCAGATTTTTTCTGATCAATGACATAATGAATGAAATTAATAATTAATTAATCAATAGATTGAAATATTATTTTCATGATTATTGATTGGTTTTGAAAGCAAAAATTAGCAAAAGTAAAAAAATCTGCACCAATTAAAAAAGAAAAATTAGTAACCTCCACAGTTACGCATACATTGGGTGCCATGAGATCACATATACCATAATTATGTTGGGAAATGTAACTTACATACATATAAAGCTCTTGTTGTTAAGGACATTTAATTTACTAATGAAAAGTTAGCATACAGCTCCTGAAAAAAAGAATCACCATGGAAATTTCTAAGCTATAATTTCTGCTCTCACACAATTACTATGTCCTGAACTCAGAAGTATTTCTGGAACTGCTATCCATACAGTAATGGCCAAAAACATTCTACTGACCTCTTTGGGAAGCAAAGTTGTTCCTGGGTACCCACATTTTCCAGAAATGCATCTTAATAAAGCAAAACAAAAAGATGCCAATAGGTATTTTATAGAATAATAGAATATGCTGAGTTGGGAGGGATCCATCAGGATCATCTCCTGGCCCTGCACAGGACACACCGTGTGCCTGAGAGAGCATTGTCCAAACTCTTCTTGAACTCTGTCAGGCTTGGTGCTGTGACCACTTCCCTGGGGAGCCTGTTCCAGCACCCTCAAGGTGAAAATCCTTTTCCTGATATCTAACCTAATCCTCCCCTGCCTCAGTTTCACCCTGTTCTTTTGAGTCCTGTCACTGGTCATGAGATTGAAGAGATCAGCACATGTCCCTTGTCTTCCCATTGTGAGGATGTTGAAGACTGCAAGGAGGTCTCCCCTCAGTTTCCTCAAGGCTGAACTGACAAAGTGGCCTCAGCTGATACTTATAAGTGAGTTTATTATTTCTGAGAACAATGAATCAACACTGCCTGAAAGAACAGGGGGAATTAGGCAGATATTAGGCAAAATCTTCCAAAACCAGCCTGCTAAAGCAGCTTTCTCAATCCAAGAGTAGTGAACAACAGTCAAGCTATACTCAACATGATTTCATTGTAATGAAGACTCAAGCCCCAGAGAAGAATAAAATTTGCATTGCAATTGCTTTTTCTTCAGACATACAAGAGACAACTGTTCAACACTAAAATGACCTTTAGAATAAACCTACATGCCAGCAGAGGAACCAGAGCTCCTGACAACCAATGAAGCCCACAAACATATAAAACCGTGCCCCTTTATGCTTCTGCAATGCTCCATGTGTGTGCATGTGCAAGCACGGGTTTACACAGGTTCCTACATATTCATGAACAAGGCTCTTTTGTTGTGCAAATTCCAGTTTTTGCGTTTTGATTACTTCCTTCTGCGTTTGTACAGTAAACAGCCCTAGCATAATGGATATTTCAAACCTCCTCCTCAAATGATGATCCTACATTCATAAGCTTTGGATAAAAGAAGGATTTATTTGTGCTTAGCATTCTTGCTGGCTACATGGCTCTCCATGCAAAACGTGGCCTTCCGGATTGCCCTTTGTGAAGTTTTAACACTCTTCCAGTGTCTATATAGATAATTAGGTGTCAACTTTCAGCATTTTTAATTAGCTCATGCAAATAGCCTTGCTGGGGGAGAAATGCAACAGTATTTCAGTGCTAAAATAGACACTTTTATTGTAAATGGTATCTATATATTAAATGAAGAACACTGCAAAATCTATTAGTATTTTGTATTTTAAAGCTTTTGAGTTTCGACATAATTTTTTTTTTACTAAATTGTTTTGGGTTTCAAATCTGAGTTATTTTAGCCCTCCTGTATTTTCTGGTAGGAAGTTAAAGGTTATTATGCCTTTTGGAGATAAAAGGACCTGCTGCTGGGATGTTTCAAGTTATCCAGACCTGCCATATGAGATTAATTATTGCTGTTGCTGACTGTGTAATTCAAAGGTTAAAATGCAGCGTTGAAACAATAAGTGAATCCTAATGTGATTAAGAGTGTATGAATTATTTTGTCTGCTTCTTCTGCACTCATACATTACACAGCAATAACCTTGTTAGCCATATTCAGCTTCAGGAATATTAATCCAACAATGCATGCCTACAAGAGAGCATAGGTATGAAAAAGAGACAATTAGAATACGGCAAGTAAATAAATCTTTTAGGCTCACACATGGATGTAGAATCTCCTGAAAACTAAATGGTGGCTGGTCTCAAAATATTTTCAAACAAGCCCTAATTTGACTATGAGGTGACTGTGTTATGAAGGGAGAAAGCAAATTAGGCACTTCAGCTGAAAGGTACCATTCACGTTATGCCAGGATCATAGGAGGAACGTAACATGCTGTCTGCTAATACATGAGTCAGACACAACACCATTCTTACCAATTCCTACATTGGCAAGATGTAAAAAATCTAAAAAGCTTTGCAGCATTTCAAATAAACAAATGATATTGGACAGCTGGTGATCAGTTGACAACTCACGCTGATCCTTCTGTGATCTGTCAATAAAACCAACTTCCACACCTCAGAGATAATGGCTTTCCTTCTGAGCTGCATATCTGCTGTGTTCACTGGACAAACTTTGGGTGACTGTTTTTCTAACTGCATGTCTTTCATTCAGTACAAATTCATAAAAAAATTGCTTGGGCAATGCTGAATTAATGAGCTGGTGATGTGCTCATTGCTATCAATTTAGTATTTATAAATGTATTCATTATTAGGCTACATAACATCATCTATGAAGCTTGGTGCTCTGTCCTAAGAGTCACTGACTTTTCAATATATTTCTGTTAAAACTAAAAAAGGGAATTCTCTCAATATAGTTCTTTTTAAGATATCATTGTTTTTCTCACAAAAAATTAGCTTTCACAGTGAAGTGAAATGGCTCAGGCATTCTTCGTTAGTTGAAGAAAATCTTTTGTAGGTTTGTATATCATGAGCAAATTTGCAAAAAAGGGTTTAAAAAAAGCAGAATGCTTTAGAAGGTACAATGCAACCCTTTCTTCTCTCTGCTTCCCATAGTCAGTTATATAATGAAGAATTTCATTGCTATGTGAGTTTTGGTGGAACTTTCTCTGACTTATCAATGCTAGAGCAGTCTGAGAGGAGCCTTGGCAGAGAGAAAATACAATGAGCACTTTATAAATCACTTACAATGAGCTGTATTAGCTTCTAGTAGTAAAGCAGTTCTTAGATTAGGTACCATGATCAAAACCAGAGTAAGAGTCCTGTAGATGAGTTAAACACTCAACTCCTTTTTAAACACTCAACTCCTTTTTAAGTGGGGTTTAAGTGAATCAAATGACTAACATAGAACTTATTCCAGGTCAGGAATTTGGCAAGAGGCAAACTGAGAGCTGGAATGGAAAAAAAGTAGGAATGGAACTACAATTACAACATATTACAGTATAACCTTGGCACTGCTAAGTAACAGGAACTAATGAAACCTTTTCAGTGCTAAGAAATGCCACTTTCCCTAAAATTACAGCTGTGTCATTAGTGAGAAAAAAGCCAGGGTAGGATACATAAAAGAGATTAATCTTTCTTTTTCAAGAAAGTTTTTTATTTTCAGATTTTGGAGATATATGCTGCTTGTGGAAAGGATATGACAAGAAGTGAAGGGACCACGAGGAAACATAAAACCACAGAAAATTTATATCATGGGTAATTTGGCTTTTTGAAAATATCACATAAGTGTAAAAGAAGGAAAAGATCCTAGCAAACGTAACTATTTAAAGTATAAAATACTGAGAGCTCTGAGCTCACATTTATGTGAAATGATAAATTATTTACTGAAGCTGCACGAGTGCTCATACTGCTGCTCAACCCAAAGTGACTCAAACATTTTATCACAGGCATATGATTTTAATGATATTTAGAATGATTTAAAATATATGATTTATAATTCTATTGTAAACCCATGATAAAAAAACTTAATCCACTATTTAGATAATCCACCAGCAATCAGGAATTGCAGGCTACTCTTCAGGGAGGTATAGACATGTACAACAGTGTATGAAGTCCCATGACAGCTGTCTCACAAGGCACATGCATAAGGGGCCTCCTCCCACAAAAGCAAAAAAGAGCATGTTTCCTGTGACTGAGCTTTAAGGGTTAATTGACTAATACATTTCATATTAACACCAAAATTCACCACAGAGGACTGACAGACAAAGGAAACATTTCAGTCAGATGTAGTGCCTGAAGCAAACAGTGAACTTTCTGCTTCAGATAACCCTAGCATCTGTGTATCTACCACAGAGAAAATGAATGTATCAGTCTTGGAAAAAAAAAAAAAAATCTGAGAAATTCTCATGTCACCACTGTGTAATGCTTGAGCTTAATATTTTTCTTAACCAAAGAAACAGATTCCAGATCTTAGAAGAAATAGAGAAGACCATATTTCATTAAATTTTCTCTGATGAAAAAAAAACCAAAATCAAAGGCAAATAAAGAAGGAATAGTTTAGGGTGGTTCAGTGAGTCTCTTTGAATGCACAGCATGAATTAGTTGGAAATACTTGAAACTGTTTAAATTTCAACATCTTGTCTACAAAGTAAAAGAAAATGTGTTTCAAAAAAAGGAGTATGTAATAGATTTGTGGCTCGTTCTGCTCTCAAAAATCCAAGAAAAACCTTCTGCCTCAAACTCTCTGCTCTGCTGGAAACACTAAATTTGACAAATTTTGGCTAGAGCTTCCATAGCCCATCCCCTCCTTTTATCATCATGTTTTAACTTGACTTCAGCTTTTTCTTTTTTTTATACTTCTGGCCAGTTAATACACTTGACCAGCTTCGATACATAGAAAATAACGTCAAAGACAAAATTACAGTAAAGTGAAAGAAAAAACATTTCAAAATGAACAAGGAGTCTGTATGTGCTTAACTTTCTTTGCGTCTCAATTCTGAATTCTTAGGAGTCTCCTCTTATGGTCCTGAAAAGATGCCTCAGACAGCTTGTTTTGCTAAAAGGAAAGCTTGGACAACTGCCTCTTGTAGTTACCAGAGAGTGGAATTTAAACATTGTTTATAGCCTTTACTATGCTAAGTTTTTTTTTTTTTTTTTTTTTTTTTTTTTTTTTTTTTTTTTTAATGGTGATTGGTTTACAACATCAGCAAAATGAATCCTGTAACTTGGACAAGAGACTGAAAAGGATGTCTTCACACTTGATCAGGACTATGAAATGTTTCACCTGTAGCTGTTTTACTGCTTTTCTGACATGTTTCTTAAATTGCATGTACTTAATGCAATCCTCTGCAAATTAAGAGCAACTTAATCTGGACAGTTAGGGTGGGCAGCTGTCTAAGGACACACTTCCCATTTTAGAGGCTTAAAATCAGAGACAGTCAAAGACTAATTTAGTCAATGTACATGGAGCAGCACTCCCAAAAGTTTGAAGAGAAGTAAGTACACCCATGCAGGTCAGCTCCACAGTGCCTCCAACGTATCCAATATCAAAAATAATGAGAATGAGGTGTCTGAACACATTATCTACATCCATAAGCTAAGGAAATGCTGGGAATCATTGACGAATAAGCATTAAAACTCCTGTTGTGATTTAATCCCAGCTGTCAACAAAGTATCACGCAACCATTTTCTCACTTCCCCCTGGGATGGGGGAGAGAATTGAAAGGTTAAAAGTGAGGAAAGACAGTGGAACACGTAAAGTAAAAGCCTTGTGCACATGTAAAATGTCACAAGAAATGAATTTACCACTTCCCATGGGCAGACAGGTGTTCAACCATTCCCAGGAAAACTTCTCTCAACCACACATAAGAATGACTTGGGAAGACAAATGCCATCATTCCAAATGTCCCCCCTATTCTTTCTCCTTCTCCCTGCCTTATATGCTCAACACGATGCCATACAGTACAGGAATGTCCCTTTGGTCACTTATGGTCAGCTGTCCCAGCTGTGTCCCCTCCCAACTCCTTGTGTGCCCCCAGCCTGTTTGCTGGGGTGGAGTGAGGAGCAGAAAAATCCTTAACTCTGTGTAAGTTTGTTCAACATTAACTGAAACATCCCTGGGTTATCAATCTGTGTGAAGCACAAATCCTAGACTCAGCCCCATACCAGCTGCTGTGAAGAAAATTAACCCTTCCAAAACCAACACAATTCCTGGGTCCAGTCCAAGACTCGTCAGCTGGAAAGCCTAGATGTTAAAAACATAAATGCTATGCTCTTACCTCATGTGTTCTGATCCATTTACTGTTTCAGATAAACAGGATTAATCTACACAAAGCTATTGTAGTGCCTAATGGAGCTGTGAATGACTGTTTTCTGATAGGTGAAGATATTTCATGGGATTAGCCCTAATCATATACTTTAGGTAATGAGAATCTCTCCATCCAGCATTGAACAAAGCCACACAAAACAGTTCTTTCCCCATATCTCAGCAGGGTTGGGATAGGCAAAAAGACAGATTAAGGATATGTCTGAGCAAGGAATACTTACTTTCATTGGTTCAATAAATAATAAAAAAAATAAGGACAAGTCTAACTTCATAGATAGTACAAAGACACATATTTACTCCAATTCAGTGCAAAACTAAACAGAAAAATCTGGCAGATTAAAAGAATCTGAGTTCATTCCTCCCATATTTTGGACATTCTTCAAATTGTGTAGTCATTGCATTTCATTAGACAAGTGAGCAGTCCAGTTTTGTACATCCAAGTTCATATTCCATTTAAACGAAAAGCCATGTATTTATTAAAAGACAAATTTATCAAAAAGCTTAATTTTGATCAATTTCTTTAACATAGTATCTCCTTGTGAATATGTCCTTTTATGTTATTGAAGGGATTTATTTTCTCAAAGTAATACCAAAACTCGGGATGTAAAATATATAAAACTGAGCTTGTAATGTTCATGCAAACCTCATGCATATCTACTGGATATCTGCTAAAACATACTAAAGCATAATAACCTATTCAAAAATATTTTCTTTAAAGCAATTGCCTACATTTAATATTTAAGCCTTAGGGGAAAATTAAAGGAACAACACTTTAACTGCATAACATTCTCATAAAACATGGATGAGTGCTTCACTTCTGATAAAACAACATGCATCAGGAATTCATTATATTAAGGTACTAGCAGATTAGGGGACAGACAAAATCATGCTCAGAAAGATGAGAAACATGATTTGTTGATTAAAAAATAAAAATAAAACCCCAAGCAAATCAACAACAGATTTTAAAATTAGTGCTATTATTGTCCTATACAGCCTTCAGATGCTATTGAAGATAACAACTTTTCTCTAGCCCTATTTTTTTAACCTCTGTGCATTTTCAAATTAGATAGATAAAGTACTCCCAAGCAAGCAAAAAGGGAGGAATCAGATCAAAGACAATAAAGCATGACACATAAAGGCAGAGCTATCTCATAATAATAAAGCACAGGAAAACAATCCACTTTTCATCAGGTCATATGGTTCATGGACTGTAGGAGCACATGATATTCAGATACTAGCATGGAATTATAATACTGTAGGAGGCTTGAAATGGAATTAAAATACTGTAGGAGGCTTGAAATGCTAATTCATGCTAAAATTGTATATTTGAATAAGCCCCTCAGCTTAATCATTGAAATCAAGTTGAAACATGGGTCAGCTTTTGCTATTTAAAAAAACATTAAATAAAAAACTCTGGTGATGTCTTCATGTGAACTCATCACAGAAAATTAGTAGAGAACCAAAATGGTCTAGTGACAGTAGTCCGGATATGCAAATTACTGGTAAAATGGTAACTCCCAGCTATAGAAATGGCAGAGGAATTTTGGCCATTATCCCCTTAGACAGTAGCGTCCCTGTGATCCATGATTTTGTTTCTGATCATAAACTGTACTTTTGTGAATATTTGTTAATAGTATTGAATCAGTAAACATCAAAAGGCATATAAAGTTTTTTTTAACAAGACGGTGTGTCTAACCCAAGAGTGTAGACATATCTGTAATTTCACAGATTGTTTCAGAAAATTCAGGCTCCTCATAAAGGAATATGATGAGCCATAAAAAAACCCCAAACAAACAATAAAAAAATAAAATCTAGAACCATAAAATACAAGTTGAATCACCACCAGAGGGAGAGTTAAATGCAAAATTATTTTTGTGCAGAAATGCAGAAAAGGCAGTGAACCTAATGGCAAGATATGAAATGCATTAAAGACAGACAAAACAGAGCTCTGTGGAAATTTAAAACTGATCTGAAGTTGGAAATGGCAATGAGGATTAAAACTGCAAGCAGGAAAAAGAGCTAGCCTTTTTATGAGTTCACAATGTTCTCTCTACTCCTGCTTGCAATTATGCTCTAGGGTGGCAATCAGTCATCAGGAACATCCAAAAAGAGTAATATCCACTGTAATGGAAGTTATTCCATTCATACTTGTGTGATGAGCATTTTCCACAATCCAGAATTAATTTCTTCTCCATCAAAAGTAGTCAAATCATACCATACTAGTGTTTAAGCACAGTGAGACTCATAAACCTTAAGAATGACATTTCAATCACAGTTAAATAAAAGTCAGAGGGCGCTTAAGCTCATTTTTAATATGAGACATATTAACGTTTATTTCAAATACTAGCCTGAATATATTGAAAAGTAATATTCAGCAAAGGGAAGTCTATGGAGTGGCCATGTATTCTGTCTTGCTTTATAAAGAGAGGCATATCTAACTTATCAGACTGCTTATTCAAAAAATTCCACCACTTATTTATTCCTTTTTTTTGCATTGCCTTAGATCTTACCTTCCAGACTCGAATGTAAACCATGTTGAGTCACGTCCATATCTCCTCAAAGAGCTCAGAGGCCACATGACCAGCTTGACCTTGGCATTGTGGATGTCCCAGAGATAGATGTTTTCATGTGTGATCTGCATTGTACATTCCCCATAGATATCTAAATTTGGTGTAGGCATAAGGTATACATTGAATCGTTCTGGAAAAAACCACAAAGACATTACAGGTTAAAGCAAGATTTTACACTGGGAAAAAAAAAATAAATCAAGTCTTTAGTTCTGACGATCCAGAAATCAAATCCAAATTTCTGGCTTTAACAGAGGTGAGGATCTATTGACACTGAAGCAGTCCTGCTAGTGCATAAGAGAGGAGTAAGAGGAGAATCATCATAATTTCATTTCCCTTATAAATGATGCAGCCGTCTGAAACATCTTTCACAGATGATCTGCATAGTCCTCTTGGACATATGTTCCCAGCACCTTTATTTAAGTCCTTTTCTACCCTCACATTATGGTCCATGGCTCTTTACAAACCAAAATTCACAATGACGAGAACTCTGACAGAGACTCCTCTCTCAAAGAACAGAACTAAAGGAATCCTGACAAAATATGTATGTGCAGCCATTGCCTCCTAGAAAAGTCATCCTTGAAATTGCAAATCCAAGTTTACTTATTGAAGCTTTTAAATAATTCCATCCCTTGCATTCAGTTTCTGTTTTTTTGCCAAAGTAATTCGTATTTGCAAAATTAATAACAATTTTAATCATCTGTTGCTTTCTTGAAACATCTGATTCAACATGATATATTATTATGGTCATGACATCAATCACTATCAGCTGCACTTTGCTTGCAAAGTGCACTTATTGTAGTAGGAGGTCAAGGGCATTAATAATTTTCTGAACTGCCTGAATTGCATGGGATTTAATAAGCAATGTAAAAAAATCATAAAAAAAGGGGAAAAAAAAGGAAAAAACAAGGGAGATGTAAAACACCATTAACTCATATGGAAGTAAGTAAACATTATTAGGAAGAGTAATTTAAATAAAAATGCAATTTTCTTTGAAGAATAACTAATGTTTCTATGAGTTGCTTCTACAAAAAATGAAAACCTGTTAAATTTCTGTATATTGTACAGTTGTATAGTTGGAAGTGCTAGCCTGTATTTTAACGCTATATACACTGCAATATTAGGGCTTAATAGCCTCATATGGGAGACTGCAGTACATTCACAACTTTGCACTCACAGTTTTTTTTCATCTTTGAAATGGGTAGAAATACAAAATGTGAACTCTACTGCCTGAAGTTATTGACAAAAAAAGGTAAGAACAATTCAAATATGAACATGAGCAATACTTATTGAATAACAATATTAAGAAAATGTTCTTTAGAGGTATAACTGATAGGAAAAATGCCTCCAGTTACATTAAAAAGTAAAAAGGGTTTGGTGTAGAATACTTTTAATCCACCATTGGAGCTGAATTTTCTCACAGCATCCTCACAAAAATTAGGAAGGAATTTAAATTTAAGTGAGAGAAATTTACTGCAATACTCAAAATTAGCTTCCCATTCTGTTTGAAATTCAGTACCATAGACATTATGTCTCTAATTTTTAAACATCTGATATATATATATATGTTTTTGACAAAATAGCAAAATAGTTAAAATATTGCAAGTGAGTTAATATAAAATAAGTGTGTGTGAGTTTGCCTGTGTGTGAATAAAGAGGCAAAAGTTTGAGGAATTAGAGAAAGCAAGGGACTGCTGGCTGAGCAATACAAATTGCTGCACAGCTATAAGTAAACTTGTCATTCCCAATGTTCTGTTTCAGTCAATTTAATTTTGTCCTATTAATGGCTCCCCAATTTATTCATTTAGTCACAACCTCTTCTCCCAGGTCCAAGTTCTCATTAGTCACACTAATGGGTTTTAGCCCCAAAAGTTTAATTTTATGACTAGGATCCCATGTGTGGAACTCCAGACATTTTGTGGAAGTCTTGTGACACAAAGCACAAGTAGATTAGCAGAAGCTGCTGAGATCCCTGAGAAGCATTTCCCCAAATGCTCAGAGGAGTGCAAGGGGCAGGAGTGTAATGTAATGCCTACTAAACTAAATGGAGGACTCACTCTTGGGAGTAATGGGTCAAAGACCACATTGGGAAGGGAATGGTGGTGAACAAGACAACTTTCACTTTGCACTGCAATTATATATATATGTATATATACGTATATGTATGTATATACACCCTTTCAGTATCCATATGTCATCATGCAGAAATTCCTCAAAGCTCTGCAGGTGTACTTTTATCACGTATTAGACTCCAGCTTTGCACTGCTGTGCTGTCAGTTATTGCCTCTTCCCTCCTCTATTTGGAAGAAAGATGCAGTAACTGGCCTGTCAGCTCTTTCTCTCTTGCATGACACGAAATAACACAGTGTATCTGTGGGGGATGGGGTTACTATATGAGAATGAAAATCTTTCTCTTTCCCCATCTTCACCAGCAGAATGCCTCAGACAGCAGAGAAAATGAAAAGGTACAATTATTTTTTGAAGTTAACATTAAACTGCTGTGTGGAAGGCACAAAATACTGCAACTTGCTTTAGATGTTACCAGGTTAGTCATGAAATGCTCAACTTCTCTGATGTGTTTGAGAATATTATTGCATGAAGGGCATTCAGGACATATGGTATCCTCAAACTGTCAGGAGACATTTGCTGACTTTGCATGGAAGGTCAGTGTCTAAGGTGAGATGTCAGGGATTAAAGGAAGTATGTCTGATTAAAGTGAACATCAGCTACAGGGCAAAACGTAGCACCCTTGGAACTGAATCAAATTGGCAGGGAAAAAAAGTGTACAAACATATGTGCTGGAGAAGATTGAGTATGGATAGATTTGCTTTGGAAAAAAAAAGCTGTACTTTTCAATAATGGGCAGCTGAGGACATGGAAAGGTGTAGGTACTATTAAATTATTTTATTAGTTTACATGCAGGGTCGAATTTTTCCATTTCAGAAAATATTTGAGCATGTATCTAGTTAATGGTAATTCTGTCATTCCATCTTTAGTGGCATGTTTTTCCCTTACACTTATCCAGGCAAAAAACAAACATTCATCATAGGCCAGATTTGGGAATCCCAGCTGGATTCTGACACCAAATCCTCTGAATGACATTGAATAGGTTATTTTGCTTCTCTTTGGTTCAGATACCATCTGCATATAAGTAAGATGAGATAATAACAGTCCATTGGCTAGTAGAACTAAGCAAATAGAAGTTAATAAGGGACCCAGAAAGTAGGGAGATGGAAGAAACCAAACAAGTAGACACGATGTTGGACAAGGTAAGATTGGGACTGAGCAGGCACAATTCCTCAGCATTCAGGATTCCTATTCTCCTCCCTTCTATAAACAAGTGAGAGCAAATTTCAGGGAGTAAGGGAGCCAGGATGAGAAAAAAAATGCTGATATATTGCTACACTTATTATTTCACTCAATGTGACTGCTCTTTCCCATCTCCTTGAATAAGCAGAGCAATGCTTCATCATACACTTAGTGCATGTAAAGGTGTTTAGCATTTGGGTTTTGGCAAGAATGCGACATTTAATAATGCTTTGCAGGGCATAGGAGCATAAAAGTCTTTATGAAAATGAGCATATTGACTGAGACAGAGACTTGGCAGCAACTCCAATATGCTCTCAGCTTTCCAGCTGTACTGGGGGAGCAAAATGACTGGAGCCCACTGATCCTGATTTTACCATGTTATCACTGGATTCTTTTGGTTAAATCATCCCAGCTGGAAAACCGACCAGATGACATTGCAATCTTGCAATCCAGATGCTTGGTTTAATTTCAGCTTTAATGATGGGTAAAAAATTACTGATAGAAGGAGACAGTCAGGTTGGTGGCACCTATATAAATAAGTAAGGCTTTGAAAGCAAATATTCAATTTATATGTGAAAGAAACTCCTCCAGCTGTGAGACTTCTGCTGCTGACCAACTGTGGCTAATTTTCAGGTGGAAAGAGAGCTCAAAGTCTTGAAGGTGCAGCATTTTGTGTTTAGTCATATCTTAGGGCTATTAGAATGTTTCCCTTCTGCTGCATGCAGTGAGGAACCAGGATTTCAGAAGAATTTTTTTTTCCCTTTGCTTATAAATATTCTGCTTTGCATTCATTAAAAATGTAAGCATCTCAATAAAAATATAAAGGTAGGTAAAGACTTCAAATTGTTTCAGTGTTAAGTAGTAAGGTAGAGAAGAATCTGAAGTCTCACTAGATTAACATTAAAACTGCAAACACCTTACTTTTTTTAATAAAGCTGTCTGTGTTTCATTTATTTAAAAAAGGCCAACAAACAAACCTATTGTATAAAAATGGATTAAGGATAACAGAAGATGAACAAAAATACATGCAAAATGCTTTTATTTATTAAATTACAGATATTCTACAGACTAGAAAATGCCCTAAAACAAGTCAGCTCTGTGAATGTAATTACCAAGTCTCTATGCTTTGGCTGCAGTTTGTAATCTGAATATGTAGCACAAAGAAATGCCTTATAATCCTCTTCTGAGGATTCAAGGATGTTGTTCACTATGAAAAGCTACATTTTAACTAACAAGAATTAATGAGTTTCTTGCAATTAAAATCCAGGAAGCAAGATTTCTACTTCTGTGTAGGGTTCTTAAATAAAAAGGAAGGTAAAACCAATGAAAGAACAAAACCTTACAAAGGACATAATTTTATGAAATACTAATTTAAATATTAGGCAGGGAGGAAAAGCAAAAATTTAATTATCTTTCAAACTTTTCCAGACTTTGAAAATAAAAATTAGATTTATCAAGGAGTAAATTAAAAAAAAAAATAAAGCCTCAAAACACATAAATAAAAAGCCTCATATTGATATCACAGGACTGAGTTAGAAGTAAATAAGATATAACAGCAAATGATGGATCTGGCCTTTTCTTCAGTTTAAAAATTTGCATTTTAACATTTGCCCATTTTCTTCAAGTTTTACATCAGGTTTACAAGTAAAGTTTAATGGAAAATGGTTTTGTACAAGAAAAGTTTAATAGAAAATTATTTTGCACAAGTATTCAACTACTTTAGTGCTATTATTTAGTATTTAAAACTGAAATAGAATCTTCACCAAACAGATGCACCTGCTCCTAAAAAGTGAATTTATTAATAGTCTACACATTATGCTTTTTTAACCAATATTATCTGGAATATTCTGATTTCTTTTCCCCAGTAAATATAGTATGTTACTATATAATGTCCATTTGGATGACATCTTTCAAGTTGCTTCCTTATATAAAGAATGAAAACAGTAAGACATTGGACACACTGTCCATTGTGAGAATGGAGAAATTCTAGATATGACATCACCTGGGAAGATAAAAAAATAAAAAAGAACCCCAAAATCCCCAAATTTGTTTTTGTCATTATGTTTTGGGGTGTATTGCAAATGCTTCAAAATGCATTGAGTGCTGGAAAGGAAGCTTCCAGTTCTTCCAAATGAAGTCAACACTCTACATTTACAACTTATTCATCTAGCAGCAGCTTGAGAAACGTAAGGACAAGAAATGTGCATGAAAAAACCACAGCATATTGCTTAGAAGACTGGTCAACAGTGTAATCAGATCCAACTTAGTCCAGATTTTCTTTCATGGAGCTATAACTGTGTATTATTATTTGTCTTATCATTGCATATAAAGCTTCACTGCCATTATACTAAATAAATTACCTGAATAGGATTCTGAAGTGAGGCCTCTACTGTATTTGCTTTCATACTGTATTTTAATTCTTTAGCAAATAATCTAAAGAGAAATTCATAAATGCTAGAGACCATATACAGTGTGAAAAGAAATTTAAACAGAAACAAGGTTGCTGCTATAGGACTGAGGTACACCAACAAATCACTTAGATTTTCAGGAAAGAGAAGATAAAATGGTTGGAGAGCAACAGAAGCTTCATTTCACATCTCAATTTAATTGGAATTTGTGCATTATTCCAAGCTAAGCAGCCATTAGTTGTGAGCCTTAAATTTCAAAAGAAAACCACCTAATAGTCATTTTCTGAAGCAGAGTTTATACAGTGAGACTTGTGGTAAGAAATAATGGAGCTGAAATCCAGTGAGAAGCTTCCTGTTACTGATGTGCTTTGCACAAGAGTAGCTTAGATGTCTTCTCTATCCTTCCTACAAGACACAGCAGCAGAGCTCTCTGCTATAAGCAGAGCAGCTCTACATTTTGCCTCATTTTGCTGCCACCACTGCAGAATTGTTCGGTGCTGGAGTCTCAAACAACAGTGCAACTATGCTGAAACAAATCTCACTGGCACTTCCTGACCAACCCAGTGCTATAAAAGAATGCCCCTTTCAGGTACCTTAGATTTCTATTGTCATGCGGCAGAATTGCCTTGTGATTGTATGGCCTTTGCACACCAAACAGCAGTTTTGCCAGCCTTTGGAGAAATTTTTTTTTTTTTTTGCAAACCATGTTGTTGCATTCCTGCTACAGAGAATCAGGTGTTTTCCCTTCTCAAATCTAAAGCTCATCTCAGAAGAAACACAAGAGCGACACTGGCAGTATAAACAGGCTCAGAAATAATAAAGAGGTATTAAAAAGGTAATAGAAAACACGCATATTTTCTTTACCAAGTATTTTCTGAAATATAATTTTTCGTGTATAAAAATACAAGTATCATGTAGCAATTTTAGTGGCCCCAGGGCCTATACAATAACAATTACAAAAAATATTTCAAATGTTGCAAATTGAGGGTAGTGGCTTTGGCAGTAACATATAGGAAAAAACTACAAATCTGTATATCAGAAAGTTGGGGTTTTTTTTTGAGAGAGAGCCAATTAATTTATTTGATGCTTTTGGTGAATACCCTTGCATCATTAAAATGTCCTTTAAGAACAAGAATGGGCAAGTAGTTGAACACATGAAGAATTCTGCATTTTAAAAATATTATCTCTTGGAAAAGGTAAAGCAGTTTATGAAAAAAACCCACCTTATTAGGTTAGTTTTTCTAGTCCAAAGAGGTATCTTTACCAAATTTTATACATTTCAGAAAATCTTTAGTAAAAAGTAACTATTTGAAAAAACCTCAGTGGAATGGGATGCAATTAATGCTTAATACACCTGGTGTTTTAGGATTAATGTATTAACCCCTGTTATATCATAGAGATCTGAACACTATGACACCATTATTCAATGTCTTTTAGCCTTTAAAGTACAAAAAAAAAATCCAAAACTGAAAACCCATTAACACTACAATATTACAATCTGTGGTCTTGCTCAAACAGTAAGAGACATCTTTTGTTCAGTGACCTGAAAGAAAGCCTTTGTATGGGTCAGGCAACAGAACTTGCATAAAACTAGATGCTGAGGCTGTGAGACTCTGTTACATGTTTTACAAACTGTATTCTTACATCTCTGTTTCAAGTAAGCAGTAATAAATTGATTAACTTGAGAGGAATTCTATGAAGTAGACACACTTGAAATATGTTTTGAAGAAATGACATTCAAAGGTACTACACTGGTATTCAGTTTTTATTTAACACACAAAAAAAAATCCAGAGAGTGACACAGCTGCCATTTTCACAAACAGCAAGGTTTTAGATGCTGCATACACATAGCCACTGTTCATGAATTTTCAATTGTTCAATTGTAACATTAACTTTGACCTTTCAGTTTCAGGTCAAAAAAAGCTCAACAACAATATTTATAAGCAAAAGCTCAGTAGACTTTCAAAAGTTTTTGAGGTATCTTTTGAACTACTGTTTTTGATAGCACGTGTGTAAAAGCTGCGTATGCGGAAAATGTGCAAGAAAATAAACTACAAATCTGAAATGATTCCACCCAAATCAACAAATGATTCCACCCTGGAACTAGTCATCTTCTCAATAGCACTGTCATGTGGGGAATGACACTGTCAGGTTTGCAGAATACCCAGTGTAAACTGAAGGCATGGTTCCACTCAACTGAAGAACTCTGCTACAGGAATTTGAGTGCAACTACAGGTTCTTACAGCACAGATAAATGAACAAAATGTCAGATTTCATACCCATAGTAAGAATCTCTGCACTTTTTCCTCCTTCCAAGTTGATTAAAAGACATCCACAACAGAATTTGTTTTGCCTCTGAACAAGACAACTTGGAATTTCAAACATGCTTATTAAAATGCAAAGTTGTGCATCAAGGGGATGAGGGAAGGATGAGGATAGGTATCAGAATTACTTGTTTGAGATACTGTAACTAATGATTTAGCAGAGCATGCTCGTCAAATATTAGATTATATGTATTCAGTCACTTGTTTTAAAAGAATACAGCTAATGATACCCTCCATGCATTATTATTCATGTGATTTGTACAACAAATACATGCTTTGCTTCTTTGTTTCCTTTCATTTATTTACTTAGAACAATAAAGATGCTAATTATGTTCATATATGCTGGTTGGTAACACTGCAATTAATTTCTAGACTAAGGCAATTGAATCAAGATGAGTTCATGCAACAGAACTAATATATGCCTCCTAGAGGTCATGTGTGTCTAAGATCTTTCAGGAACGTAATAAAATGTAATATTTGCCATCTATGTCCAAAAGCTGGAGAGTACATGAATTCCCTGCAGAAAGAGCTTGACGAATTTCAAACTACTTTTCTGTTCACATCCCAGGCTTTGTGATGAGGTTTATTTCCTTTCACATTTGTGAAAGGTCTCCACCTGTTCACACAGTCCTCTCTCCAGTAGCATGCAGATGAGTTTTATACCTATAGCCTATGAACATATAGCAGATGGGGTGCTTTGAGTGCTGTCTGATCATTATCACTTTCCTAAAACATTAGTAGATCTCCCTTTGTTAAGTAGTTTGAGACTACAAATTGAATTCTGTGTCTCATAGCAGGTAAACAACTTCATGAACATTTGAACTTCTTTTAAATCCCATTTCAACATGTCTGCTTTTGAACAGAATTCCTTAAAGATTTCTGTATATTTCCTGCGGTGTGCTATTAAGTTCAGAGAAATAATATAATAAATATAGTGCCATACATTCTATAATTTAATTACGTAATTTTGTTTATAATGATAGTTGGCTTGATATTTTATGACCATTGAGGCAGTGTGTGTTATTACTTTGTTGAAAGCTATTGGATCTTATAAAAGCATCAAGACAGTAATAATCATTGAGAGCTGTAATTTAGGAAGGGCTAAATGAGCACATTTTGTGTTGCCCTCGTGTTCATTAATAGGAATTAAATGACAGGGTAATCACAGATTTTCTTTTGTTATTGCCTATTCCATCCACTAGCATTCTTCCTGTACATGTCTCTAATCCAAATAGCCTTTAGATGAAGACTTACAACTCAGGCTTAGTGCTGACTAACATCTGTCACTGCCCTTTTCACCCATATTTGACAGCATTTAGATGATCCTGACTTCAATATTCATGACAGGTAGGAGTTTAAAGCAAATATGTGTTTTGTAGTCCAAATTGCTGTTGGTATGCTCATCGCTGTCCTTAAAAGGCTGCAAAACAACAGCTGCTGCTTTATTCCTCTGCACAGAAGCCATCATTTCCAGAAACAGAAGGGTCATGGCCATCATTTCCCATGGCAGGGAAATCCGAACACAATGAAGACACAAAGTCACTCTATATGTATTATTTGGCGTGGAATTTAATCATCTTATTAGTAAAAAAAATAGGCTTGAGCTTCAAAAGCGTATCTGAATGTTTAGTTACTAATGATGTGCTTCCAGCTACTAGTCCTCACAACAACAGGCACAAGCAAAGATGAAATGGGATATCACCTAAGAACTGATCTAGGAGTAAATAAAAAGTTACTTACCGTTTTGTTCTCTCTGGACTCCAGCAGCAAGCAAATCTGGTTCCCCAAGACTTATATCATTGAGCCTGGCCCCTAGACATTCCATGCAAAGATGCTTGCACCACTCCTCTGCCTCTAGTTCTGAGGAAACAGAAAGAAATCCATTCATGTTGATATTAAAAATAAGGTGTGAAGTTAAATCAATACTTTCTTATTGACAAGATTTATCACAATTTGTTTGTGCTGAAACATGAGTTATTACCATAAAGTCCCACAACAATTTCTTTGCCTCAATTTATGAAATTTAAGAAAGGGTTACTGCATCTTCCATCCTCAAATTTCAGGAAAGGAGGTGGAGCTAACAAAGAAGATAAATAGTGAATTTTCAAGGCAGTATATTTCTAGCGGGCCCTCTTGAAAGAAAAAATGCATTTTAGAAAAACTTAATATATAATAACTGAAATATTCTTTATTGCTTTTTAGGCAAGTCTGAACTCTTAAGGTAATTTATTTTTCTAAAGGTGTTAGAGCATTTTTCTAAGAGCAAAGGAGAAACAGTTATAAAACACTCTTCAAATGCCAAACTTCCCTCTCTGCTGCTGTGAAAGATTATGCCTGTCAAGGTATTCTGAATAATTAATTTCTTCACTTTTGTTCACCTTTTGGTCTCAGGGCAACTTGGGCATTAGTTGAAACATTTATAAGAAGATTCAAAACTTCCCAGCCTTTTCTCAGTTGACTTTCCCATTGACTAAATATGAGAGCTCTGTATCTTCCAGTTCAGCAAAATGCGGATTCCACAAGGTGTAATTCCCACACACAGCACAACATCCTCCCTTTAACTTCAGCTTCATCCTATTCACTTCCCAAATTTAACATCATTAAATCCCTGGCATTCATCAAACACGCATCATCTCAAGTTGGAGCTAACACAGTGTGAAACTACAATCAAGAAAATCCATGCAGCTACCCTGATTGTCTTTTATTTGCAGGAAAGACTTCACCTAAGGGAAAGTTCCTGGAGAGCAGGCTCAGCACCATGTGCTCACTGGGCATCCATGGTCACAGTCAGTCTCTATCTGATCATATTTAACAGTGAGGGGTTCCCCAGTAATCTAGGAATGTTTGCATTAAACTGCCAGTTTTTTCAGTCCTTTTTTTGGGGACATTGGGAAAATAATTTTGTGACATTCTCTCAAATGTACTGCTGAAATTGGGAGAGAGAAAAATACTGCATGCAAGCCCCAACGCATTTAGTGATGATGAATAATTGGAATTAGCAAAATTTTTTATCTGAGAAAAACTCCTCTAAGCTTAATTGCTACAGTGCTCAAATTCTTGCCTGATTAGACATAGATATCGTACAAACATTTGCTGGACAAGAAAGGGAAACAGACACGCAGTTCCAGGTCTCCAAGAACCTTTGGATACCTTCTTTTCTTCAGCATCTTGAATAATCCAGGAAGAGATGCATATAGTTCCTGAGTTATTCTGCCTATCAGCTGACTAAGTTCCCAGCCAAACAGCTGAAATAACAAAGCCTATTTTGGAATTTTTGAGAACCAAATATGGTGGTTGTCACAAGATTTTGGGGGTGCTTCTTTAGAGTGTTGTGAGGAAAGTGGTGTCTCTTAACCCTTCCTGCTTTTTTGAAGTCTGTCTCAGGATACAGATTCTCAAAGTTTATCTTCTCATAACACCCTCACCTTCTAGTGGTAAGAGACAGAACATTACGTCAGTAACATACAGATGACATTTAGCTTTGTAGATGAAAAGAAAATAATGAGGTAATAGCACACTGTTTTTTCAACACTGCTATGGATGCAGCCTCTCTGATGGAAGTAAGGAGAAAATAGGCTTATCTCTGGACAGCAGTAAATTTTTACAGCTTTTAAAAGATGAGTTTGTTCAAACACCTACTTCCAAAATTATTCTACTCATACATGAAGAAAATTCCCGTACATTTCCCCTTCCTCTCTTTCATCATTTGCCATTTCCTTGGATACTTGTGTGGTCTTTTGAACTGAAGCCATGCCTTATAAATCTCACTTTCCCATGGAGAAGGTTTCATGCCAGGGAGATAGGTGATAGAACTGGACCCCAAGCCACTCTGCCCTATTCTGGCAGCATGTGGATGGGGTGAGGGAGCAGGGCACCAGCACACAGGTAAGAGAGTTGAAGGGCCATTGAGTTACCCAACATCTGCTTTCAGTTATAGATAAAGACAGGGCAATCAATGGGCAAAGCTGGTAGCACAAAGGTGACAGTGCAAATCTCAGCAAGTGCTCCCATGTTTTTTTTTTTTTTCATCCTTTTCTGCTTAAACTGTGTCACAGAACAATATATATGCTGACAGAATGCACAGCTCTATATAAAACCTGCAATTTTTCCTGGAGTGTGGCCAGGATATAACATTTTATGTATTTTACAAAATCTGCATTTTATTACTTTTTTTTCATTGTGCTTGCACCCAGACTGAAAGGGCTTGTAATGAAAATGTAGAATGAGATGATGGTAAACAAACACTAACCTAATCTTTCTAATATTACAAATATCTGAGAAGAAAGTGAAACACACTGGTAATCCCATAAATGCAGTTTAACATCAATATATATTCAAAAGACAACTCATATAAAAGCTACAAATTCAACTTATATGTATTCTCACACCAAATTTCCAGTAGATGTTTTTGGAAACAAACAAACAAATGAAATGCTCTAGGAAGCTGTTTCTTCTACGTGACCTTGTGCTGTCCCCACAATCTACTTGCTTCTCTCTTTTACAGGAACATCTAGGTCTTGAAAGTTTGGATGCAGAGACCCCCTTTCAGACTGTTCAACTGGCAGTTTATTTTAAGCTGCTGCTTTATTGCTGCCAGACACTGATGATTAGGCCCAGATTAGACCATTCTCCAACTGCCATACAGAAGAAATTTATCTTACTATGAGCATTACAAGATCATGGCTATATTTTGCAAAGTGTGGGCTATAGCATGCATTGTACTGCTGTATAACTCAAAATTTCTATCTTACAAAAATTATTGACTTGATGCTACAGGAAATATAGTTTCAATGCAGAACTGAAATATCTTCCCACAGAACTGTGAGGATTTGTGTTTGCTGTCAGAAGAATCAACGTTATCTACAAATGTGTCTGGAAGGTCAAGGGTATGAAGGTAGTGCATGTGTTAGTCCTGCCTAATGCATTCTGATAGCTATTGCTTACTTGTAGGGAATTGCCTTCAAACTTTTCTGTGATAGACATGTGAAAGCTTTTTTTTTAGAACCAGGTGAGTTACTTTTCAAAACTAAATCCTTGATTCTCCTTTCACCATGCGCATAAATAAAGCAATTTGCCATTCTTTTGTTCTTTTGTAAAATGTCTACAGAATGTCTTGTGTATCTGGGTAACAAAATGAAATATTATTTATGATACAAAAATTATTTATTATAATTTACAGTACATAAATGTGTCATGGCAGCAATCTTTAAGAATGCCAGGTACCATGTCAGAAAACAGAGATATCTCAGTTACTTCTTTATTTTGTTTATATGCATATACTGAAACAGATGAAATATTACAGTGGAACCAAGTAATAAAAAAGCATCAGCAAAATTGTCCTCTTTAATGCATGTAGATTAGATTTATTGGTGGCAAATGCAGAGTTTTTAGTCATAACTGGTACTTGTCATTGAAAAATTTATTTTCCTTTTAAGATAACTGAATTCCTGGATGGAATGATAAATTGTAAAGCATGCTTTCACAGCTATAAATAAAATCAAAATACCTGCATTTTTATCTTTACTGTTATTTAATTATAAAATGCTACAATACAAATCTCATGAGGTGAGATAAAACGCAAAGAGATGGGAGACCTTAAATAGGCATTGTTTACTGTATAAGAAACATTACTGGGAACAAATTTGTAAGCTTGTTACTCAACTTGCTATTGGCAATGTTTTCCTCCAGTTGATCTGAGTTTTAGGTCATTCCTGAGGCTATATGTCATTTCTGCTCAGTTCTCAGGTGATTACAGTGGTGCTGTACCTAGTCTAGCCACTGTCTTGGACATAGGTGATACCACAGGATGATGTTGGTTTGTTGATATAATAGAAATGATGAAATATTATCAGCAAATTGTGTTAGAGATAAGAATTTGTCATAGTAAAAGTGTTCTTCTGCTACTTACACTTTAAAAAAATCATTATATACAACATTGTCTACTGAGAAGTGGTGAGGGTCAATGAAACATATATATGGACACATTTCAAATTCACTGTCCACAGAAACGCTCTAGATCTCTTTCTATCTGGCCTCTAGGTCCTCTAGATCTGTAAGGCTAGAGGAGGGATTGTTTTCAGACTCCAAGCTTAGGAAGTATTTTGTGTGTGGATGTAACCAGATAACTTCACGTTCTTTCACGTTTTTGTTCTGTATTCACATGGCACAATCCTACAGCAGCATTCCATCTCCCACCACCACAAGTTGCCAGCACAGGTGGATGCCTCTAGGCTGAGATAAAGCCCTGAAGTGCTGACCCCTCCTGCTCAGTACAGTGCCCTCCATTTCAGGAGATCCACTCCATCACTATAAGCAGCAGTTTATTGAATTTGTAAATAAAAGAGCTCAACTTATCTGCACCTCCTAGAGACAGGCCTCTTCTCCTTCTCATGCAGCCCACATAAAGTGATGTGGTTAAGAATTTAGGTTGGAAATAGCATGTGTGCAATATTAGAGGGGGATAACAAACATTGTCCTTATGCAAATCAAAAAATCTCACGTATGTCTTTGTGTTCTACCTGATGTCAAACTGTATAAATCTGAAATGTGTTTCCTCATTTCTGAAACATTTTTATGTATTTGCTGTACAAATTGTTTAGCTCTTCTTCCTATTAAATGATGTCTATAAGTGGCACAAATCCAACTAAATATTGTTACCCTGAATGAAGCTGGAGAATCTTTCCTGGCTAGATTAGTAGGAATTAGACCTGATATTCTCTACCAAGAATGAAAGATGATACTGAAAAATGTGCCAGTTTATCTCTTCTAAAAACCACTCAGGCTTAATTAGAAGTTAATAAGAAAAAATATTATAGAATTCCCATAGGATTGATGTGCTATTATACTGTACCACATAAAATATATGAAGCAACTTAATAATTTTTTTTTTCACTAGCAAATAATACTATTGCCTACAGGCATGCAGTTTCTTATCAAAATCAATAATACCTTGAAAACATCTATCCTTTATCAGGATATATATCATCCTTTGATGATTTGAAAATAATTTGATTTTATAAATATTTATATTATCTAACCATGTCTCTGTTACTTTGGGTACTTTTACTAGAGCATATCACACACACTCAAACACAGATACAAATCTAAAGCAATGTGGCTATTTCATATGTTTGCCCAGAGGAACAGAGGGATAGAACAAATTTTGTATAATAATGTATTACTGATTAACACTGTCTATGCATGAATTTGGCAAATTTTCATTAAGTGATAGCTGGGAAGCAATGAAGGGGTCATACATTCTATTTAGTGTGAAAGAACAGAAAATCACTCTGTATCTAGACTAAAACTTGATTTCAAGTAGAAAGGAAGAGAGATAATGGGCTGCAACTCCAAGAGCAACTGGTTTATTAAAATTATTTTTTCATTGACCAACTATATTTGAAGGTATTTTATGACATGTGGGACTCATATATAGAATTTTTCCTTGCGTTTCAAAAATTACTGCTTCTAAGGAAACTTTCTTGTATTTTTCTAGAATGGTGACTTTTGAATATTTCACCTGGAATAAAGTGTTTTGCTATTACTTAAGTGTAAATCATTGAACCGAAAGACAAAGGAAAGTCATGAAAGAAAACCACACATACTGTTAAATCATATTCACTTACTGAAAATGCTACATATTCTAGCAGTGGCAAAACATGTTAAAGGAAGCCTTAAAATATTCTTTGGAAATACTGTTGGTGAATCAAGTTCCTCAAAAACTTGTCATTTCCACGTTTTAATACAATAACACCCTTACTGTTGAATGAAAAACAGCTATTAAAAATCATGCATATTTTTGACTATACCATCAGTTTAAAGATATACACACCTTTCATTTGAGCATTGTTGTTTTTGTTCCTTAAACAAATACTGAGTAATGCAGCAATCAAGATAAATGAAAATTACAGAATATGAACACATACTCTGTAACTTTATACTTTATCCATTGGTATATTTTGCTAATGAACTTTTTTTAAAGTGAGGAAAGATATGGTGTAAGTATTATACCAAAAATAATACAAAAATAAACTTTCATTTCCTAATTATTTGCTATTTTAAACTTGAGTTAGCATAAGGGCAGTACGGTTAATTGCAATAATTACCAAAGGACATTTATTAGATTTTAAAACTCTTATTTCTGCCACACTTATCTGGAGATGCAAGATTTATCAAGAATAGGTTTCTGATAATTAATCTAACTATGTACCTGTGTTTGCAAATAGCCAGCTGTATATGTCTGTATTTATTGAGATATATCAAACCTGATATTTTCATTAAAATGCCCTATTTTTTTCTGCAGGTCTGATAAGAAGTTTCATATAACCAGCACTCAGCTACTAGTCTGTCTATTGTTCTGTCTATAATATAAACATGTGCAGTGTTAAGTCAATCATTTTGAAGGCAAGAAAAGTATTTTAAAGGATTTGTCATATTGATGTTACTGTCTATTAAACTCTTGTCCATTAAAGCAGCAAGAAGCAAAGAAGCAATGCTGCTTGAGAATGTAGTTTTCATACAGAAACAGAACTCAGACAACTTGTTTGAAAAGCGGAGACTGTATGGGAAAATGAATAGCCTACAAGGAAGGACTCTCCTTTGCTCCACAGTACTGCTAATATAACTTTAGGACATTTATCTTCCTTTCTTTTCTTTATGAAAATGGCAATTTCTGCTATTAAAAAGAAGTGTATGTCACCTTAGTCTGTGATTGGTCCTACAGAAATGAACTATGCCGTTCCAGGAAGAAGATGCGATTTAGTGCATAAATTAGTCCTTGAGGGTTGATTTATAAGTATTCTTAAAAATAATGTATTCTACTTCATGCTGGGGACTAGTGGCTCTCATTATATCCCTAATGTTTATCAAGTCTTAGTATGTCCAATAGATCAACAGTGAGCTGACATCATTACCCAAAAATATGTTCAGCAAAATCTCACTCTCAATTCAAACTTTCTTTAAAGTGCAAAGAAAGAATTATGAAAACCTGCCTAAACATAGAAGAAACATTTACATTTTGTCTGAAACTAATGGGCCAGAAACAAGAATCTGACATGGGAATTATGCAGTTCCCCAGGACTGTCAATTCATACCTGTTTCAACTGTTATTAATGTTAAATTGCAATAGCATGAAAGTAAAATAACCTCAGGCAGCATGTCAGTAGTGGAAATGGCATAAACACCATCAGTCAAGTGTCCAAAAAAGGTCTGTCACCCGGAACATAACACAAAGAGGATGCCATCACATCAACTTTTGCTCATGACTGCCCATGACTGGCAGTCAGCAATAGCATTTTTCTATCTTAAAAATTGGTATTATTTCAGATTTAGTCTACTCCCACAACATTTTTATTCCTCTTGGGAAAGTTATACTGCTGGTTTTTAAATGAATGGGAAATTTAATACCTTCTGTGCAAATGTAAAACTATGCCTCCTTTCCATTTTCAAGTGTTTAGGTTATGGTCTAGTAGGAGAATCCAATACCCAAATAAACTGGTACAAATCCTAGGGTTCATTTCACTTTTCTTTTTCAATATGTTAAATATTCACTTTTATCTTTGAAGTATTGGCAAATCTTGTCACTTGAAGATCAGAAATATTGTTAGATTAGATAAATAATTTTAAGAGTATTAGTTTCCTTTACAAAATCAAGGTGAAAAGGACTATTTTCAATACACAGAAGAAAACCTGCATACTATTTCCACTACATGCTTCATTGCCCTTATGCCTTTGAACATATGACTTTCACTCCAGCCATCTGAATATCTTCTGCATTAAATCAGTCAGAGCAGACAGTAACTAACACACTTGGATGTTTTTGCAATATCCCGTCTTTTCTTTGGCTAAATATGCCTAGTTTAAGCAAGACTTCAAGCTATGAATACTTAAGATTTATTAAAAGTTGTGCAATTTTGGCTGAGCACAGAGGGCAGTGTTATTGCTGCCCTCTTCTAATGTAAAGAGGCTAGGAAATTTTTCCTGCATGGAACTACACATGACTTTCATAGTAACAAACCTCCTGAAAGGATACATTTTTTTCTTTCTGTGTTTCCATTGTCCAATAAATGCAAAATTTCCCCCCAAAATCTAAAACTATTGTTTTGAAGATGTGAGTCCTTGCTACTATGTGAGTCAAGAAGGTTTTTATGGAATTGGAAGTGTAAGGAAACTCATTCAAAGCAATTACTGACTGAAATAATCTGTAAGATCATAATGCAGTATGTGCTCTACTCGATTCTCAGTTGCATAAAACTTTACTCTGAGGCAGAACAAAGTATTAGCTCAAAATGATTCTGTGTCTTCCACTTTATTCTTGGGGATTTTTAATGTGGTGCTACCACAAAGAAATAAATCTTGAAACTTCATAGTCTAGAGTTAGTACCAATGGAAATATAATTAGAAAAGTCTTTCTCAAATTTCACATCTACAGAATTTAAACCCAAAGGGGATTAATTTTTCATTATCAATTTCTTACTCTCATTTTAAACTTGTATCTTTTATTCCCAGTATAAAACTCCCAGGAGTTTTACATTTGATACATGTAAACATTATTTATATTTAAAAATATTTAATGAAAATAGACATTCTTTGAATGTTTATGAAAACAGAGACTTTCCAATAAGCCTGTAAATTACCTCCTGTAACTAACAGTCTTCTAAAAAAATGTATATAAAATATGAAATTTTATATTACTGGGTTTTTACTATACACCATTGAGATCTCTACATAATGATCAATAAGTAAGAGACACATATGACTAACTGAGAAGATACAGTCGCTTGAAGCTGAAACTCATAATCCATACATTCATTAAGTTAATAGGAATTTTTTTCTTTTTATTTTTTAATTCAGTGGATTTCTAAGATTCAGAACAGTAAAACCATGTCTTTTGCTGAACCAGGAAAATAGTAAATAGATCCATCTTCAATTATGTGTCATTTTCCTCCAAGAAAATAAGTTGTGATGAATGTAATCTTACAGAACATACCAAGATTAAATCATTGGAAACTTGATGAGCTCTGTTGAAATGGTTTAAGGCATGTTAACTGGAGACTCACTGATGAAAGATTGTATAATTTAAAATCTTTCAGTTTTATTTAAGGGTAAACAGCTCACCATGAAAGTATAAAGAATGTTTAAATTTAATATTTTGACCCATATAAAGGAAGAACTGAAGCAAAAGATTAGGATTTAGGTCTGTAAAACAGAGGGGCTGATTACAGTGAGAAACAGTATCTACAGAAGACGTAGCTGCAATTAATGCACACTGGTGATCAATTGCCCACTAACATCTTACTCGTGAAGTGAATTTTAGGCACACACACAACTAGAGGGGAGGGGAAGGATTATCCTTTCCTTTACGGAGGAGATGAAGCCATATACTGGCAAAGACTGGTCTTCTGTGCTCCTTACTGAGACTCCAGGCAAAAGATCCCAATTTCTCATGACTTAAGCTAAATTCAAATCCATGGCTGATACCTTTTAGTGGAGAAAGCAATCTAGAAAAAAAAATTCTACAGAGAAATGAGTTTTAACAGCAGGGATAAGAAAATTGATCACTGTCATTTAAAAAGGAATTATTCAACACCATCAGCACACTCAACTAATGGACAAAATGACAAAATAACAGTTCTTATGCTGCCATATGCCTTTCCTATTTTCTGCATTAATGATTTTAAATGAGAAAATGGCTGACATAAATGTTGCTCTTCCTTCTGCTTGGACTGGCCTCCTCCTAAATTCCACTGCCTTAAAAAAATGAAAACAAGCCCCTCTTGATTTTGTGGTGAGTGTGGGCAGGGGTTTATTAATTTAGTCAAAACCAATAAGTATGACTTTAGGGTTTTTTTTTCCTGTATCACAGTGTTACAATGAGATTATAATAACAAGCAAGTAATAAAGAGCAACTATACACATAATTCTGTCCTTTTTATTTTAATTAGATAAGGGTAGGGAGACAATTATTCTTTACATTTTCACAATAAACCCTAACATATGCCTTTGCATAGAATCATGATAGCATATATAATTAAGGAATCAGTTTCCATGCCCAAAACTAGTATTGCAATATAATAGATTGAAGCATGATTGAAAAAATCTTGTTATAAAAATGACAGTGACATTTTGCAGAAGTAATGCTTTACTGAGCTAGAAAGAAAGAAACCTTTTTATATCAGAAAAAATTGACCACTTCATTTGCTCCCTTGATTTGATCCCTCATGAAGCCCAAAGTTTATATCAATACAAGTATAATGTTTATAAGTACAAACTCCCAAATCTGAATAAAGATTTTTACAAATATGCTACCTAGAGTTATAAATCTGTAGTTTTTCATCATGACCTCCATTAAAGAAAGCATTCATAATACCCATTAGAATTCAAAATCCCCTTCATCAGCATACATACAATTTTTCACATGCTGTTAGTTATTTGATTCACAAAGGAGATTATAATTATAGCTGTGACAACCTTAAAAAATAAAATTACTTGAAATCTCATAATTCATGGGCTACCACTATTTTCTTAACTTAGCAGGCATGCAGTTACAATCTGCCTATAAAATAGATCAACATATTAACATGTAGAAACATACAGCTCTCCTTCCAGCTTCTTCCTCCTCACATTTCTCCTACCATGATCATAGACTTTATAAATAAGCCTTTAGATATTGGAAAGTTAAGCCTTTTCACTTAGATTGCTGTCTTAGAATATTAGTTCTTATTATAATCACATCTACATTTTAATTAAAATTACACATATTGATAGGATATGAACCCATGGATATATCCAGATATCAAGAAATGCATAGCAGGACATTGCATTTGAACTACTAGTTATTGACACATATGATTTTTAGAGTTTCTTTCCAGCTGGTTCTTAACCATAGTAAACTATATCTTCATCTAAATTATATTTGTACAGACAAATAATAAGCACTTCCCAGAAATAATAAACTCTTCCCAGAAAAAAAAGTATGATTGTCAATATGAAGTGCCATATGGGAAGAAAGCTATTTATACCCAGCACTCACTGGAAATATTGTAAGACAAACATAAGGTAGAGGTTACGTACATATCTGAATATTGCTGATTTCTGCTTTATTGCTGATGAGCATGATGATACAGCAGCAAGGACAGCATTTATTAGCAGGACAGTGCTGCTGTATTCGGTGACATATGCTGGGAGCACTGCTCCTTACATCACCCAGATGTCATGGACATGTACTAAACTTGGAAAAGATTCACACTGTCACTGAGCATAAACATTTTTGGAATTGCATTGGCTTTTTGAGTTTGCTGCATTAATTCATTTCCATCACTAGAGAGAAAAGCAGAGATAAATGTCAGGCTGTCTGTTTAATTCCCTCCTTATTTTTTCAACTAGGTGATTGTAAGCTATAGCAAGGTTTAGATTAACCTCCTTAAACATATAAACAAACTTACCATGGTAATATTTTTAATGTTTAAAATATAAAGCAGAAGCTACACAGTAAGATGTTTTGCCATTCTTAATGGATTCATTTTTATAGGAACATACTTAACAAATATCTGTCTTTCCTAGACAGATATTAATTATCTGGAGGCTTGTGTATTAGCATATTCAAATTAGCTTTAATTTTACATTTATTAGACATATTTATTTGATAAACCCACAGCAAATTCTCTGATTTTATTACTTCAATTTCTATGTCCAGTCAAAATTATCAGTAACAGATGTAATATTGACTTCATGTTTTATTCATGGAATATAAACTTCAGATACAGGATTCATTCTTTTCCCCCTTGAAACTGAAACCAAATGCTAAACTACTGAGAGTTTTGGCCAGTGAAGAGCTTTGTAAAGAGACAGCCAAATTCACACTGTCACTGAGTAAGTATCATTCTGAAATTGAGTTGGAAAAAGTGCCCTTTTTCCAACAGCACTCCAAAGGGCTACCTTTGGGGGATACCTTATAAAGTACTTCCCATTTATGGAACAGAGATAATTTATTTTAGTGAGCCATTGTTCTTATTTAGAAGGTGATTAAATGGTCTTAATTCCCTTTTCCACTTCACTAATGCTAAACTTGCTTAATTTTTCTGCTAGCCAATAGGGTTATGATTTTGTCCTAAATACAAGAATATTTAAAAATATGTCTAGTTTACGAACAAATGATTCTTTATAATCGACCAGTTAATATTATTTCATTATTAGGAAAATAACAATAATATGTATGTATTTTAACTTTAAAACTATACACATTTTTAAGGAAAGGCTTGGGTTTAAAAACAAACAAGGAACTTTAGATTAGCTTTTCAACTTTGTCTTACATGATCATGAAAATGAAGGATAAATACTCCTTAATGCTACCCAATAAAATTATAGTCTCACAAGAGCTACCAGTAATTTTATGTTGGTGGGTTTTAAAAAAATTAATTGTAAAATTAAGTCCACATAAAGATCCTTTTTTTCTTGAAAAAATAAGAAATCTCACACATTTTCAAAATGTACAGCTGTCCTGAAAGTTAGTGGATCTAATGTTCTATCCTTAAGAAGCAGACCAAGATTCCTCATAATGCCATTTCATATGGAGATTTCACTTCAAAGTGAAGCTCTAATCTTCATAAGACATAAGAAGACTAGTACATGTCATATAAATTTTATTAAATATGAATCTAAACTCCCTAACATATGCCAGAACACTATATGAATGTGTTATTAATATGCTTGGACACATTTGGAATTATTTGCATTACTTTTGTGAACAGAATTGTTGATTCTGACTTCACCATGGCATGAAGTGAGTGATCGGTCAATTTGAATTAAGAAAAAAAAACTCCATCTAATACAAAGCAACCCTAAACCTGCTTGATTTGTAGTAGAAACTGTCACAATAGATGGTGGTCAAAACCCATCAAAAAGCACTGCAAGTTTGTTCCACCAAACACCCGCAAAACTCAAACCCAATATGATGTTTATTTTGTCTTCTGAAACACTTACAAATTGATAAAAACTGAATCTAAAGCAAAATACAAAAAAAAAGTTCTCAAATCAGAATATAGATTTCTTCTATTATTATATAATTTTTTGTACTGATTGTAGCTGCTTCAGCAGGAGGGGGAAATGAATATATTTGTCATCATTAACACCTTACTTGCCTTATTTTCACATTAATACATTATTTTATAAGTTTGAAAACAAAATGAGAAACAGAGCTAACTAAATGACTAAAAGCTAAAAGGCAACAACAGCTTCTCTATGGTTGCTTTCCATTGAATAATTTCACTTTTAACCTCAAATTTTGCAAGGAAGATTAAGAAGCAGTTGAAATTGTTTAGAACAAAATTTTAAAAGTAGACATGCTTTAGGAAAGTTATTGGAGAAAAAAGAAAGCTTTTTTTATAGCAAACAGGATAATTTATCTGTATGGATTGTGAAAACATTGTATGAAGGTACTTGAACTGCAATTACAGAAAACCCACTCATATTTTCCTCTTTCATTGTAATCTTCATATAGAGAAGACTGAATTGCATTAAATGCCATATTGATCTGAAAAAAGCAACATATTTTGAGGCACTTTTTAAAGCTACTTTAAAACTACATTAAGCAATGATTATGACTGATAAATTGAGATTTTTTTAATTAAATGTCTTTAGACGTCTAAAGCACAATTTCCTTCTTGGCCTTATTTAAAATAAGAATTCCAAGAATCGAAGGCTGAACATCCCAAATTGACTCATACAGTAAAATTAATACAGAAACTAATTTTTATTTATTTACCAGGGAAAAGGACAAGTCCTGTCTGAGAAATTTATTGCTGCCTTGCTTAGAACTGACACCCAGGATCATCAATTACTGTAAACAGAGCAATCTCAGCTGTCTGAGAATACACTAGTTAGTAACTGGAATATCTGCAATTGGGGTACTAGTGATTCATTTGCATATCCACCATATCTGTGGCAGTCTTTTAAATACAGGAAAAGTGAACAGCGTGAATTATTGAAATTCGGAGTTATTTCTACCTAAAATTTATTTACTTATGTTCTTAAAAGTAAGTAATAGTTTAATATGTTTTCCCCTTAAATGTTGGCGGAGAGATTAAAAAACTGAATGGGCTGTGACAATGCATTAAGCAGCTTTGCTCTGCAGGTATAAAAACTGGGACAGCTCTAGAGAAATCTTACAAGAGTCACATAAAGCCTCGTCTTTGCCTATCACTACATAGCTGCAGCAGTCCAACACATGGGTCAGTCTTAAAATTGCTTTATTTCTCAACAACTAGACGGCAGTGAAATGCCAGTGTAGAAGCTTTACTGATCACTCTGGCTGCTGTGGCCATTCTGATTGCTCAACAGCCCATGGGGCTGTGCTAATGCTGATACCACTAGAGGTTGTGGCAAACTCTCAAAATATTATGAAGATGAATGGAGAGTGAACACTGAATGCTTACCTTTAGTTTGTTTTGTTATGGTCTAGTTTGATTTTTTTGACTGTACACAAATTTTTCCATGGTTTCTATGCCTAGACTCTACATGAAATAGAATATGCAATGCTGAATACATGGTCAAGTGTACATTAGTAGGACACAAAGATTTCTGTGCTCTTTTACACACACTACTCTTCTCAGGTTGCTTTCATTCAGTGACAAAAGTGTTTCAAAAGACCTGAAATGGTTAACCTGCCAACAGTCCTATATACCTTACACACCAAAAGTAGCCAAATGTAATGCAAGCTGAATAGTGACAGAGAATGAAAAATAGATTGTGTGTTTTAGGTTTGGAGCAGTAAATTATCATGTTCTTCACTGTACTCTCCCCAGGCTCAGCCAACCATACATCATTTGTCAATACTTCAAACTCAATCTATAAATTAATGCCATGATTTTTGTGCTGTCACTAAATGTATGCTGTTCTCAGGAGAGGTCAGGAGCTTCAGAAATCATCTAATTTTATGAGTTGATACATATTCACAAATCCCAGGAGATCTGACCTATATTCCATGTAGATGATCAGAAACCTTTTTTATCTCAGCTGATACCTGGATTCCACTCCAGTGTTAGCAAACTTGTGGACATCAAATGGGGTTTTACACTAATCCTGAAGGGAAAGGAAGTAGAAATATGCCCAAACACAATAGCTATGACTTAAGTAATCATATCTTCTATTAGCTTTAGAGAAATTTTTAAAGTGGAAAAAAAAGTGGAAAAAAGGAAACAGTCTAGAATTTCACCACCTATGTACATCTTCACTAGCATATTAGTACCAAGTCAGTAATGTCCCACACCAGTACTTTCCAGAAGAGAAGACTCAAAGGGTTAGGAGATTGAGTGAATGATAACCAAAGTAAACAGATATGCTAAAAACCTGGGAGCCTTAGTACTGCTAGTCTCAATAATAAACACAAGAAAGAATGATGAAAGGCAGGAGAAGGAAAGAGGGAAAGGGAGGGAGAGAGGGAGAGAGGGAGAGAGGGAGAGAGGGAGAGAGGGAGGGAGGAAGGGAGGAAGGGAGGAAGGGAGGAAGGGAGGAAGGGAGGAAGGGAGGAAGGGAGGAAGGAAGGAAGGAAGGAAGGAAGGAAGGAAGGAAGGAAGGAAGGAAGGAAGGAAGGAAGGAAGGAAGGAAGGAAGGAAGGAAGGAAGGAAGGAAGGAAGGAAGGAAGGAAGGAAGGAAGGAAGGAAGGATTATCTTAAAGTTGTTAACAATTCCTTGATACACAAATATTTTTTATATATGTATTGGGTTTACATGGCAAGGTTTTGGTAGTGAGGTGTGTTGGAGAAATGGTTTCTGTAAGAAGCTGCCCTAATATTGAACAGAGACAATTCCAGCCAGCTCCAAGGCAGACTTGCTTCCAGCCAAAGCTGAGCCCATCACCAGTGTTGGTAGTGCCTATGTGAAAACACATTTAAGGAATGGCAATGTATGATGGGAAAGAAAACATGAGAGAAACAGCCCTGCAGACACCAATGTGAAAGAAGGAGTGGGAGGATGTGCCGCAGGTGCCAGAGTAGACCCCTGCAGAAACAAAATAATATGAATTGACTGCAATCTTCATTCCCCATCCACTTGTGCTGCTCAGGGAGCAGCTGGGAGTTAAGTTGAGCCTGTGAAGGAAGAGGTGGTGGAAAAGTATTTTCAGATTTTTTTTTTTTTAATTTTTTATTTGCTTCTCACTATCCTACTCTGTTGCTAGTTAGCCCAAGTCTGTTTTGCCTGTTTCAGTACCTCACAAACAACTTCCTGTACTTACCTTGACTCATTAACTTTTTATTGTGTCTTCTCCTGTCCTGCTGAGTAGTGGAAATGAGAGAGCAGCTTAGTGGGCACACCCAGCCAAGGTCAAATCACTACAACATAACCACATATTCTGTGTGTTCTAGATATGAATATTGGAAACAGAGGCAGTGTAGACTTCTTTTACCTAACAATACAGACTGGATATTGCCAATGAAATGCCTTGCCTTCTTGCAGGTCTGTCATCATGTTTCCCAGTAAGAGCAGGTGATGATGTTTTTATTTTGATTCTACTGCAAACCAGATGAGAAGCATGGGGGAATCTGCAAAGATGAAATGCTTTCCTAACAAAAAGCTGCACTATTTGCAGACTAGAGCTGGCTTGTAGCCAAGACTGGTTATATCTAGGCATGAAGACATAACCAAAAAATAATTCTTTATTGACTTTTCTCATTATCAGGCAATGAAAACTACAACCCTTTCCAGATGACACACCTTAACAAGGTGCTAACATTTCTGCACAGTTTTAAGGAATAAGTCTCAAGACAAGTGATGATTTGCTCTAAAATGTATTATTCATAGAACTGGTTGAGACTTTTCTGAGTAAATCCAGATGCATCAAGACCTAAATGCACTGTCAGAAAACTGCCCATCTGCCTGTCTGCCTGGCTGGCTGCTTAAGAATCCACAACTTCAGCATCAGGTGCAGTTGTATCATGTTGATGGGGGTCAGAAGTCTAAAGACTGAAGAATAACAACTCTGATCCAGCTTTGTAGTCTTGCCTGAATTTTGATGGAAAATGTCTTGTTTGAATTCCCCTTCTACAAGAACATTAAAAAAATCTATTTTTAAATTGCAGTATTTAGAACATAGGAAGTTGTAAATTTGAAAGCATACAAATATACACTATTATATTTTGTAGTGCTGGATGCTATAAAGTATCAGTCTAGGAAAGAAATCAAATCCATTTGTCCTGGCTTTACAAAAAACCCTACTTAAAATACTAAGTCTCATTCACTTTTTTTTCCCAAGTACCTACCACAGCAGAGGCCCTTATAAAAAATTACTCAATTAAAGAACACCACATGCATAATGCATGGGACACACTAACCAAGATGGAAAAGACAGGCTTTTGCTCTAGTTTTAACTATATATACTATGCCATTCTCTTTTCAACCTGATATAAAACTCCTGATATACTTTTGTTTCTTTTAATTTTGTTAAAAAAAACCCTAAAGAGGCAAGACAATCCACCAGGAAATTGCCTCAAGTTGCCCTAGGGTATGTTTAGATTAGATATTAGGAAAAATTTCTTCTCTGAAGGGGTGGTCAGGCAGTGCAATAGGCTGCCCAGGGAAATGGTAGAATCACCATCCCTGGAAGTTCAAATGTGCTGTTTGTTAATAATTCACTTCTATGATCAGCCTAATAAAGTCAGGGTAAGATACCTAAAAACCTGAATACCATGTGGAAATAGCAACCTTAAGTACAATGATGATGGCAAAAATTCTTTTAGAAAATCCCACAGCCTTTTACGTTGTGGAAAGAAAGTAAGAAATTACCTTGCTTTGTGTACTTATTGTAGTCTGCTCTACAAACAACAGAGTGTTTAGTAACATGGATGTTTAAAAAGTAATTTTAAAATGAAGACATAAAGTTTGCTTGTAAACTTCATCCTATTCAAGCACAATGCATTGTTTCATGGCATGACTCCATATTAAAAACCCTCACATGGATATTTTAATAAAATTAGATTCTATATCCACATATATATCTATAGTCAATGTTTAATATAGAGAAAAGTCCTCTGCTTGAGATTTTTTCTATACTTTGACAAATTAATTTGTCATCCAGTTAATGAAGTTATCTCAGTCCTTCATCTGCAAACTACCAATTACAACTCGGAATATGAAGAAATTTTATGCACTAAACTCATCAAGATTCCCTGACTGTTTTCTGTAATCCTTTAATTATTGCATGTGAATGCCTTTTGGCAGTGTAGAGCAGGCCAATATTTTTAAAAACCAGGTGTAAATAGCACAAAGGCATGTTAAAATAAGTTGTGTCTTATTGCTTTACCTTCTAATAAAATGTGTTTACAAGAGAGGAATTACATTTGGACTTTCATACTTAAAACATGAATAAAAATTATTCTAACTTAATTTATGGCATTTATTATACAAAAAGGTCTCCATATCTTTGTTTCATAGGACCAGAAGCTATTTATGGCACAGTAATTTTATCAAAACCACTACGAATCTCAAAATGAGATCAGAAAGAAATCCTGTTGTACACAGATGCACAACATACTAGCAATTTCAGATTTCAGTATAAGGTAAACAGCCAGAGGCTAAGGAAAGCCTCTCTTTATTTTTTTTTTTTTTTACTCAAATGTTAGACCATGTTCTGCATTTTTATGGACTTCTGTCATCTCACAGACACAAACGTTCTTCTAGTACAAAACATAGAGCTTGCAGATACTAAAATGTTCATTGATTTTTAACAGCTTACAACTCCCCCTCCCAGTACAAAAATCCAAACCACCAAGCGAGCAACTACGACACTTTCTAGTCCAACAAACAATTCCACAACTTCACATTCCTGAAATCCTAGGCTTCAGCATCACTAACCCACCTCTACTCCATGCTTACTTGGAAAGGCAAGTGTATGTTGAACTTCTCGGGCAGAGGCTTTGAGATTCATGCATTTCTCCTAGTCACTCTAAATTCACTATTCAAGATGGTGCTGACCTTGCAGCATCTACCAGATGAAACTAAAATCTTCTTGATCTCTTCTCTTTGTCTTCTGAACTTGCTGAGTTTCTGCAGGCAGGAAGATTTTTTTTTTCTAATCTTTTACTCTGAAGAAGTTCTACATGCACTCTAAAATAGATAATTCATCATTATCTTAGCTATCTTCTTTGTCTTTCGTTCCTATGGAAACAGTTTATATTTCATATAAATTTCAATACCTTCAAGTAAAACTGTGATAAGGAAAGTACTTATAGTGTCTACACTTCAATATATTTGTCCAGGACAAAAGAATAATACTTCTCTACTTAGGATCATAGAATGGCTTGGGCGGTCAGTAGCTACCAGGGTCCTATTTTCTACCTTTGGAATGATGGATACAATGTTTCTTTTCTCCCCCAGTCACCTGGGACTTGACTCAATTGCCATGATTTTCCAAATATCATGGAGAGCACATATGTAGATCCTCTAGGTTGGTCATTATTAAAGAGTCTCCACACAAGTTTACAGTATATGAACAGTAACTGAATCCTTATCACCTCTGAAATGTACACAACTACATAATCAAAATTTAGGGAACCCAAACAAATTTCAGTCTCCAAAAGTTTTGACTTTCAAAGTCTAAAGTTTAGGGCTCCCCATATTGCAGCCTTAGACCAAGTTTACCTTTTCCAATTCCTGCATTTAGAAATGTTCAGCTTTTCTACTTATTTTGTCATAGCACCTATGCATGCTCCTTCTGGAAGTGAACCTTATTTCCTTCCTGTTCCACATTTTCCCCACAAACTGAGAATGCAGCAGGATTCCTACCTCAAGGCCCTGCATGGAAGAAGTGCTGAAAATATGGTGACCATTTTGAGTGTCTACTGTTTTCAAACTTAGCATTCTACTAAAAAAAATGAAAATATGAGTTTGTCTTCCCAAAATATCGTTTAAATGCTAAATAATTTTAGAACTACGTCTGCAGTCATTTAATAACCTAGAAGTGACTGAAAAGGATGGAAAGCAACAGTGTAGAACCTGTTCCATCAACAGCTATGTCCTGAAGATGGAGCATAATTTTCCGCATTCATTCCATTTGTTAGTTATATATATTATTAGTATGTGTCAGAAAATTGTAATACTGTAGTTCAGACAGATAACCAAGAGAAATGAGGATCAACTGGCAACCAAGAGCAATGAGAGGCAGAATCCAAATACTTCTACTTTATATACGTTACAGAACACAGATGCTTATTTAAAAGCAAAATGAAAAAAAAAAAAACAAAAACAAAACAAACTGAAACTATTTGTCCAGAACAAAAGAATATGTATTCTAAGTAAATTTTAACATTACCATGACTCAGACTGAACTTTGCCTTGAAAGTGGATAGTGTTTCAAAAATTGTGATAAAAAAGGGGGAATGTAAGAATCCAGAGCAACACATTTAACTTCATGAAATACCTGTCTTTTCACTCTTTTTCAGATCTCAGACAATGTGTTACATATGGAAGTGAGAGCATGCATCTCATCTCCAATGAGACGTATGCTTTCTGGAGAGTGCAGGTTCCTTTCTCTATATTAGCAAACAAAATCAGAAAATGGAAAAGCTGGGGTCATAAATTTTTATATGACAATCCCTGAAACCTTAAAAGTGAAATATACCATTTTTCAGAATAGTTTCAACTACTTGGGTTTATTTTCCTGCGTCCAGAATGTGAACTTTGTATTCTTCTTTCCACTGCCCAAACAGTATTTAGGAAGGTGTACTTCACTTTCACCGCCTCCATGAGCCTGGAGCTTCAAAAAATGACAGCAAAAACGGGAACTTCAATCTGGTTATTTAAAAATATCAATATTAATTTTATTTTTAAGCTCCATTTTTAAAGCTTATTGTTGCTATTTGTTAGTCATAACAGAAAGTATGAGCATCGATGCTTCATCTCAAAGTTTCACAGTAATTTTAATGCAAAACCTCCAGGCTTCTTAACTGTCAAAGGATACAGTAATATGAATTGCATCTAATACTCCACTGATATCTGTCAAGCTCTTCCAGCACATAGAGGTTGCACTTGTGAAAACTATCAAGGAGAAAAAGCCCAACTCATGATCAGTAGTAATTTGCCAGTAGTCCAAAAGATTTTTCAGTACAAAAGTGAAATGAACTTGGGACTTTTCAAATGATACCGCCACTGTATTATTTTTAAGAAAAGAAAGCAACACCAATAAATGGCAAAAAGAGATTTAAAAAGAAGAATATGTACAAACCTAGAAGAAACCCACGTTGCCACTTGACACCAACACACTTTCAATTTCAACAAAGTAAAACTTTTTTTGTAGATTTATGACAAAACTTGATTATCACAATTTGATTGCACTCAAAAGAAGCTGAAATACAAAAATACAGAAGAAAAAGCCTGTTTATGTTGCAGGTGTATAAAACAGTTTTATCAAGGTAACCATCAGAGAAGCAAGACAAAACAACCTTCATGAATGCATAAACCCCTAAATGAGAAGTTTCAAATAGAGTAACTGATAGACTTTGCAGTAACCCAATTCTATTTTCCCCAGGACTTGAACAGTGAAAGTTTTAAGGAAAAGCCAAAGTAAAACCTCTTAAAAATAATGAGGATGTTTCTTGGTTGTAATGACTCTAGAGCTGCAGTTCATGCATGCCTGGGAAGAAAGAAACCCCTTCAATTCATCTACTTCTATACAGAGTGGGGCATTGTACTGAAGAGAATGCAGAAAAAGGTCAGTATCCTAGGGGGTGTCTGCTTTGCTTAACAGTGGCAGTTTTAAGATTTCTCTTAATTTTGTCTCTTATGTCACAAATGTGATTTTGCCCCTTTTGTCACAAGGGGAAAATAATTCTCAAATAAGCAGAATCACCTCTCATCTCTATTTGTCTCTCTTATCTCTATCTCCATAATATTTTTAACTCCCCTAATTTTAATTTTTTTTGTTTTTATTTTTTAAGAACTAGGTTTAAAAGTTCATCTGTTTTCATCACGTTCTGTCATTTAGACATCAAAATAGATTTTACACAAACCTATGCTGGAGGGGCCACTAAGCATAAAATGCCCAGAGATTGGTATCACTTAGTATTTTGCTGTCATCACTAAAGGATAAATCAAGCCCCCATATGGTCTGTCCCTGACTAGTGCAAATCAGAAACAGCCTTCCTTAAAACCTAGCTATTACTCAGGCACAATCCTCATTATGCTAGCAACTTCCAAAACAGCACCATAAAATTCTAGATTAAATCAGTACTCATGCCCTCCAGTTTCATTTTCTGTGGTTCTGCACAGCCACCATTGCTCACTGCATCACATCTACAAGTTCTGTGAGAGTTTAAAGGGCATTTCAGAACACCTGTCTTAGTTCATATACTTGTCTTACAGTCATATTACAGATATCAGGCTTGCAGGAAGAAGAGCATCTCAACAGATACATGCATCCAGGCATGGCTGTAACTACACAAAAAGTGACAGCGCACTAACCTGAAGGAAAAATCTCAACAACAATAACAGAAAGTCCCCAACCAAACTAGACCCATGCCAACAACTTCTTTAGCAAAGGAATCAGGGAAAGTCAGCACATCAAACCCAGCAGCTGGAATGATGAGCTGAAAGGCATTCTCCACTTGATTGTATACTTCAGAATGAAGGCATGACCCCCCAGATTTTCGTAATTCTTAATTAAAAAAAAAAAAAATAACCCCACACAATAGTTCCCTTAATGGCAATAACTTTCACACAATTTTAAGGAAGGCTCAAATTGAGATCATAGTGTGTTCCTTGTTAGAGCAGCAGCAATTTCCCACAATTTGAAGAAGAATTCTCATGCTTTAAAGACTGTTGTAGGTTCACTGAGTTATAGACTACTTTTCATGTTAGTTAATCAGCCCTGACTTCTCATTAGTTTACTTCCACTGAAACAATTCTCATGGTAACAGAGAATTTTAAAATGTTGCTTGCTAATCACCAAAGTCACAAGTTTCTGCCCCTTAGAGAAGATGTTAGAAACAGATATAGTGACAGCAAGAAGCTTCCCTTTCTTCCTGAAGAGGGATAATTCTTTAAAGACTTGTTATCCCATGCTTTTATTCAGGGAAGTGTAATATATGAAATTGATTTGCTCTTCAAAATATTTCAATAGGGCTTCAGAACGGAACACATTTCTACAGCTGTTGTAGATGTTGGGAGCACTGGTGGTAGTGATGGGCAGGTGATAACAAAAGCATATAGAGGATTCTGATTTGTTTTTCTATAGAATGTTTTCATTAGCAAATGAAGATTACCAACAATTAGATGCATCTCAGATTACTAATTTGCTGTAATTCTAATGGAAATATAGGGGTTACAGCCCACCCAGTGCTCAGATTTGCCAGTAGCTGCCTTGAAGACAATAAGCAAGATGACGGACTAAAAGATGCAAGAGCTTAGGAAAAGAGCCAGCACACCCAATGGGCTGGTATCACAGCTCTCAGGCTTTCTGGAGAGAACCAAAGTTGTTCTGCATCTTTAGAGACTTATTTTAAAACAGAATAGTATTTTACTGTACTTAATTCCACAATTAAGAAAGCTGTGTGCCAGAAAAATGTGCTGCTTTTTTGGCACTTTAAGATGGAGCAGAGGAGAAGGCATCAGCTCAGACTATCAAAACAAAAATGATACCATTATTTAAAATCATTTTCTGGTACAACACTGATAAAACCCCTACCTCACATTGTTCAGTCCCTAAAATCAGCTCAGGTTTGAGTACTCCTTTCTCGTTTTCTACAAAAAATTGTTGACTCTATGCTCAGCAGACCATTTGCAATGGATTTAATGTTACTCTCCTTCCATCTGCCTCTGGAAATCAAGATGATAAGAAACAAGTTATCTGCTTCTGGATATTCAGAGGCTTCATGGTAGAAAAATGTCCACATTATGAAAGTCTAGGGTCCTAAAAAATTCAAGGTCAAGCAGTTATGATTCTAGAAGATTTTTGCCTTGAGTGAAAACCATTTGAGTGTTTTTTTGACACTGAAGCCACCGGAAAGAAGAGGGATTAGTCAAGTTATTGTGTTAACCAAAGAAGTGGCAAGAAGATTTGCCAAAATAAACACTATTTTGTGTTCATCACTATACACTGTGAGGCTGTTGAAGTCTATGCATTTTTCCATATAAACCAGTGCCACTAAACAAGAGAAGAAAAAGAACTCATTTCAAATAAGAAGCAAGTTCTTCAAATATTCTTTAAATTTTGTTAAGTTTCATACAGGAAATCCAAGTACTTGGCGCACTTCAAAGCAGTAAAAATGGTAACAGCTCCTTGTGAGAAGACAGAATTCTCTGTGGAAATGGCTTGGGAAATTAATTTTTTTTTGGACCATATCTTCCTAGTTCAGAAAACAAAAGATTTGGAGTTAAAGAGAGTCAGATTTTAGTGAAACAAAGCAGGGTATCTTTCTCATCTGATATATGTGATGCAGTCTATGCTGCTTAGACAGACTGAAGGCATGAGAAAGACAAAGTGATTGAAACTCCACTGTGCTCACAGCCAAGATTTGTAGTAATTCAGAAACAGCAAGGTATCTGATGCTTTTTCTCAGATCACATAAGCAATACGATCTTCTCTTCATATGTCATGTGCTCCTGACTCTTGGTGCCCTTCCCTGGGTTCACTCCTGTATGTCAATATGGTGCTGAATGCACAAAACTGAACATGGCAGTCCGGATGTGGTCCTACAAGTGCTGAGTAAAAGGGAAGGATCATTTTCCAGTACCTGCTGTGAAGACCCTTACTACTGCTGTCCAGGGCATTTTGCGCATCACGACCCCAGAATCTTTTTTGCAGAGCTGCTCCCCAACATCAAGCCTGCCTTGTGGCTGGGATTACCACAAACCAGGGCAAAGAGCTTTTGTTCTTGCTGAGTTTCATAAGATTTATGTAAGCCTTCATAAGGTTTATGTAAGCCATTTCTCCAGCCTGTCCAGGTCCGTCTGACAGCAGCCCTGCCTTCTCAATTTGGGTCACCTCCGCCTGGTGTCACCTGCAAACCAGCTGAGAGTACCCTTCACCTCATCATGCAGATTGTCAATGAAGACATAGAATGGTATTGGTCCCAGCACTGAACTGAGGGATCCACTACCTCCTGGCTGCAAGCTTGGCTTCACAGCCTTGGTTTTTTAATCCAGCCTATTTTCTATCCATTTTATAGTGTCTTTATCCATCCCGTGCCCCACCAATTTTGGGGGCTATGGAGGAAGCTACAGAGGGTGTCAAAGGCCATTACAATCAAGGTATGTAAGAACCACTGCCTTTCTTTTGCCAGGCACCTCATTGTGGCAAATATGATTTGCATATGGCAAGTGGTTTTTTCTACTCCCATTCACCTTGCTGTCCTTCATATGTTTACATGTGATTTGCTCCAACAGTGTTCTCAGGGACTGAGGTGAGGCTGACTGGAGTACAGTTATCTGGATCCTCCTTCTTGTCATTCTTGACAATCAAGCTCCACTAACTTTTGTAGGAAATCCAAGTGATTTAAGTGATGCCTCACTATGCCTTCCTTTGCCAGGAATACTTCATCACATTCAAGGGCTCAGGGACCTGGAAGGCCTGAGGACAAGCCTTGCAAGTGAAAACCACAGTATAAAAGGCACCTTAGCCTCTCTCATGACCCTTATCATTATGTTGACCATTCCAGCAAGCAATAGGGCCACACTTACTTAGCCTTTATTTTACTCCTGACATACTTTAAGAAACCTTTTCCATCTTGCACTTCCCTGAGCTGGAGCTTGCTGAACTCCATGCCTATATAAATAGACAATGCCTCTGTACTCCTCCCAAGTAGTCAGTCTCTGCTTCATTGTAGGGTTTTTTTTGTGTGTTTGAGCAAGTCATACTCATCTTCTGTAAAGCTTGTCTTCTGAGAATGGGGAGAACAGTTCTTTTGCTCAGAGGATGCTGTCCTTGCAGATTGGATAGCTCTCCTGGGATCCTTTGCCCTTCAAGGATCCACAGGATCCTGCCAAGCATGTCCCTGAACAAACATCTCCCCTCATCACACTATTGATCATCTGTATCAAGAAATTGTCTTCAATCTGTTTCAGAAATCTGGATTGCTTGTGTTCAGCTTTATTGACCTTTCAGTAGTTACTGCGGAGGTTAAAGTCACCCAAGAATACCATTGCCTGGGACTAGAAGGCTTTTTCCACCTGCCCCGAGATTGCTTCATCTGCCTTCTCTTGTTGATGAGAAGGTCTAGAGCAGACACCTACTACATCACCTATCTTGGTCTGAACTTTATTCTCTGTCCACAAGCTCTCCACTTGTTTGCCACTTCACCCAGGGTTCTGTCCACTGAAAACACACCATTGTATAGAGCATAAAGGGAGAGCATCTCATACTGACACCCTGCTAGCACCTTACGGTACTACATGTGCCTTGTATTTACAACGAGGTTCAAGGTTAAGAAGAAAGGGATGAGTGGGCCAGATGAATTTGCTGAACTTCCTTAGGTTTGTCCCTTCTTTGGTGAAAGAATTCTGAAGTTATGACTTACTGTGACTCTTCAAATATACCTGAACCACAATAACTCTAGGGAAGTAACAAGATTTCATTAGGAAAGAAGAGGAATGCATGCATAGGCAAATGAAAAAGTTTATACAGGACTGACTTCAGTGCTGTTGGAATATAATTAAAATGTTTTTATTCAATTATTAATCATAATATAGATTCACTATAAATTCTACACATTAGAATTTAAAATGTAGAGTACTTATCTAATGATCTTTTAAACCAATTGTAGACAGACACAGATTTTCTATGTGTGTCTTTAAACTTAAATTAATAAAAAAAGCCTGTCAATCTATCTTTCATGACAGAATGTACACATGACCTTTTGCAATATTTGACCTAAAAGCTACATAATTCATGACCTTGTACACTTTTAACTTCCTCCACATTTCTCAGATTTTGTTTCACTGTATTTAATTTATTATTTAGACTGTACATGATGCAATGTTTACATGATGATATTATATAGAATCATAGAATATCCAGAGTTGAAATGGATCCACAAGGATCATAGAGTTCAACTCCTGGTCCTGCACAGGACAGTGCCAAAAGTCACATCATGTGTCCAAAAGTATTTTCCCAATGCTTCTTGAACTCTGTCAGGCTGGCGCTGTTATCACTTCCCTGCAGAGCCTTTTCCAGGGCTAAACTACCCTCAGGGTGAAGAACCTTTTCCTAATTCCAACCTAAACATCCCCTGACAAAACTTCAGGCCATTTCCTGGGGTCCTGTCCCTGATCACCACAGAGAAGAGATCAGTGTCTTCCTCTCCTCTTCCCCTCAAAAGGCAGTTGTAGACTCAAATGAAGTCTCCCCTCAGTTTCCTCTTCTTCAGACCAAGTAACTTCAGTCACTCCTCATATGGTTTTTCTTCTAGGCCCTTCACCATATATACATAATGTTACATATATATTTAAAAAAAACCAAAACCAACATATATATATAGTATTATCTATATAAACTTTTAAAATGCAAAGTTTCAAATATTGCACTAAAAAAGCACAAACTTTATCATTAAAGAATTTCCCACTATTTAAAAAAACTTTTTTTCTGTTAAAATATACTCTAGGACACATATGTGTACAGTTGTACTTTCAAAGAAGAAAATAGTGCACTTTAATTGTGTAGTGCTCAGTGTCTCACAAGTAACTGCCTGCCATTGTGTACTCTAATGCCCAAGTTGTGTTCTATGCTAATCTAGTCATTATGCTATGGAGTCATTCAAACCACAGACTTCTTGACACCCTGCTTTAAAATATCCTGAGGTTTTAGCTGGTATTTGCCACTTATTTGCAATGGCATGATAATTATTAGTTTAGTAAGTGCCTATAGCAAATCTTGTTAAAAAAAGAATGTTTCACATCTTGACTTAATAACATCTTACAGGTTATTTTTTACTAGGATTTACAAGTTTAGCTGGAAACCTCCAGTCATCAGACCATCGGCATGCAAAGAAAAATAATGGAAAAAGGAGCTCTGTAACACCCCTAACACCTCTCATAATATATTTAAAAACCCTACCAAACCCCAAAAGACCTGAACCCCAAACACCAAAGTTTTTTGTTTACCACAAATTTCTTTAAGCTAAGAATTTCTATCTGGCATTTTGAGTTAATTCATCCGAGTCAGACTTTGATGTGTAACTTGATTTCTTCAAGCTAGAGATGAAGCAGCAATTGCTTACCTGACTCACAAGCAAATGTCTTTGATGTCTCATCGTGAAAGATAATTGCCACTGCATGCTTCTTTGTCTCTCGAGGCAATCTGGTTATGTTTTTGATATTGTGCAGCTCAGTTACCTTAAAATGAAGAAAAGTATTTTAGAACAGTGTAAAAATAGTACAAATAAAAATATTAACCTTAGCTTCTCAATTTTTACTATAAAGTGTTTTTTCCCTGTCCTAGTTTCAGCCAGGACAAGGTTAATTTTTCACAGAAAGCAGGAGAGGTGTGGGGCAAGGCCCAGATATTATTCCACTCCACCTCACTCATTGCCAGGGGCAGGAGTAAGGAGCTCTTCTTCCATCAGGGAGAAAGCACTATGGGGAAGAGCCTGATACTGGCTTTTCCTGTTGCAGGCTTTTTCCATGTACATTGTTTCTTTGTGCTGCTGTTACTGTTCATTTCTCTGTCTCATTGCTGTTTCTAGTAAATCATTCTTATCTCAACCCATGATTTTCAGCTTTTGTGCCTCCAATTCTCAACTCCATTCCAAAGGAGTGGGAAGGGGAGGGGAAGGGGGGAGTGAGTGAGCAGCAGTGTGGTTTTGAGTCTCAGTGGGAGAACTAAACTGGGGAGTACCATTCCTAGACCCCTAGGGTTATGTATAAGCTTGGTAGTTGGTTAAAAAAAACACATAAATAGGTAGAGTCTTAAATTGCAAAACTTAACTCTAATAACTCTATTTCTCCAATAATTTTCCACAAAACTCTCTTTCTTTAGTAAGTCCTACATGGAAATAGTTTACAATGACATCAACTCAGCCTTGGGATTTTGTATAATCTATTTTTCAATTTCTATACTCATACAGCTTGGATCAGTTTCAGAATCTGCATCAAATATAAAACCTAATGTTGGAAGGACAGTGTTTCATTAGTTAAGGAAGGTAACTTAACTAATATGTCAAATAGTATCACTACATTGTAAGGATAGATCCTCATGTGTCTTTAAAATGTATCTGTCATCCTCAAAAGAACTCAAACTTTCATTTTATTTCCTAAATATTTGAAAAGCTTATCAAGAATAAAATACTCTTGCAGCAAATTTACAACATAAAAATGCAATCTATTTCCATCTTCTTTTGATGCATGTATTTAACTACAATTAACAAATATGGAAGAAAAATATGTTATTCCAACCAGACCTGGTGGCCCACCTATATTAAACTAATTAACACTTCATATTCTGAAATCTTTTTCTCAGTTTCCTGGAACTCTGGGCAAAATTTATCTGTTTAGAGTTAGTTTTTTTCAGACAAGACATTTGCCTCAGGCAGAATTAATTTACAGAAAAATGTCAACCATATGAGTCTGGACATCTATGACTACAGAAAAAATGGAGTGAATGTAGGTGGGGTTTTTTTGTTTGTTTTGCTTTGTAATTGCTATGCTCCTGGTGTACAGTTCCAGCATTCCTTTTCACATGCTGAAATTAATGTTTTTAAAGCAGAAGAGATTTTATATGGTGCAGTAAAAAAATGGAACACGCTGGGGCAAAGACATTTCAATAAAATATTGATAGCAGACAAGCAGTGAGATGCATCAAGTCAACAAAAGAAACAGACAAAGCATGAAGAAGAATGTGTTATGTACTGACGAACTTGGGACCAGAACTGAAGACTGCTCTAGAGTCTAGAATCTAGTGCAAAACTCACTCCAGTTTGTCAATATCTTTGTTGTAACAGGTGGGCAAAAAATGGATGTGGTACTATAAATATGGTCTAATGTGTGTTAAACTGAGGAGAATAATCATTCTCTGTACTGACTGGCTGTGGTTCTGTCCATACAGCCCATGGAACTTTGCTGGCTGAGGCATCAAGATCCAGGGCCCTCCCTGCAGGCCTGCTCCCAGCTTGCCAATGCCAAACCTGCGCTATTGCAGGGGCTCTTCTACCCCCAGGCTGGCACTTGGTTTTTGTCCTTAATCAGTTTAACAAAGTCCATGTCAGCCCATTCATCCAGCCTGTTCAGGCCGCTGAAAAGGTGACTTGACTACCTAAAGCATATCAACTGATCCTTCCCAATTTGCTCTCTGTACATTGGTGCAGCTCCCTTATTTCCTCCAGGTCCCTGATAGCAATATCAAGAGAGGTCCCAGTACAGACCACAGCAGTTCCACACTTGCTACAGCCCTCCAAACAGGTAACCGCATTAATAACCAACATAACCACATAATAACCAACCCATTAACCACAATTTTCTGGCTTTGACTAGCTGACCATCTTTACATCATCTAGATATCCACCTGCATAAAGAATAATGTCCCAACTTCAATTTGAGAATGTCACGGGAGAAAATGTGAAAAGCCTTGCTAAAGCTCTTCTCATAACATATCATTGATGGTGATCATACTGGTCAGGCATGATTTACCCTTGGTAAATCCATGCTGCCTTTCCCAAATATTATATTTACTCCACAGTTCTTCCTATAGGCTGAAGTAAGACTGCCAGAAATTCTCCAGGTTGACTTTTGGTTGACTGCCAGAATTCTCTGTATTCTGCAGGTTGACCTTTTGGCCTTTTTTTGGACACAGGTGCATTTGCCTCACCATTTGGTTCCTAATCCCTTATAATTTTAACTTTTGTCATGCATTTTCCAGGCTTTGGGAGAATCCATACATTTCACTACTTTTTGGCTTGGGGGAAAGAGAAGGGCTGAATACCACAAATATCCCTGTCCCATTAAAGAAGTTACTGAAATATCTGTTGATTTTCCTTGATCCATGCATGGTAAATGAATTAATGTGTGAGAGGGCTCTTATGACTCACTCAAAGCCCTAATCTCAAGGTAATCCCCCAAAAGAGAGGTAAGAAAGCATTAGTAGGCAGAGGAGAGAGCAGACTCTAGAACTCAAAACCTGAGAGAACAATACCAAATCTATACGTTATTACTGAATTTTAAAGACACAGAAGGCAACAAAGTCAGAGAGAGGGTACAGATCTACTAGTCTTGCTAAATATGAAGATATAAGAGCAAAATATTTAAGATGATTTGGGACACAAAAAAGTTCAGGTTATTATTAAAGAAAATTTTAAAAATAGCTGGTGGTGCAATGGGAAAGGGAAAACACTGATGGGAGGAAAAAGCTCCAGTGATTCTTACACAAGCAATTAATACAGAAACTGACATTTTCACATGTGTGTGCATGTGTGAAACTGCACACCATGCAGATAAAAGTGCCTTAAATCTTGCTGTACTTAAAAGGGGAAAATTCTCTCTCTGGTATAGCAGAAAAGGAAATAGAATTGCTTTGAATAGTGACAACAAGGCATATTAAGCCTTCTTCTAGTCTCTGCTATATAGTAGAGATCTATTTTTTTCTTAATACTTGAGTGTTACAGATTACTGAAAGATCCTACAATGCTTATAAGATAATAACGATAATAGAGAAAAAAAATCTTACATTCTTGGCACTAAAGCTACAAAATTTTAATAGTAATTTATGTTTGAAACATAAATATAGACATACCTGAGTACACACACAGTTATCTGTAAAGGTGGTTTTTAAGAGTCATCTTATTGACCAGTACATTAATCCTGCCTTGTTTAATATAGTCACATATGCAACATCCATCACACACTTAAGAATATTGTCAGCAAAAAATGTACATACAACAGAATTCTTTTTATTTGCTGGTGGGAATTTAATGTCTGAAAGAGACAATGAAAACACTGCCAAATTCTTATGTGCTGTTTTATGGTGCCCATATGAAAGATTGAGTTGAACAACATATAAGGCAAGTGAAGAAAAACAGACTCCATGCAGGAAAAAAGGGTATTTGTTTTAAATACATTTTGATTTTCCTTTGTCTCTGAAATCATAGGAGCTCCCTAGACAGCACAGAACTTCTTGTAACTCCAATGTGACAAAGTTACATGAATTGCCTCTTCCAAACTCCCTGACTTTTACCTTCTTTCTTTATGACAAACTTTTTAAGCCATTTGTAGTCTCACACATAAATCACATCCTTCATGCCTTTCCAAAAAATGGACCTATTTGAAACTACTATGAGATATTGTGAGACACTTATATCTTTGTCAAATCCTTAGTGGTCTGACATGCGTGGCCAAAGCATTTCTGCCAGTTAAGCTTTTTTTTCAAAAATCATCTCTTTCTCACTGGAATACTTTGCTTTACAAGAGCTGAAGGAAATAATTTTAGCTACATTATTTTGAGGACATAGGAAATTTATAAAGATTTTAGGAGGTATAATTTTACTGGGCAAGCTAACAGAAAAAAGAAATGAGAACATTGCAGAAACACAAATTTACACTAACAACTAGGAAGGCCATATTATCAAATAAGCCCCTTAGTATTTCTATTGCTTATATAATTTTCAATATCAAATAGAGATTAATATTTTCTTCAATGTTCATCTTTTGAAATTGTACTGTATGCTTCCCTCCACAATCAGAGCAGAAAGATAGAGGCAAAACTGTGAAAGTCTATCCTCCCATTGATAGATAATTAAGTTAATGAAATTCTGAATTCTGGATTTAATGCCAATTAAGCATGAGTCATTTCTCTACTTGCTGAATGTGTGCAATTAAAAGAAACACCTGAGAGTATATTATCTTGTATGAAGGAAAAGATGAACTTTGCCTGGCAACCAGATTGCTTTATCTCAGGGATTTTTAAAACTTTGGGTTAAATATTATCTAGTATTTTTTAAAAAAACACAAAAATAAATAAGCAATTTTAAAAGGGGAAAAGTATCAAAGCTACTGAAAAGGCAAAAAGAAAACTTATAAAAATCATACTACTTTGAAATTATTTAAAACATCACTTTGCAGATTTTAAGAAGGTTTTAAAAGGCTAATAAAATTTCTAAAAAGTATGAAAAAGTCCCCTTTTTATGAGTAAATTAGGTTAATCTAAATTAGGTAAATCTATTAGGCAAATCATTAGGTTAAATCTGCTTTTTTAAGCAAGGAACATTATACCAAAATTTTCTCCCTGTGGTATTACAATTGACTTGTTGACAAAACTCAGTCTAATACATTGAAAATATCTTTGTTCTTCACAGCAACAAAATATCATTCTGAAACTACTCAGACCATTGATAATTTTGCATCAATAAGAGAAATGTAAAAAAGGGAAAATTTTCTGTGCCATTACATATGTAAGAGTCTTACTGAGATGTTCCAAAAAAAAAAAAAAAAAAAAAGCCACAAAAAAAAAACCAAAAAAACCCCAACATTTTCCCCATTGGGGGATTACACTTCTCTTGTTAACACTGAAAACAACCCAAACTAACACAATGAATAAAATACATAATATTGCCTCCTTAGTGAGCAAACTTGCAAATAGATTTTTTCTAATTTTTTATCCTTTGATTTCTTCCAGTAGGTGAAATAAATCCTTTTTTTATTAAGCTATGATTATGTAGTTTAAAAATTTCCACTACCATTAGCATGTTAACTTAGACTTTCTTTTCTCTACTAGACATTTAGTGCTGTTCTCCATATGTTGCTCAGTGTGGTATGTGCTAGGGACTCTTAGCACCTGGACCATTTCTCAGTTCTCCTACTCCTTATCAATAATTCCTGCTTCATATGTCCATCACTCAGCAGCCCACACATACATTTCCTAGTTTCTTTTGAGGTTTTTTTTTTGGTTTTGTTTTTGTTTTTGTTTTTTTTATTTCTTCTTTTTTTTATCAGTCTTTAAAACCACTTTTGCTTTTTCTCTAGAAAGACACTTTAACACTGATTGATGAAAAAATGTAGAAGAGTTACTAAGCTTACATGTAACCAAAATTTGCTAAGGTTTCTTTTTTTCTTTTAGATTTTCTTTTTTCACCTATTATACAGGTTTTTTTCTTTCTTGGTGGAGGGGGGGATGTGGCTTGACATAGCTGTATTAGAGACAGCCACGTCCTCTACTTCTCATTAATATTTGATAAAAGGACATAGCCTTGAAGGGCTGCTAGGTAGGATAACTTCTAGGGTTGGTAAAGACATAATTTCACTCCTGCAAAATTATACTAGTCTAGACTTGCATCAGGGTCTCAAGGCTACACATCAGTATTGGTTACTGTTGGTTCCTCTCACAGCCAGGAATGTGTTTCACCTCAAAGATTCCTTGTAAGCACAGATGAAAAGAAATGCACTTGATCTGGAAACAAATTTTTTTGGATGTCTGGATTGTTCACCAAAATCTAATATGTTTTTACAGATACATGAAGCACTGAACAAGAAGGTGAAAGATTCTAAAAGTTTTCTGACACTATTGCTCATATATCTTGATCAGTCATGAATCATCTAAATATTGCTTCAGGTAATGCAATGCACTTCCTCTCATCCTCATTGTTTTTCTTTATCTTGGTCTGGAGATAAGCCTAAAACATTAACTTGTTTTGTGTTGGTGTAACATCTCATCTGAAAGAACACCACATTCAGAGCTTCCACTTGCTTCCTTTAGTAAATATTACATAGGAATAATTAAGACCATAACTATCAACACCTTGTAAATACTGTCTAGCCACATCTGGGTGGATCAACCATCAAGAAAAAACCCAAAAAAAAACCCCATAGAGCAGTGCATCAACCTTAAAAACATGAGAAGAAACTGAGAAGGAATCCTCTGAAGGAACCAGCAGTTATAAAAATCTTATACTATACGGTCAAAAAGACAAGAGGATCAGAGGAAGTATTTAGCTTATACCCACACTTTGAAAAATAAACTTAATTTCCTTGAAGTCTTATGATAGTAATATTTAACCTGAGAGGTTCACATAAACTTGAAGTCATCTTTCTGCATGAAGATCCTAAATTTAATGCTAATACCAAATTCTTTCAATTCCCTACTCCCTACCAGAATGCACAAGCATTGTCAGATGCTAGGGGACTGAGTTAGAAGAAATACTAAATGACTGGTCTGTTTTAGTTTTAGTGCATGTCTGGGCCAAGAGACTAGGAAATCATCTGAAAATCATCCTGATAGATTTCAGAAGTTTAACTCCATTTTTCTCTAGCTACACCATCTGTAACTTAATTTCAGTAAAGCCATGCTGCAGATAGCTAGTAAATAATTCAAGTGTAGGAAAACTACTAATGTAAGAAAGCCTTCAGTGGCAGGTAGCCATAGCAGGATACACAAGTATAGGCTGATGATCAAGAAAATTATTCAGGATTGCTATATGGAAAATGAAATCTCTGACCAGCACATCCAGGCTTTGAAGTGGTCAGTTATATCTGTCTAGCCAGAAAAGATCAGATAACAGATTTCTAGTAACTTCTGGTCTCTCTAATGAAACTTTAGCCCTTGCCTGTCTATCAACCTACAGTCTTCTTTTTGAAAGAGCATTTATTACCCAAGTAAATAATAGGAAATAATTAGAAGATCACAATTTCATTCTACTAGCAAAATATTTGATATTATGAAACTGTTACTGTCAATGCATCTTAAAACACCCATCCTTTAAAATGTTTGGGTGTTTTGTTATCATTTCAGTATCTTAGTTATATTCTTAGATGTGAAATTCCAAAAGACACTTAATTTAAACAAAGGCTCATATTAACTGAGATGCATTGCTTCTTAACAGTAAATGTATTTTTCCTCTTTTCTGATTACTTTCTTTGGAACTATATTTATTTCTTTCAAAGAGGAAAGCTTTTAGGAACAATTCAATACACGTTCTCTTTAATCTACAACACCACTATTGGCATACACTGGACATTTTTTGTTTGCTTCTTGTACAAAAAAATCTGTTCTAGTCATGCAGATGAAGATGTAGGATTTCCTTTTGTATTACATGGACATGTAAAGACCGTACATATATAACACATTGTGCAATCTGGTGCTCAAATTGTACCTTTAAACAGATGAGATAACTCTTCCACAATTACAGAAATATTACTTCCAAATCACCTATTATATTTACATCTCTACAAAAATTGCAATTCCATAGTAAATAAGAAAGGAGGTCCAAAAGAGATGAAAACCACAAAAAATCACGAATAAAACCTTAAGTGCCCCATTCTGGGTTATATCTTATTTGAATTCTTCCAAACATGTGCCTCCCATATGAAACTGGGAGGGAAATGATTCTGCAATTCTATCTACTGAATGTTATTTCCACTGTGCAGAGTCCTGGAAATTGCCTGGGCAGAAGAAAAGGTCTGAATTTACATAAATGGGTTTCTGTTTTGCATTGCACACTACCTTCCTGTCATTTAAATTCTATCTAGAAAAAATAGAAGCAGAAGAGAAAGCTATAAAATGCAATAATTTATCCTCTTATTTCTTAATAATGGTCCACATATGACCATCTTTTGTGTAATACCACGCAAGCAGTAATGTGACAGAGCAAAAGCCAACACAGGGGCAAGGAGCAGGGACTCCAGTGAGGGACACCCAGACAGTAAAGAACCACCCCAAACCAGAAACAGCATGGCAACAATAAGAGAGTGATATATAAAGCAAGGGCCATGTCAACTATCACAGCAAGAAAAGGGCAAAGGAGGCACCAATATGCTGCTTCCAGTCTGCAAAAGGAGAATAAAAGATGTTGGCTCAATACATCAGAGGACCCAGTAGATCAGAGGACCACAGACAGGATCTCAAAGCATCTAAACACCTGCCTCCAGCTCAGCTTTCAGTGATACTATCTGCAGCTAGCAGTGGCTCCTCTGACATTGCTAAATCTAATTGCCATGGAGTAGAAGTTTTGTTACAGCTTTGGATAGAGCTGGATGTCATTTGGGTTCTTAAGAAAAGGCAGTGTGCTGCCTGAAAAGCATAAAGACCTTTGAGACTGGGGAAATGGCTGCATTAAAAGAAGCACAGGCCATAAATCAAGGGAAGTGATTTTTTTTTTTACTCAGTATTCATTAGATCACCTCTATAATACTCTGCCCAGTTTTGGGACTCCAATGAAAAAGTGACTCCAATGACAAAGTGAGTTCAGCAGAGGGTCCCCAGGACAGCCAGAACTGGGACTATTGCCCTGTGCGGGGGTAGAGGTTAAAGGAAGCAGCTGCTCCATCCTGCAGCGGGGATGGATTTGGGGGCACCTAACTGCAGTCCCCCCAGTGCCAGCAGGGAGATTATCGAGCAGACGGAGCCAGGCTCTTCACAGCTGTGGCTGGTGGGAGGAAGATGGACAATGGGCATAAACTGAGATAAGAAATGTTCAGGCTGCATATGAGAAGTGATGTTCCCACCATGAAGACAGTCCAACAGCAGGACAGGCAGCCCAGTGAGGTTATGCAATCTCCATCCTTGGAGACTCAACTGGACATTGACCTGTGCAACCATGTTTACTCAGACTTTGGACCTCAGAGGTGGCTCTCCTGTGAGCAGGAGTTGGACAAGGAAACTCTTAATAAGAAATAACTTCTAAGTTGAAGAAAGGGATGCTAACAGACCTGCAAGGATATTTGGACCTTTGCGGGTTTGGGCAAACCCTTATGGGAGTAGGCCATTCCGAGTATTTAAGAGGAAACATATTTCCATGACATCAGCATATATTGCACTGTCGTGGTTTGACATGGAAGTGATTTTTTCAGGAAGTTGAGTCAAACCAATCAGTGGTCAAGTTTGGATATTGGCACCTGAAGTGACCACTGAAGATAGGGATACGCCTCTGAGAACACAGGGGGTTAAAAGCAAGAACTCCCAAGAGCTCGGTCTATTTGGTTCCGGTCAAGGTGCTGTGCAGACCTCCCCTGCCCAGCCATGGGGCTGGGTGGGGGAGGGGAAGCCATGAGGCGTGGTCGAGGTGAGCCGAGGGGTAGAAGGACTGGAACTGAGCCAGCTCCTGTGGACGGAAGGGTGGAGAGAAGCGGAGATGTCTTTTTCATTCCCCCCCGCAGAGGGAAGAGATAGAGAGTCCGGACGGCACCTATAACTTTGCCGGCGCGGAGGAGAAGGAGCAGGGGGGAAGGCACCCAGCCTTGGCCTTGGGAATCGGCTGCTGGGCAGAGATATCAGCCGTCCAGGGAGTCTGAGCTTTTAACCCTTTCCTGAGAAATGAAGGCTTTGTAAAATATTACTCCTCCTTGATTTGAAGTAGAAGAGAGACAGTCTGGGATCCGAGATGATGGAAGAAGAAATTCTCGAGTTAGAAGGAGATGATGGAGTGGCTTGTGGCTGGACTTCTCTTGTTAGCCATAGACTGAATCAAATTCTCCTAACAGAAGATGCACTTAGGCTGGTGCGTTGGTGTGCCAAGAGACTTGTTTCAGTGATTACCAGCAGAGTAGAGAGAACAGAGGAGAGTTGGAGAAGGTGTGGAAAAGCCCTCTATCTTCAAGGAAGAAGAAGAGGAGAAGAAGACCTCTGTTCTTGGACCCTCAGCCCCAGGAGAAAATGGGGGGGACTGTAGTCCCAAGATGAGAAACTGAACTGTTGTCTCTTTTGGTCCATGGCAAAGCATCCTTAAAGGAGACCTGTGAGCAGTCTGTCCATGCACGGTGGTGAGAGCACTGTGACATGGAAAGGAGAGTGTCACCATGGCAGATTTTCTCCGGGCGGTTGCCATGTGTGACATGGAAACACAAGGGTGGCAATTGTGTTTCCTGGGGAGTCTGTGGCACAGGAGAGACTCCTGTCTCCCTTGAAAGATTGAGTATTTGAATATCTGAAGGGTAGCAACTTGATCAGGATCCTGGGTGGTGTCTCACTGTTGAGTTTGTTTAGAAATTAGGTGGGAGGAGGAGGGGTGTTTTGGAAAGTCTTCATCCAAGATTTAGTGTTTGTAGTTTTTAGAGTAGTAGTAGTTTAATAAAGTTCTTTTCTTTGTTACTAAGTTTGGGCCTGCTCTGCTGTGCTCCTGATCACATCTGACAGCAATTATTTAAAAAAGTAGATTTTCATGGAGGCGCTGGCATTGCGCCAGTGTCAAACCATGACAATAAGACAAGGAGATGCAAGAGACTGGAGAACAGGACTTAAGGTTAAAACGTACTAAGGGGCAGAAAAAAAGGAAAAAAAACCACCTATTTCATGAAAGAATAGCAAATCTTAAAGCATAAGATTACAAGAGAAACATAATAAGGGAGAAGAGAAATCCCAAGATCAGAGAAGTGAAAGAATGGATCATAAAAGAGCAAAAACAATTCTGAAAGAGAACAGAAGAGTTTTCCCCATCTCTTCATATGGATTTACCCTTGGAAAATGAGTTGTTATGGTAACAACACTCTTCAGGACTATTGCCGAAAAGTGGCATACCAACCTCCACATTATGCCGCTAGGGCAGGTCTCCAGCTGCTCTTTCAGAGGAGTAAGTGTTTAAGAAACTTCCACCAAGTAAACGTTCATTCCTCTAAGTACAAAAAGGAAACCACGCTTATAACAACAGTAAGAATCTTGTCTGTTAACTGAAAAAGTACATCATAAAAATAAAAAAATCCCCAAAACTGGGCAGAATTAATGAATATATTTAAAATAAATCAGGCTAAGTATAAGGCAGTAATGTCAGGGAAAAAAGAAAACTTTGATGGGAAGAAGTATGTGTAGATCTGATAGTAGAAGGATAATGAATAATTCCTTCTTATCCTCCAGATAAAATTGAGATTTAAAAAAATGCATGTTTGAATTTTCCAGCATTTTTAGAAAAGCTAGATGATATGATGCAAATTTAGACTGAATACAAAATAAAATAATGATTTTAATTTCTCAAAATTAAAAAAAGTTGAAGAGAAATAAAAATTATTACTATTTACAGCTGTAGTGGGTTGACCGCTGGCCAAACTCCAGTGCACTCATGAAAATCATCTACTCCTCTTCCTCTGCTATAACTGGAGCAGAGGAGGGGAAAAATCCAGTTAAAATAAAGTTCATGGGGTTGAGATTAGGATTAGGAGAAGGGCAAAGCAGGCTCAAAATTTTAAAGGGTATAAATAAAACTTCTCTCCATTCTTTAAGTCTTAACTATCTCTAAGTATTAGAACGTCCAACTTTCATATGGGCTACAACCTGGGTATCCAGTTTAATGTACTACAACTGATCACTTACCACATAAGCAGTTTCAAACTCTTAATTTTGTCTCAATGAACTCTATAAAAATTATAAAGGATGGAAAACAATCTTCCTTGACTAGTATTTTTATGCTACTTTAAATGCTAAATTGGTTGACAGTAGTAGTAAATCAAACCTACCAGTGCAGAGTAAGCGTAATAAAGTCATATCAGCTGCCTTTGCCTTTACTAGGCAAAGATGTAGGGATTTTTCCAAGCCAAGTTTCTTTCTCTCAAGCCGTGCTGCTGTAATACTGTCAGGATTGAGCTGCTGCCTAACCCATAAAACTAACCAGACCACTGGGATTACTCTGGTTCTAGTAGCCTGGTCTTTGAAAGTGAGAGTTAAAATCTGATCAGTTCATGTGCACATGCTCTTGCTCCCTTAACAAACATTTTAATCAGGATTTTTAAATACATACTGTAAAAAATGCATTCACACTTCATGGGGTAATTGTACAGCCAGACATTGGCAGAACAAAAATCCCAGTTCTCCTCAATCTCATTTCCTTGCTATCCTAAAGATCTTTTGAATTATGTTTTCCAATCTAACCTTTCTTTTTGAAAAGCAATCTGAATACCAGGCTACTGTGCATGCATTAAAAAAAAAAGGGAAAAAATACAGCCTTCTGTAAAAGTGAGTCTTAAGAAAATATAAACTAATGCCTTAATACTAAAACAACACAAATTTTCTAATTTGCAACCCAGGTGCACACTTGAAAAATAACATCATGCTAGAGAGAGATGGCAGAGGGGGAAGATGATTCACAACTGAAATAAAATAGGTTTCACAATTATCCTTTCACATTTCAGCTGCAATTTAAAAAAAATGCTTTCAAGTATCAAACTTCCTGCTAGAGTTAGTAGGCATGCAAATCATATTCATGCAATATTTCACTATGAACACTAGATCATTAGATGAGTGTTAATATCCTTGTAGGTGACTAAAATACACTGGACAGTTAGAAACCGTTTCCAGTTTTCAGAGTTTTCACTTTTAACAATCTCAAAGTACATGATAGTCCAGATCTGTTCTATTTTTGACCCAAAGGTATTGGTTAATTAAAAAGAATATGTTACTGGTCTTTGAGTGGAAAGACAAGGAGAAACATACTTTTTCAAAACTTCCTTTAAATTTTCCTCTCGGTTTACTTAAGTCAGCTGACTTGCATTAGTTTCCAAAATTATCTTGTTAGATCAGCTCAATTAAAAATGTTTATTAACATAGACTAAATTTGAAAACAAATCACTTACACACAGTAATCACTTGAATGCAGTAAGTTATGTGTATATATAATTCTTCCTGCTGAACTGCAAGTTAAAATCCTAACCATGAAATCTTTCACTGCATTGACAAACTGGGTCAGGAGTGTTAGAGGATCCAAGTAACCGCAGGTTTCCAACGCACAGAAATTATTATGCCTGTATTTGTGCTGTACTGACAGCAGTGGCTGAGCCCCAGGTGTAATTCCTCTTCCTATCTGTTTCAATATGTGAAAGCCTTTAATTTCAGCTTTAGCTTCCTTTAGCCAGATCTTGAAACCATGGGGGAGGCTGGGGTCAGAAGCAGGTGACAAAGGCTGGCTTACCTCTAACATAACACTCGCAGGGGAAAAATATCACAGCTGAGAATAAACTCATGATGCAGATTTTAAGGACCTCTAAAATGCTGAGTTTCTGCTGAACTATCAAGTGGTATATTCAGAAAAAAACAAATTACATTAGCAGGGAAAAGACCCATCTTTTTCTTTGCATTCCTTATTCTTGCCTTTCTCACCTTATGCCAAAGGGGAGAAATATCAAGAAGAGAAATACAAGCACAGGACTCAGCTGGGGGCTCAGACCCACTCCTGGCCATGGATAGCAGCAAGTGGTGCAAGCCCATGTGTGTACATCTACAAGCACAACCACAGACATATCCACTAGCTGACATTTCCTGGCCTGTCTGTTTCTAAAAACATTAGTACTTACATACCATCACAAAAGTATTATTATTTAGAAAAACTTTCCCCTCTGCTGATTTTTAAAATTTGTAAATATGCCTTGGTGTCTATAAAAATAACTCCCATCCCAAGCCAACAATGCCAAAATTGGCATTTTGGTGCTGTTCTTAAATATAAACATATATATTAGGTGCTGTTCTTAAATATAAACATATATATTAGAGCCATTTCAGATATTCTCGAGGAAGTATTAATAGCACCAGTCTACCTATGAGATCCTTCATCAGAAAAATACACAAACTAGATGAAAAAATACCAGGTATAGAAGGAAAATGAGTGAGTTTAATTTAATCTAAATTCAGCCCATGTCTGTGCACGTGTGTGTACACATACACTCAAAGTGGCCCAGACTTCTCTGAGAGAAAAATGTGAAAGAGAGAAAAGTGTGATAGAGAGAAACTGAGGTAAAAGAAAATTGCAAGAGTGAAGTAATTTGCATGAGAAGAAAAGGAATAATTCTAAATAGAAATTTAATCATTTTTTTAGGATTATTTTAAAATAGTTTTGATTTTTTACAAACTTTTTGAAATGTTTTCATTTTATTTGTTTCTAATATTAACTGAAGTTTGTTAGCTGATAATTTGAAAATTCTTTTAGCTTAATTGTCATTTGGGATAAATTAATTTTGAGTATCTATTATGACAATTACATACAGCTACATTTTCAACTCTAATGCATTTTTAATAACCTTCATCAGCCAGTGATTTGAATTTCAAATTTCCCTCTATGAAGAAGTAAAAATTAGATAGTTTTGTGCTAATTTTCATAATAAATTGCTCTTTATTTACATTGCAAAGCTTCCCTTACTCCAAGTAAACCATAACCTTAAATGAAATTTAGTACTCATAAGACTTATTATATTTCATCTCCCTTTATTAAGAGAAAACAAATTACTGAGAAAAATCTGTTGGCCCTCACTCATACACCATAACCTTCTGTTTGTACCTGTCTGCTTCCTTTTATAGTGACTGCAGAAGGGTCCACGCCTCTTCCCATTTCCACAGCAATATGGTAAACATTCCCCAGCAACACAGACACATAATTCAGAGTAGCTTCAAGGGAAAATGTTGTCATTAGGAAAAAAAAAATCCTCACATAACGTATTTTTTACTAGTGTTGTAAACTGCAGTCTAGATAATTAGGTCTTTAACTTTCATCATGAACTTTTATTATTTATGTAGTATACCTACTTTCTACACTTGAATAGTGAAAACAGATGCATAAAATATTGGAAAAAACACAAATGCAGAGTCAAGGGCTGAAGGCTGGGAAAGGAAGACCTCAATATTTGACTGTTAGTTCCACAGGTCTAGTTTACCATTTTCCTGTTGTATATGGCAGTGGGCCCCACTCGGTCTGATTTACGGCCTTCCTACCCTGTATCTTATGACAAATAAATATCTTTATGTTTATTGGTACGTATTCTACACTTATTATGATATACATTGTCATAAATATATGATTGCATTTGATTTTCCATAACTATTTTTCACCACAGTCAGAATAAATGGTGAATACCATTCTGCTAAGTAGAGGCTTTATAAATTTGTTTGACTGTCATAAATTCATAATGCTTTTCTGACTTAATGGTATGACCTGACTTCTCAAGGTTTTTCTGTACTGGTCATCACACAAGCATATTTCACACAGGTAGTTTCACAAATAATAATTTTGTTTTATACCTTCCTTGCTTCTGAGATGTGTGGATTATATTGGCAGGGAAGAAACAAAGAATTGCATGGTGAAAGCAAAATAAAGTAAAAAAAAATATCTTTTAAACTTTTGATTTGAATTTGAGACATCCAGATTTCACTTTTCACTTGCATTAAAAAGGGGAGTTTAGTTAGTGCAAATCTCCACAGCAAGCCCAGCTGTTTTATATTCTAGCTCATTTCTTTTTCTTGATTTCTCCCCCAAGGACCAATAAGGACCTGCTTCAGATACCTCAATTCCAGTCTCTCCCCTCTTAAGTTCCTATCCCTCAGCTTCATCAGGGTCTCTGCTACTGAAACCCTCTCTTCCAAACACATGCTCTTCTTATTTTGGAACTGGCCTCTCCTGGGCCATGTCTGAGAAGTGAATATCTCCCAGCTGCTGGAACAAATGAGGTAGCGTTATTGGAGAGCAATTTACTTGGGTGTAAAAACCTGAACAATCTCTCCTTGCTTTCTGTTAATGTGCACCTGCCCTGCTGCATAGAATTTTTTTACTAGGTATAGTCGAACTGAAGTGACAGACCATGTCCATGCTCTTTGCTTGCTTGCTCACCTCCCTCTCATTTTTGAGATTGTTATCTCTGCACCAGTCTCCCTGGCTTTGTACAGTCAATTAAAATAGGTTTATTGCTTTTAGTAACACATATTTTCTTCAAAATCTCCCCATCCCATTCTTCGCTTCAGCATTTCTCATAGCAATTATTTGAGCAGCCAGCTTTCCATTGACCTTGGAGTCTCTCACAGCTTTCCAAAGGATAAGGTGCTTCATAGAGTGCCAGAACATTTATTCTTTTCTTTTTCTCCCACGCTCTAACATTTGGTCTATTTCTTCTCTTAAGTTTTAATTCAACCATTCTCCTTTCCATGTGACCAAGTGCCAGAGGAGATACATACAGAGAATGGTTCCATGATCTCACCTCAAACACTTGTCCCTGTACTAGTCTATAAAAATGGTAAGCAGTTCTTACAATGAATAGCGGTCTTTAGCCCTGAATGAACTGGGGGAAACATATTCCATTACTAAAGAGAGAAAATAATCTGAATTTCCATCATATTCAAAGTTTCACAGATGACATGAAACATTTTAGCTGTCAAAGTCAGAAGTGCTTCCAAAAAATATGAACAAAATACAAGTTCACAAGACTTTGAACTTTGCCAAAACACGGCTAGGTTTCCATGGCAAAACCAGAATATACATAACTGACACACAGACCATCATATCCTCTACTATAAAGCAATAACACTAGAGCAGTCAAAGAAAAGTTCTCCTGAGACTGTTTTAAGAGACACTAGGAAGATTAAGTATATTTTTTCCACCACTGAAATATACTCAGGAGAGGGCAAAACCAGTTTGACACAACGCATGCAGCACAGAGATATACCAAGAGCTATAGTAGCAACTTTAGCAACATAAACTTCATAGTTCACAGAAAACTCTGTGTTGGATGGAAACCCTGGAGATCATCTGGTCCACCTTGAAAGCAGTCTCTTCAATTAGGTTACAAAAGGCCTTGCCAAGCTAGATCTTCAAGATTTCCACTGAGGAAATACTGACCTCTCTGCTTAGCCTGCTCTCACCTTTAGTTGTAAGCATCAGTTGGCTATTTTTTTTTTAATTCCTTATATCAAGCTGATTTCCCCTGAAACAACCTCTGTCCATTGCCTCTTTTCCTTCCCCTGAGGATCCTTGAGAACACCTCAGCCACACTATCAAAATTGGAAGGCGGTGATTAGTTGCCCACACGCCTTCTTTCCTCTCTAGTGTATATCTAGCTCCTGGAGTCTTGCCTCAGGTCCTCCAACCTCCAGCTTCCTCACTGACACTCTCTGGAGTTTTTTTCCTGTCTTGAACAGAGCAATGAGGGGACCAGAATCAGAGACAATATTACAGATCTGGCTCAATAAAGAGAAGCCTTGCAGGCTGAGTCCTCATGCTGCTGCCCATCCTCCTCCTGAGGCTTTCCAGGACACAGTTTGCCTTCATTGCTGCGACACAGCTGGCTCAGCTCAGCTCACTGCCCAATGGGATCCTTGGGGCCTTTGCAGCAGAGCTGCTCTCCAGACAATTAGTTCCCAGCTTCTTCTACTGCTTTAGTTATCAGGCAGCAGCTGCAGGACTCCTGGTTTATCCTTCTAGAGGTCATATATCCAGCTTCCAGTCTTGGAGATATTCAAAACACAACTGGACATGGCCATGAGCAATGTGATCTGACTGACGCTGCTTTGAGCAAGGGATTGAACTAGATGGGCTCCAGAGGTCCCGAATTGCTCCGTGGTCCAAAGACATTTTACATTTAGTTTTACATTGTATATATTTTTTTTTCATTATATATTTTCTCCTCCTGCTGAAACATTTAAACATTACTCCCCTACCCAGTATTACTTTTTCTATGAAAAAGGTTTAGTCTTCCAGCTTCTTTTAATACTTAATATAATGGGAATATATTCTTCTACTTAAACAGCTGATTTGTAAGAGCAGTGTTCCTTTTGCTGCAAAACTGTACATACACACTCAACTATTACTACGAATATTCTGTACTAAACTGTACGTGGATCTTCATATAAAAACCACCACTAATAGGCCTTGGTGTTGCTTTGTGTTACAAGTAAAGATTATCTTTAATTTTCCTAATGTTATTTCCTTCCTTGATATTTAGATTCAGCCAGTGATGCCACATTTGAGGAATGCAACACCACACATTGACACTTATTTAACCTGTGAATTTACACTTCAAATTAAAACATTGTGACTTAAAGGTTTAGATGGATGAATGGATACAGGGACTCATATGATCACTTATGCATTTTAGGTCCATATTTGTAGGATTTCAAGGTCCTGTCAGCGTGCTAAACTTGCAGATTTCTTCATTACATGGTTAAGGAAAGAAGATGTTATTGCCTTGAAACAAGCTTTGTCAAAAAAGATTTTGTTTTATTTGTTTGTATGCTGCCCTTTGATGTGCTCAGACTCTATTAATGGCTTTATTACCAGCACAGCTCCAATTATTCCTGCAATTTCCTTTCTGGTACACAGAGTGCTTGCTTTGAACAACCATGTTCAAATACTTCTATATTTTAAGAGGCATCTGATAATTACTGCAAATCTTTTTGTTTGGTGACAGAACTGTAGCTATTTTGCTAACAGTTATTCACTTAAATAGGGTTCATTTTCATTTCATTGGCTGCGTAATAGCAGCCTATGGAAGAAATGTCCTTCATAACCTTCCCAAACCAGCCACATGATTTTGCTACAAGATATAACTTGAAAGTGATGTAAACAAATATTTGAAGATAATTACATGTCAAAATGAGGAAAAATAAGGTTATAGTTTTCAGGAATATTTAGTTACCTCTGTTGTGGAAGACTTGGCAAAATAGGGATGTAAACACCACACAAAGTACATTTGGGCACCTCTTTCAACCTCAGAGAGCAAAGAATTACAAAAACTAATTGTTAAAGTCCTAATTTATTTGCAGATAAAAACTTAAAATATATTATTCAAAACTAACATAGTCACACACACACGTTGGGTTCATTAGAAAATACTACACTGAGATCATTATTTTGAATTTTTTGAAAGAAGTTCTGGAAAACAAAAAATTACCATATTTAATAAGGGGAGAAGAGGGAAAGGAAAAAGTGTTCTAAATCTGGGATGGTTTTCAAAGCAAACAACATCTGTGAATGTGACCAGATCTTCATAAGGTATTCCTGTTTAGCTTTCATCAAATACGAATTTTTGAGTGAATTTAATCAGATGAGAAAATAAAGACTTATTGAGGAACTACAGATCAACTAACAAATAGTAGAAGCAGAATGGTCAACAGAGCAAAACCAGGCAGGTTTTAATTTGAGATTGTGAAAAAAGACAGCATAACAATTATGCCAAGAAAAAAAAACTGAAGAAGGGGAATTCAAATAATATTTAAATTTAGAAGCAAATCAAGTGTCTTAATATATCTTATCATAAAAAGCACAAGAATTAGGCTGAACACTTACATTTTGATGCCTGTCCACCTTTCTTTTTAAGAACACCTTTACAGCTGAGACACCATGCAATATCATGAGAAATAATAGCAACATGCCAGATTATAGAAGTATATAAGGAAATTAGCACAACTTCTGCTCTGTAGTGAACATGAGCAACATAGGAATCTGAAATACTCCACAGTAAAGCAGAACTCTTGGGCTAAACTAGAATAAAAGTAGGCTAGTTCACATTTCTTTAGCAATAAGAATCTTTATGTAGGCAACTTGGCAATGGCTAGAGAACATGAAGGAAAACAACAAACCAGAACAACTCAAAGGCAACTAAGTGGAAATAATGAAAGAGAAGTTCTTATGGTTATGATTATCATAGTGCTATCATATATAAGTATTTTTATTTTTCATGTCAGGGCTGTAATTACATTTGAGAATTGTGGGAGCTAGCACATATACGACTGTGGCAAAACTCAGTGTTTTTCAAAGTTATCAGGAATTCACTTATCCTGAATAAGCACCTAATGTTTTAAGGTCATCTCAATTAGAGACTAGGAACTGTGCTGTAGAAGAATAAATATCTTATTGTTCCTGCATACAAAGAAGGGACAAGTTCCCTCCTTCCTCCTACCAAACAAGACTGTCCGGGTTTGCGCTTGTGCGCACATGCGCTCAGGAGTCCTTAATGCCAAGAAGTGTTAGAGATGCTGCTGCAGCTGGTACAAGAACTTGCTGTAAATCACTGGGATTGCATTCCACAAGTTTCTTCAGGACAATCAAGCTATGAAATAAAATTGTAAGGTATCTACCATTGTGAGGTCCTGGTCACAAATTTAATCCAGTAAACTACAGTTAGAAGGCTACTGCTGTTCTTTTTCTTGATTATTATCTATTTTTGTGGACACATATTATATAATGTGCTTAACACCATCTGTCCCATACACATTTTTGACTATCAGAAATTGTTGCTAAAATGTTTTGCAATTTATTTCCTTTTGCATTTGCAGATTTATATAAAGCACATCATAATTGAACATAATGACAGGAAAAACAGCATAAAACTAAAAATCTTATGCTACTTTAATCTTGCTAACTTAAAACTGAAAACCTTGGAGATAGCTGTTGTTTACACAATCTTAACAGAACAATCTCTCATACTGGGGGGATTAAATCAGTAAGTCTTGATCTCTATGCCAGATGTCAGCTATTTATTTATTTGAAGGGTAATCACACTAGCACTGACAGATTCAAGCTTGTCTTGCTCCAAGACAGCTATATCTTGTCAGGGACAGACCCAACCCCCAACACCTTCACTTCATGTGAAGGTCATTTAGCTTATAAGTGAAGAAGAAGCATGCATGAATGGAACTGGATATTTTACAAGGAATGGAAGAATCCTTATTTGTTGATACCCATTTTGGTATTTAAGGACTACCTTTAGTAATTCAGCTATATCATCCTTAAGTGGCATTTGGGCTGTTAAGTAACTCTGGTCTCTGTGTAGCTGGATCTGAAGTACCTATGATCAAGTTTATAACAGAAAGATATGTCTACTGTCCCCCTCCTCGCATACCCACACCAGAGCTAGAAATCAGGCTCAAATGAAATTCCTCTTTAAAGTAATTTACCAAGATGACTGTATATCTCCTATACTTACGTAATGAACTTGTGTACTGGGCAATATGATTTATAGAAGGGGCTAAACAAAGGAAAAAACCCAGAACTGGTAACACAAAGCTAAAACAATTACACATAGAGATTTTCTGGTTTACATATGCTAAAAAATAGTCATTAATGAGTAAAAAAAGCTGTCCTCTTTAGAAAATTTATTCCCCTCCCCCCTCCATCCCAGTATCCAGGCTATGTATGGGTTTATTTGCTATTCTATAATTCTGTAAATTGCTGTTGTGCAATGCTTTGGTGTTGGTTTTTTTCCTAGTAATTGTCTTACTATAAATAACAGTAATGCCCTCAGTCCTAGACAAGTGCCTCCTAACAGCAACAGTGCATATTACATTCATTAGCCAAAACGTGACCTCATCTGCTCCTTGCAGTTTCTGGTATCAAATTAAAACTTCTCATTACTGTAAATTTAGACCATTGCAGTCTTGCTCAGGTAAGTTTATAGCTTTGCTGTTCTGTTTTCCCTTGAATATTCATTGTGGAGGTTGTGCAGAACAGCTGTATTGACTCCCATTGCTCCCTCCAAAGAGGGGACAAAATAGCAATAGCTCTTCATCCATGCCAAGGGTGGGTATGTTCTTGGTAGCCACCCCTGCATTGCCAGAAAAGACCAAAAACAGCCACCATAACTTTACCAACTTAAAAGAAAACAAAAATAAAAAAAAAGATTTCTTACTTCTGTAATAGAAGATTAACAAAAATAACTATATAAATTCATATATGCTATATAAAAAGTGAATTTTTCATGCTTTGCAGACATACTGACCAGGCAGTACCAGTGCCTGTAATCCATTAGAAGTGGCTTTCAGGAGCATTGCAGCAAATCAACATGAAGATTACTAGAAATGGGAGATCAAACCTGGACTGTACCCAAATGAACTAGAAAAAGCATTACACAGTTGGCTAATTAATTGTTAAAGCAGAATTAGAAAGAGCAAAGTAGATCTTGAAGAGCAACTAACCAGAATAAATTCTGACCCATCAGGATCAAAAACCTTGCCAAAGATCCCAGAGCATAAAGCAAATGTGCAAGAAAGAAAGAAAGTAGAAATTAACACTTTCACATTGGGGTTTTCTGTAGAGAAAAGTGACATGCTCTGATGAGTTACTTACATCAGGGTACTTACATCAGTTACTTACATCAGAGTTATTTACATCAGGGTTTGTCCTGAATATTGATTTGAACACAGACAAATCAAAGATATTAATTTTTGGTATATTTCCACTTGAGATGTAAAATTTTCTTCTATATCACTGCATAAGAAAGCTAAAAATTTGCTCAATACAATCTAACTCTGTGCTACTCCTAGGCTTTCTCCCAAGGTAACCTAGACTGATGTGAAAGTCTGAAGGACATAAGATGTTGTAGTTTGGGTTGGTTTAGTTAGGGATTTTAATAAATGTTTGTTAGGTTGGTTCTCTGTACCCCTATTTTCCTCTCACAATGGTTTGCCCCAAGCTGTGTACCACCCGAGCTCTTACATGCCAATCTTGTAACCAATCTTGTAACTACTCCCTGCTTCCTCACAGAAAGTTCTGTGTCAGTCACCCCACCTTTGCATTCCCATTTGTCCCAGAACACTGTACCCACCTCTATAATGTTCCCATAGGTTGTTATGTTCTCTGTCACTCCCCTGTTGTCTGTCCCTATGGGGCGAGGGGGTTTTCCACCCTTGTCCGCCCACCCCGTATTTAATCTAATGCAAGTCTGTGTTCAGGGCCATTTTGCCTTGCACCGCGCTGGGAACAACCGCTCTGACCACCGCTGTGACCACGCGGGAAATAAAAGTTCTCTGCCTCGCTGGCAAAGTGTGCCTCTCTCGTCCCTTTGTTTCCTCTCAGCGTGAAGCTACCAAAGCTGCGTACCCACGCCGGAGCGCTCAGCACTAGCAGGGAGGCAAACGCCATAGCCCTGGAGCGTCCGTCCACGTGGCAGCCACGGTCTCTGCAAGGGCAGCTCTAGCCGGGCGTTCCTGCTGCCTGAGGCTGTGGTGGGTAAAAGCCACGATAAGTTGCTAGAGAAACACAGTGCATTCTGAGTACCCCTCTACACCAACCTCTTCTAATACTTACAAATAAATTTGTATAGGGAAAAGGGTCTCAGGGTTGATATATATAGTCTTATATAAACAATAGCAAGTAAACAGAGCATTTTGTCCCTTTATGCATGTTCTCCTTTCATAAGGAGTCTGGCTTGCAACTTCTATTTTAATCTTTCTTTATAAGTACCAAATATCAGTTCTTCAATATTTAATTTTTTTTTTCATTGATTCTCAGAGTTAATCTTCAACTTTTCATACCATATGCCCTCTTTATATTTTGTGAGTGAGAAAGGAAATGGAGAATTTCAAGACAGGGCTAATAGTTTGCACTGACTAGAGATAAATATGCATTTTGAACAACTTCAAAATATAATCAACGAATAAAGAGCTCTAGAAAAGAAAGAAAGAAAATCAGGGTATTTTCATCCAACACCAACAATCAAATAACTATATTTGATCCTGCAACAACCTGCACTGTTTCCTCAATTGTCACACTTGACTATTCACAACTCATGCACATCTACTTCACCACTATTTTATTTATCAGAATGGAGGTAATTGAGGAGAATATTCACTGTGAAATAATAAAATATCCTCGGGAAAAAAAATCAAGCCAGAAAATAAGAGTCTCGGTTTCTATTTTGTGATAATATACCTTCAGAAATGATTTCATGGCTTTATTTGAAAAATGGATATAATCCAAGTGAAGAGATACAATTCCTCTTTCTCTACAGCCAGAAACACATTATCCTTTTAAATAGGAAATAGTATCCATTTCTTTCTCTTTTCTTCCTACCCTCACAGAGGGCAAAAAGAGGGGAAAAATGAGATAGAGTAACACCCCTCCTTTCCATTTGCAAATGGTGACTTCCATCAGTACTAAAGCATGCAGCTGCATCAGTATCAACAATATTTTCTTAGCTTCTCAAACAATTCCTGCATTTCATATTATTTTTCTACAATGATGACAGTTGACAGGCAACATATAAAGTCTTTCTGAATCCTTTAACACATTAAATATGCTATAGGCATAACAGGCTCAAAAGAGAATGAAAAGAAAATAACACAAAAAACTTCCCCAAAGCCTTGCAAAAGAGCTGTGGCTTCATCAGAAGCTCATGTTGGAGCAGGATGCTGGCCTGTGGGCACATGGAGAGAAGAGCTCACGCTGGAGATGGTTAATTGTCAGGACTTGTGTCCCCACAGGGGAAGCCATGCTAGAGCAGTCTGGCTACTGGAACTTAAAGGCCAATTTGTAGTTTTATGGTGAAAACATCACACCTGCCTTCAAGAGATCTAGGATTACATTCACACTTTTTCACTGCTTGCTGCATGGCCCTTGGTTAAGTCATTGTGTTTCAACTTGACAGGTTTTATGGAATATCTAACATTGATATGTCATAAAGCTAACAGTGACTTGATAGAAGACAATAGTACAAGCACAGACTCCCACCCTGTTTTAGGATTAGGCAACATGAAGTCTACTGACAGACTTTGGGGGTCTGATAAACAGTAATGTATGAGACAGAAAGAAGAACTCATGCTCAAATATCTTGTTTCCCATCACAGAAGTGTGAGTGATAGAGAAAGCAGTGAGTATCTCATTCAGTGAATCCTGACTTTTTACTGCTAAAAATCTTTTTGTTGACAGAGCTTGTAAATCTTGAGTTCTGGGAAGAACTTTACACATTTGAAGAGTGTCACCATTACAAATGAGGCATTTAGCAGTTTCAGAATTTGTGTAATACTTAGCTTGCCACTATTGATTAAACATTTGAATAGGCAGCCAATTTTACACATTTTCAAACTACGAGTGTTTAACTAAAAAAACATCATTCTATTGTTTCAAATACATTGAGGGTTTTGTGCTCATCTGGAAAAAAAACCCAGTGTGATATCTCACCTGCATCACTGCGACTTATAGATATTTATCTCTGCTTTATTGCCAAGATTAGGTTTTCAGCAAGGCTTTCATTGTATTGTTTGCAAACCAGACAGAGCAAGAACACACTCCTCCCAAGGAAGAGTATTAAACAGGCAATGCTTCAGTTCACTTCTTCAGAGAAAGGCATGACTTACCTTGTGGAAGTTCCTGAAATATGCTGCCTTCTCATCTGGAAACTTTTCTAGCCTCCTGGGTCCTTTACTGGAAGCCTTCTTGAAAACCAACCAACAACGCCTAAAAATCTGTGAACAAAATCAATGAATGCTATTATTTTTTCTTTAAAGGTGTATAGTATTACAAATGTATTCAGTTACAGAATTGACTTAGGAAGAAATTTTGAAATGACAGTGTTTCACTTTAAGAGTAAAATTTGCAGTTCAAAGAGAAGCTGATTAACGATAATCCTCTAGACTGTGTTATGCAAGTAAGAGATTAGATATCAATCTCATTTTATAATCTATGACAGCAGTTAACTTCATTCTTCTTACCAGTACTTGGACAGCTCTATAAGCAATACCATGTGGAATTTTATGTTATTAATTCAAGGATACATTGAAAAAAGACCCAAACCCAATACTACTCAATGAGTCCACTGGCCATACGTGAAGAGCTTTAATTCAGTACAAATTCTACAAAACTTAATGACACAGCACAAGAAATACAGTACTACTAAATTTGGATCAACCATACCTCCCATTACCAAAAAAATAAATAATTAAAAAACCCAAAGAAACTAGAGCAGGCAGAGTTTTCCCCTTAGTCTGCTGTCTAAACTGAATACAAGAGGAAAATGTAGTGTAGTAGCTTAATGTAGTGCTTAAAATAATTAAGCTTAAGTAACCACATTATGACATAATATTACTGACATTATCCTGTTGCCACTATCTAAGATGAATGTTATCAAAGTGTTTTCTTTTAGAAGTCTACCATTGGGCTACAGTATCAATATGTTTAATTATGAAGACTTTTAGAAGAAAACATAGTACATCATTAAATCCTCTGCAAGTATACGTCTTACAAAGTGTAGAACTTTTAGGCTTTTTTTACTAAGGTTGTAAAGTGGCAACTGTACAACTGTGCTTTCTATCTCAGAAATTACTTCACCTATCCTGAGGGAAAGCAAAGACAATATCATATTTCCTGAAAAAAAAAATGACATTACACTTTGGGACATCATAAACCATCTTTATTAGATAGTACTTTCTTCAAATAACATCTTGGCAGTGTTGCAACTTGACTTTACCAAAACTACAGGACTGCTCCCACAGTTATTTCTTGATTAAACATATTAGCTCAACACAATTTTGTGATGTGAAAAGCTCCACACACAAAGATATAGAATATTCACACTATTTTGACCTTACTAAAAAACAGCAGCAACAACTGTCTGAAAGGGACATATTTATTTATTTAATAAAAGTGTCACTTTTAATAATACTTCTGTCTCTTCTGGGATCTTGGGTGTTTTTTTTAGTCTATGTGTAGTTTCAGTCCATTTCTTGTCCTTTGAGGAGAGTCTTTTCCTAGGAAGTTCTTTATCAAAGTAAAACCCACTATCTTAATTTCAAATGTTTTCTCAATTTCCTTATTTTCATTATATGCCTTTAATGTCTCATAGTCCTCAAAAAATTCTCTGTAGAAAAGCCAGACCAACCCAAGTCATCATTTTCATGTGGGTTTTAGCATAGCCATGGAATCTGCATTTTACAGATGACCTGAATTTTTGACAGCTGGTGACAATGAAACCGATAATTTGTGTTGACTAACAGAAGCTTTTCAATGGTTGGTGGAGGGTTTTTGGGGTTTTTTCTTTGTTTGTTTGTGGTTTTTAAAATATATTTTTATAAATGTATATATGGCAGTCATATTTTGCTGCAATGAGAAGTATCAATTAGATCCAGTACGTTAGAAATATTCCTATAAAAGGCAAACTAGACATCACAGAGATGGAGTCAGACCTCTCCCTGTGAGGATGAGAACATTTTCTAGATCAAAGGTCATCTAATGCATACTCCAAAGCACTTCCTTTAATGACAAATGAGCAGGTTCAGACGAATGATGGCTTCAGTCTTTTTCTCACTGGATATCAATTTGAGACAGGGTGAAAGTGACTTTGAGGTTTTGCAGATAAGCTGATGAAATTCTAGAGGAAGAGTTTGACCTCCTTATTACTGGGAACTACCATCAAATACCAGGGCTCAATGCTAGTTATCTTTAAGGATGCTTCTCATCAGGCCTTCTCACACATTTCAGAATTGAGATGAATTCAAAGGCTTCAGCATACAGACTGCAGGAATGAACAGCCTTGGCTTTTAGAGAACACTGAATAGCAAGAGGAGAGAAACATAAGTTTGTCCTTTAGATCGTAACTGCTTCAATTTATTGGCATCTGTTTTTTCCAGACCTTTAAGAGGAGGAGAGAGCTGAAGAATGAAACGGCCCAAAGAGGACTCCTGATAGTCTATGTACTCATGCCAAGATACATCCTTGCATTTGGATTTTATTTTTTGCAACGTAATTTTAAAGCTGGTATAAACATGTACAGTTCCATTGCATTTCAGCAGCATTTTACCTTATTATGCCAACAGACACTTTGTATCTTAGTGCTTGGAAAAGCATTAGCATATGAATTTACCTATAAATATGAATAAATAGGTGCAGATGTGAGCACACAGCAAACAAACATTTGCCTTTCATAAGGCACCTCATTGTTATACAGAAGCCTACTCAATTATTCACGAACTGTGAGATACTCTTTTATCCCTGGCCTACTTTAGGATGCCATTGGCTGTAATCAAAACTTCTGAAAGACTTCTAAAGTCCTCAGATAATTGGGGAAGCCATTGTGAGAGGAATCAGCATCAGCCCTTCCAGAACTGAGGGAATTAGAACCACTCACTGTGTTGTCTCCATAACACTTAGTATTTCCTGTGAGACTGTTTTCCACATGCACTTAGTTGAAGAAAAGCCAAATATTTGATCATTTAATCAGGGTTACATCCTCAGATGAGCACTCACTGTTCAACAAATATAATTTTAAAATTTTGTATCAAGGGCAAACAACACAAAGTCTGCCCCATGCCATTGCATTTTTTACTGAAGCAATTGAGGAAGATGGCATTAAATACATGCTGGGTTTAGGTTTTCTTTTATTACTGTATCAATTAGAAAAAACTTGTTCATTACAATATTGAGAAGGATTCTATTGAAATTACCTGCAGAGCCTTAGGCATAGCTGAACCTGTTTAAACAACATCCTTCCTATCTCAGTTTTACCAGATGGGCAAAGCACAATAAAAAATATTCTTCCAGATTCTATTACCCAGGATGTTGTGCAATTATGTATCAGTACACCATGGCAATAACTCAGCACACTTGTGGTCTGGTGAGAACTGATTAGGTTGCCCCTTGTGATAGCCCATGGGAACGATTTTGATTACAATGTACGAGCTTGTGGGGCAGAGGAGCCTCTTTCCTCAAGATGGACCCTAAGCAGCCTCATCTTGTTACTGAGAGGATTCCAGAACCTGGAGCAATTTACCTTATCACACCCCCTCAAATGATTTCTGAAATCTTTCCAGTTAGAAATTTGACTTCTAATGCTGATATATTTCTATTAATCTTCAGCGATATTTTCCTTTATATTTTACTTGAAAAACTGCAACAGATCAATTAATTATGAAATCTCTACATAATCTTATTTCGATATTTTTCCTCTGCTTAATATAGTACACTGCCGATCTCACATTTCCATCATGATCATATTTTTTAATATTCTTGACTAATATATGTAAAAATTTGGCCTCTGAGTGAGCCATTACTTTTCATGATCATGTCATACAATTCTGTGTTATTGTTGCCATGGCTGTTCATAACAAATCCATTAAAATACATGTTGCAGGAAATCCACTGGCTAGACTTTTTTTCAGAAAGAAGGAAATATTTTCCTCTTTTCTAAAATAATTTAAAATAATTGGTTTATAGCGGAAATCTTATGTATGATTTTCTGTTTTCCAGAGATTTCTAAGGCCTTTTCCTAGCCATTTACAATAATTGCTTTTGAGAGTCACATTTCTTTTTATCCACAGCTGTAGCAAATACAGCTTTCCCAGTCATCACTAATATTTAGAGAAGGGACTTTTATTGACAACTTTCTACACATTACTCCAGAAATTTCACACTCAAACAACCCAACAGAAAACAGAAACAACAAAAAAATCCCCCCCTTTTTTTTTAATAAAGCTAAAAGCTTTTTTCACAAATAACTTTAGATGTTCTGAAAACTCCCTGCACCTATACAAAGAACAGTACAAATGGCAGCTTTCTTGGGTATATTGGAAAACCATCTAATTTTCTGCCACTAGCTGTAGAAACATTTGTCTCTTGAGAGAAACAGCAATGAGTCAGCTCCTAATTACTAACAGAAACCATCACTGACCAGGACAGGCACTGAAGCATCATTCATGGAGCTTTTTGCTAGCATAACCTATCAAATTTTCTTCCAGGAAGACAACAACATAATAATATTCAGTTCTGCATTTACATCTCATTATCTGCAGGAAAGGCCAGTTGATTTCTTATCCCTGACTTGCCAAGTACATTGCTCTCCTGTTTGACAAGACAATATCTGAAGTATATGCATTAAAAGCACTAAAATATGAATGTGTTCAAGTTTACCTCACTAATTATCTCCATTAAAAATTGATATTTCTATGGGGGATGCAAGAGGAATGCAGATCGTTGTGAGATTAAAAATGTAGTCACAACTACATTCATAATGAGAAAAATAAAAGTAAAGTCATATTTAACCATTGTTTTGACACCCACTATTTTTTGATTCTGTGCATAACTTGGCTAAGGAAGAAGAGACAAGAGGTGACACCTTACTGCTTCAGTGAAACTACACTTGTCACACATTCAAGTAAAACTTAGGAGAAATTGAAACACAGTTATTATGTATAAAAAGGCCCAGGAGGAAAATGGGGTTCCATACCTCAGCCTAAAGAGCAAGTTACAGGATCTAAGCTACTGCTGAGTCAATTCAATAGAAAAAAAAAAAGCCTGAACTACAAACCAAAACACCTCATGGTTGCAATCCACTTACCTGAGCTACCATCATTTGAACAGCTCTGATTTTGCTGTCTACCTTTTTGACAATAGAAATGAAATACAGTTCCCACTGCACTAATTGGGTGCATTTTGGGTGGCAAATTTGGATTCATATGAAGAAGCAAGAGAGGCGTAATACTGCTGCAGAGCACTGAGCTCCCAAATTAGCACAGAGGGTGCAGAGTGGCAGAGAATTGAGGCCAGCTCCTGCTCTTTTACTACACTGCTGGGAACTCACCTTTCTCCCAGCAGCAGAGCAGAGATACTCCACAACCATCTGATATCCAGCACCCAAACAGGAGAGGCGAAATGAATCTGTAGCCTTGCTCAGAAGCAATCACTGACCTGCTCCTGTCAGCAGCTCTGGGATGTGGGGCTGAGACTTTACCACAATATACAATAAGCCTGGGTAGTTTCAATTTATTTTTAAATTGAGTCTAAGTCTCCACCTGTTCTTGCCTATTTCAATGTATTTTCTTCAAATGTTACCAAACTATCTACCACAAAGCAACCACAATAAAAGCAAAGCTATTTAAGCAGTAAAGTCATGATTAAAGAAATCCCACAAATATATACCAAAAAATGACTAGTAGTGTCTTTAATGAGAAATATTGTCTGAAGGTATGCTGTGAATGCTATCCAGCAGGGAAACATTCCTCATATGTGATGACCTTGCATGTACCCTTCAGCTTCATTTCATCGCCCAAATTAGGGAGCAAGGTTAAACTTCTAGTTTACAGAGCTTGGAGCATGACCTTCTGCAACAATACAAGTAGTCTTAGATAATTTTAGTATCATAGTTCAAATCCTAAAATTTCTGATAGCATTTTGTTATTACTAATATTTTGCACATTGCAAATCTGCTGGCATTTAAAGTTAGGAATTGAAGAAATAAAGAAACATCTGCTACAAACTGTTTCATCTAAGATTAGATCAATCCTTGTGGGCTTGATTGCAGTCTGACAATTAGGATGGTTAGAGAGAGATGATTAGGGACAATTCACCCAGTTATAGTATACACACGTCATCTTTTTGCTGCCATAACATGCCATTATAGATTCATATAGATGCTTATAATATACTATAATTTATGGTGTTATAGTCACAGGCTATACATGCAATCCATAAAAGAATTTATTTTATTATTAGGGATTTATGTGAAATCAAAGTACACCATAGCAATTTTCCAACTATTCCTCTACTAGCTAAACTAATCTGTGCATCATGCAAACAATTCTGTTGTGGAATCTGAAGACTTTTTATTTTTATGTGTTTAAAAGAGAGTGGAAGATACATATCTGTACAGATCTGCACCGTGTATTCCTGTGAAAAGTGTTATACGACTCCATCAGTCCTTAAGAACCCATGGCTTAAAACCTCACCACTCTTGCTTTCTTCTGAAGTACCATCAGGGAAATTCAAGGGCAGAAGGACAGCTTACACAAATAACACACTCTGACTCCACAGCAGTCTGCAGGTCAGCAGAATTTATAACTTACATCTGAATTGATCTTACGGTTATTTAAAAAAATCAGTTCTAGTAGCCATTTCTTTTGGCTTTCTGCATCTCTGACTCAGTTTTGGCAAGACTAACTGCAGTGATCTTTTTGGAGAAAAACTAACACTGCTCACTTCATGTCTGGCCTCAGAGTTAATGAGAAAAAAATGCCCTCAAAACCAGAAAAAAAAAATTTGGTTTCAACAGCTGTAGCACACATCCAGCAGTAAAATCCAAGAGCTTGCAATATTTTTTAAAGAAATTATTATGCTCAAGAAATCTCAAGCATTTCACTGAGTTTAAGCTGAAAGTGCAGCACTTGCTTAAGAATAATTATGTACCCATGTATGTTGATATCTCCTCCTACACGTACTTCTCTCAATGTAATCAGAAAAAAAATACCAGCAGAGACAGTTATGGTTTTGCAATATTTTGGTATTAAATTTCAGTAAGTTCTCAAACTGAACTGGAGTAATTACTTTGCTTAACGTATCTGAAGGGGTTTTTTAGTGGAAATCCCACTTTAAAAAAAAAGTTTTACCTAATTAGTTACAAGTAAACATAGCCTACTTGAATTTGAAAAACCACAAAGGATGGTTTGATATACTGCAATGGAAAGCAATATTTAGAGAAGAAAGCTAGGACTCCTTTATTTTTACTACTATAAATACATATACAAATAATGGAAATATCACTATCTTTCTTCTACTGATGAGCTTATTAAGCTGAAACATGGTATCTTTTACGCATATTTTGTAGACAGTCATCACTTCTTGAAAAAATTAATGGTACTTATTGTACCACCAAGGGAATCTAATGCTGAGAAACAAAGAAGTTATTGAGAGAGAATCCTTTCTTAATGTCTCTAGAAAACAAAATTCAGACTGTTACACACAAGCTGAAATAACACACACTGAAAGATGGTATCGATCACCCTCAGATCCTTAGTACTTTAAGTTAGGAAGGAAGGTATTTGTGAAAGTGTTAAAAAACCAAACACGTGCAACTGAGTACCTTAAAATGAAGCAGAGCTTCAGAATAAAACAATAATCACAGACATCTGTTCTATACTACCAAGGGGAAAAAACTCAAATAATTTTTACAGCTCCAGTTTAGAGGGTTACAAGCTCAAATTTATCTTCAGAATCCAAAATTATTCCTCAGGTTTACATCAGCTAGATTTTCTAACATATCAGGGAATTGTAGAGCAGTTTGGGTTGGAAGGGACCTTAAAGATCATCTAGTTCCAACCCACTCCTCACATACACCCCAGGGTGGGCAGAGACCCCCCCCCCCAACTAGATGAGCTTTCTCAAAGCACCAATGTGGCGCTTTGTCCAACCTGGCACTGAACACTTCCAGGGACGGGGCACCCACAACTTTTCTGTCTCTGTGCCTCACCATCCTCACAATAATGAATTTATTCCTAATATTTAATGTAAAACTACTCTCTTTCAGTTTAAAGCCACTCCTCTTTGTCCTATCATTACATGTCCTTGTAAGAAGTCCTTCTCTGTCTCTCTTTAAGGCCCTATTTTTCCTATTTAGGTACTGGAAGATTCTCTAAGGTCTCCCCAGAGCCTTCTCTCCTTCTGGTTGAATAACCTGAACTCTCAGCCTGTCTTCATAGGAGGGTGCTCCAGCCCTCGGATCATTTATCTTTTCTCTACAATATCGCAGAGAAACTCAGCAAAGGCATGAAAGTGCTCAGGAAGCTGTTGTTTTGACTGATAAAATAAGTGAAAAGTTTGGTTTGCACGGGATTTAACATAGCTGAGCACAGCACTAAGTCTAAAGCATTTTTTGTAAAGAAAAAACAAAGAGAGCTGACTGTAAGTGCCACTGTATATTTATGTAGGAGTATAATTTCCAACAGCAATTGATCCTCAGAGAAGAAGAGGGAAGTAGGAGCCTTTTATTCTTTGATACATTTTGTCATTTCAGCATATATTTAGAAAGCCTGCAAACCCAGCCTCACTGATGTAAATGGGTGAAAGCTCACTGTAATCTGTAAGTGACTCTGTTAAATGCCTGGTCACTCCCCCTGGCACGCAGGCATGCATGAAGTGTGTGCATCATGTTTATACAGGGAGACTAAAGAATATACAAATGCCAGTGTAGAAGAAAAGCTCTTCAAACATACTTTGATGCACTGTACCACAGAACAGGAATATATTTTAAAAATGGCATTTATCTATGGCATATTCAATAAACCTCTGAAATACCAGCTTGCATGACTCAATCCTGTTGGTGTCTTACAAACCAAATTCATATTTTTTTTAATGTAGTTAGATATTCAGCTTTGAATCCCCTTTAAGTACTATGACATGACTGCTAGATTTTATGGAGAATTTAATCTCTGCTAGAAAATAAGGTGTTCTGCAAAATGAAGGCTGCAGCAGGGTTTGAACAGGTCCATACAAATAGTAATGTTCAGGAGGATGTTTAATTTCAGTGCTGTTTATCTGGCATTTGATCACCTGCATTACTGTAACCTATAGGTTAAATGTCCTCCTGACAAAGAATCACAGTTGTAAGAGATGCTGTCATGCCCCAAAGACCTTCATCACTTCTTAGGTTTAAATTAACTGAAGGGGAGGAAGATGAATTCACATCTTGTGGTAAGTGGAAATACTTAATAGCTCAGAGTTAGCAAGAATCCTCTGTCATAGAAATTAAATGGATACTAAAATGGAGTAATTAACTGAAATTTCCTGCAATATTTATGCACAGAATTACCTTGAAGTAAAAAAACAAAACAAAACAAGCAAACAGAAATCAAACCAAACTCCCAAAATAACCTAAGCAGCACTTGCTCTGGGAGTTGTAACTTTCGGACAAATGCAGACAGAAAGATACAAAACTTTGCTTGATTTCTATAAGTGATTTGCTTTCTGCCACTTTTGTGCTGTGTATTTCCAGAAAATCTCTGCTTAAAGATGTTACCAGTCTGCTATTACAATGCATCAATACTGTAATGAATAAAGACATAATCCAAAGCAAGAAAAGAATGAGAAAACAAATGCTTTTACACACAACTAAGAGGATTTGGAAGAAAAAGCTATAGCCCTTAGCTCTTGTAAATACCAACACTAGTTCTGTTCAGCTTTTGTTGCAACAGCAAATTTTTAACAGATAAAGACAGCTTTTATTCAAAGAAAAAGAGCATGAAACAGCTTTCCTCAGAACACAAATGTTGCTGGTATGTTACATTCTTAGACAGTTTGTCCTGTGGGGAAATAGCTACTACAGGGGATTAGGAACCACGTTCTTATGACCCCAGGGAAATAAAGCAGAGGAAAAGCAGATGGTTTCTAAACCCAAACTTCCTAAGTCCAAAAGAACACTCTGAATTCCCTGCTCAGTACCTGTGATAGGTCTCCAAAAAATCTGCCCTGAATTGTTTGAGAGATTCACCCAAAATGTATTCAGGTGAATCTACAGAAGCCCTGCTTTAGTGTGCTTTGGCTCAGACCCAGACTGGTAACACTCAAGGTCTCATAGACCAAACATGAATTTCTTTGTTAAAGGAGTTATGGTCATCCCACTAAGCTAATATTTTTATCTAAGAGGAAAAAACCGTCTCAAAACAACTTTCCCACCCCTCCCCCTTTTTCACTGATTATCACCAGCATTCCAGAACTTGCAGGAGCTAAGATTGTCCTTCTCCAGCTATTTCCCATGGGCAGAAGAAAATTATTAGTCTACCCAACTGATGCTATTTATTTTTATAGTTTCATCAGCCGCTTAGAAATAGAAAGCACATTGATTTTCTGTGCTCTGGAAACTACCTGAGGGAATGAGTTGGTGGAAGGAGAGAAAAAAAAAAAGTTGCAGCATTTCTGGTCAAATTTAACAGAGTACAAACACCTAGCATGTTGGTTCAAGATTACCTAACACAAGTCTCTTTTCTCACTTGCAGTCTTAAAAGTGCATGTAGGACAAGAGCAGAAAGCTGTGTTGCTCCCTTCTCACTTCCTGACACTGATGAGATGGTCTCAGATATAAGATATGAAGCTGTAATGTGCAGCCTAATATAGAAGAGAAGCAGGGTGGAAATGCTGTGTGCTCACTAGTGTTAATTCTACCAGAAGTAACACCTGGGGTTTTGCAGCAATAATTTCCATCTTAGTTGAGAAGTCTTAGTAAGAGTTTAAGACTGAAAACATAGGTAGCTTGTTACAGATACAGCTTTATCATACAGTGACAGTAGTGAGTAAACTCACAAACCACAGCAAGTCAGCTTTTTGTTAAGCAATCTTTCCATGTAAAAAGTCAGCAGAAAACTATGGTTGCAATATAAAATATGCAGATTTTATGGAAAATACCCAGTAGGTTTAATAGAATAATTACCTTTATTAATAACCACTCTGAGTAAGAACATGATATGAATCATGAACTACAAAAAATTTGCCAAATTCTGTATGATACAGAATTCTCTGAAATTGTGATACTGTGAGAGAATGGACTAACAACTATATTATATTTTTTAGTATTAGAACAGCTAAAGAAGCAAAGTATTATGACCAACCCTTAGCATATTTAAGAACTTATGTCTGTGGTTGCTTTTGAATAGGTCACCACAGTTGTTCTCTTACACATCAAGTGTCCACAGAAAGTGCACCTTCTTGACTAATTTTATTTAGAACAAAGTCATGGTGAGAACTCCCAAATGATTTTTAAAACCTTAGAAATAAAGTTTCTGATTTGGAGGTGGGGTAGGGAAGAGACACAAGGAAGTTTTCAGTGTAAAATTGAATAAAAGCATTAGAAATCTCAGTCATCCTCACTGAACAATTCAGAGTTTGAAAGGTGTTTTATATTAGTATATATTTACATTATCTATATATCAGGTGACACATGCTGACAGCAGCAGATTAATTCAGTCTCTGCATGTTAATCAACACATACTAGGGCCATTCCCCAATAGATGTATATCATAACTAGCTTTCTAAAATCACAGTTATATTTCCAGTATCTCAGAAATTAATCCAAGCAACTCTTCGTATGTGGTCATTAAAACTCTTGCCTTGATACAGACAGGTCTAAGTCCAGCACTGCACAGCAGCAATTGCTACACATCCCTTTTTGCTTTAAAATGTGCACTTAAATGATCCTTGCATAAGAACTGAAAGAGACTTAGGTAAGAGTTGGGCATAGATGTATGAGAGAAAATGTGCAAGTCACTGAGCCCTGCCTCCTCCAGCTGCAAAAATCCATGCCATAGGTGCCTGCTACTCCTTCCATACTCATCACACATTTTATATCTAAGGAGATATTTGAAGTGTGACAGTTTTTCTTCTTGTCCTTTTGGTATTGGCTCGCTAGGATCGAAATAATTTCCTTTTGAAGAGTCACAGGGAGAGAAAATACTGGACATTTCACATCCATGGTTCTTTTTCATAGGTGCTCAGTGGCTAATACATAGCCACCATGCTTTGGAGACAGTTTTTGTTGTTAACTGTGATTTAATTTATGAGCCTTGTCTCAGAGGAAATTCTAATTCTTGCGGTTAACATCTGCATGAAAAGATGTATGCCATTTACTCAAAATCATTTGTTATAGTACATCCCACTACTGGCTTTTGTATTTTTAACATATACACACCATCTTGCAGGATGCTGCACCATCTTACTTTTTGATGGCAGAGGCTTTTGTTCTATTTTTCTTTAGAAGGATCTAGCTCTACTCTTCTCAGCACACAATATGCAATTCTTCCTTTGGCTCATCTACCTTTCAAATTAACAAGTCCCTGCTTCCTACTGTTTTCCCTATGGTCTCCTTAAGTCTGCCCTGCTGGACTTTTAAATATCTTTCAATAATCACTTCAAATGAGTTCAGTCATGGTTTATGACAGATTTAAGCTCTAAGACTTCATAAATTAATAAAATATTACATAAATGGAGAAGGCTTGTAATGGAAGATCGGCCCTGTTTACAGTGATTATTTTTAACTTGTTCACAGAATTCTACCCCTATGGTTACATTTCTGCTGCTATTTCTATTGTTGCATACAACAGGAATTCCTTTCTTCTATGAGCTGTCTCCATTCTTTTTTTATTAGCAGCACAGCAACTGAAGAATATGATTAGCATTAGTAATTGTCTCACAGGATATGTTCCACCAGATACAATGTGCAATGCCATATAGGAGTCTTTCTGATTCTTTCTACATACACTGCTGAAGTTTTCTATTCTCAATTGTTAGCAAACATCATCCTACAATACTTGCTTTAGTGTAATGCACTTTAAAATACATTGTAGACCTTTTTAATGATCCTATCCTTGTTTCTGAAGGCTGCAGAAACTAAAATGTAATTTTCAATGGTACAAGCATTGGAAGACAGGAGGTCTTATGGAGGTTTTCATTATTTCAAAACTTGGTCTTTGTGGAAAGTAATAGCAGAGTTCACTATGTGGTTTTCATGTCTTATTTATATGAAACTTTTACAGACATCTTTTGCAGATGAAGGCCTTGCTCGAAAGGGAGTAATAGTCCCACTGACCACAGGCAGAAACCAGAAGAAAAGAGAACAATGGTCTTTTTCACTAAACTGAGCCAAGCTTGGCTTCAAAATACTGTCGTTAAGTTGGGTGGTCAGAAACAAGTCTACATAAATATTTTTGTGGTTTCTTATCAAATTTTTATTTTTTGATCACTGCTAACAAAAAACTCACAATCAAAGTATAGTATAAAAATAGGAAAAAATGTTTTTACAAGATATACCTATACAGATCAAAACTAGAGCTGATTTTTGGGACAAATTCTCTCTATAGGCACAGTATTATTAATATTTTAGAAGTATTAGAATTTTCCTGACAGAATTTGCACCAAGTAGTCCACTTATATTCAGCTTGTCTTTCTGTGGTCCTCAGCATCCAGAAATTGTGAGAAGGCCACACATTTTTTATTTTAATCTTTAGTTCTAGAAGTCTTTAAATCAATTCAAATTAAAATTGAAGCCACATAATTCTATCCAGGACTAACTAAATAATTTTGCCTAGGACTAACTAGAATATTTTTAATTGGTTAAGATAATGGTTTCTTTGTCCAGCATAAACTTTGGACTATGTTCTCAGCTTTGTTTTGAGAGTCTTACTGCTTATTTACAATGGGATTACTTTAAAAGAGAAGTTATAAGTTCTCTTTCTTTCCCCCATGCCTATAAACAGAAAAGTTTAATTTATTGAAGTATAAGTCTTTGATGTTTTTTTTCAAGAAAAGCAAGGCAAACTATAAAAATAAAAATAAAAATCCCTCGGTGACCATAAGCTAATTCAGTAACACAATACAACACCTATTTAATTCCTTAAAGGTCGTGCATGTTGTGTCATTCTACTTGTCACTGATCCTTTTAACAACACTACACCACTCCTCTAGAGATTCAAGTCAATTATATAAGTGGGTGTTTGTTCTAAAAATATAGCCGTGATTAAATGTCTCAGTGTGTGTGTGTGTACCTTTATACACACCTTTATACATAAGTTTACTGGGGAAAATGTATATCCTGAAAATGAAAGTACAGAATATGTCAAAATTCAGCTAATTTAATTCATTTATAGGTACTTCAAGAGGAAAATTAATTAGCACGGAGAATTTAAATAAAGTATTTGTTATTAAAAATATAAGCAGTTGCAAGAATTGCTGGACGAGGTTCTTAATTTCTAGAGCAGTACTCCCTGATTTTGCTACAGGTGATTAGAATTTCTTAGAACTGTCATATGAGATGGCACATGTGTTTTAAGAGAGTGCTTACATTAAGAAATCTATTTTAGTATCCTTTTCATTACTGCTGCAGAGAATTCCTGCAAACTGTGAACAGCAAAACTTGATGTGATGGCAGAGATTATTTTAAAATCACATACCAGTAGTTAACAGTCCCACTCTGGGGTGTTGGACTAGATGACCTCCATGATCCTATGAATAAGTGAATTAGTGACTTAATTCAACCTTAAATGCTCAAATTTTCTCTTAGAGTTATCATTTTCTCTGTGAGGAATTTCTGAGAGAAAAAAACCTGGAGATTTCTTTTTCTAAACACACAGCCTTTTTATTCTTCTCAGTTCTGCCCTCTGTTATCTTTAAAACTGGAATTCAATGAGCTGAAGCAAAAGTGGTCCACAGAGCCTACAAGAGGTTTTTCCACTTATCCACCCTGAAAGCTGGGTTCTCAAGCAAAGGCAACTGTCTATCAAGGACTACTTTTGAAACTCTAGAAAGCATTAATACAGTGTGCTTTTCCCTTAATTTTCTCTTTCCACTTCCTTATTCTTCCATTCCCATTTTCCCTCCCCAATTTTTATGTTGCTATATAAAAGCAAATAAACTTTTCATAGCATTTTTGAAAAAGTAATTTAGGAAGGGAGCTCTTTCTCCTCCCAAGCTGAAACTCAACTTTCTCCCTTCCAAATAAAGGATTTCCTGAAAAGCTTATGTATTGTTAACTTTAGTGAAAGCAAGGGTCTTTTAACAATGGTTTTGGCCCACTATATAGAGGTAAAATATGATTACAATGTCTCAGAATTAACGTTCAGCAATTTCTAGAGAAAAGTTTAGTATTGCTTTATCTAGAGTAAGAATATGCATTTTCTTTTAATCCTTCAGGCTTTATGCCTCCGAGTTACATAATCCTTGGCCCTCATCTCTTCGGTCGAAACATAGCACAGATCAAAACATGCATGCAGATGTCAGGCTCTGAACAAAAGCTGGATAGAAATTAGACTGCAAACACTGGAATGGTGGTTTCTTCTGAAATCATGAAGGAACAGAAATAACCCTGTATCTGGGATCACCCTGTTATAAAAATGTGTGTTTTTACCTTCCACTCACAATGTACTCATTGTTCACAAGTTTTTGTAGTTCTGATCACATCATCAAGACATTTGTACCATGACGTTTTTGGGGAAGTCCAGAATTTGTACCTTTTACTACCAGTCCAGGATAGCCAGTATCCTTCAGAGATTAAGTATGACAATTTTGTTAAATTTTAGAGAAGAAATAGTATATGGCCAACATATGGTATTTTAAATTAAGGTGGGTTTTTTTCTGTAATGGTACCTGGCTCCTCTTCTCCACATCAGGTTTTAAGTCTTGCCACTGCTGTAGCAGTGGTTTTGATGGCAGCATCCATCATGAAATCATATCACAACCTAGGCTGGAGGGACCACAGGCTCAAATCAACCGCTTTCTGAAAATTTCAAAAACATATTTTACACCTTGCAAACTAAAAGGGACATTGTTGAAATTTCATTGATCTTAAAATCTTCTTCTGTTATATTTTAGACATTTTCATTACCAATCCAGGAGTCCTAAGTGTCTGAGACTGGTGTAATTACACAGATGTAAATTACTGCTTAAATAGAAAATGGAATTTACTAATAAGCATTCCAAAAATCAGATTTTCTGCACATCATCTGCAATTAATGCTGGCTTTATGAACAGGGCAAAAACTTCTTTGTGATGACACCTGGACTTTATGTCTTTCAATTCTTATCTTTCTAACTAGACTTTATGTCTTTCAATTCTTATCTAAACAACTACAAGTACTGCTGAAGACAGGCAGAACAAGTTGCTTCAAACAACTGGCATGTACTCAAATACACTAGAAGAGATAAAAAAGTTTAAAAAAATCAATTTTTAAATCCCAATAGTAGATTCCTTGAAGAAAATACGATAGTGGTAAATATATAAATAAATTTAAATTTACTATCCTTCTTTTCATGTTACTCTACTTCTTTTTTTCTTGCTGTGGTATTCACCACAACCCAGGGAAGCAACTATTCACTACTAAATACAAAGTGAAAAAATATTTTGATTTCTGAGAATTGTAAGGAAAGGAGAAATAAATTTCTATTTCATGTCACTGAAGAACCATTTTTCGGATAGAATGAAATAATTAGCATTTAGTCTCCAGAGAAGACTCCTGGATAGTCAAAATCTGAAAACAAGGAAATTTTACCAGTGAAAATGGCAACTGTGAGTTGAAAGCTGGCACTTCAGTTGTCTCATTTATGAGCAAGAATTTCACCTCTGCACCTGAAACTTTGCACCTATTCAAGCAGAAATGACTAAAACATGGAAGAGAAACAGAGGTCCAAGAAAGGACAACCTCTAAATTCACTCATCTCATACATGAATGATCCTGTTCAGACCCACAGGACAGATATTTCCTGTTTTGCAGTAAAACAAGTGGAGTGGGAAAGTCTCAGAAATGACAATTTCTCTCCTCTTCTGGATTTCCCCCCACCCCACCGTCAATTTCTTTACTTAATCCTTCCAAACCAAGCAAAATAAATGTCTGACAGAACCTTTTCCCCTGCATGTACACACAGATACCCAATCAGAAACTTCAACAGGATTGCTGGCAGTTCCTTCATCAATTACCGTGTTAATTTCTTGAATTTGCTTACAGCCTACTAGAGAACAATCATCCTGTTTCATGGGAACTGAAAATGTAGGTGTCACAGTTTAACCCAGCACGTAGCTAAACACCCCACAGCTTCTCGCTCACTCTCTGTCCCCTGCCAGCGGGTAGGGGGAGAAAAATGGGGGAAAAAAAAGTAAAATTTGTGGGTTTAGATAACAACAATTAAATAGGATAGAAACGGAAGAGAAAATAACAGGAACAACAGTTTGAGAAATTAGTTAGAATACACTAAACAAGTGACACACAATGCAATTGCTTATCCACCAGCCATCGGCCGATGCCCAGCCAGTTCTAAAGCAGCGATCCCCAGCCAGCTTCATCCCTGGCTTATGTACCCAGCATGAAGCCATAAAATATGGAATATCCCTCTGGTCAGTTAGGGTCATCTGTCCTGGTTGTGCTCCTCCCAAATTCATGTGGACCCCCACCCTCCTTGCTGGAGGAGCAAAGGCCTTAATGTCATGTAAATACTGCTCAGCAAAACCCAAAACATCCATGTGTTATTAACATTGTTCTCATTCTAAATCTAAAACCCAGCACTGTACCAGCTACTAGGAAGAAACTTAACTTTATCCCAGGTGAAACCAGGACAGTAGAACAACAGAGTATTTATGTAAGGACTGCTGTAATTTGACAACTATGTTGGGCACCCTAATTCCTGGGTTGAAATAGGTTTGTGTCTGACCAGTTTGAATCAGGCACAGAACCTGAAGTTCTCAAAATTTAGGCCAGCACTTTAGGGATCAGCTATAGAAAAAAAAAATAATCTGAATGTCATGGTGTATTAAAACCACCTCAATTAACCCATAGTTAATATTTGGTGTATTTTTTTTTCCCCTGTATAGAAACAGTATCCTAGAGATCTGGCAATGAAGCATAAACTGGTGGTATCACATCTATTTCCATAGCAACACACCAATTTCCCAAGCACTGTCATGGCTTCTACTCTTACTGAAAGCTGAGAGGAAAGCAAGGCTGAGGAAATGTTTGGCAAGCATTCAAATATGGAGCTAGTTTCAAGCATCCTCTTAAAGTGGATCAAACAATCTTTAGCTAGAATACTAATATAAATACAAACAAACCAACCAACAAATCACTGGGCATTTTTGCTGTGGTTTGTATTGCTTTGGTTTGTTTTTTTTAATCAATCATAATATCATAAGTTCCTTAGTTATTTCCTGTAAATCTCAAACAGTGAATGGGTGTATACTTCAAAATAGACACTTAATTTTAATGTCCATTCCCACTCCTTATACCACTTGTATGAAAACACAAATTATCTAAATAAAGGATGAGCTCTTCAAATGCCTTACCACAGCAGTACTCAATATAAAGCCCTTAGAGGATGGAGGAATACAATGTACACTACTTTTTAGACATGAAGTTGATTGCAAATTTTTTGCCTACTGCCACCATTCATTACTTACTAAACAATACTAATAGTAAATTGATATTCACAACACCATAAGTTTCATTATTGGTTAACAAACAAAAAAGCTCTGGAAAAAAAAGCTACCACATTAATAATGATTGTAATTCATGGAGAGAAAACAAGAAAAAAAGCTTTATGAAAAGCTTTTTTTTATGAAAAGAGTTATTTTTAGCAAGATACAGAACTCTGATGAGATTTTAGAATGTTTTTTTCCAAGAGTGCCCCATAGAGTATATTTCTCACAACAGACTTTAAAGCTGACAAAAGAAATAATTTGACTACAAACTGTTACGCCTTCAATACAGCCAAGCCAATTAGTCATTCTGCTCCTATCAGAGAATTTCAAATATATTGTACATTGACAAGCTGCCTACACAATAGCAGCTTTGTGATAGGAAAGCAAAAAGCAAAAGGAGGAAAAATTAATAACACATTGAACACATGCTCTGTCTTCCAGAGTCTTCTTATCTTTGACAGAACTGCTCTGAATCAAACCTCCATGCTTTCCTTGTTCTTCACTCACATCTTTAAAACTCCAGCTCGCCCACATACCCCCAGAGTCAGCATCAGTTTTATCCTGTAACCCTTTCAGGGATTCACAACAAAAATGTCAACTCTTGATAGACTTCTACAAGAGCCAAATGTTTCTAGTGGCACCAAGCCAGTTCATCTTAAACGGCCATCCCACATCTAGAGGATTTAATAAACTGATGTGACTAAAGGAAAGACCTACATTAGAAGATGGGTCTATAACCAAATTAAGATATTTCTGTCAGTCAAAAGAGGGTTAAAGAACAACATGGATCATTTTCCAGTATTATGTATCACACAAACTCCTGATTAGTTCTTTGATTCACAGTGTCTGATATCTTAGAGAAATATCTACCTGTGTGAAGAAAAAGAGAACTGGTATGATGACTGAAAGTACTTTGAGATGCAGGTAGGTTGGTCATTTTTTATAACCCATGTTTTATCTGATAGTGATGGAACCTCAACAAAAACCATATGTGAAGCTAAACTTTATTTTTAACTTATCAGAAACATGTCTGCAAGAGATCTGAGCTGTGTTATGAATCTACTTGTTTATTGCACCCTTCCTATTCCCCTTATCTGCCGAGCCCTACTTCTCCCCACCATCTCAGCCTCCTATTTCTTCCAATTTCAGTGCACTAAGAACTCGTTCAGTTTCGTTACTTTTGTTATCACTGCACTCAGGCCCATATTTCAGGCATACTTTCAAGGTCCAAACTTTACCAGCTCATCTCTACTTATTTCCAATGTATTTCGTGTCTAGGAAAGCAATGAGCAGCTTGTCTCCACTTTCTTCATTGAAATACCTAGACCTTAGAACCTCCCTCCTTTCAGACTGCCCAAAGCACCCTTTAATAATGTACACTGTGCAGTGAAATTTCTAAGAAGTGTAAGTATTTACCTAAGAGATTACAGCAATACTGTCAAAGGACTAATGTTTCCAACCATTTGACTGGAAATCCATAATCTCTAACCTTTTCATATTCTGTCTCACTTTTACAACACAGTGTCATTTCTGCTTTTTATTTGCATGCTTTTAGAAAACTACCTCCTATAGGAGGGGATCTAGCAAGGTTTGTTGATGTGAGGTAATTTCAGAGAATTAAATAGAAGAACAATAGTTCACTTTTCAGTTAGGTCTCTGTATAGAGGACTGATTATGATAACCTCACTAACATGAGGCTTCTCTTTTATTGACTATCAATTATTTCAGTAATTTCTATGCCAGCTGAAAGACTCAGGGTTAAGAAAATGTATATAGCTTCCTTAATGTACTTTGAGAAAAAACATTGCAAATCTGCTCAGCCAAATAGCCTTCTCAGAGAAGAGTCTACACTGCAGCTGAGAAGAAAAGGGATGTCTTCTGGTACCGGTCCAGACTCCACAGCAGCTGCCACCTCCCCCATCACACAATGCATGCAAACCACTGGATGCAGAAGGCTGAAGACCTACCTGCCATGCTCCATATCTATTTTGTGATTGCACACTTTTCTCATAAGACTAAACCAACTCTGTGCTAAGCCCTTGTGTCACATAATTGTTTCCTGGCAAAGGGGTAGAATTAGATTTTTCCTTTTGTTTTATCTTTGTTGTCTGTTGAACATATAGGACAAGGCATGCTTGCTTTCACTGTCTCAGATTTGTTGATGCTATAGAACTAGATTTAATTTTCTATTTTAAAACATTCAACACTGGGAACTATAAATGTAAAAAAACACAGCAGTAAAACCTCCAAAACTTATCTTTGGTTGTGCCTCAAAATTATACAAAAGCTCAAATATTTCAGCTGCTACAGATGCAATTGTAAATTCATTAATTTTCTTCTTTTTTATTTCAGTCTAAGATATCCCCGATCCAACAGTTGTGGTCACCCAAAAGCCTGAGAAGGAAGTTAGTATTAGGTTGTTAGAGCAAAGTAATAACTTTATGCAAAATGATTCTCACTGTTCATTTTTCTAAAGAGCAAAATCATTAAAAGTGCAGCATAATGCTCTGTAATTATAATTTAAGTAATTTCCCCTGTTAAAAATACATTCTAATTGCTTTAAGTGAAAACACATCACTATAACTTCCCTTGAAAGGAGAACTAATAAATAGATTAGTAAAATCCTACAGTCAGTACGTTAAATCATGTTTGTTCATTCAGCTGAGGCTGGAACATGTAAAGTACATCTTCTTATGGAAAGACACAATTAGGGAGAATGGCTGGCTCATGGGATTAGCCAAAGGATTTTGAGTTTTCCACATCTAGCTTGGTGGTGTGAATCCTCTCCAGCTTTATGTTGACTGAAGCTTATTACCATCTGCTCCCTGTTCAGTGTCCTACATAAAATAAATTGGTTGTCTTTGCCTAATTCCAAGCTCACAGGTGTCCAGTGTTACAGCAACTGACAGTAATTAGTACACCTTTAAGCAATGTCAGCAAAGGTGCAGAAGATTAAAAAAATACTACAAAAATGCTTATGTAATTTGGTATATGAGGTCTACCCAAGCCATGCTTTGAGAAGAATCAGGATGGTGGAATTATCTCTACTTTTCATTGTGCTTCTGCCAAATCACTGAATATAGATGATTACGTGCCTGCATAAATCTTTAAATCGCTAATTTCACTAGATCTAGAAACCCCTAGGAAGCAAAAAGGCAATACCATTTTTTTAAACTCTGAAAGCTTATGTTTTCTTATCTTAAAGGGGAATTTTAACAGTTAAAATATAGTTACTATAATTAGCATGGCTGTACTCAGAATATGAGAGAACCATTTTGGTGTGCACAAAAAATTATTGCAGTTTCTATAACGCCTAGAGCAGCTGTGCAGGTAACCACTATAAGAAGGAAGACAATATCAAGGAGAGTTACAAATTAAATTAACCAGATTTCTTACTATTAACCTTTGGGTGAACAGGCCTGCTGCCTTTGGTCATCTCAGTTATTGCAGATAAACCTTTTTTCTCTGAAATAAGCACTAACTTATGCAAAGAGCAAGACAGCAATGTGTTTTAGTTTCAAAATAGATAAAACCAGAGTTTTTTGAAGTCATATAAAAATAGTTTTGAAGTAAACAACTGGAAATCTCTCACTTTCCAAACACAGAGATTTAGAATTAATTCCCACTGGTGATGAGCTGCTTCTGCCCCATTTTAGTTGCAGTTCAGGCTGCTACCATTTTCTCCACAGGTCAAAATCTTACACTGTCCATTGCGTGACTCCTCCAGAAACACGTGAAACATTTGTGAAACTGAACTTCGTATTATGAGAGATGAATTTTGAAAAGGAAATACAGGACAGGAAAAAAATAAATTAAGTATTTCTTCCCATGCCTTACAAAACAACATTGAAAAAAAATCAAATTTTAAATTAGAAACATCAATTTACAGCGATTCTTTAATTCCTTAAACAAACATAATTCCTATAAGAACTGTATTTCTTTAAAACTAATATTAGAAGAAACTTTCCAGCTGAGCTCTAATTGTTGTATCTGTCAGTTCCATAAATGTCTCCATTTAAACATTTAATTTCAGTGGTCTTTTATAAGGTAAATAAGCAAACAAAACCAGCCAGATTTGAAATATATATTTTTTCCTAGTACTAAATTTGAACCTCTTCTTGGGTTTTCATACAGGTTTTAAACATTCAAACTATTCAGTAGTTTTCCTTTGGTCTCCTGCATAAGGATGTAATTTTTATTTTTGCATGATCTGCATTTAAATCAATGGGAAACCTTCCATTTATTCCAGAAGAACACAATCAAGATCTTATTGTTTGTAGGCAGAGAAAATCCTCAAAGAAGGGGTTATAAACCCTGAAATCTTCTAAGAAAGGTTGACCGTCCAAGAGTTTTAGTCTACGGAGCTTATGAGTATGGTTTCTTAAAGAAAAAGAAGGAAAAGCCAAGCTTCATTTTTCTGAAGCATTAATAGGAATTGTCTTGTTTTTCACATCCATGTCCCTCTTTGGATGATAAATGACAACTATTAGGACTCTGGTTTGTCATGACACAAGCCACAAATCTCTTCACTGAAAACTGAAAAATGCAGATTTTCAGGACAGGACAAAGAATGACTGTGCCAAGTTCTGTGAAAGTCCAGTCCAGAAACTGGCACTATGTTTCCTACATATTTTTAAAATACAATTTAGAATCAGAAAAAATGCACATAATAAAAAAAATTATGCATATATGTAGAAAGTAAAACACAACAAAGGAGCTGTTGACTTCTTGCATTTGAGATTACTTACTCTGTCCCATGAAACTTAGGTCCAGATGAAACAAAAATATTGAGTATCTATTCACAACAGACAAGCCTTGTGAAAGAAAACATAGAATTTATAGTTCACTGGGTATCTTTTTTAAAGAATCAGCAAAACAAAGACAACATCAAGGAAAAATGACTATGTAAATTGTTCTATCTTTTAGTTAGGCATCTAATTAGTCAAAATGAAAAGTAGAGATGGCAACCTGATTACTCTAGCAATTTGATTTACTCTGACCTGGGGTAGCTTCTGCATATTTTACACGCCACCTCTACAGCAGAAGGTTTATCTCACTGACAGCACTTTGTGTTCACAGACACTCTTTCTCCTGCTGTAACTGTATAAAGAGCTTCTGCCGTGTAATTTTATGCTTCCTTTTGACATATGGTTAGTTATATATATCAAGTTAATAATGTTGAACAGTTTCAATACCTGAAAAAGTATCTGTATTTCCTATTTCACCTCAGACAATGAAACTCAGTAAGCTGTAGAGAAGGTCCCCGTCAATATTATCACTCAGTCTATCTAGCTACCTCATTCTTCTCATACACATATATTTGCATACAGAACCTCTTGACAGACATAAGCAGGCTCCATTTAGCTTCAGTGAGATTGATTGCAAAAAGCAGCTAGAGCTGTGCAAATATCTGCTGATTCAAACTTTCATCTAAAATGCAAAAAAATGTCACGGCAGAAGTAATTCATGCTTCAACCTGCTGTAATTGTAGGGCAGAATCCAGCTCTATGCAGAAAGCTGACAGTTCAAGACTCTTTGGTCTCACTTTGACATGCTGTTTGGAATGTTAAGTTCTTGCACAGACTTCCATTACAGTTCTCATAGGAGAGAATTCCACTCTTGATCTGAAGAACCGTATACATTTGTATAAAGTTATTTATGCTTAACAGGCTATGTAAACTTTGTAGTCCAGTATTTATATCCTTAAAAAACTTCCAAAAACCGAAAGATAACAAAATACAAAGAAGACACTCACAGTACTAATAAAATAGTGTGTAACTTAATGAGAGGTTCTAGCTGCTAAGTATTATATAGCTGTGCTGGTTTTGACTAGGACAAAGCTAATTTTCTTCACAGTTGCTGGTATGGGGCTGTGTTTTGGATTTGTGATACAAACCATTGATATTCTCATTACTGTTGAGCATCACTTACACAGAGTCATGGCCTCTTCTGCTCCTCACTCTGTCCCACCAGTGAGGCAGCTGGGCTGCACAAGGAGCTGGGAGAGAACACAGCTGGGACAGGTGACCCCAACTGACATTCCAGACCATACGGTGTCATGCTCAGCATATAGAGCTGGTGGAAGAAAGAGGAACAGGGAGATGTTTGGAGTGTCTCTGTCTTCCCCAGTAACCATTATGTGTCATGGGGCCTTGGTTTTGGGGCATGGCCGAACACCTGCCTGCCCATGGGGTGCTGTGAATTCATTCCTTGCTTTGGCTTGCTTGCCCTCACTGCTCTTGCTTTGCCTATTAAAGTATATTTATCTCAATCCATGGGTTTCTGCACTTTTACCCTTCTGATTCTCTCCCTTGTCCCACCGGGTAAAGTATGTGCGTGGTTGTGTGTGGCTTAGCTGCCTGCTGGTGCTAAACCAGGACAATTATAAATTGTATTCCATCAGGGAATGTTTAATTACATATTTTCTTACAGTTTAATTATACTGGTAAGATGAAGTGTTATAATTAAGATAGAGCACATTCAGGATTATGAAGACACAAATTATTTAGTAGTTAGCAGATATTCAAATATTGCTATAAACAAGGTTCTTCTGAATGAAGATTGAAAAAAAAAACTGAAGTCTGTGATAAGACAGCATTACACAATGGATTTGACTAATATCTTCAAAAAGACTTCATTTTTAAAATGCAGATGACAAAACAGTTTGTATCAAAACCCAAATACTTTTAATATAGAATTTTAAATTGTATCTGATTTTAACATATTTTTACCTGAATTTTGAAAAAATACAGAGTTTTAGAAAATTTACAAAGAAATCCCAACAGCTGCACCAAAGATGCAGGCTTTGTTTATGCTCATTATGATAAAATAAAAAAGAAAGAAATTATGAAGAAATTCCATAGGCAAAGCTAATTTTTTTATAAATAAACTTAGTGTTGTATGCTAATACTTTGACAGCTCTGAGTATCATCCAGGCATATCCATCCTGAGTTGTAAGGAAAATATATATAGGTCAATATAAGTAGGTTGGAATAGGTGCCTCAGCTTTTATTTTTAAAGCAATTGAGTTTGGCTTGTGCAAAATAGTTTTCAAATAGAAAAATTGCATTCTACATTGTAAGAGGCCACTGGCTTGCCTTTGCTTTGTGATTAAATGGCACAGGCACCACTATAATGAGGCAGTCTATCAAAGTCTTCTACCTGGTTGTTTACACTCTATGAGGCTGTATGAATGAAGGATTTAAAAGTTTTCATTAAGTCCTTGGCTGCTGTGCATGCACAAACACAAAGCCAATTATTTTAAAGGTACACAGGATTTTACTCGTTTTATCTTTCTTGAGAGCAGGACTGCTGCTGCTTATTGCTTCACTGAACAATAGAAATAGGGACAAAATCCCTGTCTTTTGAGAAGTCTGTTGCAATTATTTTATTTATACATAAAATATATTCTCATGTGTAGGCATCAGCACCTGGATTTGAATTTTGAATTGCAATAGCAAATTTGGGAGTGCAAGGAATTTTTTATTGGAATTACATAGATATTTCATTTAACGATTATTAGCTGGCTGAATATGTACATTCCTGTATTTAAATATCTTATCAAAACAATTTCTGCTTGTGGGGAAAAAAATCTTACTTTTTTTCTCTGAAGAAAAGAGTTCACAATAGACCAATCTAAAAACATAACTTTTTCAGCTAATTCACTGTACTGTCGTTTAGAGAAAATAAGAATATTTTATCTAAACCACAGATTCATAGTTACTATCTTTACCTGAGACACTGAATTTGCATTAATTTCTTATGCAACAGATGAATATCATTTGATTAGGAGGGCACAAAATTTATACTGAACCCATATTTAATTCATTGATCTTAGAGGATGAAAGCAGCAACCCATTCTCTTTAAAAAGAATAGAAAGATTTATCTGAATTGTAAAGTTTTCTGCCAATTTTTTCCAGTTCTAATGAGATAAGAAGTTTGAGCTTTGATATAGGTATATAGCTCATGTCATTAATGCATTTTAATGTCCCTGTAATGAAGCAGCATTTCAGAAGAAACGAGGTGCATGACTAAAGAACATATACAGTTACTTCACATTATGACACAGAGAGAAGATAACATACACACTAAAATACAAGGGCAATACCTAAGTATGATTGTCCATATTTAAGTAATTTTTAGTACATTTTTGGGTTTCCAAAAATTTTTTGATACTGGTTATTAAGGAAATGGGGAAATTTCAGCACAGAAACACATCAGTTAACACAAGTCTGGAAGTCAGAACCATCTATTTTAGGAAAAGAGGGGCTTCAAGCCTCAGCACAGTTAGAGAGTTCTCTAAAAACAACTGCTCGGTCCTCAGCAGCTGTCAGAAGAGTAAATCTAGTGCTAAGTTTGGTCACAAAAGCAACAAAGAAAAATGGAGAGCATTTTTGTGCCACTATGACCATGATTTACCCACACTTGAGCTCACCCTACCTTTCATTCCTCTCAAAGAGGGAGAATAGGAAGGGTCAGAGAGGAAAAAGTATGAAACATCTCATGTCAGAGGAGCAAAAAGGCCTCTTCAGTCTGCAGAAAGGGTGGAAAGGCCAGCAGAGAAGGTGAATGAAGCACAGATGTCTTCTGTGCTGTCACAAAAAGCAATGTGGTGTGAGAGAGCTGGGGGTAAATTATTAACTAGCTCTCCTAATAGAGGAACTGAAGGTACAAAATTAAGAGAGCAAGATACAGATTCAAACAAGTCACAGGAGATGGTTTGTTTGGTAGTGGGTAGGAAGCCATGATTATATTTTTGGCAAAGAGTATTGCAGATGCAAATATAGCAGTGGATTCAAGGAAAGGCTGGACAGGTGCTGGAGGAGGGATCTGTTAAGAACCACCAAGCAGAGAAAGCATAGAAAGCCCGTGGTTCAGAAACCACTGGAAGTTTGGACACTGGTTGTGAAAAACACATAAATTTGTTTTGCTTTTAGTGCTCACTGCATATCAGCTTATGGGCACTGATGGAGAAAAACAACTGAGGTAGATGCACTTGTTACTCTTATGACCCGTAACACACCTTCAGTTTATAGATTGGGTCCACCTTCTGTTTATAAACTGGGTCAGTCTCAAGCAGTTGCTTCTCTGCTCTTGGCAAAATCTTGAAAGAGACATTAAAACAAAATTAAAACTTTAGGCTTTGTATTTAGTCAAGATTTGTAGCACAACTTCTGACAAAACGGTGCCTGAGTTTTGTGTCCATGACAATTCAAAAGAAGCAACATCCCATTTTCTGCAGTAATTTATTTTTTTCTTCAAATGCCTTCTTGTGCTAAACATTACCTTTTGCAGAATTTGACAAGACTGAAGGCAATGACATGGAAAGGAGAGAATGCACACATGCAGAAGTATATTTCTCCACTGACTAGCCTCCCTTTTGAAAGTTGCTGAGGAATGTGCATACTGTGCATTCTCAATTGAAAGTCAGTCACAACCCTTTACCACTTTCCTGTAGGTAAATGGCTTTGTTTATAAATTCTTCTGACATCAAAAAATAAAATATAATTTCTGATACTACCTCATCTTACAAATCTATTCATGTATCTTTTAAAAGCCAGCTGGAAGGCATAGCAAATATAAGGTAACATCACACTGTAAAAAATAAATGAAAATGCCATCAGCAACATCAACATAACTAAACAAAAACATATAATTAAAAAAAAAACCTATTAAAAGCAGATCCAAGTAATTGCTTAGTTTCCAACTGAAAATTTTGAATGCATACATCCACACCTATGACCTAAAAAGTCCTGTAAGCCTCCCAGTCCTAAAAGAAATAAACTGATCATAAAGTACTAAAATGCAGTGACTAAAAGGCTGATTCTAAACAAGTTAGAGAAACATGAGGGAACTCCTTGGAACACCTGATCCTACAGAGTCACTGGACATGGGCAAGACAAACCCTCAAGGCCCATTCCATTTTCCAACAGGAAAAAAAAAGTTAACAACTCTATGGACAGAAGTACAGCTTTTTCTTGCTTATAATTAAAGACGTGCAAAATATAGGAACTGTTTTTTCCTATTCTTATATTTGATTGTGTAGATATTGGGACACCTATAATACAGGAGATCCATGACTGGATCTTCAAAGAAAAGTTTTCTTCAGGATACTGTAACAGAAAACATAGCTATAGACGTTTTTAAGAGAAAAGGCTGATTTTTGTTTTGGAAGGATTAAAAATGCTTTTTCCAACTAAAAATTGTTAAGCTATGTTTCTGAATAACCCTTCAATTGACAAGGACTATTCTTATGCTACAATTTTTCTTTCTGAGCCCTTATGGCCACTTCTCAGTCAGCATATTTTGGAACCCAGTCTGAGCAATCCAAGCCTCTCAAGGGAAAGCCAATGAAACTTACTCTAAAATTTGTCATTTCACTGCAGAAGCCAGAGATGAAATTATACTTTTCCATTGTTTAGAAAAATTCCCACTAGCCTTCAAAAACATGCTACAGTAGTTTTTACCTTAATTTGCAAATTTAAATATGCCAACTTGCTACAATCTGATGCAAGGCACATGTGAAAGTCTCCTTGTAAATCAGAAAACGAAAAGGAGTGATAAGTGATTGTTGGAAATGTCAAAGGAAAAAGGACAAAGTAAAAATGCATTGACAGGCTATTTTTTACAGCAGAACAAAGCAAATGATCTGATTCTCATTTTTGCTATTGATTGTCACTGTACTGTAGATGTTATTATGCATCCTAAGATTGTAAGCCTGCCTGTGTGGCAAACTCTTTTCCAGCTGACTATACCACTTAAATTTAAAAAAACCACCAAAACAGGAAATTATGCTTCTGACAGTTAAAATATATCTCTGCATCCTCTATTTTTATTCCAGCTGGAAATATTGTTTGTAAAGCTCTGCTGCACCCACTGTAACCTTTGTGGATGTGTACAATGTCTTCCATGAAACAAAACCACAGGACATACTTGATTTGGTGAGGAGACAAGAAAAGGTGTGTAGCAGGAAGAATATCCTAGCACGTTTTATTCTACAACCTTTACTACAAGTTTTTCTTCATTTCTTAGCCTACAGTGTCATTAAAAGTGTGATTCTGAATGTAAGCTTCTCTATGGTGTTCTTGCACGCCAACTTGTCAACTTCTGCATGAAGGATATTGTAAATTTCTTTTACTTCTGGTTTGTGGTTTGTTTGTTCTGGTTTTATTAACAGATGGCAAACAACTCATGTGGGTCAATTTCGTGCATGAACTTCTACAAAATAATGTTCCAAGAAATTTGGCACAATATTGCTTCAATTGTGAAATTGGAAAGTCAATTAGCTTAGGGCTTCACAAGCTTAGTGTTGGCAGAAATTCATAGCACGAAATGAGCAGCATCAGCAAAACTGCAGTTTATGAATTAATTGAGAAAGTTTTCATTACTAACAGCTAAAGTTAAGGAGAAGCATGAGTGACCAGTCACAAATTTCCATTAGCAATACCAACCTGAAAAATATCAGTTAATAAGACATGGAATAAAACATTTGTGAGCTGACAGCCCATGAGAAAACAGTATGAAGAAAGTTGGTATTCATACACTGGTTATATATAAAATAACCTGAAAGAGAATCCTACAGATGGTTTAAACCTCTTTCCAGGGACATGAAGGTGATAATACAGATTGGAAAACATTAAGGTAAAAAGCTTTTTTTCTTTCAATGGAATCCTAATTTTCATGGATATTTTCTGAACTTCACATCCAAAGTGCAGACTGTATAATATTATAACTGATGCAGATTATTTGAACAATGATACTGCTGATACCTAAAAGTTGTGACTAGAAATGTGATTACTATAAAGTTCAGGAGAAAATTACAAAAAAAAACAAAAAACAAAACACTGTGCATCTTCTTAAAATACAAATTGCCAACAATTAATCCTAGAAAATATCCACACTGAAAAAAAAAAACCCAGCAAAAATTACACTTTCAATCTTTTATAATGTGTTTTCCATCATCTGGAAAGCAAAATATTGTGTTGATTCATGCAAATTTAAAATTTCAAGACTTTTGAAAAAGGAGATTTTATATACAACACATATATTATGAGGGAATGTTCATGCAAGGAAGCTGACATTTTGCTATTTGTTTCTTCTAGGTTGAGAATGTTACCACTGAGTGTATAAACAAAATAGTGATCATCTAAAACAAATAAAAACTCACAATAACAAAGTGATTAGAAATGACAAAAATCTTTCTTGGGGAGCAAAAAAAAAAAAAAAAAAATCACAACTGTTCTAAACTATAAGAGATGCTATGTATAGTTTCTCTCAACTAATGAAGGCAAAATGTTACCTTTTGATGAGTTTGCTGAAATTATCCAGTAAGATAAATGAATATATATTCATATAACAAAATTCCCTGCAATTAGGACTATTTTTAGCAAACAAGCCCAGATACTGTACAGGTAACCTGTTACTGTCCATACAACAAATTGTTTGTTAACCAAATGTTGTGAGTTTTGGCTATTTATGACACACAGGAAATAAAGCAACAATGGGGAAGATGACTTGGTTTGCCTGGGCTTGGCTTGACCAGCAAATCTTACTAATTTTCACAGGATACAAAGGAGAAAAATTAAATGCCAAAAATGTCTCAGAGCTTCTTTTGGCAATCTTTGAAATAGTTCAGAAACTAAGCATGTATGTGCATGCATATTTAGTGCTGAATTATTTCAGTAGTGTTTATATAACTTTATTTCTCAAAGATTCCTTACTCCCTGTCTGAAGAGAGGAATTCATGTCTGTGGAGTTATACCTCGCTCCAAATTAGTCTCTCATCTTCCTCAAACTCCTTTTTGCTGTAGTTTTAGCTTAATGATATTGAGGTAATATATTGGATGATATACAAAAGCCAGAATAAAATCAGGTACTAGGTTTCTCCCTTTGATCTTGGTGTGTCCAGGTTAGGAAATCTCCAGGTATTCAATCTGCATTTCCTATGAACAGGAATTTGTTTTTCTTTTAAGCGTGCATTAATGGTAATAGAAACAAAAGCAGAAACATAGATGTGGGATCTAGGTCTCCAGTAAAAAGCAAAAAAGAGAGATGGAAAAGGATAGTGAATCTGTTTGGGTTTTAAGGAACTGGAACTCCTTCTGTGAGCAAACAGTGTCACAAATTATATGAAAAGGAGGTATTTGAGCAATGATCTCTCAATATGTCAGTGGAAAGAGGAAAAGAAGCACAATTACCTATCACAGGCAATCTCTCTTCTCGGTAAAAAATGATGACTTTTTTTTTGAGGAAATAAAGACTTTTAACATGACACCTCTGAGGTGACAGCATTAAAAAATAATTCAAATTAATTAAGTCATTACAAATGAGGACACTGAAATGTTAGGCAACTTGGAAAATGTGTTAAAAATAATTAGTTGAATACATTCTAGTACAGAAATAAAAAAACAAACTACATAGGAGGTGATACTATGGTGTTTTAATTGAGAAACAAGATAATTGAGGTTAATAAATTAAAACATTAACGTAGCAGCATTCACATCAACTATATCAGCTATGTATGTAAGTAAACTGAAATTAGATGGAGATGTTTACAGTCTTCTAAAGCATGATTTAAATTTTCATAAACACTATCATAAAACATAAGTTTGAATATATATGACACATGAAGGACCAAAAGAAAGCTGTTTTTTTTAACAGCCAGAAACTGGCAGAAATAATTTTTACAATGCATTCTTTAAAAAGTGAAAGATGTATGCAACTAAAGAAAACAGAGATGAGCATAAATTTTAGCATGTCAAATGTAAAATCAGACCAAAGAACATTTTGAGACATAAAAACCTTGAAAAATAAGACTATCTGGTGCCAGTGGGGGCCTGCATGGCCATGAGATTATCAGCATGTAAAAGAAATGCTCAAAGAAGATAAGGCTGTAAGAGAAAAATAAAACAAGCCATTAAATTAATTCTTTGCATCAATCTACCAAGGAGCTTGAGTGACATTCCTAACCACTGTTTTGGTTTTGGTTGGGTTTCCCTGGCATCAAATAAGTGGCTGCCTCAGTGAAAGCATTTGGAAAATAATCAATAAAATGAATAAAAAAAGATTACTACAACACAACAGCAGATATACAAGAGCTGAACAACTCAAATGCAAATTCCAAAGATTAAGTAAAGTGAATGAATTAGCCTTTAAACTGGCCCTATTACTAGTGCAATAAGTAGGAATTCTGACAAAAAAAAATGTTTTTCCAAGAGACTGGATGTGGACTGTGGAAATATAGAGCAGTAAGCCTGGCTACAATACTACTCAAATTAGTCAAAAACAAAAGAAAAAACAGACTGAATAGGAAAGGAATAAGTATTGTAAAATTGTGAAATGTCAATGTAGCTTTTGGAAGCAGAGTTACTGCTTCTCAGAAAAGACATGGTGCAGTAGAAATGTATGGAGAAGGGAAATAATAGATACCAAAAATATATAACAGATTCTGTAATGGGATTGACTAAAACAGTGGAAATGCCTCAGTCTGGAAAAGGCATATCTGAGGAGATTGTGCAAGCACATATAATCATGACTGCCATGGTAAAGATGTTCAGGGAATAAGTGCTCACTGTGTCATGACACAAAACATTTGCAGCATGAGAGGAAATTTTGCAGTAAATAAAAATAATAAAGGATATCCTTCATAGCCTTAAAAATAGTTTTGTGGAACTTACTGCTCTAGCAAGAAGTACCACATGTAAATGTAGACAAACTCAGAAGGGAAATGCTTACAAGGGAGTAGCACTTATGACTCTACTAATTAATTCCTTAGGTCAGAAAACGCTGAATATTACAACATAAGGAAAGAAGTATCACTCTGAATTTGCTCCAATGTTTTACTGCTTTACTGTTTTAATATAGCAGTCTTCTGCTAATTTCACTGGACACTTGAGCTGGAGAGACAGTATGGCCATTACAGAAAGCACATTTCAGAACAGTCCCTCACCATCCCCCTTCCCAATATCCATTTATTTTGCCATTTCTGGTCTTTATGTAGCCATTTCTGTAGGCACGTTGTGGTGTTGTCAGGCCTCACCCCCTGGTTGGGGTGGCCCGGAAAGGTGGAGGTTGTCTGGCTAATTGGCTTCTTGCCACTGCCCTCCAGGGAGCCCAGTTGTAGGAACTCACCCCTGGTTGGGGTGAGCCGGAAAGGTGGAAAAGTCTCTCTTCCAAGCGTGTCTCCAAAGAAAGACTCAGTAGTCTTCAGTTGTCCGGTCTCAAGGTAGTTTATTGTATGTTATCTAAAAGATTTTCTTCCTGAACTGCTGCCGTCCGTTCAGCAGTCAGGCAAGGGCACACTCCGACACCCAGGGGGCTGGTGCCCTCTTTTATATCATATATTACATATTAGATGTTTATAATTTTTCCCCAATGCCCATTGCCTATATTGAATCGTGACTTTCTACTCTAAACCAATCTGTGAGTGCCAACATCACCAAGAACATGGAGGTTAGGAAGAAGAAGGAAAGAGGACAGGGCACACCCAAGTCCCTCCATCTTAGGACTTCTGACCCCCATGTACAAAACTCAGACCCCTCTGTACAAGGCCTAAAACCGCCCTGTACAGCACTCAAAAACTCTTCCTTTCACTTTGTGACTACTTCTACTATAATATCTAAACTTTTGTGATTTCTTGTTCTTCTTGCAAAGTTGGTAAATTGTTCCATGGATCAGGTTCAAAGCCACAGGGGTCTGTGGCTGCATTCCAGGGTCTCAAATGCTTCTGACCTGAGCCCGGAACATCCAAGAGTGTCCAAGGGACATTCTGGGTTCCAACAATTTCTAATACATTAAATAAATTTTATTAATTTTAAATATCTTCATTGACTCCTTAAGGATTTTGAGTCTTAAACCTGTGCTCTTCTACAAAATTTTAAACAGAAAATCTGAGTAAAAAGAAACCACTGAAGCTTCTTCTATTAATCTCGTACTCTAAGATCCACACTGAAATTTTCCAGCACCATTTTCCTACGCGCAACTGTTGGATCATATAAACAAAAGAGATAAGTTAGCCTTCATTAGTGTCGTGCTGGAAACAACAGGTTTTATGTTGGCTCATAAGGGCTCATGAATCCAGAAATACAGCCAGAAAGGATAAATTCTAAATGAGGATTCAGTCTCAAAATGTGGATGAGAAACTTCAGCTTTATTTCAAGTACTGAGTGTGATTCACTCTCTGTCCCTTTTGAAGCCTCCATGAGGTGAAAGACAGCTAGACAGCGAAGCATTTCTACAAAGCATGATCTAGCATTTTGTTGGAAGTTCTTTCCTTTCCTCGTGGAATATATCAAGAAAAAAGTCATGATTTGATTCCTTTGGCTGGTCAATAATGCTCCTTGTATGTAGTCTGAGTATAAACATCTGTGGATTAAAATGGTGTCTCTGAGGAAAATATGTTGAATCCTTAAAGCATCTATGCTGGCAAGAAGTAAATCTTCTATAAGCAAACTATCTGAAAAAATCACATCAGTATTGTTTCGGGGGGGTTTTAGGTTTGGTTTTTTGGTGGTTTTTTTTTGGGTTTTTTTGTGGGTTTTTTTTTTTTTTTGGGGTTATTTTTGATAATCTGGTCAGATTTTATAACACTGTGATTCCTAGAGATTATACCTGATAAAAGGTTCTATTCTACTCTCACAACAGGTGCCAAAAATAAGTAATAATTAGTGTCACGAAAATTGGATGCTCTAACCTTCTTATCCTTCTTATAGAAAATAAATTTTATTTTTAATTTTATTTTCACTTGCTCTTGCTCCACAGTTCTAGTATTGCCACCTTGGAATGGGTGTAAAGCACAAAAATCTTAAGAAAGCAAATAGTTAGCAATAGTTCAGATGTTAAAATCTTACATCTTCAAATGAAATGCCCTAATAAAAATTAAGACTGAGGGAATAAAAAAGCTTTGGGATTCAAGGTTCAAATCTGCAAAATCTGTGATGAAATTGTGTTTTCTTTTCTCTCTCATTAGTTTCAAATGGAGACAATCATTGATGGTTTCATACATTTTTCTATTTTTAAATTTACTTTAGCCAAACACAAGAGAAAACAGATCCAGCTCCCTGCAGGGAGTATAAATATTTCTGTTCCTAATATTATTCTAAGGCTGTGTTTTCAGGTTAAGATGCCCTTGGCAACAAAACTAGTTTTAGGTGCCCCTGGCTCCAACCATTTATTTGTGACCTCTACCTCAATGCACAACTGGTGCCAGAACACAAGAATATCTGTTTGTGGAACCAGATTTAAAGCCTTGTAATAAATCTTTTTGGCTGGCAAGAGAAAGTGGAGGGCTACTGTACTTATTTATTATTTATGTATTGCTAAAACAGGATTAGTTACCTTAGCTGTCTGTCAGGTGACACTACTAAATGGCTGTTCTACTGCTTTCTGAGGAGGAAAACACAGGGAATCCGGGAGGCTTTCTGACCAAAAGAAACAAGGCACTGACCCATTTCTATCATCAGACCACAGCCACAGAATCCTGCACAGCTGTTTAATAACCAACTGTATCAGTTCCCTCCCAGTTATCTCCCTTCCTTTTGCATAATATTGAAGGCTATTTTATAGTGGCAGAGAATACAGGGGTCTTACTAAAAAATATGTTTATTCTGCTGTTTTAGAATTCAAAAATATGTATGGGGAATGACTATCTAAAAGAAAATACTTACTACTGCTAGAATGAAATATTAATTTATATTTCTGAGGAAATGTGTGAAAATAGTTGAGTGTATTTGCATAACACTAAACCACAAAACAAAAAGCTCAAAAGCAAGACACTGTAAAGAAATAGTTCTTTTAGAAATCTGTAGAAAATGAAGAAAGGACATGATTCAGATGCACAAGCAGGAACTTTTTAAAGTTAATAGATACCTCTTCCACTGTGAGCAGTCTGGCCTCTGATTTTCTGACTAGTATAAAATTGAGGAAAACAGGAATAGTGCTATGACATGATTTTAACAATCAGAGCAGTAGAAATACGAGAGAAAGAAACTGAAATTCTCAAGGGTATTCCAGATTATATGTAAAAATTATCCATTCTTCTGCAGTATTTTTTCCTGTGGACTGTCTGCCATGCAAAACCCTTACAGGAACACTGTGTGGATTAAAGAGAATTAAAAATAATTACAACTCTTTCTGTTTCTCCTTCCTGAAGTCATTTCAAGTATACTATTAAGAATTCAATGGCTCTAATATCCCAGATTAGTAAACCAGGATGTGAGAGCGGACTTCTGAATTTTTTACACAAACAAACCTGGGAAAATCATTCTTGAACTAAGTCAATTAATGCAACCCAAAGACAAGTCTCTAATTCTTTTTTGGCACTGAGAGTGTTTAGCATGAATTAAAACTTCAAGTAATTACCTAGCTAGTCCCTGTTCTATGCACGAGGCAAAAAAGGAATGTTAGATCCTTTGCTTTCTCCTGAAGTTTCTTTCTATTACAAACTCAACATAAGCCTTCCTTCTTGTCATGTGTTGGCCATAAATAATACTTGTTAAAAAAATCTGATTTGGAGACTTCAAAAATGCTGCAAAATGGAAAACAGAACATTCAAAGCCAGTCTGGCCACACTCACTAAATGATGGTTTGACAAATCTCCCCATGTGGTTCCCTGAAACAATTCAACAAAAAATTATCCCATGACAGCAAAGCAGAGAGAAATACAATTGAACTATTTTGTCTAGCTATTTTTAAGTAGGGATGGGTAATATCAACTGATTTTATTCTTATGATCAACTGAAAACCAGTCATCTATTTTGGAAGAGTCTTCTAGAGCTGTTTCCTACCATTTTAGGGCACAAGCAAAAAGCATCCATTCACAGATCAGCTTTCCTACAAGTCACTGACAAGGTGGGATGACAAGGTGCACAGTAGAAAACACCCTGGCAGTTTTCTGTTTTTATGAAGTTTCCTGCTATGACTCAGAGCTGCATGAGGCTATTACTCACATCCCACTCCTGTGAGGAGTGAACAGGGGAGAAAAAACCTCAGCTGCACTTGCAGATATGTTATGGTCCCAAGCCATGCTGCTTTGCTCCCCCATGCTTTGACAGTCCCACCTTCCCATAAAAACACCAGAACAGAGCAGCAAGGCCACTCAAAAGAAAGATACATTGCTGTATCTGAGCAGAGAAAGTCTGTTACTGAGAAGCATCTTGCTGTAGGATGAGGATTCTTAGTCCAAGACAGGTATAGCTGTCATCTTAAATCAGGCAACTCCTATATGTCAGCTAAAATATATTTGAAGAAAAAACTCAAAATCCCAATATAAGAACTATAGCAAACGGTTGGAAATTCTTCAGCACAAGGCTGCACTCACCCATGAACTCAGACAATCTGAAATTCAGAGCAGGAAATTCTATAGATAATAAGACATCACCATATTGCCTTACAACTTGAAATGCATGTGTTTGGAGCTGGGTGTCCAAATTCCTAAACTCCAAGAAAGACAAGGATGCAGCTAATGGTATGGCACCGAAGTTTATCAACAGATAACCAGGTGCTTCTCCTTAAACTCTGGATATGTGATTACATCTACTTACATCAGACCCTTTTAATACATAAAAAAGTTCAGGTAGATATGAAACATTACCGTGACTCACTACTGCTCCGGACATAGGGACCCCTGAAGAAAGCTATTCAGTGGACACCTAAGAGAACTAGTGGCCTTTTTACGAAGTATGGGATAATGTAATGTGTCTCAGATCCAGTGAGACATAATTCAATTATATCAACTTCTGAAGGGAATCCCACTGATCATCTTCATCTAACATTTTTCACTCCATCTGTCAGTAGGAGAGGAATGTGCTGTAAGTACCATACATTTTTTTATTTCCTAAGCACTCTATGACTGAGAAAGTGATATAAGTAGAATAAGTTTCTCGTGGGACATGAAGTTCTCTCCTTACTCTGTTAGTGAACTTTGGCAACATTCTGGCAATGTTAAAATGTCCCCTATGATACTCAGGACCCTTTGCAAATTGGATTGTTATTTATGTCATTAAGCAAATTTATTTTTCAGCTTATCTTCTGCAGTGAGAGTACTGTACACCAACAGAATTTGACTTTTTTGCATTAATTCTACGGACAGGCAAGTAATTGGTGGCTCTTGCCTTCAAAGAAAAGGGAGACAAATACTCTGGGTTTTCATATGTGATGTTCTCTTTTCTTTTAGAGTCAAATTTAGAATAAAAGTAGCAAGTTTGTTATAGGCAGGTCTGCTCTGCAGCTGGTGGTAAAACTGATATAGCCATTTTAAGCATAGTTCAGGAAAACAGATCAAAAGATGAGATGAAAGATGGTAAGTTAGTACCTACAACAGCCATTCCATCTACAGAACCAATTTTCATCCAAACAACTAAATTCTTGCACATTTTTAAACACTGGAAGACAGATATGTTGGGATTGCATTGGAAAGACAAAACCACACATTTTAATATAACAGACCAGTGAGGTTTTTTTTATTTTATTTTTATTTTATGGCCTTTATTTTGTCTCTGAATGTTACAAGATAACAAAGACTGATTAGCTGGGCAGCCATTAACTGCTTTAGAAGTGATGGGATTTATAATAGCAGCAAAGCTGCCAGTTTTCTCTTCTGTCTCTTGGGTAATTAGAGAATAACTGTCTTCCAGATGTGCTGGCACACACTCTATCAGTCTCTCTGTCTTAAATTCTTTTCCACAATTCAGTAATTTTTATGCTAAAAAGAAAGAATTATATTGTTTAGAAATGTTAAAAATACAGTCCGAATTTGGACTCTTTACTGAAAAGTAATCTATGTACACAGTTTTCTATGATACAGAAAAGTTGGACTGTTGTTGTCTTTGTACTGTGCACCAAAACTATGCAAATAAAACACTCTACAAGCCAAAACAGTAGGCCAGACTGAATGTGTTCTGGGACATTTCCAAGTTGGCTAGAGACAATATTCATCTTATACTTCAGTACCACCCTACTTCAGCCCAATGGTTGAGTGTCTTCTGAGGTACAAATTTCAACACTGAAACGTAGAGTGAGATAGATCCATTTAGTGGCAAATCCCCTCCTTCTTTGTTTTCAAGTGGTTTTCCAGCTCTTGTATATTGCTACATATTTTTGCTGAGTGTCCACATTCCTAGCCCTAGGGGCAAACAGCTGAACACTTAGTTACATGAAGGGTCACCACTCTCTTCAAAAAAGCTATCTGTTTGAAGAACTCTGCTGTCTCCCTGAATATAGGCAATTTCACAAGATCACAAACCATTCCAGTTCTAGATAAATAGAATTTAGCTTTCACACAAATCTATTTAAATAAGGTTTTGTTAAATATGTATTTTGTTAAATATGCACCATTCCTCAATACACACTTTCCAAATGACCTAAAGGATTTTTGTGGTGTCCCACTCCAAAGTGCTGCTCTCAGGTCTGTGTTACTGCAATTTTAAAATTTTATCAAATCTTTATAGTATAAAATATGCAAAAAACTATTTCTTGATAAAATATGTGGTTTTCTCTCACAGTCACTCAGATGCTATAAGTTGACAGCAAAATGTACTGCAGTAAAGTTTTTCAGTTACCACCATGGTTTAGCAACCGAGGTCAGTGAGGAAGTTCCCATTCAGGTTCATGCCAGAATGTGCATTCACACTATATCAGAGATTTCACAGTAATTTAAAAAGGCTACATTATAAACCTTTGTTAAGGGCCATCAAATCACATTTGCTTTCTTAAATTCTTTCAAAGTAAGTTTGCACATTTAATTTTTTTGTATACATGATCCTATTACAGTTCTTCATATTTGTTTAAAATACCTCTTCAGTTTTAAATTTTTTTTATCAAATTCTAATCATACATTACAAGGTATTTGCAGTAGCACACTGCATTGCAAGTCTAATATGCAGGTTTTCTACTTCATTTAGGTCACCAGCGAACTTCTTTGGGAGTTTGGATCTATAAAAATTCCAAGGACTTTTAATTCGTTACATATTCCCTGAAACACTGTTTTAATAATTTAGTTCCCTGAACTATTTTGCCTTCATTTGCAGAGAATACTGTGTTCAGTTTTGGGCCCCTTCCTACAAGAAAGACATTGAGGTGCTGGAGTGTATCCAGAGGAGGGCAATGGGGCTGGGGGAGGGTATGGAGCACAAGTCCTATGCAGAACAACAGGGGAAATTTGGGTTATTTAGCCTGGAGAAAAGGAGGATCAGGGGAGACCTTACCACTCTACAACTACCTGAAAGCAAGATGAGGATCAGTCTCTGTTCCCAAGTAATAAGCAAGAGGAGAAGAGGAGATGGTCCCAAGATACATCAGGCACGGTTTAAATTGTATATTAGGAAAAATCTCTTCACTGAAAGGGTTGTGAAGCACTGGAACCAGCTGCCCAGGGAAGCAGCTGAGTCATCATCCCTGAAGGTATTTAAAACCACAACTAGATGTGGTGCTCGGAGATTTGCTTTAGAGGTGGACTTGGTACTTTATGATTGTAGGATTCTGTAAGTTTTTCCTCACTTATGAGACAGCACTAAAAGCATTATGAAAGTCTAAACAAGATATCAGCTACTTCTTGTACAATAGCAGCACCCACCAACACAAGAACAGTGTCACGATCACTGAAACCACACAATTTTGATAAAGGACTAGACACAGTGTGGTAACAAATAGATATTAGTAACAAGCAGTTATGAATGTACTTTGTCTCCATGTATGAGAAATCTCTTAATGACCCTATTATATTTGTAGACTGAATGACCCTAGATCAACTGTAGAATAATAAGGAATTATCTTAATGGCACAGTAATAATCAATGTAATGCTATCAGGAGGCAGCATCTCACAGGCTTCTGAAGAAAAAGACAGAAAGTGTATTAAAAGATAAAAAATAGTAACACAAGACAGGAGAAACTTTGAATAATGTCTAATGGCATCAATGCAAATTATAAAAGATTAGTTACTGAGAAGTACAAAGAAAGGTTATTTAAGGTATAATTAAAGCCTGTACAGAACTGGGTAACAAACTGGTACAGCTGATCATGATTGCCAACATAAACAGAAATGTCTTTAGATTGCATAAAGTTAAAAAAAACAACCTATTTACCAAGGAACCTTCTGAATCAGTTACAGAGAACTGATCATTCTAATATCCTGAACTGATACACAGGTACAGTAAGTTTAGCTAATTATTATTATATATATCTGCATATATCTGCTTGTTTGTGTCTGGTACCCCAACTTTGGTTGTAACTTGGATGCAATACACTAAGTTATACCCAAATATGTTTCATAAAATATATGCTAAAATAAATCAGAATATAATTCATAAATATTTATAATGGTGAAGGGAGAGAATGCTTCTTCTGAAAATATGCTAATGATCTGCAGTATCATGCAACGACAGCAGCAAACAGAGCTGGATTTCTCTCAGCAAGTATAACTTATTTATATAATAAAATGAATTAACTGAGCATTCCTTCCATATCAGCAGTTCTCTTGTTGCATTTCTGGCAATTCCAATTTCATTTTGAAACACATTTTATATTACTCATACCTTATTAATCCTGACAGAGAAGCTAGTGAAAACAGTACACCAAATCAACCTAAAGTCTGATAGCAAGACCACCTTAGCTTCAAAAAGACAAAAGCAGAGCCAATGAAACAATTTTTGTCTCACAACCTCAGCCTTGCATAATCAAAGTGTAGCATATTACAATGAAAAAGAAAAACATATGTTCAGATGAGTATCACTATTATGCGTATTTTTCAGCTATTATTCAGAGAAAGTTCTGGGCTGTGAGGTATCATTCAAACATGATTCAATTTTCAAAGATAACTATAACATGAGTCATAATAAAAATAGAATTGCTTATGCAACAGAACTCAAATGGTCCAGATAAAACTGAGTTATTTTATTTAATATCTAGCATTGGAAAGAATATTCACACAGCAATGAAAGGATACTCAGCTCAAACTATGTCAAGGATTCCCCACCTCTACAGACTGAATGGTGGAAGGAATAAGCATTATGATTATTTTTTCACAAATGCCAGTTAAGATCAACAGTTTTGTGGAGATTAGAATTCACTTATATTGTTAAAACTATGTAAACTTTAGAAAATAAGCACATATAGAAAATCTTGTTAATCTTTTAAAAATATTCAAATAATATTATACTTTTTCTCCCACAATTTTCCTGAAGCCTGTCATACATTTCTGAACAGTTCTTTAATTTCTTTCTTTTCTCCTAAAATACCATCTCCACAGGACTGTCATTTACTAAGATAAAATTAACTAACAAATTGATGTATGTCAATTATGAGTATTGCAATATTAGGTCTTCCATATGTATTTAGATTCCTGCTTCTTTTAATACCTGTATTCATAGCAATAGTTATCTCAATAAAAAAGGCTACACAGAATGTTTGTGCTACTAAAAATTTTCCAACCTCAAGAAAGGAAATAAACAGAGAAACAAAACCATCCAAATAAATACCACACGGTCTTTTCAGATATAAAATCTGAGAGAAATATTGCCTTGAAAATACAGAAGATAAATTACTGCTCCTTAAATCTACACTTTCTTTCTAAATTCTGGCAGAATAGTGATTCTATCATGAGTAAATGCCAATCAACTATTTTCACTAATGAAATTATTTCTAGAATAGCAGCACCCCATGACAGAAATTAATATTTTATCTGATCAACAAAGTGTGCATCTGTATGAGACCATGCAGAGGAAAACCATTTTCTTTTTCCTGTTACTTTAAACTCCTATATTTCTTTTAGGCATACTCCTCCACTTTCAAAAACTGAACAAACAAAAAATTAGGTAATTATATAGAAATAAAATTGCATGCGCAATCTTAAACTTCTATCCTTGTGCACACATATTATGAAAAAGGTTTACACTGCTTCGTGTTCTACTCTGAACTTTCAGCCTCCCTGATTTTTGTCTCACTACCATTCTTCTTGTCTATCTAACCTATTCCTAAAGCCTTCAAAGTGCAAAGCAAGGCTCACTACACACCAGTGCTAATCTCTCAATTGGGAAAGCATCCCAGTCTCTTCCTTTTTTTCTGCAATTTCTTTCTGTTTGTTATCCTTCTTCTTCCCAGAATCCCTCTTGCTCACATTCCTCTTCATCCCCCTGTTTCATCACTCCAGCTCCTTGTTTCAAGGTCTTCTACAAACTTCAGATTGTCTACCTATGACCTCTCTGAACTTCTGTCAGAAATGCTTCCAGTAGCGAATGTACACCTAAAAATATGAAGCCAAAAGAGTTTCTCATATTATTAGCCTTGGACACAGCCTTGGATTACAACTCAGTAATCTATGACAGTTTCTTTGTTTTAATGGAGCTGAACAAGTTTTTCCTTCAACAATCTTTTCCAAAAGGCTGAACTGAAAATGTTGAAAAAAGTCATTCAAAATAAGGGCTAAATTCTAGACTGACCAATATTACAAAAATATATGAAAAAATACTATAAGCCACAAATATTTAAAACCAAATTTTGTAATGAGAAATATCAGAAAATCTATGGAGTGCTAATAAAGTAAACTAAATATGGATAAAAAATCGTGTCCATAGAATAAAATGTTCTGATATTTCTTTGCAGGTGAAAAATTGATTAAGTATTTAATAACTAATAATTTATTGATCCCCACACTTTATTTATTTTTCAATGTCATCTTTCCAGTGACTTGGACCCTTTCAAAGTATTTCATCAGTGACTGCAAGGAAGGCTTTGCTTGAGAAAAAAATCTCATATATGGCCCCAGTTTTTGATTCTGCTAAAAAAGTTGGGTAAATGGTGTTGCTTCATGCAGTCAGAGCCAACATAACAACTGCTTTGCTGTTCATAATTCCATAATCACTTATCTGCACATTTGTATTTGTAGGGGTTTGAAAGGTTTATTTCTCTTCAAAGAAAATTCTTACTACAGGCCTAGCTAAGTTAAAAATAAAATTGAATTAATATTTATATAACAACACATTTAATTCCAATCACATACAATCTCTTTTGAATTTCTTGATAAGTCTTTGATTAAACTAAAACATTTATGTTTCTTTCCCAAGGCAAAAGCAAGCATTCAACAAATTATAATAAATTGAAGTAAGTAAAAATATATAAACCACATACTGGGCTTTTACTTTCCTTCAGCAGTGGAGAAAACTGCTTTGTAATACATTTTTAACAGATGGACCCCAAAATGCAGGATTGTTTTGCTTTGTTTGGCCAATGTTTCATATGGCCCCGTGCTCAAGACAGGCTCAACTGTTTCCTATAAACATATATTCACACATCATACAGTAGGTAGTCAGGTGTCAGTCTGTATTCTCTTGACAAAATGGAGCAAATATAGCTTAAGCCTGAAGCAAAGCCTGGATAAAATAATGAATCATGAAAGTTTAGGAATTCAAGTGTTATGTACTAGAGATCAATATTTCCTACTTTTCTAAATTAAATGATATCTTGACATCCTGTCTCCCTGAATGGAAAGATATAGCACATCTTTCCTCTTCCACCAAAATAAACCCCAAATTTTATTCTGACTCCATATGTGTTTAACCCTAATGCAAAGGAAATAATGGAGTAGCCAAAGTTCCTGATCTTTTAAACTGTACACACAAGGAATTAGACACTAATTATCTGCCACAAATTTTTAAATCGCTTTGAGTATAAGGTTAAATTATTTTAATAAGGACCTCTATTAATTTCCTTGTTTGTTCTTTTTTGCGTAATGTCTGGTCACAGGAATAACAGAAAAAAATCCACCTACCTAAGGCATTCCTTTTACAAGATATTTTACCACCACACTTCTAATTGAGAAACTCTTTTTGAAACATATATCAAAGAAAAACTGAGCAGCCAGTGCAATTAATAAAGACATCTCTCTACTAAACAATATACTTGTTAGACTTTCTCCTTGTAACGCTAATCCCAGTTAGTATATTGATGCAAAATTCCATTACTTTGGTTTTCTTGTAACAAGGAATAAATCTGTTTGCTCCACAGAAATATCTGAATAAAGGAATTTTAGAAGATGCTAAGCTCTCAAGGCAATGTTTAAAAAAACTATTCAAACAAAGAACTAATACAGAAATTTTTAAAAGTTTTCTAGTTTAAAAAACCACCAGCCTTTCAAAAGGAAACACAGATATATCAAATATAGGCCCTCATTTATTGGGTATCTGGTTTGCAGTATTTTTTACTTTCTTCCTTTAAAATTCTGAATTACTCCTGTAGGGAAAACACATTTTGGTTTGTAGCTAAAGAACAGTTTCTAAAAACTAAGCTGTTCCTAAAGAACTGGTTTCTAAGGCAGAAGAGGTCTTCAGCGTTTTGTAGCTACTCAAAGCTTTAAAATCAAGGCTTGTGGCATTAAATAACTGTTCAGAAGGAGTACTGTGCATTATCCCTCCAACATATCCACAGAAGCTCCTTTTTTTACTAGAGAAAAATGTCTGATTTAAAACCACATGCACTCCTTTCAAGACAATGCTTTCAGAGATGCTAGCTATATCTTTCCACTTGCCAAATATAAAACAGGAAAATCAATAGCAAAATAGTAAAATGGAGGTTATGCTTTGTTTTAAAGGTGGGTAACTTTTTCCATACTGGAGAAGGGTTGTGTTCAAGTCACTTTGCCTTTTGCAGAACTTGGAGACTCAATCATAATGGAAATGCCAGTTTCTGTGGTCTGTGTATAAATTATTTTGACTCACGTATTCCCTTTACTGCTTGTAAGTCCATGTGGCACATCCAGTATCCACTCAATCAACAGAAAAGCAATTCAATACCTTTGTTATATGAAGTTCTAGAAGTAATAAAAACCACCCTGTAGAGTATCTCTGTATTTATAAACATGGTATTTGTCCACTGAGGCATCATAAGGACTTAGCTTACTTACGTTAGGGGAATGAAATTATTATATTTTCTACTTGAATATATCAAAGCTTGGGCATAAAGTGTATTGCCTTAGTATCTTCTGAGATTTAGTACATGCAGAAATAACGATCCCCTTTATTTCTCAACAATTAATCCCCTTTATTTCTCAACAATTAACTCATTTTATTGGAATTTCATGGGGTTTTTCCCATTCCACTCTCACCCTTCATTTCCCAAGTCAAAAATTTCCTCTTGAACTTTCAGATATTCAAGGATCGTGTTTGCAGCAATCCAATAGTATCACAGACAGTTTTACTTAGAATATGAAAAAGTTATTTAAAGAGAAGTAAACAAAAAAGGAACAAAATTACAGTTCAAAATATTAAATATTTCCATGTCCTTTTTTCCTTCACTGTCACCTTCCTCTTAAGACAAATCTTAAGGAACATCAATGCCTAGGAAGACTTCATAGTTCAACTCATCTTTAAATCAGTCTAGAACAGAGATCAGTAGCAGAGACTTTGGATTAACAAAAACTTCATTGACCCTTTCTGTCACAGACAAAACTGCATGGACATTTTTTTCCCTCTCCAGGGTAATACCGTGGGAAAGCTTCTGAGGGAAGTCAATGCAAATACGTCCTTGTGAGTCTGTAGAAGGTGATTATTATAACATTTTTGTAATTTGAAATACTCTTAGATGGACACCAGATGTTACCATGACTCCAAATATCCATTGCAGAAAAAAACAGAATTTCACACAACTTTTGGAAAGTGAATTTTAAAGAAAGATGTTCAGAACTCATTGTACTCTCCTTCATAAATTCACAGCATCTCAATTTGTTACGGCCTAGACATTGTAACATTTAATCCTAAAATGTCATTTAAAGCATTTTGTAATTAAAGGAGATTTAACAGACTTTCTATGAGCACAGAGGTTAATATTCCCATCTTTTACAAATTAAAAGGTATCCACCCTAGTCTAATTCAATATACAGAACTGATAGCAATGAGAGTTCTATATAAAGAGCAAGGTTAGAGAATGATGCAAAATGCCAAGAGCTTCTATTTATAGGGACTGAAATTCTAACAAAAAAGGAAAAAAAGAAAAAAATAAAAAGTTAGGTTTGAAAGGAACTCATCCTTTTGAAGTAAAAAATATTATCTTACTGTACAAACATAACCATGCAAAAGCAGAAACTCTGTTCAATGTCTTAGGTATTGTCCTTGAAACTACTTTTGTAAATGCTTAGAATTTGAAAAGGATCTTATTTCATTTGACCTTCCATAGACCATAAACTGCAGAACTTCCAGAAATTGATACTATATTTTCCTTTTATGATGGAGCAGAGACTTGCATTAAACTCAAGCTGAATGACACATATTGTTTACTTGTGCTCCTGTAGCAGTACCTGAGGTAAAACAATAACCTAATACACTTCTTAAAGACTACTTAAGTAGCTCTTAATGATGCAATTCTTCTGTGTAGCAAAATATCTTATCCATCCACATGAGAGTACTTTTATCTTTTCATTTGAGTTTGGGACATGGATTTATCTAAAATTACACTTTCTAATTGAACTCAAGCCTAGTTTGCTACAACACCACTTCATTGCCATTGGTAACGTAAATCAATCAGTGCTATAGTGTAATGACTGTAAAAGCAGAAAAGACCAGGCTATTACTGAAAGGTATTTTTGCATGACTAATAAACTAGAAAACTTAAAATGTAAATAATAATTGAGAAATAAAACTTTAAAACAATGAAAAGGCATTAGAATTGTAGAAACATGATAGTTTTGCCCTTTCTGTTGAAGTCAGAAACGATGAATAGCAGATACCAGTTTATTTTAATATGCTTACAACAGAGGAAACTGTATCCCTAAATGCCACTATACTATTTTATGTTATCTTTTCATTGCCTCTAAAATCTGCTATATTTTTCTTAGACATATAAAAATATATATTTTCAGATTTACTATTGAGATACTGCTATTTAATATTTATTGCTGGAGGTACACTGCAATTCTTCACAGACTTTCAAATTCTTCCCTAAATATCTAGGGTCAGATTCCATAAAACAAAAATAGATGAACTTCACCCTAAACATTAAACCATTTTCTCAACAGTAATTATTTTTCTATTACACACTTTGGCCAGCTGAGTCCTAGGAACCACAGGCACTCTTTCTTTGCTAGGCCTTTTGAAGGACTAATACACACAGAGACACGTGACTTAAACCAAAGATGTTATGCTGCATGAATCCCTACTGCAATCTCCTTTTAGGTACAATAAGGCTGCTATGAGGTCTTCCTGAATCTTCTCTTCTCTGGACTGAACAACTCCAACTCTGTCAGATTGGTTTTTTACAGGACAGGAGCGGTCCTGTAAATCCCTGGCTTTCTGGCTCTCCTCTGGACCTGCTCCAGCTGGTCAATGTCCTTCTTGTGTTTGAGGCCCCAGAGCTGGATGCAGCACTCCAGGGGGGTCACACAAGAGCAGAGCAGAGGGGCAGAATCACCTCCCTTGCCCTGCTGGTCACGCTCCTGTTGATGCAGCCCAGGATGCAGTCGGCTTTCTGGGCTGTGAGCGCACATTGACGGCCCATATCCAGCTTCTCATCTACCAAGTCCTGTTCTTCAGGCCTGCTCACAGTTTTAGATGAGCATAATGCAGGTTCAGGGCAATCTGCAGAACTGGATGACTTTTAGTGGTCCTTTACTGTCATTGGTTGGTGGGAATCCATTAATTTTAATTGTCCTGTACTGCTCTGTGACACTTTTACTCCAACTGGTGACAGTGGCAGAGCAATTTACCAAATGTATATAAATGCTCTGAGCAAAAAGCCAGAAATTTTATGCTAGGGATCATCACCTAGGCTAAAATTTCTTAAACTTCAGAACCCTAAAGCAACCAACCACCCTTATTCTACTTCACATACAGAGGAACATGTGAAGTGAGCCGTAAGGTCTGAAAACTTACATCTGCATGATGTATAAAAAATACACACAAATACAAAGGATAACTAACCACAATCTATAACTTGTCGCCTTTTATTTCTCCAGACTCAGCTACAGTCCTCCCTCACACTAGCCAACCCTCACTCCACACCCCCAGTTGTGTACCAAGGATTCAAGGCACAAAACAGCTGACTAAATTTAGCTGCAATTATAGACTGAAGTAGGGTTATTAATTATTAGTAGGTCAAGGGCTTAAGGAAGTAAATGCCAGTATAGGAGGTTTTCATACCTTGTGTTATCCACATCAGTGCTGACACTATAGGAAATACACATAGGAGCCATTAAGACCCTTTCCAGGGATTTGCAGGTACCAACTATTCCTCTCCAAAATGCTGCCTGACTGGTCAACAAAGACAGGAGCGGTGAGCATGCCAGTGCTTAAACTAAGAACTCAATAGGTCCCACCTCTCTCTTGCATATCAGGCAAGAAAGTATTGCTTTATCTATTCAAGTTATGTATATCCTGATTGCAGAACCTCTTTGCATAAACAATATGACCCAAAACAATCTCCACTACAGTTAAATATTTTGGCTGCATGAATAATATTTGGCTGATAATAGCTTGGGATAAAGTTCGTATGGTTGTTTTTGGCAAAGGAAAATATGTTGAGAATTTTATCTATAATGTTATCTCCTTTGTTTAAAAACTTATGTTTATAAACTATTTGACACAGGCTACAATGTAGGACTGCTTCTGAATTTAGGACATTAAATTATGATAGTTGATAGTTTATGTAAAGAAGGTGTTCTATTATCTATAGCTGGCTGAGACTGACTTTCATTCTAGCAGATTAAAGACTGAGAGCATATAATGCATACTTTCCTGCCTCCTAGTTCCAGAAATGCAACACACCTGGGCATGAAGCCACCAACCCTCAGGAATATATAACACAAGGATCATTCTCAAAAATACAAGAAACTGGAAATATACCACTTCACTACACTGGCTGCTTACAGGACACAAAGTCTTTTTTCTCATCTACAAGTTCATAAATAAATTAGGTCCTGGACACCAAGGGAATATATAAAGCAGTGGGACAAAGGACCAAGGTCAGAAGTTTTATTTCTCACACATAATGGATACTCTATTTAGGTATATAAATTGCTGAAAGAAGAGGGTTCATTAGAACAAGTATGATACAAGTCTGGAATTAACTCTGGGATACAAAAATGAACTTGTCACACTTTTATCTTCTAAACATTGTAATTCTTTACTCATGCTTTTTATGGAACCTAAAACAACTGAAAAAAAATTAAAATACATTAAAAAGTCTAAATTTTTTTTGCATGGTTGTCAGATAATGAATGAACTATGGAAGGATGCACATGCCCTAAATCAAAGGACCTAGAAACCTACACAGGATACTTTGCTGCTCTTGGTAACAGGTTCTCCCAGCCCTTCCAGGTTTGTGAGCTCACTTTATGAGGTTACTCTTTATGAGACAGGCGGTGGAGCCCCTCACTGTGCTGTTCCTGTACATGGTTATCTACAAAGGAATGTGCCAGTGCAACTGAAAATGTCACATTTTAAAGATTGGCCTGAAGAAATGAGAGTTTTAAAGAAGAGACATGTTTTCAGATTAAGACAATCAGCATTTCCTATGAAACACTGAAAATATCCTTTCTTATCTATACACAAGTTGGAGCTTGATCCTTTTAGTTGCCCTTTTTTGTTAACACAATGGAGAGAAAACCATTGATCTAAACAATGTAAACTGTCAATAAGCCACAACAGCTATTTTTAAAAATCTTATGTTATTGATAAAACTAAACTTAATCCCTTGTCAAGTTTATTTTATGACAATGAGCTTCTGACACAGTCTTTCTAACCTTTCATCTTTAGTTCCTCCATATGCAAATGCATACCACATGCTAGAACACACACTTGTAATGAAGAAAACCTGCTGTGATCAATCAGAGGGAAAACAAAACCATAAAATATGCAACAAAAATCAGCATGACACAAAGATTATAGATAATAATTTAGCATTTGTTGTGTTTCCTGGGAGTTTACACAGGTCTGTTTTTATTTAATTATCACAAGAGGTAATAAAGTTAGAGGCATACCAATGGGGAACAGGTCATTACTGAGAGTTGTTAACTTCTTAATATAATCCACTGCTCTTTTAATCACTCAGCAACTAAATTAATTAGCTGTTAAAGGTTAGAAAACTTTTCCCCAAACCTAAGCAGAGTAAATAATTTCTTTCTTATATTCCACATTCTATACACATTATAAATAAATTGATTTTATTTCAATATATAACAAACTATTCTTTTCAATTACTGTATAAACATTTGATTGGAATGTAACCTGAAAAGACAAAGTGTCAGGTACTTGATAAATATAACTTTTTTCCACACAAATACAAAATCTGTCACCTTTTCAGTATCTATGAATTCTGTCAGGTAAGGATACAAGTAAAGATATGACATCAAATTTTCATTATAAATACTCAAGGACCTCCAAGCCACAACTGAAGAGTCTTATGTGTCCTGTATGAAAAGCAACTTATTCCAATGGCTACTAGCATATTGGTAAGACACATAAGACAGTTATCAAGATTACTTTCTTTGAGAGAATGTGCATAAAAATTTATGTATAAAACTTGCCTTAAAAATAAATAGGAATAAGCTGCCTCACACAGCAGAGTAAAAGCACAGAGGTATTGAATCAGATATAGCTTGTAGATACAGTCATACACAAAATTACATAAGTGTCAAGGATTACTTGCACAAGATATGTTTCTGCATTAAATTTCTCATTCCCCCATTGTCACTTGTTCCCACCTTACTGTCATGTTTAACACCTACTTCTCCTTCCTTCTCCTAAACTCCTACACATTCATACACAAAGATTCTTTCTTTGCTATCAACTATTTAGTCCATATGTCCAAGACATTTTTAAAAACAGATAGTAGTTTTGGACAAAATTGGTTACTTCGAAAACAACACTTTCTTTACTGTGCTACTCAAACAATTACATTTTTTTCAGCTTTACTAGTACTGAACTTGATAGCATGTGTTATTTCATGCTAAGAATGCATCAAGTCCAACACAATGTACATTTCTAATACAGCAACAGTATAATTTGATATATATGCATATATATAGACAGATAAAAATCTAATAACTGAAATAAAGCTAAGCCTCACTGTGAAGGTAGAATTTACGTTCTGATTGAGACTCACTCTGTATATATTATTATAAATATTTAACTACACATACGAGTCAGAAATTGGGTTTAAGTCCAGTAGATGTCTCACAAAGAAGTCAATATATTTTTACTCAGGTTTTACATTACAGTTTGGTAACTCCCTGGTCTTTTGTCCACTGGTAAACCCAGTTATTTTTCACAGAGCTGAATCCTCCCTAGAAGACAAAGATATCTGAAAATACATTTCTCTCATTAACAAACAGATAAACATAGGCTTTTATTTGAAGAAAAACTTTTTAAAGAATAGTATGTATAATATTATGAAATATCAAGTGGACTTCTCTAACCTTCCCATTAAATCAGTTTTAAATATAAATTCTGAATTGAATCTGAAATTTGTTTAAAAACATTAAAAAACTGTCAGCTTTTTATAGAATTAGTTTGAGGGAACAGATGGACATTTGAATATCTTCTTAAAAATGTATATTTATGTAAGACTTTTCATGAAAAAAAATAAATAAAAAGGCTGCATTTAGAGAAAATATCCAAGAGGAAAGTAAAAGAAAAATCCAAAAGGAAGATGGGAATTTTTCAGGCTACATTTTAAGGATTAACAAAGTATCTGTAACTGAAGATACCACCAAGTAAACACTTTGGTAAAGCTAATTTTTGCAAACATACAGGAAGATCCACACAGACCTGCAGTATGCCTTGCCAGTTCCTCAGGATTTAGTTTACCTTAATCTCCTTCCAATTTACCAGTCATACTGAAAATACTCAATGTATGTCCTCAGTTACTTCATGTTCTTGGACATGAATATTTATTGGCAGTTCTCTTTTTTATGGTGGTAAATGTTGAAATTTTTTTGTATTCTTGAATTTTTTGGGACGTGATTTATAATAACTTCCATTTTTAATGACTTATAAAACTCGTTATATCAAGAATGTAATGGACTTCAAATCTCAAGTATGCTTATGTACAAAATAATTATTGCCTAAATTCTGCTCCAGTAATGTGCTGGGCAAAAAAGCAAAATTATTATAACAATGGAAATTGGAATAAAATAAAATACAGAGCTCAAATCTTTACAATAATATTAATTTCTTCCCTCTCTGTTGCACAACACAATTATCTCATATTCACTATGTACTTTATTTTTCCTTTCCTTTATCTTTGCATTTTTATCTGCCTTTGTAAACTAAAGAATGAACAGTTCTAATACAGTGAATTATGCATTTTCAAAGAGATTAAGCATGAATTAAAAAAAAAAAAAAGAACATATAAAGCCAGTTACTTTTGGCCTTACTCAATCCAGACTTAAAAACATGACTGTGCTGACTAACACTGCATTGCTGAAGGTCAGCAAGATCTAATGCCTGACTGTACTGAGAAACAAATGAAACCATTCATTGTAAGCTGCCATGAACAAATAATATCAAATACTTCAAACAGAAATAATGGAAAACAGTGCAGAATGAGCAAAGATATCTGCAGAAATAAAGCAGGGTTGTAACTTTTTCATAGACCTCTAACCACCATCACTTCTATGTAAAGTACATCTCTCTTCACACCATCCAAACATGTTAGTTACTACCTACTGCTGTAAATTCTCTTCATTTCAGGTGTGATTCTAAGAATGGACCATGATATTCCATTTATTAGTTCTTCTAACAAGGTGTGCTTTGTCTGTCTGGGATGAAGTTAATTTTCCTCACTGGAGCCTGCATGATGCTGTGTTCTGGATTTGTCGCCCAACATATTAGTAACACAGCAATGTTTTGGCCATTCTTGGAACAGTGCTTGCACAGAATCAAGGTTTTCTCTTCTGACTATTTTGTCTCCAGCATGGGATGGCAAGAAGCTGGGAGGGCAAACAGCCTAGAACAGCTGACCCGAATTAGCCATACTACATAACATAATATTCAGTAATAAGAACTGAGAGAGAGGAAGAAGGGTTTGAGAGATGGCCTCAAAATGTGGCTGGTGCTTGGTCAACAGCTGGAAAATAAGTCTGCTTGTAGGAGGTGATTTCTTTGAATAGGTTTCCTCCTTCTTTTGTTCATCTGTTAATTTGTCTTTATCCAAGAAATGTATTTTTCAGTTTCATTTTTCTTATTCTTTCTCCCAGCCTGCTGAGTGGGGAGAGTGAGTGAGTGGCTATGTGGGTACCTGGTTGCTAGTTAGGGCCAACTCATTACACAAGGCTATGTACATGTAGCTTTCAATTCAAATAGTATTTATGAACTTAATGTAAAACATCAGAACTCGCTTAAGAGAACCTTTTGCTACTCCACAGAGCCAACAGTGACATGCTCTACTATATTACGTAGCTCTTACCATACTCTGTTTGCAGAACAGAGCTGAAAATCACATAACAATTGTACAGTACAAATTTCCATGCAACCAACAGCACTGTGCTTTTCATATCCAAAGATATTAGAAACTTGACTGCAAAACAATTTCTTAAGAACTCTGTCACCTCTCCTTCATTCAACGATATCATTAGAGCATATCAGCCCTTCTTTCTCTCAGTAACACATTATATGGACAAGATAAACACCACATCTTTAAAAAACACATCAGTGAATGGCATTAGCTGTTCAGTAAATGTCACAAAATTGAAGTTTGCAGTAACCAGATGATTATCAGCTGTCCTTTTGTGTTTGTTTGTTGTGTGGGGTTTTTTCTACTCTGGCATCTCATCTGACACTATAATTACTCTTGTACATGAATTCAGAGAACACAGACAAAATTTCAGTATCATAAGACACAGAGGTTTCATTACCATGTATGTGGAAAGCCTGCATCATTTGGAAACAGGCAAGACATTCAAGCTCTGCAGGACTGAACCTAGTACACCAGGTTACATTTTCCCCCGATGAACAAAATGCTTCTGAAGAAAAGTGTAGTACGAGAAAACATAAAATGAAAAACACATTAAGACTATCAATAGAAATTGGCTAAGAGAAATTCAAAAGAGAATGAAAAATGTATTCCTAATCTCCAAAAGGAAGAAACATCAAAAATGAAACAGTGAGGCATGATATAGTTCCAACTCTAGAAAATCAGCAAACATCAATATTTAACAAAAACAAAGCTCTCAATAAATTGCCTGTCTGAGGCCCATGTCCCCCTTATATCTCTGTCATTAACAATTGTTCATCTAACAGTAATAATCCCTCTACTGTTACTTTCCTGTATGTTTTTTTTTAAATTAATAAAATACAAAAGTCACTTTCAAGGGAAGGCAGGGGAGTAATTGTAGATTTCAATATAGTTTTCCAAAAGGAGCTTGTGAAATGACTTGTGAAATGTAGTTCATCTTAACCAATAGAGTACTACAGATGACTGCTTTTATTCCAATAAAGTTGCATCAAGTAAGTTCACCAAACAATACCATTTCTTTTATGAATAAAATAACTTCTGGGAAAAAGCAACTGCTCCAGGAGTTCACTACTCTCCAAATGAAACTCCAGCTAAGACACACAAAAATTAAATACATATATTAATGTTTTTAAAGCTGTAGTTGTTGAAAATATCAGTTTTCCTATGATTACCTATATTCTTTCACAGATGACAGTAATAATTGTCATTAAGTTTATTTAAAACCATAACTTAGATGATGCCTTTTTATCCTTATTTCCATAAAGAAATAAACTCCTTGGATGCTGGAATCAAATGACTATCTGTCATTTTCTATTTTTACACATTTGATCCCAGAAAAAATAACTGTCCTAACTAAAATACCTATTTATATAGAAAATTAGAGGGAAGGTTACAATCTTATATTTTCTGTACAGAAGAAATCTAAAACAAGTTATTATCACACAAGAAGCTACCTGATCATATTTGCAGAAATATCTTGCAGAGCATATCTTGCAGAAAGACAAAAGAGATGAACTTTTCTTTAAATCCACTCCCTCTGTGTGTTAGGCAACTTTCAGGTGAGGTCAGTTTCCACCTAGATCTGAACTACAGTAATTTCCTGAAGTACTGCTTTAGGGTAGGATATATATATAGTGCAGTGGCTATGCTACAAAAAGAAATTGGCAACTTCTGCTTCAATCTAATAAAAGTGACCTGAGCATGTCTCATAAATCCGGCTTTCCCAAGGTAATAATGGAAGCAATTTTTGTTTCTGAAACCTTAGGACTAAAGTTCTACAGGACATAAGAGAGCAGGAGAATTTACACAAAGCAGCTGTGGAAAGGGGTAGTGCAAATCACAGATTTGCATGAGGACCTTTAGTCCTACACAACCTCTGCTTTAGGAATGTGAGGTAACTTTTAATGTCACCTCCTGAATAAGGTCATTAACAGTGACCTTTTCTTATGGCAAATGCTAGGTTTTCTGAAAAACAGCTGACCATCATAAACACAGAGGAGTAGTAATATGTGTAGGACCCTCAGTAACATAAGAAAGGAAAATGAAGCACAGCACTGGCCACTCCAAAGGCCACTGAAGGAAAACAATGAGATGGTGGTCCCTGATGAAGACATCCACTGAAGCAGGTAAACAAGGAAACTCTCACCAGGAAGCCATGTTCATTAAATAGGGTCATCTGGGTGCAGGACTTTTTACGAAAGAATTTGGGAATAAGGCAGAGAAAATATTTGATACTCTGTAACACTTTAAAAGAGATGTTTAGGGACAGGACAAAAGATAAGTAAAAAGAGGGATCAAGATGGATCTGGGAGGGAAAAAAAGTGGGAAAATAGAAAAGGACAGAGGTTGGTTGCATGTAAAGAGGTTGCTCAGCATGCCTGAACCTTGTGCTACACCATGGCCCACTCTATCTCCTGATTAAAGCCTATCATACTTGTGGGTACACTCTCAGCTCTGAGCATGCACATGTGGGATCCAGTGAACTTCGAGCTGGACTAGTCTGCAAGCACAGGGTGAGGTCTGAGTGCCAGCAACTCAGGTGGGACCATGAATGTCAGAGGCTCATATGTTGAAGAGCTGCAAGTGGGGAGATGGAGGTTCTAGGGGTCATCTAAAGCATAGGTAAAGAGTCTAGAGACCAGGTACAGGAGAGGAGATACATATAATGTGTTGTGCACGTGTTGTTGAACAGTCTCTCCCCACAACTTGCTTCCCTGGCAACATAAATGAAAATAGGACAGGGACAGAAGATCATCTATGCAGGTGAACAACGAAATGTTAAGTGCAACCAAAGCAGGGTGTTTCACTACAGCAGTATGTGTGTTCATGAGGATGAAGTTATGCAGACGTTCTACTGTGGTGCCATTCACTCTGGACAGAGAGAAAAAATTACACACAATGGTAGTTATCTCAGGGTCTTGCTAAAAATTAAATTTGGATAAATATGTATCTAACTGCATTTCTAGGTAATCAAATTACTCACCATATAAAATACCCTGCTATATTCAATTACAAAAGCTACTTTTCTTTGCTTACATCTCCAGTGTCTTCAGTAATCATTAATAACCCATTAATAAATTGGCTGAGGTTCTCCTCTGGAACATACTCTTTTGTCAATGACTTGGGTAGAAAATGTGTATTGTACAAGTGCCACAACTTACAATGGAAAATTTCAGTTTGCATAAAAAATTGTAATTTTTTTTTTGAGAAAACTGTTCCAAGTCACCTAAAAACATCCTACCTGCATCTAAAACCATCCTGAAGCCAAAGTTAACAGGTTTTTCAGTCCTTTCAGTCTAGAACTAGCCTGGTGAGGAAATACACATCTCAAAACCTCAGGAACAACCTAGAAATCCTGGGAAACCTAGATACCAGCTCTTCAATCTGACAAAGATGCTCTTTAGATAAAACTCCCAGGAGCTTGGATTGAAGAATGTGTAGGATTTTCAAGAAGAGAGAGGGTCTCAGAAGCCTACTTACAAGTTTGAAAGGAAAAATTTTTTTCTATAAATAAACTTCTAGAATTTCAATTCTGCAGAAAATGCCAGCTGCTTCTTCCACTATAGATTTTTTTTTTCTTCCTATTAGTTTCTGGTTTGGAGTACTGAGCAGCATTTTCCTTTCAAACTCTGAGGAAACAGACATTTCTGTAAGGTATGATACTTTCTAATACCCCTCAAGAGAAAATCAGACTGCAAATCTCCTGAAATATTTTCTAGAGCTCTTTGAAAATTAGCTTAAAAATACATTAAGTATATGTAAATTCATAAACAAATACACTTATGTCTATTCACATATACACATATGTACACATTTTTGTCCAATGTCTAGCGACTGATCCACCTGAATGATGCTATTTCTCTGCTTTGGCTACCTCCTAAAGCTTTCATTACCTCCTCCCCTCCTTCATATGATGGAAATATGTGGTCTTAGAGTGAAAAGTTCCATTTCTGTGCATTTATGTTTGGTTATGGTAATAGTTGCAAATAGACAGATTGAAGACAGATTTATTTTTTCTCTGTGGCTAATGCAGAAGAGTGCTGTATACCTCCATCTGTCACTGAAATGAAATTTGACCTTTTTAGTTATAGTTTCTTCATCTGTAAAATGAAAATTGTATTACCCTACTGTACATCAGAATATTAATTTAATAAATGTTTTGGGGAAAGAAAGCTTAGAAACAGACAAAAAGCACTTACAAGTAAAAGTAATATAACTGCTACAAATCAAAGTCATTTGGAATAAATATATTAATCCAACTGTTTTTAGCATCAGGATTCATGTAGAAAAGGGATACCAAATTCCTATTGATAATTCCAATCTTTCCTTAAAACATCTGGCAATTACTTACACTTTTGGCACTGATACTGCCATAATTGTATCCTGGATAATACTGACTATTTGTAGTAGCTGCATAGTTAAATAAATTTATAAATAAGGAGAAGCATTGAGAGCAAAGCCTCATACAGAAGTAGGCCTTATATTTATGACTTTCTAATAATTTCCACAGGAACATGTGGCAGTCACATGAACAGGGACATCATGAAATCATGACATCGCTGGTTTGAATAAAAGCCACACTTCATAAGTGGAAATGCTAATAAAACCTAACAGAAACATCCATAAAACCTGCTAAAATAATTAAATGCCACTTAAAACATCTGTAACCATTCTTGGACAAGCTTTCAAACATTACTTCCACTTGGAGAAATACCACTGCATTCTTACCAATCCATGGTTTTCACATTCATTTAACTGACATTACACAAATGTTAAAGGATGATCCCTAAGTTTCTGACAGGTATTATTTCCATTATTAGAGCCTATTATTGCTATTAGCATTTATTTCCTAGGTTAATAAAAATAATTAATATTTATTTTAATATTAAGCAAAACTAAAACCTAAAATTTATGATAATATATTCTGAAAAAATGTCCCTGGAAGGCTCTTCATAAGAAACGAAGTCAAATTAACATAACACAATAAATTAAAATAATAGTTAGAGAGTAATGTAATTTTCATGCATTATTATTTGCATCCCGAAGAAGAGCACCTTGAACCCATATATATAGATTCTTAAACTCTTGCTTCTCTCACTGCAATTATCATCTTCCCCTGTTACTGTCTCCTTTTACTTCCACTCAAATTTCACAGTAGTTTGTGTTTTGAATTTTAAAGCATATGTTTGCAGACATGGAGAAAAACTGTGACAAACAACAACAGTGTCTGAGTCTGATGCTTCATAGAGCATAAAAAAAATTGCCTTGTTCTACCTCCACCTTGGAAATTAGTTCAGATTGTAAATATACAAATATCATCTAAATTTTTCAGACCAAGTATGATATGTATACATGCTTGTGTATTTTTACATGTTGTTGGTTGACTACATGTCTAATAACGGTTAAAAAAAATTAACAATACAAGGTGAAGGAGCATTAGCTTTTTAACAGAGCTCTGCACTTCAAGAAATTACTGATGCTGAATTGGTGGGCTTATTTCAGGACCTAGTGAATAAATCTAAAAGTGGAAACCTGTCTGGCAGATGCAGTCATTTGGACCATTTTATGATCAAGAAGGAGGTGACACTGACTTCTACAGAACAAATGTAATACTTGGTTTCTCAAGATATTTAGACTAATAAATCCCTTGAAATTATTTGCATACCCCAAAAATTAAAATTATTATTTTCACAAAAAATATAGGTAGGATTTGCCCTTTATTTTACACCTCAGTTTCTCAGTTATTTTTCAATATTTTAATTATACTGTTTATAACTTAGTCTAGAACATTTCCCAGTATAATACTTTTAACTGATTTTCCTCTTAGTTTGAATGACATCTACTATGTTAATTACTATATGAATCCAAAGGGGAAAAGGGGAAGGCGAATTGGGAGGGAAATATAAAAATATGAGTCAGTAGCTCTAGTAAAGTTTTAATCATCAGTTTAAAATTGAAAATTCAAATGGTAGAAAAGGTAATAAATAAAAAATGTTCTAGTACTATCACACAATAATTAATGTGGGCATGCAGTATCTAAACCAAATTTCTCGAGATGCCCTAAGGCAGGCAAAAAGTAATATCCAATATCCTTTGATCCATTTTGTGAAAGTTTTACTATACTTTTTAAGCAGAACTTAAACTTGTGCTCTGCTCCACAAGTAAAATCCAGAAGCCAAAATGCAGGATCTCTTACTCCAGGTAAGCATTAATTTAAATTTTTGAAGTAAAAAATAACCAGGTGATAACACTAAGATAACTTCAGACACTACCACCCTGCTGAATTTATAGCTACACACAACTCTGGGCAAGAGTAAGAATGAAGGTTCAATTCATCATATAGTTTCAACAATGATACATTTCTTATGTCATCACTGCCCTGGTTTTAGATTTCTTAAACCATTGCTTCTTCAGGAACTGGAACCGAGTGCTTTTTTCTGCCCAACCAACGAAGCCCCTTCAATTTCACAATGTAGTGGACTTTAACATCACTGTTCCAATTCTCTTTGGCTTTGTCTGGTTTTTGACGTACTCAGCAGAGCATGAAAGGTGTTCTTTCTCTCACAGAACTAACTTCCCTCAAAGCATGATTATTTAATTTGCTAGGTACATTTCTTATGACAGTTTTATGTACAAATATACAAATGATAATAACATATTTTCCAGAAGTATTTACAAAGGGTAATGAGGGTAAATGATGACAAACTTCATACACGTTTATTGTGAACCTCGGAACCACTGCTTGGCACAGGCTTATTACTCTGACCGATGCTGAGATATTTTACCAGAGGTATGCATCTGTTGATGATCTCAATGTAAGGCTTATCATCACTCATTTGCTAAAATATACATCCCTGTTTAGAAAAAAAAAAACAAAGTACCTATTGGTCTACTCAGAAGCATCAAATTGCTTCCATTATTTACTTGCAATTGTGTACAAAACAACGAAGACGGCTAAGTATGAGTCACTCTAATCATATAAAGACGATAATACTTGCAGCAGTAATGAGACATATGATAAGGAACAATAGGAATTGTGATTTTACTTGGGAAAAAAATCTAATAAAAAAGTCTCTCAGAATTAAATTATAGTTTATTACATAGCACAGAGCTTTTCAAAATTGCAAAACTGCTGTCTTTATTTTATTATTCACCCTGAACTAGCAGCACTCATAAACTTTCCAAATTCAATTGCTCCTAGCCCAGCCCAATCTTCCCATCCAATTTGCATTAATCCAATCACAGCACTGAGTGGTTCCCTTGTGAGAATCCAGGCCCTTAAAAGAAAAGGCTAGATGTATTTAAAGTACTTAGAAAAGGCATCCCACTTTCCTTAAAGAAATAAAATTAACGATCTAGAAAACTTTATATGGTGAAATTTTAGTGACTATCTCTATATTTGTACGTTTGAAGTCAGCAGACTTGCTATTAATAGTCACATAAACAGCCAAAACAGCATTCTTGTTCAAAATTCCTATACATTTCTAGCAACCCATGAACAAAGACAAACCATAAACAGCAATGCAAAACCAGCTAAGCAGCCAAAGAAAGAATACACATGAAAGTACCTGGGGATGGGAATGGCCTCAGACAAAGAAAATTCACAAGGATGCTATCCAGACACACAGCGAGAGAAGCTGCAGTTTTCTGAGACAAGCTGCACCTCAAAACCCCACAGCACTGAACTTCATCCTCAGGACTACGGCTGACGCATGTGGTCCAGAATGACAGAGCCAATTACTGAGTTTTTTTCTCTCTTCATTCACTTATTTAGTGCACTTATACAATAAGTAGAGATGGTGCTAGAACTTGCAAAAAGTACAACCACATCCTTTTCAAGCAGGCAGAAGTCAAACTCAGGAAAACAGTGTGGCATGGTAGGTAGTCTCATGAAAGGTTCTCTTTTAAGCCCAAGGATTTAGAATATCTCTGAATGCAAATCAGCTGCATGTTCTGCTGGACTCAGAGAGAGTGTTCTCCAGGCTGCCCATGGGTCAGATCACACTTCAGAATAGGTAAAGAAGGATGAATAAACTTCCAGGAATGGCCTTTAACATTGGTTTTGCTTAAGTTTTTAACCTTTTCATATTATGCTGTTGTCTTGAGAGTACAGAAATCATGAAGAGTAGTAGTAAAATGAGAAAAAGCAGAAGACACTATAGACATCAGAAAATTGACACCATCTTGATTGTACCCATAGTTCCGTTGCTATCTAATACAGGCTAAGAAGCTTTCATAGCTCCTTTCCAAGAGAAATACTAGAGGAAGAAGAGATACTAAATCTTCCTGAATTAGGTTTCTTCTTATCCTGACTTTGCATTGTGAATTGGAATGACCTTTCACTCAGCAATCAACAATGACCTTCATTATGAATTCAATTTAATTGAATTCAGTTTAATTGTGTAAGAAAAATGAGTGTTTTTATTTGCTGCCTTGTTTCTATGATATAAATTACTACACTCCTTCCTGGAACCAGTTAATATTTGTAATGAGAGCATCCCTCTGTTAGTACTTAACCCACTGACTTAAACCCGCTCACATGCCTGTACTGTCATCCTCATGAGTGCTTCAGCAGAGAACATGTTGTGTAAGCAAAGCAGCAACCCTGGACTGAGTCAGCCTCTAAATTCTTTATACAATTACCACACAAAAATAGAGCTCATATAAACCTAAAATCTCAGGAGAATTTTAGCCTTTTTATAAGCATATTTCAATTCCATGTAATAAATCTACTGGAGTCTTGGAGAAATGTACGAACAAATCAACTGGGACAAGATGAAAGAATATATGAAGTGATAATATGAAAAATATAGTCAGTATATGTGGTCTAAGAAAATGTTCACAATGGTTTGAAAAGTTTCCAGTATGTTTTCTGTCTTCTAAGTGAGTAATTAATATTTCTGCCATTTCTGTTGCTTCCTGCTACTGAAATACTTTGGTGATGAATAAGTGATGTGCTTAGGGTCAGGCATCATACCTGAGTGGAAAAATTATGAACTTTGTACTATTATTATTATTCTGATAAAATTTATTTTTAGTTTGAAATCCTTCAGACAGAAGGACATATACTGTACTATATACTTAAATAGCACAACATTTCATAAGAAATACTATCTTAGCCCACCATTGAATTTATCCTAAAAAGTTCATTAGTCCTTTAATGCCAAAAATCTTTTATTCCTCTAAATGCCTACAGAGTAAAAAAAAAAGTCTCAAGAAGAGAATAGGGGAGAAAAAGCTAATTATCTTTAAGTGATTCAAAGGGTATTGTTCTTGGCAAATTTTCTCCTTGGTACAACCATTAGAATTCCTGATAACGTGGGGAATGAACAACCTTTAATTATTACTGTAACAAGAAACATGCAGAAGAGAAGTAAGGAAGGACTCAGCCAAGTATCACTTTCCTATGTGTGTTAGAGAAGCACTAATATCTAAAAACCAAAAGCTTTGAATAACACTTTTTCTTTCCCTATGTTTACTTTCTGTCTCATAGTCTTATTAATATTTCATCTAGGATTTCATGATCACCTAGTATTATCTTCTGCATCCTTGACTTCTGCCTGGGATTTCCTATGCAATACCTGCAGAAAAACATCTCAGAACTGTGACCCATATCTCTATGGGATCTGGGATATTGTACTTTAGAGGTATCTATCTCTAGTTCTTGATTGCAGATTTCCAAATATACTCAAGTTCCTGACAGGTGATTTTCCCACCTCAACTAAATGCAAGTAGCTCAGTGAGAAGAATTGAGCTGATTTGACTGAATATTCAGATCTGACTGAATATTCAGATCTTTTCAGCTGAAACCTGGGCAAACATATATCATTCTATGTCTCCAGGGACAATAATTAGAACTTACAATTTCACGTTTTGCAAGAAACTCTTATGGCAACAAACAGCCAACAAAAATGTGTCTGCCTTAAAAGAAAAAAATACTTTAATATTTACTATACTTTAATAGTTACTATAATTCCACGTATTTACAGTGATTATATACACATATGATCTACCACCTAAGATAAACTACTGATTAATGATCAAACTGTCCTTTTCCTTCCTTTGGAAGATTTGTAAGTGGCCTGTAAAAGACAGCAGCTTGTCATTCCAAGACATTACTAAATCATGGTCCAGGCCTACTGGTATTAAACACAATTCTTACCGTAAGCCATTTTGAAGATATTCCTTTCAAAAAGAAAAAGTCAAGACAAAACAAAACACCAAAATCAAAATCCTTCTCTAAAACAGACAGGGATTAATTGAGAGAAATAATCAATTTGAAAACTCAGACAGAACTGAACACATACAATTATTTAAAAAAAAATTTGGATCAGTTAGTATTTGGGTAACAAGAATCTAACTTCCACATTACTCATATACCATATTAGATTAATAAGTATCAGTTGAATTTTAGAAACTTCCTACCTTTTGGAGGCCTTCCTAATCAGAATTATCATAATTCAGAATTCATATGTCAAAACAAAAAATCTCTGGATTAGGCCAAACATAATTTTTACAATTCATTTTTCAGCTGCTAAGCTCCAAATAACTGGCCAAAGTTGTTAACTACATTTTTAAATCTAACAGATGTTCTTTAAAAACTATGAGAAGGGAAGGGCTGCAATCAATGAAAGATAAATTATTCTGTTTTTCACAAAGTTTAGGTATCTGTGCAAACTGGTGGTATTCTTCTCATATGAATGAGTATGTTTGATGTGGAAAGAGCTCTTCAAAATCAGTTTCTAAGGAGCCAGCTGGAAAGAAATAAATCATCAAGCAAATGAAAAACAGGCAATAGTGTCACTCAAACCTCTGGTTTCAGAGAACTTATAGCACATGATTTTTAGTGGCTTGGTTTCCTTGGCAAAATAATGAAATAAATTTTCAGGTCCCCAAGAGATCCATGACTTTCAATACCTAAAAGCTTTTTAATCTGGATTTGTTGAATTATACACAGATTTGAGGACTTCATAATCTTTGAGGATTAATCACATAATACCTAGCATAAAATGTTCCACAAATATATTGAAACATAGGCATGTCAATTCACAGAGTGTTTGAATAAAAAACAAGACTGAACAAGGCTGTGAGGAGGAAAGGCTTTCCATAATTTAAGCTAATACACTGAATAAACACTTTAAAAAATATCTTTGGCATAAGTAACAAGTAATAAAGCAGGCACTAATTTTATAAAAACGTTTTTGAGAAGTAGAGACTCTAAATTCTCCCTTAAGCGTCCCTCACAATTACACATCCAAACGTCATACAAAATGTCAGCAGCAAAAAAATGCCGTGTACGATGACACAGCATCCAAACTCCAAATCCTGCATCCCAACTCCAAATCCTGCATCCTTTCTGTGTGAACAGTTTACATGTGTCCCCAGTGCCATTTGCTGCGTGGCTCAGCCAAATAAGTGACGGCTGCTGCCCCGACAAACAGCGCCAGCAGAGTGGGACTCAGGGCCACCCTGTGACATTGTGCAGAGTCCCACACAAGTGGCTGCACAGCTACCAGCTGCTCAGGAAGTAAGCAGCTGTAGGATCTACTCCACACAGATATCAGAATAAGGCTTCTATAAAGCAAAATAAGAAGTTATTTTACGATTGAAAGTAAGATATATCCCCCCATCTCAAATCTGCCTGATGTATTAGGGTAAATGAGGAAGGAAGGATTATAGACTTACTGTAAGTGCTTAAAAAATCAATCAAATTTTTCAAGATGTTAAGTTATGACACATGAAAATGTCCATTAAGGCAGGGAAAAATTTAAAAATCATTGATTTCTGGGGAATTAGGATCAATCTTTTTGAGTATGAAATTGAGTGTGCAACCTTCACCCAAGGGGCAAGCAATCTCTTTAACCTCACCTAAGGGACAAGAATTCTACCTTGCCTCCAAATCAGAAAGAATTGTTTTCACTTGTGAACCTGCTGTTTTCCTAATGATGACAGCTTACTTTTTCTCTGCCCAGCTTTACAGACCTGAGTTAAGTGAAGATCAGAAATGAATGATCACTGTACTTACCAGTGCAAAGGAAGGATAAGGAATGTTACAATTTATCCTTGACACGGTGGTGCTAAAAGAGAAGCAATGCTGGCACTATCTTTCTCAAGAACATGACGGTCACATTAAGATCAGTCCACCACACAGGAAGTATCATTCAAGTCCTCAATCAACTGAAAGAAGACATTACCCTTATACCTATGTATCATAATGAAAGGGCAAGCTGTGCTTCAGAAAAAAAAATTTAGTTTTTCTTACAGTCATCCCCTGATTCTTAACAAGCCCATCAATTTTGTGCTTCTTAAAGGCACTCTCAGACACCCACTGTTACTATGCCACATCTTTTCCCCAGCAACTTGTTCAGGAGAGATACTTTTGAAGAAAAAAACGGCAGAGAGAAAAGGAATTGGGAAACATGACAGTATTTGATCTTGAAAGACTGCTGTATAAGTACTTCTCATTGATCATTAAGAATGGGAAATACTTATTAATATTGAGCTGCAATGATAGTCATAATTTCTTCTGTAAAGGAAATTCTGGTTTAAAATAAAGAACAATCTTACACTCTGATAGTAGTATATTGATAAGCATTATTGACTACAGCAGGGAATTGAAATGGATTTGGATTTGTATGGCTCCATCCCTTTTCTAACAGTTCATTTTGTCATTTGCAAAGACACGCTATTCCACTTATTTTTTGAATAATTTTTTGATTTAAAATTAATGTTGTGAGGCCCTCAAGAAGTATCATAAAACATTTCAAAGCCAGCAGAATGATATAATTTTTATGCAGTGAGCCCTGTAGCACTGCATTTCAACTGTCACGATGATATCTTAATATTTCATAAATGCTCTTCCTTATTTTATGAATTTCAGGCAGTAATCTAAAAAGCAGTCTGAGTAAAAAGAATATTTGTTGAATAACATGTTTCTCTGGCACATGCAAGTGAACTTAATGAATCAAATCCTGTAGAATTATTCAAATGTTTGTCTGCATTGTTTATATTCTCCAATTCCAACATATTTTCCTCTCAAAACTGATTCATTCAGCTTTCTACTTTTATAGACATCCATCTGATAAACATGAAAGTGAAACACACACTTTAAAACTAATAATTTTATTTTCATTCTAATTCAGAACAATGAGAATTGTAGGACTGTGTTTAATTGTCACATTCAAATCAAGGGTCTTGGTTTTCTGAACACAGTACTTTAAGTGGAAATATTATTTTGAGGTAGAACACCATTACATTATCACAGAATCCAGTTGTTACTAGAGTTGAATAGGTGTTAGGCTTGCTGGAAATATTTGTTAGTTTGTTAGTTATTTTTTTTTTATTCTGTAATTAATTGCAAAGTTTTTAAAGACACAGTATAAGATGGGTCCCTAGTTAAAAGCAGAACAAAAAAAGACTGACTGAAGCTCCTTCCACTAATGCAAAGACTGTAAATAAGGTAATTATGTTTGTGTGCTGTTTAAAATGATGGAGTTGTCTGAAGTTTGTGCCTAGATATTTGACAGATGCTTTTATTCCTAGCTTTAATTTTTACTTGCTCTTGCAAGTTTTGCCGTTAATCAAACCAACATTAGATATTTCTGTAAAAATAATTTACTTTTAATCTTATTATAGCCTAGAAATATTGTTTTTGTGTACACCAGAGACTTGCTATATTTATGCTACCTTAAAAATTATATGGAACAACAAAAACATCACCACAAAAGTAATTTTATAATCTGTCTGTATAGAACTCAGCAGAAACTGAAGCACAGACTGTTTCCAAGCACAATGTCAGATTTTTTTTTTTGGCAACTTTTTAAACAAAATAATGATGACATTCTCTGTCCTAAGGTAAACAGCATTTTCCCTTTCAATAAAGATTCAGTGTCTTGCAGCTTATTCACTCTAGCTCCTAAGCACTACAGAGAAAAATCATATGCATAATATTTCAACTGTAAATTTTGTAGCCTATCATAGACTTGCACTTGAAACCTTTCATCAACACTTTTATTAAATATTTTGTTACTATCATTTATTGTCTTTTCATGATCTCCTTGCGTTCTGCAAACATTTTTCTGCTACTATTCCTCAGTTGCCCTCCAACAATGAAGCAAATGACGTGGAAAAGTTTGTTTTGTTGAGTAACAAATCTATTGTCCAGAACAAATACAATTGAAAATGATGAGCAATTACTAAACTCCAGGAGTTCAAAATTGGAATTCTGCTTTAGGCTAATATATATTACACCATAAAATAATTAGATCACTGAAATTAAATAATTAGAGTCATAATGCTATAACTCTACACTTTTATGACTGTATGCATAGCTGGATTTCTGCATACTACAGAAAAGCATAACTTAAGACCTAAGTTTTGTAAAGAACCTAGATTGTTTTTTTCTGAAGGAAAAAACACATTTATAATGTGAAAATGTATAAATACTTAGTATTTAGCACACCTGAAATTGTATTGTCCTAATAATGACTATTAAATCATTAAACAGGGCTGAAATGTGAAACCATGACATAAGTGGCATAACCCCCAAAGAAGATTTTTCTCCCCAGGAAGATAAATTTTAATTGCATTTTTTTGTCAGTACAAAAAGTTATGGAAAACAATTTGTAGCTACAAAAGTACTATAGACTTGTAGAAGATGTCCATTCCCAAATGTGACTAGTGGACCAGACTCTCTGGAAGTAATGAATGAAAGAATTTAATTTCACAATTAAAAAAAAAAATCCAACATATTATATAACTGATTAGCATATGTACCTGTTCATTAAAAGAGATTGAGTTTGCCCTATTATAGTGTATTTATTCATTGTGCTTAAGTTTAGACATGAAAATCTACACTCCTTTGTAAGGATCTGCAGAGGGTTTAAGTGAGCCAGGCACTCAAGATTTTTGATAGAAGGTTCATAGTGTAAGTATAGGTCCTAATTTTGTTAAAGTCAAAAGGCATGAAATGTCTTTTTAGCTGACATCATCTCCATTTTACCGATGAAAAATAAAATGGAAAGGTGAACTCTGGTGATCTTAAACACTGTAAGCAAGGCATAAAATGGACCACGTGGGCCTCATGATAACTTCTGGAGTAATTATAGAGGAAAACAGAGATAAAATGATACAGAGTTCTGGTAAAGAAGGTATGAAATCAGTTAAACATCACTGAGAAGTCAGGATAAAACAAAAAAAAAAGAGTGAGAAAGTAAGTCAGATTTACTAGAGATTGTCTACACCACTCTCATAAAAGTCACCCTTAAAATAACCCTCTTCTATTAGTATTGAGGCAACTAATTTCATATGAAATAGTAGTATATTAAATTGAATCTCTAGAGTGAAGACAATAGTTTGATTCCTATTCTTCTATCAGCATCTTTACTCTTCTCAGGGCACCTTACCCATACTAAAAAAAGATTCAGTCTCATGTGAATGCATAAGCAAAGAAAATTTTCTCCAATTTTTGCAAGAAAAATTATACCTTCAGCTATTAATACAGTTGCTATCACTGTAAGGCCTACTCTCCCACCTTCAAAGCACACCTTGATGACATTAATCCAGAATTATTTCATCTGCAGCCAGGGATAAGCTTAACATAATGGAATCTTTCTGAAGTCAGGTTGATTAAAACAGCCCTATGAATGCTAACCAAGCTAAAAATAGGTGCTAAATTACTTTAATCTTGTTATTGAATAGTAACAAGACATCACAAAATGAAACCAATTTATATTATACAAATTGGTTTCTCTGCTCTAAAAGATCTCAGGAAATGGCAGGGCATTTCATTATGGGTGTGAAGGAAGGAAGAGTTGCAACACTTGAAGACTTGTTTCATACAGCTGTGCTTTTCACATAAAAACAGGTTTTAAAAGATTCTGAGCAAACACATCCTATAGATCTTAGGGTTAGATCCCCTTGAGAAACCTAAAGAAAAAGTGAGATTTAACCCAAAAGAACATGAAGTCTCAATGGCTTCATATTTCTAGGCTCAGCCACTCTTGTTGAAAGCAGTGCAGAGGATTGCCAGCTATCTGAAACATGACATGCACATGCTTAGGAATTATGTCTGGCAGATAAAAACATCATCACATCCAGCATCCACTGGCACCCTCTGCACAGAGCTCCCTGCCCAATTCACAGCCTGATGCCATGAGGACAATGGGCATCAGTCCCTGAAGCCTCAGGTATGTAGGAATGTGAAATGATGCACATAACAGCTTTATGAAAGTGATGGTGTAACGACAAACACACAGACAAAAATGCTTCCCAAAAACGGGCCTTTTCCCATCTGACTGCCATTCTCCTTGCAGGATGACCTGCTCAGTGCTAAGGCAAAGCTTCTAACATATAGACACACAAAGAGGTTATTTACTGCATGACTTGTCACTGAGCCACACTGTACTACACACAACACATACAACCAGTATGTAAAACATTTTCCAGCAAAACAGTTTGTGCAAGCAGTCATTGAATGCCACTGCTGTAAGACCTTTAAATGACCATCAGGGTTTGAAAAGAAGGGATGGCCAAGCTCTCTCCAACCAGGAAGACTTTTAGTTACCCTGTGCAAAATTCTTCATGCAGCCTCATGGTCACCAAATCCATTGTACAGAAAGAACAACCTCAATCCCTTCCTGTATGGTTTCTGCAGGACCACTAACAGTGGCCTGGCATTAATTCTACACTGAGAGTCTTCCTCATATTACATCATATGTAAAATGAAAGATACCTTTGTCCTCTCAGTGCTTTGCTACCTATGTGCCTGGATACGTGCTGAAGTCAGCTCAGCTCTCCTTTAATTTCAGTGTGTTAGATTGATGTATGTAAAAGAAAAGGATAGTGAAATAGTATAGAGAATGAGAAATAGTGTATAAAACCAGACTCTGACATAAGATTGTACTGCATCATTTCATAAGCTTCAAGGAAAATACCCACAAAACAATTGCATATAGGAGACACATTTCAGGAGCACTCGTCTTCTAAGAATTTAAAGCATTGACAACACAAGAGAGTTGCAGGCCAATACTGCATAGAAATTGCTCAAAGGCCTTTCAGACATGAAACTGTGAAGCTGCTTTATCTAAAGGCCAGGAAATGCCTGAGGTCTCAACACTACTCAAGTAAATGCAGAAAAATATTGAATCCAGACCAACAAGTGTACAGCACATATTCACATAATTGTCAGTCTTAAACCCACATAATTCAATTTCTCGCAGTGTTATTTTGTAAGTTCTTAGAATCAAGTTTCCATGAGAAGATAACCACACATGTTCCCATTTTGGATGGAAAGATTAAAGACTGCATAACACAAGAAAGGAAAATCCTATCTTTTGTAAGATAAAAATAGCTTAAAATCCCACAGACTGAAATCAAGATTTTCCTTTTATATTGGGATCTGACTCTAAGCTACCAATACTGTCATTCCTGTCATTCCAGAGGTGATCTCTCAATAGAAGTCCTACGAAACACTACAGAAACATGCATGGAGGAAGAAGCTTCTGTCACAGTACATATCATAATAACTTCAAACAAGTATGACACCTTGCTATTCACTGACTGTCAATTCAGAAAGATTTTAGATAGGTAAGTTCTTTACTATGTGGCTTATGCATGGCCTTCTAAGCAGAGTTGCAGAGACATATCTTAGAGAATTTTTCAAATAAATTAAATTGCATTCAACTATTTGTCTAAAGTAATATTGGTGAAATTAAATATATTCCTTTACTTGATTCCTGCTCCTTTGTCATCTCTTTCACAATCTAGATGCATAGCTATTATAGGAAGTAACTTCAGAGTTTAGACAAAAATGTCAGGTAACAACTCTTTCTAATGAAACTATTATTCACACAGGTAATTTCCCTGTTTATTTTTGCAACAAAAAATTATTATTTTTGTTTATTTCAACTGCAACAAGGAGTTGTAAATATTGTCCTTTAATTACTACAATTATTTATGCTTTTGTTAGAAATTACATAAAATAATTGAAAGAAGTATTCATTTAATAAATCAGCATTTCATTCAGGTATGAAAGGCCACAGACTATAAGGTGAAAGGATAAAATGACTTTTATATTCACTAGTGTAAATGCATGTTGGGTTGTGCAATAACCTCTCCAACAACATTACCAGCAAAGAGAAACATTCAGCTAATTCACCCTAAATTAAGGTATCATGAAATCTGTCTAGCAGCTTAAGAGGGAGGACTACAAAGATCAACTGACTTACCCAGTGTTTGAACTGGTGTGAAAAATAGTGAATGTTTTGAGGATGTCTGTACTTACATACCTTCTCAAAACAAGCTGGGCTTTTAATGTTGTGTTCAATCAACCTCCTGCTTGCTTTTCCATCAGTGTAGCATCATTGCATAAACACACAATCAAAAAAAAAAGAGTGAATTTTGCTGAGCAGCCACATTAACTACATGAGAGAACACCGATTCTCAATTCCATAAATAAGACTGTTACTCTTATCATATGTTTCTGCACTTTACAAATAAAAAGCTTGGCATTCTTTCACTCTGTATGGGTTGTCTTCTCACTCAGCACTTAGTATTGCATCAGTTCCACTTGCTGGAAGCTTCTTATTCAGATTTAATCCAATACTGATGATTATTACCAAGACGACAGGCAGAAAAGGCAGTGTAAAATATCAACACAGAGCTTGAAAAAGATTACTCTCATCACTGATGAGACAAGAATCACATAGCAGCAAATCAAACCATAGGACTTCCTGTGCCATCAAAAGGCTCTTAAATGTTTGATTGGAGAAACTAGTTAGCAAAAACTGTCCAAAGATAGGAAACACTTTTGAACTCTAATACTGCTGAGAAAGCAGCATGTGAGAGTTTCCCAAGGAATGATAAGCTCTAGAGACCAATTGTCCCCACTGAGACCGCAAGAGCTGCTACGCTCATGATGCTGACGGGCTTGATAGAAGGACAAGGCCACAGGCACACACAAACATCAACAAGATGTTGTACAGCTCATGCTACCCAAGAAAGCAGTTTGTGGTACAGACAAAGGCTATGGCATCATTTGCAGACCTGATTAAGTGAACAGCCCCCTGAAGCTCTTCCTCAGCACCTATCTAGAAACCCCTCCAGGCATGCCTGCACAGTCCCCTGATTCTGGGTACACAGCTACACTGCCTTACTGAATAAAAAGTGTCCATCCAGCAATACTGGTTTTGATTTGTGTATCACCTCAACTACTACTTCGAATATGAAAAAGGGAATTTACAATGCTGACAAAGAGGTAGTATGATGGCTGTTTGCAGAGATGAAACCAAGAGAAACATTATCTTAATTGTCTGCAGTTTTCAAGGCCTCCAGTAGAGAAGATATTAGCTAAGAGCAAAGCTTGAGCAGTGTGCTGGCATTCATTGGGCTCCAAAGAAAATGGTCATACTGCCAAATGCAATTTTTTCAGCTGCCAGTAAACCTTGATAAGTCTAAAGTCCTGTAACCTTGGACAGAAATTAAAACTTTGCAGACACACTGGTAGAGTTCCGCGAGGGAAAAGATGAAGAACAGAGGTAAGTAGGGAAATGGAAAGTAGGCAAGAGGAAATGGCTTCAAGCTGTGGCAGGAAAGGTTCAGGTGGGACATTAGGAAGAATTTTTTCACAGAAGGCATTGTCAAACACTGGAATAGACTATGCAGAGAAGTAGTAGAGTCACCATTCCTGGGAGTGTTAAAGAACCAACTGGACATGGCAATTCTTGCTATGGGTTATTTCACATTGTGGTGATTCGTAAAAGGTTGGACTTGATGATCTTGTAGGTCTTTTCCAACCTTAATGATTCTATAAAATGAAAGGAGATTATGTTGAAAGAAGCTGCTTTTGTGGGGCAAACAAAAGCAGGGAAGAAATTTTTCAGAGTTTTGATTACTGGAATTGAAATAAGCTGCTGACTCAACAGCACTGGCAGCAGATGTGTAAAAGGAAAAGGTTCAGAAGGTTTGAGAGAGTAAAACACAAATTGTAGCTGTTTATTTTCTATTATTCATCGCAGATGACTGTTGAATTGCCTTAATGTAGGTAGTAAAGGGCCAATTGAAGCCTGGAACTAAAACATGAACCTACAAACATACCTTCCCCAATCTTTCCATTTTATGTTTATCCTGACCATATATGATTTGCATCACTGCACTGGATGATCTCAGGCTTGCTTTATCTTCTTTGAAAACGATATCTGACACCATGTGTTTAGCTATGTTTTGAAATGTGACCAGTCAAGTGCCTGAAATTTTACAGGATTTTTTTTTCCAGTTACATCAATAATACGTTAGTAACCACTGCAGTTGCAAGAAAGTAAATTCAAAAGGCAGATCTAGCCAAATATTTAAAATTTAAAGACTGTATTGTAACATATGTAAAGCTTATATATTATAATCTTAATACATGCCATTATATTAATGTGCAGTTAAAACAGGTAAGGAATCAGGTAGGACCTTTTCTCCTGCAACAAAATCCCTCCTACACAAGACTACCAAGTATTGTGGGCTAACAGCCCCATTATAACAAGTGTAACAATGCTAGAAATTATAAGCTGCAATTTTTAGCTACATAGTTTGTATTCCTTTATTCCTCACTTAGAAAATGTTTTTCATACATTATATTGACTCTTTCTAAAGTTTCCTTCATTTGCTCATTCCAGCAGCTTACTTTTATTTCACCATGTCTATTTTCTGCTTGTCCAGCACAGTCTGAAATCTCTCTCCAGAGCAGCAGCATTGTATTGTGAAAGAGAGTGAATCAAGTTAATAGCCATGCTTGCTACATTTATATTGCATCAAAGAGTTGTAAGGGGAAAATGCAACTATGGAAACAAACTGTTTCTTCATTTCAGCCTTTTTTCCTTTCTCTTTTTAAATTTTTTTTTTTTTTTTGCTAGACTGCATGTCTTTGTCTACAGAAAGTTTGGAGAAATTCCCTTGGAGTAGTAGAACTTCTATTTGCTTAAATCAGATCAGATGTCTGCCCTAAAACCAAACATGACAGAAAAGAATATAAGTTATTATTCATTCTCTTTGCCTTATACAAATGACAACAGCAAATATAAGAATATACTGGACAAGAACTCACATGAAAGTTTTTTAAAGGAATTGAGGAATCCAACTGGAATAGAGACATGAAACTATCAATTGCTTTATTCTTACTAAATCTATTAGTATTAATATTATCATTATTATATTCAAATTAAACTATTTTTAAAATAGTTTAAAAGCAAACTGCTTTTAAAAGTAGGAAATTCTCTTTAGTCCAAGGTATTTTGCTGAAACATGTTCATACAAAGTAAATGAGTATGAGATGACCCAGGATATTACTTTGTCAATCACAGGAATGCAATATTTAAGTGCAATTAGCACCTGAAATATCTACATTGTATGTATTATCCATGAGGTTTCTTCTTAATTTACATGGGAAAAAAAATAAATAGAAAAAAAGAAAGCAGCTATCAAGAACCTCCTTCACCTGCACACATCTTTACTTACTCAAATCACTCAAATGCCCTCAATCAAATGCAACCACCATGAGCAGAACCTGACTAGCTTGGCAGAGCCCTCTACTGATTACAGAGAGGAAAGGAATTCTAACAAGCTATTTCACCACTGATTTCAGATCAGGCAAATATATAAGTGTCAATTACTGACAAAGGCAATTTTGTATTTGAAATTTGTTTACTTCTGGTAAAGCAAATAAAAGTTCTGGACAGCTAAAGCCTAATAACAGACCAAACTGTGGAATTATTATTGTAGAATATAAAGCAAATAATAATGTGCATTAACACACAATTTTAATGTGCATTAAACTACAAACTTTATTTTCATAACTTTGATTTACTATTTACACAGAATATTGGAATTACCATCTCTGTCAGCATAGCAGCAAGCAGAAAAAATACCATCATATTTGTGCTAATATATATTATAGAAAGATAAAAACAAGTCATATTTTGTTCTTCTAAAACTTTGTCCTCCAAATTTTAATTCTGCATCACAATTTATAAGGAGAAGAAGGTATCCAAGAAAATAATTGGAACAGGAGATAAAACAAAAATTTACATGACCATTAACAGTAAAGTACTATACAGGAGTTACCACAAGAGAGTTTTACTTCATAAAGTTCATGCAGGAAATGCAATTTCAAAACTACTGTTAGAAAATTAAAGATAGAATTGTAACATAATATTGCCAACACTCACATCCAGATTAAGTGCAAGAGTTATTATTTCTAAAATGTTACCTAGTTCAAGAATGTATTAGTTTATTTCCCACTTAATCTTATTAAAAACTTACTATCTTATATTGTTTGTTTCACACTTCAGTGAAGTGAAAGGAAAAGGCAGAGGAAAGCTCATGACTTGCTGACACTGGTATTTGACAGAAGACCCTTTCCTATGTTAAGGGAGTAGAGAGATACGTTTTGGTAACTGTTTCTTGGCAACAGGAAAGAAAGTGACATCTTTTTATCTTTCCCTTTGTTTTTTGGGGGTTTGTTTGTTTGGTTGGTTGTTCTGGTTTTTTTGTTTTGTTTTGTTTTGTTTTTTTGTTTTTTAACTCCACAAGGAACCACACAGCTTTGGAGTTAAAGAGACAATGGATCTGTGGTACTGCAAATTATTTTGCATTTTCCATAACTCTTCTTGGAAATACATTGGTGTTCAAATTTTAGTAAAATTAACAGGATTTAGATACATTTTGCTGCATCTGTGGGTAACAGAACATCAGTAGACATTAGTGGATTCTGAATCAGATTGCTTAAAGAACAAAGTGCTACCCATTCCATGGACAGCCACACAAGCCTGCCAAACAGCCTGGCAAGAAGGTCATTCTTGTGAGCCAGACTTGCAAACCCCCAAGGTTTTTAAAAGCAGAAAGATACAGCCCTTGTTGACTTGGACTTGGGGGCACCTCTCACATCTGCATAGATAAGTTTTAACCATGGCCTCACTGATGATAGGTTTCTTTTGTCTATCAGCCTTTTAAGGTTAAAACTACTGAACCAACAAGGACTACTACAGAAGTGCAGAGCCCTGAGGAAACTCAAAACCAACCTGTCTTGTTATGTATCTAAACAGCTGTAAAGCTGTCTTGTTATTCATCTAAATCACTATGTAATACAAGTCTTAATATTTTATATTGCCATAGATCCACATGGAGTTATAACTTACTTAACCGAATACGGTTTGAAAGAAAATTGGTCTAAGGAGTAGAGAAAATTTACAGTCATAATTAATGTATGTTTGACATAATTTCCATTTAAGCTGCAGGAAAAAAATAATATAATGCTAATTACTATTAGTTTTCTCAGTACACTTGATGAACATGACGTTTCTCATCTCCTGAACATTAATAAATATTGGATTAAAGCGCTGTGTTAAGGTACTTCAAATATCTGCTCTTTTATACATATGCAGATGCACATTTTATGAACTGTGTGAGATGCTTGGAGAATATACTCTAGATACAGTATGTCCAGTAACAATACTAAATAGATCTTAATCATATGCAAGCAAAAAATCTCTTTGAATACTGTCACATTTTTCAAACATGAAGGAAAAATCTCATTAGGAGCTCACAGCAGCATCTGGTTTTCACTCAGCTAGCAACTTACACTTTCCTCTGCTCTAAGCTATGTATACAGTATACAAAAAAACATGCTAAGACACAAAATAATGGCACTTCCAGAGTGTTATATTAAGCACAAAACACATTTCCATTTATTTTCCCTTCTAGCTTTTTGGACATAAACAGCCATACAACATCATTACTTAGTATTTTTATTACTACTACATAAACTCAAATACAAGTAACAATGATTTTTAACTTAATAGTTCAGAAATTAAACAGCAGGTTAGTAGCTCAAAAGGCCATTGTATTATATTGTAATAATAACGTTAAAAATAAAATGTGAGGCTATCTCAGTTCAAGAACTAAAGGTCTTAATGTTTAAATACAATGGTCCTCCATCTATTCAGAACAGAGCAACATCATGTAAATCAGGGAGATGAACACCATAATTTCAACTATAGTCCTATTTAAGCACTAGCTGAATGACAAACTTTTTCTTGCTCTTCTGCTCAAAGAAAGGCCTTTCAATAGTCTCAAAGGAGAAATCTAATGATGCCACGTACTGAAATATCTCACAGTCATTTGGGGCTTCAGAAAAGCCTGTGTTTGTCCTCACACTCTTCACGCAAGTGTGACTGTTTCTCTCTAGTTAACAAATTTTAGCTTGCATTAAACCTTATCAGTAAACATGGCAGTACTGCAAAATCAGCAATTAAGGCCTCAATAGCTTCCACCAATTAGGGCTGTTGTGTGCCAAGAGCTACAGCAGAGACAGATTGTGTGCCGGGTTTATTAACTCATTCTTTTTGCAGTGGAACAGCTAAGTGCCTCTTTTCTGGCCACATTAAAGTACATATAGTTGTTTTACAGTGACATACGCCTCTGCCTTCAAAAACAAAAACAAACCCCCCAGAAGGCTGTGAATTCTTCATTTGAGAGCTTGCATATCTATACTGAAGGGACTACTATGGCCATAAGTGAAATATAATCTAGCTTGGCTACACTTGTTGCTATGCAGGCAGCACTTCTTTTATTGAACCACTGAAATGAAAGGGTTTTTTTCCACCTCTGTACCCTCATTACTTATCACTGGTCCAAAAAAAACCTGCACTGATGGGGACTTCATTCAAATGAGCGACCGTTTCTTCATCAGTGTGGGGGGAGAAAGAACTGTTATAATCAAGCTTCAGAAATCCATTTGCATAGACAGGATGGCAGAAATGGATGATAGATTTAGGTTGAGAGAAATCTTTCAGTGAAAAAAAAAAAAAGCCATGAGACTTTGAAGGATAGGTTTAACATCTCAGATGTTGGAGCAGAAGCTCTTCCAGGCAGGGACCACGATGCTGTTTGCATTTCTGTTCTCACCAGCACAGTTCCACAATGATTAATTTGCACTGCAGCACTAGAAATCATGAACAATTATAAGCTGTGGTTTTCCAAAGTGCTGCATACCTTCAGCAACTTTTTATTTAAATGCAGATAAAAAAGCAGATCTTCAAGAAACTCTGTTATTAAAGTCAAGATTTCCTTCAGCAAGAGAATGTGCATGTCATTCACTGCATCTGTTAAGGATAACTAGAATGCAATATTAACAGCAATTCACACAAAGGAGTCCATTTAATATGATCATTAATATTTCAGATGATTTTGAAACTGAAGAAAAAAGAAGAAACCAAGATGCATATGTAACAAAATTTATATTTCATGAACCTTAATTGCTGTAACTAGGGCACAGGGATTAAAGGCCTATGCCTAAGGCATCTGCTCCTGAGGACAAAATATTACACAAGCATTTCAATTTTTGGGTTCAAAAATTGAATTTTTTTAACCCTCCTGATTCTGAAGAAAAGCTGAGGCATGAAATCTGAACAAATCCCATTTACATGGGATGCAGTCCTAAAACTACCTGCCTACCTAGAAAAAGAATTTTGAAGATAAGGAACTGCTCTCCCCAGCTTTGGTTTTAATAGTATTTGCTGGGACTGATAGAATTTTATGAAATTTCTGTAACAAAGGACTGACTGAATGAAACTTGGTCCAAGCATTGCTAGGGTGAGCTCTGAGGCTGGTGTGTGATACCTGCAAACACACACACTTTCAGAGACCCTTGCACAATCTAGGGAAGGTTTGGCCCTCTTTACCAGAGGTCTTTCCTCTGTATTCATTTATAAAGTCACTGCAAGCCGAACTTAATGAACAAACACTAGTGACAAAAATCAAGAATCTCTTAGTAATTATGTATTGCTATTTGAGCTTCCATGCTCACTATTTCAGTCACGATCATCTTAACGGCTATGCAGTCAGTTCTGCTTTGTTTTATAGCTCTCTAAAGCTGACTTCAAAGGGTGGCTAGCAGCATTCCCCATTTCAGATCTCCTGTTTAACTCATTTCATCTATTGTGCATTCTGTTCAGCCCTGAGCATCAGCAACAGTGCTGCTGTGCCACCACTGCAGGTCAGCTCAGGTCAACAAAATCAATATAATTTACAACTTTTTACATTTTCATAAACTTAAAAGCCTGGCGTGTACAGAAGGAGACTGTATTCCTCCATATGCTTTTCTACCCATAAGCAGATATTTGGCCCATTAGTTCTTTCCCTTTAAATCAGTACAAGTTAATCAAGTAAGTATTGTTTGTTTAAATGAGAATCGTTATATATTCTTTCTACTACTTTCCAAATTACAGAAAGAAAAACTGTTAGTTTTGCTATCAAAAGAAAACTAGTTATGCAGGTCTAGGAAATGTTTCAGGTAAGTCAGGGATGGAATTAAAAAAAGATTCTGAAGAATAGAACAAGAGGCACCACCTCACTAGTTTTAAATTCCATTTTGTTAAGATTGCAGCATAGGACAGATTCACCTTGAATATTATTTTTTTTAAGCAAAATTACTGTAAGCCATAAAATAATGTTACACAGAAACACAGCAGAAAGCACTTCTGCACCATTTCAGAGAAGAGAGAAAAAAAAAATCCAGGCAAAAATTATTTTCTGACATCCAGAATTCTGGAAAATACACTTCCAAAACCATTTTGAAAGGTATTTAACCTCTGGGTTCTCTTGGGATATACACTGGATTATGTTATAATCATGTCAAAATCATGTCAAAAATATTTACAAGTAGCATTGACTTTTCTAGTTTCTCCTTCAGTTCAAAAAATCCCAAAGCAATACATCTAAACACTATAGGTATATTATTGTATAAAAGCTGCTACAGCAATGTTTATTTTCAAATAAATACACTATGAGGTCCACCAGTAAAAATTTTCCTCTCACTGACCATAAATCTCATATAAATCTATTCCACGGCTGCTCCACAGATTCCTCCTTACATCTCACTGTGACGCTTCCATTTTCAATGTACCTCAGATTCCTAATTCCGATAGTTTAGCTAATGTTCTCTGCCAGCTGCTAAGCTGTTACCATTAGTTACACCTCCATTTCATGATTTGTAAGCATTATCTTCATCCCAAATGATTAGGAAGTGTCTGAAAAGAGTCATCTCTAATGATACACTACAGGCATTCAGACCTAATTCTTCAAAATAACCTGAACCTTCTGAAATGGCCGTGACTCTGCAATATTCCATTTGGCCCCTGGGTCTTGGACAACTCCTGTAATGTGTAATAGCTTATATTCTAGAAATAGAGCCTTTGCATTAATGTATCTACTTTACCTTTAAAAATTTTCAGTGTTCTTCTTTATTAAGACCTCTGGGACTATAAAATAATTCCATTCTTGTTTTTCTGCAACAACATCATACTACAGCAGACTGCTTCCTTCCCTTTGCTTATTCCTTCTGCTACTTTTTTTATATTTATCGATTTACTACATCACACATCGTTAGTGTGTATAATAACACGCTGTCAGAGAGTCTGCTCCATTGGGGAAGACAGATCTCAGAATTTTTCACTCTTCTTTTTGCAAAACTAATTTTCACTAATTCTCACCAGCCAAAATTTATGTACAAATGCAGATTTGGTGCTGAGAAACTTTTTGTCTGTTGCACAGCTTTCCCAGTAAAAACGTTTGATCTTACAACTCATCAGAAGAAATTAAAGATGTGCCTACACTGAGCAGTGAGATCTAATCAAGGTAACTATTACCTAAACCTGAAACAGATGAACAGATGATCTAATTCATCTATATGTTCGCACTTAAAGCCAAAAGTAGCTTCCCTTCTGTTATTTTTCTTTTGGACGGTTCTACATTAGAATGTTCATTATCAAAAAAAAAAAAAAAAAAAAAAAAAAAAAAAAAAAAAAAAACCAGACATCCAGATTATTCAATAATTGGAAAAATTTAACATGATGAGGGAACTCGTCTTCATTAAAGACATCACCACCTATGTGTGTTGGTAATGAAGAATGTTCAGCAAATACTCTTCTTAGCAAAGGCTACCCAGTACATCTTCAAACTTTTCCTTAAGCTATGACACACTGAAGAAGATACCAATCATTCAGTGATCTCAAAATTATTCCTTTTTGCAGAAAAAAACACTTTTTTTGCTATAAGAAAACCAGTAGCCTGACAATATTGATTTGCTACAAATCTTCTAGAAGCGTTCAGACTGGTATTACTATTATGGGCAAACCATATAATTTGATTTTTCTCTTTTTTTTCTTATTGTAACCATATATATTTCCATAGAATAAATGCTTCTGTAGTGCTCTTTTTTTGCACATATTGTGTAGGTAGAATTCCTCAAGAAACAATGCATTTTGTTATCTCTAGGCTCTGTGAGGAGACTCAACTGATTCACCCTACAACCTGCACAATGCCCCACAGACCTTCCTCTGCAGGACCATGCAATTACACATTCCCCATGCTAGGCTCCAAGATACTATGGGTAAAACATACAACTTAAGGCTAAATATTTGCAATTCTTAGCAGAATGCTTCACATAAGCCTACAGAGTAAGGGATTTACAACTTTTTGATGGAAGAATATGCATTTTATAAAATTTGTAGATGAGACAACTGATCTCTTAAAATCTGACCAGTAATACACTGCACTAAGAAAGGAAAAAGATGTTGCAGCAACATCTTTAATCCATCCCCCTGATTTAAAACAAGGTTGTTACTTTATGTGCCATATATTTAATAAATACAGCTTTTCTGAATGGCTGAGGTCAGAAATTTACACCCACAACTGCAGATGAGAAACCCAAGTAGTTATGAAATTTTCTCAGGCACTGTATTCCCCTTTCAGGATTGTTCTGCCAAGTAAGATGTGAACAGTTCTACTATAAACATTTCTATATCCACTTTTAAAAGTGAAGTTCTCCAACACTTTAGATTTTGTTCTATAATTTTGTCTCAGGGCAACAGAAACATAGGGGCTATCAAAGTTACCAGATTCAGACTTCTAGCATTCCTATTCCTGACACCTGTTTCTAAGAAGAAAACTGAAAACTGATGAGCTGATAATCATTTTTATCAGTGAGATCTGGGTAGAAAATGCACAATATTTTCCTTCTTTATATACAAAAATCTACAGAACAAATCCTGACTGTAAAAAAAAAATCCATAGAAGAATTAAATGAAACACAACCAAAAGTTTCTTTTCAACCAAAAGTCTTCATAAAACATTAAAATAGACAGTGACCCTGCTTGAGAGAGAGGCAGGATCAGGTGACCTCCAGAGGTCCCTTTCAACCCCAGCCATTCCACAGTTATGAAATTCAAAAATCAAGAACGAAATATGAATTATTCCAGTGTTTTCTATAGAGTTGTAGCACCTAAAAATATTTTCACCACTAATGTAAGCATTAGACAACATATTCATTTTAAAAGAGAATTTAACATGAGTTTATAGTTGAGACAAACAAAATAAAGCAATCACGGGTGAGAAGAGATTATACTAATTTTACAAACAGAAAAGTTAAGGTCAGAAAGCCTGTTTCCCATTTACACTAAAAGCATTCACTATGCTGGTATAAGGGGCCTTAACACAGCTTTAGCTTTAATTTATATAGTACACAGTGAGCTTAGTATAATTGAGAATAAGGCTGGAACAAATCAATGTGCTCAAGATTACAAATTATGTCTCTGCCAAAGACTAAAATTTAACTTTTCTAATACTGAGTCCAACACATCAGTACAAAGATTTTTGTCTTTTCAAGAGAGGTTATTTCATCCACAGTGCAAAAAGCTCTAGAATTCATTCTGTAGTTTGAGAACTATAGAAAATAAAACTCAGTAAAATATCTTTTATTTTATTAACCTTGCTCTGGCTATGAAAATTAACCTCCACCCTTTGCTGTTAGGGGATTTATTGTCATACTATTTTATCTATATTATACATATCATACACCTCATTATCATCACAGTAATCTAGCGATTAATAATTTTTGAACATGTCAACTTCAGTTAAAATGAAGCTTCCTCTTCTTTTTAGGCACTGTACAAAACCAATAATTATGACCACTCATTCAGAAAACTCTTTTGTATTCTTGTTTTGTAAGACTCCATGCACTCTCTCTTATCTCTTTGCAGGAGAAAAAGTGTTTGCATGAGGAATGAGAATATACAGTTCACTCTGAGGGCAGGGTACCTCGGAGCAAGACTGTCTCAAATAAAGAAAAAAATCCAGGGACAAACAAAAAGTAACAGAAGTATCAAGGGCTTCTTTCTCAAAGATGGTAGTAATTTGGTTCTACAGCGGTGACAGGCCTTCAATATTAAACTTTGCTATTAATTCTTTTTGCAATGAACAGGTAGGGGAAATATGCCAAAGAGCCATTCCTCCAGCAGACACAGCGTAACTTTTTTCTCCAGGTCTAGTCAATGCTATGTGCTTCTAATTCCTCACTGATATGTTAATGAATACAACCTTTCCAAAGTTCAGCCCAGATAAGCCAGAGATGATGAGGGACATTTTGGCAACTGAACAACAGAGAGAAAGAAGATCAATCTTTTAAAAGATTTACACACTTCCCTTAATTATCTTCCTAATTTATGTGCATCTTAAGTGAACAGTAACTCCTGTGAGGCTTCATTTGCACAGGCTTGTAACCTCTCAGTATGACAGCGATGCCATGTTTCACACGTTGCAATTGTCAAAAAGCGTCAGAATCTGGAAGACTTATTTTGCAGAGGAGATCACTTTTGAAAAGAAGTGTATTTCATAACTAACTTACAAAAGGGCTTTTTTTTTTTTCTTTAACTTGTAAGTGATCTTCAAAATTAACATTCATCTTCAAAACTCTTTCCAAGCATACCCTAGTCAGTAAGAGTACTTCTGGAGACAGTAGATTCAATTCTGATGCCAGCTGCAAATCTCACTGGAACTCTCTTGACTTCTACAAAGTTTTCAGATATAGTGGTTTATGAGCTGCATCTATCAATCACACAATTTTTTTTCCTTAGACATGATGTGTGAACATGTTCTCTGAATACTAAAAAAAAACATGAATCGAAAGTAAGCGTTTATGTGCCCAAGGGTCAAGATAGTTACGGAACACAGTCTACTCTCACTAAAATCTTTTCACTAAGTTTGCAATCTTGTCCTACCACATAGAAACTTTCTCCACAGTAGCAAAAAGTTACCTTTTCTTTATTTATTTCCTTAAAGAAATTTCATAGTATTTAGAGCTGAAGTCTGTATTTTTTCCAGAAAAAAAAAAATTTCAATCAAACTATAATTCACTACAATAATACACCACAATGATTTTGAATCTTGAATTGCACTGCAAGTTGCAAAGATAAAAACAAAAATTGTAGTGCAATATTTGCAATTATTATTTCAAATATAACATACATGAAAGGCTACAGTACACAGTAAAAGACCCACTTTTGGGTTCAATAGCACATTATTAATTTAAAGAACAGTGAGGGATATAATTTAGCATCCATACATATAAAATATTGATTGCCTTCAACAAAGAGAATATTTTAAACTGCTTGCTCAGACTGAAAGGAAGTATATTAACTACATCATGACATTTCTGAAAAGCTATTCAGCTAGCTGATCTTTCACAAAACCTAAAACAAAAGACAAACTTTCTAGGGTAATGTAGACCCCAAGACATTTATTTGAATTTTATTATTTTTAAAAAGAGCATTTCATAGCACACTTTTTAAAAAATGTCTCATTAGTATATATCTAAAATATATGCTCTATACACAGCCACATATATAAACATATAACAACTGACTCACATACGCTGTTGCCTGAATATGTTGTTGCCAGGCAACAGTTATAAAGCATTTTGCACTGCTTGCAAAAATCTGAATGAATGATTCGAAGAGAGATTATTTCTAAAAAACTAGGAAGAAAACTCACTACTGGAATTACATGAATAATTCCTTGTATATTTCAAGGACTCATAGAGCATGTTCTTTCCATAATTACCAATTTCAGAAAGGACAATTCCTTTGAGTAGGATTTGAAAGGCATTTTACAACAAGGAAATTCATGTTCTATGCACGTGGCTAATGTTCCCACATGGACACTGAACCAAAGCCAACAAAGTTAATAGGTTCCTTAAACTGACGTCAAGGTCTTTTCATCAGATTATGATGTCCACTATAAGACAAAAATTACAGACTCCTAAATGAAAAAACAGAAGGCCTTACAGGGGATACAATAAATTCCCAATAAAATTTTACCATCTCACAATATGCAAGTGAAAGAGAGAGCGTCTGTACAAATACTTCTTTTTGTAATCATCATACAGCTAAGGTGTAATCTCACTGAGGCCAATGGTACTACACACAAGAGTAAAAATAGAAGCATCTATAATCCATTGATAACATGGATGTGATATGCTATCTACAAAAGAGAACTATTTGACTCTAAGTAAGTGCCATCCATCACAAAATTACTAGACTAATTTGGCTATCACACCTCTTGGGAATAAAGAGGTAGAAAAGCACACCAAGAGAATAACTGGGAAGCATAGCAACTTCAAAGTTCTTGCCACAAACCTGACCCACAAGTTGCTTTAACACAAATATTAGCATAAAAAGTTGTGGGACTTTTTGTCCTTGTTTACCGTGGCTGCAAGGTATTTCTTTCAATTTCATGTACAATAGGCCTAATCAATAAAAACTGGTCAGAAGCTCAAGATTATTGTTCTTTCCATAATGACTAAATTGGAAATCCATGTATTTTCCTTTTAATTTTTCAAATCCATTCAAGTAACTTTAGCAAGAAGAATGAAAGGAGGAATTATTGGTATTTTAAATTATACTTTCAGTATTAAGTAGTGAATGTGAGTAGCTTCTTTAATGGATTACAGTGATATCCTTTTAATTCCATATCTCAGGTTGCCTTGAACTATCATGAAAAACTCCTTCATGAGGAAGGAATCTGTAATCTAAATCCTGTTAATCTGGAGCTTTATAAAAATTAAAATTAATTTATATAAATAGGAATTAAGGTTTTATAGTTTCATTTGAATTATTTTCATACTCCGAGAAGTAACTCACAGTTTATATCACTGGTCAGGATGCAGTTATATAAAAAGCTCTTGGTGCTTACAATCAGGCTGAGCACTTTTCCCAAAGATAATAATATAAAACAATCTATGGAAAGGTTATCTATTCCAGGTGTACTACTTGTTTGCACTTTTTCATGTATTTGTTTCTTTGTATAAGCTGTGACAACTAAGAAATAGAAGAACCTTTACTTTGCCCTCTATATTCATCATGACCCTCTTGCAGAGCCAGTGCGATCAATCAATGTAATCTCAAACTCAAGAAATTTTGCAGGTCTCCTTTCCTTCTTCACCCAAAATATACACACAATATCAATTGAATGTGAGGATTTTGTAAGACACATACTGCATTATTTCAAGTGGAACCACATTGCAATCAGTGGTTCGCATTCATGACATTGTTAGCCCTGACTGATTGAAGACGGGGTTAACTGCAGAAGGAGAAATGCTGTGTTCATTTACAGAAATGGTACCTGTAATGATCTAAAAGCATGGTTAAAAATAGGGGGACGTTATATGGTAAAACTTCTAATTTGGTGACTAAGAGCAACCTACTATTTATTACTCAATCAAGAGTGAATGGCAGGTACAATTTTCTCTTCAGATAGGTGTATTACAGTATAAACTGAAGCACCCAGAAAATAATTCCACTTAGTATGTGGAAACACAGAAAAATTAGTAATTACTAACAAACAGAGTGAAAATTTCCAAGATATAGGATTCTTTCATTCTATGGCCGAGGCATGACCAAAAAAAGACAAAAACAAACAAACAATGAGATTATGACTTTGAAGGTTGATATGGGTCAAAACAAGACTATCAAAGTGACACAATGCTCATTTTTAATTAGACTTCCTAATGTGACATCAAACTGGGTTTTTTTCCAAGAAACAGCACTTCAGCAAGGCATGAAATCCTCACAGCTTAGTTTATTAGGAGGCAACAAAGGGATTCCAATCTGCTACAAGAAAGTTTCAGCCTCTAAGCACAGCCAGTGCAGTACAAAATTGTGTCATATGAATTTTAATGTGACACAAGTATGAAAGATTCCAAAAGAACAAAGGCAGCACAGTCCTGTTTCACACTACACAAATGACCTATTCTGATCTGAACAGCACACCACATTACAATCAAATTTATTTCAAAGAGGGGTCACACAGATCAAATGTAATGGCTGCTAGAATGAGTATTTCCTTTATGTAGTATTAGAGAAAAGCAAAATATCAAACAATGTGGGAATGCCAGGGCACTGAAAAGAAAGGCATGTTTAGGCTGCAGGGAAACAGATTTTATAAAAGATCTTCTAATTAAAGTCATCCTTAATGACTGCAGTATCTAATCTTCAAAGACACCATGAAACCTTGATGAAGACATGACGTATACACATGAGCTTGCCTACTGCACAGCCTTGAACATATATTTGACATTTCAAGGCACCAGGGAAAAGTTTCATGTACAGTTCATGCCTAACAAAAGTAATGAGACAGACTAAGCGGTCAGACTGGCTGGATGTCTCTTTGTGGCCTGATATCTCCATGGCAGAAACCATGATATTCCCAGAGTCAGAATACAACAACAGAGAGGCTGGTAAACCTCCTCAGCTGACTCCAACCTTACAACAACTTTAGCATAGTAAAGGTATCAGAACAATGAGGTATACTTGAAAATACTGGACTGTCAGAAGAATATACCATGCAAATTATTTATTAATAGATTTCTGTAAACAAGCACTTAAGAATTACATTGAAAAGAAGGCAAAATAAAAGTTAATGATCAAGTATCACTAAACAAAAAAGTAAGGATAAATTCTTGCAGTTCTTCTTGCCATGTATTTCCATGATTTAGGCATCATTTTTGTCTTAAAATCACTTTTCTGAACAGAACCAATTACTGATGGGAAAACAGCTTGAGTCCTGACTTCATGAATACAATGAATAGAATTTGAAGGTATGTGGGGAGTAGTCAGACAGGGTAACAAGTACTTAACGCAAGGCATAGGTGTAAAACATCAGAAGTAAACATTATACCTTGTAAAAAAAAAAAACCCATGAAGATTTCCATTTCACAATTAGATGAAGATTTACTACCTGGGTTTCTGTAAATTAAATTCTTAAAAAAGTAAATTCTACCAGAAAGTTCTCCCCAGATGAAAGCTTGTTGTTGTGAGGTTTTTTCGATAAAATGAAAATATACTATTGAAGTATCTTTCATTTGATTCCTAGCCAGGGTTCCCTCAGTCACAAAACAAAACAGAATAAAAGCTGAATTGGAAGAATTTCCATAACGAATTGGCTACCAGCCTAAAGGTTAGAATTAGTTTTATTGCCCAAGTCTAGCACTAAAATTGGTATTAGACACCTCAGCTCTCCAAGTTTTAATCAATCTGCTTTTCAGGAGACTTTGAAATATTCAAAGAATGTAGACTATTATGACCAAAAAAAACTACACCAGTAACTTGCAATGTGTAAGAATGAAACATAACATAACAAGAGATAAAATTCTATTGCCATATTTAAAAATTATCTTAGCCTTAGTTTCCAGAACCCATAGCTCTCTTTCCGCTTTTCAGTAGTTTTGCATTTTTGGAGGTTAAAAATATTCATTTGCTAGCAGACATGTATATCCCTGAAAACTGATGTATTCACCTACATTATGATGGCTCCCGTGTAAGTCATTAAGGTTTGGACTTGGAGACAGACATGAAGGGAAAAAAAGACAAACTTTTAATATTTCACTGAGTGAATAAAAATTGCATTAATTTAGATATTCAGTCACAAGAATACAATTAGCCATGGATATATACACACATACTCATACCTTTCAACCATCACATTAGTTTGAATTTTGATGCTATTTTCTATAAAATATAATCCCTTTTAAATTGCATTTAATAGATTTATTCAGATGTGCATTTCCATATGTCATATTTAAGCTTATACTACCACCTGCCTGAGGCTGTATAGTCTGAATTGTCACCCTCACACACTTCAGCAGGAGAAAATCCTCCACAGACACCATATGAACTATTTCCCTTCTGCTTAGTGTAGAGGTACAATAATCATTATGACCATGGAAAACATCCATGCAAAAAAAAAGTTTTATGTGTCCCCCTTAAAAAATCGGATAACATCTTCAAAACAAAATATTCAAGCTACATAAAATATTCTGCAATGAAATATCACTCTTCACAATTTTTTTTACACAGGTCAGCAAGTATCATCCAAGATTACTGTGATATGAGCTCTACATTTGTTGCACATACGACATAGACATAGATATATAAACGTATTTGCATACATAGAGATATGCATATACATAATTTCACACTTAAAGGACACTTGAGATGGCTTCAAAGCCAGATTTGCAAAGCAAATAGATTAACTCTGCTTCCAACTACTAACATCAAGGTGATAGGATACCATCATCTCTCTGCTTTGTGTTGGGCCCATCCAATAACACTGCTGAGCAGGGGAAAAACTGATGAGCAAAGGTTAAGCAGAGGACTGCCAGAAACAAACTGAGGCTTAGAAATTGCTTCTTCAGATAAGATTAATGCTTGACTGATGCACAGAGTGACTTTGGGGTTGCAAAATCATTAACAGGAGCATCCATTCTCTTTGAATTTCTCACACCATCTCTCAAACATTTGTAGTTGAGGCTATTAAGGGTTTGGACCAAACTTTCCTGTGCTCTTTTGGAATTAACAGCCCTGCCAAGTCATCAAAGTGCTCCAAAGGTCAATTCATGATTAGTGCCCCACCATCCTGCACACTGTGTCTGCAAGCAATGCACAGCAGCTGGGGGGGGAGAGGGGGGGAGGAGGGAGAGAGGGGGAGAAGGAGATAAATATTAGCACTGTGATAAGCTCACAGAGCACGACTTGGAGGAGGGCAGATTTCACATGGTCCCTGCTGTTAGATTTCAGGGGAAGCAGAGACCACCTCCCTGGAAGGAAGAGCTGGTAGAGACCCTGCGCTTTTCTGCACACCTGAAGGAAAACTGAAAGAGTGAACACAAAGAACCTCAGACCTCCTCCCAGCGTCACGCCAACAGAGACTTGGACCTTTCAGTATTACTGGCAACATCAGTAGCTATGCAAGCAAGCATTCCTGTTCTCTCACAAAACGTAGGAGACAGCCCAAACCGATGATTCCCGGGACCGACTGAAGTTTAGAAAATCCTGACCTCGGCACACACTCTGCTCCAACTTCACTGCCTTTTCAAGATTTTCTGCACCCCTTCAGGGAAAGTGCCCACGGCCAATCTGATAGCACACGCGATGTCGCTGAGCATCCCGGTGGGCACTGAGAACAGCCACCCTCACCTAAGAGACAGCCCCTAGTTTGAATCTCTGTCACCCTCTGTATCTGCCTTTAGGTTCATGAAGCTGTTACCACGCTGCCTCCCTGCACATCCCCGGTCCGCTGCAGGCTCTCATTCCCCAATTCCCCGTGCCCTAGGGCAGAGCACCATCACACCCCCACGCTTGCTTTTCTCTGTTACTCCGGTATCAGCAGAGTGTTTCCTGACCCTGCCCTGATTGAAAACATCCCTCTCCGAAATGGGAGGGATAGAGAGAGGGAGAATCTGTACGCAAAGTTTACAGCTCCTGCTTGCGCTTCCCCCTCCCCACCCAAGCCCTTGCCGGAGGCAGCAAGGAGAGGGACAGAGGAGCGCAGGGATGGCCAAAGGGGAGTGTCAGCCCTGGGCTGGGCTACTCGAGGAGGACAGGGGCACGGGGCGCAGCTTTTCGCGGACAGTGACCCTGGCGGGCGATCGCTGAGAAAGAAGGGAGGAGCGGCGCCTTCCCGGAGAGGGGATCAGAGAGAGCCGCAGGCTCTCTCCGAGGCGCAATGGCAGCGCACCCCCACCGACCCCTCCGGAGCCGGGAGCGAAGTCCAAGCCCCGGCAGCAGCACCAGCAGAAGCACCGCAGCACCAGCGGTAGCAGCACCAGAGGCAGCCCCAGCAGCAGCAGCGGCGGCGGCAGCAGCAGCAGCAGCAGCAGCAGGTCGCCGCGCCCCGCGCTGGCGGCCCCGGCCCGGGTCACCACCGCCCCCCAGGCCGACGAGGCGATACCCAGCGCCTCGCTCCCACCCCGGGCAGGGCCGCCGAAGGGAGAAAGAACTCACCCCCAGCTTCCTGCTGCGGATTTTTACGTAGCCCTGCTTGACTATATCGTTAAAGTTGGAGGCCATGGCAAGCGCTGCCTGCTTCCTTCCCTCCGCGCCCGGAGTCGCCCTCCGCCGCCGCCGTCGCCTCCTCCTCCTCTCCCGGGCCCTCCCAGGTGCCGCCGGCCGCTGGCTCCAGAGGCGCTTCTGGCATCCAGGCAGCGGCAGCCGCCGCGCTCCGCTCCGCCCGCGCCCCGCTCCTCCCGCGGCCGCTCCGCTCCGCTCCGCACCGCCCCGCCGTGCGGGTGGCGGCCGCTCCGCCCCGCTCCTCTCTCCGCCGGCCCCTCGCTGCCCTGCCCCGCTCCTCTCCGCACCGCTCCGCCCGGCGGCGGCTTCGCGGCTGCCCGCGCCTACGGCCGGGAGCGGGCGGTGCGGCGGGCGGGGCGGGGCGGAGCGGGGACACCGCCCCCGGCGCCGCGGCCGCGGAGCCCGCCCCCAGCGCCGGCGCTGCCCTCCGCCCGCCGCCGGGGCCCCGGGGAGGGGGCGCGGGGTGCCTCGGTCCGGCAGAGCTCGGGCGTGACATGGGGCACAGGGCGGGTGCTCTCCTCGGCCGTCCCGGTTTTGCCCACTTTTCTCCAGGCTGCTGTCGCGGCATCCCCAGCTCCGGTGGCTAATCCCTTCGGAAATGTGGCCCGGGAGGGCATCTTTCAGCCTCGTGCATTCGGGAAGCCGAGTAGACGCCCATCAGCAAACGCGGAACTCTTGTGTCAGCACAACAAACTTAATGAAACAATATCTAAGCTACAGAAGTGAAGAGAGAAAAAAAAGCCAAAAACGCACAAGTCCATCTGAAGTTGAAAAATTAGTCGTCATACACAGGCTTTCTGTGCTCTCCGGAGTGATGACCATGTGTTTAATTACTGCTCACTGAGGTGGGCCTAGCAGAAGAATGACTTCTGAAGAAAGTGTAATGTTTAGGAGACATTAGGAAAGGATAAAAACCCGAAGAAATTGTGTTTGATTTAGTTACAGTAGAGTAGAGATGGACAAGAATGGACCCAAGCTGCTTGAGAAAGAAAAACTACATATATATGGGATTGACAAAATAGTGCATGACTATTGTTACATAAAATTGTACTCAATAAATGCCTTCAGTGGAAAAAGTTTGATTGGTATGCTAATCTTAACAAAAGCTTCATGTGCTCTTTTGCTAAATATTGACATTCTACTGCACCATTGTCCTGAAGTTTCCTGAAACAGGAATTTGCAGTATGTAGTGTGCTGAAGGCTGGGGTGATGGAATGTAATTCTGTAGTTGAAAGTTTGTTAGATTTATTTCTGATTTTCAAAATCAACAGACAACATTAGAGATTAGCCTTGAAGCAAATAGGAAAGATACAATCTAGAAAAATTATTACAGTGCTTGGATGATGGAATTATAAGGAAAAACTTTGTAACTTTATAAAACTACCTGGAGTACTGCATCCAGCTCTGGAGCCCTTAGCATGGAAAAGACAAGGACCTGCTAGAGACAGACCAGAGGAGGGCCATGAACACGATCAGAGGGATGGAAAATCTCTCCTGTGAGGAAAGGCTGAGACAGTTGGGGTTGTTCAGCCTGGAGAAGAGAAGGCTTCAGGGTGACCTTGTAGTAATCTTCCAGTACCCAAAGGGTACTACTTGGTACAAAGTTATTTTTGCTACTCTGCTATCAGCTGGGTAGGGTATCCCATTAAAAAAAAAAAAAAAAAAAAAAACCCACAACAAAACAGAATCTTAACATCATGATCTTACATCTTCATTGACTGCTTTTAGCTTTGCATTCAAGTCTAATGAGTGTGAAAATTACAAGGCTATGCCAAGAGAATTCCCTTTTCTGAGAATAACCCTTATTATTTGTTCCCAATCTTTTTTCCTTAATTGAATAGCAATTAATGAAGCACATGGAAGTTTACCTATCCATTTATTTTCTAGTAACTCAGTTCCCAATTATATAAATTTTGGAACAATGCCTAGGAATTGAGATTCTGCATTATTTTTATCCAGACAAAAACTTCTATATAATTACTCACTTTTTAATAAAAGATATGGTCATCTGAAGGAATAGAGAAAAATACTTAGCCTATGTATAATTGAAGCTTCCTTGGTATTTCTAGTGAAATGTCAAAAGGATGAGTTTCAACTCCTACTTTTGGGCAGAATATTACTTCCTCCTTAATTTCTTTTTTAAAGATATGTCAAGTCAGAATATTCAGTGATTTTTAGGGAGAAAACTGGGATATGCCTATGAGAGAATTCTTTCAAGACACCTTACCACATATTAAACAAAAGCTTTGTTCAAGATGAGACTAGTGATTGTTTAAAGTACAGAAAGCTCTTGAAGGATCAAAAAGGAGAGAAATATTTCCTTTCAATTGCCAACCAGAAAAGTACATAATCCTATTCAATTAACTGACAAAAAGACATTTTCCTTACAGATTAACCCTGAATGATTTGTAAGTTTGTAGAACTGGTTTCACATGCAGTCCCTGCTCCCTCTTCACCACCTTTCAGCTACACAAAAATGGACTTGTAGGATCTGAGAAAAATTATATGTGTTCTCAAACAGAGATAGAATTAATGCTTTTTTTTTTTTTTTTAATCTCTTCTGTTTATCATTCAGAAAGAGCAGCAGTTTCACAACACACAACATTCCTGGGCACTCTTTAGTTTTCCAATTTCTGCAGAAAGGATACAGCTGAATTTGTGTCACTTCTGTAACATGCATGTCTTGTCAGAACTCTACAGTGGAAAATTTCTTGCCAATGAAATTGAAGACGGTGCTATATTTCCAAAGTTAATAATCCATTTATTCTTAAGTATATTTTTTTATCACATAACAAAAATGCAAAATTGTTTTGATTTATAATAATATTGTAGCTAATAGTAATTTTCAACCAATTTTTCTCCAATTATTTATTATTGCTTCTGTATTATTCTTTAAAATCCATGTATTAGTGGCATTGTTATTACTTATTTTATTGCAACAAAATACAACAAAAAACAAAAAATGATAAGGAAAATATGTGTAAAATACAAGGCATTTTCATTCTACAGTCTCCAGAGTGTAAATTAGCCAGCCTGAGCTTATAAGATGATCAGTCTGGTATTTATTTTCAGCTGCTTTGTATAGCACCAGACAGAATAATCAAATATTCATCTGCATATGAGTCCCATGGGCAGCTTGGGGCACAAATGCATAGCAAGGCCACTCTGAATCACAGGAATACAGACAAACTGTGTTGTTACTTCCCCACAAAAACACTCTTGTGTTCCCATTACATGCATGCATTCTATTTGCTGAGAAAGTCACAACTTACAAAGGAAGATTCCTCAAAGCAGTCACGCCAAATGCTCCATCTCTTCAGAAATTTCAGGAAGTCAAACGGTCTCAGAAACTCAACAGGTACAAACTCAGTGGGCAGTGTCAGGGAAGACAGAGTATGATTCCTTCTGAAGAATACATTGCAATGAATAAATTCCTTATATATTTGCAAAAATATGATGTTTTTTATATGGCTGCTGGTGTGAAATCATCATTTAGAAAGGGAAATGATTCAGCAGGTAATCAAGTCACAAATTATTTCAAGCAGAGAAGTTAATTTCTGATCTACCTAAGTGCAATCAAATCTAATACTATTTTGGACAGACAATATGTATTGCTGTTTGCCTCTGACAGAAAGCAATTAATTTGAATAAAATTATCTTCACCTGTGCTTACTTGACAAAATGAACAAATTTAGGCAGTATATATTTTAAATCTGAAATTATACATCCACTGTTTGTGAATGATTCACATTCATGAATCATTTTTCAGTGAGGGTTTTCAGTGTTTGACATTTCTAGCCAGGGTGGACTTTTACCACACTTGCCAAAGAGGAGCACAGAGTGTTCCTCTCAATTTCTAGCTGTTTCTCCCTCTACTTGCCTGACCAAATACCAGCTGAGACTAAAAGAAAAACTGGTTAAAAGTTTATCAAAGAATGGCAGTTAGTATTTATTCAAGACACCTGATAAAAAACCATGTTCTCACCTAAAGCTGTTTCCAATCTAAAATAAACAGTCATTTTTATTATGATAATAGAAATTTGCATAGGCAATGCCAAGAAAGAAACATTAGCTAATGTATTATTAATGTGTTGAAAGCCTACCTTCATCTAGGTTTCAGACAATTATTTTGCTCCAACCATAAATCACATACTAACCAGAGTCCTTTGTGAACTAGCATGAAATATAAATCATGTAGATAGACAATATTAAAAAACCGTTGTTTTCCATGGGCATTGTAAAAAGCAAAGCCATTATTTCCTGCATGAAACCACATGCATATTTATTACTGGCTTTCTATCCAGTCCAATAGTACCTATTTTTTATCCCCCAACTATAGGGTAGACATGTTTATATCTAACCCTGTTGCTCCCGACCTGTGCCAGAAAGGTAAATTTTAAAAAGTGTCATCTCCTAGTTTATAGAGTGACATATTATAGCTGATTAGACTGGTATTGGAGATCAGAAAAGGGAATATTTTCACCTCTGCTTTTCTACCAGAGGGCCAGCAAGAGTCAAAATCTCTGCTCCTCCAAGACTCTGACTTTGGACACAAATCATAATTTATGCTTTTGTCACTTTGCCCCAAACCAAGAAATACTGTGGGTATGATTGGGGGCCCCTGTGACTGTGTAGGCAAACAATCTTTTTCTTGGCAGATGTGCTCACTTGGAGGTAACTACATCAGCTAGAGAGTTTACTTTCCCCAGATATCTGCCTTAGTCTGGTTTTGGAGAGCAGCACCGTGCAGCAGTTATATCAGAAGAATTTGTATACTGACTTTATCATAAAGGGCTTAAGCTGATATATTTGACCATGAAGTGTAATAACCAAGAGAAAGGTACTGTGCTTCTGCTTGTGGGCAAATAATGTTTCAAATTAAGGCAGCTAAATCTTAGGAAACCCATTAGACCTAATCCCCTTGCAAACAAATATAGCTATAAAAACATTAATTTTCTGACTGGCTTCTGCCAATTTCTAAACATGAAACATGGTGAATAGCACATAAGCTTTCTATTTAAAATAATATGTTTGCCATTTTACCTAAAATACTCCAATAATCTTCAGAAAGAGCTCCATGAACACTTTTAGAGAATGAAATCCCATATTGTGTAGAAATTATTATTTTCCATTATAATTATCTTAAAAGACTTGAAGGTTAAAACTTAGCTAAGTGCACTTAATATTTAAGACAAATTTGAATTCTAATTCATCCAAGTTCTCTAGCGTGTCTGCCGTGGGATGTCCTGCATTAAAATATTCCACCTACTTACTACTTTTCTTTGTGTTTTCTATGGGTTTCTAGTTTATAAATGGTCAGAGTTACAGTCTGTTAATGAAAAGAACTGCAATAGATCAAAAGCTACCAAATGCATTCTAAACATGTTCTCTTCCTACCATCCCTCCTGTCTTACAGGGAAGTTATTATATTTGATTTTCCTATCTGGTTTTCTACCAATTCTATCCTCTCAGGTAGCATTTCAACCTAGTCTTGTGATAGAGTCTTCAAAAAGATAAATTTCATTGCAAGCTAAACCATGTGATATTGAGAATGAATGTAGAAAAGAGGTCTATTTACTTTATATTCCTTTTAATAGAAAGAACAGTCTTTTATGAATGTGTGCACAGCAATATGCACAAGGGAAATAAAGCAGCCTACACCAAAGAATGCGGAAATGAAGAAGTAGGATAGAAATCTTAATGGAAGAACCTTAAGAACAAGGAGAAAAGGGAGTGACACAAGGACGTGTCTTAGTGCCAAATTTCACAAAGTCTTCCAAAACAGAAGTGAAAGCTAGGACAGTATATCTTAGCATACTTTTGTCTTAGAGTTGACCCATCCTTTCCCCTTCTTACCCATCTCTGTGAGAGAAGACAGCAAGAGCCTGAGAAAATAGCAGGAAGATAGATCTGACTCAAATTCAAAGGAGACTTCAGCTTGACCTAACAAAAAGAGGGGTGGAATCTGGCCAAAATTCTGAGGAACAAACTATTGTTAAACATAGCATTCATCACAAATTTTGTTGCCTTATTCTTCTCCTGTATTTTTGCTGTATTATTGCAACTCCATGTTTTAAGGAAACTGTTCTTATAGCCTTCAATTTTGTCTGTTGGGAAGGCTGACTTTGGTGGTCATATGCAAAGTAATGTATTTCATTATGACAGCTATGGTGAGTATTTTGTTAAGACACAGAACTTCAAATGTTTTAATACCCAGCTTCTGAGAGAAATCTGAGAGAAAGAAATTAACCAGAGTTGTGTAGGAAAGGTTTGGATGTGCAGGAAGGTATCGGGAAATATGTCTAAGTAGGGACCACCCTTGAGAACATGCACAGGATCCTTGTCCAGCTTGACACAGCCTTGCAGGCTGACCAGTCTGGTGGGAGTAAGAAAAATTGAAAGGTGGGTAGTAGCTTAGAAATTCTGTGAAAACTGATGTCAGGTGAAGAACACAGACTGTGACATGTTCTGTCAGTAAGGGAAGGCAAATAAATGTTCAACTATCACATATTCAGCATTGCTGTTGTCTTCCTGTCAGTCCTGTTGATCACACTTCTGGACTGTACACAGTGTGAGTTTCCTATGTCCAATTGTTGCAGGAGACAGTGGGTAATATGTAGTTACTGAGGCCAGGTTGTCTAGTAGAGGAGAAAAATCTCAGATTTCTAGCAGTTCAGAGTTCACTGGTTTTGTTCACAAAATGGCTTATTTAAAATCCAGCTGCACTGACAGCGCACCAGCCCCTAACACTGCAAGCAGACCCTGCAACAGAGAAAGGTGTCTGGGTGCATAACTTTTCCAGGTATCCACAGCCTTCACTAGTTCAAAGAGTGGTCTTGGTGGATATCACATGTTTCAGAATATTGCAGTACTAGTGGCAGTGGAGGAGGTAAGTCTCTGCCTCAGCATCACACTTCACATTGTTTACATTACCACAAAGTGTACTGAAGCTTTTGAGAGCAGGATGAGACACCTCCTTCAGGTGAGTGTACAAAGCTTTGTTTGTCTGAGAACATCCTGGGTAACTGTATCCCAAACCTGTGCATACTCCACTGTTATATGGGTGTATGTGGACTGACTCTAGGAAATAGATGTCAGATTTGCAAAGACATTCTGTGGTTGCTGTCAGTACCCTTAACTTTTGCAGGACAAGACTGGGACCCACAGAAGTATGAGATCATAGAGAGGTCTAACTTTTAAAGGAATGGCCCAAGATCTGGGGATTATACAGCATTTACATAATCCTGAACATGGCTGTGCCTTCAAATACAGAGAGAAACCAAGCATCACTCTTTTGAAGTCTGCAGAAATCATGATTGCAGTCTGCATTTTCCCTGGGCTGACACTGGTTTGTTCGGCTCTGCACAACTCCAGGAATTCCAGCTTGGGTCCTTTGCGTGGGTAGGTGGGGAGTGGCAGGAGGGAAAATCTATTTCAGTCTTCACAGCCATGTGCTTTTCCACTGGAAGTGGAGCTGTTTTTAATGTGTTACCAAATTGTCATTCCTCACCCTCCATTGCCTGCAATATCAGGTAGAGTAGGCGGTAGGCACCCCTTCAGGGAATGCACAGTGTAAAACATAAATATTTCCCTACTTATCTTCAATCACATATGAGTATGATTTCACCACTTAATCTTACCTGAATACCTTTGCAGAATGGTTCGATATTAACATCACAGACTTTCTGTAACTCTTTAGAAGTACTGTGACGTTGTGTACATGGCTAATTACCAATCCTTTATCCTTTAAGGTTAATACTTATTACTATTTTATTGTAGTTAATGTATTTTTTCCCTGTATAGAGCAGTTTAAGCTGCAGCTTGAGAAAATAGAAAATGGATGGACATTATTTTGAATAAATGGATTTTATGAATTTTTTTCTAGGTCAAATAGTTCAAAAAAGGCTTTTCAGATGAGATAATTTTTCTCTGAAAAATTGCTCTCTTATCACATTTAAAAAATAAAATTGTGACATTTTAGGCTGAATGAGAAAATCTTTTCTAGCATGCATTCATTTGCCTCTAAATGTGAATGTTAGGATGTGTTCATGCACAAATAAATGTAGGGTCCAAAGTGTAACTTATAATAGAACTGTTATCTGCTCTCCTGCCCTAACAGTGCAATAACGCTCTTGTGTATGTCTGTAAAATGGAGTTAAGCATTTTATGAATGTTTAAATATCATCCAGGAATCCATCAGCATCTGACTTATTTGACCGCAATTTTTTTGGGTTTTTTTTTTTTTTTTTTTTTTTTTTGTAGCGTCAATTTAGTTATACAGACCTGGACACCTAACTCATTCATTTGTTCCAAAGACAGTAATTTTAAAGAAGTACTCTCCACAAACCCACCAGTTTGAAGCACCAAATGTATTTTCAGATGACTGTAATAATTTGATAGAAGTTTCTGGGTTGAACATTTGTGACTGTCAATTTGTGCATTCTATTACTTTCCTGTCATCTTTTTTTAGAAGGTGATTTTAATGTTTGCTCTTTGCTGCCTGTATTTTTCTTTCTTTTTTTTACTACAGATGATCCAAGTTTTACCTTTTATATATGACAGACTATTTTAATCAGGAACCAGCAGTATTATTAATTTCAAAGTTGAGATAATTGCAACTGTTACACAATTTCCAGTAGCTATTATCTTTATTGAAAACTGAGATTTTTTTTCTTCCTCCTACAGATTTGAAATTCGTATTCTAAGACCAGCACTTTTTGGAATTACTCCTTTTCTGGAAGGCATTTTTAGCTAGAAAATATTCATTAAAGTTTGATACTCTTTTATAGTCCCCAGCTTGTTAATTTTAAACATACTGAAGAAGTTTTCTGCAAAGAGCATATTTCTTTCATCTTCTATAAAGGTCATGGCGGTTTGAAAGGACAACAAGCATGGTGGTGGTAAAGCATCTGCCAAGTTTAAAAAGAAGAGGAACTTAAAACGAGGCTTTTGAATTACATCACTCTTGATCTTTTCCCAGATTCAATAAATAGATATTAGTAGCGGGTATGAGATTGTAGGTGATGTTTTCAGAGCCTAGTGGGCAGTAGAAAACCCTAAATGTGGGTGACATAATAACCTTAACAACTAGATGACAATTCATTGAAAAGATCCTAATTCCTCATAGCTTTGCTGATTCCATTCCTGACTGGTGACACTAAGATTATTAAGGAAAATCAAAGCAGAAAGCCACCTAAGCAGAAATCAAGTGAAAAATTCAGCAGTCTCTCTCCTTAGAATCAGAAAAGTTGCTTGTTTACCTTCTGTGCTTTAACAGAGACCAGAAAAGAGGGTCATATAACCCCCAGAAATATAATTTTGGTGAAACTTTTGAAGAAAGACCTTCAAACTCATTCAGTGTATCCTTTACATCTTATTTAATGTTAATTTTGTAAGAGTATTTAATACATCAATTTTACTTGCTACACACACGCACAAAAATATTAACTATAGGTCAGCTTTGATTGTAATGGCTTTACTATTATTACAGCTAAGTCTTGCAGTTCACTTCCAATTAAAAAACATATCTCACAACCAATAACATTCTACCTTTGCCAAAATACTGTTTTGGGATTTTTTTTAATTTTAAACTTAACCAACAAATTCACTACTATTTATTGCGAGAGAGTCTGGTACTCAGAATAGTTTCTATATATAAGTATGCTTACAGAAAATAACGTTCTAATAATAAAACATTGTAGACATCTGAAACTAAATCTTCCCTCCTCTGTAATATGAAAACTTCCAACTCAGGTCCACAGTAGGTAATTGATAAAGGCAGGTTTGACACACTTTCTTCACCCCAACACCATGCTCTTATTGTCATCATACCATCCCAACTGATGAAGAGAAATGGAAAACTGTTGTATTGTGTTTTTATATCTTTGTAACAGTTCTATAATGGTTTGCCCCTTCACCCCCCATTTTCTCCCAATGGTTCCACCTTGAGCTTTCTCACCCCTCCTCCAATACCACCCTTTTCTGGTGCCTTGTCCATCACTCAGCTCCTAATCCTACCCTCCCCAAATCTTCCACCTTGGGCATTGAGTAAGTGGACGAAGGCCAGGGGTCCCTCCCTTAACCTTCTCCCATTCGTTTGTGTGTCTGTCTGTCCTCCTGCCTTCCTCTCCCCCGAATTCCCCCATTGGGTGGTGGGCATCCTTCCCCCTTGTCTCCACCCTGGTATTTAAGGTGATTGTGAAAGCCTCGTGATCACTTTCAGCCGCCGGAACATGGAATTCAGAGCTCCCCGGAGCTTGCATAAAACCTGAGACTTTTTCCTCGGCCGTGAGTCGACTCCCTCATTACCTTCTCGGATGCCGCCTCTCCTCCATACAAGGCAGACAGCGAAGCGCTCTGTCTTAGCCGCTCCCCGTGCCACGAGAAACAGGGAAGTGTCCCTCACTGCTGACCGTGCCTCTGCCAGGCAGGCGAAGCCAGGGGACTTCAGAGAGAGCACAGCAGCAGAAAACAAAGTCTCTTTTTCACTCCTACCCTGTTTAAATGAAACTCAGTGAATTAATTTCATTTACTGCTCACTATTAGAAGTACTGCTTTTCTTTTTTTTTTTTTTAATGAAGAAAAGTGGAAGATAGCCTCTTGACTGAGCCCAATAGAGGCAGCCAGAGATGAAGAAGTCATTGACAGTCCAAGGAAACTTGCCTCCATGTAGAGCTGGGTCACTGCAGAACTGAGAAATACACAGTCTGTTCTTCAGCATTCCCCTACAAAACCAATGACATTAGGTTTTCATGGAGAAAGTACATGTAATCCCATGACATAGGAATGACAGTTGAAAATCATAAAAATATAAAACCTACTTATGTATCATTAAAAAGATATATGGCTCTGCATGAAGTTAAGAAATAAAACTCACCATTTTGAAATCTTCCTGGAGATATGTTTGATCTTTGGAGACAGAGTGACCATAATTTTTAATTGCTGGCATTTTTCGTTCTAGTCTTTCTAAATCAGGCAATGTCTAACAAGTGTTCAATGGCTATTGTGACATTGGATCAAACGCTAAAAAAAGGTAACAGAGGTTCTCCTCTGAATGCCCCCAAAAACTGCTTAAGATCTTTGACATATTACTAGCCAGGTATTCAGAAAACCTAAATGGGGGTCCTCAGAGCAACAAAATGAATTAAACTTTTGTTAGGATGTTTTCACAGTGTGGTGTCAGGGGAAGGAATCACTTCACACTTCCCTGTTTTCTTATAAGGCATAAACAGTTTGAGTTTTGCAAAGGACTGAATGGGCAGGTCCAACATATGAACTAGTTCTTTTACTAGTTTTTCTCTACTCTTGTGAAAAGTTTGAAATAGTGCAAACTGGCTTTCTTCTTTTTATTGCATTTATTTTATGGTTTCTTCAATTTTTTTTCCTTCTATTTAACAGTTATATAATGATTTTTCATCATTTTCCTGATGCGTTTTAAACAACCTAGGTACTTAAGTATAGATTTATATGTATGTATATATTTATATGTATTAATACCTTCCTAAGGAACACATCTTACTACAGCTCAGCCATACAGCAGCAGATGAAAACCTCTCTCTGTTCCACAGCAGTTACAAAGCCCTGTAGTGCTCTACCATATCTCTTTCTAATAAAGCTGTGCAGCTGGAGGCCTATTCTGCTATCACTGGTGTGTATGAATGCATTTGGGTTTTGAGTGGGTCTAATGTATAACTTACAAAAAGATAATTCCACTTACATGCTGAAAAAAGTGCAATCCCTCATTTATGTCCTATGTAGGAAGCTACTGAGCGTTTTTACCTCATAAAATTTCCCTTTAGGTTATGGGATTTTTTTGCCTTGCATGTTTATATAAGAAATAAACCTATTTTTTAGAGATGCTTTGAGAAAGAGGGACCAAACAGGACTTCTTTAATCAGCTTTTCAATGTTTTTTTTACTTGTTAGTTGATTTTTTACAGTGAATGACACATTTTTTCTTGTGTCAAGACCTGAGTTCAGAAAATCTTTTCCTGAATATTATAATAGTAGCTTGTTAGAGCTTATATATTCAAAATGTCTGATGCTTTCCAATTTGAAGTTTTTCAAAATGTCCACATTTCTGCTATTTGCTGCAGACTAGGGAGAATGAAGGGAAGAAAAATCTGTGAAACTGACAAGACTGAATTTTCTCTTTTTGTGGAATTGCATTTACATTTGACTGCAGGTACAAATAAATGAAATGTGTCTTCTCTTAACTTGTGTTTTTCAGGAAAAAAATCTTGGCTGCATGCTAAATTCACCCTGGCACATTCCCAGGCCAGGTTTATAGTACTGCTAAGCAATGTATAAAGCAGCCACACCAGGCTGCCTGGAAGTACCCCATTACTGCAAAAGCAGGAGAAGGAAAAGAATTGAGAGATGGATTTGGAGATGACAGAATTCAGATTGATTGCACAGTCCTCAAGCCACCTCTTTTCTGAAGTGCTTGGGCGTACAGCCTTCAGTTACTTGGCATACTACGGATTTTCATAGGGAATTTCTGATTGTCTTTGGACTATGTGCAATGACTCTGTGCAATGCAATATCTTGCGTTAACTTTCAAACATCTTACCCTGTAACCTGAATAACACGGGGCTGATACAGAGCAAATGAATACAAGCATTGGCTTATGTTCACATTTTTAACAAGGCTTTGAAAAAGAACTCAGAACCAGTGCATCAGATACTGGTGCAAAATAATTTAATTATGATTTAATTTTTTTTTTTGCATCTCCCCCGCTTTTCTTTATATTTTTACTGCTAAGATTTTTTCCAGTCATATTTTCAATGAAAAAGCATTCCAGAAACCTCTGTTTCCAGTTTTTCCCCCAGTGTGATGAGAGAACAAAAGCCCACTATTATTTTTTCCAAAAATCCATAGGCAAAGGAAGTCCACAGGATATTAAATCATGCATAAGAAATAGAAAAATTTCTTCTGAGACCTAGGGATTTGGGGAAAAAAGTTGAGTTTTTAAGAGCTTCTGTTCATTCTCTACTGCATCCATTCTAGATTGCATTTACTTTAATCTCTTCCTAATTTCAAGAAGATCAAAGCATGAACATTAATTACCCTACTGCATAATTCAATTGAACATTACTTTGGAAGTTTTTTTAGCATGTACTGAACTTACTAGTGTGAAAGAAATTACCTCAAATCCTAATTTAAATATGTCATTGGCCAGTTTAAACATAGAAGACTCCCTGAAATAACATGAAGGAAAGTGAAAACAGATTTCTTAATTTGACTTCTTTTGTGTCTCTTCCATGTTGCATGTTTTGACTTTAATACTATCCTAACCTTGAACAAAGTGAAAGTTGCACAGCAGTGTAGATTAATATTAGCTACACAGTAGTAAAATAAATCAGAAAATGAGCATGGACTTTCATGTTCAAGGGCTGAAACTTTTTATTTCTCAATGTGAATGGTCAGAACAGAGCAAATGACCTTTTAAGAATTTATAAAAAATTTATAACAAATTTTAAGAACTTTTAAAATGCAAATTTGGCAGACAGCTCTGCTCTCTGTTCATTATGAGTATCTGATTTTAAAGCTTGTATTTAGATGCAATATCCATTTAGTATGATAGTTCAATATTTCCTACAGAGAGTAATGCAAGAAAGTGTTATTAGAAGTTTTGATAAAAATAAGCATATTTTCTGATGATTTATTTTAAATATAGAAATAACACTTTTGTGGAAAAAGTGTCTTAACAATAACTACTGCACTTTTCACAACACAAAAATTGTAACAAAAGGGTTATGACCATGCCTAGCCAAAATAACAAAATTTTCAAAACAACTAATTTTTGATATTTTTTACTTTCAATCAGCTGCATCAATAGCAAGCTGGGAAAAAAAAAGCAAACCAACCAATGAACAAAAAAAACCATTTTGTTCCAAAGATTTTCCAGTCTTTCAGGTTTAGCCCCAGTGGACCCTGATGTGCTCTTCATACTAAGGAAGACTGAGAAAATGAGAATTTGATATGCAAACTGAGTAGACCCTAACCAACAAAAACAATGTTAAATTCAGTCTTTCCAGACCCAAAAGCACAACCCTACCATTTTGTTGGATAAAACAAGAACTGGTATTTAATTTTTTTGGAGGTTGGGGTGAGAAAAAAGAGAATAATAAGTGAAATAACATTAAATTGATTCGTTAAGTTAATTGAGCAACTTGGATAAGGATTCATTCTTATTTTTGTCTGGCATAGCTTATGTTCATAGCAGCCTGCCAAGAACTGCAAGAATAAGCATTTATAATACAAAAACAAGAGTGTTTATTTTCTTAATAAAAATTAATGATCACTTTTTAATTTAAATGATTGCATGCAGATAATACAATTGTATTGGTCTCTTTGAGATTGCAGCACCCTTTTAACATCACTTTTAACATTTGGAGGTGAGAGGGATCTTGCAATGATTTAAATCTGAAATTGTGAAAGTAGACCTGGAAAGCTCCCTGACAGTGCCACTTAGGGATACATTGTGGTAGACCTGAAGAGAACAAGAACAGTAAAATCTTAGAGCAACTAGATGGAAGAAGAGACATGCAAACTGCAATAGAGGCATGTTGTCTGGAAAGCATTCAGAATATAATGTTAGGAGAAGTGAAAATCAGTACATCCCACCACACCCTCAGAGAGCCCACATTCCAAATTTGTCAAAAAAAAAAAGTTGTCTGTCAGCTAGTGCAAAGTCCATCTACAGCAGACAAGACACATGGAACTGCTGCAGTGGAGATGTGATCTCTGTCAGCTGTTATTGCGTTCAGACTCACCAGAAATTCACACAAGCAGTGAGTGCCGAGGTAACCAGAGACTCTCAACAAACCAACACAGAATGAGAACTAAGCAGAAATTTTAATAATATTAATAGTTTTGCAAGGACTTCAGCAAAAGCATGCAATAAGTATACCATTATCTACTGTTGGATGGACATTTTGGGTGCTGCATTTCTTTGAATGGCAATTTGGTTTTGTTTCAAGCACAGTTCATGATGCCAGAGTCTCTGTGACAAGAGGAATAGGACTTTGCCCATAATTTGATGACAAAGACGCAAGAAAAATAAGAAATTGCGTGGAGAAGGAGGCTTACGGGGAGTACTGACTAAAGCTGCTTTTGAAAGCCAAGTGTATTTCTGAGAGAAGTCGATAAGCATTTAATGTAATTCTCTCTTTCTCATTGGAGCATCTTCTGTAAATTTCTTCATGTAATTTAGCTACTGACAAACTGTCCTGGAGAAAGGGATTTAGTGTGTGCCTATAGGATAAGAGCAGTGGCAGGTTATGAGAGAACCTATGTGACTGGCAGGCTGACCAGCACAGTTGGAGAATGTAATTGCTTAAAAAGAATACATGCTAATATTTTTTTTTTCTGTGAAAGAGGAGCAGGTGGAGAGTGGTGAGTGGTTGGAGGAGAAAGCTGAGAATATCTTCTCTTTATTAATTCTTTTTCTCTATTTTTTTTGTTCTGTTTTGACCAATGGGCCTTTGATACCACCCTGTATATCACAGCTATGATTCTGTGTTTATGTATTGCCTATTCCAAGTGCATTATACAAGTAATTTAAATCTTTTAGCCAGAAAGATTATCCACAAGACACTTTCTAGAGGAACCTTGAAGAAAATTATCAATGGGTAAACTACAGACTTAAATAAAATACTTGATGGGGTTTTTTTCAATTCAGAGGCCAAATACAAGCAAAAAGAAAGGGAGGAGGGAGAAATCTGCTTTGAGTGAAATGAAGTAGGAAATTGTGGTCAAAGGGATGGAATTGCCCAGTTGGAAGGCTAGACTGAAGGTAGACATGTTACATACTGACCCTTCACAGCATTCCAAAATAAAACATATAATGAATTCTGCCTTTACATGAAGAAGCGATAAAAACAACCCAATAAGTTATAGAAGAAACATCTGTAATTTGCTACATTTTTGCAGGTCCTGAACGTGGTTTGTTGTGTTGTGGTGATGAAGTTTGGGGATATTTTATTGTAAAAATGAAATTACATTTTCCTTTAGAGGAAGTAGTTGTTTTCTTCTTTCAGAAGAAAGTTTTAGGCAGCATTTTCTTACACAATTCAGAAATATATTATCCTGATGTTGAAAAGTCACAATGGCAGTCTCTGAAATCATCTCATTCACATCCCCGCCTGATCTTTTTGTTAAAACTCAATGCATGTTCAGCTTTTATCAGCTTACAAAGGTGGTGTAAAATGAGAACAGTACACTGAGCTACCACTGTAATCCTGAAGGTATTCAAAAGTGAAAAAGCAAGAGTGTGCTATCTTTTGTACAGACAAGCCTCGAACACTGTCTTCCTCCTCCACAACTGAGAGCAAAGGAGCACCACATACTTCAAGGGTGCTTCCTACAGCACCATTCATGCCACCAGACTCCATTAAGAACATTTGTAACTCATTCCCTGTAGGGAAGTCATGTATAATGTTACTCACAATCTCCATGCAGGAAAATGGATTAATTAATTTTTTTTTGTTTTGACATCATACTCACCTGCAAAATCTATTCCATTCCAAGATTATTGTGTGGTCTTTTATTCAGATTCTCAGCCTTTTATTAGAAGCTGAGGTAAATGATTCCTAATTAAGAAAAACATAAAGCACAGTGTGAACCAACAAGATCCAGTCTCATTATACAATACAGTATATAAATACAGTTTCAAATACAATACTGTTTGATCATATGAGATCTTTCTTGCAAATCAAGGCATTTTTGTAATTGTATATCCCAGCTGACTTTATTTTGAACATCAATGATAATCTAGTGTTGTACCAACAGCTCTGAATAACTAACTACTCTTAGAGTCCTCTAGGAAGTTTGTACTGTTTGCTTTCTAGCTTCCTGCAGCATTCAATCTGTGCAGTCCCTTTGGTCTGCATCCACTTCTGTACTCTTCATGCTTAGGGAGCCCTCATTCCCCATTGATATCTTAAAGATCTCACACAGGGCCCCTTTTTTTCATTAAGAAAACTGTTCTCAGTCAAACCTGCAGGACATTCAGAAAACCTATACAGCTTACCTTCTTCTCTAGTCTCTGAATAAGCAGAATTCATATCATGTTGTTCTTCATAGATAGCTTCATAAACACATTAAAAACATAAGAAATATTTCTCTACATAGGTCATAGCCCTCACCCTTAAACTATTGTAGCCTCCTCGTACTGTGCCTTCCAGTACAGCCTCAGAGCTTATAAAAAAATTTCCAGAAAACAACTGAGATCAGTTACTTTACACTGATCCCTGATCGCCACTAAAGAAAAGGCTGTCTCTTGCAATTGCATGCATGTCCTTCAGTAAAATGATCTCTCTAAAGACAGATAATGTCAGTGAAGAGGCTGAGAAGGGTTAGTTATGGTCATGCAAAATTAAGTCAAGCCCTTAAAATTCCACCATTTTCTGATGCAGGAATATACTAAAAGAAGTGTTAGGAGAGGCAGTTACATTGGCCTCCTAAGTATTCTGTGAGGTGTATTCTGCTTAAAAAAATTGCCTTTTCTTTTAATTCTAAAGAATTTAAATGTATAGTTGCCTTTCAAGCATATCTGAGTACATCTTCACAGACTTTAGTCTCTAAAATAACAGGCTACAGAAAATCTTAATTTTTTTTGTATGTAAAAACAATGACACTAATTAATACTGTTTCAAAGATCAGAAAATTGTTATTAATCACTTTCTGAGGAGCACATGTACTCCATTATATATCTAACTGCAGTGCTAAAACACAACAATGTCTGCTTTACAAAGTTGTTAACATATGCCTCCAGAGCATTTGTAGGTTCAAGACTTGGTCCTGAAAGTATAATAAGGCCTAAGTAAATCTTCCCTTTCATTCTCATACTGTTAAAAATAAATATTTTATTTTGTGTCATTTAAATTTTGAAAAAAATATAAATTATATCTTTTGAACAGAATAGAGAGAATTGTAGAGGGAGCAAATGACAAGTGAAGCCATAAATACTTTTTCTATAAATTTTCATTTTTTCTTAATATATTTTGTTTGTTTTTTTCACTCCAAACTATTAGTCCTGTACTTTTCCACCTTCTGAGAGGCTCTGTGGGTTTTTTAAGCTTAGCAACTAGGCTATTTTTCTGTGAAATTTTGTTAAAATAAAAACAGCTTCTGGAATTCACAGTAAATGCTTTGTCATTGACCTTGAAAGTACTTTGGCAAGCAAGGGATTTCTATGCTTTGCCAAAAAAGTAATGGTGATAGCAGAAATTTTGTCACAGTTGAAACTACAATAGTTACTCCACTGTGTTGTTGGTAGCTTCACCTATCAGTATCCCCAATGGCAGTATTGCATTTCATGTGTCAACAGGCAGGCATTTAATGTTGGAAGAATAGGGATTTTAGAGAAACAACACAAGGAGCCGTATAATGTTCTGGAAATATAATATTTAGAAATCCTTATTTTTGTCATGTTTCTTATAGTTCTGTGAACAAATAGTGCAGGATGCTTGAAAATACATTTTATTTTTCTAAATTAAGAAAACTGAATATAATCAAGCTTATTTCACTACAGTGAAATATTTTAGACATCAATCTCAAGCATGCTTTGAAGTAAATACAGAGCTATAAATTAACTCTTCCACCAAAAGATTTGGTTTTGTTTTTTTTTTTTCCTCCTTATGGGTATAAATCTTACAGAAGAAAAAGGCAGACTATTCAAGTGTTAAACAGGAAGAAAACTGTTTTTCAGTACTCCCTAAGTAATTTAGGTTGGGTTAGTCATATTTTTTTGGCTACAAACAAAACAAATTTTGAGGCCCTACAATGTGAGTGACGGGCATTATTTATATTTAAGTAAATTGAACTTGTCTATCACCTCGGTTCCTCTGCCTCTTTGTACAAGAATTAAGGCAGTATGCTTGAAACTCTCAATCACATATTTATTTGCAAACAGCATAGGGAAAGATTTTGACAACCTTTTGCAGGTGTGGGTGTGGGTCCAGACTTCTCAGGACTGATAACCCACCTGTGTATCAGCACATGTCCCTGTCAGTGAAGCTGGTCCTCCAAGGGCCTGGTGCTGTAATGAGCATTTCAGCAGATAACTTCTGTGGCCATGGCTGCAGAGCTGATGAGTTCATTCAGTGTGGAAAGTCTGTCTCCCTGCTCAAAGGCTCACTTTTTTTCCTGCTGGGAAATAGAAGAGACCATTTCAGAGAAGACTCTTCTATGAACTGCACAGACAGAAGCTCTCTTGAGTAAAGAGTCATGCTGAAGAAAAAAGGTGAGCTTTCCCACATGGCAAGACCTTTAAACTAGAGCAGAGGGAGCAGCTCCCCTGCTCCGAAACGGAAAGTAGCGGAGCCATGACTCAGAGGCAGCTCTGAAGCAGCTGAAAAGATTACATCTCAGGCTTTAGAAAGTGCCAGAGCCTGGTGCCACTCTCTGAGGACAGTAGGGACAACAGCTGTGGGAGGTGAGCTCAGGTCCACAATCTGCCCAGCCTAGTGGAAGAGCTGAGAGATGAAGTAGAAAGTCTAAAAAGGATTAGGGACTCTGAGGGAAAGACTGACTGGTGGAGCCACACTCAACCATGCCTTAGAGAAACTCATTTGTCATCCGCTTCACAAGAAGCAATGGGTCCTCTACCCTTTCACTACCAGGCAGAAAGAAGGGACCCCAAGTGATGGAGGGGAATGAAAACTGGTGTCTGCTCAGGTTACCGGGTGCATCCCTTTCCAACCCACCTGACATTCATGAGTGAGTTTATGCAGTAGGTGCCAGGCCCTGGAATCTGAGGACCAGGGAAATGAGAATGTGGCTGAATGTCCATTTGGTTTGGAAGGGTCACCTACAGCAGAACAGCCTACCCCCTGCCTCACAACATCCTCAGTTAAGGCAAAAAGAAGGGAGTAGTCATTGTTGACTGCCTTCTGAGACAAACAGAGGTCCCAATATGTCACTGTTGAGGCAGGGACGGACAAAAGACTCACATGGTTCAGAAGACAAAAGAAGAATAATGTTTATTAGCAGGAAGTAGTGTTCCTTTTATAACCAGGATTGCTAAGGTGAAGTATGATTGGTCTCAAAGTGAAAACCTTTCACAACATTGGTGCACTATGAATGGCACACTGTGGTAGAACATATCTATAAACAACATGAACAGAAAGAGAGATAATAATTGTTTTCATTCCTTCTCCTAACTTTCTCAGGCTAGGCCTGGGAGAATTGTCTCTATTTTCTCTCTGACTGAACTGAGAATCTCCACACCTATAGGCCAACCAGGTCCAGCCCGGGGGGAAGTGTGTTGCCTTCCTGGGGTCTGGGGTAAGGGACAGCACCAAGAAATTTTGCAGCCTGTTATGTCCCACTGAGTATTACCTGCTACTGCTTTTCCAGGTGGGCAGCATCAAGAAGGCTTCGAACAATCAAGAGGAACCTCAGGGCCTTGGGACTTGGCTGAGGGACCTGGAGCACATGTTGTGTTCTCTTCTGAATTGCCAATGGCCATTTCAAATTTTGACACCACATTTTCTGTTTAAGGCAAGTTTTCAACAGCCATCAGAAGTTCAAAGAAATTGCTTGTCATGCTCACATAAACGGCACAGGGTTATTCTTACCTGTATCCAATAACAAGGAAAATTTTTGTTTGTGAGAACAAACATTTTTAATACTGTACAGATAAAAACTAGTTTAAAAATAAAAACTTAGTTATTTCCCATTTTGTCTTCAACATTTTATATGTTTTATTTTTCTTATATAAAACAGTAAGTGACAAAGAATTCAGTTGGTATAATACAAAATTTCTGTAATGCAGTCATTAACTGTTACATTTTGGGAGCAAAATACTGCAAATTCAGCCTGTTCTGATTTCAGGCTATTGATTTAGAAATAAAACTAAATGTATCACATTAGCATGAGAAGCATTCTATATATATAGCCAGCTATATCTGACAACTAAATCAAGAAAGGGGAAGGGAAGGGAAGGGAAGGGAAGGGAAGGGAAGGGAAGGGAAGGGAAGGGAAGGGAAGGGAAGGGAAGGGAAGACCTATACTTTTCAGCCAAAAGTGGTGGATTAGAGAAATGTGAACAGACCTGTCAAATATGAATGAACACATTAGGAATCCAGAATAGGCAGTTCTAATGCATTTTCTATGACTCCATAACTGAGTTTTCTATGGTCCATAGCTTCTCTGAACAACTTCTTTTTCCATACTCCATTATTCCCGTCCCTCACATCCATCTGGAACCTCCCTTGCTGGAATTTAAACTTATTTCTTGTCCTTTGACTACTGAGAGCAGTAGTCTTTTCAGCAATGTTTTATGCATGAGAAGATTATTGTATCTCCATTAGATTATTTTTCAGACCAAATATCTCTAGTTCATTGAAAAGCCTGCTTTACAGAGCATGCGCAGAGCTCTGTAACATATAACCATGACTTCCTTTGGTCACTCTCTCTCAGGCACCACTTTCCTTGAACTGGAATCCTGATGTTAGGATGTGGGTAAGTCTTCATCATCTTCCTCAGACGTAAAGAATATTTTCCTTTCTCTGTGACCATATTATTCTTTATGCTTCCAAGGAAGATATATATATATATACTTGTCCTTTTTTGCATCAGCATGACATTACTGGTTCATAGAGGCTTGTGATCCCTGTAGCCAGATTTTTATTGGTAATCCCCGTGGTATCTTTATGGAGCTGCTTTGTGCTCGTGATAAAGCACTGTGCTTGGCCCTGCTCAGGACTGTCTTTTCTTTCTATCAGTCAAGACCACTTGGCATTTTTATTAGATCTCTTTATTTTTCTTTTAGTCCATCTTATCTTGGTGACAGCTTTCAATTTCATAAATACAATACAGTACATTAATAAAAATAATGAAATGTAATTGCTAACAGAAAATCATTCTGTTGCTTTATGTACACTCAGTCTGTAGGCATCAATATTGCTGCTTTTGGAAGAAGTTTATTTCAGGATTTTTTTCTATTTTAAGGAAGTACATATTTTAATTTAACAGATGGAATGAACTTTTCCCCTAAAGCTTTTCTTAATTTCAAAGATAAAAGTTTTTCAGGAATATTAATAACATTTTTTTGTCTCATCTGTTTTCCTCTCCTATGTTTCTTCTTTGTCCTGACTGCAGCAAAATAATAAAATTCTGGAAACTTTTAGCATTACATTTGCCATTAATTGTGTGTTCATGCAGCTGTGTTAAATAAGAGCAATGATTTTGCATAATCTGTATTTTGTATTGTACTTTTGAATTGTTCAATGTCATATCTACTTTGTGCCCAGCTACCCTTTCTCCCTCACTGAAGCACGTCTAAATGCCAAATGGGAGTAATGAGATATCTTTATCTGATACTACTGAAATTTCCTGCAGTTGTAGATTTTTATAAGTTCTGTCTCAATACTGCCTAAAGCTTCATAAAGAGAATCAGGAAATATATTCTTGCATCACAGAGCTATGTCTCTTACTAAAACATAACATAGTTGTGATAGAAGATTAACTTGTCACTGACCTTGGAATTTACAGACTAGTTGACAAAATGAGCAAGCAGAAAATTAAGGACCAGATTTCCCATAAGATCCATTACACAGTCTACCATTTTCAGTATCCCTGATGTATAAAAATATGAATGAATGTGGCTTCTCCTTGATTGTTTTCTACTGCAATGTGGTAAAACTGACATTAGCACTAAACTGATCCTGTTCTACAAAGAAAAAAACAAAAAACTTGCTTGAGAAATTACAGTGGATGATGCATTTGTAAACTTATTAAGAAACAAGCTATTATCTTAAAAGGTTTATTTTACTTTATAATATGGATAAACATATAATTACTGCAGAATTCAGCAGCAGGCAATCAAATGTTATCTTCAGATTAATGGATAATTATCCACTTAAAGTGGTTAAATACTTCAAAACTCTAATGCCCAGGTAATTGCACCCTTTATATTATGACAACACTGTATCTTTGGTGGTAGATGCAGAGCCACAGATTAACTATTGAGAGAAGCGTCTGACATGGCTAAAGGAATATTAGCACCTTCTGGTGCAGTAGATGTGTTTCATGTCCTGAGAAAGCAGCAGTTGCTTATCTTTACAAAGCAGCTGCTGTAGTTGACATGGCTGTTGTACCCATCCTCTATCAAACACATATGTATAAGTGAATACACACACACAAACTCATAGGTGCACATGCTCTCACACACACTGAAAAAGACATACAGATATACACAAGAGTTTGCCTATTTCTTGCCAAATGATGTGAAAAATCATCCCTTGAAAACAGCCTGTGATATGTTACTTTTTGTTCCAGATAAGCAGGTACCAAATACTGCTGTATAAGACTAATAAGTGATATTTGTTTGGTCTCGTCTCTACTGAGCAGTACTTTTGGCAGTTTTCTAACAGGCTAAGAAACTGCATTACACATATGTGATACTTCTTCCAGTTTGTCTTGAAACTTTAATCCTCTTATTTTGGTTTAGGCTTTCATTTGTCTTTCAGTCACTTTTTGTTTGCTTAATTGGTAGGGGATTTCAGCAGCTGGTGTAGTAACACCATAGAATCATAGAATGGTTTCATTTGCATGCCCTTGCAAGAAGTTGCACTCAGGTCTACTCTCTAAGGTACTGAAATGTTGCAATGAGATCTCCCCAAAGTCTTATTCAGACCTGTGATCATCTTAGCACTTCTTTTCTGGAATCACTCCAACATGTCCAGGTCTTTCTTGGCTGAGGACCTCAGAGCTGGAGCAATACTCCAGATGAGGACTCATAAGAGCAGAGTAGAGGGGCAGAATCACCTCCTCAATCTGCTGATCACATTACTTTTGATGCAGCTTAGGATACAGTTGTCTTTCTGGGCTGTGCCCAGAAATTTCTTTTCCCAGTAGGCCAGGTACAAAAAAACACCTTTGGAAATCTGGCATATTTTATTGACTGTGTCCGTGGTGAATCAAAGGCTAATGTCAATCAGTGACTGACCAGGGTATTCTGGCAGGGTGATGCCCTCAGTAGAGGTTAATGACTGGAGTCTGTACATGCACCTATCCTTGGTGTGCTGCCACACCATGCTCCCTCAGGATGGTGTACAAGCTCAGAGCAGCTGCCATCTCTGGGGACCTGCCTGGTGGTTGGCAACAGGATGCTTCTGCCCTGGTGTTCCCATGATGCAGGGGCTCCAGAGCACCCTGAATGTGAGAGCCCTATGGTCCCCTCTCATTTTATTTGAGATCAAGGCACTGATACTTCCAAGAAACGGAAATTAGTAACAAGTTCCAATGTTTTTTTCATCACAGAACTACAGAAACACAGAATAAACTAAGTTGGAAGGGATTCTCAAGGATCATCAAATCCAACTAGCTCTGCACAGGACTACCCCCAGGCGTCACACCACATGCCTGGCAGCAATGTCCAAACACTTCTTGAACTCTGTTAGGCTTGGTGCTGTGATCACTTCCCTGATAACAAGAGAGCCTGTTCTAGCACCCAACCACCCTCAGGGTGAAGAATCTTTTCCTAATACCCAACCTAAACCTCCCCTGACAAAACTTCAGGCCATTCCCTTGGGTCCTGTCACTGATCACCACAGAGAAGAGATCAGTGCCTGTCCCTCATGTTCCCCTCACAAAGAAGCTGCAGAAGTCTGCAGTGAAGTCTGTCCTCAGTCTCCTCCAGGCTGAACAGACCAAGTGACCTCAGCCACTCCTCATACGGCTTCCCCTCAGGACCCTTCACCATCTTCACAGCCCTCCTTTGGACACTCTCTAGTAGTTTAATGTCTTTCTTATATTTCATCTCCCAAAACTGCCCCCAGCACTCGAGGTGAGGCTGCCCCAGTGCAGAGCAGAGCAGGACAATTGCCTCCCTTGCCCAGGTGGTGATGCAGTGCCTGATGTACCCCAGGACAGGCTCGGCCCTCCTGGCTGCCAGGGCACTGGTGACTCATGCTCAACTTGCATTGACCATGACCTCCAGGTCCCTTTCCACAGTGATGCTCTCCAGCCTCTCGTTCTTCAGTCTGTGTATACATCCAGAGTTTCCCCATCTCAAATGCAGAATTGAGCACTTGCCCTTGTTAAACTTCATACAGTTGGTGATTGCCCATCCTTCTAATTTGTTGAGATTTCTCTGGAGGACTTCTGTGCCTTTAAGGGAGTCCACAGCTCCTCCCAGTTTTGTGGCAGGGCACATGATGGAGACAGTTTTCATGTAGTTCTTTGCATTCTATTTTTCTGCTTTGTAGATGAATAGCAAAAATATTAATTTCTATTTAAATATCTCAGTATCAATATCTGGCTGACAAGCAGTACATAGGTATCTGGTTAAATCAGAAATATACTTTTCCCCTTCACCAAAGAGAAATCATGCTTGACCAATGTAATAGCCTTCTGTGATGTCATGGCAAGATGGGTTGAGGAGGGGAGAGCAGCGGATGTTGCCTACCTTGGCTTCAGCAAGGCTTTTGACACTGTACATAACATCCTCATAGGTCAGCTCAGAAGATGTGGGTTGAATGAACAGTGAATCAAGAACTGGCTGCATGGCAGAGCTCAGAGGTCATGATCAGAGTAGAATCCAGTTGGAGGCCTGCAGTCACTGGCATTGTCCAGGGATCCGTTCTGAGTCTGGTCTAAATCAGCTTGTTTATCAATGATCTGGACAAAGGTCATGGATAGAATGTACCCTCAGCAAGTTTGATGATGATGATGATGATACAAAACTGGGGGAGTGGCTGATACAGCTGGAGGCTCTGCTGCCATTAAGTGGGACCTTGACAGGCTGGAGTGGTGAGTGGAGAAAAACCAAATGAGGTTCAACAAGGGCCAAGTGCAAGTGGGTCTTGTACCTGGGGAGGAATAACCCTGAGTACCAGTGCAGGTTGGGGGCTGGAGAGCAGCTCTGCCAAGGACATGGGAGTCCTGCCGGGTGACAAACTGGCCATGAGCCAGCAGTGCCCTTGTGGCCAGGAGGGCCAATGGGATCCTCGGGTGCATTTGGAAGAGTATGGCCAGCTGGCTGAGAGAGGTGATCCTCCCCCGCTGCTCAGCCTTAGGCCACATCTGGAGTGCTGTGTCCAGTTCTGGGCTCCTCAGTACAAGAAAGACAAGGAGCTAATGAGAGGGTCACAAAGATGATGAGGGGTCTGGAGCATCTCTTCTATAAGGAGAAACTGTGGGGACTAGGCCTGTTTAGACTGAAAAAGACAAGTCTGAGAGGGGTTTGCATTTATGCATATAAATATCACAGAGGTGGTGCCAGACTCTTTTCAGGCGTGCCCAGTGACAGGATAAGAAGTAAATGGCCATAAACTAAAGCACAAGAAGTTATACCTCAGCATGAGGAAGAATTTCTTCACACTGAAGGTGGCAGAGCTGAGCTTGTTAGGGCTGCCCAGGGAGATTGTGGAGTCTCCCCTCTGAGACATTCAAAACCCACCTGGACAGATTCCTGTATATAGTGCTCAAGGTGACCCTGCCTTTCCTGGGGGATTGCACTAGATGATCTCCAGAGGCCCCTCCCAAGATTAACAATTCAGCGATTCTGTGTTTTTTTTCAAATCTTTTATCAGTTCAAGAAAGATTTATTTCCTCAGACACCTGTTCATTTCTGTTGGAGGAACCAGAGTTACAGAAGATGCTTTATGGACCCCAGCCACATATTGAATGTTTGTGCCAGATCTGTTTAACTAAGATTTTTCTTTATAGGCATAGTATTATTTATTGCACTCTTCAAAGCTCTTGCTAGAAATATTTGTTTCTATTAATTTCTCAATTTATCCAGTAGAAATATGACATTGAGTTTAAAGAAGAACTGATGAGTTTTGCTTTCCATTAAAAGCAAACTTTTCCATTGATTTAGTCTCATTTTCTTCATCTGAGCTGAAAAATAGATGGTTTTGACATCTCTTGTCTTAAATTCTCTGGCCTCCTTCACTTTTTATTCAGACAGATAGTTTCCACAGTCATTTCTCCCTCCTGACAATTTTTTCCTGCATTCTTTACTCAGCTCACTTTAAGCAAGACATTCTTCAAAAGCCAAAGCTTTCCACTAATTTAAATTTTTTTCTTTCTGTCTTTCCCGTATCTATGAAAGTGAAAGTGATTGATGGTTCTTCAATCTGATGTGTACAAAGAACTGCAAAGAATCTTTCAGATGCTTTGCAGCTTTTCTTGGTGAGCAAAAATAAATTTTAAGTCCAGCTCTGTGGCTCTGCAATCTATCTACAAGCCACACCTCAGGCATATGACTAGTTTAAATCTCATTTTAAATTCTTCCTCAGTTATCTTCATAAATTCTCTAAGATGGTTTCAGATACTCTTTTAAGTTTCTCTCATTGGGAAAATTTTATCAATATTTGGACAGTTTTAGTTTTGTGAAATCTTGTATCTTTTATAAATGAAGTAGAAGCTTCACAATACTTTCCACATGAACACTCTCCCTGCAATTAGATGAAAGCAATCACAAACTTACATTTCTATAAATAAGGAAAAATAGGTGCCAGAGGCTTTGCATTACTTTTTAATTTTAAATTAGCTGCACAAATCACTCAGTAAAGCAGGTCACAAAAGAACATGTAATCCAATGTCTCCTCAGGAATGTAAGGAGATGTGGGCTTAAATGAGGACATTACATGTTTTCTCACACTATAACACGAGAATTTATTGCTATTTCAGCATGAGACATATTGATACTAACATTTCATCTATTCTTTTTAGTTTATCTTGCTGTATTTAGAGAATAGGCTTGTATGGTAAAACTAGTAACCCACCAGAGAATTAATTGCCCTGGAGACTCCTGAATTTTATGAACTATCTGCTTTAGAGGAAGTGTAATAATATGAAATTTTAAGAACTAGAGAATGCATTTCAAATAAAAAGAGATTTACATTGTATTCTGAATGTTAGCATTAATATTCCAGGTATAAAGCACAGGTTTACTTTTAAATGCTGATATTATTTCAGATGTTGCATTTGCATAAAAGCTATTGATTTATTGCCTTTGACTTCTACAGTAATATTAACTGCACTATTAACTCATTAATTATGTTTCATAAAATCATACCTAACAATTCAATATATTTATCAATTCCACTGGTTTATGTACACTAACAAATATGGCATATAGCTTAGTTTCAGAGATGCAATTATGAATGCATTTCAGCTTCTATAGCAGCCTTCAGAAACCACTGATTTATGCTTAGCTGTGAGATATATATAAATATATATATATATGTATATATAAAATATATATATGTATATTACACAGAGTGGTGACCTATCGGTATAGGTCTTGGGCTAGAGTTTATTACTCCATATAAGAGCTTTTGAGGATTTAATAAGGTTTTAGGGAGATTAACATTGTGTCTATTTATTTAAATTGGATTACAGAAAATAAAACCTCATGGTCTGCTTTGCCTTTAACTATTTATGGTCTTTCAGTTTTCATTACTTTGGAGCTATTCTGAAGTGATCTTTCTGAAGGGCTTAATTGGTAATGTTTAGAAGCTGCCTATTTATCATGATAATGGTTTTGCATTTATGGTATCTTTATTCCTCCCTACTGCTGCCACTGTTGTGAACTTATTGATGAAATAATTATTCATTCATTATGTAAAAACATGAGGAACCTACTATTCTCTCCTCATAGTTATTAGGGGCTATAAAATTCAATATTCCTGGCCCATTGTGTGCTATGACTGGCTTGGTAGATGAGGCAGCAGCATTTACCTTTACCTCAGGAAGGCTTTTGACAATGCCACCCATCAGATTGTCACAGAAAAGCTGCTGAAGCATGGGCTGGAGGAGCTGCCTAGTGAAGTGGGCTGGAAAATGGCTAAACAGATGTTCTGAGCCCATTGCAATCAGTGGCATGAAGTCTTGTTGAAGACCAGCAGTGTGTTCCAGGGGTCAATAGGGTCCAGTCCTGTTCAGCTACCTCATTAATGACCTGGATGATGTGTCAGAGGGTAGTCTCTGAAAATTTGCTGATGACATAAAACTGGTGGGAGCCCCTGATACACCCAAGAGTTGTGCTGCCATCCAGAAGGTCATCAATAGTCTAAAGAATTGGGCTGACTGGAACTTTGTGCAGTTCAACAAGGGGAAGTAAAAACTCTTGCAGCCAGGGAAGAATGACCCCAGGCATCAGTACATGCAGGGCATTGTCTGGAAAGCAGCTTTCCAGAAAAGGATACAGGAGTTCTTGGTGCTCAGCAGGAGCATCAGCCTGCAATATATATGCTTGTGGTAAAAAAAGGCTAATGGTATTCTGGGATGCATTAAGTATGTGGCCAGCAGGTCAAGGTAAGTGATCCTTCCCCTGTACTCAGGAGTGGTGAACCACACCTGAAGTGCTGTTTCCAATGTGAATAAACAGCTGAAGGGAGGGTGCAAAGAACACAGAGCCAGGTTCTGTTCAGTGGTGCCCAGCACAGGACCAGAGGCAATACTGAAGTGCAGGAGATTCTGTGTATGGGTGACCCTGCTTGAACAGCAGGTTCAAACTACAGGATCTCCAGAGGTCTCTTCCAACATCAACCACTCCATGATGGTATGGTTCTGCCATGCATATGTTTTTGATACTATGCTCTAGCACTAGCTTTTTTCCTGCTTTAAAATTGGAGTCAATATTAACTTTCATCTAAGTATGAATCACAGCAAAAGGCAAAAAATCTAAAAATATGTCCTTTATGCTCCTTCCATTTTCTACCAAGAGACTAAGAAATGCTGTGGAAAAAAAACCCTTCGGAGTTCATAATCTGATGATACATGTGGCTGAACTTCCCTTTGGACTGTAAGATTTTTAAATTGAGCTATGAGTAATCAAAATAGTTTGTTAGACCAAATCACCATTTCTAATGAAGTTCCAGTTTGAGAAGAAGGAACATGGAGAAACAGAACTAATTTCCGGGCTGCAAGTTTCTCCAAACAAATTGCATCCTTCAAATTAATCTTGAAATATGTTCAAGTTCACTGAATAGTGAAAGCTAATGAGACAAGGAATAATTCTGTCCCATAGAAATAGTTTGTTAGAATAAATTAGGGCTGGCCTTGTCAGCTCATACTTAGAAGACAGATATTATTCTATTAATAAAAGGGAAATCTGGACCATTTCTTATGAATTAATCTGATTAAAAATTTGGATTTTTCTGCTCTGAAATAAATTAAAATACTTCAACATTTTCAACATTTGTTCTAAATAGTATTGAGTTTTGTCATTGTCCACAGAAATATTCCAAAAATATAAGCATAAAATATTGAGATGTCCATTTTCACATAAGCATACAAAGCCAAATAAATATTTTCTTTAATTTCTAGGATTTTAAAAAATGGTTGCCTTTACTTAATACACTGAACTTTTTCTACCAATGTTAAGATAAATTCAGAGATATCATTTTGTATATTTCTTTTTCCTCAGGAGATGAGACGACCTGATGAAAATGCCACAAATTAACATTTAGATCAACTAAAGGCAAGACCAGTGTGTCACAGAAAATACATTTCAAATGCAAATATTGGCTCAGAGAAGAGCCTAGAAACATGAGACAGAAGCTGGGGTGCTGTGACATTCAGGGATTCACTGACAGATTTCAGTTTGATCAACTCTAACATATTGAAATTAACAAATAAAATGTCTTAAACAGAATTAACCTTATCAAAAATTAAAGAAAGTAAAAGACTGAAGAGGGGAAAAAAGTATTAAAAGAAGGTAATAAAGCATTGAGATGTTATTTTCTAAGACTTTGGAGCAAGTCAAAACATAGGATAAAAAGATAATTCTACCTTTTGATTTTCAATTGAGTTTACTTTTTCACTCAGTTCAAATGACTTTTTAACATTAACTTCATACTGCTTCAAGTTAATTAACTGCATATTATTGCAAGTGAAATCAACATTTCAATGCAACATTATAGACTGATTACCCTTCTAAGGAAAACTGACATTCTCTGCATAACTGGAAGCAGCTCAGATCTCATATAGAAAGCAACTTCCAGTTTTCTTAATATTGCTTAATCAACAGTACAACTAGGAATATAGAACACCCCCCACCCCAAAAACTGGCCATTAAAAAAATGAACACTGATACATCATTTTCACTGTATAAAAAGTGCAGACTAATGCAGAATGTATCCAAATTCAGTTTTTATACTGCCTGTTGCATACCACATGGTTTGCCCTATTATTCATAACAATTTTTGGAGATAGCTGTAGTCCATGCTTAAAAAGTGATCCTGTTCATGTTTTCTTCTCAGCCCCAAATTTTCCCATGCCTTCTTCTTGTTCAGATACAGAAGGTTCTGAATTTGGCTATTTGACCAGCCTGAGAATTCAAAATCTGGACGAAACTGTAAATAGTAAATTTATAGATATGCTCATTTGAAGTCCAGAGTGCTTTTATTCTACTGTTCATTGAAACATTTATATTCTAACTTTCTAGTGAATGGCCAGAACCATAACCTTACATGTAATATATAATTCCATCAAAACCTACTTTTGTATTGATTACTTGCATTGATGATTATTTGGGTTGTATGCAATTAAGTGGGTGAATAAACCTTTACAGAAGCAAGACAGCAGAAGGAGTGCTGAAGTAAGCATGGTTTGAATGTAATAACCACAACAATCCAGATATTACTAAACAGAGAACCACACCTCTGCCCTTCTAAAGTATTTACAAATGGAAATCCCACTTTTTTATTAAAAAAAATTTGGAATAATATTTCTTTGGATTTGTTTTCCCCATGGGCACTTAGAGGGAATAAAGACTCTTTAGAAAATGAACTTTTTCTTTAAAGTATTAACTTTCTCTTTCCAATACAGGCAAGTTGACGAGAATACAGCAAAGGACAGTAAGGATACTAATGAACTATAATAAAGCCACTGATTGTATTCAAAGAGAAAAGGACAATGAAATTTTATAATATGAATTTTGCTATTTGGTGACTGTGGTAAAGTTTTTCCATACTTTTACAAAAACAGCTCCAGTATTTACCTAGTACTTAAATTACAATGCAAAATGATTGATTGAAATTAATCATCATTGTAGTTATAAATCTAACATAACAGATTTTGAATTCTGATTTTGTCTTAGTTACAGAAGACCAGTTTAATGAAGTTATAATTAATGCTTAATTTAGTGGTATTTTCATTTTACAGTCTTTCAGTTCATAGAATAACATAGAGGAACAAAATGCAATGACTGAACATTATTTGTAATAATGATAATCTATTAATTTCAATTTTTTTTCTTCTCTTTACTCATGAATTTGTTAGAGCATAACAGATCATGTAAGTTTCCACAGATTTTTCTGTCAATATTAGAACTACCTATCCAAACCACACAAAATATTTTCTCTCTTGAAATTTAAAAATATTTCTAATCTGAAAATTTTAATGTAAGTCACAGATCTAAACTCCTTTGACCTCATTGCTTAACACTTATTATATGAGGGAGTGGAGAACTTCAAATATTGGAAAGAACATAAATTCTTGCAAATTGTAAATTCTTTAATTGCTTATGATTATAATTGCTTGCTCAAGGAGGAGTAAATAATATAGGCCTTTGCTTCTTGTGGTATAAGGAAACCATGTGTTATGTTGGCAAATGTCAGTAAACACTTGATCTTTATATTATTTCACCAGAAACAACCATATTAATCTCAAAGCTACCTTTCCATTATAACTTTCTGGAGAAGAAGAAAGGAGTGTCTGAAGAGAGCTGGGATAGTGAAGTGGCATCTCTTAAGACTTTGCCCTTATACTTCCAACAAATGAGTCCAAACAGCAAATATGAGGAAGACTCCAAAGTTTGTTTCCAAAACATGCTGTTTCTTATGAGCCCTTGAGGAAACAAACTTACCTTTCTACATTGAATTTCTGAAGTAAAAAACAGGAAGGCTTATGCAATTTAATGGCCATGAACTCTGATTTTGACATGATTTGTGCAAGCCATCAATACTCTGTACACATTTCTGGAGTCTGTGATGATCATGGAATTAAGTTGGAAAAGACCTCCAAGATCATTGATTCCAACCACTAACCCAACATTTCCAAGTCCACCACTAAATCACGTCCCTACACACCAAGTCTACGCATCTTTTTAATACCTCCAGGGATGCTGACTCCACAGCTTCACTGGACAGCTGGTTTCAGTGCTTGACAACCCTCTCTTTTTGATATTTTTCTTAATATCCATTCTAAACCTCTCCTGGTGCAACTTGAGGCCATTCTGTCTTGTCCTGTCTCTTGTTACCTGGGAGATGGTGCAGCCTTGTTTCAGGTAATTGTAGAGAGTGATAAGGTCTCCCCCAACCCTCCTTTTCTCCATGCTAGACATGCCTAGACACTTCTCATAAAATTTGTGCAGCAAACCTTTCACAACCTTTGTTGCCTTTTCCTAGACAAAATTCAGAACCTCAATGTCTCTCTTGTAGTCTGGAGTTCAAAAGTGTCTGCTGTACTCAAGGCATGGCTTCACCACTGCCAAGTACAGAGGCTGATCACTTCCCCAGTCATGCTGCCCACCCAGTTTCTGACACAGGCCAGGATGCCATGGCCTTCTTGGCCATCTGTACACACTGCTGGCTCACGTTCAGTTGACTGTCAATGAGCGCCCCCAGGTCTTTCTCTGCCAGGCCATTTTCCAGACATTCTGCCCCCAGCCTGTAGTGCTGCATGGGGTTGTTGTGACCCACGTGCAGAACCCAGCACTTCTTGTTGACCCTCATATGATTTGCCTTGGCTCATTGATCCAGCCTGTCCAGATCCCTCTGTAAACTCTTTCTGCCCTCCAGCAAATGAAGACTCCTACCCAGCTTGGTGTCATCTGCAAACTGACTGAGAGTGCCTTTTAATATGGGGCAGACTTCCCTAAGTGGGTTCAGGCTGCATATTGGGCTTTCTGTTCTCTTCAGAAGGAAGCTTCTTATGACAGTGACCCATTTAATTTTCTTCATGGGAGTTGTTTTGACACAATGCATAGGGCAACTTAACCTCAGTGTCACCTCCATGCTAAATGAACCATCAATTCTTTGGTTCCACTTGCAGAGCCACATACCTACAAAGTGAGGGCACCTGAGCAGTCACTGGAGAGCTACACATGCTGCGGCAGGAAGGAACTTGTCACCGTTGCCCCTGTGATAGGAAGGAACTTGTCACCACTATCTTCAGTCACTCACTGTGCTCAGTCAGACAGTGGGACAACAGGGAATCTTCCATATCATGCATCCTGTCTGTGTCTGGGACCTGTCCCAGGGAAAGCAGTGTGTGGTTTCAGAAGTCTCTTTCTTTTTCTCACTCCTTAATAGTCTTCCTCATACTCACCCACTCCCTTAACTCCTACAGCAGTGAGTGCTGCTGCTGGCTGAGTCTCTCCCTGCCAGGTTATTCTATGTTTTTATTGCTACTCATTACCTACTTCCTAATCCATAGTTAAAGAACCAACCTGATAATTCCCAGAAAATCTGTGGGTAGGAGTTGACTAGTGCATGGTCATATTTTTTTTTCCTGTCAATTTCTCTCATCTCTTAAAAAAAATCTTTGGGGATAGCTTTTCCAATTTTGGGAAAATCACTAATTCGTCACAGAGGTCAGGTTTTTTAATCTTTGCTTAGGGTTTATCAACAAAGTGAACCGAGTCTAATATTGTCACTCTGAGAAGTAAAATGTTGAATTAATTTTCCTTTTCCCATTTAATTATTCATTATTTTAAATTCCTGAGTTCCTTTCTCTAATCTTTGAAATGAGAATTTATTATTTTAATGTGCCCTTGCCTTTAAGCATTTTAAATTTTTTCATATAAAAATAATTATATAATGAACAAGCAATGATTTTGTCACAGTGTAAAGCAACATAAATCTTTTTAACATACCTTTTCAGAGGAAAAATGGAAAAATGTTGTTCTAAACAAAATTTTTAAAGTGTAATTGATCTTCTGTGTACATAGAAGATTTTTTTTTTCTAGGAGAGGAAAATATTCTGGTCTAATTATAATGAATATAATGAATATATACTGTAGGCTGGAAAATATTATATGCTTTATTTTGTCATGATATTAGATCCAAAGATAAATAGTCTGGCATTAGAGGTTTTGTGCATTTGTTTTGTTCTGGTTTTACTGTTAAATATTCAGTAAGTGAGCAGAATTCTGCTTGAGAACGAACTCTTGAGGATTTTCAAATATAAACAGAAACTTTCTGCTATTGGCACTGAAAACTGAGAGGACATTGTGCTCCCACTTTATGAGATTCAGTGACTGTGATTTGCAGGACAGAATGGCGGTGAGAAAACTGGGCATTCTGGCAATTTGTTAGTTATCTAATGCTTAAGTTTTATTCTACTAGCATGCTCTTTACATTAATCCTTCCTCTCGAGCTTCCTGTTTGCCACCAACTAAGTAGCACTGCATATAGACAACTCTGAAGATGTTGAGAGTCATTTAAGACAGAAACGTTTTTTCAGTCCAAAGTCAGGTCTTCTTATAGCAAAAAATATATTTTGTAATTATGAAGTAGGGACCAAACCTTATGATGACCAGAAGATGGCTGTCTTTTGTATAATCCTAGGAACCAAACACTGTAATGAGCTCAGCTGGCCTCTGGATGGCACGATACCGTCACACTAAAAAGGACAAAAATCTTTTTCCAATCAGTTAAAAAATGGTTTAGAGAAAATGTGCTGAGAAGGAATTCTAAGTTTGGTGGTCATGTTATACTTTACATAATACCCAAGAATATTACAGACATAGTCTATATTTGTCAATTCTTTCATAATTGGAAATGTTAAATATTTTTAATTTTTGTAGACCAGAAAGAGCCACCAGCCACTAGTGCTTATGGGCTTGGATTCAATCCACTTTAAATATTGCTCTCCTTTTGTGTACTGTTGGCCAACATTATACTGCACTGGACTTTCATGTTAGTCCTACATAACATTGCAGTGTGTCTAAACCCAGGAAAATAATTTACGGATGCTAGTACTCTGCTCTATGGACATATCTCATTGATGATATGACTGGAGAATATTTTATTTTAACAAAGGAAACTCCTCTGTGAGAATACTAGACCCTTAAATGTTTTTCTTTTTTCTTATGCAATATTTAAAATACATATTTCATCTTAGCTCTGTTTCTAGGTGAATTAATGTCATACATTGCTCCAAATAAATCCAGTTTCTGTATTTCCATGGAAATGTGCATTTGCAAAAGCAGCATCAGGTGATTTATTTAGGTTTTCTGTATAATATTAAAATTACAGTATGTTGCTATTATTAATTCAATGCAGCTGCTTTTAAAGGCAGAAGACTTTCCTCTCACATCTGGTAATTAATAAATGTTTTACTGCTTTAGTAGAGGTGTACAACTATTTTGCCTTTTAAAGATATATAAGCTTGAGGAAGAGAAAAGCTGTGGGCCATTATGAAAATGAGGTGGATTCTTTAATTTCATGCAAATCATATAACTTGGATGTCAGAAACTGGAAGGATTTTAGTAGCTCTACAATTTGTAGGTTCTGATATAAATCTAGACAACTATTGCTCTGTTATTTAGGTTTGCCTTGTAAATCTTATTGTAAATCTTTCAAAACTGGCTTTTACTTGTGATTTATAAATTTGGAAAGAGGTGGTTTAACTACACAGCAGACACTGTCTCTAGTTCTTATGGGCTATGCTAGCAAGCAAGGCTAGAAATTTTTTTAGTGAATGATCTGGTAATATTTCTGTAGCAGGCAGAGTACTACTGAAAGGTATAAAGTCACCAGGCAAGTATATATAATCTCTGTTCCTTATGCAGGACTTCTGAAACTAGGGAAAAATTAGAAAAGGGGGCAAATGTGGCACAGTGATATTGCTTTCTAAGTTTACAGAACTATACAAGCACAGAGAAAGCACCAGTTATTTTTCTTCTTGTCAGGTGACTAGAGGACTAGGGTATCTGCCTGTATTTTAGTCACTCCTCCCATTTGCCTTGTTCATCTTTTTCCTTGGTCTCTATTTATCCTGATCCTCTTCCTGTATCTGCTGTGAATGCAAGAGAGACACAGTATTGCAAACCATAAGAAACATTTCTTCTCTATGGAAATGAAAATTCTTAAAATAATCAGTTAGACATTCTCCCACAAGAAATGTACTGCTCTCACTGTGGAGTGCTCTGGTTGTCCAAAGGCTTTGACATGTATCTCCAAAAGCAAGCTGAGTTGCTTTTCAGGAGGATACCTATTTCAGCCACTTACATGGGTCCTTGTCAGCCAACACTAACATCATCATCTTGCTAAAATTTCTTGTGTACCCATTTATGTGCCAAACTCTAATTTTATAGCTTAGAATGATGGTTTTTCAACTTCATAAATTGTAATTAAGAGTATATATTACTCTGCATTCCTCACTGGTTCTGCATGTTTTCTTACAAATTAGGGTAAAGTCAAGTAAAATTAAATGAAACATTCCTTATTCCGGTGAATGTTATAAAAATAGAATATTAGTTCACAACGCTACAATATAATCAATCTTCATGCAAAGTGCATGAAAAGATTTAATGTATTAAAAAGATAATGTGTATATAGGTATTGAACAGTTAGATTCAGACTGAATCTAACTGAACAGACAGAACAGACTGAAAAATCAATTCAATTTTTTCTTTAAAGAGAGCAACTTTTTTGCAAGTTGAATATTAAACTAATCAGAATAACTACAGAAATGCCATATTTTTATATATGATGCCTCTAATTTGCCTTATAATTCTACTGTTGGTTCTCTAGTCATATTTTTTGTTGTCCTTTTGAAAATCTGCCAGATTTTCACTTAAAATAATAATTCTTTTGCCATAATTTAAAAATAAGATAACGGTAATAACACTGTCAGCTGGAAACAAACTGGACTGTCTGGTTGTGCTCTGTTCAGCAAAGTGGCTTACTCTACTTTTTGCCTTAGTCCTTCTGTAGTCAATCCTATGGCATTGATCTCAACCAATTAATCATTTCCATTATGTGATTTGGGCAGGGTAAAATAAAAAGTGTGTATGAAATTCATGCTTTGTGTTCACACTGTTCAGTGCCTCTAGTGACCTCTAGAACTGATTTATTATGCCCATAATCGTTGCTTAGTTTGCCCCAGATCTCTTTTGAGCACAATGCAGTTGTGCACTAATTACTGTTTCTGTTTTGCACATTTTGTACTTGGTATTTTCAACAAATATCTAAGGTGGCCCATTGTTTCTATTTGTGTACAAGAAACTGCTGACAGAATTTTGCCTCTCCCATTATAAGAGTTTACTTTCTTCAGTGGCTTTGCAAAGATACACTGACTCTATCAGTGTGTGGTATCTAAGTTGCCATCATGTTTCAAATGTTTCTTGTCTGTTTGAAACTCACCTTGTTACTTGCACCTTCTAATAGCAACATCAACATAGAATCAAAATTCCAGTGAGTGTGAACATTCATTAAAATGGGCTTTGAATGATTTTTTAATAGTGTAAAGTAGAATCAATAGAAGGTCTCTTGACGTGTTCAAAACTGGCTGACGGTAATTTGGATCATACATCTATTACAATACTAACATTCCTATAAGAATAATCCAGGAAGGTGAAAAAAAAACCTTCATTTATCAAAGCATCAGTGAAAATTTCTTCAGGAAAGAAAATTTAATTCAGGATCCAAGGTTGGGAGGTTAATTACAAAGCATGGGAAAATAGTAAATTAAAAGAAACAGATTTCTAACTTAGTTGGACAGGTCATAGCTTCCCACTAAAAAGAAGAGGAACAAAAAAGAAACGTGCTTTGATGTTGTGCAAAAGCATTTGCTGATGGAGACAATTTTTCACTTAGATTAATTGCAGTGGGATCAATGTTTGATGTGTGGCACATGGCGATAACCTTTGTCTGTGTTATCACTGATAAGGCATTCAGCATTCACTTATTCTAAATACTCATCAGATGTGCTATTGATGCTATTATCCTGAAACATATTTAGCAGCATTTTAGGGTTTTTTTGTTTTTTTTTCTCTCACCACTTTTTTTTGCAGCTGCAGAAGAATTGCCTGAATGAGTTTCTCATCACAATAACTATGAGGATCAAAACCGACCAGATGGTTCTTTCAGGCTCCTTAGGCAAATAAGATACACCATACCAGGGATATCCATTCTATAAAGTCAGTTTTACAGATAGACATGAGACAGCTCTGCTGTCATTCAGAGCTGGCTAGGAGCCATTTACTTTGGTTAACCTAGCACTGACAAGGTTTGGAAATTCCACATTCACAATCAGCCTGTGGACAAGGGCCTACATGTGAAACTGGCACTAAAGAATTTTCACAAATATGTCCATTCTTGAAATAAATGCTTTTGAAGCACCATCCAAATCCTTCAGACCTAAGGAGCTTCACCAAGTGGACTTGCTGGAACTAGAGAGGAAGCTGGAGGACAATGTCAGGAAAATATGACAGTTTTATTATCTCCTTGGACAGGCTCAAATTTCTCTTGGTTGAGGGGCTGAGCAACCTGATCTAACTTTCTAACTAGATCCAACATCCAAATTGATCATATTCTGGTCTAGATGGTCTCAGAGATCTCTTTCAACTTAAATTTTTTTTACAGATCCATGATTAAACAATTTAGCAAGCTTAACAATTCTGTGTTTTGGCAAGATTCTGTGAAGCTTTTCCTGAATGTCTCTGGAGCATCAATTTATGTAGGAAGTTCTGATAATAAAATTTAATCTCTGAAATATGTGATAGTAACTAGGCCCAGACTGCTGTTTGCTTGGGGTTGCAGACAGAAACAATTAGGCTGGAAAAGATCTCTGAGATCATAAAGTCCAACCTTTGACAGAACAGCACCAGGACAACTAGATTATGGCACTGAGTGCCACATCAAGTCTTTTCTTGAACACCCCCAGGGATGGTGGTTCCACCACCTTCCTGGGCAGCCCATTCCAATATCTAATCACCCTTTCTGTGAAAAATTTTCTCCTAATGTCCAACATGAACATTGGACATCAGCAGCTTAAGTCTATGTCCTTTCATCCTGTTGCTGGTTGCCTGGGAGAAGAGGTTGATATCCACCCGGCCACAGACTCCTTTCAGGCAGTTGTAGAGAGAGAAAAGATCACCCCTGAGCCTTCTTTTCTCCAGGCTGAGCAACTCCAGCTCCTTCAGCCACTCCTCGTAGGACTTGTTTTCCAGACCCTTCACCCTCATTGCCTTTATCTGAACATCTGGACACCTCTTCAACACTTCCAGAGAGGGCGAATCTACCACCACGTTGACCGACTTATTCCAAAGCCTAACCACTCTTTCAGTGAAAAAATTTCTGATATTTAATCTGAACCTCTCCTTATGCAACTTAGAGCCATTTCCTCTCATACTTTCACATGAGACATGGCAGAAGAGACTAGCCCCCATCTCACTACAACCTTTTTTCAGGAAGTCTAGAATAGATTCTTCTGTGGTTTACAGATGTTAAAACATATTGAGCAACATGATCTAGTGGAAGGTGTCCCTGTCATTGGCAGGGGCTTAGAACTAGATGATCTTTAAGGTTTCTTTCAGCTCATACCATTCTATGATTCCATGATTATCATTATATGGAAAAGATCTGAATAATTCAGGCTGGGCTTTGGAATTTTTAATTCACAGATAAAGTTGGGTTCACAGGTAAATTAATTTGTAATTTAGAAACATAGTATTAATATGAAATTCATGCTGCTCCATCATTGAAGCTTTTGAAGATTTTCAGACAGTTTACAGATTGTTCCAGATATTTCAAGCTGGACTCATGTAAATTAACTATGGGCAATTAAATTTCTTATCACTGTATGTTGTTTGTGATGATATAGGTTGTTCGCTCATACCCTAGTTACCAGAAAAACGAGACTAACACTTTCCAGTTGTAAGATAGTTTATATTATATTAAGCAAGCATAGAATTTTGTCCCATTTCTGTTGTAAAAAACCATCCTTTTTTCTCTCAGCATTGTACAAATTTTAGTAAATTTCTTCACTCTGGAGTCAACTTTCATTCTGTTAGCTACTTTGATCTGCATCTAAGAACAAAGAAGCCTTTGTAAAGGTAAAGATTAGTAGAGTTTATTCCAGTTTTGTGAGACAAATGGAATAATATTGCTGCTCTAGTTATTAATTGCTGGGAAGTGATTGTCCTCAATGATCATGAACAGCAAACTTCTTGCCCATACTTGGTTAAACACCAGCTTTTTAGTTTGTGATGAAAAATTTGTCAGATCGCTTTTCTCAGAAAATGTCTATTTATCACAATCAAATTCAGTGATGAGAGAACACTGCAAAAAAAACCCCAAAAAACTTGAAAACTTTAATTTTGATATCTTCAGATTAATTGCATACTAGGTTTTGAGTTGAAAAAAAATATCTATCCCCTGATGCTTACTTAATACTCCAAATTCAATAAATTAAAATAGCATTTTAAGTAATTTTAAAAATTGATCTTTAGAAATAATTTCCCTTGTTTCAACAAATGCTTCATATAATTTATTGCTGGGTGAATAATTTGCAAATTTTAAGAGAATAAAATTTATCTGCTTAATCTTTTCTCCTAAATAGTTAGCTTTAATGCCTTAAATTGTAGTAAATGTCTTAAATATCTTGCAATATTAACAACTTCCCAGCTTCTTTAATCTAAATAAAGAATAGTTTTATACTAAGAATGCATGAATCTGCTTCTTAAAAATGTCACCAGGACAAATTTTTTCCATTAAAATGTATCAGACATGCCTGAAAAGAAATAATTGGCAACATTAACTGCTTTCACAAGGATAAAAATAATCTTTAATTCAAGGAAGTGAAATAAATTTCTTCAAATATTTGAAAGGATTACAAACATTAAAAATAAGGAAATTTGCTTTGCTATTCTTGTCTAATTTGGTGGTTAAACCAAAAAGCTGTGAAATTGAATATTTCTGTTATTTTTGACTGGCTTCTTTTTGTGCATTGTAAGGAAATCAATGAGCAAATGTGAATTAGCTTTCTGCTTCAGGTCCTACTAAATAAAATACGGGTGATTATTTAGAGCTTTGCTCCTGCAGAGTGCTCAGTTTTTGCTTAAATCCCAGGAGTTACTGATAACATTTATGTAGTGCATATAAAGCATACAAGCCTTAAATCCACAGCTCAGCTGGAATGACTGTGGGTATCACTCAGATTCTTCTCTGGCTGGCTATAACAATGATGGATGGCTTACAGGAGTAAGATAGATATGCCCATGTCAACTTCTGGTTTTAGGACCGAGACTGAGAGACACCTTTGGAATTTTACTAACGGTTCAGTTGTTGTACACATAATCAATAATTCTCCTAGTCTTCACTGACCATAACATTCTGTTAGCTCTTTAATGCAGTAACATGAACTCTATCTCCTTTACTTTTATCAAACCACTTTCTGTCAAAATACGTAATTTATAATGTCAGCAAAGTGTTTTTTATTATTTCTTGACATTATTTCTTGGAACAGTGGCCTCTTGCTTTTTCTCAGTATCTCCTGTTATTCTTAGGTATTGTGACTATTACCAGTGTATCTCAGTATATCATTTCTTATTGACATGAGCTGCATAGCTGCTGGTAGAATACAGATTGGGTTTTGGTACTTTGATTTGTTTTAATTTTTTAAAAAGATGATGTAGTATTTTTTTCCTTCAGTGATTTCCACTGTCATCACTACTGTAACTGATGAGCTGACTTCAGAACTAATGAAAGCTCATCTAGCCACCAAGCAATTAACTCCGTGATTGCCTAATCTGTATGAAGAGCAAGAATGTTCTAATACTCTACAGCAAAAACTGCTTTCAAATGAGGTAATAATCTATTCCTAAAAATGGTCTGTTCTACATGCTCTCTGGTACTTATTTCTTGCTTGTAAAAGATAAGAATAGCAAGAACATTCGTTTTGATGGATCCATAATTGCTTAAAGACAATTCACTTTGTAGTATTACTGTGAATTCAAGAGCACAGTAATAAAATTTTATAAACATGACACAAATCTGGCCTTATCCATGGAGGTCTAATGCTTCTTTGTAGTCTTCTAATCAAACTTGAATAATTCCTTCCAAAAATGGTAAGTGAACAGACAAAAACAAGCTGGCACAGTCTGGAAAAAGTAGACATCAGAAGTTAAGGGACCTGGTCACCTCTGATGATTGCATCACACTAATGCCAGTACCACAGTGGACTAACGAGTGATGGCATGAGTGACAGAGCAGAATACACATGGTGGCACAAGGAACAAGCAGCCGGGGGTAACTTTCCATGCAACACATTTTCCCTCTCTGGTTGTAGGCTGATAGACTGAATTGACAGAGATGTTTTTAGATAGTTAGATAGACTTTCTTTGCATTTGACATTCAAGTAGACCTCATCCAGAGATGCTGAGGATCTAGAATTGAGAACAAGGCTTGAAGAGCCCTTTATAAAGCACAATGACCTTGCTGCTCAACCTCACAAAGAAGGAACAGAAACAAATGTAGGGAGTCATTAATACAAGCTATATCTTTGGACAGAGGATTAGGAGTTAAATGGGCATGATATTAGATAGTATAAGTCCAGGAAGGCACAGGTGAACACCTAAGAATGCAGGTAGGATGAAGTACAATTGGGGTGCCAAGATAAAGACAAGATAGGTCTGGTATAGATTTTGTTATAGACTTATAGGGTGGTGGTGAGTTATAGAGTTTGTGGCAGTGAGGAGAAAGACAACGCTGAGGGAAGTGAGGGGAAGGAGAGAAGGGAAAGGGGTAATAGATTTGTGGGAGAAAATTCACCCAAAGTCTACAGCTTTGCAACAGCTGTGAGTACAACCTTGTAGTAGGTAGAAAAACCCCCTTGCTAGAGAAATTCAGAGAAAATAAAAGGTTAGAGCTGGTCTTAGCCTCTCATCAGGGAAGAGATGACTGCAGCCCAAAAATGGCAGGTAACAGCAGATAAAGAGCTTGAGTAGACAACATGGGCAGCCCATAGCAACCATGCTGTTAGCAAGTCTGCTCTTGGAAGAAATCTTAAAATGCCAGGCAGGTAAGAATAAGGACATAAAATAAGTATATGTAGGCATCACAAAAAAAAAAAATAGTACTTCTGTTTGCTTGAATATTGTCTGCTGTATTCTGGACGGTAGAAGATCTAAAGAAGACTGATACTGTGCATGTATGACAGTGTGTTTGCACACACATATGATAGCTATGTTCATAGAAAAAATACAAAACTAAGTTTAATTGTCACAAAGGACAAAAAAAATCACAACACATGGAGCATACTACTCTTTTTCTTAGCCCAAATTTAATTGAAAAAGAAGTGCGTAGAAAGTAATGGTTGAAAGCATCAAAAAGACATCATGCCTGGTCTCCAGATTGTCTTGCCACAGATATGGTTAAATGGTAATGAAGAAGGATCACAGAGGTGGCAGTTATGCTCTAGTGAATTAAGGAATGACACATTTTCTATTGCTGTGATTTTTAGTCTTCATTGGAAAGAAGCACATTATTGTGACTAATTATTTCAAATGAAAAATTTAATATTTATGCATATGCATCACAGATTAGTTTAAAAATACAGTTAATTTCTCTGTGACACTTTGAATGTAATGTGTTTACTTTTGACAAAGATTTTTATGCTGTTTAACTCAGCTTAATTTTCTCTTTATTCAGATGCTATTGTGAAGTGGTTGAAGCATCTCAGAATCTTTGCAGAAGAAATTCAGTATTTTGACTCAATTTTTAAGATGAAATAACACCTAGTTCTTTATCCACTCTTCTGAAAATATTTCATTTAGCAGTAAAAATTCAGCAAGATGACATAACCGCCAGACTTTTTCAGTGATGTATGAGTTTTCTGTTTGATGCTGCCAAATAAACATAATGAGCAAAGTGGCTCATTAGAATTTTCGTCACCACCTAGCATCGAAATAAAGTGAATTCTGTTCAGTGGAAATGCAGTTGGCTTTATTGCACTTTTCAGCATCAAGGAAGCGGAGAGAGGAACAAAAGATTCCTATTAAGAGCACACAGATAATCTGCAGTTCTATTAAGAGATTAGGCTCCTTGAAACTCAACAAAATTGCTTCTGAAACTCTGCAAGACAGTGCTTTACATATACTGCCATCTGGCTCAGCACTGTAAGCACAGGAAGAACTGAAGTAGTGTATTCTCATACAACTATAGGGATTTGTGCTTCTTCATGTAGCATTTATTTTCTGTCTTAAAGTTACTGGTTCAAAACAAGAAGTTCAGTTTAAAAATATAGGTGCCTTAATGGGTTTTCAAAATCTCACACTTAGGACCTGATTCAAAGACCATTAAAATCAATACAAGGACTGACTCTCACTGGCGTTGATAGGCTTCACAGCTCATCTTTGTACTTATAATCAGCTTCAAAGTGTTCCTCAAGGAAGAGTTTTTCTTTCTTCCTATGTTTTCAAACAGATAATGAAGCTATATGTTTTTTCCAGAAGCTTCTATGTAAAGAAGCTTTTATGTAATAAGTCCTATAGAAATGTACTCATCAATGATAATATTACATTCACAAATTATGACATTTTTGAGTTGAACAGAAGTGGTTGGTCCCCATTAAATGCTGAGATAGACTTGAATGTCTTTGGTACTAGTAAACAATATTGAAATATTACTGTATTACTATTGTATGCCGATGGACAATCATCTGTTAATATACCTACTATAAGAAATATGTTCTTTCTTATAGTATTCGTATAGTATAGTATTTCGTGTGTATTCCTGCTTCCAGTGTGAGAAGTCTTTAGACAATCTGTCATTTTCATCTGCAGATGACTAGCGATATCAGAGTGGCAGACTTCCTACAAAGTTCAACCTTGACCATCTGAGAATTTTATGGGAGAATAGGTGGCTTAAAGCTATTTCAGTCTGTGACTATTCCTCTTAGGCCAGAAAAGGGTAATTTTATGGGGTTGCTTTTTAGAGTTAACCTGCATCATCTTTGTGAGAAACTAGCATGAAAAGATTTTGACAGTATATGATTAATGTCGTGGGCTGAAGAAACAAATCAAAACATGATTTTGCCACTGCTCATTGTGCCACATTTTAAACGAAGAATGCCAAGTGTAATAAACTACTATTTTGTTGCTGGATGAAGGTTGCAGAAGGCCACTGTGTCATCACTATTAAATTTATCAACCAGGGTTCTGCAGGTGGACATTAAATCTCTTGTAATGTCAGCATGAAACATCCATGATCTAATTGGCTTGACTGCAGACACTCCATGTAGCTGCAACTTGGAAAGAAAGGTCAGCATTCAAAGAACAGATGGCAACTGGCTAAAGTAATTAAGTGCTGAAAATCCAATGCTTCTTTACACACTTTGCACAGAATGTTTAATCGGAAGTTTGACCAATGAAAGCAGGAACTCAGCATTTTTTCCCCTTTTCTAACTCCAGGAATTCAATTTCTACTAGAAATCTAGCATTAAATGAAAATGAATATAAATTTATAGCATTAAAAAAACATTGAATATATTTAGAAAATCTCCTGAATAGGTTAAGAATCTTGATCTTCAAAAAGCAACCATTTTAATTTAGAATGTTGTTTTCATTATGTAAAATATTCCTGCAGGGAATAGCGGAGATAGAAAATGAATTATTCTGTTATCATTTGTCCTTAGAACCTTGTTCCTCAGTTCAAATACAATAGATTATGGTTCTAGTTAAAGCCACAAGGTCAGCTGCTGTGGCGGAGCAGCAGCGGCACGCAGCGGTGTGCTGGGTGTGAGCGACTGAACGGGGGTGCTGTTGCATACTGGGTTTGGGTTCAAATTATGGGTTTTTTCTTTGTTATTTTTCCAGTTCTCTGTACCCTAATGCATCCCCCGGGTTTTCTCCTACTCCTGTGGTTTCCGTGCCTGTCTCCCCGTTCTCGCAGTCCCACTCACCCCAACGCCTCGTGTCCACCCCTGCTGTGTTCCCATTGGTCGCTGTAGTACACGTCATCACCACGATGTCTGTACCCATTGGGCGGGAGGGCTCCCCGTCCGCCTGTCCCTTCCCTATTTCATCCCACTCTTCGGCATGCTCGAGGCCATTTGCGTCTGTGCGAAGCTGGGAGCGGCTGCAGCTTTTCCACTGCAGCTCTCACAGCCAATAAAGCATCCAGCTGCCACGCGGACAGATTTGGACGAATTCCCTGCCTCTTTGTTTCTTCCCTCGCGCCGACGGCGAAGCGCGGCCAACAGCCCACCCCGGAGCGCGTCAGCAAAAGCGCCCGGGAACTGCGGCGAGCCCCGGCCCCGATGAAAAGCTGAGACGCCCAAGCTGGGCGCTCGAGAGCTGACCGGGGCCGAGAAAAGTAATACGAAGCCGCGCAGTGCAACGCCTTCCCCAGGACCCCAAATCTCCTAAGCAGATGCCAAGCAATCATCGTAGAAAAGGTGAGATGGGCCTTGCTTGCTTATCCGAGGATTGTTTATTATGCAAAGCGTCCATAACTCAAATATCCAGCAGAGGCAAAGACCAGGCACAAGCCCGGGCAGTGGGTTTTTAGGGACAGGACTAGGTGGGACTAGGAACCAATAGCAGAGTGGCAGGGAGGAACATAAAGTAGGGATTACAATGTTAAAACCAATAGGGAGCTCCAGGGGAGGGGAACAGTCTAACTAAACCAATGAAGCATCGAGGGATACATAAATGACAGGGAATCCTCTGGAACAAGGGGTAGGAATGAGGGAGGACTGACAGCAGGGACTGAACCAATGCCTCAGGGGAGGGTGGGGGGTACAGAACCAACTATTAAAAACAATAATAAATGAAACCACACCACAACAGTCAGCAAAATAAATTGACAATTACTGAGAGAGGAACTAAGTCAGGATAATTTAAATCAAAACATCTATGACCACAGTATATATTAAAATACCAGAGAAAACTGGTCATGTTAACGCATTGCTTTGGGCAAAATGACCTTAGCATGGGTAAATTTACTTAATTTAATTTACTGGCAATTAATGCAATGTTTCTTTATTCCTTCAAATACAAAAAAGACATAGTCTGTTCAATAAATATTTAGGAAGCCTCCTTCATCCCCATTTCCCCAGATTCAGGTCCCATTACTTTTGCTGCATTTTATACTTGAGCCCCCCACCCAGGACCCAGTCATTCAGGGTGTTTCTTTCCCAGCATGGATTATCCACAGCCAAGGTGAGATTATATTAGATATAATATAGTGCCTTTCACTATGACTTTGAGAAAGCTCAAAAGAGGTTCCACAAGAGGTTTTCAAACAGCATTTTTTATAAAAAAAAGAATGTTGGAAGGGCAGCTTACTGCACAATTTTGAGCAGAAGCAGAAAATTTACTCCTTATAGTTTAGATGCTCCTGTCACACAGCCCCTGGCCTACCATTGTCCTGTGATTAATGAAGTGGAAGGCAGAGAGAACAGTGTGAGACAGCAATTAATGGCTGCTAAAAAATGCAGGCATGCAGGTTTCATAACACCAAATAAACAAAGCTGTTCAGACTGCACAAATTTGCATTAGAAGTTTTGAGGTAGATTTTTACCAGAGATCAATGTGTGGCTTTTCTGATATGACAAATATGTATTTGTCATATGCATTTCAAGGCAGTGTATAGTCACAATCAAACACACCTGGCTGACTCACAAAAAACTCAGCAGCAGGGAAATTCAAACTTAGATTGGTTTTGTGAAGATGTAACAAAGGGTACCAGATATTCTGATGACTAATCACTTTCTGTAAATCCATTAGAATTACACAAATATACAAGACATCTATTTTCATGCTCGAGGTTATAAATGTGTTCTGTAATGAGTTCTGTATTTTCTATATTTGTTTTGGATTTGATAGGGTATTAAAAAACTAACTTAATTTTTTAAACCCTAAACTTCAGCACAAAAGTTGATCAAATTGTTGCAACTTCAAAACCCTTGAGTGTTTTCTTTATAGCTATTGCTCCCTATTGAGAAAGGGAGCATGCATGAACCAAATTCTCGCTCCTTTTTCTTACTTGAAAATGTAATGAAATGAAAGAAAACAGAGGATGGGAGAATGTGTGCATGCAGGAATTGGAAAGTTTATGTTAGTTTATACTGCATAAATGGATTTGTATTTCTTTATTGCTCACACTCATCTGAGTGATTCCTGATTACCACATGCCTAAGGGGTGCAGATCTTGCTTTTTCTTACATTAGTGGATGCCATTGCTTGATCCAACAAATTACTATGCACCAAATACCGATTCATTATAGTTGATCTGTAGACAACTTTCTGTTCGTAATTGAGGCTCAAGGACATTTCAGCTGATCCTTTTGTTTTACTATGACTTCACTCATAAACACATAAACCACCACAGTCTTGCCAAAACATTGCTGAAACCTTGGAGAACTCTACAAAACTCAAAAATGTCTCAAAAATACAGGCAGAAAAGAAGTCAGTTTTTTTCATCCTAAGAAACCTATCAGTAACCTCTTATAACACCTAAATTGTGAACTACAGACTTTGACAGACCATTTTTATGGTTCATTCACAGTTTTTGCTCTTCTTGACATAATCTTACTCAACTTCTTTTAGGTGAGAAATGAGAATTGTTTACTCTTGGAATCTCAAGGAAGCTTGACAGTTTAAAAATAACAAAATGCTCTTTACTTTTTTAATTACATTAGAGAAAAATGAACACTTAGCAGCAACATTTTGTCTTTCAATCAATCAATCAATCAATCAATCACTCTATCTCTGGCACAGTTTGCATGAACATACTTCACATTTCTTTTATTATTTGACTGTGTCTGTGCTTTCCAAAGCTATGTTTTCTTTACAGTGAATACAATCTCTCAGTATCATAAACATCATCCAGAATATGAGAATCATTCTTTGAATAAAATACATAGGAAAATCAGTCTTCAAATAAGGTTTACAAAGAAGCCAATGAGACTAGGTAAAACCAGACTACAATTAAAAGCTTTAATGTTCTCTCCAGGTCACAGCATCACTTGAATCCTTTTCTGCTCTTATTTATTATTACCTTAGTCCTTTGAGCCAAATATTGTAATGAGGCACTTTTAGAACACATTCACAATTCTGCAAAACAGAATTAACTGGAAGGAAAGAAAATGAAAAACTGGTGAATATGGAACAGAGGAAAGACTTAGCAGCTGCTATTATCTAATTCTGTGGTTCAGAATCTACTGTGAACTGTCCAAGGGGCATGGTAAATATGAAATTCTAAAATTGGTTGGAAAGAGCAAATTATTTGATTCCTCAGTATACTGGCTCTTATATTACTCTACTGATCAGCACTTCTTCTTCAAAGCCATGTGACCCATAAGGTGGGTGCAACAGGTGGCAAATTTCTTCTGTGGGACACTGATCTTTGATCTAAGTTAATTAAATTTATTTCTGGGGCAGGCCATTTTCAAAATATATGAATCAGTATAGTTCCACTGAAATCAATAGAATAATTCTGCTTTGCACAATTTGCCTCTCCCTAATCTTTTTTTTTTTTCTATGAAACACATTTTATTCATCAGACTCATGTATGTTGAAACCCAAGCATATGGAAATAAATAGAAAGACTGTCAACGATATTCATTCTCTTTGAAAGAAATCCAAGACTAAAGGAGAAAAAAATTTCATAAGTATACTTTTTCATAGGAACACACAGACTGGTATTTTGGTTTTTCTTGGTACTGTAGATAAAGTACTTCTGAAGAAGGATTATAGACCAAATTGTTGAAATCCTGATTAGAAGAGGTTACCAAATGGTTTTGCATTGTCAGATAGAAGGTATGGAGAAGAGACAAACAAGACTGGAGAGCAGAGGTAGTGGCTGGGCAAAGAAAAATATGAATAGCAGAAGTGTAATATGAGAAAATTTAAAAAGAAGAAAAAGAGGAAGAAAAAGCCATTATATTATCATTTTACATTATAGGATGGGAACACTCTTCAGATAGACAATACCACTGCTGAAGGAATGAATCAGAATGTGATCACAGAATCACAGTCTCAGATAGGCTGTAAAAGACCTTTGAGATCTTCAAGCCCAGCCTATGGCCAAACACCGCCTTGTCTACTCGAGGGCTGTCCTGGACTGCCTAATCAGAGGCAGCTGACATTCCAGATATCCTTGAGCTAAATTAAGGCAAAACAGCACCAAACAATCCTTTAAAAAAATTTATTTATGGCACAATGGTTGAAACCTTTTGATGCATCAAACAGCCTATGGCAGCAACAATTTAAACATTTCTGAACAGCCTGTGGAGTAAACCTCCTGAATAGCACGTGGTAACAGGGATTTCTGAACTGCTCCTGGCAGAAATAAATTAAACTTTTAAGAAGAGGAAGAAGAAGGAAGGAAGGAAGGAAGGAAGGAAGGAAGGAAGGAAGGAAGGAAGGAAGGAAGGAAGGAAGGAAGGAAGGAAGGAAGGAAGGAAGGAAGGAAGGAAGGAAGGAAGGAAGGAAGGAAGGAAGGAAGGAAGGAAAAGAAAGAAAGGAAAGAAATAAAGAAAAGAAAGAAAAGAAAGAAAGAATGAAAAAGAAAGAAAGAAAGAAAGAAAGAAAGAAAGAAAGAAAGAAAGAAAGAAAGAAAGAAAGAAAGAAAGAAAAAGAAAGAAAGAAAGAAAGAAAGAAAGAAAGAAAGAAAGAAAGAAAGAAAGAAAGAAAGAAAGAAAAAAAGAAAGAAAGAAAGAAAGAAAGAAAAAGAAAGAAAGAAAGAAAGAAAGGAAGAAAGAAAGAAAGAAAGAAAGAAAGAAAGAAAGAAAGAAAGAAAGAAAGAAAGAAAGGAAGAAAGAAAGAAAGAAAAGAAAAGAAAAGAAAAAAGAAAGGAAAAGAAAAGAAAAGAAAAGAAAAGAAAAGAAAAGAAAAGAAAAGAAAAGGTAGGAAAACAGAAGTAGAATAAATATCCAGGTCACCAACCAGGGTTCCAAAGCCATCCCTGGTCCAGTTCCTCCAGACGGTGGGTACATCCACAACCTTTCTCAGCTGTGCTATTTACAGACTTGTCCTCATGCAGGAGCATCTTCTTATTCTCAAACTTTTCAGAAGGGACATGGGGGTGTATCATGATTTCATGTCCTCTCCCAAAAACAGACTCAAATGCACTGCTGTGTCAAATTTGGTTTTAGCTATAGTTACCCAAGATAAGGAAGCTGGTCCCAGAAATGCACGATCCTGCCTCTGCAAGGTAACTGCACCTTATCTTGTTGGCATGGTAACATTCTCTTCTGCCAGTGTCTGAGACATTAAGGGTTTCAGGTTTATATTAACTCTTTCAGGCTTTCATTCTCTCACACCAACCCAGGACTCAAAGAGTCAGTTGAATCCTATTAGTATTTCCATAAGACACTCATTTTAGAAAATGTTCAGTTTGAATTTTGGTCAGTCTTGTAAAGGAGCACATTCCTGTTTGCAATCTGTAATAAATGAAATAGCATTAGACCTGACAGTGGAATGCAATGATATATCTTCTAGGGGGTTTTGCAACAGACCTTTTAAAGAAAGGTAGTCATTATTTTCAGCATGCATAAGTGCTTCGGGTTTCTGTATCGATGTCATATACCATTTCTACAGGGTATTACTCTTGAACTTTATAATGGACTGGAGGCAGTTTCACCTTTAATGATTTATGAACTGATGGGATTGTTGCCTTAAATGTTCTGTTGTCTGCACCTATAAACACTTAAATTACTGCTTTGTCTTGGACTTTTTAGTGACTTGTGAATGCTGCTGTAAAATAGCCCTTATAGTGCAATATATCACAGGAAGGTTACACTGTAACAGTTTCTGTGATTTGTTCTCCACTTCTGAAGAGCTCCAAACTGTCTGCACATCACAGGCAAAGAAATCCTAGAACAGAGACAAACTCATTTTGGTCTCAGGTGCATTGCATCCAGGAATTGCCTTTACACAGCTTGTTATGTTTCCTAAGGGGCATTGGGAATGATTTTCCAAACTGCTGTCTGACTGATGCCTCTCACACAAACCACAGTTTGATTCAGGAAAGCTTAAGGCAAACCCCTCATATTCAAGGCTTCTACAAAAGGAAACTCAGCGCCACTGCAGGTAGCGACACTAGCATGTGGTCTGAGAGCAGGGAAGTGAGAGTGCATTTAGGTGCTCCAGAGAAGTGCAGATGCTTAATACTGGAAAATGCATTAAATACCTCTTAAAAGTTATTTTCCAATATGAGGACTTGCCTAAAGCTCCTATGAAAGAGGTTTTGTTTTTTTCCTTTTCACCCTTGTGTGAAATTCTTTTTCTACATAAATGCTACATTACATAAGCATTAAAAAGACTGATGGCAGAAACACAGAAAAACTTATCTTTGCATAAAGCAATTGTTTTTCTATTGCTGAGGTAGAAAATCAATAGTGCATCAAATCTGCTATGCTCTTGAATCATTAAGGGCTTTGGTTCCAGATAGGTGCATCAAAAAAATTACTTACCTCAGCTTGCATATACATATTATTAAGAAAAACCCCAACCAGATAAACAAGCCTGCACTTTAAAGTATGTTAATTTTAAAATATTTTGTTCAGCTTCTACATACAGATCAAATGTAATCTAACCCCAGAAACACTGCTTCATTCACCACCGGGAATCTCTGCCCATTTAACAGTGGCATATAATCTGGTATTTATGTTTGAAGCACTATTTTTTCTATCATTATTATATGCTTTAAAATTTACCGTGATTATAGTAAAGACACTGAGAAGGTGATCCTTAATTTTTTCAAATGCTTCTATAAATACCGTCTTTCATAAATATATCAGATGGAGGGACAGAGAATGTAATAAAGAGGTTAGGGTCTTGTAAAACTGAAACTTGATTTTAAATTCATGAGTCTGTGTCCAATTGCTAAAAATAGCTAGTTTTACCACCTTAGTTAATTCATGACTGATTTGAAACATCTAACTGGATTTGAATTGTCCTAAGTTACGTAGCTGATCTTTAATGAATAGGCCAGTTCACTATTCTAAACTGGGAACTCCACTGAAGGGACTTATATTTCTATTCACCACTGTAAGTCTGACCCTAATACAAAAGTTTCAGTTTTGAAAAAATGACCTAAATATTTGGATTCTCGTGAATATTTTATACTTAAAAATGCTTTTAATCCCAAAGAATGTAGCCATAGGGTTTATTTCCTGTAGAAAACACAATTTTCTAGGAAATTAAGCAATCTAAAAAACAATAGTCAAATAGCAAATATAAAAATATTTTAGGAATTGAAATTATAGCTGTGATATTTACAGTGAATAGAGTTGTTGGGGATTTTAGTCTTAATTTTATCTATGATCTGACCTACTTTTCATTTATGTCAATGGAAGTAATTTGTCTTTAATTCAAAATAGTTTGCACTTATCAGGCAGTATTTGGACTTCTACCTAATGAATTGGTAAGTACATGTTTATATGGTGGAGAAGAAAGAACACAGATCTTTTTACAAACTCAGAGTTTCTGCAATTAATACCCATAGTTGAAGCCAGTGTCCTATGAACACGTTTGGAGTTTTCATTTTATTAAATGTTTTATATATGTTTACAATTCTTTTTCTTTCCCCAGCTTTCTTTTCCAATTAACAATTATTTCTATTGAAACTTAACCATCATTTTCACCAGTGCTTCTGGTAGTGCTTTTCAACACCCTCAAGCAAATTTACTGAAAGAATGTGCCTCCTGGCTGAGGAGACAGCAGATTTTTTTATCACATTAGCTGTAGCAAGGGCAACAAGATGGGATCTACTTCTTGTCTTTTCCAACTGAGATATAAATTTCATTTTCTTATAGACATTCTGTCGGTACTGTTACTCTGCAGAAACAAAATCAGATGTACGCTCTCAGGTCACACAGCTCTATTTATACACTAGTTGCAATAATAGAGAACACAGTTGGAATTGACTTACCCTAACATAATCTGCCCAACAAATGATCTTCCAGCTAGTACTCTATCTTTCACATTTCTTGTGATTTAGTGTACAGCAAAGAAAATCATGGTTAGGTTTGCATTCAGACTTCACGCTACAATTTCCAAAGGGTAAAAGGGCTATGTCCAACTGACAAGTGAGAAATTAGTAATCTGACATTTTATTTTGTGTGTTTTGGTCATCACTTGCGTCTCAAAAACCCTTGTATCCCATTTAAAAATCTGTTTTTACAGAAATCCATACTCTTATGCATAATACTTTACTGCATCTTAAAGCCTAGCTTTTTCAAACACAATGGTTAGTAATGAATAATTGGAAAAGCCAGTCTGTGTGAGAAAATACAAACACACTTGCATAAAGGTGAAGAAACATATGGGGAGGAGAAGATGGGTTACCACAGTGTATTAAGTGAAGGAAAGCTTGAGGAGAGGACTGTAAAATCCTTCTGCTGAGATCAGAGCAGAGGGAGGAATTTTTATGCTTATTTTTATGAAACGTGAATGTTTATTTTTTTATGAAACACCCTCTCTTCAAATATACTCATCTTGCCATAGTTTCTGACTCCCACTTATTTCTTTCTGAAACTCTAAATTCCACTAAGATACCCTAGACTCTTCAGACACACTTCAGATACTATTTTCCTTCTTTCCATCCCTTAGACCTCTCCACTGCTTGCAAATCCAGCCTGCTCTAATGATGTTATTTAAATGAAAACGATTGGATGAAGGAATAAAAATTATGAAGGCATGTATTTGGTTAATGCTCCAGAAAACAGTACTGGGGGGTGTGCAGTTAGGTCTACTTTTAGTATTTGGATAAATGTCTGCCTTGACAAAGATCATAAATTTTCATGAACATCTCATCTTTACTTTTTTCTAGCAATAAATTAGTGAAATACAATGGAAGTTTAAAGACACTCAGAACAAGAGATCTTGGTTAATAAGCAAATCTTGCAGTAAATAAAAACACAGTGAAAAGGGTATCAGAGAATTATAGAAACAGAATAGAATTTTGGACTTCCAGATAAAATTGTATTTGTATATATTAGTGGATATAGGTCAGTTGGTACATAGACATATAAGAGGGTTACATATGTGTGTGTAACATAGACTTTAGATTGAGGCATCAAGCAACTCAGAATAAAGTCTCATGAATCAGTACCATGTCTGACACATAAGAATTGACACATCTGTGAAAATACTGTCAGCAATTGTATCTGAAACATGGACATGACTAATAAAATTATAAGATAAATATTTCATCCTTAGAAAATGAAACAATACAAGGATTTTTTTTTTGCCTGATATTGTGGATAGCAAAAAAATCCTGTGATTAAAAACAAATTAAAAATTTTAAATTAAATTTTTAATTGAAAGACAGAGACTTAACTCAGGTGTCATGCATCCCGGTTAAAGACAGCAGTTGATTTCTCCATAAAAGGGAATGAAAATTGCATATCAATGATTCAGCACAAGGAACTGGAGTAGAACTGAATGAACTGAATGAATTTGGACCACAGGACAAAGACAGACCAAATGATAATGTCGAGGAAAAATTTTAAGAAACGGGAATACTTATTACCCTATGTTGAAAGGACAGCAGGAAAATCTAAAGAGACTCAATACTTGCACAGATAGAGGATGAAGAAATTTCCAGAGAAAGGGAAGATATTTGTAGCATGTTCGCAATCTCTCTCATGACCCTCAAGGTAGGTAAATAACTCTCTCATTGCTCTCAATGAAAGAAAGCTGCCATTCATTCAACTGTTTTTATTTCAACTGGGTGCATGTAGTCTGTCAGTAAGAAAGACAGGAAACAAGACATGTTATCCCATTGTGTAGCAATTATCACACAGCAATGCCACACACTGCTGACAATACTTAATTGTCATACAGGGCCAGAATATTCTCAGTGCAAGAGAAAAATATGATCAATAATAATTCAGGTTTGGAATGTGCTGCTTTGAAAGACAATTCAGGTGTGAATGATACAATGGCATCAGCTCTTAGGAGGAGCAATGCTTATAGTGAAAAAATAATTTCTTTTCACACTCTCTGTAATGCCTGATCACCTAATCATAATTAGGATCACAAGGTACATACACTTCAGACACGCATATGTAAGCCATTTGAATGAGGATGGAACTGTGGATGCAAATGACTGCATTTGATTCTGAGAGTCCAGTGGAGCTGTGACATGAGATATAGATAAGAAAAGCCATGACTGCTTGCATGTCCATCATGTCGGTAGCTTTAAGTCTAAGCATCTCTTCTTAGGAGAAATACATGTGTATGGACAAGGAGTCACAAGTTAAGAACCAAAAAGAATAAAGAGCAGTCACATTTTGAATAATTTTTCTTTGAAATAACAAAGACAAATGTCATTGAAACTTGCACTCTTTTACAAGAAATCAAATGAACTGCAAGTAAAAGTCAATGATTCCCTTTAATAGTTTTGCAAACTTAGATTGTGGCAAGTATTTTCACCACATCTGAAGAAGCATGCTGAACTAAGACATGAAATGACTGTTCAAGAATTTTTGTCATGTTCAATCATATATATGGAAAACGAAAAGTGTTCGACAGAAGAAGACAGTGTCATTGTAGTGTAAAATATTGATATATTTTGAAGATAACAGGTTTTCTAAGGAAACATCAACAAGATCAAAATTTTTTAGTATACATACACGTGTATTTATGTAAGTATAGTGATGAGGCAAACTGTTAAGTAAATAAAATTTCAGAAATTATGCTGGAGGAATTAATATTTTCATAGCAATAGAGAATACTGAATAAGAACTCATAAATAAGTATCAGTGGGCCAGGATGAAACATATAGTCTGCTCTGAGTTCTAGCTGCTACTTAACTAGGATAAGATCTCAATGCTGTTAGAGAAGGAGAAAGGGCAGGCAAGTACAGATATTTCTGGACTGGACTATCTTTCTAATGAGAATATAAAACTTTCATGACTCCTTGACTAATAAGCACACCCAAGTTGTATATTAATAACCTTTATTGCTCAGAAGAAAAATCTGATTCTTCATGGAAGACTGGCTTTTTTGAAAATGGTCGACAGACTTTTTAAACTATACTTCAGTTGACTTTCATTTCAATGAGTAATATAAATTACATTAAAAAGTAAAACTTGCTGCTTAATAAGATAAAACAAGCATGTCACATCTTCATAATTATTTAGAATAATTCCATTTCAAATTTGTTCAGTTAATTTGAAGAATTTACAGATTTGAATATTTTTACAAATGGTGGCAAGATTTCATCAAAGAATGTTTTTATTATGCAAAACAGTTGAGCAGTTTCACTTATTTTGCAGCACAGAAACCTATTTCAGAAGAATGTTTTCACAGAAATTGTGAGTTGTGATAAGGAAAATAATTGCCATAGACAGGAGTTAGGTTAGAATTAAACCTTGAAAATAAGCAATTTGATGTTCTGAGCAACTTCTTGGGGTCAGAGAAGCAACTTCAATACTTCCATGGATGCAATGCTCCAATACTGGTGATAATGTTGTGCACTCTGGGCTCTAAATTGTAACCTCAGATTTCAAATTGATGGATGCCACACCCATTGCTTCATAGCACTGCATGTTATGCTGCTTATACACCCATAAAGAGGTGGTGTTAGATTTCAAAAAGTATTACTCTTCTCAGAGCTGGAATGAAGGTAATAAAATACCCTCTTGGGAGGAAGGAGCAAATGGAAAGATACAGACATATTGAGTACTTTTAGGACTAAAGTTCAGGAGCCAGCAAAAAGGAACAGAATGACATGGAAAATATCTATGTGAAAAGAGGTTCTGAAAACATTATACTTATTCATTATTGTGCATTCCAAGGAATTATCTATTTCATATGCAGAAATCATAATTTACTTGCATGGATAGTATGATTTGTGTTTGGTGTTTTCCCAACATCATTAAGTACCTCACTTACTTAAAGGTGACTTAGATGAAGAGCAATTGAATATGAATGTAATTTGTTAACAACATTCATTTCCATCCCTTCCTTTTAACAAGATTATTTTACAATTTGACATCATGAGCAAGGTACTCACAGAGTCTGTGAAAATGCTGTTTTGTGAAGCATCCACTTTCAAATTGGATCCACGTATCTCCTTGTAGTTTGATTAGGACTATTGGATTTATGTTCTTTCCTAAAGTTAATAGTCTCACTCTAGTAATGTTATAGATTTGAAAGGTAGGACCTTTTAATTTTTCATAGATCTCTGTCATCTTTAGTCTGTGCAACACCTCTTCTAAGTGATTTCCCATTAAAATCATAACTGCCCAGAGAGCTACATTTTATCAAGTGTCGAATGTTTTCTCCAGGAACATTCTTCTATCTTTGGTTTATTTCCATTGGTGTACACTTACATGTTTAGTTTCACTTCTTTGGTTTTCAAGTCACAGTATTTTGATAAAGTGATTCTTCTGTATCTCTAGGTCTTTTCAGTTTATTTCAGAACTGAAATATAAAACAAAAGCTAAATAAAACCTCCCAAACAACTCAAGCCAAATATTTTTTATGTCCTTAAAAAAAAAAATAATTCCAACCTTTTTTCAGTCCTGTTAATTTCTGTCTTTTTTATTGGATATTTATTTCATTAGCATCAAACCAGTCTCTAAAACTCTTTCAATTTTCCTTTTCCCTTTCAATTCTTATCAATTAATTGACAAAATAATTTTCATTTCTTTGTAAGATTTGCATTGCTAGTCTCTAATTTCATAAAATGATAGAATTTTTTGTGTTGGAAGGGACCTTAATGAACATCCATGGACAGGGACATCTCCTGTTATACCAGTTTCTCAATATCCCATTGAACCTGGCATTGAACACTGACAAGGATGGAGAATACACAACTTTTCTGGGCAAGCTTTCCCAGTGCTTCACCACCCTCACAGAAAAGAATTTCTTCCTAACATCTAATCTAAATTTCTCCACTTTCAATTTTTACCCATTACTCTTTGTCCTAGCACTACAATTCCTGATGAACAGTCCCTCTCTGGCTTACCTGTAAACCCCTTCAGATACTGGAAGGCTGCTATGAACTCTCCATGTAACCTTCTCTTCTCCAGAATGAACAGCCCTAACTTTCTCAGACCACATTCTTAGGGAAGGTGCTCCAGTTCTTTTATCAACTTTGTGGCCCTCCTCTGAAGTTGCTCCAACAGTTCTGTGTCCTTCTTATGTTGGGGACACCAGACCTGTACTCAGTACTCCAGGTGGGCTCTTACAAGAGCAGAATAGACAGGGAGAATCACACAATCTTCTCCAGAAAATAAATTTGGAGAAATTTAATTTAACTTTTCTATTCACTCACATTCAGTCTTGCATTATCTATTTGATACCTGTTTTTATGGGATATTTACTTATTTTGTTTTCAAGACTCCATCAAGAAAGGAAAGCAGAACTGAATGATTAAGATGCAAAAAATATTTGCCTCAGGTAGCAAAATTTAGAGTTTCATTGACACCTCTGTAAAGCAATGGAATCAGTGTTATCAAAGGTCTCTAAACTGGGCAACAACTGGTGGCAACAGTGCTCCTCTGTCTCAATATATCACTTACTTACCTGTGTCCTTTTGGCAGTCATTAATATATAACCTGTGGGTTTGTCTCATTTTGGAAAACAGAGAGAGAGCATAGCCGAGTTTCATCACCCACTTCATTGCCAGAAGGACGCATTACTGGAAATAGGCTTGTGATCTCTGCCTGAGGCAGGGGACCTGCCCAGTATCATTTACCTGGGCTCCCCTATTTTGAAGGTAGTAGCAAGGGGGTGCAGGATCTCTGCCATCATGGTTGAGTTGGTGCAAACTGGATTCAGATTCACAACTTTGGTTTCTTCTTCATTTGATACCTTTGAACTTTTCAGTCACGTATTTGCCAGGTATCTAAACTGCCTTCACTAAATAAGCTTTCTCCCACCACTTACAATGAAGCCATTATATCACATAATCATGTCATTTCCATACGATACAATTACATTCCAATTAATTTCCACACATTCAAACAAAATTTTTCCATTCTCTGTTCTTAATATTCCACAATTATGTTACACTTGTTATGTTGCATTTCTTCCTATTGCTCTGTATATACTTTCCCTACTCTTTTAAGTTGTTTTCATCTGGGTGGCCTTTTTCTTCTTCTCCTTGCCAAGAAAGATATCGTAAAATTAACAGCAATATTGGAAAATATAGGATTCAGTATCATTATCTCCTCCTCTTATTTTCAGCTTTGTTTTTGCTCTACCAAAGCATCTTAGTTTAAAAGTTCAGTGAGTCCTGGACTGCCATCTAGAAGATGACACCATGTTCTGACAGCAGCATTCTTATTTTTGTCCTACTCATCAAATTTGATCATTCATTCCTTGTAATTCTGAAAACTAGTTTCCAGCCAAGTTAAGGGATGAAGTTCTTTCTTTAAGCTAACCAGTTTGAGTAGATGATTTGTTAAGTTACATTCAACCCCAGAAAGAAATGGAGAAAGGATCATGTAGGTTACCAGCGTTACAGTCTGATTATGTATATATTTGGAGTACCAGCAACAAAGCCTATTGAAAATAGTGCACCTAGGTATGGCTGTCAGTGTAAGATAATTTTAGTAAGACCCAAATCTACAAATTTGCCATTCAAACCTGCCATTCTTATTTATCTTCTCTCTTAACTTCTTTTCTACTGAGCTCAATAGCTTCCCTTTTGTATTTCAGATGATGTTTAACCCAGATGAGTTACCTGCTGCACATAAACAGCACTTTCATTTTTCCCCATGCAATTGATTTTATGATTAAGAGAAGTATGATAACTGAGCATGTGGTTCTATGCTTTCACTGCAGTTCTCTGTTGTGAACCAAAATGATAATCTAGTTTGTATACTGTTAATATTTCTAGTGAGGTATTCATTAATATTCCAGAGTCATTATCCAACACTTTAACTATTTTGACATTAATTAAATTTATAATCACACAAAGCCTGTGGCATCCTGTACCATTCATAGTCAATCTTCATCTCAGACTGCTTAGCAAATGGGAAACAAGAAGATGCTACATAGTCTGTAATATCACTGATATAAAAGGTAGCATACTAACTTCTAAAGCACTGAATTAATGTTTTAATTATGATAAAACATTATTAGCTTTCTCTTCTTGGATTTGATAGTGTTAATACACAAATTTCTTTTCTGTCCTTGACAAATGATAATGAATTTTCTCCAAAGGCCAATTAGCATTTAACAACACTTAAGTGAAAAAGATATGTAATGACCCTGATGGAACGAAACTACTTGTTACAGGTAATTCATAGGACAAATTGATAAATGCCTGTCTGAAAATGTTAAAGAAAATTTCCAGCTCCTCTCTTTCTCACACAAAATTATTTTTATTCCACACAAATGTTATTTTTCTAGTGATTGGCATAATTTCACAAATTTATATCATACACAAAGATTGCATACACAGCAGAGGAGAAGTAATGTTTTTTTTTTCAAAGTCCAGCTGTTTTCCACTGAGTACACAGATTATTTGACCGGATAATAAATCCCAGTATGTTCTATTTTTTTCTTTTTTTTTCTTCCTCGAGGTAATGAATCATGTAGCATTTTTATTTATCAATTGGTGATGACAAAACACATGTGCAAAGAACATACACCTTAAACTTGAAGACTTCAGGGGTAGCATTGTTGTGGGTATTATATATGGAGGCTGATTTCTTACTAATATACCTGTAAGAGTACAAATGTTTAATAAAATTGAAGGTCATTTTTAAGACAAGTGTCTTAAAATTAGCTGTGTCTGCTAATAACTCTGGGCTGGTCATATGTGTGTCTTTTTGACAGGAGTAAAAGTCAGGTCACTGTGAAGAGCTCTGAAATTCCACTCCTGTCTTATTTGCATTGGACATCTGCTAGACATTTATAGGATTTAATCAATAAACTTTCAATTCCTTCTTGTTCACATCACAGGTCATAATGACATTTACAGAAGCTAAATGTCACTTGATTTCTCTTCATATTTTGGAGAGAAAAATGTAGACTTATGAGGGAATGTTTTTCCAGAGATGAGAAAAAAGAAAATGTCTAAAGTATAAATAACAAATATACTTTCCTAGTGGCCTTTAGGTGATAGCTTTCATGCATTATTCTAAATCTATTTTAATTATGTTTTTAACAATCCTATAGTCTTGCATACAAGATGAAATGCTAATGAAAATCACAACTATTTTATATGTGCATATTGAGACACTGTTAAATTAGGTAATTGGCCACTGAGCACCAAAATCTGACTTTTAATCTTCTGTGACAATTGTTTTCATTGCCTTCAATGTTATTTTCGTTTTTGCTGGCCTTTATTCTTAATTCAGTAAGGATTTGTATGAGTAGCTCCCAAGAATGTTATTAGGAATTACAAGAATGATTCTTATGCAACAGGATGAATACATATCCTTAAAAGTCATTATCCTCCAAAATAAACAAGCTGAAGTAGTCTGTTAATAGCAAGTATAATAATGACAGGTTGACTCTGAATGGTAGGAGTAAAATTTTATGAATACTAAGAAGTATGTTTTGAAGTACCATTCTGTGTTATTCATAGCCAGATGTTTATGTAGTTATCCTAAACTGTATATTCAGCAGAAAATAGTTCATTTCTGCTAAACTAAATATTTAAATCAAGTATAATCCAGGTCAAATTATTCTTGGTCTGATGAAAATATAGCACAATATTTTCTTGATGAGTTTCCTTTTTTGGACCTTACATGATCTTTCTGTAACATTTAATAACTCATGCAAATACACTGTGATATGGATAAATGACATTAGAACATCAGGCCCTCCTTTGTTCAAATGTAACATTTAGATTTTATTATTATACAAATAAAAAAAAATTCTTATAGAAAAAACCAATGCCTGCACTATTTGAATGATAACTATCATATTGTAAATATTACAATGTATACATTTTCAATTAGGAACTAATATGCATGTGTTGATAAGAGGCATATTTTATTAAGTACAGTCATTAAAAATGCTCCAACATACCCAGAACAATAATTGTTTGTTTGTTTGTTTGTTTTGTTTAAGACAAAAGAATCAGAAGTTTGAAAGTAAATTGAATTCCAGTACTTGCTAATAGAAAAGTTCTGATTTTCCATTACAGATAAAGAGAGATGGCATTTGCAGGACAGAAAATGTTCAGATAGCAACCAATTAAGTGTAAAGAATGTTACTTTAATTAAAGATACTCCTTTTAGTGAGAAAGAAATGGAAGTTTAAATCTCTTGTGAGGGCATAACAGCACAGACAGACATTCAGCAATGGTTAAGATGCTGTTGTGGTCATTGCAGTAGTATAAACTGAGGTGACATGAAAAGACTGAGGCACAAAATGTGCATTAGGCTACTGAGTCCATCAGGCTGAATTAATTTTCACTTCTTGTTTCTCCAGCATTTATGGTAACTTGGCAATCATCTTAAATTCCCCAGCAATATCAGACACTGAACAAAACATCTGTGGTATCATTTGCTTTTCCATATATGTATGCAGCTATGTATTCTATATTCTTTCTATTTGGAGCAAGGATGTGTGAAAGTACAGAGGTCATATGTTCTTTCTTTGGTAATTTTTGTTTTCCTACAAGCTGAGCTGTAAAATGGGCATTATTACAACTGTTTAATTAACTGTTACATTAAAACTATTCAGCCTGGAAAGATAAAAGCAGAAACAAAATCTTAATCTTTTGACTTTAGAAGGAAATGAGAGTCTTTCTCAGAAGGACTGGGCAAGATGTGCACTGTTAAAGGACCAGGGAAATAATTCTCTGTCATCCAAACCTTATTTCTATACTCTGGAGGATGTTTGGTGTGAACAAATGAGTGGGGACAGAGACTGTTAGTCATTTATTTATGTGTAGGATTTGGTATAAGGAGTAAACAATCTGCTGAACAAACAATATAAACATCTACTGTATTTATCTTTCAACTTACTATATACAATGTTGCCATTTCTGCAACACCTGCAACACCTGCAACTACTTGACTGCTTGTTGAATAAAGGTTTACACTGTCCATACGGCAGCAATTGAAGTACTTGCCTCCTGTGTAGCTGCTTCTTAAACAATAAATTAACTACAGTTGCATCTGTGAAGAAAGAAACCCTTATATGAGGAAATGTTCAAAGAAACATAATACCATCAAGAACTGGAAAGGATGTGAAATAATTTTTACAATAGGATTAGATTTATGGTGAGATGCCATTGATTTTAAAGCTATGGGTTTATCTGCTTTTCTGATTTTAATAACTATTTTTTAGTCATAGTTAGTCCACCCCAGTGTTAGCAACAGTTCAAATTGAGCTTCAAGCATTTTAATATATTGTCACATAGCTGGTATGAGCAGCAGTTAGATCAGAAAGACTGTTAACAATGGGATGAATATAGTGTTGAGAAAGAGTGCTAATTTTCCCATCTCTGATGCAATGTCAGTGACTAATACCTTGAGACAAATTCAATTATCAGTTCTAAACCAAACTCCCCTAAAAGAACATATGGAAAATTAGAGTTGAAAACCTAGGAAAAACTCTAAGACCTTCTTTATAACTAAAAAGGTAAGTGACTACTCTTTAACAGAATTAATAATATAATTTTTTTAGTAATTTATTGCTGCAAGAGCAGCAGCTGAGATTAAATATATTTATAGTGTGTGGTACTAGAAGAATAGGAATTTTTCACCTCTTCTGAACAAGCTTGCAAATATTAACATTGTGCCAAATTTGTGTTGCCATTGTAAATCAGATCTAAAACAAATTTAATAGAATTTTAATTCTAGCAAGGAAAAGAATAAATTCAATTTTCATCAGTTTTATTTACTTACTTAATTCTTACCTGCATAAAAAAAAAAAAAACCCAAACACAACTTTATGAAGCTAGAAGAAAGAAGATAAAGAAGATATCTTCTAACCTCTAGTGCTTAAAAACATAAGTTTGGGGTTTTTAAAAAAAATTTAGAGTGTATTCAATTTTAGCAAGTTTTAGATATGATGCCATTATGGTTAAAACCAAGATCATTAATGTATCTAGATTAGCTGGTCTGTAGCTAAGTGTGGAAATGGCCGCGCAGAAAAGGACATGGGAGTGCTGGTTGGCAGCTGGTTGAGCATGAACCAGTATGTGCCCAGGTGGCCCAGAAAGCCAATGGCATCCTGGCCTGGATCAGCAACACTGTGGCCAGCAGAATGGGGAAGTGATAATTCCCTGATGTCAGCACTGGTGAGGCCACACTTCAAATCCTGTGTTCAGTTTTGGGCCACCCAATTCAGGAATGGCATTTCTGGAGCAAGCCTAGAAAAGGGCAACAAAACTGGTGGAGGGTCTAGAGGATAAGTCCTATGAGGAGCAGATGAGGGAGATGGGCTTGGGAAAGCTTAGAAAAGGTAGTTGGATGCTTCAAAAATTTTTATGGAAAATGAGATTTCTTCTTGAACTGTGTAAATAGATGTAGATTTTTTGCTAAGAACACAACTGTAAAACATTACTAGCTCCACTGAGCCACTTGGTATGAATGTGAGCAATACTAACACAATGATTATAATACAAGAAAAAATGGAAATTTCCTTAATACCTTGGATGTATAGACATAACCCTAGAAAGGTTGTAAATCTAAGGAATGGGTATCTATCTCCTCATTCAACGAAATAATTAGGACTGGGTATCCATCTACTCATTCTACAAAATAATTATTACCATTTTCAACCCGACCATTGCTCTACTGATTGCTGCTCATTTAGCGACCTCCTTTCTAGGTCAGTCATTGCAAGCACAGAGTTTAGCACTAGGAGTATACACATTATTGTCTGTGACATTCCTTTAGTGAACACTGTGCCAGAAAATAAGCATTTCTGAGCCTGCACAGTTTATTATGAAGTTGTGATAAATTCTCATTCATATTTCCCAGTAGGGATCAGTTGGAAGATCAGGGAAGGCAGTGGCATTGGCATCAGGAGGGATTGCATCTGAGTCACACTTACAGAGGTGTTTGGAATAGTGGGTGTTGTGTTTCCAGCTTTGATAGTAGTTTGCCAGCTCTTTCCTGAGGGAATGCTTACAATCCAGTATTGTTTTTCAAGCACAGCCTTCTAACAACAACTTGGAAAAGAATAACTAAATTTAGACTCCTCTATTTTATTCAGCTCTGCAATATTTAATTTATCCTTATCACAATCTGGTGCATGGAGCAAACACTTCCATTATATGGATAGGAAAGCACAACACTGCCAATTTCCTGTGAGCTACTGGTTGGAAAAGAGCAATTGTGTCTTGTTTACAGTGGTCAATCTTTTTGGAGCTTGGAGGTCTCTTTGAAGTCAAAGAGACCTACAAGCCTTTAACCTGGAGAAAATTATTGCCTCTGGGACATCCAATATAAAGCCTGTCTACCTCTAAGATGGAGCTAAGCTTTGAAATTTGAATCCAGATTTCAGCCATTTGCTCTCAGTTACAAGGGGGACAAAACAGAAACAAAGAGTGCAAAGAAAGCATGGATCAATATTGTTGGTCTCATTCAGATACAAAAAAAAAAAAAAATCCAGAAAAATAAAAACCAATATCTTTTGAAGAACCATTTAACAAAACAGCATTTTTCAAAGAAAATATTTTTTGAAAACTTTTTAAAAGCTACAATTATTTTATTTCCAGTGTTTTATTATGTGATTTGATGTGGTGTTTCATTATAAATTCTAAGCAGCAGATGTACTCTTATCTTTTTCACTGATGAATATATATTTAATGGCATTTATATAGGAAAAAAAAGTGGTTTAGAAAACAGTGCTTTCTAAGTATCAAAAAATAAAAATTAAATATTTTTAAAAAGGCTTAAAATATGCATTTGAACAGATAACTACACATGTATACTAGGAGTCAAAATTGACTTCAGTCCTAGATAAATGTGGATCCACTTATTGTGTGCCATGAGACTGATACTGGAACACAACATCTATGTGCTCCTTATGCTAACGTAATGGTAATATCCTTCTGTGTGCTTGAAGTCAGACTAACAGAAATAAGACAAGGAAATCAGCAGGAAGGAATAGTGCCAAGGCTTTTTGGGAGTATTTGGATACTGAACTGCAGACCAGTATATCCCAGGCTAGCAAAGTCTGACTTTTGCAGACTAAGCTTGGGATACAAGAGCAAGTGAATTGGAATGTAAATTTCTAGGTAGCAAGTGGGAAGAAAGACATTGAATATAAATGATGAGAGAGAATGTAGACAGATATTGCAATGAGCAATCTGCTCACTTCAGTATAAAGATGCAAATAAGTGGGCTAAAGGGAATACAAGAAAGCTTTTTTGGGAAAAGTAAAAAAGAGAGCTTATTGGTTTGTGCTTTCATGCTCTGGGATATTTATTGTGAAAACAATACATTAGTAGTCTATTCAGAACCTGTCTACTCGTAACTTTAATCACTCTGTTGTTCATAAGATACTGGAGAGGAGAAAAAATGTAATGTTTGTGAAGAGTCCAATGCATGTCCTCATTTACTTAATGTGAAGATGTGTACTGCCAGATTTAAGGGAAATGAAGACAGACAGATTTACAGTATACCAGCTTAAGATATATTTGAAGGAGCCTGACACCTGTTAAAGACAAAAATATACAGCTAGTCATCTGCAGGACATTTCTTGTTCAATTTTTGAACAAAGAGTCAGAACATTTTTTTTCTTGTGAGCAATGGTAGTGTTTTAAAGCATTTTGAACAGTGATGTAGGAACCACTGCTATTACTGTCATTAGTGTTGTCATGACATGTACTTCATGCTGTCCATAGACAGTAGAACTGGAACCTAAATTGCACTCTTCTGTATTTTCATAGTTCAGACAAGACCATCTTAAGTCTATCAGGAAAAAAATTAATGAAGTAAAAGGCAGCAACACTAACCTGTTTTATTAGATGCTGTCTTCTAATACTAAAAATCCAGAAGACATTCCAAATGAAGCAATATAACCTTGTAGAAAACTAAATTTCTTGCCTATTTATCCAAAATCCTATTGGAATTCAGGCTGAAAACCAATTTGCAGATACCTACTAAAGAGGTATGCAGTGTTGATTGGCTCTCTAAGATTTGTTTTCACAGCACAGCACAGTTCTTCTGGTTAATTTTTTGCAAACATTTTTTCATCAGTGCTTTATAAATGAAAAGAAATATAAATGTATTTATATAAATGCATGAATTACATCTTTCTGGACCAACATTTTATTTTATCACATCACAACAATGAAAATATCAACAAAAAGAAACATGCTGTATAAAAAGGAGTAATTCAAAGGGGGAAAAAAACCTATAACCCTGATTTCTTCAAGGCATTGTGTAATCCATACAAAACACTGGATAGGAAAGGTAAACTTCAACTTTGTCCTAGAAGTGAAAGCTCAGCAGGTCTGTCAAGACAGTACATAAGGAAGCAGATCAAGGGAATTTGTCTATTTGCATTAACATCAGCCCTTTAGAGTCTATTGTTTTTGATAAAGTTAGTTTCAGCATCTGACTGAACAAAATAATGAATTCTTTCTAGTTCTGCTGAAAAAATTTGAGGCCCTTGGGACCTTATGTCAGCGCAAAAAGTGTTGTAAGTGGCTATAGATCTCCTTCTTGATTTCTGCTTCAGTGTTTCCCTTCTTTCAGTTCCAACTTAAACTTAACATTTCCAGTCTTGGAGTAAAAAGTACTTTTGAGTGCTAACAAATAGGATGAGAGTGGAGGGGAGGGGAAGAGAGAGGAAGGAAGAAGAATATAACTACTACCAACCTTATATACCTGACAGTAATTCATGAGGATAAGGGGCTTTACTTGCAATTGTTTCAAATGAAAAACATTAAGGAAGTTCCAAACCAGTGGAAAAAACCTGCTAAATCACATAATGAGCATGGTACCTGAAGTCCCTCTCAATGAACTCAAAACATACCATCGGCTGTAGGCAATATTGGTGCACACTGTGAATCAATCCAGTCTGTTTCTGTATAGAGATCAGTATACATGGGAACATTATTTTTGTTGTCCCTATTCAGAAATTTTTCTTCAGGGCATAAGGAAGAAAATTCTGTACCTCAACAATGTGAAATAAGCCTCAAGGCCAAAATGTCAACTTCAGCCTTTTAAAACTTTATTTGAGTACTTAAAAAAAAAAGAAAATGTTGTTTGATTTGCAGCCGAGTGTTCTGACACTGTACAGTAGCACTGAGTTGAACTGCAGGATGTGTTCAGCACGGGGCTGGGAGTTCAAAAAGGTACTGGTGCTTGGGGATGCAATGACAGATGACTGGACTATATTTGTATATATTTATTTTTATATGTTTTTATATATATATGTGCACATATATTTATGTTTATATATATGCACATATATGTGCATATATATATATGCACCTGTATATGCATATATAGTGCTTTAAAAATAAACAACCCATCAACATTTATTGAGATTAATTACTTTAATTACTGTAAGAAAGAAAAAAAAATCTTATTCAAAAATATGGATGATTAGGAAAAATACATGCATATTTTTCTCTATGAATTTGACTTACCCAACTGGTAGTTACAAGGAACTTCCTCATGGCAATTACAAGGAGATTAACAGCAGTTCTATAGTGCACAAGTCATGGCACACCAGATTTTGAGACAGCTTCTCAAGAGCTTCAAGGTACAGAATTGTACTTTTATAATCTCTGGTGGACAATAGCTCTGTATTTCATAGAATATGCTGAGTTGCAAGGGACCAGTCAGGATCATCGAGTCCAACTCCTGGCCCTGCACAGGACACCCAAGAATCACAGTGTGCCTGAGAGCATTGTCCAAATGCTTCTTGACCTTCTTGTCAGGTTGGCAATGTGACTACTTCCCTGGGGAGCCTGTTCCAGTGCCCAGCCACCCTCTGGGTGGAAAACTGTTTCCTCATATACAACCTAATTGGCCTCCAAGTCACCTTCATGCCGTTTCCTCAGGTCCTGTCACCAATCATGAGAGTGAAGAGATGAGTGTCTGCCCCTCCTCTTTCCCTCCTGAGGAAGTTGTACTTGCAATGAGGTCTCCCCTCAGTCTCCTCTTCTCCAGACTGAACAGTGCAAGTGACCTCAGCAGCTGCTCATGTGGCTTCCCCTCCAGAGCCTTCACCACCCTCATGGGCCTCCTCTGGATGGTCTATAATAGCTTAATGTCTTTCTAATATTGTGGTACCCAAAACTGCACACAGGACTCAACAGAACATTTACTCTACATTCCTTTAAAATGGGAGAAACTTGTTTTGGCGAAACTCCCTAAAAAGGAGGAACTTCATCCTTTTATCCTTTCCTGGAAGGAAATTAATAAACTCAGTCTTTCAGACAGCAGATTTTGAGACAGGAAGATCTAATGCATGGAGTTGGAAGTTTGCAGCACAAAGAGAAATTGCTGAGGAGAGCACACAGCAGCTAGGAGAAGCTCATAAGTGACAGCAGGGGCTTTCTAAAATATTTGTTCAAGTTTGTACTAGTAAAGTTCTTCAAAACTTTCTACACTTTCTTCCTTTAGTTTGGATTTTCATGTTTTAATTTAAATTCTAATAGAGATTGTATCCTTTTCTTAATTATGTCATTTCATCTTGGGGATCTCAGTATGAGGAAGATGTTAAAACACATTCATCCCAAAAATCCAGCTGACCTTGGTTTAGTCAGCCTATACCTTAAGGATTTTCATGAATCTGTGACTGCCAAAAAAACCAAAAAAGTTTTAAATTTTCTGATCTCCCCTAGGCTATCTTTCTAGCCATATTCAAGAACCATCAGTAGCATCTTTGCCCCTTTCCCTGTTCTTGCTCTAGTTATTATAATGGTATGTATATAATATAAACAAGGCCTCAGAAATATTCAGGAACAGCAATTACTTTGGGTACTTGAAATTAAGGAAGAAATAATACTTGCAGTTAAACCATGATGTGCCCTTTTGTGTTTATACCAAAAATAACCTTTCTACAGTGAAATTATTCATTCTGTGTTGGATGAAAGGTTCTGATATTCCAGGATGGCAGGTGGTTTACAGAACAGCTAACAAAGGTACTAAAACACTTCATTCCAGAGACTATATTTTACTTACACTGAACATTGCTCAAGAAATCTAGATTATAATTTGCATAGAAATACAATATTTTTTAATCCTAAAATGTAAAAATCAGAAAAATCAAATGTGGTTCATTAGAAACAACATGAGCCATAGGGTAATACTATATACAATACTATTTTTCTCCAGTCATGAGTATTTCAGTTCTCACTTTAAAATTTAACATCTACAGACAGAAGAAAAAAATCCTCACAGTTGTTTTCTAGGCTAGAATAAGATTACAGATGATCAGGATTAAAAGGATAGAAGGTAATAAATGTCTTTCAGGAGAGTCTGTTCTCTGACCACTGAGACAAAATGTCAATATTAATGAAATGAAATTATATTCCTTTGCAAATTTAATGGCACTGGACTTGGAGAAGCTAACACTTTAAAGTGGACATTGAGGGTTTAATGATTACATCATTTTTCTTAAGTAGTAGTGTAACAGTCTTGCTCTAAGGATCAGGGTGGAGCTGAAAACAAGAAAGAAAAAACGTTAGAGCTTGCAGTTTTCTAATACTTTATATTATTTATTTGTTTTATGTTTAAGTCTGGCTTCCTGCCACATGAGAAAAAGAAATACGGTAGTTATCAGTAGCTTGAGAGCTATGAGAGTACACACCATCTATTGCAGGGCAGTCAAAGTGACAAGAATGAGGTAGCCTGCCAGAGGGTGAAAGGAAAGGAAGGAGACACTAAGAAGTTAGTGAATTAAAGAACATACAAGGGGATAAAAATGGTAGAAAGGTTAATGTAGGTTCAGCAGTGTCAGACATCAAGTCAAAAGGCTAAACAGTGAGTTCCATTGCCAAAAAATGAAATCCAGTAGCAAGCTAGGCAATCAAATGAATCTTAGTTATTAGAAACCCAGGGATATTGTGCTACTCAAAACATTTGGGAAGGGATCCACCATTGGAGCTGGATAACCAGATAACCAATGCTATTTTAGCTGATCAGTCAGCTGTAGTGCAGTCAAACATTAAAAGATAAGAAGAAATGTATGAGGCATCAGCAATCCGTAGAACAGGTCCTACCTGACTGGCAGACCAGATAGTCACCTAGGAGAGCAAAATATTAAGGGCAGCAAATAGTCTAGTGAACATTTATTGTGCCAGTGGAGATTCACCTGTGTGAATGTCTTCCAGATTGCCTGTGGCAGCAATAGTGTGAAGTAGGTGCCCCTGGTTTCAACCAGATATCATTACTAAAATCAGAGATTACCTTTTCTGAAATGAGGGGAAAGATGCTTAAATGACTCATTAAAAGTAGAAATGAGAATCATGGGAATTATTCCCCAAAATCCATTTGGTATGTCACAGCTGTAGCTGCCACTGTGTGTACTCATATGCTTGAACATGTGCATGTGTGTGCACGTCCCTGGTTTTGGTTTGTGTGCTTAGTTATTGTTTTACAAGAGCTACTCTGATGCCAGATCCTTGCTTCTGGAAAGGCTTATGCTTGTCTGAGTCCTCTGCTCTCTCATAAGTGCAGCCATCCTCAACACTTTTCAGACCTCTCAGTGAACTTGGAATCAGATCAATATAGGCTGAATTAAAGCTTTTGGGTTTTTGCATCAAACTATTAAGTGTAAAAACCCCTGCTGTTTCCATATGCTGCAGCTTTGGAATTTGGAATTTTTATTTGCAATGATTATGTTCAGAAAGGTTTTGGGTTCTAATTCTTTCTTATGTATCATATTTCTTATTTTCATAGCAGTAGGTGAGAAATTGCCCTTTATGTTTGAAAATTAGTTTCTAATATTTTATTTCCACTTTTTTTACTGTTTTATTTTATTTTCTTCCAAATTCAATATTAGGACTTTTGCATTATTTCAGATCAGAGACAGAATTTCTGGCTTTCTGAAACAGACATGAGCTATTTCTAAAATAGCTTGTTGAAGATCATTGCAATAATTTTAAGTTTCAATCTCATAAATTATAGAAAGAAAATACTTAATATTCTTTTTCTCTTATACTCTTACTTTGTCTTTAACAGACGCAAACTAACCAGGAATATGTAGAGGCATCTGTTATAACGACATTTGTTTGTCAAATGACAGCTACATTGATCATGTCCATCAAATGATTTCTCCTCACTAAGTCTTTGAAGATTTTTGTGAATAATTACAAGTTTAGGCCACGTCTTCTTTCCTGTCCAATTCTACAGTTTGCACAATTAAATTAAGAAAACATGAAAGACAATTGCTTAAAAGAAAAAAAAAAACATTATTTTGAGAAAGAAGTTGGAAGAAACAATAGCTCTTATCTGTCATCAAAACTGTCAGTTTGATGCACAAAGAGAAAGCAAATGCTCCAGTGCTGCAATAGTGACCTTCAACACTATTTCTTTGAACTGTGAGTACTGCCTTTCTGAAACACTCTCTTTTGGTTCCACGCTGTAGAGAAAAAGAAAGGAAGATAAATAATGTGTGAATACTTAACTAACCTATGTTCAAAATTGATAAGGCAAATAAATACATGATTTTTTTTCCTCTTTTCTTGTGCTGTGCACATTTTAGGTCTCTTCAGCAAAAGGGAAGCTCTTTCTTTCCTTATAGAAGATTGATATTCTATAAAAAATGTAGTTTGGAAGGATAAAGGTTTATGTAAAATTTAAACACAGCAATCAGTTAAGGATAGAAAAAGTAGTATAGGGAGTGGATACTTGATAAAAGGAGTTGGTAAGATCTATCTTTTATATACAAGGCAATAATGTATAAGAGTAATAACTATGAATAAAGTAAGAATATTAAGTACAAACACTAGAAAATCATCACATCCTATTAAAAGAACATTGAGGGTTTTTTCCTACATCTTTTTTTTTCTTTTCTAACTAGAATGCTGTGTGCTGAAGCATATTTCATGCAGAGAATGTTTTCTAAATTATGTGATTTTTGTATGCATTGATGTGCATAATGTGTTAATATTTATTGTCATGGAAAGAAAAATTCAACTTTTCTTTTTTTGCCCCATCTGTCAGATTGATTATGACATCACCGTGTTTCATTATATAAGAAGAGGTTTCTCAGAGTAAGTGAAAGCATCTGAAACCTATCTTCAGTGGTATAAATACATCTAACTGTTTTATTCTTTTTTTTATGAAAGTTGAATTCATTTTATTACAATATTCCCCCTCCTCTTTTGAGTTCTTCACCGTTGGCAGACCCTTGTATGTGATCAATTCTAATTAATTTCTAATTCATTGCAGTTTGTCCTATTCAAGGAGGAGCTTTTAATCAGAAATTATATCAAAGATCCTATCACAGGTACTGTTAACAAGCCTTACGAGTTTGTTGCATCCTAGAGGCTGGTCTAAATGGTGCTGAGTTCTGAAAAAACCTTTCTGATGGCAAACATACTGGCCGGACTCCCTGTGAAACAAGTTGGATTCTGCTGATTTAAGGAGCTAGAGCATTGTTGGAGACTATAAACAGCAATTTGCTGATTTTGCAAAAGTTTTCTGCTTTGGCTGCTTTTATGGAAGCTAATGAGAATGTCTGCTAACATCCACATAACTAGGCTAATGGTCCCTGGGTTGGGAAACATAACCCAACTGAATATGGATCACATCAAATCCCGCAAAAATCTTGTGGAAGAAGTATTGCCAACTGCAGTATGTAATAGTTAACAAGCAAAAATACAGGCCAAAGCAAGATAATTTATCTGAAAACACAAAGAAATACTTAAAGAGCTTTAGAAATCAGACATAAAATACATCCTGCCTGAAATTCAGGGGCCTTGAAATGACATCAAGAAAAAAAAAAACATTTAAAATCAAAATGCAAATCAAAACATCTAGTTGAAACACAAATAAAGACATAGAAATCAAAATCAACAGTGAGATCAGCATTCAGATTTGAACCCCAAACTCTCAGTTAATTAACTAATTTGGATAATAGGACAGAGGGCAGCACTGTGAGCAGGTGCAGGATGGGAAAATATCTTTGCCATGCTTATCATAAAACCTGTCTCCGTGGAAAGTTATCAAAATTACTTCAAGCCCAATATTATCTATAGCAAAAAAAGGTCTACTTAAACAGAGACAATAATAGCACTAGTGTTCGTTAATTATCGAGAAATGTCATACCAAACTTGAAGCAATTTTGAGTAGACTGTCAGTTCTGCAGGTCAAAAGATGTATATGTAGTTACCTAACAAACAATGTCAATATATCTAAGACTGAAAGAAGACTACTATCACCATTCTGTGCTTCTTAGTGTTGTCATTTGCATTAATATAATACTATTTTATAAGCAGTTGGGCTCACATGCAATATTTAAATTCTTATGTAAAAATGTATTAACAGTTTTGCTGCTGCTAATCCCATTCTGCTTTAATAAACAACAAGGCCTGCTTTCCATCTCTTTTATGCCTTTGAAAACAGTGGGTGGGTCTTCACCTTTAAGTGATTCCAGATCAAGTTATGAAGTCCTTGGACAGTCTTAAATGATGATAATTTAAGATTTTATAGATAAACACTTTTTTTTTTCAAATAACAGTAATCTCATTCTGATTCGTGTGTCTAAAAAGTCCCAAAAGACAAACTATCAAATGCATATAATCTTCATAATTTCTACATATTTCAGAATGTTTCTTATTTACTCCAGACTAACCCTTTGACATGTGAAAACAAAGCAACACAAATCTTTGGGTAGAGTCATGAAACTTCAAATACTTGCCATTAGGCAAGAAAACTGAAAAAAAACCCCATAGTTTCTAGAGATCACTATCACTTTTTTTTTTTTTTTTTTTTTTGTGCTAATATATCTATAAAACATGCAGCAAAGAAAAACCTCCAGAGACCTAGCAACATTTAGGATTATTTCTCTGATGAAGGCATTATTATCCCCAAAATTTACTTTTGCATCTTTCATAGCAATCTGTCTCTTTACATCTTAATTTCTATTTAGCAAACAATATAGTTCACTATAATTGCAACTTCATTAACAACAGCATGGCTTTTCCATTAAATCTCAAAGCAAATTTTCATTAAATGCTAGCCTGTTATTTCTTTCACAGATATTTGTAAAAACCTATGATTTTGCTGTCTAATATAATGGCAGCACATTTTTCTTTTCCTTCATGTGGGAAAAGATTTTATTAGCTTTATGGGTTTTTGTTTTATTTAGGTTGAATTTTTACCCCCTGAGGTTTGTATTTTGTTTGGAATAATGATATAGTTGCACACAAACTTCAGCATTAGCTGACAGACAAAAAATCCCTACATCTACCACAGACTCAGCCTCAATCAGTAATTCTGTCACTGATCACTGTATTATTTGAGTTTGAAAATCAACCCAAATTTTATATTGAAGATCTCATAAGGTTTTGTTCAAAGACCTCAACATGGAGAATAAAGAAAATACACTGAATATTTCAGGATCCCATGAAGAAAAAGCTAACAGAAGCTCTTGGCAAAAACTTGACTGTGAGAAACTGGCTGACATTAGAAGCAATCATTCTTTTCAGGTGCTCGCTTTTAATCTAGGCTTGTTCAGCTTCAGAAGACAACAAATCTTTCTGAATTTCTTACCAGAAAAACTTTTGTGCTGTTGCTTTTTTTCCCAATCTGGAAATTAAACTCGAGATAATTTTAATAATGAGGTAATATAAAAAGGGGTCTTTATTTGAAGGCCTTCAGGAGCAGTTATGGAAAGATGTCCACAAAAGCGCCCATCCCCCCGCACCAGGGGTGAGTATATTGTATAGGTTTTAGGAAATTAGAATAAATGATAAAAAGCATCAATTAGGAGGACAAGTCGTGATGCAATTCCCCCCCAGGTCAAGCCCCTTCTCTGGAGCCCCTCCTTCAGCACTAGCTGTACTTTGTCTGTGAGAATGTATCTCAAATAGTTGTTCTCAGCCTTGGTTCCCAGGAAGAGCCAAGATAGCACTGGGGCCTTGTACTTCCCAGTACAAGGAGCTTGGAGCTCTGGAATTTGTTTTGTCTTTCTGCTTAAGGAAAGGCCATGGAAAAGTACTGGGAAAACTAGTCACTAGTACAATAGACTACAGAGCTAAAAATATATGTGTGAAAAATACAGAGAACATATAAAAGAAAAAAAGGCAAAACCTAAACAGCATCAGTGCATATCTCAGCCCTGGCAGTGAATTATTTATCAGATTCCCCAGTTAGATTTAATTGTCTTTCATTCTTTACCAAAGTACTGTGACTACAAATTCAGTCAAACATTTTCCCATTTGTAGGGTAAACAGAGATACTACTTTTCTTCTTAGCAATAAGAATCTAATTTAGAAAAGCTTTTAAAGAAAATCTTAATTGAGATCCTGCTGAGGATATAGAGCAATAAGACACAGAAAAGCTGAAAATGGATTTCAGGTACTTTAAAACTGGGGGTTTAAAACTCCCTCTCAGTAGCTACCAAACTTGGAAGACTTACAAATATCTTCAGGGCTATAAGTTTTACCTCACAATAAACTTCATATTTTATCTTTGCCTGTTGTGAAGAAAGAGGTTCTACTACAGGCTGAACTATCTGTCATGTCAGCTGAACAATATTTAGGAATTCAAGTCTGAAAATTTATTTTTGAAAGATGTCCATAGAAATTGGAAAGAAGGGCCTCCCTGTGTTTAAGATCTTCGTAGATCAGGATTTCTTTCTGCAGGTAGCATCTTACTGGTGCTTTTCTTTTTCTTTCTTAAGCATCTTTTATACATGCACACAGACACTCATGCATAAATACATACATACATATGTATGTTGTACATATGAATATATATATATATATAAAATATAAATCAACATTCTAACATTCTGGATTTAAAAAGCAGGAAATTATTTAAGTACTCCACCTCTTGATATAATATGTGGTATTACTTTAGGCCCATCTCAGTTGTTTTCCAGAGATTGTTAAGTCTCTAAATTTGAGATTGAGGATATGCTTCTTTATGAGGTGTATTCTTTTCATAATTGAGCTGTTGTATTTTCAGAGCCTTAAACTTCAGAACAAAATCTTACCACTTTTCTGTATGTGTTTATATTTGAGTTCTAGGGTTCCACTTACAAAGAATAAACATGCATGAGCCATTCCAAATATAGGTCTCTATAGCTCCATATTAATATGTATCAGTACAATAAAATTATATTTTCTAAGAATATAGGCAATAACTTTTGTATCACTCCTGATAGCTTGTGGAGAAACTAGGAAATTTATATATATTTTATATAGCAATTGTTTTGCAAAAACTTATCACTATTGGCATTAGTAAAGAGCAAAAATATTCCTGAAAAAAAAAAAAAAAGAAAAGATAACTGGAGAGGAAGGGAAAGTTTAATGAGTGTCTTATTTCAGCTGCTGCAAAGTTGCAGGCAATTACAAATATTTACAGCTCCAAGTTTGGGGAATGGTGTATTAAACTAAAACCACTGAGAACAGGACTGGATCCCAGTTCTAGCGGCTTTGTGTAGCTTAAATACAGCTAATAGAAAGTTGCCCTAAAAACATATTCTAGGTTATATCTGAAGTATACAATTATGCTGTACAGATCTTTTATTCAAGAGGCAGTGACAGCTCTAATGCTTTCCGACTAATAGGAATTAGGATTTTTTACAGCAGATGTGTGCTTTTCTATGTGTTTGCATGTGTGCAGCAAGGAGAATATTTAAAGAAAAACTACGGCACACAACAAGAGTTTAAATCATTAAAGACAATGCCAGCAAGAAAAGAATATCAGGTTTTAATACTTTGGAAATCAAAACAATTAGATCATCATTATCTTCCTGTTTTCTCCCATGCACCTTTCTTTGGCTTAGCCTGAATTATCATATATTAACACCTAGACCATAGCCAGAAAATTCCTGAGTGATGGTTACTGTGCAGTCACACAAATGCAAGAACTTTGCAATACATTTACCAGTCCTGATTTTTAAGTCTGAAAATCCCAGTTCTTCGTGGTTGTCATAAGAAGAGCTGTAGCATACAGTTATATAATAGGCTGTCCCAGGGTGACATTATGGTGTTTGTATCCCCAATTGTGTGTTCTGTTTATGCTTGATATTATGTTCTGTGCCTTCAGGACTGACTCTGAAAAGTGAAGGTTTGTTTTGTCTTGTTATCAGACATGGTGGGCTCACGTCCCACCATGGTCTGTGTCTAGGAGAGGCTAGGCTTGCTTGCTTGCTTGCATGCTTGCTGGCTTGCTTGCTTTTGCTTTGCTCTCGCTCCTTCTTTTTGCTTTTGCCCTTGCTTTTGCTTCTGCTTATTAGTTAGTTTAGCTAGACAGTCCAATTTTTACCCTGGACTGGTTTTTTTTTTCCTCTCAGTCCAATTTTTACCCTGGACTGTTTTTTTTCTTCTCCCTTTCCTGAATACCATTCAAACTTGCTCCGGACTGGGACCTAGAAAACACCAAGAAACACTGAGAGCCTGCATTTTGTGACCTGCAGCAGCCATCCCCAGCACTGGAGACTGATAACTGGGCAACCACTCCCAGGAGAGACTTTCTGAATTTGTCATCATTTGTCATCTCTTCAGAGTGGTGAAAGAGTTTTGTCATCTGGTGTTGGTGGTTTTTGTGTTTTTTTTTTTTTTTTTTTTTTTTTTTTTTTTTTTAATTGGGCAGTGTTTTTCTTGTTAAATAAACAGGTTTTTTCCACTTCTTTCTGAGGAAATTCTTCCCAAACCAGGTGGTGGAGGGGCTGTGGGGTGTTTGCTTTCTGGGGGCTCCTTCTGGAGGTTTTCTCCCAAATTTGCCCTAAACTAGGACATAGGCTTACATCACTCTTCCCATGTTCAAAATCATAGGACAGCTGGGATGCTGGAATCTTCTAACTTTCTACTCCATGCTGTTTTCATCCTCATGCTCACTCATCTCATGCCCTCCTCTCTAACTTTGTGTATAAGCAGAACACACCCTCCTGCCCTTAAAATACAACTGTATAAGAGAATGATAGACTCAATCAATGACAGACAGCATGTGCACACTCTGTGCTTAGCAGGGAGCAAATAAGGCCCAAGGAGTTGGAGAAGTGTGTGTGTGTCTGTGCGTCTGTGTGTGTAAGACTCTTACTGTCTTGAGAAGTCAGCTCACATGAACCTCATGAAGTTCAACAAGTCCGAGTGCAAGGTGCTGCACCTGGAATGGGGTAATCCCAGACTGGGAGAACTCACTGGGACCAGTTCTGTGGAGAAGCACTTAGAGATTCTTGTGGATGAAGACATGGACATGAGTCAACAGTGTGCACTCACGGCCCAGAAATCCAAACACTTCCTAGGTTATATCAAAAGTAGGGTGGCCAGCAGGTCAAGGGATTCTGCCACTCCACTCTGCTCTTCCCTGGAGACCCCCACCTGGAGTGCTGCATCCAGCTCTGGGATACTTCACACAAGAAAGACATGGTCCTGTTAGAGAAGGTCCAGGGAGGCTGTGAAGATGATCAGAGGGCTGGAACACCTATGCTATGGAGACAGGCTGAGAGAGATGGGGTTGTTCAGTCTGGAAAAGAAAAGGCTTTGGGGAGACCTCATTGAAGCAGTTCAGTACCTTAAGGGGGCTTATGAAAAGTGCTGAGGAGGGACTTCCTTAATGGCCAGATAGTGGTGTTGGGACAAGGGGCAATGGTTTAAAAGTGAAAGAGTATGGGTTTAGATTAAATATTTGGTAGAAGTTCTGTACTCAAAGGATGGTGAGGCACTGCAATAAGTTGCTCAGAGAAGCTGTGGGTGTTCTATCCCTGTCAGTGTTCAAGGCCAGGTTGGATGAGGAACATGAGCAACCTGATCTGGTGAATGGCATCCCTACCCATGGCAGGAGGGTTGGAACTAAGTGATCTTTAAGGTTCCTTCCAATCCTAACCATTTTATATGATTCTATGTCTAAAGTAAGAGCTACCTCAAAAAAATCTGGTAGGGTAATGGCCAAATCAAATGGTGATATAAATTGGCTGTAATCTTCCACTGGCAAGGGTATGTCAATTCCCCAGGAGTGTCCCAGCCACTAGACTGTAGCATATTGAAGACAAGGTGAAGGAGAGGATTTGTCTTCTTATGAAGAAAAATTGTACCTGTTATTTTATGAGAAATATTTTCTCTCAATTATATCACCCTGAGTGCTCCTGAAGAGGAGGATGAATCATCAAAGATGTTTTATTCTTAAGTCTTCCCAGAAGAAATAAGCCAAAGGGTTGAAAATGTGCCCACACAAAGTAGGATGGAGCTCTCTACAGCTGAGCTTCTAAGTCACTTACATGTCTTGGACAATTTTCTTTGAACTATCTTTCTTTCAGAGTCAAAAAAGTATTGATAATCCATAATACTGAGAAATTTGACCCTATATTTCTAGTTTTTCTAATGGCATAATTATTAGGATATTTTTAAGTATCTGTGTTTTACTGAGAATATTTTATATTTCTATATTTTAAATGTCAAGTTAATGCCTTAAATTTTAGCTTTCATATTTTTTAGATTTTGTACTGCCTTAGTGTGTGACTCTGAACTTCATATAAAGTGTTAGCAAGTTCTCTTCACGGGGTAGTTAGACAAACAATCCTTTTCCAGCCTGAGGACCAAGGACGCCATTGCAGCTTTTGGCTCAAGAATAATAAACATGGCGAATTGAGGAGAGCAATCTGAGCAGACTAGGACTTCATAACCTGAAGCTGTAATTGGGCAATTAACCACAATATGTAAATGGACCAAAACTTATAAAAGTGTGAAAACTCATGACTGGTCGTCCATCTTGCATCCATCTTGGGTCCATCTTGGGCAGAGCCACGGCTGGGCTCTTGTGTTGCTCAAGGTGTATCTTTTGAAGGCCTTTTGCTAATTACCTACTTTATTGTTTTTACTCTATCTAGCCTCTGTTCCAAGTCAACCTCTCTAGGCATCAAAATATTTGCATAGGGTATAATTATCAACAACCTAGATATGGGTTTTTACTCTATCTAGCCTCTGTCCCAAGTCAACCTCTTTAGGCATCAAAATATTTGCATAGGGTATAATTATCAACAACCTAGATATGGGGGATAATGCTTGCTTTACATAACAGACTAAGGTGAGTTATAGTTTTATGCAATACATTTTATCTTATAGATATTTATAAAATTGTGTCCTCACCCAGATTTTTGTAGTCTTTACCTGTTAGGAGTTTTCCCAACTGTGTAATCTTTATGATAAGAACACATGGCCCACAAAGCCATTGTTAATAAAAAACATGGTGATTTCAAAACTTCTGTTCACTTCATCTCAGTTTTCTCAAAGGTCTTTCTTTCTTCATCAGAGCTATGAGATTTAGATAATTGCAATAAACTGAGAAAGAGCAATACATTGATTAATGTAAATCTCTGTACTTTGGCTGACTAATAGTAGCTGCCTGCTACTGTCAGAGTATGGGAATTTGAATACTATACTAAAATACTAAGATAGATCTGTTCTATCATTATGCAAATATATGCAGAAATATAGAATAGGAAGGGACAAATAGAGCCTGAAACAGATTTCAGTGACTTTCCTGGGAGATAATTTTCTGTCACTATTTCTATTGCAAAATGCAGATAACATTTGTTCACCTTATAAAGATGCCTGGGTTCTTAAACTAGTAATGAGCTCTGAGACCCTTAAATGCAAGAGATAAGCTGGAAGTCTTAGGTGATATAACAAAGATTAATAACATTAAGAATGTGTTAAAAATTGCAGTTATTTTATTCATGCTTACATTTAAGTTTTTATCTGAGGAAAACTATATTTTCATGACATTTGGAAATCATGGAATTTTGGCTATGTTTTGAACTTAGACTTATTAATTCTGGCTATAAATATTATGGTATGGACCAAAGTGTATCAGCAATGAGACCTTTCATATTTTTTACTCCTATCCCGTTATGCTTTAAAGCACATTAAATGGTATATTAAAGTGAACCTTCACTTTACAATTCTAATTGCAAAGCAGACCCTGGTCATCTCAGAAATCATGTGGTAACTATTACTAAGATGATGTCAGTCCTGTTATACATGATATAATGATGGGTTCTAGGAAAGGAATGATTGTGTTGACTTCTGTATGAGATTTTCCTCACATTTAAACAAAATTGTCATAGTATAGTCTGCTGTTTGAGAATACATCAGAAATATTGATCATTAATTAGACTCAATGATTCAGCATAAAGTTTCCTGGCATCTAGACTGCAGGACTTCAAGGAATCTCAGTCTCTGGGAGATTCTCCCTGAATCTATTTGCTTGTTTCTGCAGCAGAAAAAATAGCCAAACTCATAAAATCTCCTTGGACACATTAGCAAACACAAAAGGAAGTAATTATAGAAAACTGTGGATAAAGACTATGGTTTCTGCCATTGGCATCATTAACATCCTATATTTAAAATCAGACTTGCTTTGCTTTCCTCTATCCACTTTTCAAAATAGCAATCATGATTTCACTGCCAGGAACTATAAAATATCACAATTAATTTTTCTTTGCTAGAATTGTTGTCCTATGCCGCACTCTACAGGGACTTCTCACTCTTTGTGGCTGTACAGTCTCAGTTTATGAGCTTCTCATTGTGAAAGGATTTCCTCTTCTAAAGAAGAAACATTGCCTGAGCTCACCAAGAGGAGAGGGAAAGGGATGGAAATCAGGAGAACCAAAGGTCTGTCTTTGCATCATAGCACCCATGAAATGCGATTGACTGGATCCTGTTGCTGCTGTTTGTCAATGTCATGTCTACTGCAGGTCAAGGCTGTCAAATATTTTGCTGTCAACATGACACTTTGCTTTCCTGATGCTTGTTACTTTCCTAGAGAAAATGACAGACCCAAACTAGTCATTACTACAAGCAGCACTCACAACTGTGAAATGTTGGTGTGTTGTGCTACCACAACTTCAAAAAGCAGCAGCAGAACCTGGAGTCACTTACCAGTGACTCTTCCTCCAAAGGCTTAAGTCTAAAATTCACATGGTGATGTCAGGGCTTTAAACAGTCTTCTTTTTCAGGTGAAGTATTAGCAGATGGAAATGATAAGCACATTTGGACTTCAAGGTTGATTTTTTCTCATTCTGTGAAATGAAAAGACATAGCCATATGTATAACAATGAGAGAAATAATCACTAATAATTTCAGAAAGCAAAAGTGTAAGGACATAATGTGAAAGTGAGGGTGGCAGTAGATTGCAAGAAAGATTAGAGGATAAAAATGTTGAATATGAGAGGTTTAATTCCTCATCATATGCCTGTCTTGTCTATGCTGCTGGCCAGGGCAAGCTACATGAAATAGAGACCATAAAAATAGGGCACTTTAATGATTAACTTCCCATTCTGGAGCTTTGAAATAGCCAATGATGCAATTACAGCATTAACATATTTGAAAAAAAATTATTAAGTGGTAATATCTTTTCATAACTTCTATTTTTCTAAGTTATACTGGAGGTAAGATTATATAATAAAAAATACACCTGCAAACATTGAAATTCAATGATATTTTAATCTGAATTCCACTGACAATTTAATCTGAACAACACAGTCAGAAATTATGTCAGCTGCAGAAACTTTTAAAGATGTGATTCTGGCATGCTGAAGTAAGCCAACTTAATTGTTAAATGTTAATTTTAAACAATATGATATGTCAGATTTGCAAGCTTTTTAGTTTTTTTTTTTTCTTTGTTTTTAATTTGGTATTGAAGAGATATATGAGTATGCTTATAAAGATGTATCTGTAAATAAGAATATTATAAACAAATGAATTCTAAATTATCAAAAGCAGGGTTCAGGTCTAAAATACTAATATTTCAAATTTTTCTTTCTTTTCTTACTTGTGTTTTTTTTCAATGTTGTCAAGTTCAATGTTGACCCTGTTCTCTCCTACCCAATTTTGGATTTGGAAAGCATGGAGAGTATAAGAAGATGGTGTGTTTTGGGTAAAACCACAACATTTTTCACATATATTTGTCACTTCATCTCTTCAAAACAACATTCAATGCATGTTGAATAATGTTAGGGCAGTGAACCATTGAAAGCTTTCCTGTGATGGAAACAGCGTTTACTAACAGTATATTAGATTCATTCTGGCACAAAAGAAGAAAAAGCAATTTTATTGTCCTTTATTCTCACACATCATGGTGATACAACAATATTTGGAAGAGAGTTGTCACAGGCATATTTCCTTTTTTGATGGCAAGATGGAATAATAACCATAGTAATTTAATAAATAATGATGCACAGTATTCTGATCTACACCTCAGTTAACAGCAACATATAGATAGACTATAGGCAATTTTTAGACAAGCAGGTTGAAGATCAGGGAACTGTACTCAGTTCATAGGTTGAACTAGAGGAAAGAAAGTCGACAACAGAGAAATAGCTAGCAGAAATAAAACCAAGGAAATTTCTTTTAGGAGACTGAGCTGGGATAATTGCTAAAGACATGTGAGAGCAGCCTTCTTTGACATGGTTGTAAACAGTTTTGAAGACAGAAACATTATGTTCCTGACACTGATGTAACTGCAAAGTTTCTATGCCATATTTTTTAGAGTTCCAAGTCAGAGTACAGAAGTCTTCAAATAAGTGCTGTTTGAGAGAAAGACTTGTTTTGTATTAACACTTTTCTGAAATAAAAGTTTGCCCCACAGGGCAAAATGCAATTGGCATCTTTCATATAATCAGGAACACTCTTTCTCTGCCTAGCACTATCCATCATGCCTGCTACTGATCATTCTTTAAAGCAAGGAATAGCAATAACAATCTATTGTCCTACCTTACAACATCTAGGAGACAAACTGATGGCTTGATGAAATTGAAGCACAATTTAGGCCTATATTCTGGCAGAGACTCACTGGTTTGACTGTGTATTCCCTTTGTTTCTGCAAAAATTATGTAAATTTTTACTATTCCAAATAGCTAACATGTTTAACATAGAATTCAGACTCTTTGGCATTAAACACCCAACAGGCCACTGGCAACTTTCTAGAGGATTGTTAAGGAAATTTTCCTGTGTGACTGTCCAGGAGCCACTCTTGCAGTCACACTCACACCACCTAAACTGAGACTGAGGCCCCTTTGCAGTGGCCAGCTCCACTGAGCCAACCCCACTCGATTCACTACACACACACATACAGTCAGACCAGGTTTCCTTACCAGTTCAACACCAGGCTTCTCATAGCAGAATCTCACATGTCTTGATCCTTAAAATAATTTAATCATGGTGCAACAATAGAATAACAGCTCAGTCTGGGTGCCTGCTAGGAGGGACCCTGAAAAAAGGAGCCCCTAGGCTTTTATCATCTTGCAGTCCAAGTGCATAATAGTCTGGAGGTCCTTGGCTGCTGCTGTGTCTCTCAGTGTTCAGTCCCCTGGCTGGGCCACAGGTCCCTGTGACCTTTGTTATGCAAAGGGTCAGTGCCAAGATTTCTAGTATGGACATCTGTCCAATGATATTGTCAGAGGTTACTTAAAATTCACCAGCTTCAGAAATTTCTTTCAAAACTACTTTCCTTGAAATATCAATATGCTAGTGTTCTTTCCACATTTGCTTAAATAATGGTTATTGGAGATGATCATACAAAAGAAATCTTGTGGTCTAGAGGTTTCTATTGGATACAAGAGAAATGATGTGACTACATGAGTCAACAAGAAAAGGATTAAAGATGTTGTTTATCTAGGCTTCTATAAAGACTTTGTCACAGCTCTCACAACATCTTCTCTAAATTAGAGAGAAATAGATTTTATGCATGGACTGTTAGATGTAAAAGAAAGTGGTTGGTGGTCTCATCCAGAGGTTAGTGGTCAGTGGCTCAGTCACGATGGATGTCAGTGACAAGTGGTGTCCCTCAGGAGTCCATGTGGGACCACTGTTTTTTCAACTCTTTATTTATGGCGTAGACAACGGGATCAAATGCAGCTTCACCAAGCTTGCAGGTGACACCAAGCTGAGTGGTGCAGTTGACACACCTGAAGGAGGGGATGCCATGCAGGGGCACCTAGACATGCTCAAGGAGTTGGATAATGGGAATCTCCTGGGGTTTAATAAGACTCGCTGCCCAAAAAGTCAAATGTGTCCTGGGCTGCACCCAAAGCAGTGTGGGCAGCAGGATGAGGGAGAGGATTCTGGCCCACTGCTCTGCTCTGGTGAGACCCCACCTGCAGAGCTGCATCCAGCTCTGGGGTCCCTGGCATGGGAAACTCATCAACCTATCAGAGTAAGTTCTGAGAAGGAGCACCAAGATGATTAGAAAGCTGGAGTACCCCTTGTACAAGGAAAAGCTGAGAGAATTGTGTTTGTTTTACATGGAAAGGAGAAGGCTTTGGGATGGCCTAATTTTGACCTTCCAGTACCTGAAGTGAACCTACTAGAAAGACAGAGAGAGACTTTTTACAAGAGCATGTAGAGGCAGGGCAAGGGAAATGGCTTCAAACTGAAAACCAGAAGGTTTAGTTTAGATATTGGGAAGAAATTCTTGACTGTGAGGGAGTTGAAGCACTGGAACAGTTTGCCCAGAGGAGTTGTGGAAGTCCCATCCTTGAAGTGTTCAAAGCCAGGCTGGCTGGGGCTCTGAGCAACCTAGTCTAGTGAAATGTGGCCCTGCCTGTGGCATCCCAGGTTTGGGTGTAGATTAGGAGTTCTAATCTGTGTTAGCTAGCCGAGCTCTGTGTACCCCCGCGCACCCCCCGTGTTTCTACCCCCACTGCAGCAGCCCACTCCAAGTCTCTCACTGTTGGAGCTTCAGCCCATCACTCCTGTAACTGCTCCCCGTCCCATCCAGAGACTTCGGTGACTGTCCTCCCGATCCCGCAACTCAGTTCACCCCAGCGCCCGGCGTCCGCCCCTGTCGCATTCCTGTTGGTCACCGTGGTCCTCGTCATCGCCACAGCGCCTGTCCCCATTGGGCCGGAGGGCTTCTGCGCTCCTCGCCCCACCCCAAATAAAATCTCACGCCTACTGAAATTCGAGGCCATATTCCCCCACGCAGGCGCTGGAGGCTGGTTGCAACCTCTCCGCCGCAGCTCTCTGCCGCCATTAAAAGACTTTCAGCCTCCCTCGTGGGTGATTTGGACATTCCTTCGCTTCTTTGCCAGAGTCCCTCACTCGGTGGCGGTAGAAACTGCAGCCGGCCCTGCCCGGACCGTGGAACGGAGCCGCGTAGGGGAAAAGCGGCGAACCTGGGTCCTGGAGAGAGGTGGTGCCACTCCAGGCACCAGAGCTGCCCGGGGGCTGGGAGGAAACAACGGAACACCGCATCTGCCCAAGGCAGGAAGGTTAGAGCTATACGATCTTTAAGGTCCCTTCCAACATAAACCACTCTGATTCTATGAAATATTTCGAAAGGACCAATTCATATGGTGTTTCATCATTCTTCAGTTACTACTCATCTCATCATATCCCTAGGAAAGCTCAAAAGAATTTTCAGTAAATCAAGTAATAACTAAGATTTTTCCTAAAGATAGATGCTTGGTATCTCTGTGTTGACATCTTAAGATCAAAAGGGAAACATATTTTTATGTAGTATTTTTAGGAGGCAATACAAAATAGTACAATCTTCGCTTCTTTGTTCTTTGATGGAAAGGAACAAAAATATAAGAGTTTCTAAAAAAATGGTGCTTCTCAATCAAGGAGATAATTATTGAATGCTAGGAAAAAAACAACCAAACTAAAATCAAACACAAAAATTTACTGAATCTTTAAAGCCACTGAAATAAAGGTAGAGGATGTAAAATATTCCCATTTGTTTATGCCCATAAAAAGCTGAAAATGCTAGGAGAATTACCTGCAGAGTCTTTGTCAATTTTAAGAGACTTTATGAAAGCAATACGTCATAATTTTTGTATTGAGACATCTATTTCGTGCTGCACAAAGTCAATTGTCATAAATGGGAATCTGTATGTGAATTCATACCCTTCTGACATCGAGCAAGGTCTGAATTTTTCTCTCCTAACCTCCTGTTCAATGAATTTTAGAGCTGTGGAATTCAGATCATTCAGCTTACTTGGCCTAACCAAAACTAATTTTATATTCCTTTGTAGTCATAACAGAAATAAACAAGACTATGACTTAATTAAAAAATTTTCATAGAAGAGATCTGGCATTACATATTTAAGAAAGGTCAGGTTTATAATTGAAATCTATTTGATAATTTTAACAGTTTCAAGGGACTGAAGCAGTCTTCACAATCAGTAAAATTTCTACTTAAGAAACAATAAACTGAGGCTTACTGGGGGAGTAGAATCAACTGGCAAATATTACAGATACTTGCTTTATGCATTCTATAAGGTTTTTCACTAATATACAGGCTTCATCTGAATAATTTGTAAAAGAAACCCTCATTGTTTCTGTCAGGAATTGTCATTTTAACAGTTAAACCTTGCCAGCAGTTTAATAGTATTTAATTCATGTAACAGAGACAGTAGAACAGAGCAATGTCTCCTGCTTCCTGCCTTGAAAATGTTATCCCTCTTCATTGGGATATTTAGAAAAGAGTTCATTTACAGGGCAGAGAGGGAAGCATTAAGTTCTGACTCAAGAAACAGGTTTCAAACATTTCACATGTTCATGCCAAAAGTAAGGAAGGAACATCGATATTGTCTCCTAAGGTCTTGGGAGTTAAAAGAGAATTATATTACAAAATCCTAATGCAAATCAGGCTTCATACAGATTACTGTAATGGAGAAATACTATATTACTGCAGCTGAAGACATGTTCCACAAATGCATGTAGCACATGAAATAAAAATCAATTTTCCATCTCCTCTTAAATCCTAGAAGCTTGAGAGTATTTCAGAAATCAATCTAGGATCAGCTCTTTCTCTCTGGAGAGAATTATTTCCTATCAGGGGAACACTGAACTCTAATAGAAGGTGAAAAGGATATAATACTGTCGTTCTCCCTGATTTATGGTTTTATCATTAAATAAAACAGACAACAGTGTAGGATTACTGGCACTTCTATATTGTAGTTTTCATCATGCTACCAGCAGAGGCTTGGCCAGAGAGATGCTCAGCCAGCCCTGAGGTGTTGACCTGACCCTGAGTGGAAGGAAACTGAATACAAATCTGAGGGGTAGTGTAGGCCTCTGGCTGCACGTGATGCCATCTCATTGTCCAAAAAATCCTGTGCAAGTTGCCCCTGACCTGATATATTTAGAGAAATGTTGCATTTTGACTGACAGCCCCTGAGGAAGTATGTAACTGCAAGCTGCTATGCAGCCTGTTACATCTGCATCCTCATCCTGTGACTGCAATAAACAGCCCACAGGCTGTCCAGACCTGCAGAGCACTAATGCCTTTAAATGATGGGAATGGCTTCAAATGGCAGAGGACAGGTTTAGATTTGCTTTTAGGAAGACATTCCAGTTCTGTGAGCTGGTGAGACACTGGAAAAGGTTGCCCAGAGAAGGTGTGGATACCCCATATCACTGGGACTGTTCAAGGCCAGGTTAAATGGTGCTTTGAGAAACACAGTCCAGAGGAAGGTCTCTCTGCCTATGGCAGGGGAGTTGTTACTGAGGATCTTTTAGGTCCCTTCCAACCTATGCTTCTACAATTCTGTGAAAACCATGTTCAGGATTGTTACGGTCTGTGTCATGCCATGCTTAGAAACTTAGAGGTCCTGTACTCAGGAAAGTACGTAACTTCTACACATGAAAACTGCCCAAATATTTATGATGCATATAATTTTAACTTTTGAAGGATATGTACTCTGCACAATTTTTCATTCTTGTGAGTAATCATCTGGCTTTAAAAAGCAGACAGTTTTGTGTAATAAACGCAACTTCACCATGTAATACAAAATAAATAAATCCATTTACATTTGAAATAAACATAATAATTTTAGGTAATATAAACTGAAGGTTTTTGGATTTATGATAGACTTAATTAAGAAAAAGAAACACTAAGAAGATATTTTAAAAAATAACACCGGTACATTTACAAAGCTCCCTATTTTCATAGCGTGTTTTACACCTCATTTTAAAGGCACCTGCTGGGATATTTGGGAGCCTAAATTATCCTATATGTAATAGAAGTATTGTTTTCATAATGAAGACAGAGGCATAAGGAGTTTTTTAACACTAAGAGAAACTAAAGCCAAATATTCAGGTTTTTAATGTAATTTTATAGATAATTCAATAAAATAAAGGAGTAAAGAATTCCATAAATGCAGAAAGAGAATATAACAAATCAGAGGATTTCATAATTTATAAGGAATAATTCTCAAAAGTACAAAAAATCCATTTGAGGTTTTTTTTTTCCTCAGGTTATACATTGAGGAATAAAAGGAGAAATTAAAGTTCTCTTAGAATTTCTACTGTCAATTTGATACCTTTAGCACTAGCTTTCAAAAAAATTTGACTGAAGCTCAAACTGAATCTCGATGATACCAGACTTAGATAGGAGATCATAATCCTGCAATGTTTCATGTACAAGACACCAGAAATGTCTAATTATCACTATTGTCTGGGACTAAGATTGAAAAGATTTTCAGAATTTGCTCATCACACATAATCAGCTCTGCAATATCATTAAAGTATTTAAAACTGTATTCTTTTGATGTCAAAAAAGTGGTCTTACAACAAAAAAAAGAGTAAAAATATGAAAAGATTTTAAAATACATTGTAAATACTGACAGAAAACAATAATATTTTTAGAAAAATCTTATGTCTTCCTATGTATAGAGATTTTCAGGTGTTGTAATGTCACAATAAGACCTTAACTGAGTCCAAAGAAAAGAAGTTGCTACAATGATTTTGCATTGTTCACATATCTAGAACAAAAAATATTTCCCTTCTCTTTTGGTGAACTTTGAATAAATCATACAGGGTGTTTTAGGACTCTGGTTTTGACTGGCACTTGAAGTTTCCATCTGGATTTCTGTTGGGGAAAAAAAATTAACCACCCATATTTTTTTTTAAAGTAAGCAATGTTTTCCTTACACTGCAATTTTTTGTGTTTTCTTGGTTGTGTTCCAAAACCTGATGGACCATAACTTGCTTTGATATACCAGCTGGATCCAAGTTGTTAAGTTTTACAAGACATAGACTTGGCAACTCTATTTGCTGTGAAAGAAAACATTAACAAGTGGGCAGGTTTCTGCAGTGATCATTTGCGCTTTCTGTAAACACATTAATAAATGTAAAATCTGGCTAATAAGTTATTATTTCCACAAGGAATAACTTTATGAACTTCAAGTCAGTTCAAAACTTTAACTACATAGTACAGAGTAAAAAATCTATTATGTGGCTCATTTGCTGGTAATGATTTGGGCTTGAGACATATTCTCACTCACTCTATTGCACCTCTACTATATGTTATTTGTGTTAATCTATACTTCCTGCTTCTCTGAGTCCCATTCTATTCTCCAAATTTCTTCTGGTTTCAAAGATTAAAATAGGCTTTTACTGATGAGTTGAGACTACTGTTTATATATTTCTGGAGGAGAATTTACTCCTGTTGTGTCAATCTATAAGAAAGACATAAAAAACCCTAAGTTGCTAAATAGACAGAAAGGGGAACTTACAGCTGGAAGTCAAAGGAGGACTGGTGTTAAGCAGGAATCTTGTTTCAGGAAGTAGTAACCCACGTCACCCTGGTACATGGGGATTGTAGTCCACTTGTTCCTCTGTGAGACTTACTATGATTTTAAGTATCTGGAATGATGAGGCTTCCTTAAAATGGAGCCTCAATAGCTAATAAAAACACACTGCTCAGAATGCATCAAAAATGGTCTAGGATTTTAAAATTCATAGTTCTCATGGAAACAAGAACACAAAATAAAATTAGTTTCAAAGCATGTTATAATCTTTCCATTAGCTTTTACCCTATTAATATTCTGCAAATGTTAAACACCTTTCTGTTACTGTCTCACAGACTTCAGAAGTCTGTCTGTACAAAAAAATAAAACAGGCCCCACAATTAAGATGGCCCCACAATTATGGTCTATGATTGTACCATGGCTGCAGTCTGCTATGGCTGCTTTCTCAGTCCTTTACAGCTCTGGCTGCTGTTGGGTGGCACTGGGCCCAAACAGAGGTTGGCACGAATGGCATATGAGAAGGACCAAGCCACACTGGCAGTTGTGATGCCGCTCATTTCTTCTGGGGTACAGGAGAACATGGATATGTGAATGTGAGCTAGGCTATGTTATTTTGATCTCAGAGCCAATGAAAAGGTCTTGATATCCCATGCACTTAGCCCCAGGGACCAATGAATGATCTCCATCTTCACATAGGAGAGATCTTTTGGTTTCTCAAATGCTAATAAAGCCTTTCTTTCAAGTTTCTAATTGATTAGTGAAAATAAAACCATCTATAGTTTCATGGATCTTTTGTGGCCAGCATAAGAAGTTCCAGCCTCAATGCCATGTCCTTCTGCTTTTAATACAACTGTTAGTAGCTACATGTTACAGACCCATAAATTGAAAGTAAAATAGGACCATAGTTACAATAATGCTATCATGTAAAGATCATTTGGGAAAAACAATACTTTTTCTGGGTATTTTTATAACGTGTTGAAGATTGGAAAGGCTATATGATCAGGCTTCACTTCTCTAACATGTAAAGTTAATGTATTATTTTAGAGTCCTGGATGAAAAGGATAATGGTTGAATCAATAAAAATCTGAAAATTAATTTAGATTTTGAATAGAGCAGTGACATTTCTGTCAAAAAGGAAGGATATGTATTTGTATTAATGGTGCTTTAAAAAGTTATGCTATAACATAATTTATTCCATTGTGATAAATTCCTGTTTGCCAACTAAGAAAGGTACACTCTGCCAGAGGCCACACTGTTTCTTTCTTCATTTAAAGTGAAGATATGAACAATTACCAGATTTGGCAAAAAAGGGGAAATTGCATTTAATCAAAACTTTTACGTTTAGAAAACTAGTTATTTTCTGAGGAGTGGATGGAACAGAAGGTGTGCTGAGAAAAGGCCATACAGAGAATATAGCTCCTGGCCTGGTGCTTATGGCTGTCATTGACTTTGTGGATGGCTGAGGTCCAGCCCTGAATAAGTAGGAAACATGCAGAACGTTTCAATGGATGAGCATATGTTGAACAACTCCCAGAGAGCACCAAATGTTTTAGTGATTGTTCCCACATAGAGATCAATTCTCCTGCTGTTGTCTAAGAAGTAAAATGGTAATTTGCTGTTGTCTAAGGTAAGGTTGATGGTACTTCACTGCTCTGGAATGAAGACACAGAAATAAAAATTATTAATGCAAGTCTTTCCTGTCATCAGCCCTGTTTTTGGAGGGGCAGAATTCAGGTTTCTAGTTTTTATAGTAACTTTAAAACATATTTGAATATTATGTATTTAGGTATTATAACAGCATTTGTCAAGAGAGTGACTGTGTTCTGGATTTAGTTAAGTCTGAAACTGTGGATTATTTCAAAGCATAGAAACACTGTACCATAACATATTAGGTTATTATACAACCTTTTAGTTTAAAGAGAAAGCCATTGACCTCTTTAAGTTGAGAAAGGCCTCTTCAGTCTCATGAAGTACAACCTCCTGTTGTGAAAGGCAGCAAACCTCTTCAGTCCCCATGGAATGGAAGGATTTCTTCAGAGCTCCCTCCACAGCCAGGGAGCAGTGGTCATACAGCACACTATTGCCAGCACTGCTCAACTTGCTCAGCTGCAGTCTGAGCTGGCAGTGGCAGAGCCAGCTGTTTGCTGCATCTGGTGATTAATTCTCATCTGAGATTCAGGGACATTTGAAACATGTTAGGAAACCTTTTCCATTCACTCTACAAACTCAGGTAAACAATTTACTCCTAATATCCCAGAAGATGCAGAATTTCAGCGAGAGTCGATGCAGGAACCTTTTAGTTAATAGGATCGTATTACCACACTTTCCCCTCACATGGATATAACTTAATATTATCATTATCTCTACAAGTTTAGCTACAATACTTCTTAAACATCTTGGAGAACAGGAATCTTGGAACAGTGTGATCAATGCTTGCATTACATTAGTGCAGCAGGAACATAGTGTTACAGCGTGCAGCTGGGTTGATGGATTACTGCAGGCATTCAATCACTTTCTCTTTCCTAGTACATCAGACTAAGATCACACATTATTACTTCAGAAGGTCTTGCAGTCCACATTTTTGTCCCTCTGCTAACACCATGTAATACATAATACTTAAATTTTGATTGAAATTTCTAAAAAATTTTATTAAATCATTGCATCACTCACCTTGCATCATACCATGACTGCACAAGAAAGGGCAGACGTGGTTTTAATTGTGAAGGCAAATCTTTCATAGTCAATTGATGGTCTTATGTTGTGACGCTGTCATTGCTACGTGGCCTATATTGTTGCTTTTGCTCATATCTAGTGTATTTCTGACTCCTCCTCAGCTTTCTACAATAAAATAAAAGGAGACAATTCTTCTAGTCAAATATACAAACATTGTAGTCTATACTCATCTTAGTGGCCCTTGACTGCAAGTGTTCAAATTTAAAGTCTATTTTCCTGAATAACCAGAATTCTATCTAGCTTTATTATGTATCCTCTAGTGCCTCTCATTATTGTTTCCTCTACTTACAGCAAACTACTTCTGAAACCTTCTGACAGCTTTCTGTATATTTGATTATCTTTTAAAACTGTGCTGGAAAACTTTGTAACTCAGTCTATAATAGTTTAATACTGTTTTGCTAACTGATGTTGTGCCTAAAAATAAGTATGTGATAAAGAAAAAAACTTGTATTTTAAGTTATGTGCTTCTATATGCACACAAACACTCTCTCACACACACAATGCTTTCTAAAAGCTTTTTTCCACATTTCTCATTGATGGAATCTGTATGAGTAAGAGCAGAGGCAGATAGGAGTTTTGTGAATATAACAGGTATATTTTATTACATTTAGGTTCAGATGCATTCATCTATCCTTATGCTGGTCATCAAGCCTCTTGATTCCAGTGCCTTATATTATGCTAAAAGCATTCAATCTGAGATTGCATGGGACATGCTAGCTGCTGGAGATGACGTACATTTCAAATATATTTTTAGTTCTAGCAAGCCTTTCATTCTTCCTCACTACAACAAAACCCTCTTACTCTGGCCTGAACTGCTACAGTCTTTTGACCCATGAGTTACCAGATTTTTCTGTCTTTAGTACTTTTCTTCCATTTTAGTGTCATTCCTTTGGTCAGGTAGGTTTGATGTGCATAAGTTTGCATTCTGTATCACTTTGTTATGATCTTTTCTACTTGCATGAAACAATGCTTGCTCTTAAAATTCGATATAAATATATTACAAGAATAATTTTCAGTGATAAGTTTAGAAAATAATAGTCCTAAATCTAAAAGTTTAGAACAGAGAATATGGAATTTCTATCTTAAGAAAACAAGACAAACAGTGAACTACACTATATGATATTCCCATTCAACAAAAAACTGTCATATCAGTTTCACCTGGTCAAAAAACTTTTGTATTATGCCTTTTCTATATTGAATAAAAAGCTCCATTGGCAGAATATTTTCAGATTAAAACTCTCCAATTTTTCTAGTTTGATATTTTTTAAGTTCACAAAAGCTTTCCTAATGTATGATCTTGCTGTACATATATTATACACCCACCAAATTTAAACACTGTATTAGTTTGATATGCTTAAACTAACAGCTGAGATGGTTACTGCATGAAGACCTTAATTGGAAACTAACCTTGAGAAGAATCTATATAAGGTCAATATACTTTTGGCCAAATCAAGCAAATACACCAAATAAACAGTGCTTCAGAAAATTGTGCTGCAAAAATAAAAATATTTCACAAGAAGATACTATTTTTTAAGCTCTAGCATCTTTGTTTTACTGTGTGAAAATTAGTTAGGAGTAAAAAATAAGTCTTTCCTTGCCTCGTCTCTCCCACAGGGCACCATCTAAGGAAAATTGTTAAATCTTCAGCAGCCAAATATATCTTTTCCTATGGGTGAAATGTTTTATTATGGGAAGTCAAGCCTGAAGAAATGGCAATTAAGGAGGACTTTGAGTTATATTGTGCATTAGTTCTAAAGCAAAATGAAGCAATATTTTTCCCTTTAGGATCATCTTCAAGAGGGGGATACCAGTAACAATAAAAGCTTTTTTTCACAAAGTAGTGATAGTAGTCTTTAGTCAGCCTTTTTATGTGACCCTTACCCAATGCTCATGTTTAGAAATTGTAACTGACTTAGCCAGGAATTTTTTTCTCTACCATCCTGAATTGCTGACTTTAAACACAAAAGAAATTGCTTCTACATGACTCAGATCAGTTTGTAAAGAAATACCTAGTAATACAATAAAGACACAGAAAGTTTTCAAGCTTCTAAGAAAAAAATACATGGAAAACTGAATCTCACTTTTCTATCACCTGTGTGGACACAACAGCAAACTACAATGCTAAGTTTTGAAGGATTAAACTACATCTTGCTGACAGAGTTGGCAGAACTGAAATGTGAAGTTTGTGCTTCCATATATACAAAAAAGGTGAACAAATGAAAGAGTGGAAAGAAAATTCATAAATAAAATATATCTTTATTCTTACTTTTGTGCCAGTGTTGTACCCGAGAATCTTTGTATTTTTTTTCCTTGAAAAGTCAAGGGTGATCTTCTATTAAAAAGTACTATGAAAGTGAAGTCTCTTTAAGAACATATTTTCAGTTCCATGAGCAGTTTTTTCACATATAAATAATTAAAGAGCAGTCAAATTTATAGTTTCTGTTCATATTTCTTAATGAAAGATATTTTAAACCAAATTTTAAATAGTCTTCCAATACCGATCCAGCTTGCAAGGTTCTCTCTTTCCCTGAATGTATTAAAAGACTGTCATCAAACAAGTAGATAATATTTTCTGTTTTCCCTCTCATGTAGGCTGGAATGCAGATTGATACAAACTGTAAGAATTTAAATTAGTTGAATTAATAAAAATGGAATGTTTACTCCATTATCATTGAAAATCGTGGTGATTTTTAGCTCTGAGCTAGCTTGAATCTGCCAAGTTTTATGTCTAGTCCTCATTCTCATTGAAGTTCTGGTTATATTCCAAAAACACTCCTTCATTTTCTCATACGTTTGCACATTTTTTTTAAATTTAACCTGAAATATGCAAAAAAAGCATGTCTGTTAAAAACACAGTTAAGATCTGACTACTGAGATGCCTCTGCCTGAATTAAGGTGCAAAGGAGACCATATGCTAAAGTCAATAATGTGGATTTTATTCAACAGTAAATATGACATAGAGAGATAGAAAGAAATAGAAAAGAAAGTGAAGAGAGAGATCAAGCAGAAGACAGTCACCGCCCATGGATTCAATGACATGCTCTTGGTCCTTCTTCACCTTGGGCTTCTTGGCAGTGAGGGTCCTGATGTCATTCAAAACTTTTCACCCGTTACACATTTTAGTAAACAATGGAATTAATGTTCATTGGTTACACTGTTCTCTAATGCTAATTACTCCACATGCTCAATCTTTCTCTTCTTTTGAGTCAGTGGTTTCTTGGGTCATTGGGCTGGGAGATGGTGATTGCAATCTGCCCCTGCCAGAATTACATTTTGGCCAGTCTGAGCTGACTTTAGCACAGTTGATGAGCTGACTTTCATCGTGGCTCATAAATTCCTCATTCTTTGTGTTCATTTTCAGTGATACATTCTCCCCTAGCTATGTTAACCTCCCCCTAGGTTTGAGCTAACATCTTGCAGTAGTACCCCTTTATTTTATCTGCAGTCCATGTGCCAGGTATGCACAGAGGAATATTTGCGGGGTATTCAGTGGTCATTGGCGGTCACAGATGCCATCTGTCCCATAACTTGTGGTGTTCCTTCTTTGTCCATCATCTTATACATGGTAACTCAAGACTCACAAAGATGGCAAGAGTTGGGGATTCTTTGGCCTGGAGAAGAGGAGGCTCTGGTGTGACCTCATTGTGGCCTCTCAAGACATGACGGAAGCTTAGACAAAATCTGAAGAGGGATGATTTGCAGAGGTGTGTAGTGATAGAACAGGGGCAATGGGCTTAAAATTGAAAGAGATAAGACTTAGATTGTATATTAAAAAGAAGTTCCTTGCTGTGAGGTTGGCAAGGCACTGGAACAGGTTGCCCAGAGAAATTTTGGATGCCCCATCTCTGGAAGTGATCAAGGCCAGGTTGGATGGGGCTCTGAGCACCCTAGTCTAGTCCAAGGCATGGCAGGCAATGTCAGGGGGTTGGAAACAGGTGACTTTTAAGATGCCGTCCAACCCAAACTAGTCTATGATTCCATGAACTCTTATGAGTGGCTAGTTTTTTTATTAATAGAACAGAAATGCATGGGATGTTTTTTTGAAAACAATTTTACTTTGCTAACAATAAACTAGGTAAAATTTCCTATGGTTTTTAATGAAATTGTGTAATTCTTTCACTCTTTCTTTTTCATTAATTAGTATAATGAATGACAATATTGGAAACAGCTCATCACCACAGAGAAGAATATAAAATTTGACCTCTTTGGAACAGTTCACTATACTGCTACATAGCCAGGGTTGTATTGAATAGTTCATGTAGTCCTGGTACACTGGTTTATAAGAGATAACAACAGAATAATGGTCAATTAAATCTATTTAAATATGACAAAGGGGTATATTTACTCTAAGTTATGCTCTTTACACTGTTAAAATTATTCCAGAGGGAAGTGTTTTACTATTAGAATAAAAACCCTTGTACTGGGGCTTTGTGACAAGGTTTTGGTAACAGAAAGGGGGTTATAGCGGTGGCCTCCATGAGAAGACAATAGAAGCCGACCCCATATCAGACAAACCCAGTTACAGACAGCTCCTAAGAGATCCTGCCATTGGCCAAAGTTATGCCCACCAGCTGCTAGCTCCTGTCTGATATCATATTTAAGAATAGGTAAAAATGATGCTCAGCAGCTGTGACAAAGAAGAATGAGAAGAAGTGAAACCAACAGCTCTGGAGATATCAATGTCACGGAAGAAGGAAGGGAGAAGGTGCTCCAGGCACTAGAACAGAAGTTCCCCTGCAGCCCCTTGGAGAGCAGTGTGGTGCGGCAGGCTGTCCTCTTGCAGCCCATGGAGGTCTGTGGTGGAGCACAGATGTCTGTGAAATCCATGGAGGACCCCATGCTGGATATGTCAAGAGGAAGGTGCAGCATGTGGAGAAACCATGCAGGGGCAGATTTTCTGGCAGGAGCTGTAGTTCAGAATTCATGCTGGAACAGTCTTGCTGAAGGACTGTGCCCCATGGAAAGGAACCTCATTGGAACAGCTCATGAAGGACTGTATCCAATGGAAGGGACTGTGTGTTGCAGCAGGGGAACAGCGTGAGAAGGAAGAAGTGGCAGGGAGGAGCTGTTATGGGCTGATAACCGCTCTTCCTGTTATTAGGAGGAGATAACAGAGAATGGTGCGACCCATTCTCCATCCTCCTGTGCCACATGAGGGAAAGACATACAGAAGTCAAGGGTGAAGGACTGAAGCTTAACCTGGGAAGAAGAGGAAGGAGAAAGTGCTTTCAGTTTAGTTTTTTATTTCTCATCATATGCTGTTATTAATTATCTATAAGCTGAACTCCCCCAAGTCAAATCTATTTGGCCCCTGAAATTAACTGGTAAGAAATCATCATGTTCTTAGCTTTATTCTAAAGATCTTTAATCTTTTTTCTCTCTCTGTCCTATGGAGGAGCATCTCGGTGGGCAGCTGGCAGCCAGGCATGGCTAACCCACAACAGTGCAAAAAGAGAATACGACCAATGATTATTTTTATGTAATTACCTGAAAGCTTTCATAGGGCATTTAAATTGTAAAACAAATTATTTTTCCATTAGATGTAGTAAAAGCATTTAAACTTCTTATTTCTCAATACAATTTCAAACAAGACACCTGGCAATATATAATAGGAATAATGGTGCAGAATTAGTACACAGTAAGGAAAGAAGAAAATACGAGATTAACTATATGTTTATATTCTCATGTAAAAAAAAATTAATTAATTTCTTTGTTGCTTGTACAGGGGGATTTTTCAAAATACATGTCTAAGATAAAGATACATGAATGTACATTAAAATAGTGTTTCTTCTAAGTGCAAACACCTAAAAGCTTAATATTTTTCCTTATTCTCAATTGTTTTCTTAGAAAATTACCATGTCACTACTTACTCCATATAGGAGTCTTTTTGTTTTGTTTTCTTTGTCTAAGATAGAGGTGCATGATTTCATTGAACTCTAGTCAATGCCCAAAGGACATTAAGAAACAACTAAGAGTCTCCAGAAATATGCTGCCATTTCAAAACTGTCAAAGCTGTGCTTCTTAAATTCTATTTGTGGATGCCAATAAAGTCGTGCCATGTGTAACGAGAAGCTTGGTTATACGTTACCTTTTAAATCCATTTGTATTTTTATTGATTATCTAACTGGAAGAAAAGCATTAATTTGTTAAGAGAAATAGCATTATGTTCAGTTAAGATGATTAGTAAATCCACTTTTATCTTCTGATGTATTCAATGATTGATGGTATGCTAAAATTTCACTTTAAACTCTCTTACAAAGATAAATTCCAAAGTTTAACAGTAAATAACAGGGTTTTATTTGTCCTGTTCTTATCTACATTTGTTTCCTTTCAAATGTTAATAGCCTTAAGAATTATTTTATCCAATCTTAGCATAAGCAGTCATTCATGGCCTTTTTCTAATTATGATCAATAGATCCCTGAAATGGCATTGCCTGAAAAATATTCTATTCATGATTAAAGGAAGCAATTGAATCACATTTGCAGTTTTACACAGTTATATTTGTTGAATATATTTAGAATATCCTTTGAAATTAGTGTTGGGTTTTCGGTCACTTTGATTTAGACTCTACAAAATTATGAATAGACCCTTTTTGCTTTCAGTTGACTAAAATTGCCTGTCTTCTTCCTCAAGTCACATGATGAAACATTTGTAATGGTAAAAGGCATCCAAGAATCTTCATGTTTTCTGAGAAATAATATGCTTACTGGCATATTTTAAACACAGCATTTAAGGTTTCCTTCAGTTTAAAATGGGGAAAATAGACTCAGGTTATTCTGAGAAAATTATCAGTTGAGAAAGTAATGGAGAAAGGTGGATTGAGGAATACAAGGGTAGAGATTTCAGTAGGAAAAAGTCATAAGTTCTTAATGAAACTGATAGCTCCCACTGTACTGGAGACATAGCTCTGGACTGGTCAGAGGCCCTTCATAATTATTCTCTACTGTTGATCAAGTCAACAGTGCAATAAGTGCACATTATTTTGGCCTGTATCTTGAAGAGTGTTTCAAAGTACTCTAGAGGGAGATTGAGACATCCCTCAGAAAAGTAGCACTTAATTCAGGGAGGAAATCAACATGGCACAGACAACATGGGTTCACAAAGGTAAAGTCCTGCATTACTAATTTGATATATTTCTATGATAGTCATCTGCCTGTGTGTGAAGGGAAGGTGGTAGGTGTAGTTTGTCTGGGTTTTACTAAGGCTGTGAATTCTGTGCCTCACAGCATCCTTCTGGACAAATTGTCCAGCTGCGGGATGAGTGTTTTTAGGGTGTGCTGTGTAATGAACTAGCTGAGCTCAAAGGGTTGTACTGAATGGGGCCACCAGTAGTGTTCCTCAGGGTTCAATTTTAGGGCCTGTTTCATTCAATATATTTATCAATAATATATCAATATATTTATTAACTATGTAGATGCAGGAGCTGAATACAGCATTAGCAAGTTTGCTAATGATACCAAGCTGGGAGCTGTTGTTGGCTCTCCTGAGGCATAGGATTCTTTGCAGAGGGATTTAGACAGATTGGAGCATTAGGTAATGATTAATGGGATTAAATTTAACAAGAAAAAATACCATATTCTGCTCCAAGGGTGGAGTAATTTTGAGCACTATGATAAACTGGGAGAGGAGTGGCTGGAGAGCAGTCTTGGAGGAAGAAACCTAGGGGTGCTCCTCTGCAGCAGGCTCAGTGTGAGTCAGCAGAGTGCCCTGGAAGTCCTGAGGGCAAATCCCATCCTAGGATGGCTGAAACAGTGCAATCAGCAAGTCAAATTAAGTGATTGTCCTGCTCTGTTCAGTGTTGGTGTGGTCTCACCTTGAGTGCTCTGTGCAATTCTGCACCCTACAATTTAAGAAGGATATAAAGGTCCTTGAATGAATACAGAGAAGGACAAGAAAGCTGGTGAAAGGGCTGGAGGGAATGTCCTTGGAGGAGCAGCTAGAGATTTCAGGCTTGTCCAACTTGGAGAAAAAGAGGTTGAGGGGCAGCCTCATTGCCCTCTGCAGCTTCCTGAGGAGGAAAAGTGGAGAGGGAATTGCTGAACCCTTCTCCCCAGTGTCCAGTGACAGCGTGCGTAGCAATGGCTCAAAGTTGTGCCAAGGGAGGTTTAGACTGGACATAGGAAGCATTTCTTTACTGAGAGTGTGGTCAAACACTAGAAAACACTTCCTAGAGAGGTGATCAGTGTCCCAAATCTGTCAGTGTTTAAGAGGCATTTAGACAATAACCTAAACAACACGCATTAGCTTTTGGTCAGCTCTGAAGTGGTCAGGCAGTTGGAGTAGATGGTCATTATAGATCTCTTCCAGCTGAGCTATTTGGACCAAAAGACCAGATAAATAATTCTTTCCTTTCTTTCTGCACATGTAAAAATATTAAATAATACACACATTTATGGTATGAAATAAGGTTTAATTGAGCATTGTGAAAATTATTTCCATGTCTTTCTATCGCTGTCTACAATCAGTTTGCAAAACTGATCCACATAAAACATTAATGCTATTTATTATCTTTAAAAGGAAAATAGGAGAACTATTTTTTCCACTCTTTTAGGCACCACTCATCTCAAAAGATGAACAGCTCAATTATTTGCAACCAGATTTAAGGTTAGTTTTCTTGGCTTTCCCATAATTATGCTTGGTGACATTGAGCAAATCAGTCCTGCACAAATCTGTGAATCTTCTTTTCCCACATGTAAAATGTGAAGAGGAATGGGTAGGAACATTGGTATATAGCATATATCATAGGTGTATATTTATCATCAGGAAATATTCTAATATTATTATGGAAAGGTCATAAATTAGCATTCTCAAACATTCTCAACTGCAGCCATGGTAATCATCCATCATCTTATTTTGACTCACTTTCGAGTGATTAATTTCTGGGTTTACTTCTTCAGAGAGGCCTCTGAAGTTCTCTGTGTATGTAAAGATGAAATAAATATTTTATTTAGATAATGGAAGTAGCTGAGTTTTCTCTGTCTCAGGGAATAGAGACAAATCATGAAAAATTAAGGCATCTTGTGTGATCTATAAGAAGTAAGAAAGAAAACTTTAAAAGTGCTATTCAGAAGGTGCCTGAAAGTAAAATACGATCAATAAGTGATCAGAAAGATATGTGTGGGATAAATGTCAATATTAACTACCCCAAAGGAAACTAAAATTTCCTCATGAGAAAGAAAAGATGCTCTACTAACATTCTGAAATATAAATTTTAAAACTAGCGTCACGTGGTGATATTTTATTGTCACCATGACTTTTAGACCAGCCAGGTGCATCCCACCTGCTGGGTAGTATAATACAGTGAACATATATGAAAGAGTTTATGGTAGAGTTAGAAAGAGCAGCAGAAACTAGCTTCTGGCTTGATTTCACTCAATATCCATGTTACACTACTAAGCTGTTAGCACAGAAATTATCTACAGCACCAATTAAGCATTATTTGGTTTTCCTACAGTTTTATGAATAGAGACAGGAAAGAGAGAATCCCAATTTCCCCAATAATTCCTAACATCGTTTGACTTAATTTTATGGAACAGTTATTACTGTGGGCTGAAAAGATACTCTGGAGCTTATAAGTATTTTTTCAGTGTTGAAACCATACGTCATTCTTAAAATAGCTATATTTCTAATGGCTCGTCAGAGGTAAAAAAAAGAGAAAGATCTTATCTCTAAAGCTTATCTAAATGATACGAGCTTTTATCAGTAATCTGTTGTGTTGCCATACTTTCAAGTGCTTCAGTGTAACCATAGAAGTGCATTTGGCTGGAAGAGCACTTAAAAATCAATAATTATGCACTTTCCATTTCTATTGTTCACATCAACATTTTCAATGCAGCCATTTCATACACTGTGCCGTTGTGAAGATGCTGGCATAAGAAAAGCAGATGGAGTTTTAAAGAAAGTCAGTGTGCCATTTCACATATTAATAATGAAATTATTAATGGAATAATACCAGAGATCTTTTGTCTAGTATAAAACCCTGAACCAGTGAGCTAATAAAGGGAGGAAGTTTGAATTATGAAAAAAAGAATTATGAAATTATTTTATAGTCAATTCTTGTAAGTATTACATGTTTAAACTCTATTTAAAAATAAATTGTCTCACAGTACTCTGTACCTTGTTGATCAACTTGTGAATCAGCTTCTGGCAACAAAAACAGAATTCCTTCATTGTATCCTTAGCGTGTACTGAGGGGTAGTGGCTAAAATTAGTTCAGCATTACAAACATGAAAGAGGGTTAAGAACGTATAAAGGTAGTCAAAACACAGATACTTCTGCTCTAGCATCCCATCTCCAGCAGCAGCCTAAAGCTCAGAGAGGGTGATAAGTATATTTTGTTCTCAGCTTCCAAGCATCTTCAGCTCAGAGAATTCCTGGGAAAAATGTGATTCCTGTGTAATAAATAATCTTTAATACTTTTCACTTTTTGTATGGTCTTAGGTTACAAAAGAAAGCAAGAGATCTAACAACCCCCTCTTAGAAAGGACATAGCTGTTGCATGCCGGGTTGTTTCAGTTAGGAGTTTTAATAAGTGTTAGGTCGGTTCTATGTACCCCTATTTTCCCCTTAAAATGGTTCGCTCCAGGCTGTCTGCTATAGGAGCTTTCACCTGTCAATCTTGTAACCACTCGCTTCTTCCCCACAGAAAGTTCTGTTTCAGTCACCCCACCTCTGCAATCCCATTTGTCCCAGAACCCTCTACACACCCCTGTTATGTTCCCAGAGGTTGCCGTGGTCCGCGTCACTCCCCTGTTGCTGGTGCCCATTGGGCGAGGGGGGCTTCCGCCCCTGTCTACCCGCCCCCTATTTAACCCCCTGCTCCCTATGTCCCAGCCGCCATTTTGCCCACGCACGCCTGGGAAAAGCTGCTTTGTCCACTGCTGCAGGCACACGGGAAATAAACAGTTCTCAGCCACGTGGGTGGAGTGTGCCTTCTCTCTCCCTTTATCTCACCTCAGTGTGCGGCTACGGAGGCAGAAGACCCATGCAGTGGCTCAGCCCTAGAGCCCCATACCCATGTGGTGGCCCCGGTCTCACCGAAAAGCAGCATGCCAGCCGGGCACCCCCAGATGCCCAGGACCAGAGCAAAGAAAAACCAACACCACACATAGCTTTAAATACAACCAGAGCCCTCAGATATGTTTTCTGTTTATAGGGATATAAGGAATGAAACAAACATATTGCTGAGCAATTTCAGCAATCCTTGTGAAATAGAATTTACACATATTCATTATCAATTGCACATGGCAAACAAAATTATAATTTATGTCTCCCTTGATGGCTGAAAGTTGCTGATGTTTTTATAAATTGTGAATTTTCTAAAGTTCTCAAAATCTGCTTTTCCAGTTTATCTTGTTTATGTTACTTCCTACATGACATTTACAATTTTTTTTCATGTACAATTAATAAAGTAAAATTTAAATAAAAATGTGATATGTAGACAATAAGGTAAATTTGAGATGCATGAATTTTGTTATGTGATGAGTATAAGAAACACATAAGGAAAGAATATTTTTTTAATCTAAATTGTATATGTGATAATTTTTGGGTATTTAAAATAAAATATTTTTTCTTCTTCTTTTTTTTTAATGAAAGAAAAGTGTAATACACATGTCACCCTGGTAGAACTGAGGGTCCTGTGATACAGATATTTTTTTCCACTGCTGTATGAAAGTAAAACACACAAGCAAAGCAAAAAACAAACCACAGACTTCCATTTCAGACTCAATGTCTTACCAGGACAGAATGTGAACCTCTCTCATAGACCATGCACATTTTAAAGTCCTTTTTTCCAAAGGTAAAATATGGGACATTAGAATTATGTCCACCTTTTGCTTAAGAGAACAGTTATAACAACTGGAAAGGAATGACAATGGCCAACATAACTTCTAGAAATGTGCAGCCTGACTCTAGCATATTTTCCTTGGTTCTTATAAAAAAACAGGAATACATAGAAACAAAGCATACAGCATTCCTATATATATCTGACATGCACTTCTCCAATGAAACTTTCTTGTATGTCTTTATGAATGCTGTTTGCTTCTCCTCTTTGCTGTTAGCCTTGCTGCTGCAGGGCTTTTTGGTGATCTCCCATATCTTCACTCACTGTTGTGGTAGAATCTCCAGCAACAGACAAGGAACTTTGTCTGGTCCCAAATCCTGTGTTCACTTTCTTCTGCCTCTTTACTCTGAAATGGAATTTTTAAAAAGGTGTGACCATAACACGAAACAGAAAAGTCAGTTCAAGTTTAAACAGTTGCAGCTCAAATTTCTTCTAAGAAAAAGATTTTAATAGGACACTTTAGAATTTAGATGAAAAAATATTTCGTCTTGTACACATTGGATACTTTTTCAGCTGATTCCTTAATAAGAAATGAAAAAGCATAGGGTTTTAGAGCAATTACTTGGAATTATCTTTCACAGTGAGAAGCAAGCTACAGTTTTGATGATTGGGAGCCATTATTTATTGATTGGCAGTTCTGAACTTCAGTCCTATTGGTATCCAAGATACATTTAAAGCACTTACTTTCAACGCATGAGTCTTTTTGGCAAGAAGGGACAGTGGGGAATAGTGTAAAAGATCAAAGAGGTCTCAAACTCATCATTTGACAGAATTCTAGCCAATAGTTTAGCATAACATCTTCATATTAAATTAATAACAATAAGGAGATAGATTAAGCACTATAAAATTTATAATTGAAATATAACTATGATTAAAGTATGTTAGTTTTTATAATTTTTGAGTTGATAAGTCATATTCCTAATAACAACGTGCAGCAGACCAAAAACATCCACTCAAGCTAGGTGCCAGAAACTGGCTCTTACCTTCTGGGGAATTTAGAGCACAGGGAACAGACAGTAGCCTTGCACAGAACAACAGACATTTATGAAAATTTAGGATCTTAAGTACACCCAAAGTAGCCCTAAAAGCTGACTCAAGAAGACTACATGTAAGAGTGAGGAAATCATGTCAGATCTAAACTGTTTCTGTACGTTACTAGTTTTTATTTCATCCATGATTAATTTATTGAGCTTTAAGCTTAGGGGCATACATCTCCAATTCCCTCCATGTCATCTTTGCACTTCCATTCAAATCCTACCAAAAGCCATGGTGCAATTACCATGTTTCTTGTCCCTTTATGTGTCTTGAACAGGTTTTCAGAAAAGGGAATTCACAAACGCATTGGTTTACTCTTGATTCTGGGACCCCACTAGTCTTGTGAACAAAGTCTGAATAAAATGTCAAGGAACCTTAGACTTTTTACCAAAATGTGGAGACTTTTTACCACTGTAATGGTACCCAGTTAATTCTTTGCAATTGTAATCCATTTGTAAATCCATTCCCTGACAGTGTGGACAGGTCAGTCATGCCACTGTGCACACACATCTAATCCTATCTAATCTGCCTACCATTTATAAAACAACAATGTTCTTAGAAAAAAAACTGCACCACATGTCAAAAGCATTTAAGCTGCCAAAGTGTAAAAGCCTTTGAGCTGGCATAGCAGTGTAATTCCTCATAGCGTCAGGGTCCCCATGATGCTCCTGTCTACTGACTAACGTCCCCACTAATTATTTCAGATACAGACTGATTGCCAAGCCCTATATCAGTAAGAATCAATAAGCCGGCAAGTTCTTCACCTTGCTGGATACATGACTAGGCTGTGCAGCAACTTGGTTGCTGTTACTGAAGTTTACTGGAATCCTTTTGAAAGAGATGGCTGTTTCCTTTTTAATTACTTTCATTTAATGATTTCCAATAATGACTTTGCCTTATAAAAAATTCTAGATAAGTTATATGAATAACTCCTTATGAAAATACTTGGGCAAAATTACTCATAGTTCTATCCTTTCCCATTCATGTGCTAATCAAAGATATATTAATAGAAACTAAAAATAGAATTCCTTAAAACTAGCAACTGAAAAAGTTTTAAATTAAATTTAAAGAAAACAAACTAAAATATATGAAAAAATATTAGATTTAACCAATGGCTATGGACTTAAACTACTTGATTTCCTGGGAATACACATGGTAAATTTTCAGGACAAATCAAGTTGTTTTTAAAATGTTTCTTGTTTAAACATTTCAGAAACAATTTTTCTGGCATTGCTAGATATCATGTAAGGTTATTGACATTATAAAAAGTTAGGAGACTTTCATTATGCTTTCTATTTCATATTTAAACTAATGCAGCTACACATATAATGAGCTGCTACCAGAACTGCTGTACGAATATTAGAATGGCAAGTTTTAAATGTTCGGACAAAAGTACTCACACTTGCCAGAAATTGCTAAATCTTAGTTAAAAAACTAGCCCTGATCAGTAATGTCTTTTAAGACTTAAGAATGTTTTTTTACCAGCTAATGTACAACAATGCCCTTTTATTTCCACATTGGTTTAAACAGTCTTCAAATACCTCCAGTAAGAAGCCCTGAGATCACTGCTTTAATGAATGGCATTTTTGCCAGGATATAAGTGGAGTAAGTCACATATATGTCAAAAGGATTTGCTGCAGTTGCTCTTCTCTGCTACATAATATATTTCCTCTGACTACTTCCGGACTTCTGTGACTTCAATGTGTATATTTCATGTGATGGAAACAACGAACAACCTATTTAAATGTGAACATTTATGAAGATTGGGCTATAAAAAAATTAAGGAAACATTTCCCTTTGGTATTCTGCATCAGCCAAACTTGAAAATATGTGGTATCCAGGAAATGATATTGCAAGAAGTTGTTGTATTTTGTTTCTCAGCGGGAAGGGCACTAGGAGCCAAGTGAAATGGGAAACTTTGTTGCCAGCTGGAGCTGGTTGAGGTTCCTTGGGGCAGTCGGAAGGAGCCAGTTGCATGAGCGCTCAAGTAACAAGAAAAAGGACAAGGGAAAATGGCCTCAAGTTGTGCCATTGGAGGTCCAGATATTACAAAAAATTCTTCATATGCACTGAAACCAGTAGCCGTGTCATCATCCCTGGAGGTATTCAAAAGATGTGTAGATAGGATGCTTAGGGACATGGTTTAGTGGTGCTGGGTTAACTGGTAAACTTAATCATCTTGAAGGTCTTTTCCAACCTTAAAGGATTCTGTAATTCAATGACTCTATGGTTGTACCATCCTGGTTGTGCAAAGCCTGGTGAGCTCTGCAGCTGTTGCTGCTGCTTTAGCCATCTGTTTGGCCAGCACTGACAGTGAGTCGAAACCCATCTGCATGTGAAATATGCAACTGTATTTCAAATTACTGCCAGACAGGGGCTAAGACTATGGAAAGCTTAAAAATAAATGTAATAAGCAACTGCTCTTGAAGAAAATTTTAAAAACGGGATATAAATTAATAAGCAAAAGAAAATTTATGGGTTTCAAACTCCAGATAAATAATCAAAACATTTTAAAGCCCTTTTCCTAACAGCAGACAAATAGAAAATGCTATCAAAGTCAGCTAACAAAATCATGAAAAGACACAAGCATATAAAAAGGCAGCATGCCATATGTCCACCAATATCTGGTACAACAGAAATATTAAGATAGCCATTAAGATTGTGTCCCCATTGTATCCAGGTATACAATAACATATGGTACATTTCCTGCTTCATTGTGCATTTCCTTGCTTTTGTTGTTTAGCACCACTATTTCAGAGCTCAATTAATATAGTTTGTGCATGCATTTCTCCACAGAATATTTAAAAAAAATTCACTGCTGTTTAAATTAATCTCTTTTTTAGTGAAAGTGCATAGTAAGTATTAATGGAAGGTAGGATTCTTTCCAAACCTTAATTAGATGGAAGAGCTAGATAGAACAATTTTAAGGCAGCTACACATGATACTTAAATTATTATTGTTGTCTTATTTAATCCTCACACAATTTGCTGTAATGATTTTACAGAGAGACATTTCGAGATTGTTGTTTGTTTTAATCAATGATGACTTCACAAGGACAGATGTGTGTATTTCTCAGGAGTACAGATTAGAGGCAAAATCATAAGGGATTAGTGTAGCAGCATTAAAGAAAATACAGCACGAAATATAAGGTGATTATATTCTGATAAATATCCACCTGTACATGTGAAGAAGAGAGAAAAAGAAAGGTGTATGAAACATTTTTCCTCTTTTAAGGACATTCATTCTTGAAAAACTAAAGTTTAAGGAATTTCTGGATTTCTAAAAACATGATGAAAGTTATTTGTAAAACACATTATCTCTCTTTTTGGTATTTACAAATTCCATAGGCCTCTTAGATGAGCTGAATTTTGCTACACTATCTCAATCCTATCAAGGTTTCTATTTAAATTTAGGACTCCTATGGAAACTAAAAAACAGTTCTTAAAGGAATACTCTTAACTATCTCATGTGCTTTTCTGACAGGCATATATTGTGTTATGAGTTTGATATAGAAAAAAAATAAGAATGAAAATGAGCCCTTACCACTAAAATCTCAAATACTTGCATCAGAAATGTTTTGATAAAATAATTTAGACTAAATAATTAACATCCTGGATATGTAATTTTTAAATATAAAAGATGAGAATTCACTTTGCAATAATCAGTAATACATTTCAGTTCAGAATGACTTAAATTTGTCATTTACTGTCTCAACTGTGGTGCTATGCTAAGCTATTTTCATGAATGGATATAGAAGGAAGGGATCTCTGGTATGAAACCAAATCAGAGCCCAGAAAGGAAATCACTATAAGCTTGAGCTAGCATCTACTGGTGTAAAATAAACTACAATTTTAGACATTTATTTATGAATAAAATAATTAATATTCTGGATGGAATTGCAAGCTAATGCCCAAGTTATAGAACATGGATTTACATCAGGTTCTGCTTTAATTAAAATGTATTTGCCTTTTAGCATTAGGGGCCAGTGAAAGATCATGAGTGAGCATATGGATATTGAATTAGTTTTCATATTTTACACTGCAGAAATTACTCAAAACCACTGTAAACTCACCCACTATGCCATTGCCATCTCTAAAAATACTACATGTGCTCTCAAACAGCGTAATTTTTTCTTTAAATATTAAATGCTGTGTTTCCTTTGAGATCCACAAGAGCACAAGTCATCATTTTCTATATTTCTCATTAAATAATTTTTATTTATTGAACTCATGAAAAACTACGCTTTTATTTTCCTTACAAGAAAATGTTTGTGTTTTCCTATAAAATTATAACCCCTTTTAACTTTAAAATTTATATCAGAATAAATTTCCCAAATACTTTTCTGGGTACAGTGTATTACAATAGGTACCGCTGAAATTCACTATACAATTTCATGTAATATTTTCCCTAAAATATAGATTATATTTTTATCAAACTTTTGCTTCTAAACAAAACCCTTTGCTTATGTATCACAGTAACTGTGCTGAAATTTTTAAGGAGTTACTGACTGTAAGAACTTGTAGAATGGTAGAAGATAAATACAACTCAGTGGATACTTAATAGCAAAGCACTCCTTTGAATAGTCTTTCATAAACTCAGGTCTTGTTAACTGTGGTTTTCCAAAAGAAGAATCATTTCCATTTATAACATAATTATTTCACTGTTCTGACATATAATTCTGACATATAATAAGAATTAAAATGACCTTTAAAATAAAAGCATTCATTTTCTTAAATTGATAATTCTCAGATATTCAGATATTTTTCTCATAATAGCTTTGCATAATAACTTTTTTCTTCAATTTTAATATTTTTGAATATGACCATGGCAGGCTATGGGATGACCAAATAAGACAACTTTCCCTTTCAACTACATGATAGAAGAAAATTTAATCCATTCTCCCCAAGAAAATGAACACAAGAAGTAAAATTTCCACCTTCGGGGGAATGATAGTAATGGCCTTTCTACCTTTGGTTTCTAGAATACTTTGAACCTCCTGGAATGAACCAGAATACCAATATCATCTGGTTTTACAGTGAAAATATTCAGAATAAAGTGCATTTTTCAAAATTTGTCTGAAAATGCTTTTTTTCTCATATGTACATCTCCATTTATCACTCATATAATTTTGCCAATAAATATTTATTTTCCTATTTTTCTTTTGCTAAGCATACATTTAAGCTAAATACAAACTAATTTTACCATTTTTCTCATTATTGAAAGGATTTTCTCATTCAAATCTTGACATCCATATTGCAAACACTCAAAATTTAAGTACATATGAAAGTAAAAATTGAAAAGAGATTTCAGGAATATTGAAGCTTGCAGATAGTACAGGTGGCTGTTTTAGGACTTGTAAGTAGATATGAGAAGTCTCACTTGTATAACATGCTTTAATATTTCTTTTAAATGCTTTTTAATATTTGTTTCTTTTTAAAAATACCTTCTGATTTTGAACACAGTAATAGCTCTTCTGGTCCTTCAAAGAAGATATAAATTATATATACATTCCTTTCTGTTTTAAGAAGTGTGATTTTCATAGAATGTATTCTGTGAGCATTTTTTTTTAAGAATTGAAAAAAGGCTAAGGAAGTGCACTTGGAATAAGCCCTTTTCTCATTCATTTTTCAATACATTAAGATTCACTTGCCACAATAATATCTTCACCTACATAATCTTCAGGCTAATAAAAATCATGATCATTTCCCTTCCCAGCAATTACATGGTTGCCAGGTTCAATTTAGTTCCTTTTACCCTTTCAGAATTCTTAACTTTTAACAGTTGCTCAGCATGCATCTTCGTTGCTTTCCTCTTACTTCTTCTAGTATGAAAGATGTACAACTCTGAAACAGACATTAAATTTCCTCCCCATGTCCCTTACTCACTTGCTGTTTTCCATCCAAATATGTCATGAAACTAAATTAGGTATTTTCAGAATTATACTGGGGAGCTTCTTTGTACTTTTTACAATGAAAACATACAGTGTGCTAAGATTTAGATTGAAAATCAAGTTCTCCTCAAAAAAAAGGAAAAAAAAATCCATGTACATTCAAGAAAATAAATAATTTTATTCCTGAAAAAATTGCTTAGTATATTGTGGTATCATTCAGTATTATGCCTCCTAGTTATTGAATAAAAATTATATGAGAGTTCTGGGAAGCACTAGAAGAGTTTTGCCATAGACCATGTTTTGCCTTGGATCATTGCCCAAAACACTACTCATCTTTGACAGTATTAAATTCTGGTATCTCTTGAACCGGCTGGAGTAGGAATAAATACTGTGCACAAGTGCTCTGCTGTGATTATGAGCTTTGCAACAGTGAAAGCAATTTTTTTAAAATTTGCAAAGCTAGAGATAGAACGTGAATGTGTTTATCACAAGTAGTCATTCTGCTCCCTTCCATTCCTCACAGCTTCAAATTCTGACATGATAGCAGCTACTATCTCACCAGCTGTTAAAGATAGCATGCAGCTAAAAAATCATATAACTAGAAGATGGAACCTCAGCTTTCAAGTATCACGAAGCACTAATCTCCAGTTCTGTGGCTAGTAAGGTTTTGACTGCTGAAATCATGTGGGAGCAGAAGTGAAAAGCAACAAATGGTGATGGTAATCTAGTGACATGAAGGTTTCATTATCTTAGGACCTACCATGTCTGATAAAAAAAGTACAAGGGCTCTCAGGACCAGTAAAATTATCTTATGTATGCAAACAGCAGGGGGAAAGACTGATGCCAAAATGGCAGTTAAGCTGACATAGGCAAAAGCAGTGAAAGATTAAAGCAGTTAAAGATGAGGTAAACACAAGTAGATAAGATATATAGCATGCTTATTTTTTTTCCCTTGTCAATTTTTCGCAACATTGTTTTATCTATTTACTGATGCGTTAGGAAAATAAATTGGAATTTGCCAAATACTATTCATAGATCTGGTAAAAAGTAACAATAATACTTTTCTAAGTTTGGGGCGTTTTGGGTTTTTTTTTGGTAAGAAAAGTTGCCTGAAAACTTCCATAAATTTACTGGTGTTTTTTTTCTGGAAATTCCATAAAATTTCCATATCTCAATTACATTATTGATACACCTAATTCACAATGCATTTCAGGATAAGCTGATCTATTACCTACACACTCCTTTGAAAAGTCTAATTTTAGTGTCTTTGGATTATGACAGTGCCAGGACAACATTCATAATGAAATGACTGCATTACTACCACCTATTTTTCTGGTAGTTCTCTAGCATCCAGTTCCATTGCATAAGGAATGTCCGAGGATACATCCGAGCAAAGTACTGCTTTGTACTTTCAGTATTCCCTTACTGTCTTGTTGCCCAGTATCTCAGATAACCAATTCTGGATCCAGACTATGCACTTGTTGTCGTCAGTATGCTTGGAAATGTTTTCCAGGTTTAGCTGTTGCCTTTTCAGGGGTCGAGGTGAGACTCTCTGTCCTGTGGTTTCCCATCTCCACTTTCTGCACCTTTCCGTGCAAAAGGCTGCACAAACTGCTGCCTCTCTTTGCTGCTTCTGTTATCCTTGTCCTCACCCAGGCTCCAGTGACCCCTATTTCTTACGTTTCGCCAACAGCGCCATGCTCATCTCATCTCCAGCCTTCATGATTCTGTAAATCTCCTTCACACCCCTCTCAGCTCTCTGCTACCAGTGAAACAGTCCAAGCTCTTTCCTTGCAAAGCACCCAATATCTTCACTTGACCCATTCAGCAGCTGGAGCATGCACAACTGTTGGTTTATTGCACACATATGCTTTCTATTTAAAAAAAAACCCTAAACATATATACATTAAGATGGAATATTAGTAGCTCCAATTGTATGTAACTGAATTTAATTTCACATCCTCTGCAATTTTACTTATAACTTCTAATGATAGAAAGGGTCTTATACCTTGAACATTCTTTCAGTAGCAGTACAGAAATCTTGTATTTTTTTCCTTTTTTTTTTGATAGATTAATTTTGTTACTGTTACAATTTTGTCTGTTGCTTTGCAATTCCTTGTTTTTTCAGATCTCTAAACTTTTTGCTGCTTCCAAAGATTAGATTTTTCAAACTATTCTTTAAATGCCTGCAAATTGCTACTTTTCAAAAATATATATAATAAATAAAAAAGGTTATTGTTCTATTTATGTCATTAAAATCAATAGAATATTGGACTGACATGCTATGAAGCTCTTTGACCAGAAACAATCCAGCTTTCTGCTATGTTTTTAAACCAGGCCTAGCTGATTCAATGTGTTCTCTTTATTTCCTGAAAATTATGAATCCCAGCTGGGGACTTAGAGTGAGCATCATTCTACTGGGTTCAGAAATACCAAAACGAGTTTGAGAATATTTTTTGCTTGGTAGATTGTCTTAGATTTTAGGTACTTTTACAGCATTTTATAGAAGATAGAGAAGATCCATAGAATATGCAGAATTCAGAGGCACATACATGAGCTATGCTAAATTTAAAGACCACAGAAAGTTAAACCAAACAAGCTAGTTGTTTCATCATGTGGTTTTGAATTCTGCTCATATCTTGTATGTGCTGGATTTGATCAGTTTTGTGCCACTCTAATTACATCAACTTCATAAACTGATGCAAAAGGGTATTGGAATTATTCACTGTGAGATTGCTATAATTATTGGCCTTGACATTTTGGTAAAGTAGCTCATCCATTTCAAGTTATATTAGATAGAAAATTGAGTATAATAAAATCATACATGAAAATAGAGACATGTTTCTTACAAACACATGTATGTGTATGAGTTAATTTACCTTTGAATAAGAAGAGGAATGAACACAGCATTTAATTATTCCTAAACCTGATGGGAGTAATATATTTTTCCCCTGAAAATTGTGAAAGAAGCACCACTGACAGTTCAACCTTGATGTATCTCTAACATTTATAGAACTATATTCAGAAAACTAATACAAATCCTGAACAAACACAAATAAGTTCAGTGGAACAACTCTTTGGGCATTAGTAAGAATTTCTAAGTTTTCTTAAGCCTCCCCTCCCTATAACCAAGAAATTTAGAAACAACATACAAAGAATATGAATGATCTTAGCTCAGCTTTAACTTTGCAGTCTTCAACTACCACTTGGAAATTTTTTATGACAAGTGCAACTGTACTGGGAAGGGAAAGAAACTCTTTAGTGGCAGTGTCATCTGCAGAAGAAGCACTTAGCGTGCCTCTAAGAGGAATACATTTGCATTCTCCAAGGGTGAGATGCTGTTTTACTTTAAAAATCTTATGTCTGGGGGAAAACCAGCTATGAATCTAAAACTGTAAGAACATTAGAACACTGGATCTGCTTTTCTCTATGAATTTTCTAAATTTTTGGAACACAGCTGAAGCATGACTACACAAATTAAAGACTTGGTGCCAAATATTTTACAGATAATAGTAAAGAAGCCTATAAGCACCACAAATGCTGACAGACCCATATTGACAGACCATCCTTGCTTGCTTCTGTTAATTTTGGTACCAAAATAGATTATCTTTTTTTTTTTTTTTTTTTTTTTTGTAAGGCATACCATGATGGATATAGAAACACATTACTATTTCTCTGCCTATAAAGATAAAAATGCAGTATTTGGAGTTATAGGCTCAAGGAACAATTTTGCACATCATCATTCAGGATTTCTAAAGATGATTGAGATAAGTGAAGTGACAGTGAGACCAATTCAGTGAAAAGAATCATCACACTGTCAGCATTCAAAAAAAGAAATAAAAAGTCATATGGAAATAACTAACTTCTGTTCTTCTGATTAGTTTTAGACAAGTAGATTATAAATAATCTTAATTAGCAGGAGTTGACATTGAAAACTTCTGAAATATTTCACTTACAAAACTAATAGCTTTTTTTAGTTATCCATTGCTTTTTCAATGAGAACATGTAGCTCTCTTCTTTGAAAGAAAAAGGTTGATCATTATGCAGAATTTGGAAAGTGATAAGATACTGTAACAATGGAATCAAATGGTAAAGTATCAAGAATAAAAAAAAAAAGAAGTGAACTGCTAGAAAATAAATGGGGCACACAATATTTATGCTACTATATTAATCCAAAAAATGACCACACGATGAATACAATACTTACTGTACCTGACAAGAAATCATGCCAAGCCAAGAAAAGGTTTGCAGAACCATACAGACATGTTACCACATATATGGTCTGGCTTGAAAAGCAGAGGTATCTAAGCAAACTTCAGGGTGCATATGATGGAGTAAATAGGAACAGGTCACAGTCTCTATTAATACTGAATAAATTTTAAAAGAACATGAGTTTTAAGACCTTTTGTAGTAAGCTTTTATAAAAACGTTACAGGGGAACAGAAAGCAACTGAACAATTTAGTAGAGAAAAAGTCTTAAAAGATATCACCTCTGACTGAGGACTCCTTGATTTTGATTTTCCTGGAATCTTGCATGGTACCCCTGGAATGCCTGCTTTGTTCTTAAAGTCTTTCAGAGACTTATCTTTTTCCATCCCAGAAAGAGGACACCAGTTTAGAAGGAACTTTGTGTGATGTTATCCTGTTGCACTCATTAGGCACTGTTGAGTATTCAGAACAACATCTGAAACCAACTGGGTTTTTTCAGATCCATACTTGAGGTGGTATCAGAAGAATTGTAAATGTGAAATGAAGTGTGCTAGAACTTGCAGGACTTTTTGCTTCTACTGTTTTTTGGGTTTTTTTTTTTATCCAACTGAGTTTAAGACATATATCCTCCCTGACCAGGGAGAAACATTTATAAGGATGGGTTTCTCTTTTATTTTAAAGCGCTACCAATGCAGGAAAATGCAGCATAAGAAAATATAAATTCAGCCTTTTTGATTTCAGATTGGGATTTTTCTGTGTCCAGTAAAACCCAGCAAAATTTTGCCTGTATTATGATTTCAAGGATAAGGTGAAATTACAGTTTCTCCTTTGGAAGACTCTGGACTATTATCAACCTTATGCTTCATTGCAATCAATGCTAAATTTCTTATTAATATTGATGAATTTAAGTAATTCGGATAATTGTAGTGTATTTTATTTATTTTTTTGAGATCAAGAATGGCCTTAAAAATGTTGAAATAACATCTCCAAAATGGTCACTTGAGAATTAAAATTGATTAGTGTAGCACTGGACTCCAACAAAACTCTGCCTTATCAAAATATATAAAATTGGAAGCATCACAACTCTTGTAATTTTTCCTGTATGCTCCAGTTTCACACAACTCAGCCTATTTGACACCCATTTTGCAATATTGCTTCTCTCACTCCACACTTTCTCATCATCCCATCCAAAGATTTTTCATATCTTATGAAACCAGCTTTAGCTGGCCTCCTTAGGGACATGACTAGAATATGGAAGTAAATCTTTGAAACACTTATGAAAACAATTAATCATTCAAATGATAGGTTTCCAGGACCTTCTGCAAAGTGCATAATTGCTTTTAAATCCCACCACTTGGTCATACATCACTTTCTAATTAATGTTCCTCTTTTATACTGCTTTCCACATTCTCTTTTTTTTCTATTGCATCTATTTGTTTTGAATATACAAGTAAATTTTTTAATTATTCTGAAGTCATATATTTTGAAACAAATTGCAAGCTTTTTGGTAGATCAGTTCTGGATAGAAGCATTAACTTTTCATTTAGATATCAAACCATAAAAGTCTTGGTGCTTCTGAAGACTTTATACTTGTCTATTTAAAATTGCAGTGTAATATGTATATTTATGAATTCGTTTCTAAAATGAAATACCATATAATCAAAAAAATGATCTGTATGTGTCAAGTAAATAGATTCATTTAAATATTGAAAATCTGTACTTCCTCAAATTCTAAGTATTGATTGTATGATTTGCTCACTTTTAGTCTAGAGATTACAAATAAAGAAATTTTACTGAAAAGTAACTTCAGTCCATCTACTACTGTGATGAAATGATGCCGCACCCTGGGGAATTTTCTCAAAAATTGTAGGTTTTGTTATGTGATACTTATCATAAAATTTTAGTGGTGGTCACTGCAGATCTGTAATGATGCTTCAAAAATCATCCATGTTTTTTGTTTGCTTCTATGTCTTTAAACACACTTCCAGTGTGGGCAAGCGGACAAAATCCGTTCCTTAAAAGCATCACAGGAACTTCTTTGAAGAAAAATGAGTAACATACAGTAGTATTTTTTGCAAGTGACAGTAAATGGAAAGCACAGCAGGAGGTTTTCAAGTATGGAATTGATGGATGCCAAACATGCTACCAAAGAAAAAAGTGTATGAAATGTAAGCTTTAACTTTTTGGAAATGTTGTTAGAAGAAGCTATATAATAAAAATTCTTCACATTGCTATGTGAAACTAGAAGAAAGTGATTCTTCTGGTCCCCAGAATAAAACATAACTGAAATATCTTCTAAAAAGTGATAAGCACAGCTAAAAGATTTAATTGAAGCCCTCAGGAAGAAAAGAGCTGCTGACACAGAAACTGTCATGACAAATTATCTCTTGAGCAATCTTTCAGAACCAGAAAATGCACAGTTGACTATAGAAAATGTTTTAAAATTCTTGCTGAAGACCATTAGCTAGTCTCGGCCATGATATACATTTATATTCCCCAGCATAAAGTCATGCATTCTGAAAAATTTAAACTTTAAATGATATGTAAAAAGAAGTGTTCTTCTTTTATAAATGTTTTGTGATTTGTGTGGTTCTTTAAAAAACTTCTGTAAAATCATCATCTTGTATATTTCAAGACTATGATAATTAATATCTCAAGTAAAGCATTTTGCTGTTTAATCACAAGTTAATAATCGTAATAAACATTCTACAAATGGAATTTCTGCTTATTGACAGAACAATTTCAGGAAAGATCAACAACTCACTTCAAGAACATTCATGGTGACAGTCTATATTTAAGAAAATCATCCACTACTTCAGGTTAGGTTTCAGACTAAGACACTGGTTATCTCTACTGTACATATGAATTCAATACTATTGAAAGAAAATATGTTATTGCAGTCATTAAGAAGATTTAGGAAAAAAAAGATTGTATATTTCACATATTGAAATCTAATTTTTTGTTGCCTTAAAACTGTTAGTGATTTAGCCAAACTCTTACTCCACCAGTGACCTAATAATCTCTAAATAATAGTTTGAAATGGAAAGGATGCATCTTGCCCATGAGATCATGTGTCCCATTTTCCCTTTTGGAACATTTATAGAATTATGTCAAAATCCTGCTGCTTGCAGGGGTGGATATTTAACTCAGACACAAAATCCAAAAGAATATAATGTAAGGAAAAGAACCTTTCAGATATGTAGATAATAATATATATACTTCTGATATTGAAGATAATCAGTATAGCATAAAAATATCCTCATATACTGAACTTTTGCACGCTTATAAGATGCAACGTGGTTTATGCTGTGGACATTACAACATTGTCAGACACAATGAAAAAAATAAAAAAAGACTTGAAATACTGGATTGCTAAATATTTTTTGTAGTATTGAAATTTACTTCTGTGCTGACATTAAACCACTAAGAGAAATAATTTTGCAACTTTTAATGCTTTAAGTGAAAACTTCCTGAGAGGGAGCTAAACGCAGACAAGCGGGCTGTCATTTCAGCAGGTCGTTGACCAGACTCTTATTTGGATTTCCAATTTAAGAGAGAGGACAAACACAATTACACTGTAGTAAGCAACTCAAACAACATGGAAACTCTCCTACTGTTATGTTCTTTTAGATGTTCATAAATATTCACCTTTTACCATCTTCTTACATTTGCTTCTGTGTAAGTTCTATTGATCATCAGAAAATTAAAAATAGTGATAAGGACAATGTTTTAGAGACATATGCATGCAAAAAACACAGTAGTATCTTATTAAATGCCCACTCAAAATCAGCCTGCACTTTTAAAATTTAGAAATCTCAAACAAAAACATTTTTCACAAATGTATTTCTCAATTTGAAAAACCTATAGGTGAAAGCATTCAAAAGATCAGCAACTTAGCTGAGGAACTTTCTAATTAAATTAAAAATATAGACTAATTTACAAATAATCAAAAATTATAATTTAATTTCCTTAGTTGACTTCTTAATTGAATTAAAGACCTGGGAAACCAAGTTTTTCTATCTGCATCTGACAAAAAATTTCTTAAAGACTTTATGAATGAAAATAAGTAATTCAAGGTCTTAATAAATATGTCATAAGATAAATTCATCCCTGATGTCAGTTTAGAAAATATATTCAATTAAAGAATGAAAGACATAGAAAATAAATGTAGTTGTGAGTTTGAATTATCTGGACACTGATTCTAAAGCTAGAGAGAAACAATATTAATGTTTCATTTTTTTGCAGAAACTAATAGCATCAGGATGCTGTACAATTTGTCTTTTGCCTGGAATTTTTAAACTGGTAGAAGAAGTATGCAAGATCTTGTCTTTACAAAACTCTTTTATATCATTCAATATTCTTTTCGCACATTCATTTTGAACAAGACGATATAATAACTCATGTTCATTGAAATAGTATCCTTGTGATGCTGGGGTGCCACCTTGGTACGGCAAAAATGTGAATAATTTAAGCTCTAGATTAAAAGAAGGTTTGCTATGGTGCTAGAAGTTTGGAATTAATCAGTCCCCGTGAAGTGACTCCTTTCCCAAGACCCAGTGGTTCAGAGCTCTTTGAATTGTCAACTCCACTACAGAAAATGGGTATATCCATTAGAATTCCAATTAAAAAAACCAAACCAAACCAAAACAAACAAACAAACAAAAAGAACTAAACCAAACCAAAACAAAAAAATCACCAACCCAACTTTATATCCTTTCACGGTACTTAATATCTTTACTGCAGAGGCAACAGCATCAAATGCAATTCTTCACACTCTTTCACTAAGGGGAAAAATCCTTTCTGAGACACAACTTTCAAATAAAATTTCCACTTTGAATTTGATAAAAAGCATAAAGGTTTAGCAATGTTGCTGATGTTACAATGTAGTCATTTGTAGCCATAATTTACTGCCCCTGAAGGATATAATACTGTAGCATGCACACCAATCATACTTTACATCTTTCAGCTTTGTCTGTTCCAAGCTCCAAGTATCCAGCTGTATGTAATTGAAACCTTCACCTTTTGTCACTCTCTGAATGTGCTTAAATACATTTTTATTTTTAGAAGAAAGCATTATTGAAATCATTACTACAATACTTATTCTGAAGTTTTGTTGCTTAATGCTGATGGTGAATGAATCAATTATATAATTTTTAGTTAAAGTTTTTTAAAATTCCTCTGTGTGTATCTAAATATGATCTAACCCTCATCAAAAGCTTTTATGCATTAAGAACAAAAAAATGGATAAAAAAAGCAAACTCAGAGTAATTAGTGTCTGAATGTTGGCTGAATATTTGATGGTTATTTGGGAAGGCAAGTTCTCAGTGAAAGAAGGTTAAACTACATCAAATAAGAATACTGCCCCTGTAAGCATCTGAATAATTCATTTTTCATATAGTCTGAAACCTGGAACTTTATTCCCAGATGTCAAATTTCATTTTAAGAAATGAAAATTTTATATATTCTTTTCAAACTGTTCTTCCATGGAGACAACGTATATTTTCAAGAAAGAACTGAGTTGCACTGGATAGCTGCCTCGTAAGATCACAGACTGGAGGTTGGGAAGTCCCTTGATACAGAAAAACCACTTACTCTATTTCTTTCAATCCTTTATAAAGAAAAAATTAATTATATTCAGCAGAGATATTGATCAGTTTAGTCAGATTCATCATTCTGAAACATTAAGTCTGCTTCCTCCTCCTCTTTCTCCCTTACTTTTGGAAAACATTGTTACTGGCTGAAAGACAGCAATTTTGGGTGGACAGAAGTGGTACAGAACTTCAGAATTTATTCTCCACTGAAGACATGGAAAAAGTGAAAAAATACAAAGTGTGGAGAAATAGTATGATGGAAAGGTAAGACTGATGGGTAGGCTCTCCTCTTGCCTTTTGCGACAAAATCCATATAAGTTTATGGTTGCACAGATCAAACAGATCATAAGCTAAAAGTTGAAGAACTGACACTCACAACTTTTTGGTGGGCCCAAATTTTATTTAAAATATAGTCTTACGTGCATGATTGAAAATTGCATCTCTATTCACATCTGCCTTGTTAATCACCCTTTCTGCTCCTAATCTCCTGTGCCTTCCCCTACTATCTGATACTCTTTTGTTTGCCCTTCCTATTTTACCTCTCCCCCTAGCTCCTCCACTGTGCATCATGTCAAGCCCAGTCCTGCTGACCTTTACCCATCTCAGCACGTGGATGTCAGAGTGCTGCACACACAGAACAGAACCTGCCTCAAAACACTGCAGATTCCACAGGTTCTCTGCAGCTGGAAGAAGTTCTAGCAAATATTGTATTACCTCACGATTCAAGATTGATGTACACCAGGTAGACTGAAAAGCTATGAAGCATTTTGCTTCAAAACTCTTAACAAGTCTCCAGTGCAGGAAATTGATTTCTGCCAGCTTCATCAGAATATTCCACGTTTTAACAGGGAAGGCAAAAAGCGTGTATCTGACAGCAGAACAATCAATTTACCTGATTTAAGGTCTCTAAAGCACTGTGAGTCAGAAATTTTAAATGTAGGTATTATTTTAAAGTAAGCAAATATTTGTGTCCCTATAGGGGCTTGATATAGCAATATACACTCACAGAGACACATATACACACAGCTTCAGCCTTCTCAGATTGCATAATGCTCTGCCATGGAAGTTTGTCAAACATACAATATAATAAGATTAAGTTTTTTAGTTGCTATCATCATCATCATCATCATCATCATCATCATCATCATCACTATTGTATCCAGGTACAAATGTTGCTATAAACATAAACTGTTTTTAAGCAAAGCCATATAAGATGCCATTAATTTTTTTTTTTTTTTTTTGGTACATGAGCTGTTGCATACAGGTAGAAATATTATAAAAGAAAGGCCTGATAAAATATGATTTAGGCCCTGCTACTCTAGCTAAGCTAGCAGTCAGCTTATAACTTCCCATGTGAAAAATCATAAGAATGAAAGCATTTAGTGCAACAAAATATTCTGGTAACAGAACTGTTCACACCTGCAAAAACAATAAATCTATCCCATGAGAACCAGTGAAGAAGATATATAAACAATTTAATAATAGGGAGTCTCAGCATGTACATGCAAATACATCTTTTAACCAATTAATTGAGCGGCAAGAAAACTCCTAGCCAGTTAGAGTTGGACAAGAGATCTGTGAAAACTATGTAAAAATGAGTTATGTGAATAAAGAATTAGCTTTTCCTGCATGAAGAAACTGAGTCCTATCTGATATTACTGCAACAATGAGCAACTATAGGAGTCTGTGCAAATAGAAGAGTCTATGAGATTCTGATCCATCCTATATTATGAACATCAAGATTGGTGTCTCCTGTTTACAAGCTGTACCTGCATGCTACTGAGCTGGAGCCGAACTTTTCAATATTTATGAGTGTTGGTTTACATATGTCCATAGTTTCTTTCTAACCTTCTAAACACAGAAGTAAAATTATATTCATTGAACAGCTGCATTTTTAGTTAATTTCAGAGAGTTGCAGGTTTCTTAATAGACACCAAATCCTCCTCTGGCTTGAAGTCTAACATGAATACAGAAGCGAAAGTCTTGTCATCCTTCCACTGTAAGCCATGGGACAGGACATGAAGCTGTCATGTTCTTTCTAATGTGTAAAAACCCACACTTATGTGTTACACTGTTAAAATTACAGTGGGAAGAATTGAGACAGTAGAAACATTGGTTCATGTATTTCAAAAGACATTAATTGGTTTTGAAGGGTAAAGATCAGAATTTTCTTTAGAGCAAATGTATATCATACCATATTCTAAAATATAATATTTAAAAGAAAAAAATCTGTATTTTGTATTGTATCAAAATGTGCCTCTGGTTTCCACTCCAATTAATTTGGAAATATTTTGCTGCTGTTTATTTTTTCAACTTTTTTTGTCGTTATCTTATGTCTTTAAGTAAATGGGAAATACAGTGGTCGAATAGCTTAACAAAAGGAATTTCAAAGGACAAATGAGTAAAGAATTTGAAGTCTAAATCAGATGGGGCTGAAAAATGTGTTCATAAAACTCTGTAGTATTAATTTGTTAACACTCTGCTGTACTCTTGCTCCAAATCAAAACTAGCTCATTAAAAATGAAATCATGCATTTGAGGAAGAGCAAAAGGGTGGCACATATGATGTAGGCGAAAAAGTGTAGCACAGTTTGAATTTCTTTTTTCACTATTTGCTGGTAATTATGCTTTTGTAGCAACTTTAATTAACAAAATTTATAAAATAGATAACAGCTTAATCTCTCAAACTAGAGAATTAACTAGAAGAAAATATACAAATCTATAGGTACATGAATCTTTTTCCAGGAAAATTACATGGGTTATTCTTCCACTATTTTGAGGTTCATTATACAATTACAATTTTTTTTAAAATTTTCTAAAATTTGTAATATTTTATGTTTTTCTGAAATGATGTGCCTTGTTGTAGTAGATATTTTCTCATTATCTTTATATATATTAAAAGATTAACATAAACCCTATTTTAAAATTTCATTTCTCAGGTTTAACACCAGCACCATGTCTGTAGAAGGAGTTATCAAATGGTACAGATTTTACTGTGTTTCACTCGATTTATCCAAAGTTAATCTTGAATCAATTAAAAGATCAGGACTTTTAGTACCAGGATCAGTGGGGTCCACCACCACCATTAACTCTACAACCTGCTGATTCTTTCCCAGACTTAATTCCTTTTTGAGCTGAATGCACTGGTTCTAATTCTGTCTCCACTGCACACAGAAAGAAGAAGCACAAGACAGCAGAGGCAGGATCCTGTGACAGAGTTCAGGAGCCTTCAGGGAGGCAAGGAGGGAGGGAGAAGTGGGATATTCATCAAGAAAAACATTAGAAACAACACTGAGTTTAAAATGACACAAAAATAAATACTCGGAATAAACTCTCCTTTTCACGAATTCAAAGAAGCTTCAAGTTACCTGAAGAGTAAATGAACTTAAAAATATCACCTCCCTTGTTATTTCAGTTTTTTTCTACAAATGCAGGTATGACTGAAATACCTGAAAAGGTTTTACTTTTGATAAAGATATTGTTTTTTTAATTTTGAAAAGCTTAATTGAATTCCAGTAAAATCCAAACCAGAATGAGTATTTTACAGATTTTGTGAAACATCTCCTAAATTTTTCAATTTTTCATTACTTAGAATATTAGTGTAAGCATTGTGTAAACAAAAGGAGCTGCAATATCAGTTTCTCATCTAAAAAGGAGATTTAGCCATGTCACTTGTTTTCCTCTAAAATGATTTTGTGTTTGAAAATACTGCTGTCTTCAGACAGTACAATAGCTATACCAGACGTCTATGTTGATCAACCCAGTATAATTTTAGAGTGAAGATTCCTCATAACCAGCAGAGAATATCAGCTCTTTTAAATATATATATATGAATTCTACTAAAATCTGATTGGAAATAATTGAATAATCTACTTGATTAATAAAATATATTTACTTTTTGCCTTAATCCTGAATTTAAGAGTTTTATACATCCTTTCCACATTTTGTTTATGTATGCTGACTCTGTGTTTTTATCCATGCAAGGTTCCAATCCCTTTTAACTCTTGCAAATGCATTTGAAATTGTACTCATTATTATTAGTGGTGCCACAGTCTTAAAAGGCACTTTCTAATGATTTACAACAGAGGTTAGTTGGGATAAAGATGCTAGGAACTCAATTCCAAATACTGGTGCTTTTTTTTTGAGAAGATTTTCCATGTTCTTGGTGATACTATTTTCTTCTCATTCATTTTATCCTCTGTTAAACAGACACGTGTTGAAATGTGAAGCCAGTCCATCATATTTCTCCAGCTGCTTCTGGCAGTTCTTATAATGCAGATACATCAACAGCTCTGGACTACTGTCATTCATGGTTGCTGTGCTATAAATGACAACAGCTATCACATAAGTTGATAAAATTCCATATAGTAAAAAACCTCATTTTTTTTTTAGACAGAAATGTGGTATCTTTTAAAACTGCTACCTAAGGTCATTAAAATAACACAGCACTGTTAGAGAATACAGGTTTAACACCATTAGAAAATACATGTTTAAATTGCTTTATAATGTGTTTCAGAAACTTTTTCTATGGCCTCACTACATTGAACTAATATTTTTATAGTTCTTTGAGCTTTGCTTTTCCTATTACAAGATTAGGAAAATTTGCTTTCCTTTATATAGTTTCTTTTCTTTTGCCTCTAATGGAAGGAAAGAAGGACGATTCTCTCAGTTTTTCTTCAGGCTAGATCTATAAAGACAATGTGGACATTATTTTGCTGTCACAAATGACACCAATCTGCCTGTAGATTAAATAAAAGACAAGAGGATCCCATACTACAGAAGGGAAAATACTGGAGGAGATGTAAGAAAGTTTTTCTGAAATACTAGCTGTATTCACAAGTCTATTTAAACTGGTTGTGTCCGAAAAAATGGAACCTATTTGGTTTTATAAACAAAAAATATTTATACTATTATATAGTGGGACATGAAACTTGGAGTCAGTGGTCACTCTAGGGAAAGTCAAAACAAAGATGAAAGAAAAATCAACAAAGCATATAAGAAACACTGTGAGGGCACCCCAGAATGCTTTTAAAGATATATTCCCAAACCAAGAAGAAAGTTTGGACAATATAAATTTCGGATTAGTGCAGCATAGAACCATACTTAGGAACACTGACCTCTGGGACAGAGAAATGTCTAAGTTATCTGTCAGTTATGGCGTAAATCTCTTCACTACAGACATGAGTACAGTCTAATGATGCATATGGCCTAAACAGTATTTTCTTTTCTTCATTCATACTTATTTGAAACTTACAGAACCTTGAGAAAGGTAATACAAAATGAATCAGAACAAAAGATCTGGGGCTTCAATGTACGAAGATGAATCAGAACAAGACCAGGGGCTTTAATGTACAAAGAAATCAGTGAGACCACCCCTGGAACAGGTCAATGCTCCTTGGTACTCTGTATAATAGCAGGAGTCAGCCAATGTGTATCAAAAAGGGGAGAAGAGATGGAGAAGGAGTTACTGGTTATGATGCTTTGCATGGACTGTTTCATCAATTTGCCTTTGGCCATTCAGCAGAGGTGCACTCTGAGCAGTAGCTGTTAAAACATATCACGGAGGTGACCCTGCTGAATGTAATGCTCGTCTCTCTGCAGAGCCAGCTACTGAGATTCCAGCTCTACAAGGTGAGAATAAGGCATAGCCCAGGAAAAGCAGAAGTGCTGCCAGATGCAGTAAACCAATTTCAGAGCACCACACAGATGGCTCTTTGGAACAGACACTTACATGGTGCTTCATCTTTGCTTCTAGGTTTGGGAAGCCCAGTAGCTGAGACCAAACTGAGCAGGATGAGATGCTATGGAAAGCAAAATAGTTCATGTCCTAGTGACTGTTCAGACCACAAGTAATCAGGTCAAAAATCAGCTGTGAAGGAAATTTGGAATTGTGTTTACAAGTAAGCAAAAAATCTATTTTATGACATAAAAAAAAAAAAACAGAACAATCCTTGAGAAGCTAAACTTCAACTGTAGAAGGAATTCAGGTTTGCAGAGAATGAATGACAACAAAAGACAACATTTTTTTTTGTTTTAGTACTCAAGGAGTATCCGATGATTCTTCTTTCTGCCCTTCTGGTGTCTAGATATGTATGAATCAGACTATAATAATATAGTAAGGAAATATTTTAATACACTGTATTAGTCCCTTTTGTACTTTGTTTTTCAACAATCACTTGGTGAAATGAAGACTTGTCCTGGTGGAAAGGTTCTACTTGAAACATAAAACTCATTAATCTTGTAATGACATATTTAAGAAAGGAATTTGCAAGAAAAGGTTATTCATAAAACTCTAACATGTAAACAGTGATAGTGTTTCATCACATGTATTACTTAAATAGGATATCAACCAATAAAATTTATAGATGGGATGGTTTATTCTTCATTATTCTCTGCCTCTGTTATTCTTCTGTTAATTACTCAGTAACATGTACTTTTAAATATAATAAGCATTTTTTTACAGAATTTTATATGATGGACTTCAATTTACTAAAACTACTTAACCTCCAGTGATTTAGTTATATGTGAAGTTGTTATATCTTTGTAGAAATAACCAAAATGAAATGTCTTATTAAGAGAAATGATGAGCTGATTAATTAAAGAAACCCTTAATAATAATGACCCTCAATTCATCAGGTTCCCCACTTCAGCTAGGGTGTTATTGGTTTAGAATACTGGTGTATAGTTTTACCCATGCATTGGTGTAGAAGACTTGGTATAGTTAAAGTCACAATTAGAGGAATACAAAAACGTTCTGATAATTTGAAGAGAAATATTGTTGGAAAACGACCGGCAGTGTGATGGCCAAGAACCATTAACAATCTGGTGCTTATTTTTGAACAGGTGTACAATTTAATTATCAAAGCCAATGGGCAATATTAATGCCAATTTTAGAGATGCAAAATACTGCTGAAGGTTCTGAGCCAACAAGCAAATAAATATCTCATTTCAGTCAGACAATCTAGGATAATCAGGAGTAGTCAACAGTGCTGTGGAAAATACTGCAAGCAAGAAATAAAAATGGTACTTCAATTCTTTGTAGCAAAAATAAGCAGTACTTGTCATACAGACACATTCCTGCCAAAGTATTTTGCCCTTCATTAGCTCCTGAGACAAATCCAGATCTCATGCAGAATTACAATGGACAAGAGGTAAGATAGGCATAAGTACTACATGCTATTATTTGGATTATTTTCCATGTTTATGTAATTGTTATACGTCATAAGCTTCTAGAAATTTTGGCTAAGAATACTTTATGCAAAAAAAAATACGTAGGCTCTAGATGACAGAATTTGCATTGTGTCTTAAGGAAAACCTTTCTAGGTACTGGAATGAAAGAGCTCTTACTTGCAAACCCCATATTTTTTTTATAAATACCACTCCATTGTAAAGAAAATCATTTTTAGCTAATGCTTCTTGAAAATTTCTGGTAGAAATAATATTAGTAGCTTTGGATATTATTCAGACTAAAAAAAAAGTGTTACTAATAAGGGAATAACCTGTTTAAATTATTTCCTCCAAAAAGGAAAATATTATTCCTACAAATTCTTCCATTTTAACATTTTAAGATTCTTTCAAATTTCTAACGTGCATTATTCATATTACTTAAAATATTTTTGTGCAATTTTTAATAAGTTATTTTTAAAAATCACTCTTTCCAATCTAGTTTCGTATACTAAAGTCAAAATTATTATTTTTACACAGAATGTTTTTTCTTAAATATATGTCATAGTCATGTTCACAGCGTAAAACTAAATCTTCATCTAATGGATCTCAAATTTATATTTGAAAGCCTCACTGGAGTTTCAGGGATTAAATAACATGAAATGTGTCCGTTTTGCATTTCTGCTTAACAAAAAAATATACATCCTCTGGCTTTTCTGGGCAAGACACATGGCACTTATAAAGCCCAGGCAAGGCGTAATAAATTTAAATGACCAACCATTTGAACCAGACAGCATGGGTCACTTTTCTGAGGTCTGCATGAGCTTTGCATAAACAGGGATAACTCAGCTGGATTAGGTACTCACTGGTCTATAATCTGATTTCCCTGTTGCCACCTTAGTTAAAAAACAACCATACTGAAGCTGGTAATCCATGGTATTAAAAAATTAAAAATGAAAAGAGGGAAAGACAGAGTGGGGAAGAGAAAGAAAGAGTGAATGAGAGAAGGAGAGTGATGGGAGAGAAGAGAGCTTAAGGGGAGGAAAACTTCAGGACACGGTGAAAAAGAAAATTTCCCCTAAATGTTCAGCCATGGTAGCTCTGTTCTGCATTTATATGGCTGGTGTGAAACCTACTGCATCACTACTAGACCTAATTTTTAAAACTAAAAATATTTGTAAGTATATGTAGGCAAATGCTTGTTTCTACATGATTGCACACTGATCAATTAAACAAATTCCTTCTGTACAGGATATTGTCACCAAAATGTTCCTAGAAAATACATTAGAAGACAGTTGTCAGGTTAAAGACTGAATTATTTTTATAAGTTTGTCAAGTGTTTTATTATCTTAAACTGCTTTGCTAAAGACCTGCAAATTTTCCTACATACTTGAAAGATGGTTTGCAATCTCTAGCTAATAAAGTGCACTAACACAGTGCTTACCTAAGGAAAGGATCTCCTTCAAATTACAGAGAGAAAAAGATATATCATAGGATCACAGAAGGTGGGAGGAATCTTGAAGATCAACCAGTTTCAATGTCCCTGACCTGGACAGAGACACCTTGCAGTAAGACCAGGTTGTCCAGGGAACTGAGATTTAGTGACAGATGATACCCTTATTCCAACCAGACAAGCTTTGTCCAAGAGAATCACTTAAAAATAAAATGAGAGAAAAAAAGTATTATACCAAGGTGACAACCAAAGTGAGCCTTCTGTTCTCTCCTGACCACTTGGTTTACACCAAGGAGGATTAGGGATGGTGCTGTCATTGACATATTTGTGAATATCTACTCTTCATGGTCATATACATATATCAGTTCCTCGTATATTCAAATCACTTCTTTTCTACCACTGAATATTATTTATATACGGACACAGGAGATATATTAGCTTTAGCAAACTTGGAGAATATTAGTTTTAGAAAACTTTGAGAGCTATTTCACAATCTATTGTGGCATAGGTTTTTGTATACTTGTGAAATTTCAATCCCAGTTTGCACTCATTTCAGAAAATGGACTGTTCTCTTAAATAAATTTTTGAACTGCTAAGAAATGCACTTCAAAAAACTATGCTGTGACTGACTAATAAACTTGAGATAGAAAGCCTTTCTAATATTATTTTTTAAAAATAAATTTAATATGCTATAGTTGTGCAACTAATTGCTCTTTATACAAAACTATATTTTACTTAGAAAAACAAAACAAAACAGAAACAAAAACCAGACATTATGTATAAATCAGTTTGGTTTTATTATTCTTCACTTGCTGTTGTTATGGAAATAGATTACAGCCACTAAGTCTTAAGAGTTCAATCAAAATTTTATCACAAACCAAGAAACCCTTGGTTTGTATTATCTCTGCTATTGATAGCCTTGGCTGCAGTGATCATAAGACTATGGACTTTGGGATCCTGCTGAGCACACTGAAGGTTATTTCTAAGACAAAAGTTTCTGGGTTTAGCAGAAGAAGCTTCAGCTTTCTCAGAGCTCAGTTGGGAGGGATTCTGCAGGAAGCTTCCATGGAGGATAAAGGAGTTACTGAGTACTAGAAGCTTTTTAGGAGCACTCTTCTGGAAGCACAAAAACAGTTCATCCTCTTTAAGGTAAGGGAAAGCAGGCAAAACAAGAGACTCCCTTGGCTCAACTGCAAGTATCAAAGTCTGCTCAAATGCAAAAAAACCGAATGCCAGAAATAGAAAAGTTCACAAACACACATTCAGAACTCCAAGGGCATTGCCAGGGTATGCAGAGATGGAGTTAGAAATGCAAAACCACAGCTCAAATTGAAATTGGCTAGAGATGTCAAAAAATACAAGAAGGGTTCTTCAGGTATGTGAATAACAATCAAAATCAGAAGGGAAATATTAGCCTGATGTTAAAAAGGAGATCTAGAAAAGTAGAGGTCCCCCACAGTCTCTTTACCTCTGCCTGCTGGCTTCCTGGCCTTGGGAAAAAAAATCCAGGTTGATGAAAACACAAAGCCACTGTCACTGAAGGAAGAGTTGTGAATGAATGATTACATGAGCATGACCCCTAAAATCTGATGAGCCCTGACATTATCTACCCAAGGGTGTTAAGGGAGCTAGCTGACGCAATTGCAAGGCCACTTTCCATGATCTTTGAGAGGCCATGGAGGTCAGGGGATGTCCTAGAAAAATAGAAGGAGGCTAATGTCACCCCCATCAACAAGAATGTCTTGAAGGAGGATCCAGGAAATTACAGGCCCATCAGGCTTACTTCATCCCAGGGACAGTTATGGAATTAATGCTCCTGGAGGTTCTCAAAAGTCAGACGAAGCAGGGGATTGGGAAAAGCCAGCATAGGTTCACCAATGGCAAATTGTGCTTGACAAACGAGATCTGCTACAACAAAGTAACATTTGGTTGATGTAGGGTGAGTGGTGGATGTTGGCTACACAGCAATATCCACCTAAACCTTTTCAATAACTTATTTTGTAATTAAGCACACAAGTTACTTAATTGTAATATTTCTTTCTTTGTATAGTGGTTTTAACTATTTTGCATGCTGTTTGTTTCCCTATGCTATATTTTCTCTGTCTGCTACAATGAAGTTTATTAAAAATATTTCAAATCTTGAATATGATGAGCTTTTTAAGAGATTTCCTTTGTATTTCTACATTACTTTAAATAAAATCTTTCTTTAATGGCTCTGTCTTTAAAGGGTCTACATCTAGGTTTAATCCCAGGAACATTTCTCACAAGTTACATTATTGTTCATGTCAGATTAAAAATTTAAGTAAGAAATTTGAAACTTTTGGGGACCATAAGATGTCACTAGACAATGGCAATAGTGGAAGCTAGTCAAGCAGCCTGCAATATGTTCTCACATGTTTTTTTAAGACTAAGAAATACAACAAATTCAAAAAACCTTTTCTCATTATGGGATGTAATTATACTTCCATAACCACAAAAGTGAAGGGAGCTGAAGAATTATTGTTTTTGGTGTTTTAGAAAAACCTAACAACACTGACCAAAAAAAAAAAAAAAAAAAAAAAAACAAACAAGAAAAGTCTGCACCCCAGTTTTTCCAAAATAATTTGGCCCTGAAGAAGACTATCTCAACAATAAAAACTTAGTCAGACAGTCCAGCGGTTTAATAGATGAGCACAGATATTATACAAGAAGAAAAAATGACAACCCAAAGCCCACCCTTCTCACTCAGCAGGCTGAGAGGTGTCACTCCTGACAATAATTATAGAGTGCTCTGCTACATAGAGCACATCAGTCTGTGTTTAGTTGACATTTGGGAATTACAAAAAAAGCCAACCCAGCAAGAATAGTTTTGAGTAATTTTAATCATTTTTTATTGCAAGAATTTCCGCTCATATTAGTTTTAAACAACTCATGTACATTATATTCCTAGTCATCAAATGCTTAATTAAAAAAGTAACTTTGTATATATTTTTTTAATTTTTAATTTTTTTCCAATGCTCGGGGTTTGATGATATTCTAGCATATAAAAACTATCACTCTGGAGCTTGTATGGTGGGAGATCAAGGATTAGACCAATGCTAACTGAAAACTCAAGAAGCAGAACTGATTTTGCAAGCCACATAAGGCTGCCTATTGCTCACAATCTGATAGTCTTTAGTAAGCCAACAAAATATCACAATCCAAGAGAGCTGAAATTTTGACTATTCACACAGGAAGGTATATCTTTTTGAAATATTGCCATGGATTTTTCTTAATGTGTCCAAACAGTTGCCTATATATTACACATGAGAATTTCTCACTACTAGAAAAAACATTGTTGTATTCTGATGAGATTCCCACATACCTCTTATGTAAAAAAGAACAAAATCCTCTAAATCAGAGCTGTAGCCTAACATCCTTTTAGTGCTGTGAATGTTTAAGAAAGGTCTTTAGCTTTTGAAAGGGAATTGAAATGAGAAAATTATTGGACGTTGTAGATAATTCCTTTGAAAATTAATAATTTCATCCTCAAACTGCATCAAATTTCAGAACTTATGACAAGGGTTACATAAAGATTTGTTGATGAAGGTATCAACTTGTGAAAAGAAGGTCTGTAGCCAGTAAGGACACACAGTCTACCAATGTTGAGAAAATTTCACATTTTCTAAACTGCCTTTTGGGGCACAGCTCAGGCAGACTATGGAGACCATGCTATACTTTCACTGGAGTAAGTAGGAAAGTCTTATACATATGTTTTCCTTCATAACTTTATTTGATGATACGATAGAAAATGTTCAACTTATTTTTCCAAATACTAACTCTGAAACCAAAACCCTCAGAGGAATTGGTTCTTGCCTATGTGTTCATCAAAACAAAAGAGAGTGAAAAGAATGTGGATAGGTTTGACCATTTACATTTTTTGAAAGCATTTGATATGTATAGTGAGTATTTTCACATATAATTTATTATTTTGTCTCAAATGAGTCTCTTCATCAGTATTTTTCTAAAGGCTAAAAAGAAGGAGGTTTGAAGATGACCTGCTGTAAGGGACACAATTACTTAATCTTTCACTGAAGAAAGGCTACAGACTGGGATTATGTGCATTTCTTGTTTTTCTCTTAGTCACCACAATACCTCTTGAACTTGTCTCTAGTTAAAGTTGCTAGTTAAATTATGAACTACAGCCAAACCTCTGATCAGTGCTTGTCATGGAGCACCAATATATGAAAAAGTCTCTGTTTATTATTCAATTAATTTGCTGGCAAGTAACTCCATTGCAGTCAAGATAAATTCAAAATAAATATGTACTGGTTTGTGATTGAAAAACATGACCAATGGATGTAGAAGTGAGCATTTTTCTATACCTGATAATTATTACAATTACTAATTGCAAATTAAGTGATTTTCCGTACCTGAATACTCATTCAGAATGTGGTTTGACAGACAGAAAATATTACCATACTGAGACTGGAGAAATGCACTGAAGTAGGAGCTCAAATATGTGGGGGGTATTTCTGAGTCCTACAGCTGGAACAAATTACTAATCTGAGTAGAGCAAAGTAGGAACCCAATCCATCATTTCCTAATGGAGATTCTCATTACTGAGCCATTACAAGGTGATAGGAACACAGTAAATTCCAGAGTACAATACATTTTAATGGCACAGGTATTGCTTAAGAACATGGGTAGTTCCTAAGTGGATGCAATTGAAATCAAAATTCCAGTTAAAAGCTTGTTTCCAGATATGTTTATAAAGACATAAATCTTATTTAACTAATGATGTGGAGCTGAATGGCAGGAATACAGTATATAATAGCACATCATGTTTAGTATGATCCTGTCTGAGGCTGTTATTAAAAGATTACATTTGATTGTCAGTGTTATTTTTTGGAAATGTTGCATGACATCTTATTTACCTCTAGCCCTGGGAACTATTCAAAACACTTTTTGAGTTCCATAATTAATTTCCACCCTTATCAGCTCCCATGTTTCTAAAGAACCTAGCCTTGGGTTACAGTTGCTTTTGAAAATCTAATTCTTGCTTTCTTTGCTTTCTGCAGATTTAAGCTTCATTTTTTATTCTAATTTTGACATGAATAATTTCTCAGTACTTTTAGCTATAACTGCTGTAGTAAAATGCAACATTGTGAAGAAACTGGTTGTTATAACTCCCATTATAAATTCAGGCTGAAAGTCTCTTCATCAATTCTTGCTTCAATTCACATAGAAAAACCATAATTTTCAGGCTCATGGCTACTCTAATCAGAAAGGAGCAAGGGCAAGAGAAATAAAACAAGATAAAAAAGAAATGAAAAAAGGTTCCTCTCAACTGGAGAGATGATAGGATATGAGAATGAAAGTGAATTCAGGGCACTTTTTCATGAAAAAATCAGAACAATAGTAGAAATAATAATAACAATAATAATAATAATAGAAACTTATAGCATCATCTTAAAAATTCCATAGGCAATATTTATTTGTATTTTGCTCACCTTCTGATGCAATTGCTTCCATATTAGGTTTCCATATTAGGAAGCTATTTGTTAGCAACCTTTGCAATGACACAACTAACACTGTGGGATTAAACCTCCTGTTGACACATGATGTAGCACTGCACTTACTAACATGTCCAAATGTCAGTTTGGTATCTGTTTTTCCCTTCATCATTCTGGTAGCATAGTTGGAAGGTACTAGAAGAAAGTTTTTCTTTCATAGTCTTTCAATTTTCTCCACTTTGCAAGTAGAAATATTCAGTATGAATTATTTAGAGGATTGTATAGTTATAAATAAGAAATGCCAAAGCAAGGTAAGGTTATCAAGCTATAAATATGATAGTAGTGTTCAAATATCTAGCTGGATGTAAAATTTGGATGCCAGGTCTCTATATAGAAGGTAAGGGCTGCTCCAAAATAGCACATTGCTTACTTGAAACAATGCATTAGCCAGTTCTAATTTGTCATTAATAAATGCCTGGAATCACCATATAACTAACCTTCCTGTTTAGCGTGAGGTCTTACTGAACTACAAAATTCATATCGGTCTATGTACATGATTAACCAAAATCTGACTAGACATGGAAAAATACTGTCTTATTAAAATCTCTAATTTGCTTTTGCATTACTATTTATTCCATGTTCTCTTTCTCAGCAACAATTTCCATCAGCCCAAATTTCCTGCCATTACTTTAGGTTCTATGTAGCCCTCCTGAGCATGATGTATTGCCTGTTAAGTAAAGCAAAAATTCTGAATATTATGAGAGAGGGGTGCAGCTGGTAGCAATGAGACATTGATTAGTCCTATACCATATCCATTTATCACATTCCTAGAAAAAAGATTTTTGTTCTCCAAAAATCTGTACTCCCTGTTTTGTTCCATATGACAAGTGGGTTTTGCAATTGTTGAGAAGCATAAAACTCAGGAAATTAGATTGTTGGAGATTAGAGCTTTTGAAATACCAGTTCAAGGAGGATAACCCTGCTTGAAATCTCCCCCTACTGAACTGATCAACTGCATTTTAACAACTGATATCTCCCTATTACTTGGTCTCTTTTCTCAGGCCTCTTCCTGAATAAAAATTCTTTGCCAGAATGCATATTCCTTCTGGGCAGGGGGAGAGTGGGGGTATTTTTTTTTAGTGTACATTTGCATTTAAATTGCTGCTATGGAATATGGGGAACACATTGTTATTTAATTTTTTTTTCTTATTAAAAAATCATGCTATCAATATTCATTTATTGTGCTTCCTTCACTATTAGCACAGCAGTACAGTGAGTTAATTAGTCATTTTAATAAAATGTGACTGTTCCCTAAAAGATAATTATTAAGCAGAAAATTGCAGCTTATCAGCAAAATACTGCCTTTTTGTCCTACAAATTTATTTTTTAAATTGATTTGTCACTTTAAGATTATTAGATTAATTTTTCATGCTTTTCCTTTATTTATGCTAAAATTGAACAACCATCATTTTTCCAATCTACTCTTTATGGTTTATTAAGAATCTTTAATAGAAATAACATTTTTACTCATTAGTTATTTATGTTCATTGAATGCTGATGTGAAAATGTGACTTCAGCCTTATGAAATCAGCAGAACTTGACTATAATTAACACTTCAGTACATGTATTAAGTGGACATTTTTCATCTTTTCAGTTTCCTGAAACAAACTAACCTTGGACACTAGATCAGTCTTTTTCTGATGAATACTGTCAAGAACTAGGAAATACTAGTACTTTAATAATGCACATTTAAATTATGATGAAAATACTACAGAGTGTTTCCTTTTCTCATAATTTAAGTTTTTGTTTTTATACAGGTTTTTATGTATGTGTATTTTTAAAAAATAAAGTAGTGGAAGGAAAACACTGACAATACATTAAGACTAAGCAGAATGGCCACCATAGCCATATCCCTTTGCTCAGAATTTGTCTCACCACTAACCTTGCATTTAGATTAAGAACTGCAGATTACCTATGAATAGTTAATGTTGATTTTATGTCTAGTTGAACCAAACTTTTCCCTGCCTATAATCCTATATCCTTTATATTTCCATTTCAATATTCAGAATCTGGTGGTGGAGGAAAGAAAAGGATTAAGGCAAAATATAAAACACAGACAATAAGTATATCAAGTACTTGCCTTTGTATTTTTACTTTAATTTCAGGAAAGGAGACTTCAAATTTTAATTTCAATCATTTCAGTAATAGTACTGGTTTTTTTCCCCTTTTTTCCCTTTTTAAAAATTATTTTCTGTGTTCTACATTTTCAACGAGGATGTCTATACCCACTTGTTGACAAGCAATGACAAAAAAACCCACAAGAACATTTTGCGATAGAAAGCAGATATAAAGTGCAAAGTATCACCAGTTCAAATGTTATTTTACCCAAGAGGTTTGCCATAAATGCAGGTTTATAAAGCCTTCCATCCCTAACCTTATCACTAATGACATCACAGTCACAGAATACATCCTAAACTGCAGTACAGAAGTTATACAGAATTCTGCTCTGCATGTTTTGTGACAATAGCAATGAATTCAACACTAATAAAATACAATTCACTATTGTTTTAAAGATATTTTGAAAAAAAATTATGGAATCAAATAATTTTAAAGTTAACATGTGGCTCATTCCTCTCTACAGTGTCTATTAACCTAGTCCAGGATTAATAGTTTCTCTGTGCATATATATATAAATACATATATATATATATGGAACTTTTGTAAAAATATAAATGAGATGCACATGTTAAACTGGCCTTATTTTAATTCTTAACTTCCTCAAGAGAAAAAATACATTGACTTCATAATCAGTAGTCTGAATGTAACCTTGTAAACCTAACAACGGATTATCATGATGAAAAAATTTACTACATTTTACTGATAATGGAATAAGTTCTAAGCTTAAGAAAGGCTTCACTTTATTGCCATCTCACTTTTACAGCACATTTTCCTGTGGAAATTATTAAAAAGTGCTAAAGCAATAGTGAAAACTAGATTTCACATCATAGAACCATAGTCTTTGCAGATTAGTAGATAATAATGTATATGGAAACATAGGGTGGTTTGAGTTGGAAAGAACCTTAAAGATCATCTAGTTCCAACCTCACTGCATTGGGCAGAGACACCTTCTAGTAAGAACAGGTTCTTCAGAGCAGCATCCAACCTGACCTTGAACATTCCCTGGGATGGGGCATCCACAAGTTATCTGGGCAACCTTTTCCAGTGCCTAGAAATTCTTACAGTAAAGGATTTCCTGCTAATATCTAATCTAAATCTATCCTTGTCCAGTTTGAAGACATTACTCCTTGTGCTATCACTACATGGTGTTTGTAAAATGTCCCTGTCCAGCATTCCAGTAGGCTTTCTTTAGGTACTGGATGGCTGCTATAAGGTCTCTATGGACCTTTGTCTTCTGAGGGTTGAAAATATTTCCTGAGATATAATGTCTTCTATATTTTAAAATTATATTATACTACCTCTTATTAACTTAATACACAAAAAGTTGCTTTTTGCTTAGCAGCAAATATTAAGAATTTTTAGACACCATTTACAGAGTGAAATGAAGAAAATTTACAGACAGTACTTCATGACTGCCTGAGAAGAACAGATGGTAGCTGCACGCAGATGCTACTGAAGGCAGATGACTACTCCACTTTCTTAAAGTAAACAATAGTCTAATTACTGACAATGGTTTGCCATTGTAATAAGAGCAAACAGTAAAATAAAATTGAGGCATCATAATTTTCAGGAGCAGATGCATGCACTAATCAAACTAAACAATACTAATTATTACATGTAAATTTTAATAGCATTACTGTCACAGCTGGTCTGTGGCTGAGCAATTAATTTGGTTATAAATAAGAAACCCAGCCCGGTTCCATAAACCAGCTCCTGGGTTGAGTTATGATAGGATGGATTTGAACACATGCAGGGACTTGACCCAATCATGTTCCACCCTGAGCTGCAGACATCTCACTGGCACAGGAACTGGGCAGTGTTTAAGCAAGACCAATGAGGTGTCTAGACCAGGAGATTCAAATCTTCCTATTTAAGGAGGGTGCAGACAATAAAACAAGCTGCTGTCGCATGGGAATCCTGGGGTGTGTGCCATCTCTGTCTCTGACCCACACCCCCCTCGTTACACATTACTATCGACAATATATAAGCTGAGGTGATAGAATAGCTGCAAAGAAAAATTTCCTCCCCTTGACTAGCCGACAGCAAAAGATGCTATATGTTTTAAAAGGACACAAAAATGCATACTGTTGGGCAATATCCTTTTCCTGACCCAGAGATAGGACAACTGAGGCATTTTAAAAACTTTCATTCCATTTTCAGTCTCATGAGAAGGGTAAGACAATACAGATGTTATAATTCACACCATCACAATCAGAAGCCAACTATTTCCTAATTGCAATACACTTATAAGCGTTTCTTGGCCTATCAGCTTTTTGCCATGCCATGCTGTGGATACCTTAAAGCCAACTATCTAAAACTACCCCTCATGTGTCTAACTACAATGCATCTTTCATAGTTCTATTTCTCCAAAGTATCTAATCTTATTTACAAGGCATACTTTGAAACTTTTTTCTAGCTCCATTTCTCTCTCAACAATACCTGTCCTATTCCATGGCACTTCTAAGTCAGATATCTTATTTCAAAGTTTGCATATGGAATCATACTGTGTGGGCCTTCTGTCACGCCCTGCAAACTCTCTACAAATCCATTTCCCACAGCATACCTTAAAAAAAGACCCACACCAACTACATATTGTCATACTCTAAAAGTTATGATAACATATGAAGGACAATACAGACTTTTATTAAAGAGAACAGAAATATAGATATCTACTAGGAAACAAGAGCAGAAAATTATATGAATTAAATTAGGAAGTAATATATAAGATCACATCATCCTGGCAATATATATTACTCAGCAAATAAATCAGAAGGGCTAAGAGAGATATTTTGCAAACTGTATTTACTGAAAATACAAATGTACCGGATGTTTCTCCTTTACTCTTTTTTTTTCTTTCCATTGTCAGGTAAATTTCTAGGTAAAAATATAAGTCCAGTGGTGATAAACAAATTGTCTTCTAGCTCACTAAGTTCGTACACTCTCAGTGCCCATTTGTTTCTTTTGAAATATGAATTTATTGAATATGCAATAATTTCAGTTATTATTTTAAGAAAAAAACAAACAAACAAACCAAAAAGCAACTAAACAAACCAACACAAAACCCAACAAACAATGAACCCAGACCCTTACTCCATGATTGTGGAAGTGTTATAAGCAAAAAGGACAAGGGAAGGACATTATTTTGTTTATGCTTGTTGCTTTGAACATTTGTTCTGTTGTATTTTCTCCTTTAGTTTGCCATGCTTTGACTGACAGGAGCAATTGACATAAAAATGTAACTAATACTGCACCAAATATTTATTTGATCAATCTGCTCTCAGTGTTCAATTCTCACTTCAAGAGCATCCATACTTATGAAAAATGAGAACTATGACATTCAGCTCTTTACTTTTGGTATCTCAATAATAGCTCCTCATATTAATTTTGAATGACAGCCTCTAATGAAGGGTAACTCCATTAAAATGGAATCTTAAATGAGTTTACCTATGAAATCCATTTAATCATTTTGCAGATGGAACATTATTCTTGGACCACAGGGAAAAATGATACAGTAAGCATCCATGATTCAGACAGCTGCAGAAATGTTGTCTGTTTATTTTGACTGCAAGGTAATTGCTTTGTTCAGAACACAAACTTCAGAATTTTATTTTTTTGCTCTCTTGAGAGACAAATTTGCTTTGGCACTGAGAATGTATATTGACCATAGAAAAGTCTAAACAGAGACATTGTGTATCTAGCCTCCTGTTCCAGCCCTAGTCCTGCTAGGAACAAATATATCTTGCCCTTTCCCTCAATGCTAGAGAAAAATATCCTTCTTCCTGACTGTAACAGAAACAGTGTTAGCCCTAATCCCATTATGTGGTATCAGATATTCCTTTCTAAGTTTGAGAATTTCTTATTAAAAAGGGAACTTATATTTCACTCTTGCATCTTGTAGAAATAATGGAAGCATCTCTATCAGTTTATCAAAGATTTTTCTTTTTATTTTATAGTACTGGGCTTGGAGGCCTTACAATGATTCATCATTTTGGTACATTTAATGAACAACAGTTGTTATAACCAATATGAAACCAGTGCAAAAAAAATTATATAATAGTTAAGATATCTTGAATAAATATGATATTAAATAAAGAAATAAGTAGATAAAAAACACAGAACATAAAAAATAAACTTAGTGTGAGATTAAAACTGACAAGAATTAAAGAAGCTCCTGGGCTGAGATAAAAATGCATTGTTTTGACTAAATGAGTGGCATTATACTTGCTTAAAATTGATATGAATTTACCCATTTCATTTACATTCTTCCAATCTTTGAGAATCCTCTCAAAAACTTTGCTTTATTGCTGTAGAACTATTGCAAATATACAGATAGTTGGTATCTCAGAAGCACACTGTGCCTGTTTCCGCAGACAATATTTACTAATAATTTATTAATCAGTAGTGATATCATATATTGTGTTTAGGATGGTGACTCTTGTTGAAGGCACACAAGGTCCAAAAAAAGAGGTTTTCTAGAGAAATTGTGGCATCTCTGCTGCTGAAAATATCCAAAGCATTGAGTGGCTCTGAGCAACCACATTTATCCTCAAAGTCAACCTTTGAACATAGATTTCGGCTGGATCTCTTCTTTTTCTTAGGTCTTTTTCAACCTAAATTATTCTAATTCCAAAGTGCTACTGAAATTGAAATATTTATGTCTGACTAAAATGTAGAACTTAATTTTTCAGTTTTCCTTCTGATGAAAACGTAATGGTTGTTAAGGACTTTGAAAAGTTTCAAACACACAAAATGTTGTTTGATTTTCCTTACCAAATATTTTAATTAGAAATAAGAGATGATACTGGATTCTACAACAGAACATTTAGGTACATTGACTACTTTCCAGAGTGTTATTAAGCATAATAAGTGCAAATAGTATACATTATTTAGCTTGATTTAAAGAAATATATTGAATTGATAATAAAATAGAATAAATATAGATGATTATTGTTTTACAACTCAGATACTGCTAAAGACTTTAGCTGAAGTACAGTGTTTGTAGATTGAAGATCAAACACAATCAGCTTTAAACTTATATTTGTATCAGTTGCAATTATTTTGGTTTGAAAAATCCTGATAACACAATTTCATTCTCTAAAATCTACATGAGTTTCAGAACTTCAATAGTCTTTCTTATTTATTTCTGAAAGAGGATATAAATTTCCAAAGACACAAGGCGTGAATATAGATTTGCTTATGTAAGAAGCATAATTTACTAAGAATAGTCAGATCTTCTGTTGTACAAACTGAAAATAAATTATTTTACGTATCAAATTGTATGCTATAACATTTATAGTATATTTACTTCATATTAAGGAAAAATGGCAATATAAACAGAATTTTAAAAGGAAAGAAAGCATGTAATGCAATTTAAAGTATAAAGGCGTGCTATAAAAATAAAGACTTTTTCTTTTTTTCCCCCTCCTTAAACTTAGGCTAGAGTTGTTATTTATTTCTTAGTCTCTTCTGAATATTCTGAACTGAATTTACTTTTATGCAACAGTTAATTTTTAGAGAAATGTGTTCACAAAGTTGCCTTCTTTAAACAGATTAACTTTTATTTTTGCCAAGAAGACTTGCAGACTTTGGTCATTTCTGGGAGTAACAACAAAGAGTGATAAGACACAATATGCTTCAATTTCAACTGCAGGCATAAAACTCCACAGAATTTTTGGAGAATCAGAGAGCAGTCAAACCTTCTAATAAGTACAGCTTAAAATACTAAACACAACCACGTTTACCTAAACAATTCCAGTCCAATAAGGAAGAAATCTGAAGAAGGAGAAAAATCTACAACTAATTAACCAAATTAATAAATTAAAAAGGCTATTGACATTTACTAAAAAAAATAAAAATTAAGAAACACTGATGACTCATCTAATCAGTGGATGACTCAGGGACTACTCATATAAAAAGATATCATCCAACAAGTAGGATTCTTGCCAGAGCAGCAATAGATACAGTATCCAACAGTGCACCATTTTAATTGTCCCTTTCAGAATAGAATTAAATTGAATATCCTTTACCTATCCATATAATGGCAGCAGTAAGAATATTTTCTCAAAATTCTTCTGCTGCCATTTCTATAAATGTCAAATGTTCTGCTTAGAGCATTAGCCCCAGGCTCACTGATGAAATTACCAAAAATCTCCTTAACAAACAACAGAAAGCAACACCACCACCACCCCCATAAAATAAAGCAAACTATTCCAGTTCCAATTCTATACATTTTACATTACAATGCAAACATTTTCTGGTATTATTTTTGCTACAATAGAGTTCCTTTTGTTTCTTGTAATAAAAATAAGGCCAAAAAATTTTAATGACAAATAATAATGCTCAATGAAATGAACAAAGGAATTTGAGTTCTGTATTTTCACTATGAAATAATGGGAATAAACACAGGCTCAGGGAATTGTGCTCATTTCTGGAGGGAGTGGCATACAGAAAAATTGCAAGATAGCACAAAGACTGATAGAAATAGGTTTGTCCTATCAGTGATTTCATACATCAGCCTAACCTTGAACCTGCACACTAAAAAGGACTTTCTGATTTTGTTCCAGGCTGGAATTGCTGGAAGTGGACTGGGTTTAATTTGACTATAAAACCAGTGTGTTTTGAAGTGTTGAACTAGGCTCTCAGGAAAAAATTATTAGTATCAATAACCAATACTATTTTATATAACAGCAAAGTACAGATATTCTATCAAAGAGAAAAAAATTAAAAATTTTAATAACATAGTCAAGCCTTGGATCTACAGGTTCATATTGCCAAAATTTGAACTTGCAGAGTCATGAAAAAGTGTATTGGAATAGACAAGGCTCTTGAAGCACTTGGTATTTATAACTATTTTGTCTTCCCCATAGATACGAACAGCAAAAGAAATCTGTCAGCCAACTAGCAAACTGATGTGTTAGAGCAATGAGACTAAAATCCATTTCTTGAAAATGCTATCATATGAACAAGACAAGAAGAAAACATGAATAATCAAGCTGGACTGTCCAGAGCAAATATTGAACTTGGAAATCTTGAACACAAAAGTAAGAGAAGTGTGAACTTGCAGCAGTTTGAATAAATTATGTTTCAACTGCTATGCCATTTCCTGAAAAGCAACACTGGTTTTATATGCAATGAGCAAATTTACATGAAACTAATGATCTACAAAAAGTGAGGTTGGAAATCTAGGATGGTGTGAACTACAGCTGAGTTTTGGCAACTAAAGCCACAGCACCTAATGCTTAATGAGAGATGTGATAGAAAACAAACAAACCTAGCAATCCCAAAGCAGAAATCACCATAAAGAAGAGGGAACCACCCTCCTATATTATTGCATTAATTATATGAGATAATGTGGTAAATGAACAGTATGTAGAAATAACAATGGTTACTGAGGTCTACAGAATTCTTCATTCTAAGGACTTGAAGTGGAATTTAAAAGCACCCTGAATTATTCTGAATGTACAACTTAATATTATCCTTTTGCACCAAAGAAAGTGTCACTTCAGGAAGCAATAAGTATTAGGAAGATGAAATACACATTAATTGCCGTAAATCATCCTGAATTTCTGTTTACAAACATTTATATTTTTACTTTTATTTGCTTTAAACTGGCATTTTCTGTCATTTGTAAGCTCCAGATAAATTATTTTCTCTCATTGTCCTTGTGTTCTGCTTACAGGACATACATAAACTTTCAGTTTTTCCTTAAATTTCACAAAATCAATTTTAAATCGGAGGGTTTTTTAGAAAATCATATGCAAACTTAGTTTTTCAAAGCAGAACACCTCAGAAATCTCCATAGCTCATTAGAAGTATGCTGCTAAATGCTTTTTGATGAATTGCAAAGAAGATGCATCATTTGCAGGATCAGACAAAATAAATTACTTCAAATGTAGAAGAACAGTGAATATAAATAAAAAAAATACTGAGATAATTCAGCTTAATCATTGTGTTGTTGTATAGTTCATGGAAATGTATCAGAGAGCCTAAATCCCTAAGGCCATAAATTCTTTTTTCTCCGTGTAATTCTAAAGAAAAAAAACCTAAATATTTTGATACATGAAAGATAATAAAATATTGAAGGAATTAAGAAGGCAACTTATTACCCATATTAGGGAACATGAAACATTATCACACTGAGAACTGTTAATTTAAATGATGTCTCATTGTAAAAATTATTTCAAATATATTTGTTATATTTTAGAAAAAGCAATTAAGATTTAATGTAAAATCTGATTATCCATTCATGAGGCTTGATTAAGTTTGATTTTATTTTAATTCCTTTATGTCACAAAGAACTCAGCCAGTAGACCATGGGGTTTCTCTTTATGCACTCTTCCCAGCCAACTCACATGATAAAACTAGGAAAAGAGTTTATTTTAAATAAATAAATAAAAGAAAACCTCATCCCTAACACAATTACAAAATGATAGAAAGAGAAGTTTCTTTCTTGTTGTGATTTCTGCTAATGGTGCTTCAAAGCCTCCGTTAGTAATAAATCTTTGTCTGAAGGTAGATATTTGTAGCAAACACCCAATAGAATTCCCATGTACACATGTAAATCTATGCTCATCTACTCTGTCCAGCCATACACTTTGAAGATCAAACATTCAGTGAAAATCTGCTTTAATTTTTACAAGTATTAATCTCCAAGAACTTTGAAAGTCAAAATATTCCATACTCTGTCCTCATTTTAAATAAACATCTACATATTCATAACAGTCTACTGACTGTTCAGAGAGAAATTTATTTGATCAATTTTCAGAATATTTTTCTTTTAATTATTGTACTCCAGTTCTGCATTATCTGACTTATATATGAAAAATCTCATTGTGTCTATGATTTTTCATTGTAATATCACCAATGCACAGCAGCAGATAAAATTCTTTCACCAGAACTTTAATTACAGTGGGACAGCAGTTCTAGATTCTAAAGACAATATTTTATAAAACTTAGAGTAAATTTAAAAAACCTTTTTCTGTTAGGATAAGTCTAATGGTATATAAAAATTTCTTTCCTAAAATTTTACCTGAGAATAATGTAAAATTCTGTGCTCAGACTGAGCACAGAAGCTAAAGAAATCAGGAACACTCCTGCCTCTCTAATACTACAATATATATTAGTGTTCTGTAGTAGTAGAATTCAATTCAATGTATTCCAATAAACAATCATGTTTATTGAACTACAACACCGTGTATTTGAATCTGAGCTATTTTTCCCTTGCCTTCAAATTCTACATAAATGTTATGCAAGCAGATGCTGCGTAGCACAATGGGAAGAATAAGATACTCAGAGATAAAGGGAAAAAACATTAAGTTGAAGTAAAACATGGTACTTTGCACTGAGAACTTTCATATTTTCACTGAGAAATTTGTTAAATTTAATTTTCAACTAACAAAAGAGTTTTATTGGAAGTTTCTGTCTGAATTATTACAGATTTTCTATAAAATTATTTAAAAGTAATTTTGTATATAAAAGGCCAGCATAAAATCAACTCCATCTTACCTGGCTCCACCATAAACAGTCTGGAAACATCCAAAGTTTGTCATATATATTGAGCAGCTTTAAAAAAAAAAACAAACTGTAATAATAATTTCTTAACTTTTTTCTTCTGAAAATTTCTGTCCATGAAGATATGAACACTATTTCCAAAGTCTGACTCCAAGTCAGAACTGCCATCTTTGTAAAAAGTATAATAAACTTGGTCCCAACATTTATTACATACAAGTGAATGTGAAATATGGCAAGCTGAACCATTTTTTGGATGATATGCCTGAAAATATTACACAGTTCAAATGGCTGTAATGGCAGGATTTCAAAAGTCAGACTCAAAATATATGAAGATACAGGGCAACAAGCTACTGAGAGTCAGAGTACACCAAACACCAACATTAAATTTTACTGAAGTTCAGAATTATCACAGTGGGAGCAGCTTAACCAGGGCTCACAGATACATTTTCATGGACTCTGACCCTGAGCTCAAGGAAGGAAAATATTTTAGTATACATGTAAAAATAAATAAATGGTTGGCTATTAAAAAAAGGACGACAGTGCCGTAATGAGAAAATGGGAATAAAAGTGCTTCTGGATGATTTACTATCAGCATCCTTTCTAAAATGAGGTAAAATGCCTGGAGAGAGGCACAGTCTACTCCCTGACCTTGCTGTGATATGTCATATGAACAGCAGAACCACAAAGCCCATTCTCTAAGGAGACACGTATTGATGATTTATTTGAACTTTATTTAGTAGAAACATGGTTTCTAGGTTATCATCCTACCCTGTGATTAAAGTACTTAGTAAAGTTAGTAGAACCATAATTTATTGAGTATTATTGATAGATGTAATTCATATGTGAGTCAGTATTACAAAGAGGACATCAAGTCAGGGAAAAATAAAGGAAAATTTTAAACACTTATTTCTTGAACTTTCAATCTAAGGAAAAGTGACATAGCAAAGAAAGTACGCACAGAAAACTTACACACACAGATAAACTGAGCCATGATTAATTTTCAATATCATCTAGCTCACCTGTCCTTCCTAGACTCATTCTGAATTTGGTAACAAAATACAATGCTATTCTTGAATTTTGCAAGTATATTAACAGTTAATAATTATTGTTAGAATTTATTCTATAGTGCAAGGTTGGGACTCTTTGCTACATCAAAGTTGCAGATACATAGTTACAGATAAATACAACTCACACTGAAATGAATAAGTTGAAATATTTTTGGTCCTTGGTACCCTATGTGTCAGATTAGATTGCATCAAGATGTTGAAATAAGGATACTAACATAAAATAAGCATAAGAGATCTTATTAAAAGTATAATTTCTGACTGTCAAGAAGACTGAATATGTAATATATATATAATATATTGTGCTGTAATACTGTAATCACTGAGAATGATAGCAAAATTTGCATAAAACACTTAAAATTTTACTAGTTTTTGGGTATTGTGTTTTTGGGTTGCTTTTTTTGTTTTTTAATGAGGAATTTCTAACTGACTTTTGTAGTTTGCATTTAAATATCAACATTCTAGTTTACATAAAACATCAAAGTTCAAGAATCAGGACCTTTATGCTTGACACTACTCCAAATCAATAATGAAACAGCTTCCTTCTGAGTACACTATCACTGCACATTATTACCTGACTGTGAGACAGATTCTCATTTCCACCATGTCTAAACAAGTGCAGAATATAATATATGGATATTTTGTTTGCTTTCAGTTCCTAGTTGATTGATCTGGAACTCATAAAACTGCCAACAACATTTGACTTGATGAAGCTTAGTTTTATGCATTTTAGCACTTCATTTGTTGTACAAACTGGCACAGCTATTAAAAATATGGTACTTGAATGGAGATTGTGGTAATGTGTACCCAAAAAAACATCAATTTTACATTATCTAACTACCAGCAAAGTCAAAATTCCATTGAACAATTGCATTGCTATCAAAAGACATCTGATAGCTTCCTGTCTGTCTTAAAAATAAAAAATAACAAAAACAAACCCCACAAAACAAAACTACATAAAAAATGAGACTGAAAGAGAGAATAAGGGATTAATACTTGCTGCCAAAACACCAGCAGTAAAGAAATAGAGTAATCAATAAGCTACTATGCAAAACAGAGAGAAGTGTAACAATATTCTTTCTCCTCTCAAATAGAAATTTGCATTTGAAAAAAGTAAAAAAAAAAAAAAAAAACAAGACAGGGTTAAGAAAGGGGTAGAAGGGGAGAGAGAAAGAAAGAAAGAGGCTGAAACAGTAGTTGGCTGCAATTTTTTTTTTTTTACTGTCCAAGATCACAAATAAGAAAAGCAGACTTGGAGCATCCTCCAACAATAAAATGAAGAGATGTTCTGAGACAAGCTTCACTCTAAATATTTCAGAACTCAGCAGGCTAAATTTTTACAACATTGACTCAGGAAAGTTATTTTATCTTAAACACTTCATATAATTGTAATTATCACAACCTCTGTGATTTTAAAAGTCCTTCAAGAATATTTTTACGCTGAAGTGCTAAAATTACAGTGGAATTTAGATCCCAACTGTTCTTATGTAAGAGAAGTGCATAATAGGGACCATTTCACAGTGTAAAAAGACAGGAAATTAAAATTAAGAGACAAAGAGAGGATGCAAAAAAAGGAAGAAGTGATTGCTTCAAGAAGTGAGAATCACCAGAGAAGTGATTGATCCAAGATCTACTGCAGAGTCACTGCCAGAGAACACCATGTCCCAAATCCTTGTCTAATCAGACAACTGATAACCCAGAGCAGCAGCATTCATGTCACCAACAGTAATTGCGCTTTCATAACATAATGAAGGTATCTTATCCAGTAGAATTACACATAATGAGAAATTGGAAGAATATTATAGGCTTGTTTCACGTATAGATTCTTTTCTTTTTCTTTTTGACATCACTATATTTTAGCTGAATCTTTCAGAGCTATTTAGCTGGGACCTGCCTTTGCCTAAAAGTTACAGCAGATCTAAGGGAGGCTTTTTAGTTTTATCCAGATTTTTTTTGAGTTCAGACACTCTTCAGTACCTCTCTCAACATAAATGTGTCATCATTTTGATATCAAACCTCGAATTTATCACAGGTATGCTGTTTCACATCTTTACTGGGAACAAAAATCTGTTTTTCTGAGTAACACTAAAGAGCAAACCAATCTTAAAATATTGACAGATCCTAAATTAGACAATTACACAGCCAAGATTCTGACTGTGGAAAGGCTAAAAATTTAACACCTTGTGTCAATAAAAACTGACTTCTATTGAAATTGAAAATTCCTTCAAATTAAATCAGTGAACATTTACTTAAAACTATCAACTTTGTCTAGTTAAGGGCAATGTGCAAGAATAGTTAGTTGTGTGTCAACTTTATCCCTTGCAATCTAGTTTCTCTGAACTGAAGTTGTTATTCTACTAAATCTAATGAGCATTAAAATATATCTTTTTGAAAATATTCTTTTATTTTAAACATAAATCACAAAAAATATTTAAAATATCAGCCAAAGTTGGAAATATCTCTGAAGTGATGTACACAAAGGATTTTGATCTGCATAAAAAAATGAATAATGACATTTAATCAAAATAATATCTGTATTTCTTACATACTGTAAAGCACCTTTATGATATTAGATAGAACCACTATCAAAAGATAAAAAAATATTTATTGTTGTAGGTTGGGTTGGTTTAGTTAGGGATTTTAGTAAATGTTAGTTAGGTTGGTTCTCTGTACCCCTATTTTCCTCTCACAATGGTTTGCCCCAAGCTGTGTACCACAGGAGCTCTTATATGTCAATCTTGTAACCACTCCCCGCTTCCTCACAGAAGGTTCTGTGTCAATCACCCACCTTTGCATTCCTATTTGTCCCAGAACGCTGTACCCACCTCTGTAATGTTCCCATAGGTTGTTATGTTCTCTGTCACTCCCCTCTTGTCTGTCCCTATTGGGTGAGGGGGTTTTCCACCCCTGTCCGCCCGCCCTGAATTTAACCCAATGCTTTCTCTGTCCTGGCGCCATTTTGCCTTGCACCACGCTGGAAACGACCGTTCCAACCACCACTGTGGCCACACGAGAAACAAAAGTTCTCAGCCTTGCCGGCAAAGTGTGCCTCTCTTGTCCCTTTGTTTCCTCTCAGCGTGAAGCTACCAAAGCTGCGTACCCACGCCGGAGCGCTCAGCACTAGCAGGGAGGCGAACGCCATAGCCTTGGAGCATCCGTCCACGTGGCAGCCACGGTCTCTGCAAAGGCAGCTCTAGCCGGGCGTTCCTGTGGCTTGAAGCCATAGCAGGTAAAAGCCGCTATTTAAGTTGTCATAAAATAGTTCTTCTGAAGGTGTGAGGATTCTGCTTCTGAAAATGCGTGAAGACAGCTCACTTGGTTGCCCTTAAGACGCAGAAAGAATCAGATTAAGTATAATATTCTCTTTTATGAAGAACACTATCATACTTAAGCATCTGTATTGCTTCCTGATAAATTATCTTCTCACTATTAATTTAAGATACTAAGTTACTCTGACTTGACTGCAGGACAACAGGACATTTTCAGTAGGAAAACTGTGGAAAATATCTTGGACTGGTTGGGAGCATAGGAATAGAATACATTTTAAAAAACTGATTGTACAGGAAGATCCAGGCAAGTGTTAAACACAGTGCTTAACTGCAAGAACTCTATTTAACTGCATAATACAGCATAATTCATATCTTACAAATATTTTGTTTGTTTTTTTTTTTTTCTAGAAAAATACTTTTTTAAGTTAAAAAAAGACCTTTAATTCTGATGACGTGGTAAACGTTGAAGCTGTGTATGAAGACTAAGGCAATCATAGACCAGAGTCATAGACAGTATAGTCATAGACAAAACTATCTGTGAATCTTACTAGTTACATAATTTTCTGTGACAATCCCATAAATTTAATTACTGTCTATTGGGACTTCATAACTCTATAAATTATACCTTATGCAGCCTGACATCAGCACTTTAACAAAAATGCCAAGACAGCTCAATCTGTGACATTTGTATGTATTCCTTTTCTTGAAATGGTGAATTTCTCTTCTATGATCACATTTGTGTTTATGTAAGATCTTTATTAGTCCATACTTATTTATTTATGAATGTTAATTACAAAAATAAAATAAATATAAATAAATAAGACTCTTTTTTCATTTAGATGTATCTAGGCTACTTTACCAAGGTGTATTTTCTTAGGCAAAACCAGTACTGTATTATTACAGAACTTTGTTTAATATTGTTCCATAGTTAGATGTAGCAGTATAACCTAAATAAAGAGCAATATATGAATAATTTTTTTGAAAAGGATTTTTTAACATTCAGGGTAACCATGGATACAGGAAACAGCTGGTCATTAAAAGCTCATAGAACTGAACACCTCCAGCAGTAGCCCAAATTTTTATTGCAACCCTGCATTTTCAAACAAAATTCCATCTGCTGACATGAATATAGAGGTCTCCTATGTGGTTTGGAGCTTTTCCAATATCTGCAGATTCTTTCAAAAGTACCCTCAGACCCCACTAAATTGTCTGCCAATTTTAGTATATTAATTAACACTTTATTCGTTTATTAAATACATAAGCCTTCATCTATCCTGAGAAGGTAGCACCACAAAGGCAGGAAGAATATTGCAATTAAGAGCTTAACTGCTTACTTGTGGTATCCACTTTTTGTAATGTAGCTGGCAGAACTGACATTAAAAAAACCTTAGATAGCCATGTGATCTGCTGTTTCATTTTGGGTCAAATGTGGGTCAAATAACTGAAAGGATATTTAGAAATGGAGTAAATATTAAATCTTTCGTATTTAACACATTGCTAACTGTCTCCTTCTTTCTCTAAAAACAATTAAGAACAGAGTATATAGGCACAATATAAATATGCACAATTAGCTGTCCCTCATGAAAGTCCTTCTGCAGGAACATGAGATTTTTTTCCTTTCAGAAATGACACTGCTTGCCTGTATTTTGTCTGAATGTTGCTATGTTCATCTGAACGTTGCTATGTCCATCTGACCTTAAACCCAACATTTTAGATTTAAAACATAGATGCAGAACAGAAAATTGAAAAAAAAACCCACCTTAATTGTTGTTGTGAACTGCAAATCAGTGTACTGAAAACAAATCAAAATATAGTCCATCTTCCTTTAATTTATCTATTTAACATCACCACTGAGACCCAACTGTTAATGCCATCTACATACTTTTCAAATGCCTAGACTGAATTTGCAGGTTTTCTTTTGCTTCTTTTTTTTTTAAATCCAGGCACTTTTGTAGCTTTTAAATCTAATTTAGCAAAACTAAATTCAAAATGAATAGACTGATTTTCAAATATCCTAAGCACATTTTTACTTTGATGCTGATTATAGTGCAAAGTAACATCCAGGAATATTTGAAGCTCTTCTCTATATACATACATGTTTCACTTAAAAAAAATTTTAACTTCAAAGAATAGCATTCTGCTTCTCATGCTTGAAATAAAAGTCGCCAGATATTATGGCATGTTTTATTACATATCACTGTACAATATGCTCTAGGCTATACATCTCTTAGCTACCTTGAAATTCTTTCATTGAAATGTTATATGACAGTTTATGGACAACAGGGCATTACACATATTTTTCCTTTTAATGACAGACAAGGACATTTCTTTATTTTAATTTATTTCCCCTGTTCCTGTGCCACTGACAACAAAGCATTCACAAGACTGAAAATGCATTATAGTGCAGAGATGATTAAGAAATAAGTCTCATATAACTTTCACTGCAGGACTGTAGTTTGAATTTGAACCCTATGAAATCTCTGCAATGAAAACTGGTAATGAATTATTATTTTTGTTTGGTTGTTTTGTCTTTTTTGTTTGTTTGTTTTTGATACATTAACAATCAATGTATAACCATAGTTTTATTTTTTTTTTTAAAGGAGTCATCAAAAAACTTCTAACTGAGCATGAGCTACTTCCCAAGCTCCATGGCCTTCTGTACTTTCAGACATTGTTGATGGACTGAGGTAGGTATTCTTAGTTACAAGAGCAAAAACGAATCTTGAAGAAGAAGTGACTATAGTGTATCAAGTCTCTCAAAGGCATAACCTGGTGGGCCAAAATCTTGCATTTATACTTGTGAAAATAATTCTGATTGTATTCATGTGTATACATAAGTATAGTGACAACATTTAATAAAATAGAGGAAAAGCTTTTAATGAGAGGGTTGATATTATGGCTTAGAAAACATTCTGATTCAGAAGACTTTTCAACAAGTACTGAGCTTTTTTTAAAGTATTCTGGTTCTTTTCTAGGTAAAGACAGTAGAAGAAGATGATGATTGGCATACTGAACTCTTTTTTGTTGGTCAATATGTCATTTCTTCCAAGATAATTCAAAAGCCTTTCATAATTTGCCATACTACATATAATGCCATAAACTACAATTCTTGAAAACATGTCCTACTAAAATTGATAACTAAAATGTTGGATATATGAAAAAAAAATCAGTTTCATTCTTTAAACTTTCATGAAGTCATATACACTAAATTATTTTTAAAAATATTGATTTTATGGAATGGTACTCAATCCTAATTAAGTGTATTCTCATTAATCAGATTATATGTTTTACTCTGCATTACACAAGACAAATTTTCATCACAGGAAATATGATTCTGATATGCACAATGTCCCATATCAAAAATGTGACTTGAAATACAAATTTAAATGGGAAAAAAACACATACATTTCTGTTCAACTTTCATTCCACTAGTTGCTAAAGAGAAATAATTTGTAAAAAGTAATTTAACTGAAACAAAGAACATGTAAAAAAAATAAATGCTATTGAACAAGCTGTTCTTCAGTACTTCCAGATCTATTATTTTATTCTTATAGCTCTGTACAAACATGACACATTTTTATTGTTTCTATGACTATATTGTGTTTTCTGACTGTTATCAGTCATGGTAGAAACTGCTGTTTTACAGCTATTGTTGCTTGGTTACCTTGGAAAAAAGGACAAAATATTCTACCAAACTTTGCCTGAATTTACCAGACCACTCAGAATTGTACAGGCAAAGAGAATAACAGCTCTGCTTCATATATATATATGTTTCACTATAAGGAATACTACCTCTTCAGCCAACTTGGAGCATGAGGCAAAAAATAAAATATTCATTTGGATGATCTTTTTAAACTAGTCTATCTACAAATAGAAGGCACAGAGATCTCATTAAGTTTTCCACTAGAGGTAGCAGTTTTGCCTAGCTTCATTTCCAAGTAAAACCAGCCTCATTTTTATGTTTTGACCAGACATGAATAGGTCCCTAGAAACAGAGTATAAAATAAAAAATTCATGACTATGCAATAAGTAGATGGATCATTTCTGTACATAAGTATTAATAACATTTTCTTCTCATGTCACTTGTATGTATCCTAGAGCTAATATGCTACTCATTGTTTTCACAAGGGAACTAAATCTTGATAATATAATTAATTGTCAGAGTTTAACAGAATTAACAATGACAGCCATCTCAGTAACTATGCGAAGAAAGCAATTTTCCACAAGAAACAAGAAAACTGATGCTCACCAATAACAATAATGATAAAAAAATTATTTCTTGTTCTTGAGTTAAAACCAATCAACAGGCAAGTTCTGAATGGGAAAGAAAAAGGAAACATTTGTGCTATTTTACAGTTTTCTCAGAAGAGTGAAACTTATTTATTTAAAAGAAAAGCAAATTAAATAAGCCCGGGCAACCCAGATTTTAAAGAAAATAAATGTTTTTTTAAGAACCATTCACAGCAGTGTTACGGAAGTCATCAGTTGTCACAGTATGGTATTCACCAGACTCAAAATGGAGGAAGCAGGAAAAAAAATCTGTGTAAAGACTTTGATGGCCTCCAACTTCTTGTCTAGAGGTAATGGACAAGTTTTCTGTTTAAAAGTTCATTTCTTAAATTAATTCCCAACAAGCAGTATGATTCACCTGCCTCTCCAACCATGCATGAACATTTCTGGCAATAACTGGTGCCTCTAGTGACAATGGCTAACATGCTGGTGGAGGGAGAAACCAAACATTGTCTTTTCTTTGTGAGTTTGCAGTGTAAAAGAAAGTTCCTCCTACACACAGTGCACAATTTTATACAAAATAGACCAAATAGCTTATGTCATCCAAAGGATGCCCGATTTATTTACTGCAAGTTCTACTCACACCAGGATAACATCATGGACTTACCTGGGAGGATCTAACTACCATTACGTATGGCTTATTGTGAACAAAAGCCACAAAATGAGCCGTGATAGCATAGTCCCTAAGAAATAATAAAACATGTCCCAGCCAGATGCTTTATTCACAGTAAAGGATTCAAGAGAATTAAACTCTCTAAAAGAGAAATAATTAAGAAAGCTACAGATATGTAACTGTCTTTCCTAATCATGACTTCTGGAAACCCTGAAGATATCCTGTGATTTTTTGAGCAGTTTCAGATAAATGGGTTCAATGTGAATACAACATATAACTTAATTCCTTACTATAGTGAATCTTCATCTGGAAGGAAAGAAATGTAGTCATTCTTAATATCTCCATGAGGTCATGTGTCGAACCTCACAAATTTATATTACTTGCTTCAATTAAATGTAAATGTTAAACCAGGGGAGTTTTGGTGGGTAAATACTTTGCAATTTGCAATGATGGATGATATTAAGAGGCTAAGAAATAAACAAGTATCTAAATACAAAGAAACTGGAAAAGCTGATAAGTATTCCAATTTAGCACATTTCAAATCACTTGAGATGTTTATTAGAACTGTAAGTATTTAAATCCAAAAATTTCATCCTACTTTTATATGAACACAGAAGGATGAGAACACAGGAATCTCTCTTTTGCTGAATTCAACTAAAAATAAGGTTATGACCACAGTTGAATAGTGAAATCTAAATAGTAAACACCTTAAAACAGTATAATTAAGCCAATATTTGGCACAAATCTGCGTTTTTAAGTAAAGGTCCTTTTTTGATACTTATGACAGAGAGTAGAGATGGAGGAGGAGTGGGAAATCTTCAAGGACTCTCAAAAGGATATTTCTAATGTAACATTAACAGGTATGAGAACAAGGCTCTCACTAAATCTAGTTCTAGTAAGATTTGAAATCATTATAACTACTTTTGAAAGTACTCTGCTAGCCTATGATTACATGCATAATTTTTTCCTCACACAGAGATATTAATTTTCTGTACATGATTTATTCTGGTTATTGTTTTCCTATCTTTAGGCTAGAACTTGCAGCAGAATTTTCTTTTTTCATATCTGTTGTTCTTAATCACAATTATGAAAAGAGTGAAGCAAGTCATTAGCAATGCAATTTGGAACATAATAGTACTTTGTTGTAAAAAGAATTTTGTCCTGTTTTATTTTCTTTTGCTTTGTTTAATTTGTTTACTTCTTTGTTTGAGAGGGTTCACATGAAATAAATGTTGTTTGATGGCAAAATGATTTATTTATATTACACTACAAAGCACACCTTAATTCATTTTGCTTGCAGGACTGGAAGTGGTGGCTCTTACACTGGCAATACATTTCACATTATATAAACACAGTTGTCAGGCATACTTTAAAATATTAGAACTGTAACAATCTAAATGGACTCTAAGATCCTCAAAACCTGTATTGTGTTTTTCTGTGTAGAGAGATTCTTAGCATGCTGCTTTGCTATAAATACTGGTTTAACTATAGAAAAGTATCATCTATGAACCCATAAAAAACTCAAACAGGTTCCTCAAATATTAAAACTGTTTAGCAATGAAGACGATGAAAAATACTGAACTGAAACTCTACATAACTGTAGTTATGTAGAATGTAATTACCCAATTTGGAAGGAGGCCAGAGAAATACAAGACAGAATCTCCCATCTGTTGCAGTCATACCATCTCAGTAAAAACAATGGGCAGAGTTTGGCTCAACACTGGTTAAACCCTTTGAGCCATGGGAAATAATCACTGCAAGTGGTCAGTACCTTGGCCCTGTGCCTCTTTTGGAGGATTAGACATTCAATAGATTATCTTTAAACAACTGACTCTCACAGAAATCATCCCAGTCCTCTAAACAGTAAGAATCTTGAATTACCACCAAAATTACTTAAAGCATGACCTGCCAGGCTGGAGATGTTGGAGAGTAGAATCTGGTATCACATCTGAAATGGACTATATTTTATATCTCTTTATGGTAATAGTTTTTTAAATAATTAAAATTCTGAAAGAAAAGTAACCTGTTGGTTTTTTGTTGTTAGTAACCTAAGTTGGTTTTGTCCCATGGTTGGTAGTCAGTTGAAATGGTACATTGTAAAACATGACTGTGTCAGAAGAGATCTGATTTGAGACATGCAATTATCTCAATTTTCAAGGCTGTCAGTTTGAAGTACAGAGAAGTGACTCTCTTGATATCATGATGCCTCAATGGCAGAACTAGAATGAGAATTCAAGGTTTCTGAGTCTTAATTCAGTGGTTCATCATCTGTTACATGACAGTGACCTCCATGACCTCAAATATCTCTTAGAAGTTTTTATGACATTTATCTAAAACAAAATTTAATAAAATATTTGATTAATCTTACTTTTAAAATCTCACTAAAGTTTCTTTTCCCTCTTAAATTATTTGTCTATTACTCTCTCAAGTGAATTCATACCAGTTTTGAAGGGCTGAGTAGGACAATAAATTTTAATTCTACACAGACAAAAGTGGCCCTTTTCATGGAAAGAAATTTTGAAGTAGGATGGCCTTGCTTTATCCATACAACAACTCCTTTGTCTTAAATCTTCATTCACCTTACCATAAAAACATAACCTAAATTGTATATGTAGAGCAGTGCATTATTATTACCCACATCTAAATATTGTTATTGAAATAAATAAGAAGTTTGATAAACTATATGCCACACTGACCATACCTTCAAATTATCTACCTTAGGGCAATGTTGAACAGAAAATAAATACATTGAGCCTTTTTTTTTTTTTTTTGGCTAATATTTGTCTTAAAATGTACAAGGTATAAAGTTGTAATAGCCTTCAAGTGAAAGATAAAAATATAAATCTGCAAAAATTTTGCTGTTTGATCCTAGTAGGCTTATTCAGACAATAGTGATCTAAATTTGAGAGGCATTATATCCTTAGGTATGAAAGATAATTTTACTTATTTTCTTGGCAAGGAGTTAGAAACAGAAAGTGCCAATTTATCTTTTCACCTATAACAAGATATGACTAGAATGCAGACAATTTATTAGTACTATTCCAGGTAAAGGTATCCTTTATTTTTTTCTTGTTTTGAGAGAATAGTATTGATCTCTATTGAGCTTTGTGAAGGGCCAGATATTCAGCTAACAGAATTATTTATAAAAATTATATACTCTTAGTAATGTCTAAGATCACTCAATCATTTCTTATGTTTAGATATAATAATTTAAATTATTTTCACTCTATTAACATCATGTATGTGCAGAGCAAGTTCATGCTGAACTTGTTATACAGTCTCTATCACCTGGAACCTTGCAGAAAAAAACTCAGATCTGTTGGGCTGAGAACTTTGTTTCCTTTCAAATAAATGCTAGCATAACAATGTACATGTAAATTTTCCTCAGAATTAATCAGCTTTCCCAACCATATCTGTGCTAGAGATTATTTTGCAAGACATGGATCTGTTATCACGTCTGTTCTTCATCAGGAGAGCTCACAATCTTATAAATCTGATGGGTTGAAACTATGCAATAATTTGGGACAATTTTCACACATTTGCATGGTATAATAGTACAGCCCATGATCCTAATAAAAAAAAAAAAAAGGAATTTAATTTAAAAATATTTTTAGTGTTATATAACATTTTAAGTTTTTAAATTTAATTTATTTACTTTTATTCCTTTCATAGGTTTTCTCACTTAAAAGCTATGAAAAACTACACTTTTTCCCAGTGATTAATCATTTAGTCATCTGCATTTTTCCTCTTTGCATGATGCAGGCCAAAATTATTAATCTTTACTATATCTTTGCCTCATTTGGAGCCACAAAAATCTAGTAACCAAACTGTAATCAAGACCAAAATCTGAAAATTATGAGTCTTGACTCTGTCTTATATTCATTATCTCATTTGCAATTGGAAGCTTCAAGGCTTCACCTTGAATAACTTCCTGTCGGAAGCCAGAATGTCCCTTGGACACTCTTGGATGTTCCGGGCTCAGGTCAAAAGCATTTGAGACCCTGGAATGCTGCCACAGACCCCTGTGGCTTTGAACCTGATCCATGGAACAATTTACCAACCTTGCAGGAAGAACAAGAAATCACCAAAGTTTAGATATTATAGTAGAAGTAGTCACAAAGTGAAAGGAAGAATTTTTGAGTGCAGTACAGGGGGGTTTTAGGCCTTGTACAGAGGGGTCTGAGTTTTGTACATGGGGGTCTGAGGTTCTAAGATGGAGGGACTCGGGTGTGCCCTGTCCTCTTTCCTTCTTCTTCCTAACCTCCATGTTCTTGATGATGTTGGCACTCACAGATTGGTTTAGAGTAGAAAGTCACTATTCAGTATAGGTGATGGGCATTGGGGAAAAACTATAAACATCTAATACGTAATATATGGCATAAAAGAAGGCACCAGCCCCTGGGTGTTGGAGTGTGCCTTTGCCTGCAGCAGCTCATGGAGAAATCTTTTAGATTAACATGCAATAAACTACCTTGAGACTGGATGACTGAAGACTACTGAGTCTTTCTTTGGAAGCACGGGTTGGAGGAGAGACTTTTCCACCTTTCCGGGCCGCCCCAATCAGGGAGTGAGGCCCGAAAACTTCCCACAAAAAAACATGCAGTGCAAAAACCATCCAAAAAAATCCTGAATGAAAGAAGACCTACAGGTAAATATTTCTCATGCAATCCACTCTTTTTTTGCAATTTTTGTTTTTTTTAATATAAAGGTCACTTGTACATGCATATGCATGGTGTACCTCTCCAGTTCAGATCCTAGTATTCACAAAATTAACCCAATAGGTTCAACAGGTTCTCCCTGCTAGCCAAGAGTGTGTTCCTCTCTTAGAGTCCATGCTGACTACACCCACTTCTTGTCCTTGCCTGGAAGCTATCTGCTCTGTCACAATTCCAGGGATCAAAATGAGGCTGGCTGGCCTGTAATTCTCTGTGTCCTCTTTCTCGCCCTTCCTGAAAACAGGAGTGTCACTTCCTGAAGATAGGAGATAGTCCAGTCCTCAAACATCTTTCTCAACCATTACTTCTTTACAAAGACAATCAAGTGGCCATGGCAATGACAACAACCAGATCCCTCAGCACTCGTGGATGCATCCCATCAGAGCCCAGGGGCTTATGCATGTCCAATTTTCTAATGTATATCCAGTTTTCTTATGTATGTCCAGTTTTCTTAGGAATTCCCTGATCTAATCCGCTTCCAGCAAGTGTATATTTTTGTTGCTCCAGATTTTTGCCCTGGTGTTCCTAAAAGCTGATCTTGCTAGTAAAGTCTGAGGTGAAGACACCATTCAAGATCATAGCCTTTTCCATGTCCTTTGTTACTGGGGCCCCCACCCCATTCAAATTCTAGTTAGTTTTTGTTTTGTCTGCTATGTACTAATAGAAGCCCTTCTTGCTGTTCTTGTGATCCTGGGCCAGATTAAATTACACTTGGGTCTTGGCTTTCCTGGCTGTATCCCCTCGTGCTGAGGCAATGTCTCTGTATCCCTCCCAAATCACCTGTCCTTACTTCCATTCTGTAGAATTCATTTTTGCATTTGAGTGTTACCAGGAGCTCTTTGTTCACCCATGCAGGCCTCCTAGGATTTTTACCCAATTTCCTGCTCAATGGGGTGGACCACTCCAGAGGTCAGATAAGATCACTGAATATTAATTAACCAGCAGATTTTGGGGTGATTTAAGTTCCTATAAGGACCTGGATCTGTGAATGGGAGACTGCTTCTAATGTATGTAGAAGTCATTATCCACTTGTTCATCTAGTATCCCCAGAGCAAGATTTTAGCCAACCTTCTTTTCCATCCATAGATTTAATGCTCCTGTTCTGTTACTTCTTAGTTCATAGAGTACTCCTTTCTTCTCTAGTCCCTACCATTCCAACCACGAGTTTTCAAGTGTAAAGAGTCTTATTTTTCACTGGGATTAAATACAGTAAAGATGATAATTAAGCATATTTCCAGTACTTGGAAGACTTCAACTACTTCTGTGAAGCACAAATCTCACTGTATCTGTAAATGCAGATTACTGTCAGAAAGTACAGGAGATAGGCTTAACATCACTCTTGACTTTTTCATTCTTAATTTTTTTATGTTTGGTTGGGGTTTTTTTGGTTAAAGTGAACATACAACCCAGTAACACGAGGAGTTTTAGAAAACTAAATACAGTTCCAAAGTGACTATGTGACTAAAATACCCCAATTATTTACTCATTCACAAAACAGACTACAAAACACCCTATAGAGTAGAGCCTAAATGAATATTCAGGCTAACAAAAGAAATAAGTTAATGGAGCAGTATCCTACAATGCCCTAACAGAGTTTAAAAATATAAGTGTTTCTGATTTTATTTATTGAAAGATAAAAATTATACATCAAAATGCTCTTCGCTTCTAGCCACATTACAATCAACATTATGCTTTTTTGGGGCAGAAAACATTCTTTTTGTTTATAAATAACTGGTATTGTTTACACCTTATTCATTGTGCATACTCCAGTTATCTGTATTTTTATTCAGCAAAAAATTTTGGATGCAAATCTTTAAAAGAGTATCTTTTTTACGTCTCTCATGAGAAAAATTGCATTTTCCTAACTCATCATAAAGAATTTTGTCTAAAACCACATGATAGGATTTAAATATTGACAGCCATAGGAAAATAGAAAACACAGTCCATTGCACAGGAATATACTATAATAATGAGCTATTATCTCATTGGAAACAAGGTAATATCACTATTTGCAGCAATATCTACAGCTGTACATAAACATAATTTCACATACAAAACTTGAGTGCTACATATTTTTAACATTGTAACATGCATTGTAAAATTTATTTGACTTGAGAAAAACAAATCTAAAGAAAAAATGAATCTCTTTATCCTTGATATTGTAGACTTTACTGCCAATAGTGTTTGGAATCACACTTACTTGCCTTTATCACTTTAATGATGCATGTCCTAAAAAGTGCACAAAATAATGAGAAAATCTGACAGTACATCACATTGTTGCATTAATCTACATAAATCAGATTGAATATTAACTGCATGTCAAATATTCCTTCAAAACCTTCTAGGTTAGGGTATGGCTATATAAATGTACTCCTGAGAGGAGCAGTGAAAATTAATATGTATCATGTAGTAAAATGAAAAGTAGCAGAGTCAGAAAAACTAAGAACTTTTCATTTTCCTACGAGAAATAATCACATTGCACATTTAATATGAATACACAAGATATTTTCCTGACAATGAAACAGAGAAAACAACAGACTACTTTTGTGGTGTGTTGAAGACATACTGCCTGTACCATTAAATACAATTTTTCTGTGCAATGTATATTAACTGAAAATATGTTCTGGCTAAGGGCTATCTAAAGAAAATTACATTAGCATTAGTCTTACCCCCTTTTTCCTGCCACTCAGAATTAAAGTGAAAACAGGATCTTCATCCTTTTTGCTAAATCACTGATCAATGGCTGTGTTAGAGAAAAGAATGGAAATAAATGTGATACTTTAAAAATACAAGTTCTCTCTCCTTTTCTACAGGTTTTTTTAAGCAATATAGGAAAATATATTCTTCCAGTACTATAGGCATTTTTCCTGTGTTTTACTTATTACTCCAGAAAGATCAGAGAGAAGGTTTTTGCTGAGAATCAAGGAATTCAATAGGTAAACAATATTATACACTTGAAGCCTGTATTTTCATACTATAAGAAAGGTTCCAGATGAATGGTAGTTTTATTTTAAAAACCCATTACAGTACCACAATATGTATATTTTTGAAAAGGAGGTTAAATTATTTTGTAGTTATTCCTTATATAAATCCTTTCCTGACACTTCTAGGAAATGTGTCCATTAATTTCAGAATCAAAAAGTCATAGAAATGCTGAGTTTGGAAGATACCTCTGGAGAAGGTCTAGCACAGAGGTCTCCAAACACTTCTGATCAGGTACCCTTATCACTAAAATATGTTTGAGCAGGCATGCCAAATATATGTGTCTTCATTCATAAAAATTCTACTGTGCTTTATTGATGCTGCACAGACACTATAATAAAGAATATATAAGAACTGTAAAGACAGGGCTCCTAATGCATTCTGCAGTTGGAGTCTTTTCCCTGGAAAGGTTTCCCTACTGAATGCAGTGATCCTTCTTCTGCTACTCAGAGTTTTAAAGGACTTGGAACCTGTGGCCGCTAAAGTCATGAGCAGTTGCGTATGTGTACCTAAAGTGCAAGCAGCCTGTTAGGTCACCTGTTGAAGCAGCAGTGACGTTCACATTAAGGCTAAGGAAGATCGTGAAAAACCAAGTAATGAGGCAAGTTTCGTTCTTCCAGCTTAAGTGAGACAATTGAAACTTTTACAGAGAAATATATAGCAAGGATTTGATCTTAAAACAAACAAACAAAAAAACCCCCAAACTAAACCAAACACCCAAATCCAAAATACTCAAAACAAGCCTAAGAATCCTTTCACTGCCCACCATCCTATATTTTCCTATTATTCCTACCATTTCCTATCTTTTCTTTGAAATCTCTTTGCTTGGGTCTGGTCTTTGTGTGGATTTGACTGTCAGAAATTCAATCACAGGAAATGAAAAACCTAACAAAAGCTAAAGGAAAAATGACACATTCTTCAGGATAAGGGAAAAACTTCTTTATTTTACTTCACCCTCACCTGAGCTTTTTTATATTGTGTTTTTTTACAAGGGTCATATTGTTTGATAAGAAAATGTTTATTCCTACACCCTTCTACACAAGAAAGAAAAACTCAAGGTTAACAATAGGGAGAGGCCTTATTTACTCTGTATCATGATTATGATTACACAAAGAACTATTATAGGTTTCACAATAAAGCTTGTGATTCACCTCTCCCTGTCCTTTTCCATGAATTCAGGGGAGAGCAAATACAGAACTTGCACACACTTATAGATGAAGAGTGATCCTTGAAATGAAGTGCAATAATAAAAGCCCAGCCATTTTGCAGAAAATGAAAGGCATCTGCTTTCATGGTCTTACTAACGACACTTACAACAACAGCAACAACAAGAAACTTTTACTCTGACACTGGTGCAAGAGAATTTATTAAGACAGATTATTTTCAGAAAGAGGACAGATGTGGAAGAAGGAGGAAAAATACCTTGCACATACAGATTTAAAGGTAAAGATTGATTTCTTTCACATAATTTTTCATTTGAGGGAAGTATAAAATGAAGTATTCATGAGGATCTTATACCTGCATTTCAAAAAAACTACTAAATAATTATTTTAAATTAAAGTTAATTAATAAAAGTGCCTTGCTTCTGCCCAATACCATTTTCTAGAAAACTAACTGTGGTTTTGTGCCCTTCTTGATAACCATTTTGATTTATAACTCCTTCAGTTCTCCTCAAAGTAAATAATCATGAGACTTGAGGAAAAATCAGCTTCTTTTTATTTATAATAACATGACTGCTGAAACTTATTTATATATATTTTAAAAAGCATTAAGATTTTACCTTAAAACCATGCCGTGTTTTACAGGTTAGCCTGTCATGGTCTAAATGACTTACACAAATACAGACATTTAAAATTTTATACATACACACACACTAAGGCAGGAAAGCAAATATGTGTATAGAGGAGATATAGAAAGAAGAGTATCAGCAATGGATTAGTCTGATCCTTGTCTAAATTCAGATGTAAGCCTTGATTAATTTCCAATAAATATATATACTATTTCCCAACCTTGCCAGCCAAGTGCTTCTGATAATATACTACTAGTAACTTCTACTTTGATGTAACTTAGTTTTTGAATATTTAACTCCCTAAGATTTCCTGAGAATTATCAGTATTTTCGCTTCAGTTTCAAGCTATTCTATTACTTTCTTTACATGTATCAGTTTTCCTAGTTTTTCTTGATCCTCCATTTTTAGCTTGGTGTAAGCATGCTGTAGATTTTGGAGCTACTTTTAACTAAGAACAGAAAAAAACCACAACTGGAACTCCAAGATCTTATCTAGAGTTATGCCAAGGAATCTGACTACTGCTGGGAAAAAAAAGCATTATAATATTTCCAGTATGTAGGGACAAAGACATTGTATAATGATACATTGGTGGTTGTTATTTTTTCTGATCTGTATTTGTCCACATTTGCTATATCTAAGGTAAGATTTTCAGAGATACATACTTTTTAAAGAATTACAAAAAATATTCCTGCTTTATGTTAATAAAATGAATTTATATTTACAAGTACATTTTTTATTTGAAATGTAAGCAGTGACAGAGACTCTTGAAAAAAAAAAAAAAAGAAAAAGAGATTTAAAATGACCCCACTGTGACACTGTCACTATTATCTTGTGCTGTCCTACCAATCCTGTGCACAATCTGCTATTTCCTCCTGAGCACTAACGTGATATATTTATATTGAGACAATGCCATCCCTCCCTTGTGATAGTTGTTGGCACTTGGTCAGAAATAATTATTTTATTGTATATGGAAAAAAAGACACTATGGTTAATTTAATGCCTTTAGTTCATAGAGGCAGATAATGGAAACAGCTTTTAAAATTAAAAAAAAAAAAAAAAAGCAATGTAGCCTGTAAATGTGCAAAAGTGACTTAAGAACAAACGCTGTGTTTTTAGTCACATCGGTGTTTGGTACCATTAGACTAAAAACATGCAGTACCATTACACTCTGGTGAGAACAAACAGAAAAAGCGAACGTTATCCTAAGCAACATAGAACATAAATAAAATGGAACCTGATTGAAGGCAAATTTGAAGAAACCTGCCCCATCAGCTACAAAGTTGAAAAACTATTCTTGACTACCATAGTGTTAATTTCTCTTAGTACTGAAAAAAGCCACACTAGTGATTATGTGAAAGAAATGGTCCATATTTCCCATCTCCACCATCTATTACTGCAATTTTCAGCTCCTGTACTTCACAAGTGGCCAACAATACGTCAGAACGACATTTATAATGACTGAATTGAATAAAATTTGTTTTGAGCTTCTAAGTAGTGAACTAATAATTTCTAGACTTTGAACACTCATACCTCATTCACTATATTGATGTTGCATGTGTGACTTGTTAGATAACAGAAATTTTCAGAAAGATATCCACTTTAGGATGAAATGAACTGTGTCTTAGAATAGCCCATTCTACTAAATTAAGTTAAATGAGTTTCATTATTTGTATCCAAAGTTATATTTGAAGTCTGAGCTGCATTCATGCAGGCAGGAAAGTTGGAGACTGAAAGAAAGACAAAATGGATGTTTCTATTCAATTAAAAGTAACTGAGAAATACCATCATTATAGTAAACAGTTATTACATAGTAAATGTTTTTTTTTAAATGCAGTCTATTTTTCACCTTATTGTTACCAGCTCACTTCCAGAAGACCAAGGTTACATAACTGTCTCCTTTTCAGCCACGGTGTAAAAATCTTCACCTTCTTTTAGAGATCAGACCCCTATCAGTAATATTAATTATCTGCAAACATAAGTTAGAATTCTTCTGTAATTTAGTATTAACAGTGATTAATTCCGTCCCTTCCCTCACACAGATAAATATATATAAACAATATTGTCTGGAGAAGTGGCCTGGAATACTCTAAGAACTTTGAAATAGGTTACTGAATCTATGACTCTCAAAGCTGACAAGATTTCCTCCAAATACTTGAAAATACTTACATCTGATTCTCTGACAGAACCAGTGCACTTTAGAGATAACAGTGTCTGTAAAAAGTTATGTAAAATCAAAGACTAAAAATTGATTAAACAAAAAACTAGTATACCAAGTTTCAGTCTGTGAATTCTCAATGCTAAAATATGATTTTAAAAATTGTTTTAATTCCCTTACATGTCCATATTTTACATGCTGCACATTTCTTCAGCTGCTATAAACACAAGCATTAATACATCTGAAACTGTTTATCCATTCTGCATTCCATAGCAATTGATGCAAGAATATCATCTAGATGAGGATAACTGTCTTTATTTACATGGGGACCTAGAAATTAATGTTAGATAGATTCTTTGAATGCCATGAGGCCTTCAAAGGTCACCAGGAATCACCAAAATATCAATCCCAGATTACTGATTCTTAGAAAAGCAGAAAAATGTGCACCAAAGAATTTCCATATTATCTGGAGCACAGTTTGCTTTTCAGGTGACTGAATAAAAACATATTTTTCTGATGGTGATCTCTCCTTTTTAAGTCAAGGTGATAAGTGAAGAAATGGGCAAAGTTTAATATTGGCATGCAGTTACACTATTTATCTACACTAGAGCGTTTCAGTCCTACAAACACATGGCAAACTAATCTCAGAAGTCATAGGTGAAGGAGGAAAGAGAAATGATTTCTCATCATGCATCTCACTTTCAATCATGAAATCACGGCAAGAACACCTTTTGATCTGTTCAATGCCACAAGTTTTGCTGACATTTCATGCAGTGCCAAGTGTACTGCATGGTAAAAGGCACACCAACTAACTGGAGAAATACTCTTTTACTGCATTCCTTTGTTTCACACGTGTGGGATTCAATTACACCAATCTAGATTGTGATAATGAGCCATCATGATAGCCTTAGATCTGTTCTCCTAACATTTCTAAAAACCTTCTGTCAGAGCAAGCTATCTTTTTACATAAAGTATTAAAACAGTGAAAAATACCAAGAATTTTATCCTTTTTACCTACCAGAAGAGCCAGCACAAAAGGAATCTGATTATAGATAAGTCATTAAATGCTCAGTGCCAATATGTAAAAAATCCAAAACCTTAGAGGAAACAAACATTTACTTGAAAAAAAAAAAGAAAACAACAATGACAAAACCAACAAGACAACAGCAAAAAAAAAAAAAGACTGCTATTTGCACTTATCTCTATCAAAACTCTTCATGACACAGCTCAGGGTCACAAAGAACTCTGTCTGGGAATGCATTAACGCAAAGATTTGTTTGTGTGCATGTGTGTATGTCCACACAGTGAGAAAGAGCAGGAGCTATGTGGAAGTAAACCAGCACAGTCTGTATTATGGTACTCACATACCACAATATCATAATTTCATTTTGAACTGTGCAATTCTTTGTAAATTCAAATCTGTACACCGATACACACTACTGAAATTGAAATCAATCATTAAAACATGTTAAAAATCAGGATCAGTAGCTCAGCTCTGGTGTATTTAGACATAATATTTGGAAAGGTTTGTACTACTCCTGACTTTCCCATCTTCTGTATTCTATCCCATGACAGAATTTGAAGACAGATACTTGACTCCAAAATACAATTGTTAATGAAGTTGGTGAGAAATTCAATTTTTATGCTAGTTTGTGAGCTTAATGTATTGAGGCAAAAGTGCTAATTTTCAGATAAGGACACCAGTATATTGAGCTAACAGAGCTTCACTGAAGAACATGGGCACAATTCAAAATCCTATATCCACCATCCCTGTTACAGTTGAGATTCAGTCGTCTGTCTCTGTCTGTCTGACCTTTACAATGGTCAGAATATTCATTAAGACATTTTCTTTAAGTGACATCTGACCATGAATGTAATGCTTTTTCTTTTGCCATATTCCATAACTATTTGGAAGACCCCAAGAAGTCTGATAACAGGAAAAATAAAAAGATAGTCCACTTCTTGAAATTATTTGCTGGCACATTTTCATAGCACATTAGTGTGATTTTCACACATTTTTCTCAGGATCCCTGGGACGTTTACCACATCTGCTGTGACCCAGTACTGCTCTCAGCAAGATTTTAGCCATGACTGTTTAAGTCAATTGAAAGGAAGTGTTCTCTTATTTGTCATTCCCCTGAGAAATTTACAGTATCTCAAACTTTATTTCTGGAATTGCCTACTAGACCAGATTAAGAGTGACACAATTTTTATTGCATCAATGCTACCACACCGTACCTTGCCTAACTTCAAGTATGCCATCACGGTGACATTAATTTAAAAGCCTGCTGTTAATTATCTTGTGTATAGAGGATACAATCTGCCCACACAAGAATGTCAGTTCAAATCCAGTACCTATTAGCCTTAGAATTCATACTTCTGCCTAAAGTAGCAGCTTTCAACTAATGCACCTAAAATGCATTAGTTAGTAAAATATTGGTCACATATTCAGTCAGATTGAACTGAAGAAGAAGAAAACATTTCTTTCATATGTGACCATTTTATATGCAGATGAAAAAAATGGCTATATTCTCCATCAAATTTACTGTCCCCTTGAGTTACAATGCTGCAAGATTTTGGTGCATTGCAGCTGCAGATGAAAAAAAAAAAGTGACCAAAAAAAAATCATTAATCATTTGTTCTTCAGAAACAGAACAAAATTTTAAGGCCTTCCCCCTACTCCAAATTCTGCCAAGAACATAAAACTTCTTCAGTTTTTCCTGATAACCAATATTACTAGTTGGTTTTCAGAAAGTTTTCTGAAAGATATCACTTACTTTACACCCACAACCTGGTGAATTATTTAAGAGGGTCAACAAAATGGCTCTAAAGTGACTAGCATGGTACTTGTCTGCTTCACAGTAGAACAAATACTTCTGAATCCTTAAACTAGACTCCTTAGGGAAAGAATCTGCATCAATGTGTACTTAAGGCATTAGTGCTCTGTGGATGATCTGAAGGGCTCATATGGCCTGCTAAGTTTGCTGAGCAATGGCTCTATCAAATAATTAGTGAGGGGCAGGGGCCGGGGCCAGTGGTACATGGAGTGGTGGTAGTGCAAGGGTAACTCATTGCTAGCTTAAGATAGTGAGACGAGGCCTAGGAGGTCCTGTGGGATTTGGAATATAACTCATTTTACTCTCACAAGTAATGTGATAGTAGAGAGTAGGGACTGGGGATACTGGAGACATAGTTCTGCCTGTTGATGTCCCAAGCTGGCAAAGAGACAGCTATTGTTGTATTTCCTAAGTGTCACTGCTGCTAATGTTTCCCAAGTATGGAAAGTATTACCCAGCCAACCACTGATGGCTGAACATAAAAATCTGATGAACAGGAAGTTCCACCTGAACACAAGGAAGAGCTTGACTGTTGGTCAAGCACTGGAACAGACTGCCCAGAGAGATTGTGGAGTCTCCCTCACAGGAGATATTCAAGATACATCTGGATCCAATTCTGTGCCACATGCCCTAGGATGACCCTGACTGAGAAGGAAGATTTGACCTGATGATGCAACTGTGCCCCCTTCCAACCTTACCCATTCTGAGATTCTGTTATCTGTTCAAGAAAAAGAGTCCAATCAGCTTTCCTATTGGCTGTTTCAGCAACCAATTAGACATCATGGAGTTTTTAATTAGAAATTTTCCATCCTTCACATTTCATTGTTCCTTGTGATTATAAATTCAATGCATACAGAAACTTTAATAAAGCCAAGCAATTCAAGCTTACTTATTTTCATTAGCTTCTCTAACACTTCATATGTTACAAAATAGGGATCTGAGTTTTAGGATATTTCCATTTTCATTGAGCTGTAATATTTTAAGACATGGGGTTTATTACTTTACTTCCATAAATGATTGCCTAATACCCAAAGAGGCCATACAGAAAGTACCCAAACTAATACAGTGATACGCGACAAACACTTCTCTTTTATTGCCTTAAAGACAGATAGTAAATGGATTTTTCTATGTTAGTATACTGAGATCATCCTCTCTGGACAAAATTAACTGTTGATAATAATATTTCAACTACTCATTTTTTCACTTTTAAACTAAATGTTTTTCAAGTTTCACTTTGAATTAAATAAATTATTGATCTATTTAATCTTGAACAGTTTAATTTACTGCTTTGATCTTTATGATATTTCACCGAATATCACAGGAATATGTATATACTCTTTAGCAAATAAAATTTTTTAATTCACTCTCTCTTTTAATTTTGATGTGGATACTAACACATAGCCTCAACACTGACTTTGTACAGTGGACTAATCAGGAAAAAATTTCTATAATAATAAATGTTCATCAAGTGTGAAATTTTCCTGTTCAGACTGAAATTTTCCTGAATGCAAAAGACTGAGGAGAGTAGTTAAAAATTAACATACAGAATCTGGAAATTAAAATATTGATTAATAAGAGGAGAAGGAGAAGATCGTGAATATCCGAGTAACTTGATGGAGGTGAAGTAAGGAGAAGAAAAAGGAACATAAAAACAGTGACTGTAGTTCTAAATATCAGATGTCAAAGGACATTTGAAAATGGTGAAGAATAAAGCTGTATTTCATGGCACCATGTACCTCTGGGTAGCAAGCAGGAAACAGAGTCTCATGGGATAGGAAATGTGATGATCTGAAGGATCATGGATATTTTATGTGAGGCAGAGGAGGAAGAAGGTGGTCACTAAACTGGAGGGACAATGAAATTGTATCATGAGATCTTACTTCCATTAGAGACAAATTCTGCATCTATTAAATCTTATTTTATCACACTAAGGAAGGCTTGAACAGGCATGTTTTTTGGAAGGCAGGAAAGGTAAGAAATGAATAGCAGTCACACTGCTCATGTTAGATTCTTTGTGGTTTTTGATAGACAGTCACTTCTCTCACACTCTGATACCCTGCATGTAACACCATGGTGTGAGGTCAGGTCTTTAGGAAGACATTTGCTAATGTAGCAATTGATCACAAGAGTCTTTGTGACTATTTTCTGTCCTTACATTTGGCTAGTTACAGTACACACACCAATAAAATTGCACAAATTAGTTTTTCTTTAGTTTTCTAAAGTACAACATAAAATATTACATAGTACATTACACATAAAAGTTTAACATAATGTTCATGTAAGTTCTGAGTGGAGAGAAATTAATGGCTTTATCAAACTAGTTAATACAGAAGATATGTTTGTTTTAGAGGAAAATAAAAGCACAGAAATATTTCCATCACTGTTATAAATTTTCATCAGTTTATTAAATCTTTTATTATGCCTAGAGATTCCCCAGCAATCTGAAATGAAATGGCCTACCTCTGAGGTACTATTAGGGTAAGAATAACTTACAGAATAGGTTTTACAAGACACGTAGAATCAATCATTTTTACTATTATAACCAAGACAAATTCCCATTAGAAACTATGCTGCACTTACCAGCATCTATTTAAAATTTTTATATACTTGGTGCGCCTAACATAGCAGCACTGTGTCTCAAATTACTTTTGTAAATCTAATTGATTTAATAAATTCACACTTAAATTGCTATTCAATTACTTACTCTTCTCTCCAGCAATTTTACAATCTTGAGCATATAGCAGAACGAGAACATAATTAAAGGGCTTATTCATTAAAAAAATTCTTCTGTGCTGGTATATTACCTGGGTTTTTTCTCAAGATATCGAACCTACGGCACTTCTTTGTGAAAACGTTAGCATGGAAAATTGGAACATTCTAAATATCTGGTGCTACACAGAAGGAGACATGCCTTATCATGTAGTGAATAGAGAGAATTTGTATGTACCTCATATGATCATATAATACAGAAATATTCCTAATGTTTATCTGTTGTCAGCTAGATCTATATATATTTTCCTGATTTTTTAAAAGATAACTTGAAGTTTCAAAAACCCACCAGCTTTCATATAATTACATATATGAATGATGTATAGCTAAAATCAACCTGAAAACTTCATTTCCATGTATGCATACAGAGATGAAAGGCAAAGATACTCACAGCCAATCATGTGACACAGGCATATTGCTCTAAATCCAAACAAAACGGGACAACCACTTGGCAGAGGTCACAACACAATGAAGAAATATTAGTATGAAAATACGTAGAGATACTGAATATTAGTATTTTTAGTTTCTCTTCAGAACTATGGACCCACAATACTAGAGCCCGTATGAGAAATTATTTTCGCTCATAACAAGCTGAAAAAGTAGGAAAATATAATCTTTGATTGATGAGAAATTCGAAGCAGGGAACTACTACCTGTCTTCAAGTCTGTACAAAACCTAACATACAGCACACATCAATTAATCTTTAGGACAGTGCTTTGATCAAGACAACCATATCCTCTTTTTCTATATATACCAAGAAACTGGTTTCAGCTTGGAGCTGCAATAAATCTTGCCAAAGTGAGATGTTACTCCTCTGAGCACAGACAGATTGTCTTTTAGCCACAAACAAATAGTCTGCCTGCTCTTCATTTCCAACTTCCTACTTAGCATGTCTTAGAGTGATTTCCCAAAAAGCTCTACTACCTAGAGTAAATTGGAGAGGGAATACTGCCAGTACTTGTGCCTGGGGGCAAACCAAAGTATTCCAAAGAACAGTTTAACTCTGCTACTAGGCAGTGAATAAGCTAATTCAGCTTTCCCCCAACCTTTGCACTTTTGAAGAAAGTCTGTGTAGTATGTGTTGTGCTCTTATAGATATCCTTATAAATTAAAAGACAGGATACTGCTTTCTGCATTTGACTTTCTGTATTTTCTTATGATACTTAAAGAATTCAGCTAAATTCAGAAAGAGTGAATCAAAACAACCCTACATATGGAATATGACTTTTTCCTCTTAATATACAAAAGTTACACTCATAGATTTCCATATGCCCTGAACTAGAGTACTCAGCCTCTTAAATATGATCAATAGAAAAGAAAATCAACTCAAAAATAATTCTACAAATTTATATTTGTATTCTCTCCAATTTAATAATTAAATAAAAACTAATAAAAAAAAACAGAAGTTTGTTTAGAGCTCTCAAAAGACATTACAACTCTCTAAGGTAGCATATATTAATTCTCTAATTAGCATATATCCTAGTTTGTTAAGCTAGGAAATATAAAAAGTAAAGCAAATTTAGCTCTTGGCTAAATAAAACTGCTTAAGAGTATTAAGACCTCTTTGGTTTTGAATCACTTCGCAAACTATACAGACACTTACAAGAAGTCTGGATTTTAGGCTAGTAACAGATTTAATGGTATGGTATCTAATCTGGGATTTTGGCCAGAATTGTGTGTTTAAATCATACCTGACATCTGCACAAAGCTTTTATATCATAAATCTACTTTGGAAAATGATGGGTTCAGGAGTTTCATATGTTACTATGAGGAGAAGGTTTAGTTACTTTGATAGTATCAGTTACTTTGACATTTTGATGTACCAGCATTATTTTTTCCCAGACCAAACAAATTCAACTTTTTTATGTTCTTATCTGACTGTTGGACAAATCTTGCGAAAGGATTAACAAAGCTATTAGGAATGATGGCTCCATTCTACAAAATTTTATCTGGATTGTACCCAAGCATCACCTTTTTGCGTCTGAAGAGCTTGAAATGAAATTTGGTCTACCTGTAGATGGGATACAATCTATCAGAATTTCCTTTTTTTTCTTGAAGTTCTTTATTGGAAATGCAATAATACAATCAACATACAATCATATGTTTTTTAATAAAACTTCAGAAATGCAGGCAAAAAAACAGAAATATGCTGGCATTCTTACATGAAATATTTTCTCCAGAAAAAAATCCAAAATATTTTGTATCACAATTTAGTGATTTTAATTTTTTTTTTTTTCACTTATCTAAGAAAGATGGTTTTACTATCTGGAATAAAACATGATGTCACCTACATTTACAAACATATTTTTGGCACCATTATCTCAACAACCCTTTACAAAACAGAAAATGAATATTGCAAAATATTAAGGAGGAATATATTTTAAAAAACATTCTGAAAACACTAATATCTTCTTCATCTCTGACATATTTCATCCTCTTTTTCTACCTTCGTGAACAAAAAGTTATTTAGGTTTTGTGAAGATGACAAATTCCTGGTTTGAATAAGTAAAAAATGGAGGGAATTATAAAATCCTGAAAGAGCTACTCACAGTTTTTCATTTTGAAATAGGGAACTGAAACTTATAAACAGAATAGGAATGCAGTTTCTTATCAAAAAGAACCATTTAGCTAGGACTCAAACTGCTAAGTCATTTTAGGTCAAAGCAAAACATTTTAATCATCACTCAACAAATTGATTAGCACTCAGGAGTGACTGAGAAGCTCAGTGATCTTTTTGCCTGAAACACCGTTTAGTAATTGGACTCCCTCTTATTTTACAAATCTCATCAATCATGAGAACCTTGGTGAAATCTCATTTTCATTTCTTCTCACATAAGAAGTATTGCACCATATTCTCCATTGAGCTTCTGCCAAGTAAACCAGACCATGTACAACATAAATGCACCAACAGAAAAGAGCAAGACATAAACCAATAGCCAGAGCCTGAATATCCAATAATCCACACTTCAAGCCTTTTTTTAGCCCCTGCTTACCCCATTGAAAAAGGACAGGTCACCAAATACAAGGAAAAATACCCACTGTTAAGTTTGAGGTTGATCAAGTGCAAAGCTCAGCCTTTCTGAAGTTAATGATCACTGCTGCAGTTTGCAGTTTTGTCAGCAATATTTCATATTTGATTTTTTTCTACAGTAATCATGGAAATCGTGGTGGTAGAACAGCATGAAACCATTTATCTTCTTTCAGGATAGCCACTGTTATCTAATCAGCAGTAGCCCTGCTGTTCTTTGTAAATAACCAGAAATGTAGTTGTGACCAAACTGCTTGAGACACCTGTTAGTAGGGCAGTACTTCAGGTTTCCACAACTCTAACAATTTTATCTTTCATTTTTCTAATCAACAGTTTGTTGTAGGACTGCTTTGAATGGCACTTGAAAATCTCTGCACTCTGAACTGTATCCAAGCTAAATAACACAAGAAGATGATGTCACTAGTCTCTCCACATTTTTTTAAATTATTGTTATATAAAAATTGATAGATTCTCCATGTTCTTTGATTTTAGCAGATGTACTTTGGTCTGGAATATTCAAAAACATGAACAATATATTCTTAATGTTCACAATAGATTAGATTAGATTAATTTCCAACTGTGGTGTTTCACAGTTTTTATGAAAAGAACCCAAATATTCAGAATGTGGAAAAATTCATTTACTGATATTAATTCAAAGACTCGCTTAATATTTCAGCTTCATTTCCTTTTGTTTAAATTGCAATTGTTGCCACTTTATCAAGGTTTTTATATTCTCAGCATGATTAATATGCAGAAAGCAAATGAACTGTGTATTTGTTACAATTTAAAGCCTACAGATTTGCAACTTTATGAATATTTCAATTAATTTTATAATTCACTTGATGTAAAGATTGTTTTCAAATAAAAACAAGGAAAATAAGGAGACATCTTTGCAAATAAGATTACTTTAACAATCAAGTTACTAAAAATTGCCTCTCTGCCTAGGAGAACCATCAGTGGAAGTTAGCTAGGCAAAACCAAAATATAGTAATTTCAGAATCTATTCTATTTGGATAGTGGGGGATTTCCTGCTCTTTCTTAATATAATATTATTCAGGGAGACTTTGATTTCTTAAGGAAAAATTAATTGAAAATCTAGAAACTCTAAATCTAAGTTTACTCTATTTAAATACAGCCAGCTAAATTTAAGTTTTACTGATTATAACCCAGCAGGATTAAAGTTCTTAAACTGAAAATTCTTCCTTTTTTACTTTGGTAGAACATAAATATGTACATACATATGGCAGTTACACAAACAATCTTCTCTTCTTTTATCCTATTTGTCTTTAACTTTTTATGGAAACACTCACAAAATAAATAAATACAGAAATTAAAATTTTTTCCCCATCATTAAAACAATTGTTAGAGTCTCTAAAACTATCTACACATCCAGAAGTTTAGTGCTTAAAAAATCACTACCTTGCAGAGACCTGCTGATTGTTGCAGTTTCTGACAGTACAGTATATCAACACCAAAGCAAGCCAAAAATCTTTCTTTCGCTTTTATTCATATTTCACTCATGTCACTGTTGAGGCAGGATGGGAACAGAGAGACTCCAATTCAGAAGATGAGAAGAAAACTGATTTATTTCAAATGCACCGCTCTATTTATAGGGAACATCATGCAGACCAATTTCATTGGACTTAAGTAAAAACATCTCACGCCATTGGTGATGCACAGTGGCAGAACACATCTTTAAACAATGTGAACAAGAGAGATAGTGAATTATTTACCTTCCTTTCCAACTCTTTCCCAGGCCCAGCCAGGTAGAAACCTCTTCTTTTCTCTCTGACTGAACTGAGAATATCCATACACTCATAGTCATCTCTTTTTTATAAATTTTTTTAACCTTTAAATGCTTTCTCAGCCACAGCGGACAGATTGTGTAAATATAAATCAATATTAACATCCAAATATTAATATCCCGAAAGCACAGAGAACTAAGTGTAATCTCAAAGCTAAGCTTTATTTGTATGGATATTGTTTTAAATCTTTAATCAGATATTATATCATCGAGTTACAATAGGTACAGGAAATACCTTGTTTCAATTATTTAGCACTACTCATCTAATATACTAATGTTGGCTATTAGTAATTACTGGTTAAGATCAACTACTGAGTAACAGTTAACCAAATATTTTATCTTCTACATGTTTCTCTTAGGCATATTTATATACAAATTTGGGAAGATTTTTTTACTTTGCAGTTAATTTTATGAGATAAAAATATCCAATCACCAGAATTTGAGGTAACACAAAATATGAAGTTGTGCTGAATGAATGCTGTGCTGGAGCTAGGGCAAGCAGTCTGTGTTGATCCTTCAGGCCATTCATGAACTTTCACATAAATATATATAATTAGGACTTACATGTTATTCAGGCTTAATCCAGCACTTTTTTTTCGTAAATGACCAGCTCATTAACAATTGATAAGGAATGCTATTCAAAAAGCAGAAGCTTTAAGAAGCACTTCCCGCAATATGATCAATATATAGGAGAGGCAAAGGAGATGTACCGTTACAGAACTCACCTAGCAGCTCTACTTTTAACTTCTCATAGTTCCAGAAGTTTGGAAACATCTCTGCAATATGGTTATGTCTTTCAAAATTATACACAATATATTATGTCACATTTATGCCAAGCAGACACTTGTGGCAAATACTGTTGTAACATACTTCTAATGCCCACTCTTGAGGATTATCATTGTTTTCATGTTTGGTCAGGAGCAAAAAAACAATAGTGAATTTTTAGAGTACCATAATAAAAAAATCTAAAAAAATAAAAGCACTGCAAATAGTCTATTTGTTGACGTAACTTATGTGCATTCCACTCACAAAGACTGAAAATTCTCCAGGGCAGGTATAAAAGGCATAAAATATGGCACATATCCAAACCTTCCATCCTTACTCACTGTCAGTTTGGTAGATGAAGTAAATAAAAATCTCATATCATCATATAATTTACTGTTCTTAAGGCACTGAAATTTTCTTTAAGGTATTATTAATTAGTTCTGATAATTACTTCTCCTAATTCCCAGAGGTGTTTTCAACATCATTAACAGATATGTCAAAATACCAACAAAAATCAGTAAGCATGAAAATTACTCAGTATGATTGTCTATCCATAAAGGAGTGTAAGATATGGATGTTACCATCCTTCTTTGCATAAAATAAAATCTCTGAGCAGATCCACATACCTTTAATCAGGGCCAAAAGGCAGTTGCCTGTATTACTTTTAATTTAGGAAATAAATCTACATGAGGATTGAATTCAAGCTAAAACTTTCCTAGCTTTAATTAAACAAGGGCAGGACTCCACAGATTTAAAATGCCAAATAAGTAATTCTGCTTAGCAAGCACAAAGTATACCCTGATGATAGTCTTACACTTCTACCACATTTACTGATGCAAATGTTGTAAAATTATGAGTCCCTTTTCTTTTTAGATGTTACAGAACTGACAATTATGCATTCATTTAACTTTTTCAGGTCTGTTGCAACAATTGTCAGAGGAAGAAACAACAAAAATTCTTATACAATCATCCGATACACAGAAATAGAAAATAAAATTCAATAGTTAATGTAGCTTTATAAGATTGCAGTACAGACGTTTTTGGTGTACACACCTGCAAATTTGAACAGCCAGAATCCATCATATATGACCTAAGTCACGGCATCACCTTAGTTTTTTCTACCCACAGCAGTTTGATGTATCAAGCACCAGGATTTTCAAGGTAAAAGATGTATTATCCTCTCTATTCAGAGGACATAAATAACTGTCAATTTATTGAATAAAAAAAATCTTGAATTTTAATGAATTGGAAAGAGAAACTGGGGAAAAGAATTGAAATTGCTACAACTGTTCTGTACAGAAATAGTGGGAAAAAGCAATTAAAAGATAAATTTTACAACTAATAGTGTGCATTTACTCTGAAATTACATTCTTCTTTTCTTATTTTTCTCATATTTGTCTCTTATAAACAGTAAATATTACTCAAAGGTTTAAATCCTTTCAAATCCATAGGAATAGAGCCAAAATCAGTAGGTGAGTCTTCTTCCTAAAAATCTTTCTCTGTTTTCCACATTTTTATCAATGAGCACTTTTAAGCTTTCAAGAAAAACTTGTCTTTTGACTTTTGTTCTACAACCTTAGTTGCAGCAAATTCCTTTCCATCTTTGCAATATCTTCGAAAATGAGTTATCTGTGGCCAGATGAACCTTTGCTTGTACTCCCAAGTCAATGACTTTCTCTTATGGGTATCAGCTGAAACACTTCACAGCTTTTATCAGTCGCTATGTGATCAGACTCTGCTGGGATGTATTATAAATAGTGAAGTATGGGTTTAAACAAGCTACTTTCAAAAGAATCCATGGACCTTGGGCCATTCAATTATAGAGATTTACAGTACTGTAGCAAAATTTTTTGTTTAAGACTCCATGTTCCTCAGGCAGTAGAATTTTGAGAAACAGAAGTGTAGGACAAGGTACATAAAAACAACTAAATGTTATCACACTCTGAAAGAAAGCATTTTAGACCAAAGGGAGAAATATTTTTTTTAATTTGTTTTATTATAAGGTAGGAACTGGAAAAGCAAAATGTGAGAAAGGCAAGCTGTTCCACTGAGGCTGTTTAGTTTCATAATATATCTCTGAAGACATCACTGTCCATCACTCTCCTTGAATGAAAAGTTAAAAGAAGAAAAATGGTCGTTGAGTAAGGCTGTAGAACACAAAACCTTGCATATTCTAAAGAACAGGAGCATGGATAAGCTCATAGTGTTCCTTCTGGGACTCTGTATTGAGCTACATTTCACTTTCAATTGTTCAAAGATTACATTTTTATTAGACTTTTTCTCCCAAATACTTCTAATATATTAACAGCAAATCTGATGTCTGATGCAACTTGATTTGGAACATCTCACAGTTTCACAGAATTACTAGGCTGGAAGAGACCTTTAAGATCATAGAATCCAACCCAGCTAAATACAGTAAAAATTACAGTATATCTTTGCTATAGCTACCTGTCAGAGAATCAACAAGTAGCTTTCCAACTAATTTGATTGATTAGCCTTAGAAGCAGAACCACCCCCCTGCAAAACCACACAAAAAAACCCTAAGCCAAACAAGAGATCAAACCCCAAATTTAAAAATCCACACAGTAAAGGGTGTCTGTGTATCTCAGAGTTTAAACTGAAAGTGTGTGGTGGTGATACCAGTCCATGCAGTGATTTGACCTTACTCATGAAGGCCACAGAATTTATATTAACTCAGCAGTGCAACATCGCATGTCTTGTCTTGACCAGAATTGAGTTTAGCAACGTGAACATGATTTATGGGAAAGGTCTGACAAATCTATAAAGCTGATTAGTCACTAACATTACCCCTATAGGTTACACTGGGGTTGGAGGAGGCTATCACAGAATAAAAACTAATAATTGTAAACTGCCTTCGCAAAGGGGTAAACACAGTTTAGGCAGCAACCAACAAACAGAAGTCAAACAATGGCAGGGTGTTTGAAAACATTAAAAAAAAAATCCCATGACAGACTCAAATCTGAGAAGAAAGAAATGGTCACCACCAATCATAAAATTCTTCATTTAAAAAAATCAGGACAGATAGCTTCCGGTAATCCTCTCACTTACTCCATCCCTCCCGAGGATGTGTACCTAACATACTAGGCTGACACCAGAAAGATGAACAAAACATCACAGAAGTGGAAAACTTGAGTCATTTACGTGCCATAAATTTAACTGTATGTCTACTGAAGTTTTCTTTATCACCTAGATATTTCAGTCTGTAAATATCAGTGTCATTTTAACTGAGATGGTAACTGCCTATTTGGATTACAAAATTAGACTTTAATTAGGCTAACCTTATAACATAATCCAAAGTGTGGATGTGCTTCCTGAATTCATACCAATTTCATATGATCCTACTAATTTCAATATATACTCATTACGAACTCCTTTATTTATTTTGTTTTCTTTTTTCTCTTAGTCTGATATTGCAACCACTCCACAACATTCATAAATCACTCAAAAAAAAAAAAAAAGCAACAAATCAGGAACAGCTTCAAAGCTTACTATGCTTTAAACAATGCCAATAAACAATGGTTTACTTACAGTAGTGAAGTCCAAATCTTAAACAGAGTGACTATTAATTTTCAAAGAAGAATATGATTGAACAGCATTTAACTAATGATTTCCTCTCAAATGTCTATTACTATGAGAGTAAAACAAAAACCAAGATGGATTAGGTTTGTGAAGAGACTATTTTTTATTCTGCTTTTAATCCCTTTTAGATGAAAAGGAAAATCAGAGAACCCAGAAAAATTCAAATGAAGCATTTCTTGCTGTAGTTCAAGAAGTAAAAATTAATGTCCTCACTGGTTTTAACATAAATATCCATTTATGGTGCACAAACAAAAACCGCCAACATTTTTCTTTCTTTACTTTTGATGGATATTCTATTATTAAGCTAATTATTTGGCAAACTGACAAATACTGCTGACCTAACCAGATGTTTTCTGCTTTATTCCAGTCTTCTGATTTTGAGATGTGAAAAAGTATTTTGCGCACTTACAGAAAAAGTGCATAGCATGACAACTGCATGTCCCTCAAAAAACAGGAAGAGATGGGATTTAATGCCTTTCCAGAATTCAGTTGTTAAGGAAAAAATAAAAAAGCCCATTAAGTGTTCTGAATGCTCTTGATACATAATGAAGTAGCAACTGAAATAACAGAGCTGAACTCTACAGGTATATCATAGAATCTGTTTATGTTGATGGTAGACAGGCAAAGAATAAAAAGATTTTAAAGAACAATCTAAAACACCACAGAAGGACAAAAATTGGCAGTAGTTTTTTTTTTTTCTTCTTAATCCTGACAACAGAAGAAACAACCTTACTTCTATATATAAGTGCCTGACATTGCAACTAAGACAGGGCTATGGCAAACAAAGAAGGAATTATGTTGAAAAAGTCAATCTTCAAATATGGTCAAGTAATTAGAGACAACAATAATTTTAAAAAGACAAATTTTATCACAGAAAAATTGCTAGATAGGAAAGGAAGCAAATTAAGAGCAAGCCAAGAAGTTCATTTTAACTTTTATTGTAAAATCTATCTTTGACACTCTCAAGTTTGTTAGACATTCAAACCACAAAATTTAGACAGAAATCAAAAAATCAGACATCAGTAATTTTTACTGATATTAAAGTAAAATTTCAGGTCCCCTTCACTCCTCCCACCCCCATTATCACCCTCATTTAATCAGTATTTTCAACTTTTGTTGTGCTATATTCTGAACACAAAACACTGAAGTGACAATGGAGATACCCTGTATGATTATTTATTAGGAGCATGGAATTTTTGATGTGGTGGAAAAGGGTTCTTGGGTGAACCAGGAACCCCATGATTTAATTATTCTTCAAATAGATTAAAATGAACATGTCAAATATATATTCATCTTGCCATTTAAATAGTAATAAATTAATTTATTGGTCTCTGTTTACTTTATCTTGCCCTTATTAAGACTCAATCAACTAGAATTATTATACTAGCCATTTTCTAATGCAATCCTGTACAAATCACAAAATTTCTCATGTTACTACAATATGATCATAATATTACAACAAACATCATAGATGGAGATGAATAAAATATATTTTTTGCCTCTGTAACATGTTATAATGGAATGACAGTAAAAGAATCTCACAGTATTATGAAGCCATCCTTAGCTAACAGAGGAAGGGTACTTTTCCCCCTAGGCATAATTACTTTGTTATTGTCACCTTATGTACAAAAAAAAGAGCAGATGGAACATTTGTTTTTTAATAAAGATGGGTACAGGAATCCTGGTCCACCTCCAGGTTATAGCTATAAGCTGTTCTAAAGGCTGTGAATCTATATCTGACAAAACTGTCGGATGTCCAATTAGAAATGCATAATGATAGTTTTTCTATAAACATAACTAAATAAGTAATATGTCATCCACATCGTTTAGTTTCACTCACTCTTTCTGTTTATTGCTTAAATTCTATCAAAATAAAGAAGTAATATAAACTACTGAAAGAGATGCTATAGACAGACAAGCGATGTCTCATTTTAAGCAAAGTAACAATGCATTAAATCATCCTCAAAAAAGAGATCTATGTAACCTGAAGGAATCTTTCATAGTTGTACTTATTTTGTTGGCAAAGAGTTGATTGTCTCTATAGCAGCTCCTATGATGCTGTATTTTGAATTACTGGAGAAAGCAGTGTTGTAACATTAGCTGCTTCAGCTACTGCTGAGCAGTACCTGCATAAAATCCCAGCCTTTTCTGCTTCTTGTGTTGCCTTGACAGTGAGGGAACTGGGGATGGGCAAGAGGCTATGAGGGAACACAGCTGGGACAGCTGAACCCAACTGGACAAAAAGATATCCCATACCATGTCATGCTCAGCATATAAAGCTAGAGGAAGAAGAAGGGAGGGAGGGCAGGGCATTCAGAGTAGAAAAACTACATAGTGAAAATTTGTTTTTTTCACCATTTACCTTTCTCAGGTAGACATACTGCCCTAGTGTTCAGCAATGTGTACAGATGTCCTGCTTAGCAAATGAGTTCAACAAATCAAAATTTCCAAGTCTGCTCTATTGAGCATGATGTTCACAGATTATAGGAGCACATTCAGGACAGGCGATACATTTTTCTCATGTCAGATTTACGGTGTGTGGTCAAACCAACAATGCAGAGAACTGCAGCACAACTTCAGCCTTTCCTAAAATCAGGGCACCACTGCACAAGTCTTATGAAGCTGATCTGCACAATGAACCTGCCCTGGATCCTCAGGTTTTCAGTTAGGAAATTTTGTAATCAGTTCATGATTTGTATTTTGAACAAGACCACTACCAAACATCTATGAACAAGACCTCTGAATTTCACTTGAATATAATTTCTGTGGGTGGGGGAGAAAAGAGATATGAACACCTTAACATAAAATATCAGTGTGCTTTTTGCTTCCTTGTTTTTTATTGCAGCCTTGTATTACATCTTGAGACAGGTGTTATCACACTGACAAAACCATTAGTTTTTCCAGTTACAGTCCTTCTGTAGATACAGTCTTTCATATGTCATCATATATATCTAATGCATACATTAATCCAGCTCAGTTTTCCGATTCCACACAGCTGCTGTATATTTAATACATATGGAAAAGTTAAAAGCAACATTCCCATCTAGATTATCTTACTGGCTTGTGTAAGCAATTTCATACAGCTGTCCTAAATACACATTAGCACATTATATTAGCACAATATATTAATATATTCATACTTAATATTTTTTTTTTTACATATTAAACTCTTCTGTCTCGCTGATCTTTGGGTTTTTTTGTGAACAATAGATCTCTGCAGTAACCACATGGAAATGTTACCTGGCACAAAGTGTTAAAAAAACACCCCAAAATGGTATAATTTTGATATATTCCTAGTAGCTATTGAGTTAGTACAGTGTGGTGGAAAGAATTCACAATAAGTGATTTACAGAGCACATCCAAAGCCAGGGTAATATTTCTATTTCTGATCTTGAAAAGAAAGTATGTAGCACTATTCTTCCCTCAGATCACTCAGAAGGTAGCTTTATTATGTGTGCTATGAGAACTGTAAGGCATTTTTGACAGGTCTCCTGAGGACTATTCTAAAGCAGCATAATTTTCCTGTCAAAATTTGTTGGTGTCATTGGGGGAGTTATGCCTGGTTTTGCAGCAGTCTGGGGCAAAAGACACAATACAGAGAAAAAAATGAAAAAGTTTAAAGATTAAACTATCACAGCATTCCTCTTGTCTTGTTAGGACAATGCATAGAAAAATAACACCATATAATAAAAATTTTGATTTAAGGTATGCTTTCCACCATTTCCCATATGTTTCTCACACTAAAAATTCCTTTTTGCCCAATCTAACAAGGCCTATTTTTCCCCTTCTTAGTGGGAATCATTTAATCAAACATTCAAATTCTGCTCAACCATTTCCTACCAAGCTAATGACATGCTTTCCACCATATATATAAATAGAAATCAATAAATCAATGATGCTGAGAGGGGAAAAAAAAGATAGATCTGCTTAAATTTTTTTTTTTTTTTTTTTTTTTTTTTTTTTTTGTAAAATCATTTAAATATTAAGGACACCAAATAAGAAATAGACTATACAACTACATAATTTCAACAACAAAAATTTTGAGTGAAAGGTTATATTTACCTTGGGATATATTAGAAAAGGCCACCAAATCACAGGTGACATTTCTAAATATCAATTTAGCTGAACTTATGAAACAGCTCCTCTTTTTCCGGAGCCAAACTCAACAAATACTTCAGTGCAAGTTCCTTAGCCCAGCAGCACTGTTTAAAAATAAGAAAAATACAAATTCAAATATTTTGTCCACAGTTCAAAGGTAGATAGGAAATAATGCAGCCTACATGCACATCCAAGCTGGACTCTATCAGCCTGTTTTTACTAGTCCAAATCCACAGCTCAGTAGTTTATACATAGACCATTCATTTAATTTAATATACTGAATACCTAAAATGTGTCAAATGTGTCTTGGGCTGCATCCAATCATTATTGTGTTGAAAGAAAAATACATCAGGTAGGTAAGAGGTCACAACAGGTAGACAAGTGATTGGATAGTATCTATTTCAGTGTTCATAAATGGCATCTGTAAAGACTTCTGATTCTGTTATTGTGCTGATTTACAGCTTGAAGATGTAAGAAAGTTAAGTTCACTTAACTTTCTACAGGTCCCCATTCAGAGGGACCTGTACAAGCTCAAAAAGGGAGACAATGCAAATGTCATGAGATTTAACAAGACCAAGTGCAAGGGGCTGCACCTGGGTCAGGGCCACCTCCAGTATCAACACATGCTGTGGGATGAACAGATTGACAATAGCCCTGTGAGAAGACTTGGAGGTGCTAGTAAGTAAGAGGCTGGACATGACCCAGCAATGTGCTCTTGCATCTCAGAAAGCCAAATGTGTCCTGGGCTGCATCCAAAGCATCATGGGCAGCAGGGTGAGGGAGGGGATTCTGTCCCTCTGCTCTGTTCTGGTTGACCCCACTTGGAACACTGCATCCAGCTCTTGTACTAGGGTCCCCAGTACAAAAAAAACATGCACCTGCTGGAGTGAGTGCAGGGGAGGGCACCAAGTTGATTAGAGGAAAGGAGCACCTCTCCTGTGATGAAAAGCTGAGAGAATTGTGCTTGTTTTACCTGGGAAAGAGAAAGCTTTGGGATAATGTCCTAGATTGCAAGGCAATATGTAATCTATTTGCCATCTGTTTGAGGTGTGGCAGTTATCTTCTGTTAATTGGGCAGTTTTCCTCATCTCTTCCACAAACCAATCCTCCCCCTGGGGAAACATCTTCTGTTAATGGGCTGTTGAATGTCGCTACATGACTGATAAAAATTACAGCATCCCATTGTGAGATGCTCTGCCCAGAGGGAGGAGCCAAGCATTCCTAACTGGATATAATCTGGGATTTTGGGACACCAGAACAGTCTTTCCACTGGATTCCCAGAGGAACAGCTGCCTTTTCTGCTGGATCTTCAGAGGAAGACTACACCCTTCTACAGGATCACTGCTTCAACAGAACCACACCTGCCACTCCAGGAGGACTGTAGCCATTCCAATTTGGACTGCTACCAACACCCTGACCAAAAGGATGTCAGGTTGTATTCTGACTCTGTCAGTGTTGTTTTATATTAATACATTGGATTTTTTTACTGTCTTTTTATTTTCTTCCTTAATAAAGAACTGTAATTCCTGCTCCCATATCTTTACCTGAGATCCCCCATTAATTTCAAATTTATAACAATTTGGAGAGAGAGGGGTTTACAGTTTCCATTTCAGGGGAGGTTCCTGCCATCATTAGTCAACACCTGTTTTTTCAAAGCAAGACAGGTAACCTAATTGTAACCTTCCAGTACCTGAAGGGAGCCTACAAGAAAGATGGAGAGGGACTTTCTACAAGGATGTGTAGTGACAGGACAGGAGAGAATGGCTTCAGAGTGAAAGAGGGTAGGTTTAGATTAGATATTATGAAGAAATTCTTTACTGTGACAGTGGTGAGGAACTGAAACAGGTTGCCCAGAAAAGTTGTTGAGGTCACATCCCTGGAAGTGTTCAAAGCCAGGACGGATAGAGCTCTAAACAAACTGGTCTATTGGAAATTGTTCCTGCACATGGCAGTGGGGTTGGAACTAAATTGTCTTTAAGGTCCCTTCCACCTTAAACCTTCCTGTGATTCTCTGATTCTATTATTCCATATATGCTATTGGGAGTATGCAACATAGCTATTTTTTAAATTGCTCTGCCATTCATATAAATATTTTAGGTTAAAAAAAAATCCAAAGTTTTGTTCCCTCCTTCTCTCACCCCTCTTCAGAAAACTTATTTTTACCTTCTATGCAGGAACAATTCTAACCCCAGAGAAGTTTATTTAAAATACAATGTACATTTACAACACACCAGCTAACAACTCCTTCATTTTCATAAAACAGCCTAAGGTGGAATCTGCTTTCAATCCAAACATGTTTACAATAATTTTTAGGGCTGTGTGATTTTCAAGCATAATTCCATTTTCTTCTTCTTGGTTCAAAGCAAGAAACCCCAAATAAGTAAACATTTTTACCGTGTCTAGTTTTTTATGACCATTTATGTATTTAAACATCTAATAATTTAAAAAATACAAAGAACAAGTGAAGTCTTGGCTTTCAAGATTGAACACCAATATTTTTAAAAACTCCATATTAAATATTACATTATTTTAATTATATATATTTTGGGTTTTTTTTAAATCAATTGATTATTTTTTATTTTTTCAGTATGTGAACACATCTTTATAATGTACAAAACACAAATGCATAGTATAAATATACCTACTCAGAAAATTATAGAAAATTATGTAGAACATACTTTATTATTCCAAAGTACCATGTGCAAGTTTGGGAATCATGTCCAGGATTTAAAGACAAATCTTGTTTTCTTTACAAAGAAAAAAATAGAGGTTTTTTTTCCATATGAGGAGTAAGAATAATTTGAAACTATTTCTAGACATTTCTCCTCATAAACTCCAGTTTTCACAACTTCTCTTTGATTGGCGTATGACCTTCAGCATTCCAAAGTGTAAAACTTCTGCTTCATGCACATGATCCTGATTGGTCCTTATGAAATTTAATATAGGCATATCCTGAAGCATTTGATTTAACATTTCTGTGTGAATTGCATCCACTGTTCAGTGAAATTAACTTATCTGCATTTAGAAGCTAGTAAGCATCCGATACTCAGAAAGGTCTTGAAAATCTCTTGTGACTTGTCATCATGTATTTGGGTCACTAGTAATAAATTCTTTGCAAAAAAATTAGAGGCTAAATTGCATTACCATAAACATTTCAGAAAAATAAGCACTTGGAAGAAAATAATTTGTTCTTGGGTAAGAAATAACTAATATACTGAAAAAACTACTAGAAACTCATAAAATATCTCTTCTAATCCTTTGTTACCTAATCAATTAATATCAGAATACTAAATTGTAGTCACAATGGTGTCAGGGCATATAACTTCTTTAACAGTTCTCTCTTCCTATTTCAGGGAATGCATACATTCATCAAAAAAGCCCCATAAGCTTTCAAGGCTTTTTATTATCTTCACTATCCTTCATCTTTTACTGTGAACATCACATTTTTTTTTATATTATTGAAACTTTTATTACATCTTGATGGAAACAAATGGAACAGTTTATAAGCTACAAGATTTTTGTGGAGTGTTGTGAAAACAGAAAAGAGTAGAGTGAAATCTAGCTTTGTTGGGAAATAAAAAATTTTAAAATGTCCCATTATTTTTCTCTAGGGCCTTATGTTCTTTCTCTTTATAGCATATTTTCCTAAAATTTTTGAATTTATGGAGTCAATATTTTCTAAATCATAAAGATAATTCTTGTATATAAAATAAAATTATTTATTTATTAGACTAAACAAGTCCCAGTAACATCAATGGAAATAAAGTTTCATCTCAGCACAACCATCAGTTTCTGAAACAAACAGAAACATCAATAGCTTTCTTCACCTAATCAATGCAGACAGATTGATTTTTCAGAAGGCAGACTATTATGTATGTCTGAGTACCATGACCTTTCAGATTTTACCAACAATATTCTTCATGTAAATTGATCTGCCTCATACCATGGGAGCCAGGGATGCAGAACTGCCAAAAGCATTCACTTCCACTTAGTTAGCTGGAAATATTACTTATGAAAAAGCACCTTCTTCAATCATGGTGTGTCGTGTGATGAGTTGTAAATGTCTAAGACAATTCAGAACTGCAGATACCTTTACACCTAGTAATCATAAAACCACAAGAGTGTGAATGTAGAGTAATTGATTTAAACTTATCAGTTCTAGGCCATTAGACTTGATAAGAGGTATTTCCACTCAACTATACAGGAGCCCATTACAGTCATTTCCATTTGAAGGTCAGCCATCACCAGTGTTGACCTTCAAGATGACATAAAAGTTATTAATTGATTACTTTACCAGAACAACAAACAACCACAAAACAATAACTAAAAATCAAAACACACCAAAAAAAACCCTCGAAAACAAATCAAACAAAAAACCCCGTCCACAAATAAACCCACGAAACCAAAAAACTCATAAAAACAGAAACAAAAAAAAACAAGTTCACATTTAATCAATCTGAACAGAAGTAACTTAATATTTTGGTGAATTAGGCTGGGCTGAAACTATCCCTGTTCAACAGTTTTATAGCCTCTTAGCCAAGTTCTAATTCAGATACTGTCATTTGATATTAAGAGGTGGACAGTGGGGCTCTAAGGGCAGGGACTGGGCTGCCTGGGCTTTGGGCCAATTTTGAGACAGTATAGCTGAGGGCATGCCCCTGCTCCCCTCTTAGAAAGGACCTTAAATAAAGCTTGGACAAAATGCTCTGCTGGAAATCAAAAGTAAGTACTGCTCAGCTCCTGGATTTGTTTCCCTTAGGGAACGGGTGGTCCTCCGACATGTTGGGGTAGACGTTAACATACTGGTTTTGATGCTGACACTGAAATTACAGTAGTGCAACAGAAGAGGAATTCTGGAGTCTAAATACTTACAGCCAATACAACACTGGCAAAAAAAAGCGCAGTTTCCCCAAACTAATAATTTGCAAAATTACAAGGACCTCTTGCAAACTCTAGGACAGAAAAATGTTTTCCAAGCTAACATTTGTAAGGGTTCCTACAACCTGCTTAAGACAGGTGTACAACAGACTATTAAATATAGTATACTATCTGGCACTAAAGAAATTGCATCTTCCAACATGGTTGCAACTCATTTGTATTACACATTTGGTAATGTGAAAATAAATATCCTTGGTAAGATGTATGGCGGAAAGTAAGGATTTTTTATGTTATTTAAGAATTCCTGCTAAATGAATTCATGATTGATACTTCTGCTCGTAGATAATAGGTAAAATAATGTTGAAGATTATTTATTTTCCTTTGCAATTATATGTCAATACAGCTTGAGAATGTCTTGAAATTGTTTTTTAACATATTCACATCCCAACTATAATTAAACACTAGAAATATTAGATGTTATTCCCTTACCAAAAAAATAAAGGAAATTCTTTCACAATGGTTTTGCAATAAGAAGTGCAGTTTTAGATGATAACGAAAGAACATCTTTAGCATCATCAAGTACAAATAAAATTCTGGTCAAAACATCTTAAAAAAAAAGAAAAAGAACAAAAAACAAAAAAAAAAAGAAAGGAATTTGCCTTTAGGTAGAGAAATAACTTTTGTTATCTTACATAAACTATTATTTTCCTTCATCACAAATTTTCTGGAACAGAGAAAGGCAAAGACGTCAATATTCCTAAATTGGGAAAAACAAAACAAATGGGAAGAGACGAGGTCAGACAAGAGGCATTCAGATCCATAGATAAGTATTTATGCTGTTAGGGGACTACCTGTCTTCATTGAATCTTGACAAAATTACCTTAAATAATAACAAAATAAAAGCTGTTATTTCTGTTCTCTTCTTTGGCACAGGACTAAATTTTTATGAAATTCTTAAGCCTCAAAGTATTGCGATCCTTTTTTTTTTTAATAAGATCTAATGAAGAAATACTAGACTATTTCCACTATTTCCAATTAGATTTAGATTTAGATTTAGATTTAGATTCCAATTAGAATTAGATTTAGATTACACCTATAGCCATAGAATCATAGAATGGTTTAGGTTGGAAAGAACCTTAAACATCATGTGATTCCAAACCCCTGCCATAGACAGAGACATCCTTCACTAGACTGGGTGGCTCAGAGCCCCATCTAACCTGGCCTTGAACTTTTCTGAGGATGGGGCAACCACAATTTCTCTGGGCAACCCATTCCATGCCTTACCACCCTCATAATAAATAATTGCTTCTTAATATCTAATCCAAACCTACTCTCTTCCAGGTTGAAGCCATTCTGCTTTCGTCTGTCACTACACAACATTGTAGAACATCTCTTTCTCTCTTCCTTATAGGCCCACCTTAGATACTGGAAGGCTGCAAGTAGGCACCCCTGACCTCACTCTTTTCCAGCTCTAAACAAATTCAGTTCTCTCACCTATGCCTCATAGAAGAGGAACTCTATCCCTCTGATCATCTTGGTGGCCTGGCCTGGACTTGCTTCAACAGCTCAATGTCTTTCTTGTATTGAGGACCCCAGAGCTGGATGTAGCACACCAGAGGGGTCTTACCAGAGCACATTGCTGGGTCATGTCCAGCCTCTCACCCACCAGCAGCCCCAAGTCCTTCTCACAGGGCTGTTCTCAATCTGTTCATCCCACAGCCTGTGTTGATACTGGGGTTTCCCTGACCCAGGTAACCTGACCCCTTGCACTTGGTTTTGTTAAATCTCATGAGATTTGCATTGCCCCACTTTGTGAGCTGGATATACTGGGATAAATAAGTAAGAGAGGAAGGGAGGAAGAGAGGGAGGGGAAAGGAAAGAAAGAAGGAATAAGAAACATTATGAAGGTTTACATAGAGACATATTATTACAGAAACTTGGCTAAAAGGGTTAGAAAGTGAGAGGGTAGATCAGTGACAGCTGAGCCATGATCTCTTCAATGAACCCAATAACACAAGATAGATGTTCTGAAAGCAAAGGGCTGTGCACAGAACAGCGAGGCAAAGCACAAGATATTCCAAATATCTACTGCTGACTGTTTAAAGAACTGAAATTTCCAAATGTCAAAAATGTTCAAATCCATGAGCATATATTTTTGAGAGAGATACTGCTAAGGAACAATTCCTTTTGTTCTTTTTCCAAGACTGTTAAAAGATGTCCCAAATTGAAGGCTGAATTAGCCTCCCCTTTTTATTTTTTTTTAATTTTTCTTAAAAAGTAATTTGAATCACAGAATATCCTGAGTTAGAAGGCCCCCACAAAGAAAGTCCAACTCCTGTAACAAGTGAATTTGAAAGCCAGCTACTTCAAAGAAGATGGAATTTTATCAGAGGAAGCATTTTAAAATATTCAGAAACTGTAACAAGTACCTTCCCAACTGAGACAAGCTTTCAGATATTTCACATAGGGCCAAAATATCTATATAACTGAAAAGATTAATCACTGATTAATCAGATTCGACAGGGTGGATTCAAAGGAATGAAACTTGAACAGAGCATTGGCACACTTGGACGCACATTTTCCCCTTTACCAAATGACAACTTAATCATGAGACAAAAGAAAAAAAAAGTAAAATTCCTGACCTTCTATCAACAGCAATAATGTTAAGAAAAAAATTTAGAAATTAATAAAGTGGGGGGAAAAAGTGAATTAAAGACCAGAATTTCATCTTATAACAGATTTTGGGAACAATCTGAGAACATATTCAAGTCTGACAAAAGAGCAGAAGTTAAATAAATTTCTCATACATATATTCTGGGGTAGGGTTTACTGTGGTTATTTCACAAGGGAATTAAAGAAAATATAATACCACATGAATAGTGTAAACAGATCTTAAAAACTGGTAGTACTTTAATAAAGATAACTAAGAGAAGCCAAATAGGATATGAGGAACCACTTGCAGAAATTATAAAAACTATTTTTAATTCTTTTTCTAACAAATCAACAGCAAGAAACCCCATAGTCTATTGACAATTATATAAACAATATCAAAAATTAAGGAAACAAGAAAGCTACTTGAGTTTCCTCTGTATTCACATGTGAGAAGCATGGAAATAAATAAATCTGTGCCCTTTATATATCTATATTTATGGATTACATCAGAGAATCTCTCTCAAACTGAACATTGTCATAAATCAAGGAGACAAAATGGGTAGTTAAAAAGTCCTGGGACAAGATATCAGACATTAAAGAATTCAAAAAGCCTAGGAAACAGCTAACACAAGGACAATTTTTAAAATTCTTCAAGAGGGTATAACAAAGCCCAGAAAGAACTGATATTGACATTCTTAACTACAAATAAGATGAGGCATGGGTAAATATGATTTATTGAGGAAGAATCAAAACAATTTTTATTCAAAAAATCTTAGGTCTTACTAACTTATACCAGTTTTCTGAATGAGTCAATAAACTGACTCTGCTAGATCAGAGCTCTAGGCAGGCCTTCAAATGGCCTTTAACAAAGATATTCTACAATGATTCTTAGAAAAACCTAGGTGACATAAAAAAAGGCCCTTACATACAGGAATGCCTAGTTGCTAAATTAGGAAAAAATAAGTGAAAAGGGAGAGAAGAGAGGAATAATTCATCAGTTTCCATGGTGTTGGAAGCTCATATCAGTGATGGTGGGAAAAAAGAGGGAACTGAATTAATTTTCTGTTTCAGTGTCATGAAAATGTAAAAGTAGATGTAAAGCAAACAGTGTAATTGTTTTACTAATGTGCAGCTGAATTTATAATTTTTAATGGCAGGGCATAGTGGATGTTAAAAATTAACATGTGCTCCAAAATAATTTATAAAAATTACCAAAAAAATATTCAGTAATAAGTTGAAAAACACTGATCTCATTCAGGAAACTTCTGAGACATGAATTGCTAAGAGCCCATGACAGTTTTCTGAGAGAGTATTCCTGTGCTGCTCTTAGGAAGTGTTCTATATGTACCCATTTTTTGTCAATGTCAGAAATGGGATATAGGGCTAGATGAGCTTTCATTCTGATGGCATGCAAGTACCCTCATGCTACTCTGCAAAAATAAAAAAGTTAACTGGCTTTTCTAAAGAAAGCTTTCCCTACTGACTGCAAAAAACAGGGAGCGAGGTGGTGCAATAGAGTTGGGAAACTACAGAACAACACTAAATATGTATCCTTAAGTGAAATAAAAATATAATTCTGAAAAGAAAGAATAAACATAGAATAGCTAATTATACACACACATCAAAAAAATCTTACAGCTTTTCTGGTTTCCATCCTGATAAAATGTGTAATTAAAAAATATTTATAAGAGTTTTGAAAAATGTATCATTACAATTGACGGGCTCATTCAAGAAGTCAGAAAATGGATGATAAAATAATGAAATTAAATGAAAAATTTGAAGCATATTAGTGGTCTTAAAGTTACATCACTAGTCAGATACAAATGAGAGATTAATTTTTAAATCTGTTCTTGGACTTTCACCTTTTTTTGTCAGAAATTCTGAATTAAATATCTTTGAAACTGGAAACAAATTGGTGAGAAAAGTACAGTGCTGAGTGTTGATCCATAACAGTTTTTAATCCAGTAATTTTTTCCTGTCTTTTATTAAACATCAGCATAATTTGCTAGAAGAAATATATCTGTAAAGTTCTATTTTTATTAGTTTTAGCTCTACAATTTAGTCAATTTTCTAAGGAATTGAAATGAGCATTTCACCAGAAAGTAATTAGAAAACAAACATATAAAAACAACGGTACTCTATGTTGTAATTCTGACAAAATATACTGTGTTTTAGAAATCCATTAAGGGAGGAAATTGTGCAGCCTGTACTGTTTCATCATTGCAATAACCAGCCCCAGTGTTTTTTGTTGAAACAAATATATTTCTCCAGTGGATGAACAGTGTTAGACGAATATCAAAGGATTTAACAAAATTACCATAACTACATCTCTTCTCGAGTATTATTCTGATGAAAAGTAAAAAATAGATAAAAAACTCGGTCCAAGAGATCTGTGACACAAAACCAGGAATGAAACACACGGCAATTAATACAACCCCTACGTATTTAAATTCATCTCTTATCATCCAGTCAAATCATAAAACTCCTCTGTACTGTGTTGCCTTCTCAAAACCCGTCTGGCACTCCCCAGGCATTCAGAGAGTGTGCAGACAGATCACTGTCTACAAACTCTCTGAATGTGCTCACTGTTCACAAAGAAGCAGTTTGCAACTCCTTTCACATTTGCCCCTACTCACACCCCTGATTCAGCACAGCAGAAGTTGGTGAACAGAGCAGAGCAGCAAAAATTAACATAAACATAAAAAACCACCATAAACACAGGAGTCAAGATTTTTCCTGCTCCTGTGGCCTTTAACCCACAGGTGGCATTAGGCCATCCCCAAAACTATCAATGCTCCAACCATATCCACTCTCTCAGGGCTTAGAGCAAGGCCTGTTCATACCTGAAGCAGAACTTCCCATGTGGTTTCCTTTAGAAAGAATTAATGTGCACAAAATCACTCTGAATTAAAGCAATACCAATTCAAGAGGGGATGATGAAAGAATTTGCCTTAAAGCCATATTATGTCTTTTAACCAAAATGTAAAGTTATGTTTATGCAGCTGCAGCAGTTTTAATTTTATCTTGCTCCATTTATTTTTCTTGACTACTTCTTAAATTTGATTTCTCAACTTCACTTGCAAAAACTGTTCTAATTAATAACTTGTGATACATTTCTGTGCAGCTCAGCTCAGAGTAATAAGGCTGTCTCTCATCGAAAGCATGCTACTGTAGTGGTCTAGCCTTTATTAAAAATAAATCTGGAAGTGAGTACAGTTGTGTTAGAATATCTTTAGAGATGTGCAGAGACAGAGGATTTTTATTTTTGAATTTTTGTTAATATGATTTTTCTAGATCTTAAAAAAAATAAAAAGGAATGTTTGAACTTTGATTTCTTACTCAACTAAAAAGATAGATTTAGGGAGCAGCAATTTAGCCTTACAGCCTTTACTGGTTTTGTTTTGGTTTTTTAGTTGGTGTAAGGAAGAATGTCATTCACATTGTACGTATTCCCACACCAAAACTTTGCATCCATAAAAATTAGAGTTTACACAGTGATACTGTTAGGAAGACTTCATGGCTACAGCAGATGAATTATTTTCTGCATATAAGAAAACCATCATTAAATACCTGATATAATTAGGAAGAAGAAATACCCCTTTCACTTCCATGAGAGGAAAGGGTCTAAGGGAAAGGAGACAGTGGATAATGTTCCTATATTTTAAAAATACAAGGAAAACATACCTCATTGAAGTTGCATCATAAAAAGTAACTTGCCTTTGAAATGTGAGGAACACACCCACCTCTGACACTATGATTGGATGACCTTGCCTTAATTCCAGATGCCCACCCAGCCGCTCTCTCACACCTCTCCTCTACAGGACAGGAGTGAAAAGGCAGAGAGGTGGTTTCATGGATTGAGATAAATTTACCTCACAAGAATAAATAGACTTGACTTGGGGAAAATTAAGTATATTACCAGTTAAAAATAGAGTAGGACGGGTAAAAACAAACACAAAACTAAAATCATCTTCCTTCCTTCTCACCATTCCTCTCAGGCTCAACATCACTTCTTTATTCATTCTCTCCACTACCTCTTTCATCTATGCACAGAAGGGGAATGTCAGGATATGCGACAATCCACAGCAGCTTCTCTCTGCTTCTCCTTCCTCCTCATGTGTTCCCCTGTATAAGAATGAGGGGTGCCACTCCCATGGGGTACTATCCTTCACGAACTGCTCAAGCATGGCTTCTTCCTGTAGGACACAGCTCTTCAATGACTGGTTGAGGATGGGAGCTTTCCATGCAGTAAGGCTTTTAGGAACAGATTGTTCCCTAGTGGGTCCCCCAGCATCTGAGATTCTTGCCAGGAGCCTGCTCCTGCATGTTCTCTCAGAGGCTGCATTTTCCTTCAGAGCAGAGGGTCATGCATGGGCAGTAAGATGGCCATTTGCTCCACCATGGACCTCCACGGGCTGCAGGGGTGCAGCTGCCTCACCTTGGTCTGCACCATGGGCTTCAGGGGAATCCGTGCTCTGGCTCGCAGAACACCTCCTCCCCTGCCTGCTTCACTGACCTTGGTGTCTGCAGGGTTGTTTCTCTCACATTGGCCCAACTTTGGTCAGTGGGTTTCCTTTGGAGCCAGTTGGAGCTGCTTGCATCTGGCATGGGGGAGCTCCTAAGCTCTTCTCACATAGCCCATGGATATACGGATTTTTTTTGCTAACAGCATGATAACCTCATCATATTACAGAGAGAAATCAAATTTAAAATAAAAATTAGTTCATCCACAAGCTCCACAGTTCAGTATTCAGGTCCACTGCAAAACATATTCCACTAATTTAATATTTCATAGCCAGCTATTTACCATAATAATTAGAGATAATACAAAATAATAGTTACTATTCCTCAAAAAATTTATAAGTTTGTTTCAAGGTCATATTCACAGATGAAAGAGAAAATATTTTTCCACAAACATCATGTTTTGGGTATTGATTTATACCATCAACAAGGTGGGGTTTTTTTAATGCTATCCCTTCCTAGATGAACCAGTTAGATCCATTTAATATTTGTTACCATTATATTAGTCAAATAATACATCTATTAATTTAAATTGTATTTTCCATTTCAAGAAGTACAATCAATAAAACTGCACAGCAACAATGTCTGATCCCAATTGTTTCATCAATTCTGCTCGTCTTGTACAACAGAACTTAACCTTTTAAAAACTGCACAGGGAAATATTTTAAACCAACATACTGCCAGCTAAGAATAATATTAAGGAGTCACATTTTTTGAAAGACATAATTAATATTACATTTTATATTCAGAACTTCAATCTACAAACTCTATGTCCTATGGAGGTATATATGCATATTAAAGAGCAAGATAACTGTCAACATGAAAATGTTTAGACAAGGATGTAAGGATTTAATTTCTGTGTATTGATGCCATGTTTTTAATACTACTAAAACTGTAACTAAACAAAAAATGTTGCCATTGTTTGCTTATACTCTCTACAAGTATGAACCAGCCATATATGAATTAATAACACTGAATATTGTTTTAAATAACTACAATGGATGCTCCAAATAATCTTACAAATAGAGGTTTTGGAAAAAAGTAGCCTACTAGGCAACTGTGTTTTGCTTTGGTATTCATTCTACAAAATATTAGCTATATCTCTTGTGTCTTCTTGCTAAATAAAGCCATAATCATACAGATCAAGATTCATAAAGACATTTAAATAGCTGTAGTTTCAATTTTTGCTGACCTAGACATCTAACTATCACCCACATTACAGAAGTCATTCTTTTTTACTACTCTTACCCTGCTTATAATGTCATTTTATTTGAACTTGAAGCTACCATCCCAGAAATAAAAGGGTCTTGAACCAGAAGTCAAAGCAATTGTTTTCAGGTTATTTATAGTAATAGAGAAAATCAGAAACAGTCTCAGAATTTAGCAAGGTTCAACAGTGACATTAGGATGTGTCTACAAAGGAGTGGACAGGTTCTATCTAAATTGAATTAGTCTGGAATCCTTGGAAAAGAAACTTTTTCCTTTCTTAACTGTTTTGCATTTAATGGCAGCAGCAAGGTTAATTTTCTCATTAAAGGTTTGCCAAGCACTTGAATCCTGTTGATCTTTAATTTTACTCATGATGTCAATGGGTGTTTGGTGTCACAGAGGACCATTTTTGGTGGTACCACTTGCTCTCTGCAGCCAGAGGCCAGGAGCCCTGAACACAGTGAGAAGAACACTTAAGATACTGTGGCAGACTCTGGCAAGGAGATCTGGCTGGAAATGCTGCTGAAGACTGCAAGAGACCTCAGCCTTGGGAATGATGCAGAGCATGGTTCCCAGCCTAAAATGGAGAAACACATCACGTACTCAATTCACATCTCTGGAGGTAAAATGCTCCCATCATAGTCTTGCTGTATCTCTCTGAGGCTGGGGCAGGCAGGGGCAATATCCTTGCCTGTAGGTGGGATCAAGAAGTTCTGTAGTTAAGCTGAAAGAAGGGGCCAACAAGAGCCTTGTGAAATTTAGCAGTGACGAAGTCCCACACCTGGGAAGGAAGAGTTCCTTGCAATGACTTGAAGATGTTTTTTTCCAAAGCAGCTGTTGCTTAGAGACTGGCTAGGCAAGCAGTCTGCTGGGGTGTTGATAATTTCTTCATCACTTCTTTTATTTTTTTCCCTTTTTTTCCCTTCTCCCCCTTCCCAGTTATTAATCAATCTTTATCTCAATCTGCAAGTTTTTTTTTTCAATTTTGCCCCTCCAATTCTGTCCCCCAACCCACTGCTGGGGAGTCAGTGAGTCTGGGTGGGACCTTAACCGCCAGCTGGGGTCAAGCCATCACAAACCCACTGCCCAGAGTAAGTCATGCATTCCTGGATATTTTTGAGACCTCACTGGACAACACCTTGAATAACTCAGTCTGAGTTCGGAGCCAGCCTTGCTTTGAGCAGGCGGTAGGACTGAAGATCTCATGAGGTCCATTCCAGTCTGACTTGTCCTGAGATTCCATGTTTTGCAGTTATTGTAAATCAAATATAGGGATTCTTTACTAATGGAGAGAGCTGATACTAACAGAGAGAGTTGATCACAGATATCTAATAGTCTATGCAACTGCTTTTTTAAAGAAAACCAAACACATAAACAAGCCAGCGCAGACATACAAGAAAAGAGATTTGAAATATAGTAATATGTCTAAGCAGATGAACCTCTTTTTGGCCATATCTCCAACCTCAAGTAACTTGCATTACAAATAAATCAAGACAATACTGATGTGATATGTATATGTTATCATAAAATAAATAGTAGAAAAGAAGAGTTAAAATCCATTGTTTTTTATGTAAGATATGTTAGAAAGGTAGGCTTATATGCATGAGCCTCCATTTTCTATCACTCAGTCATGATGGAAACAGAAAAATCTTATGATTACATTTAACTGCAGACATCAAGTATAAAACCTCTCTCTCAGTCTTTCCCATGAGAAATTACCTGGTTACTAAACCCTAAATCTAGTTACTTAGAATGTCATTATTCAACAGCAAATGCACATAAATTAGATTAAATTATTTGTTATTTAGGCAAATAAAAAAGTTACTGTTTCTCGCTACACAACTCATAGCATCGGATATGTACATTTAGTGGTTGATTGGTGGGTTTTGGGGGCCTTTTTGCTTTCTCTTTTTTGAACTTTCAGAGTCTCAATGAAAGTGGGAGCCTTCTGGATTACTATTGAGTTATCAGCATAGGAAACCATAAAATAAAGGAAATATGCTCAGCTAAGGGTCTCTGAATAAATTATCAAATAATTTTCAGCAGGACAATAAGTGAACAGATCTTTGGAGGAACAAAAAAATAAGGAATAGGCACTTCCTTCTGTTCTCCCTCCTAAGAGGAGATTTGATGTTCAACAAGACAGGGAAATGATTTGTCTCACAGTTATTTTTTTGCTTTGACCTTCATCAGGACTCTGTAGATTGCGAAGCTTACTTAACCTCTTCTGTTCCTCCCAGTCTTCACTTTTGCTTCCTAGTCTTGTTATACTTGTCATTTCTCCCTGAATCTTTTAAAAATGAACAGAAAATATTTTCTGTTTCAGTACCTTACAGAAATTCTAAGCCACTGAGGTCCTATTGCTCAAGTCTGGGATGCAGTAAAGGCTGCTTTTTCTTGTATAATCTTTGCTTTATGGACACTTTTTGACATTTTGAAATAGTAATTTTGGGTGTGAACACTCCCCAAATAATCCAACTAAGTAATACTATTAAACTAAGCAAAAACATGCTTAAAACAAAGCCTACTTTGTGCATTTTAATGATCACAACTCGATTTAGTTAGTGTTGCTTTATTTTTTTTTTCATCTCCAGAAGTTCCTGAATTTCTTTTACCTGCATTTTGAGTTTTCTGGTCTCTTCTTCCAAACTTTGTTTTTTTGCTTCTAGTCGCTCTCTCTTTCCCCATTCAGAGGCATTCTCACACTGCATTCTTTCCATCTGAGAAGGCTGAGGGTAGGAGGAAGAACAATCAAAAAAGAAAAAAAAAAAAAAAAAAAAAAAAAAAAAAAAAAAAAAAAAAGAATCTGATTAAAACCCCCTGGTTTTCTCTGGGTGAGGCTAATGGCTTCTGAGTAAGGTGGACACATTAGAAATCAGCTCAAGGAGTAAGTTTTCCATGTTTCATAAAGTTAAATATTTTAATTTTAAAATTACTAAGACAGTAACTTTTTCATCAAATGTACCTTCAAAAAAGTAAAGCATAGGTAATTTTTTGTACTGTAATTGGTAAAAAAATCCTATTCTTTTTCTGCTGTTTATGAAAAAATAGTATTAAAATAATAATAAAATGTTTTAAATAACACTGAGACTGGTTTTAGTTTGACAATGTCAAAGTTCACTTTTTATTCTCCAAAAGACAAAAAATCAGCATGCTTTTATTCTGTTTACAGTTTAAAAGGATTGTAATTAATGGTCATTAAACTGAAGAAGTTCTAAAGTATATCTTCAGTACTACATATGGTTATCTTGATAATCAGAGGAAAGACGTTTAAGTTTTCATGCTAATGTCTTTCTTGTGGTCATGATTAACAGTCTTAAGTGAAATATTATCCTTTATGGTCAATTCTGTAACCTTATTTTAGGATAACTTTATGAATCTGTTCATCAAATCCACATATAGGATGAATTAAATATATCAACAAAAAGACACATTACTAAGTCATATAGAGTAATTATCAAAGGACTGATTTATTCTTCAGAGACAGCTACATACAGGTTTTTGTCAAGGCTGCAATAAATACTTCTCAGACTTCAAATGAAAAAAATAGTAAAGTGAATTTATGTTTATAACACTAACCAGGTACTTATCTGATACTAATGGAAATTTATCAGAAGATTTTTATCGACAAGTACTTACTGTTAACAGGTTATTATTAACTGGTTCTTAACAGGAGATTAAAAGAGATTAATATAGATTAAAAACTGTGAAAATAAAAGGTTCCAGTTATTTTAATTGAGATGAAAAAAAGAAGATAATTGCTAATATATTAAAAAAAAGCTCAAAATTTTAAGAAGGTTTTACAATTTTCAGTTCTGTGAGAACTAAATGATGGTTTGATAAAGATGGTGACTAAAAACATTTTGAGACACTTCTTCATTGAAGAAACAGCATGTCTGTGCCAACAAGACTTTGGAAAGAGCAATAGAGGTGTGCTTTTTCAGTTCTATTGGTTACTTTTATTCTAAAATCAATTTCCAGCAAATAATGAATGTAGAGCAAAGAGAATGAGCTGTTACAGCATAAAAGAAACATAACTCTGATCCAATGTAATTCTGTAGCTAAACCAAATTGCAAACGTGTCTGTTCCCAATTTATTTCTGAGTAAATAAAAACAATTAGAAACCAGATAAAGTTAAAGAAGTTCTTTCAGATTATCAGAGGACAGTAAAAGTGATTTATCCATTCTGCTCAGTATTGGTGTGGCCTCACCTGGAGCGTTGCCTGTAGTATTGGTTATAGGTCATCAAAGTATTAGAGCGGGTCCAGAGTGACAAACTACAAGTTGCTAACTCCAACACACAAGTAAATGTTTGATGCTCACATGTTCCCAATGAAATCTTTAAAATCTATCCACTGAAATTCTGTACAATAGTTGGAAAGTAAGGAATCACATACCCCTATTTAGCAGCAAATATTATTTCTTCCCCACCAAAGTTATGTAAGTTGTTTGAATACTGTCTACTGGACTACAATCACAAGCCTCATATTTTTTCCTAATAAATATTCAGGCTTATTTACTATTACAAGTATCCATGAAAGTTCCAGAACATGAGAAAACCTGTCTTCTTGCAAAGCACCTGCCAAAATACACAGCTGAAATTGTAAGCCTGAAAGTTCACCTTTTCACAGTGTTGACACTAATCAATAAAAATTCATTTTTGTCAGACATCAAATAGAGAGAAATCACAAAACCATCCAAGGTTGAATTTCATCAAGAAATTAAGCAGAAGATGACTATCACATGAAGATCTGATGTCAAAGATAAATTTATTTACCTATGTCTGTAAAATTTCAATTTATTTCCACCAAGATGCTGTTATGATAAATTTACATATTTAACAGTCCTGATAGGAGTTCATTTTCTTCCTAGTAGCTGGTACAGTGCTGTGTTCTGAGTTTAGTATTAGAATAATGTTGATAACAGAGGGAAATTTTTATTGTTACTGAGCAGTGCTTACACTAAGTCAAGATATTTTCACCTTCTTGTACTGTCCTGTGAGCAAGGATGCTCAGGTTGCACAAGAATCTGGGAGTGGACAGCTAACCTGAAGCAGCCACAGGGATATTCCATTCTATATGATGCTCTTGTGTGAAACTCCACATTCTGATTTATAAAGAAAAGTGAAAGCTTAAGAAAAAATCGCAACATGTGAAAAAATCATGAGATCTTAATTTTCCCTTAAAATGGGAATATTTTCTCTCCATAAAATATCTGTGCAGACTTGCACTTAATTTTACTTTTTAATAGGAAGTCCAGAATAATGGTGGAAGCATAGAATGAGGTCAGGGTAGTGTCAATGAAGTGGATAATTGCAAAGGTGAATGGTGAAAATGAAGTACAGTGTACTGACCTTTTGAAACTGGATAATTACATCTTAGAGCTAACCTACACCATTTTGTGACTAACATGAAAGGCAGAACCCTGAAAAAAACAGACAGAGAAAAAGGAACTCCACCTTGTACAGTTCATTAGCAGGAAAATCTTAATTCTCTTCTTTAGTTTAAGGCAATATAACAGTTGTTCGTGTTCCAAAAGTTTTATTGAAACAAGATATTTCTCCCTCCCCTTTGTTAAGCAAAGATAGAGTAGGTTGAAGGGCAACAATTAAGGTGCAATGAATGCAAAAAGAAAGATGATGAAGATGAAATCTAGCAGTCAACATGATTTCAGACAGTAAACAGAAGAAATTCCACACTTTTCTAATTCCAAGATTTTTTAGCTTCCTATAAAACTTGGAAAAGGTAGGAAAGTGTATTTGGAGAATTATGATCTTCAGTTTTTTAAAAGACATTTTTAAAATAGAGTTGGGCAGAATGCAAGCATTATGTGAAAAAAAACCTGTACTTTTGATCTGTTATGTCTTGACAATGATGTTAGAAAACTTGACTTGACTTGATGTTAGAAAACTGCCAATCCAACCAGAAATTCTCCCTGTAAAATTTTTCTTCTACAAAACTGTTATTTTCTTTACGAAAAGCATGTTCCCTGAAATATTATTTACATATCTCAAATAAAAGCTGATTTGGCTGAGGATAGAAAAGTGTTTTTTTTTTTTTTTTTAATTTCCAATCAGAATCTTACACAACCCCAGCAAATCATTAGCTTCTAATGATATCTGTCTTTATACTCAGAATCTACAGGCAAGCCGAGTGAGGCCTACAGATTTGTGACCCAGAGAGGCAAGAATTCCTGTTTAAAATATTGACCTTGGGCAGCCTCACTCTAGTACAAATGTAAAACATCTGCCCCAGTTTGTGCAGATCAAAAATGAAAATTTAAAATCAATATGCTTTTTTTTTTTTGTCTTTAAAATGACAATGGAGGACTTTTTTCATGTTGCAAAGCAAGATAAATGAACACATATTTTCAGGATTCTTGATATCCTCACTGTATTGTGCATGGAGGTAATTTCCATTCATCTATGCTACAAATTGTTCTACAGAATTTAAGCAAGAGGTGTATTACACTGAAAATTTAATAAGCCACAGGCTGATTATGAATTAAGCACCATGACATCCTCCTAATAAAGAAAACCTATTGAAATAACTTTATAAAATCAGAAATGAATTTGATTCTTACAGACTTCTTCCCCATAGTTACTCAGAAAACTCAGCACAATAAGCAAGTTTGCTTTTTCTGTAACTCAGACAGGAAGACTGTCTCTCAAAAAATGTCATATCCAACAGTCTTTTCAGAGCCAAGAAATCAAAAATTGTGCAGTTTTACCAACCATTTTTCAAATTATTGCACATTGATAAGAAATGCAAGGACAGAGAATCTTCCCTTTCACAGTGGTAATTTATGAGATGTCATCAACTTCCAAAGCATAGAATGTGATTCAGCTGCTAGAAGGAATGGCAAACATGCAGTTTCCTTAAATATGGCATCTAGGTAGATTGGATCCAATGAATTGAAAGGAAGCTCTGCCTAAAGACCAAGCAAAAGCATCACATTCCTGCATTGAATTAATTGTGAAACATCATTACTATTCGTAACATAGTTGTACAGAGTCTGAAATATTTTATCAGTGGTTTAAAAGTAATGGTATCAAATGTTTAAATAGAGTCTCTCAGCTTAACTGAGAGAAAAAACTTCTGTGTTGTAGGATCAGGAAAAAACTCATACAGCCAGATGCATCATTAAAGAGATACACAAGAGAAGAAAATAGTTATGTTGATGAATCTGGTTCGCTTAAATCACTTCCCATTTTAGTTCAGCTGTATCTACAGAACTTGGAAGATACACTATGGTTCTACTCCACTGCTCACCTCCATTTGAGAAAGGTGTAAGAGGAAGATGGATTGCAGATAGTAAGACAATCATCTGCATAGAAATCATGGATAGAAAACAATTCCAAGAATGTTTGTTACTTGCAAAGTAACCCCTATTTTGTTGGGGTATAGGGGAGGGAGTCTGTTTTTTTTTGGTTTTTAAAAATTATTTTCTACTTTTTTTTTTAATTTTGAGTTTTCTACTGCTAGAAGTCTGTAAGAACATGAGGAAAACTGCCAAAGCTCCTAAGTTCCTAAAGAAAACTCATCAAATTTCCTGCTTCCAAGATCAGGACTGCTGTATGCAGGTGTGTTTTCTGGCAAGCAAAATTATTACTTAGCATGTGTGACACTGGACAGTTTTGCAATGATTATTTCCAATATGTCTGACATTTTCTAGAATTCTTTTACTTTTTCTCCTAAAAGGTGCAATCAAACACTACCAGAATCCATAGCACTCCTTGCACAGGAAAGGGAAAACAAATGTTGGCTACTACTTTATTTGACAAAGGAGTCAATACAGTAAAAAAATTTACTCAGGTTTTTTTCCTATTGTATGCAAGTCTGCCGAGAACACCATTTAGTCCATCAGCAGCTATACTGAAAGCTTGATAAATATTATTGTGCCTGACAATATCTTGAGACACCAAGCCCTGCAAGAAATTGAACTTTTTAATGAATGCTTATATTCATAACAATGCCTAGCACCAGCATATTTAGTAATCAAATATTTCTTCCTCCTGGTTCTACTCAAATGCTTAAGTCTGCTACAAGCTGATATCATTGCACTATGCTGACATTAAATGGAAAATTGCTGATTTACCAGTATTTTTTTCCTCTCGCCTTGTCTGCACACAGAGACAACTCTTTTGTGAGTATGACTAGCTTAAAAGAAGTGATTTAAGCAGAAATAGAAGTTGTCTATAGATATATAAAAAGCTTTAAGCATGAAATTTTGCAATAATCAGAAATACTCTACGAAGAGAGGCATAGATAAGTTCAGGAATAGGAACATAGTCAGGTGGAGAAAATTACCTATGATCTTACAGATCTTTCTTTCCATCTGAATGTGGCACTGCTTTCATCAGTTTCTTATGAGTAAAATTTCATATGGACTATGTACTACATTAAAATTAACACCTCCTGTTGAACAGAATCTACTCTTCGTTCAAGGAAAACAAATTTTCTATCAATGCCTATCATAGAAAATTATCTATAATGCCTATCTAAAATTCTACTTTCACCAATTATTATATAATTGAATACTTCCAAGGAATTACCTTAACCTATCTAAACATTTGAAATCATTAAAGAGAATACCAACATATCATGCACTCATTTCTACTTTAAAATTATGAAGGGTTCTCACATTTGATCTAATTTAAAACTAGAAATACTTACATTTTTCATGTGGAAAAACTAAACAAGATGACTAAACAAATACTGGACTAAACAAATTTCTGTCAGTATCACAGAATGGATAAGGTAGGAAAGACTACAGTGGGCCATCTGGGCCAACATCCCTGCTCAAGCAGGGTATATTAACCTTCCTCATTGTAATCCCAATTCATAACAAGATTGAGACTAGAGGAATGTCCAAACTATCAGTGTCTACCAGGTTGTACAGTTCTGCTTATTTAATCAACATTTTCATGCAACAAGAACAATTTTGAAAATTATATAGAAAAAAATTAAAACTAGAATGGACTATTATAATGAAGATATAAAAACATGCTATAAATAAAGAATCTGATATTTATAAGATGTAACGACAATTTGGTCAAGTAGACATTCTTGTAGGGTTGCAAGAAAAGGCATGAATGGTTGCATGAGTATTTAAAGACAAATAAGAGTGTGATTATTTTTTTCTGATACATTTTGTACTGTTCTGTTCTCAGTGTTCTACTGATATATAAACCAAATGTTAAACCATTTGTAGGCTGTCTTGGAAACTAAGGGACTTTCACCCATTGTTTATAACAAGCAAATACAAAAATGCTATTTTTGTTTTATAGCCAGGTGATATATTAAACATATCCATGTGTCCTGATCAGCCAAATCACTAATGCACATGAAAAATGAACCATGTACTTTATTATCTTGCAGAGCTGCATTCAGTTCAAATGGCAAACTTCCATACATATACTCTATCATACCAGTCCATACAAACACCTATTAGTTATGAGTAAAGTGTGTTTCAGCTGAGACAAACACAGAAAAAAAAAAGATTCCTTCATTTGTACATACTTGATGAGAAGTAATGCATCTTCTATATGCAAATTTAATTAGGGAAAACAGTAAAAATAATAAAAACTAAACATCGACATCTTCACCTACCTTTCAAATTAAAACAGAGTATCAGCCTCATCTGTCATATTCTTGATGCAGTTTTGTCTCATATTTGCTAATGTAAATATATCAATATTTTACCACCATTTCTGGTTGGGAAGCCCTCATATTGTCCAAAAGGTAGCAGGCCATATATTTGCTTACATCAAGATAAAATATTTGAGTAAGATCCATCCCTCAATTTTGTCAATTTTACTGATATTGACTGAATTTCTAAGTAGCCTACATAAAACCCCTGTGAGTACCTTCTCCAGGTTGAAATTGAAAGTGCTCTGGTTTAAGTCTCATCCTGACTTTCCAGGCATCCTCTGAGAGATCACTGAGGAACTCATGGGAACCCTGTGAGATACTTGTAGGTATCTGCTGCTGCCACATAAGGAGCCATTGAAGTAACTGCCCCTTCACCACCAGAAACTTGTTTGCTGCATCTTAGACAGAAAAAATGCCCCTGCAAGAAAAATGAAAACCCGGATTTCTAAATTAGGAAAAAGGATATGAAATCCATAATCTACTCCTCCAAAATTTTGAAAATTTTGCTATAATAACTAGTGCCTTTTTTTTTTTTTTTCTACAGCTGGTTTAAGATTATCTCTCAGTTACAGATATCCTATCTATCAAGACACTGGGAATTTTCCAGAATTTCCCTGAAATTCCCCTCTCTTTCCTCATAAGATGAATGTGGTGAGAGCTATTTACTCGCCAAAAAAAAAAAAAAAATTAAAATTAAATTACCAATAATAAATTGTCCATCAAATAATTTTTCGTTTAAAACCTTTACTGTTGTTTAGAAACAAATACTCATATTCTCTTATTTTATATATACCCAAGCCATAGATAATTTCATGCAGACCTCATACCTATATTATAATATAGGCAACAGTAGAAGGACTTTATTTTCCATCTCTCTCAGGGACTAAGACCCTCACCTCTAGCTCACACCACAAAGACCCTCAGTACAGACCACTTGGCTGCCCTGGACCACCCCCATTCTAGTCCCATTCCAACAGCATCTCTAAGCATTCTCTTTTGCTCAACTCTGAGAATGTCACCCTTGCTCCAAGAATGACACAAGAACAGATGAGAGACCAAATTGCAAGAGGAAAAAAGAAGCTTTAATACAAAGGATTCTCCAGCTTATATAGACCAATACTATACATTCTACTTGATTGGCTAGTTAATAAAACATCTTTCTCACACACTGTCCTTGAGATAAACAGAAAAACAAAATGGAAAAACACCACCTGCAGATTGTTTATACTAAATAGTTATCACATTCCTACAACTCCCTAAAAATTCTCACAAGCCACTGTGAGAAATGATTGCCGTTTCTCTCTCCCTGACCAGGCTGGCATCCACATAAGACAAAGTTTTGTCTCTGTCTGGAGCAAAGGACCTCACCTCCAGAATTTCTGTCAGCATCACTCACAACTTCTCCTGCTCTGTATTTCTCGTTTTAGCTGCTGTTCAGCTGTATTCCCCTCCTACTTCTATGGTTTGCTGTATTTCAAAAGTAACACTCATGGTATAAAATTTACCAACATCTACATCAAATGTAACTTACTCAGCTGCACCAAAAAGATGCTTCACTAGCTTACTTCAGTAATTTGAGTCTACAAATTTACTAAATGTCCCCTTTCATTATGGTCTTTCATAAGACCATCCAGTATCAGCTTTCTGTTTGGGTTCCTTTCTAGCCTATTTAATATTAACCACTTCCAAAAGTTCTCTCAGTTTCTGGAAATTGCCTATAAGTCACACACTTTTCATTCTTTCCTGTACAAATCTGAAGAGAGCAGTTCTCAGAGTAATTTCTGACTGCATAAACAAAAGTTGAAACATTGGTTCCAACATAATTCAATTACTAATTACTCATAACTTATTATTAGGCATCTTTTAGATAGCCTTTGAATTGAAGGCTATTTTTTTAATAATGAAAAAACCAGTCAGATTCATATGGTTTCTGTACTGCCCATAATTAGAAACAGAGACTGAATCTAAGGTCTTTTATGTGCAGAATGCACTGGGCATCTTTTTGCAGCATACCTTTTATTGCAGGCTCTTGAAATTATCTTCTTATTATTGTTGTGTTTAGCAAAATATTGGTGCTTAGATAATCATGACCTTTCATAAAAATGGCATGTACAAAATACTGTTTGCTGTATTCCTAAATGGAAATAATATTTTTGATGGGACTAACACAAATACTTTTCCTTTTTTTGACTAGAGATGAACATAGTCATTAGAGATCTAACCAAGAATAATCTATATAAACATTATACTGTGGTTTAGGAGAATTTAAAATGTTCTCTCATCTCATTCAAGGAAATAACTCACATTTCAGCTAATTCGTTGGAGAATACTGCTTGAAATTTATAAGGGACACATGCCAACCAAAACTCTCAAAGCTTGACAAACCATCACTCATGCGGAGAGTGAGAATTCCAATGTATGAACAAATTACTATTTCCTCTTGCACGGTGAGGTCAAATTTTTAATACAGGGAATAAAGCAAAAATTCCCATATCAACTAATAATTAACTGATCTAATAACTGTAGCTCAAGTCAATTAAAAAAATTAAAAGTAAAAGAATAAAAACATACTTTCATATTTATGTTTCACTAACAAACAAGGTAAAACTTGAGCGCTTGACATTTACAATGAAGGGGTAGATTTGTTTACTTTACAAACAGTAGCCTTTCTTATAGTTGATTGGATTATGACACAACACAGAAGGGGTGGCAGTGGTAGTAGAATAAACAAACTGCATTAAAAATCCCAAGTAAATGGCAAAGATTATTTTAGGCATAGGATTACAATAATTTTTTTCCTAATGTAATTTGAAATCTCAAAGGTCAGATGATTTTGGGCATTCTTAAGCAAAATAATATGAAGCAAAGCAGGAACTTTCACCCCTTAATTTTCCTCACTGATAGCTTTATGAGAGGGAGAGGAGGAGGGGAGGACTTCTCACTCTGTGCTGGAAAGTTCAATTCCATTCTGGTTATATAAAAACAGGTGGAATAGGACCCTGCTGAGAATCTTTTTTTTTTTTTTTTTTTCTAATGACACCTGAAATTTCTTTCCCTTAATTCCCTTTTTATCCAAGTACTGTTGCAAGACTGAAGTTTCCCAGTTCAAGAATTTTTATGATCTGCATGTAGCTTACTTCTGTTACTAGTGTTCTTATCAGGGGGAGGAGACCACGTATGTATGTGGATTTTTGTTTGTTTTTCCTAGTCAAACCTAATACAACAAGCTTCTTCCTAAAATAAGGAACACAGACTAAGCCCCGAGAGACCTGAGACTGACTAATGCAAAACCTCTTTTTAATAGTGAGCTAAAAAATAGATTTGTATGCCTGTGAGTAGAAATACATGTACAGACTTTAATGAAAGCAAAAATGAGCTCCTATTCTATGGAAAGAAATGACCAGACCAATTAAATTTTCATTCTTAACTTTCAGAGCAATAGTAATTTATATATCATGTACAGAAAATGATTTTTATATTTGTTAATTTTACAAATAAACAGCCTAGAAATTTAATTGCAGTCCAGACTATAAAAGCTTGCCTCATGTTACTTCAAATAGTTATCTACTGCTGTGTGTTTATGTAGTTATTATCAGTAATTTATTTAGGAAATAGAATATACCATAAGCCATTCGAATAAGTACTGTAAAAGGAAATGGCAACCCTTCCTCAAAAAATACAGGGATTGGTCATAAGAAGATAAATACAGACATGTAGAAAATCATCTGGGAAAGAAAAGAGTAAATAGTGCAATGGGTAATATATTTGTTTATTTGTTTGTTTGTGAAGTTTTATTTGCTGTACAGAGGGTCAATAACTCTTTAGTTTACAACCAATTTCTTAGCCAACTTTCCATCCTCACTTTATATTGCTGAATTGAGCAAAACATATAGCTAAATAAGGACTGTAAGGAAACAGAAAAATCAGTAACGGTCAGCATGATTAGGAAACATTCAAAACAAGCTCAAATTGTGCTCAGTCTCAAGAAGTTCCTAAACTGTATGGGTATTACATGTTGCAGATCAGAACACTGTTCAACCCAATTTTAATTTTTAATACAAAATTATCAAATTGATAATATTAAAGATATAATAGGAATGCTAATTGATAGACTGGAAAATAATATACTAACTAAACTTACAGTACATTTTTTAATATGACTGCTAATGAATCATAACAAAAACATCAAAATGAAAGCAACAGTCAAAGCCTCTACATTTAACTTAGGAACTACACAAATTCACTTATCTTACTGTTGTAGGTTGGGTTGGTTTAGTCAGGGATTGTATTAATGTTAGTTAGGCTTGTTCCTTGTACCCCTATTTTCCCTCACAGTGGTTTGATCCAGGTTGTTTACGCCAAGATTTCCCGCCGCGTGGACCCACAGTTACCTGTCAATCTTCTCACTCCTCCCAGGGTTTCTCCTTACATGGTTCTGTCAATCAGGGGTTGTCACTCCTTGTTGTGGTGTCCATCTTGTAACCACTCCCTGCTTCTTCACAGAAAGTTCTGTGTCAATCACCCCACCTTTGCATTTCTATTCGTCCCAAAACACTGTACCCACCTCTGTTATGTCACCATTGGTTGTGAAACCCTATCTCAGTTTAACTCCATAGGGTGAGACAGATTTCCACCCTGTCCGCCCACGCCCTATTTAATCTGCTGTAATCTTTTGTCTGGGGCCATTTTGCCTTGCAACGATCTGAGGGCGATTCACTCAGACCACGCATGGGGGAATAAAAGTTCTCAGTTTCGCAGGCAAAGTGTCCTTCTCTTGTCCCTTCACTTCCTCTCAGCGTGAAGCTACCAAAGCTGCTTACCCACACTGGGGCACTCCACAACCCTGGAGTGCCCATAAACCTGATGGCTATGGCCTCACAAAGAAGTGCTAGCCGGTGCTTTAGCTGCTTGAGGTCATAATGGACAAACGCCGCATCTTACAGATGAGGACTGTTGACTTTTCAGATTAATGGTCAAGGGATGCTGGGAATAGGATGTTTTCTGTAACTGTAGGTCTCTACAAATAAATACATGTCAGATTACTAGAACACTAAATAGTGTGAAACCACACTAGAATTTTTAATAATTATTTTCCTGTAGGAAAAGCATCCATACCAACATATTTAATTAAAATTTGCAAGTCTGATTTGACGTAATGTGAAATATTCAGGAAAATCAAAATAGCATCAAGGTTCCTTGATGAATACCAGTCTATTAAATCAATGTTACTTAAAGTGCAGATAAATTGCACTATAATACACCAGATTCCATAAGCTGCCATGTTCTGATGCAGTGAGGTTTCTCCTTAAGCATTAACAACCTCTGCTAAAAGGGACAGACTAAACAAGTATTCAAGCTTGTTTTCTCTTCTGAACTGTAAGTTCAACAGGATTCAAGAAATAGAGGAATGACTTGTTCAAAGAAATTTAAAAGTTTCAAGAAATAGAGGAGATGACTTGTTCAAAGAAATTTAAAAGTGTTGCCCTGCTTAGAGTTCAGGTAAATATAACATAGGACATTTCTCCATACAGCTCTCCTTTCAGAGTATGAACCTGAAATATACAGCTTTAGTTGTTTGATCTGGATAAGCAATTCCATAAAATAATTTCTGTAGAGCAGTGGTCTGGTAGAAAGTGCCTGTAGCAATGGTTCTACTGCTTAAAGGTTACATGGCATGTCTTCTGTTTTATCTGAGCCATACCTACAATAGAACATCATACTGGTACTCTGATGTTACAAGTGTCCCTGAGGAATCTTCTGTTACAATTCCTAATCACCTCTTACTACACAGTTTAGGAACTGATCAAAAGTTCATTGACAACAGCAGATTTCTTTTTGACTATCACTCATGCTGTTACTTGAACAAATACGCAGTATTTCACCAATGTGAAAGTTTTGTTGAAAAATGGAAGAAAAATATCTAAGGCTGTTTTTCCAATCAAGCCTCCTCCCTAGTTAGATGGTTAATTTTTAACTGACACATTGCTATCCTTATCCAGGTAAGAGTAGGAAAAAAGAACTGAATCACTAAGAGCAAAATGCTTATATCTTTAATTAAATACCTTTAATGTCATAAATTTTAAACACACTACCTGTTGTTACACTTAATTTTTCAGAGGTTTGTTACTTTTTTCAAGGAATTTCAGCCCAAGTTGATTTTATGTCGATGAATGACAAGTAAGCACACGAGCAGAAATATTTACTTTAATAACTAAATTAATGCTAAAATATAATACCAAAAGGTAAATTCAGGACAGTTAAACATATATTAAAAATTAGATATTAAAAAGCTTTTTGGTTTATTATTTTTAAACTATACACTGCAAAGAATTAATTTCTGATATTGAGAGCCATATGGTCAACTGATCACACCAATATATTACTAAGAAGCAACTTTGTCATAATTTTGGGCCTTTCAATCAGAACTGTGAAAAATTCTATTTGTTAAAGATGCAATCATAGAATCATAGAATGACCTGAATTGGAAGGAACCCCAAAGATCATCTAGATCCAACCCCCTTGCTCTGGGAAGGAGCACATTGACTAATCCCTAGGACCAAGATTGCTTCATGTACAGAAACACACACATACACACATATCTATAAGTGTGTGCATTTGCACATTCCTCCCTCATCTTCTTCATTTCACCACCAAGTTATACTTCGCCAGTGGCAGAACAACAGGCTAAACAAACCTCCTCAAATGGTACCATTTAGGCATGGTGTTCCTTTCACAGAAAATCTGTGTGCAGAAATAGGTTTCAGTATGCACACACATGTTTATTCTGAACATGCTTTCTCACAGAAATGACTTTTCATCTCTCACTTGTCCTTAAATAGAAAATAAACAATAAATAATCCTGGTCTTGCTTGGTGTTTTCAATGCAAACTGTGTAATGAAGACAGAGAAAATATTGGCAAGAATAATTCAATGGAGCTTAAATATCTTGTCAGAAGCCAGTCTAAGCAAAAACGTCAATGAAACTGTAGACTTATCCTGCACTTTTCAGATTAGATTTGTGGGAAAATAAACATCAAATGGAACCTTAACTTTATGCAGCATGACAGATTATACATTATGCTGGGCAATAAGAACATTAAGTACGTCAATTCCAGAGATAAAACTAAATATGAAAGGGGACCTGATATGTAAAAAGAGTGGAAAGAATAGTTAACTCTTTGCAAGAATTGCTGCTGAAGCAACAATACAGAATTCTTTCCTTACTCTCTAACCACTTGTCACCTATTGTAATTTACACAGGAACACTCAAAATTCTAGACCTAGTCTAAAAATAATGAGATTTTATTACAGGAAAATTAATTGCACCAAGATTCCATTCTATGACGTCATTTGCATTCTCAAATAATTCAGATGTTGTTTACAGAAAATTGCTTAATGATATTTTAAATCTCAGCCTTGAGACTTCTGATATCAAACTTTATAAACACTCCTTTAGCACCCTAAAATAGACTATTGCCTATTCTCTATAAAAGCAATATAAAAATTTTTTTGTATGTAATTTTGTTCCTATGATAACCATGCAAAGTACTCAACATTTCTGGGCATCTTAGATAAGAAGTTAAACAGAGAAATTCACAGGAGCCAGTACAGCCATTCAGGTTACTGGTTTGTGTTTGATAATTTTTATGCTCTCGGCAGGATTCAGGGGACAATCAGAAGGCATTTTTTGAGTCAGGTGAAGAGTATGTCACAGAATGGATGATCTTACTATATGTATCTAAATTTCCTGTAAGATTATAAGAGTATCACTTTTTCTATTTCATATATGTACTAAGTGAATGAAAGAAGCAATTTCAGGTAAACAGCTGTGTAGCACCTTCACACTATATGGTAACTTCAGAATAAAGATTTCTGGAGAAGGTAGAAATCATACAGTGTTTTTAACAAGATCTACCTGTTGACAAGCTGAGCCTCCAAATAGGCTGCTTCACTTTAAAGAGCATTTAAATGTTTACAGTGATAGGAGAAGACTTGATTTATCCAGAAGCTTCACTCACCTGAGTGGAGCTTCCTTCATCTGGGAACAACAGGCAGGGAACCATTCACAATCTCTTAAAGAAAGTATTGCTCCTAAGTAACAATACTTAGGTTGTTGTAATATTGTGTAAAACATCTATATACCTAGATAACAGAAAATATTTGTTTTAAAAAATGTTTAAAGATTTTTTTTTGGCTCTATCACAAAATCAATAGCTGGTGACTTACTTTCAATTGTACAAAAAAAAAAAAAAAACCCAAAACAAAACAAAACAAAAACAGAAAGAACAGAAATGTCTCAGCCAAATATACAAAATGCTCATTTAGCTTGTTTTCCTGTTTATCTAGGTATACTTTTTTATCACTGATGTTCCAAAAAGATTTAGGTACCAATTAGTGTAATTTTTGCCTCATATCCCACAAACTGCAATAGGAATTTCCCTCATTAACTACCAAAGCACTAAATAAGGTAGAGGAAGAGAACATTCTGTACTTCAGCTAAATGAAAATTCTTTTAAACAACACATAGTTGCACTGCCTATAGTGGCATTTGTAAGTCTACAGTGCACACCAGTGGACTATAGTAGTACATGCATTTTTCCACTTCTTTCAGCATAGTTTTGTAAACATTCTATCTTATTTAACTCTTAAATGACCAGAAAAGCACGTGCTTCAGGATTTATAAAGATGGATGTAAAATTTTGAGGAAGATTTGCAATGAGTATAAACAAGAATGTTTTATTGTACATAAGATAAAATGATCATTCTAAAACCTAAAACTTCAACAGGCTTGCTCACTCAAATTCTGTGTTTACAAACATCACAGCAACACACCAAGGATTTGCTTTGTTTTCCAGAGTCCACAGACCTAACTAATCAAACTCAGACATACTTTTTGTGTTTCTCAGACTGATGGTTAATTGAGCTGTAAACTAAACTGTATCTGAAAAAATTGGATACTCCATTCCTGGGGACATTCAACAAGCAAAATTATGGATGTAAAAATTTTCATTAAGTTCTTCAGAGAACTTAAAGATTCCACTCTTTCCAACAAAGTTTACTTCAAACCCAACTCATGCAAATACAACAATTAGTGTAATTTTATACTGAGTAATTTCTTTCCTGTTTTTCAAATAACAAAGCGTTTTACATCTTTTAATGGGTGAAGAGAATTGTTAGAACAAAAAAGGAAATTATCAGTTACAACACCAAATGCAACTTTCTGTTGTACCTGTTAAAACTAAACAAGTCAAGATCAATGCTAGTGTCACACAAAGCTGCCTATAATGCTCATGGTTACTATGATCATAAATTGTCACTTTACTACTTTTTTTAATTAACTCAGTACTTTAAAACTTATTTACAACTTCCAAATTGATGGTGAATGGATAATATGTTAAAATGACGATCAGCAAGGTCACCAAGGCTTTCCATATTTAGTTTATTCCAAGCTGAGTAAATACTTGCCTTTTAATGAAAGTAACTAAAGAAAGTGATTAGTTACTGGGAGCACTAATATTCGAGTCTTGGCAGCTGTGAAGTTTCTAACATTCCCCAAAATCTCTCCAACTTCCAAAAGGCTAGAAGAGCTATCCATTGCTAAAAATGGTTTAATTTGCAGTGGCATTTGTCACTTGCAAACCAAGCACTTTTTTTTTCACATTCAGGGTGGGACTGTTAGGCAATCTACCAAAGGAAATAGCAGAATAATTTAGCCAAGGACATGAAAATAATCCAGATGTAATGACTGATCTGCTTTTAATCTAGAAATTCCTTTGTGATTTAATATTGAAAATTTATATTGGAATCAGATTCCATGCTTAGCCCAGTAGACATCTGCACTTTCCTTTATTTCACTTTCAAATATTTCACTGTCAAAAATCTTGTCTGTTTTTCCAGCATCCATTTCTCAACAGTAATATATAGTGAGTAATATCCACATCTGTGTTGTCAACACATAAGGTTTGGTTTATTTCAGTAGAGTTTCCACTTACAGAAACCCCCTCCACTGATAGAAATAATTTCATTCAAATTAGTCAGATTCATCCAGATCAGTGCTTTTCTGTCATTTAAATATGAGATTTATGTCATAAATGTCAGAAGATTAAAAAAATGCTCAAAATATCACCTCCTGTTAGCAATTAAAGCGATTGCGCATGTTCCCAAGAAAAAAGCACCAACACATATATGTAAACATGCAAAGGCATAAATATTCTCTATCTCCAATGAATTCTCAGAAGATTTTTACCTCCTGTTGTTTTATTCCTGATGACAGTGCCATAAAGAATTTTATAAAGATTATATTTCTTAAGCAAAACTATTAACTAAACCTAGACTTCCTCTGTTTTGCACAAGTTTAACAAACTGAAACCCTATTTAATGAGCAAGCAGAAAATAAAGAACTAAAATATGAAGGAACTCAAATATGAAAGATAGATGTTAGTTTGCTGCTGTGTTGCATATGCATCACCTATTAAGTAAAACTTGAGATTTAATAGACTGATTGCAATTCTTTCCAGAACATGAAAGAAAACTAATTAAATCCCCTCCATTATTCCAAATCTGAGGTGTTAAATTCATAGGACATTTTTAATTCACTATCTGTGTTTATATATATAAACACGCATTTTAAGTTTTGTTAGATCAATGAGGTCCTCTATCCATTGTCCTGAAAGCTAAAACCCGTAAACTGCAACACAAATATTTCTTGTTCTTCTAGTCATATACGCAGATTGAAATGAACATGCATTTCCTAACACCATTTGACACAACCCGTCAATGTTCTTAAATTACTCCTTCAAGGCTGATCTTTGTAAAAGTACATTGCTTTCTGGCATCAGAACTCCATCACGAGTGCCCTGCTGAGCTAAATCAGTCTCCTGGCACATACACCTGTTCTCCCGAGTATTAGGACAAACCTTTGCTGTACTGCAAGGCCTGACAGCTTTGGTTGACTCCTTTGTTTACCTATCAGAGTTGCCTCCTATAGGACCCTTCCCAGCAGTTCCCTGACTAAGACAATATCCTGCTGTCCTTAGGTTCAGGGTCTGTACTCTGCTGCTCACCTTTCTTCTTTCACGGTGACCAACACCACTATTTCAAAGTTATCACAGAGGAGGAAATTATTCACCATCACATACCCAGCTAGTTTCCTTCATATTAGTCAACAGCAGACAGAGCTATTCATCACCACTTGTTGGCCTTCAGCAAGAATTTATTCCTGAAACCCCACTGAAATCTCTTTGATTGCAGCAGCTATAGTCATCCACAAGAACTGGAATTTACAACTCTGAGATCTGTGTTTTTTAAACACTTTTTTGTTTCCTCATTAGGTGGTCTGTAACAAGCTCCTACTACAAAGACACCCTCAGTGGTCTGAATCTGATCCCAGATTCACAAGTCTGATTATCCCCCATCCTTCTGGAAACCTCAAAAGAACTGAGCTGCTTACAGATCTGAGGGCAACTTCCATTGCCTCAGCCCTTCCTTGCCAGTGTTTCTAGAAATCCTTCAAAATACTCCAGTTGCATAGACTTGGCACAGTATTTGAGTTGTTCCAACAATATTGTAGTTCTGTAACCACATACAGCTCTAATTCTCCCTGCTTGTTTCCTAGGATGTGTGCATTTCTTTACCAGCATTTGAGATGGGTGTCCCTTCACATTGTTTTATCATTCGTGAAGTCTTTCTTTCTCATATCGACCTGTGCCCTGAGTTTTCCAGCTGATCATCTCTTCTTCACTTCACTGTGGTCTGTAGTCTCTCATTGCCTTCTTTCCTATTTCAAAGCTCTCCTCATTATGTTACCCAGCTGGTAGCATCAAGGAGACAAGACCTGGATCCCCATGACCTCAACCCCAGACCTATGTGATCATTCCCAATATGCCCCTAGCTGGTGTCCACTGGGATGAGTAGTAGCATAGCAGTCTAAGGACTTGACAGACCTTGCAACATTCTGGATCCCAGCCAACAGCAAGCCACATAACCCTCAAAAAAGCAAGTGGAGAACACAGGGTTTTTTATCCTCACAGGAGCAAGCCTCCTACTACTGCCACTTGCTGCTTCCTCCTGATGTTAATGCATGGTGTGTTTTAAAGCTGGCTCTGATGCCTCACAAGTCATGACTTTCTTCTCTTACTTCACTACCAGGTGTTTGAACCTTTTGAACTGGAGATCTTGAAAAAGAGCCAGTTGCTGAAGAATATATTTTTCCAGCCCTCCTGCTGTGGGACTCTATTCACAGTGAAACTCACAGCCACAGCCTGTGGCTGTCCCTTCCATGTGGTTCAGAATTTCTTATCTCTGGGTCCCTGTGAAGATCCTGTAATCTCCTCTTTGCCTTCTCTGATCCTGCCCAGCCTTACTTCCTTGTCCAGGTTGATGGGTAATGTTAGTTAGGTACGTTCCTTGTACACCTCTATTTTTCCCTCACAGTGGTTTGCTCCAGGTTGTTGACTCCAAGATTTCCCGCTGCGCGGACCCACAGTAACCTGTCAATCTTCTCAATCCTCCCAGTTTTCTCCTTATTTGGTTCTGTCAGTCAAGGTTTGTTCCCTCCCTGTTGAGTGTCAATCATGTAACCACCCCCAGAAAGTTCTGTGTCAATCACTCCACCTTAGACTTTCTATTCATCCCAAAATGCTGTACCCACCTCTGTTATGCTAACATTGGTTGTTATAATCCATGTCACTCCTCTAATTTTTGCCCCCATAGGGCAAGGCAGGTTTCCACCTCTGTCCACCCACCCCCTACTTAATCTAATGCATTCCTTTGTCCCATCGCCATTTTGCCTTGCATTGCACTGAGGGTGATTCAGTCCCACCACACATGGGGGAATAAAAGTTCTCAGTTTTGCAGGTAAAGTGTCCTTCTCTTGTCCCTTCGCTCCCTCTCAGCGTGAAGCTACCAAAGCTGCGTTACCCACACCGGGGCACTCCGCAACCCTGGAGTGCCCCCTCACGTGACGGCTACAGCCTCACAAGGCAGTGCTAGCCGGCACTTTTCGGCTGCTTGAGGTCGTAGCAGGCAACCACCACAGATGGGGACAAGACTTTTTTTTCCAGGCAATTTCTACACCTCTACTCTTCTATTTCTTCAGCCTCACAGGAAGGGTGGCAGGGCTTTCCTAAACATCCCCTTACCCACATGGGCCCTTCCTCACTGAACACAAGCCCCACTGGACCCTGATCACATACTGGGGACCATCAGCCACACCACACATGGGTATGGGGCACCAGAACCTGCCTCTTCTGGCTGGTCCCTTCCTGGAAGCCTGTGGAGCCATCCCAATGTCACTTTCACAGCTCCTGAGCACCAGTGCTGCCATGGCAGCATCCACACACCAGGTCCCTCCCATCTGGCTACACAGAGTTATAATTGAAAAATGGTGGATTTATCACATTTATAAACCCCAGACACAATTTTACTCTTAGTTACAGCACAGGAAATCAGAAGTCTAAATTTTCTTTCTTAGTTCATGTGACAACAAGGTACTGCTAACATACCTGTTTCAGGCTTTCCAGCTTGATTTGTCTCAGTTCTTCATATTTCCATTTCCAAAGAAATAATTCGTTTTCCATCTTTTCCATTTCTTTCTCCAGAAATACATTCATTCTAAAAAAGTATTTTAAAATTCAGCATTGCAAAATTTTTAAGCTGACAGAAGAAAAATTACTTTGAATTTCCTTCTCATAGCTTTAGTTACATTCTGTTGCCTTTGTCAATGTTATGTCTTGACTTTTCTAAAAACCCATATTATTCTCACATAAGTATTCCAAAAGATTCACCAAAAATAATATTTAAAGAGAAAACAGAAATCCAGTAATACAGCAATAAAACTTTAAATGAAATAAAATTTTGGGATAAACTGGAGTAAATTTAACTTCATTTAGTGGTTCAGGCCACCTAATTTATCACAAGTTTCTTCAGAATTAGTGAAAACCCTCAAAGAAAAGGTATTACATCACGTGTATTTGTTAAAAACAGCAGATTAAACACACGTATACAGGGGGAAATAGACACTATAAAGACCAGAAACAAAGATGATTGATGTTAAATGTTAAAAAACGTTATTAAAAGGCGTATATTTAATGTTTCAAAAGATAATTTTTCCTGGAAGAAAATGCTAGAAGAATTTTAGGAAAATGTCTTATTTAGTGCAGAAGTACTATGCCTGTCCAATGAGAAAAATACAAAATAGCTGAAAAGAAAATTCTAATACTTGGCAATTAAAGAAAATGTTGTGTGCCAAAGTAGTTATTTTCTATTCTGATGGAGGCTAACAGAACTTTTCAGTGTTTCTTAAAAAGATGTTTTTGCTGGGCCTACTAGAACTATATTTTGAGAATATTTGGTTTAAATATTCACCTATTAAAGCAAAGCATATTGATGGAATTTGTCTGGGGCATTTCTATGCAACAGACTGCAGGCATTGCACAGAAATAGCAAGAGTTGCCACTGACTGGACAGATTCAGATCCTGGAAGCAATGTCAGCTACATTAATGAAGTAATCCACTATAGTGAAATATCTTCTTATCTCTTCTTTTATAACTAAACTTATTGCTCTTGAATCGGGGATCTCCTTTTTCTGCCTAGATTTAGTATATGGCACAGCTTATCTTAGCAAACACCTAGAACTCCCATAACATTACACTAATAAAATAAACACCATTATTCACAAAGCAAAGTGGAACAAGATGCATTTCATGCATTTCAACTCAACAGTTTTTCTTTCAAAGTAATGGGATAGTTCATTGGAATGATATCATGACTTCACTGGGGAACTAAGAGAATTCTTAGTGGGACATTTAATACAGTAGAAAGCGAAAGCGTGAAAGATGACATTCTAATACTTTGAATAATTGCCTATTGACTGTTCTGAATGCAGTGAAAGTCCTTAGAAATGGTCTATTCTGAAAAAGTAGAAGAGGAATGTACAGTATGCTTTGCTTATTTAGAAGACACTAGTGCTGTTTTGTGTTACAGTACTTAAGTGAGATCAGCTCCCTCTGATACCACTAATTGAAAGAAATTATTCTGATTACATAAAGTTTACTATTTAAATAAAGAAAACAAAGAGTGGAAGAAAGAATATAGCAGACATCAGAAGCAGCTTACTACTAGATAAAAGATTCAAGTTCAGAGAATTCTTCATGGATCTTGTAACAAGATTTTAACTCATTATCTAATTAAATCACAGAATTACACAGAATGGTTGAGGTTGAGAGGGACCCTGAGGAGGTCATCTGGTGCAAACCCCATGCTCAGACAGGGTTGCCTAGAACTGATTGCTCATGTTCAGATATCTTTTGAATGCCTCCAAGGATGCTGGTTCAGCAACCTTTCTGGGAAACCAGTGCCAGTGTTCAGTGATCCTCGCAGAAAAAAAAAAAAAGGATTTCTGTCTTTCAGGCAGAGTGTTTTTTATCTATTGTCTATGTTACCCATCCAGTCTCAAGTAGTTCCTCTTTGATATTATCAACTAGCAGTGGACTAGTTTGTGGGCTTTTGGTTTTAGAGGAAATACACACTTTTAAGTTCAAAACAGAACAAATTACCATCTTAAAACTAGAAGACAATTAGATGAGAACACTGATCCAAAAGATGACAAAAGATATTTTAAGCAAATGATTATGCAAAATGCTGAGCCACACATAAGGTTTGTAATTTCCATTCATGTTAATGGACCTCAAATGAGTAATTGATGTGAGCCATTAGTAACTAGTAAAGGATGTTGGTGTGTAATTTTACACTGCAAACCCAAACCAAGATATTTTTTGAACGTCAAAACAAAAATTTTCATCTCTCTACTTTTATTATTTCTTTTAGACCTTCTTTCTTTTTGTCCCTTGCAAAGGCTGATCTGTGTGCATAAGGCTATGTCAACATTACTGATGATAGCTCTAAGCAGAATGCAAAAAGCAGAAGTCTTCTCAGGGAGAAAAAGCAGATAAGTTAGGAAACCAAGAAGGCTACTAGTTAGGTAACTTAGTAAGGGGGAAATTCAAACACTGGATTTGCATAAGCTAACTTGACTCAAGAAAAAATGCAGTCAAGAGTTCAGGGTGCTGCATGTAAACCAGGAAACTGCAGAGAAGTCCTCTGCTGTACGGGTGAGATCATACTGACTGCTAAAGTAACCTTTGGCCTTGGGGTTCAAGCTGTCTATTATCTGTTTGCTTTTGATGCAACACAGCTGTATGTTCTTGGCTCGAGTTCACTGGGAAAATTGCTAAGTTGTGAGAAAGAAGCTGTGAGAAAGTACTTAAGCTAGAGCCACGCAAGATAAGGGGAGTAAAAATGCAAATGGGGTGAGATTGTTGAGATAGTCATTACTAGCAGCTCCAGAATACAGGAGTAAAAATACTGATGTGAGCAAGAATAAAACCTAAGAGAGAAAACTGTAAATCTGAAGTTGGAAATATGGCAAAATCAGCCCATTCTATGAAGTGGTGGAAACCAACACTTTCTGAGATAGCAGGTGACAGCCTGCTCAACAGAGATTCATCGGCTATCTCAAGAGACTGGTGACCATGATACTTATCCTAGTAACATTATTCCTAGCTATTTACTGTCTGCATTGCCAAATATAGTTGCTTCATACTTAGAAGTTGCATATATTCTGCTTTCTGCATGCAGGAAATGTTGCCCTCCTGGAGAGGGAGTTGTTATACCAATCCCTGCTGTTATGTGGAAATCACTGCTCAGTGAGCATTTTTGCTGCCTGAGGTTGGTATTGCCACATGTTGCATGTTATAGATGTGCCCCAATTCATACTGTGTGCCAGTAAATTTATTGTCTTATATCACAGTATAAAATAAATGAATATGAAATTATTCACAAATGAAAAAATAAATTAATTAAAATAATCAATAAATGAAAGCTGTGAAGTACAGCTAAAAATTGGTTAGAGAGGCATGTGAAGAAACAGACAAACCAAAACCTATTAAAATTTTGCCTGAGAAGTGACTAAAAGTGAGTTGAAAAAGTATCCATTTTCTAAAAGAAAATCATTATATATATATTTATACTGTGATTGCTGATGAAATACCTAGAACCCTAAATATTTCAGCCCCAGGAAAATGGGTATGTGAGGCATCAGTCTCCTAACTCACATATATATTTGCTTCCACAGACAAACTAAACACTTTTTAAGGAGAAAGAGCATAGCCATCTTCTGAATTATTATATATGCTTTCTACAACTATCTAATTCATATAACAAAACACATTAAATATTAGTTAGGAATTGAAAGGATTTTTTACCTCAGACTTGTACTATCTACATGACACTTATGAAATAAACTGACAGGAAGGAAATACTTCAGCACAGTTTACCATTACAGACTCTCTGAACTGAAAGTGTTGTATATATTTGCAATAGACAGGGAATTTTCTTCCTTTTAATTTTCTAATTAACTTAAACTGATTTTGAAATTACTGTCACCTGTAATTACAGCCTGAAGTCTGCCACTACATCATCATATATCATATGCTGCATGTTTCCTTCAAAAGCCTTTATGGTGAGATTCAATCTTTCTCAATATTTACTATTTATACAACATAAAACTTCTTTTAGGCCACCAAAATATACATTTAGTATTTATGTCAGGCAAATTTGATATGCTATATAAGTGTACAATATATTACTCCCTGTTTGTTACTGGCTTTTAACAGAGACTTCACTACAAGTGAAGAGGTTAACAGCATTTTGCAGCTGATTCATATATTTTGAATTCAAAAACAGCCTTTGTCATTCTGCCGTTGGACTCTTTCAAAGTCTGCTGGCAGAGTATATGTAAATTTGTTATGCACAAAGCACTCCAATTAATGGGTATAACATAGATTAGATATCACTGCATTGATACCAAATAACATATTTGTGTGGAACACCTCTTATTTAAATAACAGACAAGCCGTAGAAAACAATAAACACACTATGCTGAATTGTTTCTCTAAATTCTTATTAAAGCCTTGCAAATAGCAATGAACAAAGCTTAGAACATATGAGCTATAAATGCAAACATCATCATATCTATTTCAGAAACTGTCTTTAACCCCTCTATGAGAATTCCAAAAGTAGGATATATTTTGCACTTACTCTCTTTCCTTCTGTAAGATTTTTCTCATCTCAGCCAAATGCAAATTTAAGACTGACACATGTATTAAATCATTCTCTGTTGTTTTAGCTGTAGTGCCCAAACTTATTTTAGGTTCCTCCAAATAGGTGCTGAGAAATCCATTGGGGAAGAAATCGTGAGGATTCGGGGTGAATTTTTTATTGTCATTGCTTTGGTCTTTGTTTACATCCTAAGAAAACAAAAATATGACACCTGAGAAAAAAAATAAATGAAGGAAAATGTCTAACATAGCTCCAGCAGGGCCTACCAAGGCTCTTCTAGACATTTAAGGAACATAAGAGAAAAATAGGAAATAGGTAGCATCTTAGACATTTGGACTGTATATGGGTAGAAGGTGCAAAAATGTCAGTATATTTGAATAACTGTCACTTTGTGATATCTCACAGCTTCTGTTATGACAAGCTTCGTATCCAAAATATTTTTAATGTGTCTTTACTAAGAAAATATATTCAGTTTCTTTTTTGTTTTTTCTGGTGAAGACAGAATCTTGGAGCTAATAAAACCAGCAATGCAATTTATCCATACAAATAATATATTGAGAAACTCTACATTATGAACTCAAACATTTTATGTAAAGTATGTTGAAGCAGGCTTATAAAAGTTTTTCATAAGGAACAAAGTATATAGATATCTATTTTGAACATACATGTTTTACATACAAAACATAAGAAAAACTAATATCAAAATAGGAAAAAAATTCAAAATAAAATATACATTTTTGAGGAAGACTGAATTTCTCTTATAAACAAATTTTCCTTAGAAATGTATTTGCTTTACTATATCTGAGGAATTTTGTTTAGAAGCTAATCTCGTTTTAGCAGTTTACTGACAATCCTCTTTCACATCACTCTTTTCTTTTGAGTTTTTAGAAGAATGCCCAAAATTTACATCAGAAAATACTAGAAACCATTGAAAAGATAAGACTGTTTCACATATAAAGTTTCAGTTTTCAAGAAGAAAATATTTTATACTAAGGAAAAATAGTTAAGTATTTTTTGTGGTATTTCCTTCCAATGGAACATTTGTCTACCTGAAAATATGAAAGGCCTGCGCTTTTTTGGCAAAATTTATTCTTGCTACTAACATTACTTTTTTTTTTTTAGTTCAGATTTCACAGTAATATAATATTGTTAATATGCATTAGAGAGTAAAATTTCCAAACTGAATTCATTCAGATCTAAGATCTTGGCAATTTCCCTTGAATTGAAGTAAAAATTTTCCTATTTTCAACAATGCAGGGAAAAGCATTTTCCTGCAATGTGTGAAAAAAATTACCAATATCTACAAAGACTGCCATCTATCAGAAAACAAGTAAAGTTTTTACATGGTCATGTCTATGAAGACTACAGTGCACTCCAAGGCACAGAATTAGAGATAGTTAAGCATGAACAAATACTTCAATTTTTGATGAATATAACTGGATCTTTTGTGTAGAGTTAGAGGCTCTTTAAACAATGCTGATACTTGATTTTTTAATTATATATCATTATTTAATTGCTCTCCTTATAAAAAAAAGGTCTTGCAAATTTGCAAAAAAATTGCCTTACCTCTTCCCACATTTTTGAAATTCAGGAAGAATTAAATGATTTTAAATAGTAGGTTCTTTAGAGCTGAGAACGTAATATGCTTTTTTGGAGGGGAGAAAAAATGTAAGTATACAAGACATGATTAGTTTAGATAAGAGAAGTAACCTGTTACCATAAAATATGAAAGAGAATCAAAACAATATGGTAAATTATTGGATATAACAGTCTGCCTCTGTTCCTTAAATGTCTAGTCACAGTTCAAGGGTATGAATTGTTTTCTGCATTTTTCTGTATTAGAAATATTTAGATTGGGGGATCAGGAGGCTGAAGGGTTTTGCTAGTGAATGGGTCAGGCAGCATTTTGGTCAAAATTCTTGAAAAATCCCATTTCTACATACACATCCATACTTTGTCACTTCTTCATTAACCACAAAATATATTTCCCATTCTTTACCTTCTTTGCGCCTTCTGCCCCAAGAATTTTGATGATTTTGGTTAGGTCTTTCGGAGGTTCTGGTTCCAGAAACATTAGCAGGCTTTGGTCTTTTTTAATACAGGGTATTTCTGAGCAACAGCATTCCGTTTTCCAAGCAGTTCCATTTTCTAAGTTTTCCTTCTCACTTACTAAATCCTGATTTATTTTTTTAAGCACACTTAGCTCTTTTAGGACACTGTCTAGTTTGATTCTCAATTGTCTTGCTTCCTCTCTTGCTTTATTTCTTTCTCCTCTTACTTTACTCCATTTCTCCCTCCAATTAGCGGTGCAATCTGACCACCAGCGCATGGTCTTCTCCATTTGTGCAGCTCTGGCTTTGACTTCCTCCAGTTCCTGAATTTTTACTGCTTCAAAAATTTCCCAATCACTGCTGTAACTTGTATGCATAAGTGCATAATTAGATGAATTTGGGTAGAAACTTTGAGATGGAAGATTTGAATGAAACAGATGGTCACCTGGTTGCCAACATCTACCTAATTTATCAGGTTGTGTTGGTTGGCTTCCAAAAACTTCTATCTCTTCCATTTGTTTCTGAATGGAGTCTAAATTCATGTTTTGATTCATCCTCTAATTTCACTCCTAAAAAAAGACAAAGACAGACATTAATTTAGCTTTTAATTAATTATTTCATATGAATAACCTTCAACAGTTGGGTTTTTTACTGCTGTAATAGTGAGTTAATAATCCTGCTCATGTTTTAGAAATGCACTTTATCAACAAGAAACAGATATTCAAATATATTTTATTTAATACTTTTTGAGTACAGCATAAACAGACATACCTATTATTTGGCTAGGATTTGCTTGCAAAGGAAGAGTTATTAAATAATCATAGTGCTCTCAAAAATGTTTGAGTCTAGAGAAAACAGACAAAAGTTTTCTTTCCTCAAGAAAAGATTGAATTAAATCAATACATATTTTAAATATCTAATAAGAGGAAGTTATTTGTCTAGAACTACAATCATAAATCACTTGCCTTCTTTTCCAAACTGTGGAATTTCATACTAGGCAAAACTTGCCTTATAATTTGTATTCATAAGAAAAAAAAATATTATTAAAACCCCTGTGACCTTTGGATTTCCTTTTTATTCAAGAGAAAAATCAAGTATTTTTTATAGGGGGCTTTATTTTGCTGTCTGCATTCCAGAAGATTTCCAGGTATTGTATTATTCTTGAAAGTGTAGAACTATTCTTATTACTGTACTGTACAGCCTACCTCGTAGTGGTATGACTCAGCTAGTAAATCTTGTTGCATTCTTTTTCATTATTTATCTTTTGATTATTTATTACTTATTTGTCCCAGAAGAAAAGCAGTTTCGCAGAAATTGCTTCCCTACCCCAGTACTGAGAAAATGCTGATGTGGACAGTCTGTAGAGACTAGCCACTCCTTGGTTTGTTCATCTTGGTTATCTAAACCAGAGCAACCAAACAAATAAAATTCAGACAAATAAACAAACTTAAAAATCTTGCTACTTCAATAGAAGACTAAGTTGTTTGAAGTAAAAAAGAATTTGTTTTTAAAATGCAATATCCATTTGTAAAAAGAATGTTTACATGTTACAGCAATTAGTGCTAGCATCTGCATTTGAAATGCAGAAGGCCAATGCCGCTAACAAAACACTGAAGAGTAGATAGTTTTGGCAGTATGAGTCAGTTATGTCTCATTTCAACTGAATAGAAGCTTTTGCAGGTTTTGTTCCAGTTTTCCAGCTGTTTTCAACTTTTCCATGATTTTCAGGATATTTATTTGCCATTTGTTAGAAGCTTATGGAAAGCTGTTGCAGTGGAGTAGGGACATGAGAGGAGGAAAAGGACAATGAAGGACTCCCAAGTCCCTTCATTATCACTGTCTGGTGTAGTACCATCGAGCCTCACAACAACACTACACAGATGTAGCAGAGCTGCTGCCAAAGCTTCATCAAGGTTGAGCCTTTCTTGTTTCTTGACCTACTTCCAGCAATTTAATTTGAATAACCCTTAGCAAAAATACAAAGATATTGCCACCCACAAACTTGTATGAGGCCCAGTAGAGCCAAAGTAACTAAATATTAAACTCTTGTAGTCAGTTGTAAATTTAATTTATGGATTGTGGACATTCTTTTGTTTTCTAAAGCTTTAATAATTAAAAAAAAAAAAAAAAAAACACAGTAAAATTTAGATACATAACAATATATAAAAACCATATTACATAATGTAATAAATACATAATGAAATAGTTGAAACTTTTGGATTTTTAAAAAGTACAATAACTTTTCTTACTTTTTTTTTTGTGCCTGCCCCAAACTAGTAGATCTCTACAGAAATGTTTATTACACTTTTCATAATCGGTAGTTTTTTTCAGTGGATTTTGCTAGCTTCTTTGCATATTCATTAAAAGAAGGGAGAACTTGGGGAATGCACAGAATACAAATCTCAAAAGATGGAGAAATAAGAATGGTAATATTTTTCTTTGACTGAAAATTTGAAAGACCTGAGAGTTATTAATGAATCAGAATAGCCTGTTGCTGATGTTTCATTACCGGTTTGAGGTGACTTTGTCATTTGACATTCAGTAATGTTTCCAAAGCTGGAGAAATATTAAGGTCACAGATCACAGGGTACTAAAAAGGAAACATTGGTCATGAATTCTTGCTCCCCTCCATTGTGATGGCTCAAGTGTTCTTGAGGCTGGGATACTGCCAGTCAGATCAAACTTACAGCTGTAACAATTGAAATAGGCTTGTACAGTAAGCTGGTGGTCTCTTAAGCTTCTAATCATTTTATGATAGGCTGAAAATTGCCCGCCCTTTTCAGCATGGATAGATGATGCAACTCTGTACCTAAAATTCAAAAAAAAAAAAAAAAAAAAGAATTAAAAGTAAATATTCCTCCTCAAGAAAATAGAAGTACTGTCTCACTCCAAGGTGGAAAAGGTGTTTCCATTTGTATTGACTTCCCTATCTCCTTTTCCGAAAATCTAATCAAAACAGGTTTTTTTAGATACCCCCTTTAAGACTGTAAGAGGTAGAATAAAATATAATTTTTTCAATAAAAGAGATAGATCTCAACACAACCCATTTCAGTAGATGGCTGACTCAGAATAAAACCAAAAAACAATAGAAATATTGCTGGATAAGTGAAATAGGTAACATGAATTTTATTAAAAGTATTAATTATGAAGATTTTTGCTTGTATCTGTTTTTAAAGAAGTGGGCTAAAATATTAGTTTGAAAGGAAGCAAAGATTGCAAAAAATTAGAAAAATGTGTGGATCACTGTAAAAGTTCTGAAACTGTCAAAAATCTCACAGTTCCAGAGGATGGACTTATTTTATCTTTTTTATAGTTCATATCAATCTACTCTTTCATGTTCTCAAAAATACTGCACTGATGGAATTACAATAAAAACAAGTCCAACAGTCCAACTGAACACTGTTGTAATATTGAATCTATTGATACTGAATCTTTAATCATCTCTATAGTTATAATGGTATTTAAAAATAATTATTATTTTCTCTGGTATATGACTGCCTCATAGAAAACATCATATACCTACAATGAGCTCTGAAAACTCTCATCTATAAAATATCTATATATTATATATGTTCCAGGGGAACAATAATGATTTGACTTGTATGTTGAAGATAATTCAAAGAGGAAAGGTCCATATTAATCTTAGACTCAGATCTCTTAACATCAGAAATATCACAAGCATAAAATCGACAAAACAATACTGTGTGGAGCTAGTTTTAAAGTCACTACTTGAGTTTGCAGCAACAGACTAGTTAGCACAGCATATGGAGCTCAGTGTACATAATTACTAGACAAAAGATAATTGGATAGAAAGATAAATTAAACTTACAGAATTGGATGAAAATGGGGGTTTTCTGATCAGTGAAGCCTTCTGATCGTTCCACTTTTAACAGCTGAGTGATAAGAAGGAACATAACATCCCTTTAAAGTAGTTTTTCTCAGTGGGATAATTTAAAATAAGCATGGACAAAATATATGAAGAAACATTCATTGTGTCATGTGAGTGAGGTGTGATGATAGAGTGAGAACAGAGTGATGATAGTTCTCAGAGGAAAAAAAGACATTTGGTGAACACGACAAGGAACATAGGTGTGAAAGATATTTAATTATATTGCAATCTTTCCTATTTACCTAATGATTCTGAACACCAGTAAGAAAGAGAAGATCTCTTGATTTATTTTTGCTACCTATAGCTTTAGGCAAACAGCAACATATCCACCCTTGGTGGCACCATTAACAAAATCACCAGGAGAGAAAAGAATTATTGCACTTTCCTCATGTTAATACCTGCTCACTGAACTCAGCTTTTTCAGTCAGTTCAGTAGCTAGGGCACTGCTTGAGGATATAATTTCAACATCCTTTTACTTTACTGCATGATTTAATTCTTAGTTACATGTCTCTTAATTATTAAGACCTCAGCCAAATTTTTTAAGGTATTCTGTCTTAAGAGAAAATGTCTGCTTTAGATTAAACCAGTTAATTTCCTTTTGTTTAATCTATAAATTGAATAGGACAAAATGGATCATGCAACATGTTCTTTTGTAAGTGCTGCTGGAAAGCCAGAACTTTCCATGATATTGCTGCAGTTCACCCATCAACAAACCCTAATAAAGAGAGAAGGCTGTAAGAAAATGGGTGGGGGTGATGTAGTCATTATGGGAAGAATAAAGGAAGCAATTTAATTCACTCCCTGAAAACTTGGCTGTTTACTAAGGGCTGCTAACTACCAAGCTATCAGCTCCAGAAGAGGAGATCAAATTTTGTGTGTCTGTTCCTGTTGTAAAGTTGTTTTTAATTAATAACCCTTAGGGGTCCCACCCACTGGCTAGATGAAAAAATATTGCCAAGTAAATTATTGAAATGTGTGGTGAAAAAAAAAGTCACACTGAAAAGTGATTCATGATACAGCTCAGTCTAAAAACATATCCATAAAAAATTGCATTTATTTCCAAAACTCTAAAAATCCTGGTAACATGCAGCTAGGAGGTTGATAATTTGGTTAGAAAAAAATATAGCACAAAACTCTGAGGCAGTACCTGGTTACAGAAGTGGCTTAGACACACAGGGACATAGGATTTATTTCAACAGGCAAAAAGAGAGGATATCAAAAAAGAGGACTAGCAAAAGTTCAGGTGAAACAAATTGTAAATTTATGTCATTAAACAACTGTACAGCACATCACCAATATACTACTAACTTCATGGAAGGTAAGCTAATCTGGGAAACTTCTCATGTTGTAACTTCTCATTGTTACAACAAGCACTTGGAGGCTGGAAAGAAATCCTTACAGGAGGAGAAATATTGGTGCTCAGAATATATTGCCTGCCTAAGCTATTACTGGTCTCACAACTGCTTCAAGTCAGTGGTTTGCTACATCTCCCTTATTCAGAGAAATATAATCTTAGTAATCAATAACATTTTAAGAATAAAGTAGGACAAGCATGGTTTAGGTCAAATCTTGTACAATGGATTTTCCAGCTACTGCATCAGCCTCAAAATATTGGGACAGTAGATCGATAGAAGAAAATACTAAACCAGCAAATACACAAGAATGGATCTAATAATACTGTGTGGGAATCATGTCTGCGAGAACTTGTAACTTGGCTACACAAGTGATAAACTCCCACAAGAAGAATCACAGAAAAGGAATTTGTATCAGTAGCTGCCCCAGTTCCTGCTAAAATAGACATAAAACCCATCTGAAGTCCATATAATGAGGTTGCAGTTAAACATACAACTCGGGTTATCCGTGTGCCTCTCCTTTTACAATGAAAAAGGGAACAAGTTAAAAACAACTGAGATTTGGATTATGTTCAAGACCTGAGTGTCTTCTCTTGCAGAAAGTGTGACCCTTCTGCATCACCATGGCAACACTGATAATTGGAACATATACCCAGAACTTATCTATAACAGATCCTGAAATTTGGAACAACTCAGGTATTGCAGATCCATTATAAACCACCTTTAAACTAGATACAGAAGGAATACCATCTGCAACATCATGAGGACATGTATCAACAGTGGGTGATAATGTTACATTAACACTAAGATCTGAAGTTAACCTGAAATTACCTACATGTAGTTAACACTGGATATGAAGCTGTACATGGTTGTGACAACAGCAGGGTGAAAGGGCTACTTCAGGCATGTAAGAAAACTAATCATATACTAGAGGCCCAGAATATTTACAGCATATGTACATAATGAGAAAATACACAGCAATTATTTCATAAACACTCCTAGTAATCACTGTGCAAATCAATGTTAATGTACAAAATAAAGCTACCATTGCTCAGGGCTGTGTATCTTAAAAAACAATCCAGCCTACTTCTTACTTAAAGTGACCTTCACTCAATGCAGTTCCATTATGTAGAAGAGCCTATGATTATGGCTGCAAAATTAATTACAATGAACATGCATTGAACATAACCAGTGTTTACACTCCTGCATGGAATGGAAGCCATACTGATTACAATGACCATCTCTATGATGGTGGCTACAAAGTCATTAGCCAAAAGGACATGGAGGTTAAAGAGATATTATTCAAAATCTGTTGGGTGAAATTAGTATGTGAACTGAATTAAATTGATACTAAAATTCTACCAAATAAATTTATTGATATTACAAGTCACTGAAGTTAGGATAACCAGAATGACTTGAAAAACTCTTAGATGAAAGAAAAATAAAGATATGATAAAAATGAACATACAGCTGATCCTAAAGTCTGACATATGCTTAGAGCAGTGCCAATGTGAGTGGTCAGTGGGAGAGCAGCCTGTACATAGAACTCAGTGGATAGGAAGAGATAAGGGTTGATATTACCTGCAGCCAACAATTTCTGCATCTTCAAAAAGCAACTATATGGCAATTTCTTCAGGTTACACTAGCTCATGGAAGTGCTACAGACCAAACTTCTGAGCTGGAATTGTAAATGCCTAAGCTTACCCTCAGTGTTTTTGTAGCAGATCCAACATCAGGCTGACTGATGAGGCCTTCGTGCTTTCCAGCGTGGTATGGGGACATTCACTCCTCAGTAGAGGAGAAAGAATGAGCACTGGCATCGACACCTTGGTAACTATTCTGTTCATGGAAAAAATACAATTAGAGAAATTCTAAATAAGAGAGCTTGTGAATTAGGGAAATAATGAATTAGTGAGTTCATGTGTTTCTGGTACAAAGATGATTCCACCATTGTTTGATATCTTTATGTTTTGGTGGTGTTGTTTGAGGCAGAGGATATTTTTTATGGTTTATTTTTTTTTAATGAGCTCATAAGCTCATAAAATAAAGTTTAATTTACAAAGTACACAGTGCTGTAAATTTGAAAGATCCAAACAGACCATGACATAATATACAGATTATCCTACTTCATGAAAATTAAAAGATAGTGCTTTCAGGACCTTTTAATGCAAAGATGATTCTGTTTATTTTTTTCCCACAGCTATAAAAAATATATTAACAGTATTAAACCATATGGTAATTTTTAAGCTATGTTGTTTCCAAATGTTGTATTCCTTACATGTGTCATATGTAAAAATCAGTCAAAAAATGGCCTGAAGAGACAAATAATGCTGATTGTTTAGTTCCTATTAGGAGTTACATGATAATTTTTCCCTCCTATTCATACTTCTCTAGTTTCCTGTTAACATAAAAATGTCAATAAAGGTCCAATTAAATTCCAAAACCTGTTTTATTTCCTTCTCATGTCCAGTAACTAAAACCAGTTATCCTATGAAAATGGCAAAGTATAAAGTTTTGTTTTTAACTTCACAAAGAGAAGTGTTTGGGGGTTTGTCAGATTTTGTTTTAGTGAGGGGTTGTTGTTGTTTTGCATTTTTTGTGCAATTAGGAAATCTTAAAAATGCCTGAAAAAAATTGGTCTTCTTAAGACATCAATTTGGATATTATGATGTGTTAAGTGTATCTTTGAGATAAAATGAAATCACAGTACCAATTCATTATTGTCCCGATAAGTAAGACTACAATTACACAACCTCATCTTCCTTCTACAACATAACATCTGCCTGAATATTTTAAGGGCAAGAGACAATGTCAGGCTTAAATCTTAGTTTCCAAATTCTTTAATTGTCAAAGTTCCTAAAGAAGAGGACAAAGATTCAAATGCTTTACCAAAAAAAAAAAAATAGAACTGAAGAACATAAACCAAAAATAATTGAGAGGTTTGAGAGGAAACTGAGTAAAGGGAGAAGTACTAAGTAGTGTTCCACATTTCTTATAGGTCTGACCAAATTTATTATCTTGGGAACACAGAATATCACTATTTTTCTCATTATTTCATTATGGTATAGACATCTTTGCCTTGAAAACAAAATAAATTTAATCTCAGGAGACACTAAAAAACTCCAGAGGCAGAAAGGTATAGGACCAAATGTAAGTAAGCACTTCACATAGTAGAATATATGTAAAACTGGAGTCTGATCCCACTTCTGAATTAATCAACATGAGATGATGAGATAATAACATAACAGAGAGGGAAGGCAAAGCATAGACTCAAGTTTCGACTTCACCTTCTATTAAAAAAGCCACAAACAAAGTTTGCCAGCTACTCTATCAGACCTAAAAAGTTAAAAACTAGAAAGTAACTTCAGAAAAATAGAAGTTCTGCAGGGAAAATTGCATTTTACTATGATACAAAACATTGTGACAGACAAGGCATTTCTGAAGTACCCTCAGGAAGTGTATAATTATATTAGTTGTCCATGTATAAATTCCCGGGACAAGAGGTGAACGATGGGAAGCAAAGATAGCAACTAAAAGACAATAAACCACTTAAACTTTAAGAGGAAGTGGTAAGTGAAAGGAGGATTCAAAAATGGCTTAAACTTTTTTCTATTTTAGTAGACTATCCAGAAACCAATGGAAATATAGTGATCACCATAATGCTGAAATAAGTATTTTACAGTATACAACAGGATAAAGTATACTACTTCCTGATATTCCAGTATCCATTGTGATAACCAAAATTCTCTGACTCCAGAGGAGGGATGCTTTCTATTATTAATAGTAGTTTGCTTCTCCTGAAGGTTTAAATAATTCACTTGAAGGCATGTAGGGCAAAATTACATATATATAATTTATATCTTAAAAAAAAAAAACAAAACAAAACCATGAAGTAGCCCTAAGTGACCCTCAGACTGGTCATGTCAGTCACGTTGCCGTTTGTCCTCATTTGCTATCCTTTTCCACAACCTATTTCAATCATTTGAAATAAGATTTACAATTCCACGTGTAAGTTGTCCCACTCATTTTAGAGAAAATTAAATCTCTAGTGTGACAGAAATTCTTGTGAAACAAAGGCATGCCATGTAGAAGTCCTAAATATGACACTCTGAACAAGGGGGATGATCTCAAAAGTCCCCCCTAACATGATTCCCTGAGCAGTGTGATTTCTGAGGAACTCTAGAAGCCTGTTTCTCCCAGTTTTAACAATGTTGCCATGACATCCAGGAAATAAGAAAAAATTAGGGTCATATATTGTGAATCTCAGAATATGTAACTTTTATCCAAATGGGTAACAAAACACCATGTAAGTAGGGAAGAGCCACAAGAAATAAGCCTCTTTTGTGACAACACTGAACTGCCTTAAAAGCAGCAATGATGCACTGTTGTCAGGAAACAGCTGTAAGGAACATAGAAAAAGAAGAAAAAAGGCTTTATCCCCCAAATCTGTTCTGCCAATAGAAACTGCAAATATGAGAACACCATGCTGAAGGAAAGGGATGAACAAGATAATCAAGCATTCCCAGATACTTCCCAGGTTGAAGGTCAGTTCTAAGCACTAGGGTAAACAATCCAGAAAAAATATGCCAGTAACAGCAACAATTAGTTTATTGCAGGAAACATTTACTTCTTCATGAAGTTTCAAAAAATTTTATATTTGGACTTATTATGGCCTGAGGGTCCAGGGGTCTGTCCAACCCTGGCTGCCATAGGCATCCCGGATAGCACTGGGCTGATAAGCACAATCTGTCCGGGTCCCTCAGACTAGCTCCCAGCCGTGGGCAATCTTAGCAAGCAGCTCAGCTCTTAAGCGAGATCAGCTCTTTGGTGAGTTCAGCTCTTTAGTGATTTCAGCTCTTTACTTGCTAAGGTGCCTCGCAGCACCAGAGGGAGAGGAGAAGGCTGTGTGAGGTTCCACAGTGGTGTCTTTATTGGCAGCTCCTGCAAAGGGTTCCAGTGACAACTCTTCTGCCAAACTGGGCAGAAATGGGGGTTTATATAGGGTACAGGGGTGTTGGAAATTGTCCAATGGCCAGGGACAGGGCGAACATGACCTATAATCTTACAGAAAAATAACAAGGGTCCGAATGCGGAAGGAGGGGCTTCTTTGGTCCAGTCATCATGACGAGGTATTTCTTATCTCAGGCAAGTGACCGCCAGGGAGGCCTTGGAGAGCCTCTGGCCGCTACATGGACTGATGCTTTTATTGAAATGATTACCTATACCATGTTTCATCTAACCACGAGGTATTATATATTTCTATTAATGTGTAAATTGCTTCTGTAAAATATAGTGAAACTTTCCATGCCAATAGGAAAATTTGACCACAGGACTGGTATAGCTGACATGGCTCAAATCTTTTAAAAACAGTGGTTATTTCTTTCCGCAGAATAAAACACCCCTAGGTAAAGTGAATTTGTTCTAGTAAGTTACACTAATACAAAAGGTGTCAATAATTAAAACCAGTAATTTAGGACAAGATTTCTTTCATAGCATATTTTACATTATTATTGCTGGTAGGTGGAGGGGGGTAGGGGTGGTCTTAAAGCTTGTTCAAAACAAAATGCTAAGATTTTCTCTGAAAAAGGATGCACCAAAAAAAGGACGTGGTCCACATCACTGTGGTCCTATGTGCAGTTTTTCCTTTTTTTCCTTTTACCATTTTCTCTCTATATCTAAATATCCATTTTAAAGTAAAATCCTATTCAGCATTTCAATGTTTTTTTTAAACACATGCATACAATATATCTTGTATAATATTATATAGATCATATAAATAGTGTACATACTATATATACATACTATAAACACATACATTCATAAAAATCTTGAAAGGTAGTCACAGATTACAATAAATGTAAAGACTAAACAAATATTACTATTTCTGTCTTTTTTTTTTTCTGCCAATTTTAATAAACTTTAAACCGTTTGAATACTATTTCTTCAGATGAGAACCAGAATTATATACTCTGATTTAGATCTACTGGGTAATACAAGTGATTACATATCATTGCAATATTTTTCAAAGTCTTTTACAGCAACAAGCTGATCTTTCTTCACATCTTTGAAGTTGTATTCAAATCCTTAGGGTTAAATATGGGTAACATAAATATTTGTACATAGAGATGTTGTCATTTACTACCCATAAGGCCAAATGAAGCTCTGAAGTACTGCTTTAAATATAATTTACAGTAACTTAATTTCCCCAAGAATGTTTGGTTACAAACTTTTATAAAATTTCACCCATATCTTTTGTACATTCAACTCTGTAGTATTGATTCTCATTCCTCAGTCACTACACTTCAAAAAATATATTGTATAAGCAGATTATGCAGGGAGGGAAGGGAGTGTGTGTGACACCAACAACTTTCCCAGTCTCAAAAAGAACTAAGTATTAAGAAGAAGCTAAACCAGTCATAACCCAACTAAATTTGGTAGTTGTGGCATTTGAGACAGTTTGCTTGGCTAGCTCCCCTTTGAGATTTGATTATCACATTTTACTAGGATATGATTAATGAAAAAAGAGGCAAAATAAACTTCCTAGGTATTTAGGAGAAGTATGAACTCTCAAAGTTTAAGATCCTTTCAGAGTAAGCAACTTACAAACAGATTTACAAAACCTAGTGTAAACTGCTGAGTTAAATAAGTAGCCTAGTCTCCTAAATTCTAATCTAATCTCAGTGATTCTATGTGAAGATTGGTAATCTCCATGGAATATACTGTCTGAATGATTATTAGGAAAAACAGATTATGTATATTAATATTAACTTCAATTGAGAACAGATTCAGAATGTATTTAAAATAAGGAGATGGTTAATTCATATGGAATAATTCATATCAGTTAAATGCCTGGTCTGATAGGTATCTTCTGCATAGCATAGAGAGATTTCTTTAGAACAATAATAATCTGTTGTTCTAACTTGAAACAGGTAATTGGTTCAGAAGAATAGGGTTCACATTAGTTAATACCAGTTCACTATACTGAAACTATCTTTTTTTAATGCTTATAGCTAAAAGTACAAGTGAACTCTTCCTGTGATCTATAGAAACACTTATAGGCATCTTGTTCTGCAGGCACAATGAAATTTGCTCTAATCACATTAAAATGGTATCTGTTTTTTGGGGTTCTTTTTTGCTTGGTTTGTTTTTCAGCAGTTCCACAGCTAAGACTAAAACTAACCAAGTGCATGAGTCTTCCTCCTCTGTTTACACAGGAAGCAGAGTAAGTTATTTTCAGCGAGTGTTTAGCGTGACAGACATTTTTTAACCTACATTGAAATGAGTTGCAATGCTAACAGGGTCATTCCCTTTACTGAGAAAAAGTAGGATAAGCAGGTAGCTTCTTACACTACTCAGCTTAGTTACAAGAGAGCCAGTAGTCAGTCACAATAGAGAATCTCAAAAGACTCAGCTTGATCCAAGTTGTCAGTGTGTTATTACAGGATATGAGCTCAGCCAGTGCTACTTGGACATTTACATGTAATTATTCATATTTTTCCCTAACCAATCTAGTATTTTAACACCATCTCATGTCTTTCAATATCTCAAGGACTGTGATTTTGTGTGATTTAATGCTGTAAGATATTATCCTGCGATAATCCCAACTCCACTAAATCATCCTAGAGGGAAATGAACAAAGGAATAATACACATTGTGACTTTTACCTGGATTCCACAGTTACTAGAGTGAGCAAATAAAATAAATCACTAAGTATCATCTGTTGTATCCTAGATGTCACTTAAATGCATAAAGAAGCATGTCTGTTCTCTCAGGGCCCACTCACTAATGGCCAATATGTAAGTCCCACTAAAAGAGAAGAAATTATTTGAATAATTGGTGACTACTCAGCGTGGCAGAAGGGAAGTTGGCACCCTTTTACAAAAATGGACACCTACAAAAGTTATGGAGAAACATCCAAGTCAACTGAAAATACATTTTAAAAATATTCAAAACAATAAGAGCTTTCACAAAAATTCACCCAGTCTTATTTAACCCAGTGTAAATCAGACCTAGATTACTTAATTAGCATGACCAGCGAATCAAGCTGTTCAAGAAGGATCATTTTCATAAGAAACCAGTCAATTAAAGATCATTGTATGAACTAGAAAGAGAATAGGAGTGAATAGATTAGGTGAGTCATTGGAACAGTCTTCCCCAAGAAGTTGTAGATGTCCCGTTCCTAGAAGTGTTCAAGGTCAGGTTGGATGGGGCCTTAAGCAACCTGCTATATTAGCAGGGTATACCTGCTAGATTGGGACTAGATGATATTTAAGGTCCCTTCCAACCCAAACCTTTCTGTGATTCTGTAATGCCATTAATATCAAATTTACACACTTCAAATGGTTCTAATATCTACCCCTCTTGTGTTGATGTAAACAACAATAATTTAAGCCTGTTCCTTAACAGCTCCTTTACTGCATTCATTTTCAAGTGATTTATTTTTCAGGTTTACCTGAGGTTACCATTAATATTTTATACTTAAGGTGAAAGAGCGGCCTCAATTCAAAGCTGGCTACATGTAAATACACAAAAAAAACCACTCCCAGGAATCTAATTTCATATTTTTCTATTTCAATTTTTTGTAGACGATTCTGGAATTGATATGAATAGTTCTATTAATGATACTTCATATATTTTGGAAATTCATTTATCTTCATTATCTTATGCAAAGAACTGCATTCAGAAACATGAAAGTAACTCTTCTAACAACACAGGAAATCTAAACTAAAAACTAGGACTCCAGCTATATGATTATTTATAGCAGAGTCTGCTTCATAAAATGTTTGAAAGAATCAGTGAGAACTAATATAAACAAAATGCAGCTATCTGCAGTCAGTAGGAACTGATAGTCAGTAGGAAGCCCATTAGTACTATTTGCTATTTCTGCTTATTAAACTTATGAACATTTCTTTTGAAATTTGGCCCTTGGTTCTCATTGCTGAAGGATCATCACAGTGTCTCACACCATCTCTCATACTTGCCTTTAAAATAATGATAGACTGAATATATTTGTCCAGCATAAACAAATCATAGTATTAAAAAAACATATTTCATTGCGTTAGAATAATAGCATATAGCTAAGAATGCATTTTTCTCATCCTATCTTCAGATACTTCCTGATGGAAGTTAGGATTGAGTTGCATAACTTATGAAAATAGAAACACTGTGAAAACACTGCTTTCCAACAAAAAAATGCAGTACAAACTTCTGCAAACTCATAACAATATTTTCATGACACTTATGTCCATAATACCACCCTCATTAAAAGGTACCAAAGTTTTATCAGTTTATGCCATTACATATACATTTCACAAAGTAATTTTTAAAAGCTTTTCAGTAGCAAAACTCTATAATCTGTGAAACTTCAGCATTTATACTAATTTCTAATCAAAACTAAGGAATTACTTTTTAATAAACTGTCACTTAGAAAATTTTAAAATCTTACCTGGTTATAGTAAGTAAGCATTCTACTACACTTGAAAAACAAGTTATGTTTAGTGGGATGTTAAAAGTAATGCTACATGATAGTAGCTAAAAAACATAGAGGAGAAGAATCCAGCTAGATATAACTGACCCACATACTTCAAACACTGTTTTCTGATCTTAAGTATTTTTGCTGGGCATTTCAGACTGTTTTCCTCCTTACCATCAGCATGATACTAATTCATACTTTGTCCCTGAAGAACTTTATAGAAATTAAACATGAAACCCACAAGCTTAAGACCCCTTACCTTCTGTGTTTGCTGGGCTCCTCTCGCTTCTCACTGTAACAGACATGTGTAAACAACAGAATTTCCTGCATCCTTTTCTCATCTGCACTGTACTGGGACTTGGCCAATTGGATTATTTACAGCATTAAGGCCACTCCACAGTAACTTGAAAAAGATTCTCATTGGTCAGGCATTATCAAAACTAAAACCACATTTTTCTTTTAAGTACAAGTCATTTATACAAAACAAAACTTTTTGTAATACTGCTCTTCACTAAGCATTATTTGTTCAGTTTTTATTTCTCCCTCCCTTTCTAAACCAAAGACTCTGACCCCAGTCCCTCAGATATTATGTATAAGATTAAATTAGTTATTTGAATCACAGTACTTAAGCACAGTCCTAGTTGTCAAACAAATAGTTTGGATTCTTATGCCACTACTTGCTCCTGCTATCTCTCCTGAGTTTTAAATAGCCTAAAATAAGACTAGTTTTACACTCAGCTGGATTATATAACCTTGAAAATACATGTACTTTCATAGTTAGCTCTGCAATTGGCCAGGGGCTCTTGGAAGTTATTATGAAAAACTGTAGTATTCTAGATTATTAGAGAGGTAAAAAGACCAAGGCAAGGAAAGTTATGAAAAAACACCTAAAACTTTGAAAAGCTCTTTTTGCATTAAAAGTTAGTTACATATTAAAATTTAAGGTAAGAATTATTTCTTTCTGGAATACAAACTCCAATATTTTTGTAACCAACATGACAAAGCACGACACCACTGTCCCAAGCCTGATATCACAAGCTACCTAATTAGCAGGTCCTCAAGGCATAAAACTGATATAATTGGAGACACAGATGGGATGATTTGCCATAGTTGTGAAAAGCCAAATACTTCTCATTAAAAAAAAAAAAATCTCTCATAAGATAGAGAATATTGTCAATTCCTGTGTCACAATCTCAGACTGAGAAGCCAGATTTTCTTTTAAGGGACATATCTCTACTTCCCTACTAATATCCCAAAACTTTTAGCAGCACTATAGCAGGTAGTCTTTCCATCATGAATAATAGTTATAGCTGCATGACTCTTCTCTTGTCTGACACTAGGACTTTCAATTTTTTTTTTTTTTAGGGAAATAAACTAGTAAATGCTCCCAAATCTTGCGTGACTCAGAAAATCTATTCCACAGCCAGGAGAAAAAAGGCATTGTCTTCCAAAATACATAAGTAAAATACATGAAAAAAAAATCTCTATACATTTCGGTTAAAAACCCAAACCAAACAAACAAAAGATGCAAACCAAAGGAAAAAAAACCCCAAAATACAAGACAAAAACTATGGCTCCCCACAAAACAACACCAAACTGAAGCAAAAAATCCCAGACCAAACCTAACACCACAACAAAACGAAACCACAAGTCTGCATCAAATTAGAAACAAGCACACACAAACAAAAAAAACTCCAGCTCAACAAAACCCAAATCCAAACAATAAAATAAGGCAACAGCTACTTTATGCATCTTGCATGACTTCTTTAGCAACGAAATAGATCCCACCTCCCACTAGAATAGTCTCTGGCTACATTCCATTACTCCTACTGAGGGAAATCGCGTCACAATTTTAAAAAATCAAGTTATATACACATGATAACTTAAGCTTCTAACTTCTCACATTTCAACCCATTCATGAGATTTCCCATTCATTTTCCACCATTCTTCACTTGCTACAATCTCTGAGCATATGCAAGAAGGCCGTTCCATTGCCCATATTTAAATAAATTTGTTGTTTCTAAAGAAATTGATGCACATTTCTTTTGTCTGAAAGGAAGGGAAGTAACTTTGGTCACAGCTGAAAATATCTTCCCAAGTGAAGATATGTAACAGAGAATTTATCATTCAATAAGAAATAAACACAAAGAAAAGAGTGTCATTACAGCATGTGAAGGAAACAGTAATCCTGGAAGTGTCATTTAAGTACCTTTTGGGAAGGAAAACTGTATTCTTCAAGAAAAAGGGCACAAAAAAGAAATATGTATAATAGGCCAATAGTAAATAGTAAAGCTATTAAAAAACCCCTCAGCTTCTATTCTGTTGCATTCTGTTGTAATCAGCAATTCTTGGAGGAATCTTGATTTTATACCGTTGTTAAAAATGCATCCAGATGTAAATTTAAAAATTACTGTAAAATTTGGAAGTTACTGTGCTATTTTTATATCTTTATTTGCAAATTTACTGTTGGTTTTTAGTCTCATTTGACCATTTATCTTGTGTCACTGCAATAACTGCAGAACAGATGTTGCCAACATGCAAGTTTGCTAACACATGACCTTCACATATGGAGCTGAACTGTCTTCCTTGAAGTCTCCATGTATGTAAACAATTCTTAGTTCATACTAAGAACATTCATACATGCTCATCAAGAGAATTATAAGCAACTCTAGTTGTTATTTTTGTCAGAAAATTGTACTGAGAAAATATGATAAAGCCTATAGACAGCATCAATAATCTAGAACATATGTATTCAAGTATGGCCTTACTTGTCAATTGTGCTTGATTAGGGTGGGATAGACTCCCTTCACTTTGAGTACATTTGAACTTTGGCAGCATGCCTGACCTGCTTTTTCCAAGATCCATAGAGAATCATTAAGAGAACATGAAAGCCAAATTTGGAATTTTTAAATGACAAGACTCATCCCTTTGGAGGTTAACAAAGGAAGAGACATGATCTTTTTCAGGATCACTGAGCCAATGAAGATGATTAAATAATATGTCTCAGAGGAAAGTCAGAGCAAGTCTTTCTCAAAACATGGAAGTTTACAATATTTACTGTATTGATGCAATTTCCTTAGCAGATATAAGAAATTATCATTCAAGCCAAAAACAATAAAGCACTTCATACACAAATGGCAATAAAACAGAACATTCCTCCTATTGAAATTGGAAAATAGAGAGCGTTATGAAGCACTAAAATTGTAACCTTTTGAAATTGGGCTTCCTCAATTATTCTAAAAAAACACAAACATATGCCAGTTCCTTTTTATTGATAGAAGTAATTTTTAATCTTACTATTTCATGCTATTCCACACAATTTCATACAATTGAAACAATAAACATCACATTTAGTTTACTGTACCTCAATCCAGACATGCTCCCTTAGGTGATGGAGACACATAGAAGAAAACTTGATGTAGAAGGTACCTTCAAGGCATGAAGAAGGAGAAAATAGATGCAAAAAATTAATATAATTCTGAATCCCATCTCTACAGCAGCATTAGCAAAGCCCAAATTTATATATACCAAATAAAAAGCAAACCTGTGAAGATATAGTTACAGAAGAGATAAATCAATTAAACAAAATGACCAAAGTTGAGACTCCACCAAATCTCATGCATAGATTACTCAGTGTGGGAAAACATACTGTGGTTCCATTTGATAAACAGTCTAGGAAAAAGGCACAGAGTAATTATTTCCTAGAATATCTCTCTAAAATTAGAAATGCAACAAAGAGATAATATTCTCCTCCCATTTTCTTTTAAGTTCTAACACATTCTAAACAAGTGATCTTAGCAAAGCTTTGCTTTCACAAAATTTAGGTAGTGTATGAATGGAAGGGAGCCCTACAGGGATGGCTTCTGTTAGAAGCTGCCAGAAACTTCACCCAGAGCCAAGATGCACCCAGTGCTGGCTAAGGCTGAGCCTTAGCCATCTAAGCCTTAGCCATCACACCATCTGTGATGGTGGTAGTGCTTTTGGGATAATGTGGTTAAAGGTAAAAAAACCCACCCTGCACAACAGCAATTGCACCTGAAGAGAGGAGTGAGAATGTGTGAGAGAAACAGCCCTGCAGACAACAAGGTCAGTAGAAGGAAGGAGACGAGGTGCTCCAATCACTAAATTATTCTTCCATGAAGCCTGTGGTGCTGACCATGGTGAGAAAGCTGTGCCCCAGCAGCTCACCAAGGTCCATGGCAGACCAGAGGTCCATCTCTAGACTGTGGAGAACCCAATGCTGGAGTAGGTGGATGTGCAAGGGGGGTTGGACTAGGTTTGATGGTAGGACTTGTGACCCCCACTGCAGGGGACCCATCCTGGAGCAGCCTGCTCCTGAAAGACTGCACCCTGTAGAAAGGACTGACACTGGACACTTGACACTTTGTCAAGAACTGCGGGTCATGAGAAGGGCTCATCTTGGAGAACTTCATGGAGGTATGTCTCCCATGGGAGGGACCCCATATTGGAGACAGACTGTGAGGAGTCCTCCTCCTGAGAAGGAAGGAGCAGCAGAGACAACGCATGATGAACTGACCACATCCCCCATTTCATGTCTCCCTGTGCTGCCTTGGGGAAGAATTCAAGAATAAAGTTAATCCTGAAAAGAAGGGAAAGGTGAGGGAGAAGGTTTTTTTTTTTTTTAATTTAGTGTCACTTCTTATTACCCTATTCTGATTTGGCTGTTAAGGAACCAAAATAATTTCCCTGAGACTCTTTTACCCTGATGGCAATTGCTGAGTGATCTCTCCCCATCCTTAACTCATGAGCCTTCCTTTGTATCTTCTGTCCCCCATCCAGTTGAAAAGGAAGTGATACATTGGCTTTGGTTGGCACCTAGTGTCCTGCCAGAGTCAACCAATCCACCTGAATAGGCTACATGCAGGCTAGATTTCATTAATAAAACTGCCTATGTAACACCTCATTCCTAAGTAACTTTAAAACAGATCATAAAACTTAAAAGCAACATCAAACAGCAATGACTTAAAAAAAAAAAAAAAGACCTTAAAAAAAGTTTTATTCCAGCACAGTGATAAAGCATAATAGGAAGAAGCTTATCTAGGGCTAATACTTTGCTCAGCTTGTTAGTTTTCAGTTCTGACTTCGCCTATGGAAGTTAATTTGATCCACAAGTGCAAACAGCGATAGCAGATAAATATAAACTATTTATCTTGTACAGATCTATGCTGCTGATTGAACTTCTTTACTTATAAGAAGTGAAAGAGGAAATAACTATGTATTACATTTGACGTGTTGGCCTATTAATACTTTTCAGCACATTTTGTGGTAGCAAATATGTGGTAAGCAAAGTTGTGGTAAAATTACTTACATGCTTAAAGACTCTCATAAGCTTCACTTTCTGTTGCTCATTACACTCTTAAATTGTGAAAATTAACATATAGCACCTGAAAATGGATTGTTTATCATACATGAGTATACATTAAAAAGCCTCAGCTTGGCAGAACTACTACTGATTGCCAACAAAAAATATTAGTAGAGCAGGTTATAAAAATAGGCTCTAAATTTGAAGATTCTTCTTCACTGGAACTTATATCCACATAATACCAGAATTTCAGTGTTTTCTGGTTAAGAAACTCCCGTTATTTTTTTAATCCAGGTGTCTCCTGACCAACTGATGGTTGTTGTTACAAGGGCATGTAGGGATAGGGCAAGGGGTAATGGTTTGAAACAGAAGGAAATCAATTTAGATGAGATATAAGAAAGAGGGTTTATTTTTTTTATATTGAAAGTGATGAAACACTGGAATAGAGGTAGTGGAGAAAACCTGAAGAGGTAGTGGATGCCTTCTCATCGGAAATATTGAAAGTCAGCTTGTGTGGGGCTCTGAGTCAACTGATTTAGCTGAAAATAACCCTTCTCATTGTGAGGGGGAGGTTAGACTAGATGGCCCTTAAATGTCCCTTCCAACCCAAACTATTCTATGACTTCTTTTAAAAGAAGCTGTGGAACTTGTAAGAGTATGACACTCTAGCAGTTTCAAGATGAAAAACAGAAGTAAAAAGACAAGAAGAATTTATCTCCTATTGTGACATACATATTATTTTCTACTGAATACCTACATAACGTTTACCTTTTCCATACTTTATAAATAACTCAGCAAAATAGTCCCCAGTAAAGTCTCAATAAAAAATATCATTACAAATTTCTGGTACATCTGATGGAAAAAGTTCATAATTTATATTTATGGTTACAGTTTAATGTTGAAGTAATGTAATACTGAAATAGCAGCAACATCATTTAGAAGAATTTAAAAAGAAATTAAATTAAGAATAAATTAAGAATTTTCCTTTTTTAATGAGGAAAAAAAATCTTCTAGTCTGATATTTCAATATGAAAAGCTAAAAGGAATTAAATTAAAAAGATATGGTTATTCCTGCTCTTCAGTGTAACCTGAGTGTAAGGAGAGGTCCTGCCAAATCCTTTATTAACTACACAGCGGTGTGATGCTGCTGTGGTGTCTAGATTTGTCCACAAATGCACTGATTAGAAAGGCTTGCATAGGTGGGTGAAAAGAAGTCACAGATGACTGACAGCAATTTGCACAGCATGATTTTTCAGTTCACCACCTTCAAACCCCAAAATATGACTTTGGATAAATCATGCTAATCAACACATTCCTTTAAAAGAAATTAAGTCATTTCTACATATATTTCTGATGAAAAATGCAAAAGGTCCAATAGAAAAATAAAAATTATGACACCTCATAATTTTAGAGGAAATATATTTCCTGATGAGTCTTTCATATGCTTAGGTTTTGCAATTTTTGCTCCTTAGATATTAATTATTTAGAAAAAATGGTTTTTTTTCAGAAAAAGTTGATAAATACTGCAATGGTGTGTACAAGAAGCATATGTATCTTCCAGGATCATGTTGGAAAGGCTGCAGGATGAGATGCTACTTTATATTCTTAGAAGGTGGGTAATATTAATAAATACAGCATTAGAAATAACCTTTTCTTTCCCCCCTCTCCTCTATCCTAAGTTTAACTGTGTCTTCCACAAGAATACCCCTGCTCTACAGCAGGGATTGTAACAGCAGCATGATATAACTAGTGTGTCATCTGACCATACCTGAAGCAAAAAAGATGTCTAAATTAGTACTACAAACACTGCCTATTCCACTCTGAAAAAAAAAAAAAAAACAGTTTTTCACAGTAAAAGAACATTCATAATTTTCCTCTCTGATCTAAATGTAGTTAGTCATTATACTAAGATAGCATTACTACTGGCACTCAACATTCAAACAGATTGCCACAAATAGCTTAATCACTCTAAAAACAGTTACCGAGTTAAAAAGTAGTGGTTTACTCACTTTTATATGAAACACTATCTTTCTGTCTTTAAGGCTGCCATTCTCAATAATGAAAACCTCTTGTATCTTCAGCACTTTAAGTGACAAAATTTGGCAAGATGGAAGCATCTATGTTAGTAATAAAAAGAATGTTTTTATTTAAGTTTAAATATCTGGACTTCATCTGTATCTATTTCAGAAGGAAGCTATAATAATTAGGTGTTTGAATCATCATATTATAAATAACATCCGAAGAAAGATGTGTTTCTGATTTTTTGCTGTAATCTGAAATGAAGATGAACATCAGCAGCATACAGATGCTGAAAATTAGTGTCTTATAGGCCAACAGCAGTTAAAGAGGCTGCAAAAAGCAAGAACATATTTAAGATCTTTCTATACATTCCTGTGATTATTATATTTAGGAGAGTTGTCCTTGCCCAGGATTAAATGGAAATTGGAACCCAGAACACATTTATAAGTAGAATGTTGCAGCGTTGGCTTTTCTCTGCCCTGGTCCCGGGCAGCTGGGGGGGCTCAGCTGGCACGCTGCTTCTCGGCAAGACCGGGGCTGCCGCGTGGGTGCGGAGCTCTAGGGCTGAGGCTCCATGTGGGTCTGCCACGCCCGTAGCCTCACGCTGAGGCGAGATAAAGGGTGAGAGAGAAGGCACACTCTGCCCACGTGGCTGAGAACTGTTTATTTCCCGCGTGGCTGCAGCGCTATTCGGAGCAGCGTTCCCAAGCCTGCGCAGGCAAAATGGCAGCTTGGACACAGGGAACATGGGGTTAAATAGGGGGCAGGCAGACAGGGGCGGAAGCCCCCCCACCCAATAGGGACAGGCAACAAGGGAGTGACGCAGAACACGGCATCCTATGGGAACATAACAGGGGTGGGTACAGCGTCCTGGGACAAGTGGGATTAGAGAGGTGGGGTGATTGATACAGAACTTTCCGAGGGGAAGAGGGGAGTGGTTACAAGATTGGCAGGTGAAGGCTCCTATAGCAGACAGCTTGGAGCAAACCATTTTAAGGGGAAAATAGGGGTACATAGAACCGACCTAGCTAACATTTATTAAACCCCTAACTGAACCAACCTGGCATGCAACAGAAAGTCAAGAATCTTCCTGGTTTTTTTTTCTTTTGGAGAGGATCACTGTAATTTTGGTTGTTTTGGTTTGCAAGAATCTTGCGAACTATTACTCTATTTTTTCTTATCCTATGTTTTATTGTAAGAAAAATTAATCACAGTTTCAAAACAAACACTATTAATCACCTAAGACTATTATATACAACATAAGAGAGTACAAGAAAGAGATTCACATCTTCTTGCAGCAGTATTGCTGAAGAGCATTGGGGAAAAAATAAAAAACATCAGTCTGGGCAGAGTGTCAGGCAGATGTCTTGAATTAAAGTTGTGGTGCAAATCACTTCCAGTTATGACAGCAGGAACAGTATTTGTGGATGTACTTGTATGTCACATATGGGCTGCATGAACTAGAAGAGGTTGTAAGAGAGAGCTGACATTCATCTAAAGACCCCATTTTTTTATGATTTAAAATACTTTCTTATTAAAAGTACGATGCACAATTTTTCTGGTTCTTTCTATACAGTCTCAAAGCCATACTTACTAATACTTCAAAATTTACCTGTCAGCAATGGTCTAAACAGATGAGGGCCCATGAAGATGAAGGACACATAAGAGGGTCAAGACTAAAAATGTCACACACCTAAGATAACCCACACTTCTTGTAGTACATCTATTCTAAACACCTTTTCCACATAATTCCTCAGTAATGAGATGCCCATTTGTCAATTAAGCTATTTTAACTCTACCCTTGAAAGCCCTAAAGTTAACATATGCAAGAGACTGCTCCAGGTTAGCCTGAAAAGTATATCCACCTCACAGGAAAGATTACTACTGAATTGACTGAATTTTATTTTGAATAGTTATGTTCAATGGGAACATATCAATGAGAAAGCTGAGTCCAGTTTAAACTTAGTCTTTCATATCATGACTAAAGCTATGGCCATCTTGTTGTACAACGTTTTACAGAAATGCAATAGGATCCTGCTTATTACCTGTGCTCTGGTTTTGTCAGGGACTTAAGTGTCTTCATAATTTCTAAAGAAATACCAAGGCTGATGTCTATACAGTAAAATAGATTTACTCTCTCTCTTAACACCTTCTTTTAAAGTTTTTCAACATTTTTCAACAATTTAGCAAACTGCTCAGCACAATTTTGTACTGTTCAGATTATCCTCTCTCTACTATATTCTGCTTAATTTAATTCTCTCTTTCTATTCTTAGTGACTTTCCATCATACTTAAGTACAGGAATGCCCAGCAGAAATGAAAGGATGAACTTTCCCAATATCCAAGATCCTGTCATAGATAAGCCAAAGAAATACATTCTGTACTGTTTAACTTGACCTAAGTTGATGGCTAGCATTTCTTTCGAATGAGAAGAAAAGAGCAGAGCAAAACAGAATAAAAACCATTCTGTGGAAACTTCATTCATTAAAGCAATTGGGAAACAAATTCATTAAAGCAAAATGTGAACAGCTACAAGGCTCATTTTAAAAATATAAAATATTAGTAACTTAATCCCTCACTCAAATATCTGTGATAATTAAATGAAGATAGGAATAATAAATGGAAATTTTGTGTGTGGGAGGGAAAACTAAAGCAAATCAACCACATTTATGTATGAAATTATCTAAAAGTAAGGATCCCTTCACTCTTACAGCAGCATTTTACATGTAATCTAAGAAAAATAGTTTTGTCTTACAGTGCAAGCATCCAGTCAGAAGCTCTTCTTTAGTGAGGCTTTTCCATTGCTTGTTCTGTTAAACCTCCCTTCCATCCATTGCCTACATTTGAGAGACATCATTTCCTCACACAAAAAAAGTTCTGTTCTCTACTCCTCTTAATTTAGCTATGAGGACTCAGATTTAATAATCACTAAAAACTGTGTTGTTGTTAATGAAAAACATGCTTAAAAATATGAATTTGCAAGGAGAAGAAATATGCAGGCCAATTTAGATATTAAATTAGGAACAGAAACTGTCTATAAACTAATACAATCTTAAATATACTTAGTACTGATAAATTTAGTTTTGTATATGGGTGGTGCCTACCATCAGCTTGTCACAATGATAAGCCTTGAATCTCTTAGAGGCTTGAGTTCTACTGTTCTACAAACAGGGACTGAAAGCTAAGGCCAACATCATTGTGAGTGATTGTCTTAATCAAGTAGCACTTTGTCTTGCGTTAGAAGTTTAAGTGATAGGTAAAGTTTTCCAGGTAACGTAGTCTTGAAAAATGTTAGTAATTAAAGTTAATTACAAAAGGTATTACAGAAATGCATAAGGAGATTTTTAATCATATCTGTACAGCTAGAGATTATTATCTAGAAAGATCAAAGGATCTGTATAAAATGGTTGCTTGTGATAGATCTCTAAAGACTAAGAAATATTCAATATACAGCTTCTATATTGCACTTTCCTGCTCAAATGTTTGTTTTTCTTCTCTTCTAAAAGCTCACCCTCCAGGAGAGCTTCTGCCACAGAAAGGTGGCAAAAAAAGGAAAACACAAGCAGTTTTTAAACCAAAACCCCCCAACATTATGTTTTTCTGGTATTTTTATATATTATTGTATTGGAACAATTTAGTTTACTAAAATGAAAAGATTTAGTGACAATTGATCTTATTTATCTTTGTTTTTTTTTTTTTTGCTAAAGCAGAACAATGGAAATGTAGACAGCATGTGAAGGAATGACAAGACCAAATGAGATGGAAATTGTCTTTTGATTTTTCAAATAAGCAAAACAAGAAACTTTCCAAGTAAGTGATAATTTTTTCTAATGTATATGGTATTTAGAAAAGAAATTATAATTCTGCTTTCAGAACACCAGATATAAAAACATTTTTCTTAAGAAAAAAACCCCCAATGCTGCTGTTAAATTTGTCAGGTTTTGCTTTCATTCCTCTGTCAATAAAGAATGTAAGTGGTAAAAGTTTGCCTTTGGCTAAGTATATCTGTTGGCAAACCTGATTGTGAGTGATGCAGTTGTCAACAGTCCTGTGACTAAAAGACCAGGTTTAAAAAGTAAAACAATTCTTTTTCCATTTTTTTATATGCACATGTTTTCTATGTTTTTTTTTTTTTCTTATCTGTGGCTGATTTGAACCACTGAGGTCAGCCTGAAGAAGTTAAACTTGTTAACTTAGCTTATGTGTGGTTTTGATTTGGTCTTTTTTCACAAGTGCAGTGTTCTGCTATGTATTTTGAGAAAAAATTATTTCTTCACTGTAGGAAAAAAACCTCCACCCTCATGTATATGACTTTGGGCATATTTTTGTTAAAATTAATGTTACAGTCCAGCTTCAAAGTATTTTAATTTATATAAAATATATAAATTAGACAGCAAGGTGATATTCACTGAATAAAGAGAAGAAACCTACTGCCTGCTGATTACCATTCCTGAAAGTTATTCTCCTTATAAATAAAAGAATATATAAGATTATAAGGCAGAGATAACACAAATGAATAAAAAACATTCATAAACCTGAAATTAATAGGCTTTCATAGTCAAGAAAACACTCAGGAAATAATAAAATCACCTCATCTTTGATGTGATTTTTTTCTTCCTTATTGACTTTAGCAAGTGCTAGATCCCAAGAGGAGATATGTGACCTCAGGTTATTTAAAATCCCTTAAACACTTTTGGCTTTAAACCGTTCTTTATGTAAACTTAGATTAGATCTGGCAAAAAAATTAATAGTTTCTAAATTAAATTATTTTAATTATTATTGTCTTTAGTTATGGATTTTTCCAGTTTCAATATCATATATAATTAGAGCAAGGAAGGACAATGAAGTTTGTGAAGGGCAAATAAGTCCTGTGAGGTGCGGCTGAGGGAGCTGAGGTCATTTGCTGGAGAAAAGGAGGCTCAGGGGAGACCTTATCTGTGGCTTTGGTTTTTCTCTGCCCCGGTCCCGGGCAGCTGGGGCGCCCGGCTAGGCACGCTGCTTTTTGACAAGACCAGGGCTGCCGCGTGTGTGGAGCTCTAGAGCTGAGCCTCCGCGTGGGTCTGCTGCCTTCACAGCCACACGCTGAGAGGAGATGAAGGGAGAGAGAAGGCACACCTTGCCCCGCGTGGCTGAGAACTGTTTATTTCCCGCGTGGCTGCAGCAGTGTTCGGAGCAGCGTTCCCAGATCGTACGCGCATGGCAAAATGGTGGTTTGAACAAAGGGAACATTGAATTATATAGGGGGCGGGCAGAGAGGGGTGGAAAACCCCCTCGCCCAATAGGGACAGTCAACAGGGGAGTGACATAGAACATAACAACCTATGGGAACATAACAGAGGCGGATACAGTGTTCTGGGACAAATGGGAATGCAGAGGTGGGGTGACTGACACAGAATTTTCTGTGAGGAAGAAGGGGAGTGGTTACAAGATTGACATGGTGAAATCTCCTGCAGCAGACAGCTTGGAGCAAACTATTTTGAGGGGAAAATAGGGGTACAGAGAACCGACCTAACTAACATTTGTTAAAACCCCTAACTGAACCAACCCGGCACACAAAACTTATCCCTCTCTACAACTGCCTGAAAGGAGGTGGGGGTTTGTTGCTTCTCCCAATAAACAAGTGACAGAACCAGAGGAAATGACCTCAGGTTGCACCAGGGGAGGTTTAGATTGGGTATTAAGAAAAAATTTCTTCACCGAAAGGGTGGTCAGGCACTAGGACAGGCTGCCAAGAAAGTGGTGCTATCACCACCCCTGGATGTGTTCCAAGGGTGTACAGATATGTCAATGTATCAATAATCCTTGTGGGTTCCTTCCAACTCAGGATATTCTGTCATTTTATGTTGCACTTGGTGCAACACTAAAGCATATGGTTTAGTGGTGAACACATGGGTTTCAGGTTAGTGGTTGGATTTAATGATCATAGAGGTATTTTCCAACTTTATAAACTCTAATTTTATCTGATCTGAAAGATTATTATCTTCCACAGCTTGAAATTCTAAGCAATATGTGAAAATACAAGTTAAATTAGCAAGCAGGATAAAGAAATTGGAAAAAAACTGCTTTTAGGAGATTACAGTGCTGTGGAGGTCTGATTGTCATGTTGAGTGAGAACACCTGCATGAGTATTAGCATTTACTGCATTTCCTGCTGTGGGTCTCTCTGGGCAGCTGTGAGGATACTCAGTCAATTGAAAATCCTTTCTGTCAGGGAAAAAATGCCAAAGGTGCCTGGCTCGAGTGCCTTGCACTAGAGCTCTAAATTTTTCTGCAAGAATGGAAAATTACTTTATTCCAATCCTTTTCCAGTCACTTAATACATCCCATTTGTTCTCTCTGACTTGTGCAATGTTTAGATGAAACCAAGGAGATACATAACAAAATTTTCTCTCCTAGAGTTCGTTCCATTTTTTTTCATAAAGAGCTGAGCACACAGTTAATTTGTACTAGTGTATTTCACTAGCATGTAACATTTCATCAGAATTATGTTTGACTAAAATAAAATATTTTCTGTGCCAGCGGAAGACTAGATTAAACTGAATCAGAAAGAACACAGAAGCCTTTTAACTCCTAACTGAGGCTAAAAAGCAGAAAGTATTATGGTCATGCTAATGTTTTATGCTACAAAGGAATTACTGTCAACCAGTGCCAGCAACTGCAACTAGGAAAGATGAGATGGTAGCTTGCTCCTACTTTACCTAAGTATAGTTTTTATAATGTTTGAAGACACTGAACAGTTTTGCATTTCTAATACATATTCTGTCCTGTTCAAGTGCTCATCAAAGCCTTGTTAAATGTATTACCATTTAAATACATAAAAGAAGATCTTAAGGAGAGGCAACATCTCTTCAAAAAGCTTGCCCAGTTAGATTACTATTTTTTCCAACAATATAAAAATGTCTATCACAAAATATTAACTACCTGTGCAAATAGTTTCTTAGTTAAAATTTATGCGTTTATGGATTTTATAAATCTCTTACCATATATTTGATGTGTCAGTTGCCATACTAACATAGCAAACAAATTGAGGGTCATAAAAGGCAACTGAATACAACTAAGAAAGAGAATTGGTTTATCTTAATATTAAGCAGGATAAGATTGCAAGCAGGCTTGCAATCCTGAATTTGACTACAACTAAGGTTAGAATCTCTTCTGGTGATTTTTTTTCCTGTGAGTACATAATCATAGTTAGCTCAAATTTGTTTCTGATAATAATATTAATATTCTAAAAAAAGAAGTAATGGAGAATTTTAATAGACATAGCTAATAAAGCAATTTAACAGGTACTTATGTTATCTATATAAAATTTTGCTGAAACGAAGACAAGCTTTGCTTCAATAAAATCTTCCATATATACTATGACACAAATAATATGCAAGCTTGCAAAACTGAACTGCATTGAGTTATAGAAACAACTAGAATTTTTTGGGAGTAATTTTGTATTTATATTGTTATTTATTTAATATTTTAAATAACTATTTTCCTATCCATTTATCTTTATATTTTTGTTCTGATGTGACCAAACATTGTCTACGAAATACTTATTTCTGAAACAATAATTGTGCTGCTGAAATGTTTTTTATAAATCCAATAAGGTAGGAAACTACAGCTTCAGATTCTGACAAACAAATCTTGGTTATAGTTACACTAAAATGATAGCTTTTGTCACGATAGCAAAATACAAAGAGAAAATGCTATAAATGGACTTTTTTTTTTTTTTTTTTATTTCTTCATAAAACTGACTCAGGAAAAAAAATGTTCTGGGACAAATCAGGATATGTGCCTACATTTCTAGCTATGTGAAAAGCATCTGTCACCTTTTGAAGGCTGGACTTGAACATACTGGTATATTCAGATGTTTGTTGCTCAATTATATAGCTACATTCTGGGAGGGATGTTCATGGATATTTCCATGTAGTTAGAAACAAATTGTGTTTCAATTTGACTCTATGTGGCTCCTGCATGGGAAAATATTACATCAGCTCCTATATCAGTTATATCAACAATTTTTATGGTTAAGTTAAGAGAGCGCTGATTGGAGCTGACCAGTGAAGCTGAGAAAATGGTACAGGCACTTTGGCTTAAGAATAACCTGTTTTAAATGGAGGATACCAAGGAATTTTTGATAAAAAGTTAAGTAACTTGATAAATTATTTATCCATAATTATGTTTACCAGACTTAAAAATTAGTCACAAACTATGTTTTTCTATTCTGTGGAACACATTGTACTTCATACACTGTGAGTAAGACTCTGGTATCAAAACTCACCATTACTGTATGATCATATAAAACATTTGTGCTGTCAAAATAAGCTTAAAAATCAAATATAATATAATATAAATAATAACCCAGAATTGTTGCCTAGTTCATTTCCAGAAACAAAAACTGTGAGCAGACATCAAAGTGTGAAGATGAACAAAATTGTTTGTGGAACTACACCCAGCCTGAACCTGCCATGAGACTGGGACAATATTGTATTTTTTTCCAATTCAGTTAATATTGAATATTTTAAAATAAATTAATATAAACCAAAACTGTATTACAAAAATCAATTTACTTGCATACAGGAATTTAAAAATATATTATTGGTCTTTGTTACCTTTGACAATTGCCTTTCGTTTATCATATCTTGATACTTGGTCATGACTTCATACCTGCATTCAGGGACATGAAATTCCAAGCTAGACTTTGAATAGATTATACTCATATGATGAATCCAGTGTCTTAAAAAATTATACTATGTTCTTTTACCCCTTTTCCCCCCATCTCTGACTTTGATTTTTTGTTTCATTGCCTTCTTGGCTTCTATACCAGTAATTTTCTCACAGTAACTTTTCTTATTAGTAGCTGTGTGACTCTCTGCTGCAGGGTTCAGCTGTCCCTGGTTTGTATGGCCTCTCTGCCTGACCTTGGCTCTGGTTCACTGAGAAAATTCTTGTTGAGGTGTGAGAAAGCAGGCGAGCTAAAACAAGCAAGATATGGAAAGTAAAAACAGATGGAAGTGAAACTGTTGGACTAGTGACAGCTAACAGCTCCAGGACTCTAAAGTCCTAAGTAAAACTGTAAGACCTTCCCCTCCTGCCAGCTCTAGGAAACTGGAAGACAATAACCCAGCAGCAGCAACAGAAGCAGCAGCAGGCCAGGTCAGCCCATTTGGAGAAGCCTGGCCCTTCCCCAAAAAACAGCATATCTGGTCCGAGAGGACTCAGCTGTTTGCAGAGAGGTTGCAAATACCTAACCTAGGAACTTACTAGTTCTAGCCTCCTGTCACATGTATTCTCCAACATTCCCTTCGTACTCCTCAGCTGTATCTTGCTGGAGTCTCACGGTGAAAGCTGCCCAACTGAAGTGATAAAAGAGGGTTTTACGGTATCTAAGAAAGAATGCTGTGCCTATTGTACAGCTAGCAAAACTTTTTTCCTGTCCTATGAGAAATTAAACTAAAAAGTAATTATTATCTGGAAATTTCTAACAATCAAATGTAAAAATATAGGGCAGAAATTTAGAAAGGATAAAATGAGAGCACTCAATGTCCTTATGTAGCCATCTCAAAATTCTAAGTTGGTGACTGAAAAAGTAAAGACATTTTATAAATAGCCAAGGTAATATTACTTTTAGAATTTAAGCCCCCTTTTCTCTGCACCCATGACATATTAATTGAAGACAAAACTTTTGCATCAAGAGTTTTATTGCTATAATACATTCTCAGTGAAAAAAACATTTTGCTGAACCACATTTTCTATTTATCTGGACTTGGTGTGGGTGTCCCATTAAAATAAAGAAGATTAAGACATGCTATCTATAGAACACTGTAAGTTTTTAAAAGCCACCTAAGAACACTATGGAAGAATCTATACAGAAACTAATTTTCAGTTACTGGCACCTAGGTTCTCAATGTAAGCAGCTAATAAAAGTACATCTAAATCAGCATGAAGTGATTCATACCATTCTGATGAAATCTTGTTAGGAAATTCCAGCAGGTAGGTGGAAATATAAGATTCTCAGAGTATCTAAATTCTTGCAAATTAATGTTAGCACACTGTTTCCATCTCTTGAAACTGACGACAAAACACAATGACTGTGACTTCTCAAAAGGAAAGTTTCTGGCATAACAGGTTATTAAAGTCTGTCTTTTAAATCCTACTTCAGATTTATGTGGGGCACCCATCTCTCACATTTTCCTTGATGTTCATGAATATTTCAAATTCATTCATGTTATATTATCAGGTTTAATGATAAAACTATATTTATAAAGACAGATGTTGTTAAAAATACAAAAAAAATCACTCAAAGTTAAACTGTACTTTATAATAATATTTGGGATAAAAGAATGACAGATATTACAAATTTTTTTTTTTCATATAATGCGTCAATTTTTCCATATTCCCCTTTCACTATGTAAACACTTAAACTCCTTAACACTCTTTTTCAGATCGATATTGGTCTAATTCATGGAGTATCTATAGATCATATATGATACTGCTTTATTTAACTCAAAGCCAATGTAAATTTTCTCATAGTCTGATTTTTAATTAGATGTTTGGCTTCTATGTTCATATTCTTCAGATCTAATGTTCTCAACAGCATAAATTTTCTCTCGTGAGATTTCTCAGTGGAAGGGATTAGAGCAGCCTTCATAAATATTAGATCCCATAACAACTTTATGATAATAATATTTTCTGTGGTTTTGCAGATGAAGTAAATGCATATAAGCTATGTCACACATGAAGTAAATGACAGATGATATGGAATTCAGACTCCTGGACGCTGTCAGATTAGAATCTTTAAAAAATGTGCAGAAACCCAAATCTCAGATATAGGAGAAAAGAGAGTGCCAAAACAAGCAAATAAATTTGAAAGACTGCAAGTAAAAATGCTGGGAGGGTCTTTTTATTCTTGAAATTCAATCAAGACTGTATGATTGCCTGCCAGAACATAATGTTTTCAGGTCAATATAAGCAGAATAATTTCTCACATGAACGGAAGAATCAGAACAGGATAACAGCAACCCTCAAAAATATTTTTAGCAGCTATCTCCTTTACTCCCATGTTATGTTAGTTCTTCCAGTTTCTGCTGCTGCTAATAATCACAGGATGCCGACATGTGTACAACTAGTTTCTGCCAATCCAAGCAAACCATAGAAAGCATGCTGTAATTTACAGTCCCAAGATGTTGACAGACTGGTTCACCAGCCAACAAAACATTACTTTCTTTTGCAGCTTCAAAGCCTGGAAGGAGGACATAGAGTTCTGTGAAAATCAGTGGGATGCTGGAAAGCTAAGGCATAAGCTAAGCTGTTCATTACAAAGATGCTGGCCATCATTCTGGAGGGGATATCACAGATCTAACCTCAACAAAACATCTGGCAACAGGGCTGTTTTCTACACAGGCTGTAAAAAAAATAGGCTGAGAAAGCTTTTCTTAGGGGCCTCAGACTAGTGTCCAGCTGCCTGTCATTTTTGTGCACTACCAGATATGTAAACCAGTAATATTTTATTCATGTCTGTGGAATAATTCTGTATCTTGTACAGGTGTTTTTCTGATGAGTATGTTACTTTTGAAATCGTGGTAATTTGAGACAGCATTTTGAAAATTCTTCTGTCATTGTTTTTTTGTCAACTCATGAGGTTGGAAACCTAAAAATCTCTCTAGATTGCTGTTGAAACACTTGTCTAGCAAATGCTGAATTTTTGCATGTTTAATTGTGCCTCAAACCTCAAAAGGGATAGATTACATGTTAATACCTTCAGACTACATCAAAGAAAAACAAGTCATACTTTTTGAACCATGGGAAAACATAATCCTTAATTATAAGCCTCCAACTTCAGGCCAACAGAAGATGACAAAGGCCATCACAGTGCAGCACTGGATGTTTAGTGATAGAAAATCCGTGGCACTTGTGATGTTTTGTTGGATGTTTCAAATACAGAGAATGAGCTCTGTTGGTTCTGTTGCATCCTTCTATTCACACAGAACAATCCCACTTGCAGCAGCAGGGCTGCTCCCCACCTCCCACAGCCTTGCTTAGCCCACCCATGGGTACAAAGAGGTGTCCAGTGCTGGGGCAGTGGGACAGGCATTGGCTGACATGTCCTGCCCTGACAGACCCTCACAAGGAGCTCCCCCCTGCCCCACCAGCCCCCCAGGGTCACCAGCCCTCACAGTGGCACGATGGTCTCTCCCTTGGTGTTTCACAGTCTCAGAGGCTCGGGCTATCATTGGATGCACTGGCAGCACATTGTTCAGCTCTCCAGCCCATCTGCAACCAGGGAAGGATGTCCTGCAGGTAAGATGGTGAATGAAACATTTTTTAAGCTCTGCATAACATAATGCAGTGACTCTCTTTTAAAAGAGGACAACCCTTCTCAAGTGGAAAGTATACACAGAGATATAATACAGAAAATCATAATAGTTACCAGCCCAAGAGGCTGGTTTTCTTTAATACAGTGTCTGTTTTTTATCACAGTTATTACATTAGCACCCCACAATCTACTTGCATCCTGTTGGCTGTACAAATAGAGCTCTGCAGATGTTTGCCATTATCCACAATTTAGAAACTATTTCACCAAAGACAGAAAGAACCCTGGGAATTAATCACCCTCTTTGTCAAAGGGCCCTTGAAGAAGCAAAAATGTCAGAACCATTGCAAAGAAATGAAAATGTATTTGGATGTCCATCTAAATTAATACAGTATTGTTTTTATTAAAATGAAAAATTATTTTTCTTTTCTTTCTGTTTTTTACCACGCAAGTGTATTACAGCCCACGCTACAGTATGCATATTAACCCCCTCCATCAGAAGGAGAAAGAAACCACATAGGTATTTGGTGCAGACTAGAGTCACAAATTAACCTATTCAATTCAAGAAGGGTAGTAGTCATCATATGCACAGGACACATAAACTTGCATGAACTAAGTGGGTTTATTCTTGTGTGGTTGATGAGATCTATTGAAACTAAAATTACAGTGGTCAGTATTATGAAGTTATTTTTACTCACATTTAATCTGATATGGCACCTTACCCTGAAACTGGAAAATAATTTTCCATTTTAACCGTAGAAAATTTTAACCGTGGAGTTGCTAAAAAAAGACTAAGGAAGCTATAGAACATTTGTAATTACATTTTGTCCTAATTCTTCCTGCAGGTGTTGCATAATGTCTCATCAACAATATTTTCTGCATATGTGAGGGAAAAAAATCACATTTTTCACAGTATCAGGATAACAACAAATAGGAAATTATTTCAGTAAAAGAAATCTGACCCTTTTTCCCTTTGCTTTTACTTACAGTTGTTTCCCTCAGTCCATTTATCCTTTACATAACTGGAAAATTGTATCTATGCACTTTCTAGTTTACATTCTGAGCATACAGTTAATTTTGAATAGTAATTGACTCCTTTGGCTGGTAGGATCAAATAAAATTAAAACCCAGGTTCTAATACAAGTGCTTGTTTATTACATTTCATGTCAATAGCTCAGACATTTATGTAGATTTGCTTACTGGAGACTAATTATGAAATTAAATTGAGCACATAAAATACTTCAAAATTGTTATAGGGATATTTTAAAGCAAATTGATTAATATGGAAAGCTATTAGGATATCTCATTATTCACCCTATATTGATGCAATATTTATAAAATAAATGACTAGAATCTACTAGCTCAATAGGAACTAAAGCTCTCTGGTTGATTGAACAGGCATAAGTAATTTTTTTCAATTCAAAATTATATAAAATAACAACATTATTATCTGGAGTCTGCACAAGCAAACTGCCTATGTCCCAGCATCAGTGTAATAAGAATGAAATAATATATAGCAAAATGCAGTATTTCAAACTAGAAAATATAGTTTTCATACTTCAAAAGTGTTTGTCACTAATTTTGAGATCGAATAAAGGTAAGCTCTAAGCATATGCTGTGACTATTTTCAAGGCAGTGTAGTCATCATAGAAGAAAAAGCCTTTGGTATGATTTTTGTAGATTTTTGTAGATTTGGTTTATTTTTTGTAGATTCTGTAGAAAGACTGTGTCTTTGCTGTAAGATACCCTGGGCTCCTACTGCCCATGAAGCGTATTTCCCAAAGATATAGCCAAATGGCTATTTCTTACAATTAGTGATTTTGCATCCCAGGTGCTAGTTCTGGCTTTTGACATGGTTTTGTTACAGGGCTCTGGGTTATCTCTTAAAGCTGTAGTGCATAGACACCTGACTGTTTTTCTTATGTGCCTCAGACTTCCCATCTCCAAATCAGGAAAATGTTTTAAGATTTTCTAAGAGTTTTTCTTTACGGGATCTACATATTGCTACCTTTATGAGAACAAGGTGGAAAGCAAGAGACTTGAAAATCTAAAATATTCCCTCCAACTACATAATCAGGTAAACACATAAACTTTATCATCAGAGAGCAGCTTTGTTTTGATTAATGAAAATCTTATATGGAAGTCCTAAAACAAAGAAATATGGTCTTCAGTGTGCTCAGACCATTTGTGCAGAGAGAATTCCTCTTCTGTAAAGGCTATACCTCAAGAGTACCTCCTTCTGATTGCATTACCGTATGACAGCTGACTAGAACATGATTTATCCCAGAAGTCTTTGATGGCCATCTCAGTCCCTTGAAAGGCACTAGTCCCTCTCCACCAAACTCATTTGTCCCTAGGCCATAACTGGAATTCTTATGTAACCTGCTATGGACCATAAACATAGCAGGTTCTTGGCCTCATGAGCAGCTGTGGCACATCTGCTCTAGTGTGATTGGTGAGCAGCACCATCAGACACAGGACACTGCCTGGGGAGGCAACAGTTGGCACAGAAGGTGTACTGAAAGGAGGGGACAGATGCTCTGCCAAGAAGAGCCTTCCTGTGCTCAGCAGCAGTGGTGACATCCCACAGGGCATAGTTCCCAAACTCCACCTGAGGAACTGATCCTGCACAGCAGAGGCCTTGACCCAGAGTGAGCTCCCAAAGGACTTCCAGCTCTGCAGGGATTTGGCTCCAGAGATGCCTGGGGCTTCTGGCTGAGACTGGAACAAGGTGAGCTGAGCTCCTTGCCTGCCTGCACTTGTTACCAAGCAAAGTGTCTGCAGGGGGAGGTCACCAGACTGTGCAGCACTAGAGATACTGAGAAATAGTTGGGTATAAGGTCACATGAAAGGAGAGAGTGTCTTCTTCACTAAGATCATCATCTGATCAAAAATCTTTTCAATACATTGACGATTCTTTACTCAATAATGAGTAAAAGGGGAAACTAAACACAGGAGTCCACAGAGACACAAACCTGGTCACAGAAAGGGTCAATAGAGACAGTGCCAAGGACCAGCCTGGGACAGAGAACCTTGTCGTTCTTGGCACACTGGGATGTTCCTCAGTAGCCAGGCAGGAGGAGCTGCTGTGCCAGGAGCTGATGGATGTGATGGTCATTTATAACATCCCATAACACATGGATCATCTCCATCTCCCAGCTTCAAGAACCTAACAGAAATGAAGGGGGTGCAGGTAGACTCTGTGCTTGCCACGTGTGAAAATGGAGCCTCCCATGAAGACAGAGGCTGAAAGCTGGTTACTTATGGCACTCAGAGGATGGCTCCTGCTCCACTTCTACATTTCCAACTTTGTGACACACAAGTGCCATCATTTACATGACATCACCCAACCAGACAGTCATCAGGATATCAGAGAAAAACTGTGTAACACTGTTATCAGCAGGGACCCTTTGCTCTAGCAACACTATCATGTCAAATACAGATATAACTGGAATGTCTGAAACAGGAAAGATAACTCTACTAGTGCTAAGAAACACTGAAACTTTTTTTAAAACTGAAAAAACCTAATGAGAAAGTGTATTCTAATTTAACTTTACATTCAGTGTGGGTTCAGAGTGTATGAGGCATGTAAGTCATTCATTTCTTAGCATGGGGAGAAATTCCTTTATTGAGTGACAGTAACGGAAGCTTGCTCAGGTCCTGGATTCTGCACAGTTCCATCAGTTAAAGAAGAATTTCCAAACAATTTGACTTGAATTCCAAAAGGATTATTTCTGTGTCTGCAGTCATCTTTATCTGTCAAAAAAAGCAATACTTCCAAATACATGCATTCAGTTTTCTAGGTCAGGCCTAAAAATTATCAAGATACATAAGTAATCTTTGTTTAAATCACTCAGGTCCTCAATAATTTACTAATTACTTTGTCCATGTGTAATTTAAAGCTTTTGTCTGTGTACTAACTCAAGCTGCAAGGTTTTTATTTGCCAGGTAACATCTTCTGCACATCAAGGATACTTCTAATTTTATCTGACCACACTATTCCTAATGTATTTTGACTTAAATTACACCAGCAGCTATGTCAACTAACATAAAGCATATTTTCTTTTGTTTTCTTGCTTTTGCCTCCTTTATGCTGAATATTTTTTTGCTATAAAAAGATGTGGCCAAGTTAGGAAAAAATACTGTTGAATAAATCTTTATATTTCCTCTGGATCTCCCAAAAATACAATGAATATGTTCTGGTTCCTATAGTGACGGGCAAGCATTCTGGCAGCCAGCAGAAGGGTGAAAATTAAAGTATAATAAAGCTAAATACAAATCTTGCAGAGGACAGCTCCCTAGAGTTTAATACATTTCTTTTACATTAATTATTGTCTCAGAGTTTCAAATTATAACAAAACAGTGTGGCAACATACTGAAAATCACTGCACTAAGCATAACAGAAATTCAGATGTGAAAACCACTCCTCAACTGAAGTGTAAATGTAAGCATTGCAAAAAATGACTTCAAAGTGTCTGTAGACTTTTCTTAAAAAAAAAAAAAACAAACCCTGCATTAATTAAATGACATCATGGGCACAGGCCTGATAACTGTTGAAAGCCAAAATAAATACCCTACAAGGATAATTAGCAACAAAAATACAACAGCTATTTTTTTTCACTAAGGTAAAAGCTGTAAAAGCACATTCTACATTTCGATAAGGATGTTCCTATGTTATTTGTATTTCTTGAAGTGAACAGTGTTTGTTTTGACAGCAAAAAATCAGTTTGACTCCCATCAACACCACGATGACTAAAATAGCTAGCATAGATACCTAGAATTTGAAACTCAGCAGAACATGCCTATGAGGAAAGACTGAAGGGAAGGGTTTTTTTTTTACCTAAAATCCAAACCTAACTGCTGGTCAGGAAAGCCATGGCTGGACGACAGCACACGCCCACCTAAGTGCAGCTGCTTGTGGCCGTGCCCAGCTGCATTGCAAGGAGGTCATGAGCTGGAGCTATGCAAGCAGGGCCCTGCTGTGGGTGGGTGTCAGGACTGCTGTGACAGGGCAGCTACAGTCATGGAAACTGGGAGAAGGTGCTCTAACACCAGAGGTGTTGCTCAGGGACCTGATCAACGCTGTCTGCCTGACAGTCTGGGAGTAGTGTGAGAAGAGATCTAACATCAGCATCCCGTGTAATTACCTATTATACTGTGTAATTACCTGTAATTGCCTATTACTTAATGCTGTATGCAAGAAGTATAATTAAAACTTTTCTATAGCAGAATAGTCCTGTTCTTGCCAGTGTTTCTAGTGTAGAAAACTTTTCCCTAATGTACTAACATGCTGATCAGGACATTAAACTCATTCTGACATAAATTTTTGGTCATCATTTCAATCTCTTAGAACAGACAAATCAGAAACAAAACACAAACTGAATGCCCAAAACATGAAACCAAAACACCCAATATTCTAAAAATAAATTTTGAAAGAAATATATTTTTGCACCACTTAGTCAACAATATGCTCAAATCTCCCTTATAGCCCTGATAGGAAAGGTTCAAGAAAAATACCCATGATCAGCCATGAGAATCAATACCTAGTGCATGCTGGATAACGTGTAAGTGTTCTCAGTCTGATTTGCAAATTACATAGTCCCATAATGTAGGAGATTCTAAACAAGTGATATATTATAAATGATAAAGCAAACTTTAAAACAAATCCAGCCATAAAAAAGGAAAATGCTATTTTTGTAAGTACACCCGAAGACCACTAGGTGTCTCTGTAATAAAAGGAATGTATATAAATATACATTTTTAAAAAGTTAAAAAAAAAAAAAACGTTTTAAAAGGAATTCAATATTCAACATACCCACACACATACCCAAGCAAAAAATCAAAAAAAACCAAAACAATCCCAAACAAAAAAAAAACCAAAAAAACCCTCTAGTGACCAGTTCAAACTGTTTTAAAAACTAGGGTTATATGGAAAGGTGAACTGTTAAAGCAAGACCAGGTGAACCCTACTGCTGGTGTCAGCAGTATTAATGCCTTCAAAATTATGCTTTTAATTCAGAGGCTACTTTATGATGCGCGTTGCAAAAACTGAATGGAATTTTATGTTAAGCACATAAAAAATCCCCAAAGTGTACCAGATCATGTGTAATTATCTTTTCTTCTAATTAGACATAAATTTATCTCACTACAAGTTTATCACTACTTTGAATTTAATTATGACTTATGACAAATGTGTCACTGGTTAGTTCATTTTATGGCACAGACTTAGGTACTGATAAAGTTATAGTGGTACAAACCCATGATCATAGATAAAGTCATTATGGGAAGATACTACATATCAGTATAGCTTATTTTTGTACTGAAAAAAAATACTGATATAAACATTTATAGCAGCATAAATTTGCATATTTCTATCAAAATATTCAATACAGAATGATGCAATTACTGATAACCTTGTTTGTGACAGTATTGGTATTAAACATGAAGACAAACACTTCTGTAGGCAGCATGTAGTTATAAAAGTGCATAAAAATACACCAACACAGAAGTATTTGTTCACAAATGTGCACTTACCACTTTCAAATTAAAGTACATATTCTCCTTTCCCCTTCATTGCTGCAGTTTGATACATGTGAAAGGCCGTTTGAGTAATATTTGTTTAGATTATTGTTCTGCTTAACATGTCTTTCACAGCAGTTCTTAATTGTGAGCATTGTAATCTTAACCATTTCATACCAGGTAAATACCAAGGAGGTGAATATTCTAAAAGTACAGAACAGCTCTACCTAATTAAAGAGAAAAAATATATTTTTCTATAATTTTAGAATATATTTTAATTTATAAATTAGTAAATTAATTTTCTGATTATTACTAAAATTGAAACATATTTTTCTATACTCTCATATAACATATGAAAGATTTCGTATAACAGCAAAAAACCCATGAATAGCTGGAAAATTTTTGTATAAAAGCTTTATGTAAATGTTCAGAAATAGCATTTTGTAAACTTCACTTTGATGTTTACACATTTCATTTAATAGCTAATATGTTTAGCATATAATAAACAATGAAGTAAAAATATACAACGAAATGTATATAAAACAATTATTAAAATATAACCAAAAAATACAAGCATCATTGAAGAATACTACTGGATACAATATTAGAAGGCATGTTAACTTCCTTGATTTGCCTTCTTCATTAGACAACATCTCAGCTTCTTGGCTTTTAATTTCTCTTCCTCTCTTATCATAAGTTCTTGGCATGGGCTGCGTTACCAACTAACCAGCAAGTCTATCTCCAAAACTTTGTCCATATCAGAACACTCTTATATCTTCCTCTATGCCTCTTTTTCCTTGTTCAAACTCTCATTTTGCTTTCTTTCCTCCTTTTCCCTCATCTTGGCCACTCTAGGCCTGGATGGGGGCTCCAGAGGCAGGTGTGGAGCATTGCCTTCAGTGTGCCAGGGACTGGAGGCCAGTGCCAGGCTGGGATAAGGCCCAGGGACATGGGGTGTGTGGGGCAGGGCATTGCCTCACCAGAGCAAGGCCCAACTTGCCCCTTCCCTTCACTCACATGCATCCAAAATACTTCCAGCCAGCAATCTCCTCCATTCTCTCACAGTTGCACGCCCAACTGTATCAATGTGTTTATGCATCTACGAGTCCTTATTCAACAGGGCACCAACTGTTCCTGTTTAATCGCAGAAAAGCTGCAATTTCTGTGCAGGAGATTCTGATTTTTGATAATTACTCTTTTTTATGGCAGCACGAGTTCCACTATCACTCTGTTGCTTGCAAAAGTGGCATTTCAGTACCCTTTTCCTTGCACCTATTACCCATAAACAGTTGGATCCATATGCAATCACTTTGTGTGTATGTGTAAAGAAACATCACTACTGTGCCACAAGAAATCTGGAGAACTTTCCCTCTTTTATGGAATACAACCCTGATGGTGTTGAAGCACGAACTTGGCAGCAGCTGTACAGACATTTTAGGAAGGCAATCCATTTTAGTCTCTTGTGCCACGTGCTGGCAAGAGATGCAAATTACAAGAACAGGGATGCTGTCAGCTTGTAGTTGAAATATGGAGCTCAGGTGCTTAGGGTGGTGGAAAAATCCTGACAGCAGAGGCCAGGAGGATGTGTTGACACAATGATGAGCTGTGCATCCACAGAGCTCCCATCTGACACAGCTAATGCATTCCAGTCTCTGTATTGTGCTCTGCAGCACGCTGGCAGGGTGTAGTTCCTCTTATAAAACAGTACAAAAACATATTTTTCTGAGGCCTGTGCATGCTTCAGCTGATCCCTTGCAGGCTCACAATCATGTCTGCATGGTATTCTTTGTTCTGGTGCTGCAAGTGTCACAGCTTCCTCTCTTGGGCTGCACAGACTATGGAGGGGTACTTGCCATTTCCCATTCTTCAAGTTTCCCTTTGTGGCTATATATGCACTGTTACCAAACAGGATTTATCACAAGCTGAAGGAGGCCACCTCTTTTCAAAATCTGTACAGTATATCGTATTTGTATGTCAGCATCTGAAACAGATAAATAAACAGTGTATTATTAGCAAGTGCTTGATATGATAGGACTTGATCCAGAACCTACTGAAATTGGAATTTTTCCCTAGGCATTGAAAGAAAACAGTAGTGCAGGCAAAAAAAAAAAAAGAAAAAAAAAAAAAAAAAAAACAACAAAAAATAAAAAAAAAAAAAACAACCAAGATGAAGTCAAACGTCTACTCAGTGTCTGTGACATGCTGTGTCACCGAGCTTAGCAACTTCCCCAATCAATGTGAAAAAGAAAGAGATTGAAACCTTCTCTCTGCTCTTCAAGCTGTTTGCAGGTAAGGAACACAACCTTCTATTTTGGAGTCTCCTTGTCTCCTGAAGGATAGAGACACAGGAACTCACTAGAGAAAACCCTGGCCTTTCCTCTCCCTTCTTCTTGAAGCAATTTTTTGGCAAAACCATAGGGTCAGGCGCGATTACAATGGAATAGGTAGTAAGTGCTGCGAGTGAGGAGAGAAGGTCCATTGCATCAAGTTTCCAAGGGTTATAAGAAAATTATTTTCAAAAATCCTCATACAAGTCCCTGACATGTCTCCCTTTCTGGTATGTGACAGATTGGATTGAGCTTTGAGTTGCAACAAAAGGCAAAATTCAGTGTTTCAGGATGTAAGAAACAGCAGTGCTAGAAGAAGTGTATTAGGTTCCTATGTAAATTAAAGGATATGCAGGAGCTGAGAGGTAACAAGTTCTGATACAGTGAAGGGACAGGCTACTGTTTCTTTGAGAAGAATTTATGTGCAGATATTTTTTCCCCACATTACATTCCCCCTTCCCACATACACACACACTTATACATAATCTGAACACCCACAGCCCTGTCAGTCCTCAGTAGATGCCACTAGCTAGGGTTAACTTCTGCGTATCCTCCTCTCTTGCACTGGGCTTCAATACAGCTCTCATCCTCCCTAAAATACTTTAGGCTGGGAGATTACAGTCAGAGTGTTTCTACTCCTTTACTTTCAAGATCTCTCAGTTCGCACAAAAAATCTGGTGGCAAAGAAAAATGAGAAGAAAGCAAAATTGTCCGTGATTCACTTTGTTCTTCACCTTGTCATTATGCCCATGACTTACTTCCTATCTTCCATTTCTCACCCCCTATCTGTTGATAGGCGCTTGAGTAGTTAATGGTGAATGGTGAGACAGTGCTGAAGGTCAGGGTCACTCCTGGAGTTACCCACAATAAAGCAGTTATGTGTTCTATAGCCATTATATGCCTCACTCCTCCCTCCCCTCTGCCTGTATCACAATAGGACATCATTTCAGCAAAACTCTGTCAGTCAGCAGGAACAGGGAAAAAACACCTTGCCTTGTCTTGCCTTGTCTTGCCTTGCCTTGTCTTGCCAGCAGATTGGAGAGGATGAGCTGTGGCTATTCCTTCACAGGCTCCTGGAAGCCTGAGCTAGGTCAGCCACAGGGGACAATGGGATGGGCAGAGCCAGCACAGGTGTGCCCAGGGTGGAGGCTTCATTATTCACCTCTGCCACAGGGCTTGTTTTTGCCCTCAACTCCTGAGCACTGTAAAAACCCCTGAACACTGCCTGGCAATGCAAGGGAAACAGCACTGGGCCAGGAGGGAGGCTTGGTCCTGCTTATGCCTTCCCTTCCAGAACCACTGAGGCCCTGGCTTGAGGACGAGGACATTGGAAGGGGCAGTGAGGTGCCCCGGCCTTGGGAGAGCTGTGGCCACACTGTGCAGTGGGGAGGGCTTGGTTATGGTCTCCAGGGTTCCCATGGGACAGGCAGGGTGTGTGCCTGGTGAGTCACAGGCAGAGCTGCCATCTCTGGCTGCTGGGGTCCCATACACAGAAGCCATGCAGAGGATTGATGGGGGGACATGAGGTTGGTGCCATGGTACAGGTCACAGAATCATCTCAGTTGGAAGGGATGCAGAAGGATCATCAAGTCTGACTCTTTCAGTGAACTGACAAAAAAAACTAGTTGAGTTACTGGAAGATCAAAAATAAGGAAATCTGTAATGTGAATTTTAGTAATTTTTGTGAGTTCTCTTAACATTCTTTGCTGTCTTCATCTCTTTATCATCAGTGTGACTTGCTGCTATTTACCATCCAAGAATGCTAGAATTAAGACTCGTCAGCTCTTTCAGTGCTAGTAAATAGGCTCATTCTACTGGCTGTTGTGCATGACAGACTTAGGACTAAAGACATTATTAATTTATGTAATACTTACACTAAGACAGTCCTCAGTCATGTGTGGGATTGTTAGAATTATCTTATTTTAGATTCTCTGCAGTCAAGCACCTCAGCTTTTGCTTTTAATTCTGATGGACAGCATAGAAAATGGATGCACAAATTTTCTGGCCAAATAGCAGCAGCATGTTTTCCCAAGACAAAGGAGGAAATTAATGTGCCTGAGATGACAAAAAAGTGGGTGCATGCACAAAAGCTTGGATCAGACTAGGACTAACAGGCTTCATTCACTGCAAAAAGTACATACATGTCCTGAAGTTGCCCTGAAGCTCCTCCTGACTTGCCCTAGCAAGATGGGGGCTGGGAGCATACTGACACTAATGAATAATTTACTAGATTTAGCCACTGGCTGCTTTCATGGTTCTCAGGAATGAAGGAAGGCATCAGGAGCAAGTTATAAAATAACTTTTGGGCTACAAAGATGATTAAAGGCCTGGAGCACTTCCTGTGGAGACAGGCTGAGGGAGTTGGGGTCATTCAGCACAGAGAAGGCTCCAGCGGGACGTTATAGAACCTTCCAGTACCTGAAGGGGACCTACAAGAGATCTGGAGAGAGACTTTTTACAGGGGCAGGTAGTGACAGGACAAGGTAGGGTGACTTTAAAATGAAAGAGGGCAAGTTTAGATTAGATATTGGGAAGAAATTATTTACTGTGGCAGTGGTGAGACAATGGAACAGGTTGCCCAGAGAAGTTGTGGATGCTCCATCCCTGGCAGTTTTTAAGACCAGGCTGGATGTGGCTTGTGATCAACCAAGTCTAATGAAAGCTGTCCCTGCCCAGAGCAGGGGGGTAGGAACTAGATGATGTTGAAAGCCCTTCCAACTCAAACCATTCTGTGATTCTGTAACTGTTCTGGTGAATCATACCAAGCTCACAGGCCGTAAGTTTAGCATATAGGGACAGAGGTAGTGTCAAGATATGCTTCCCTCATGCTTCATTTTAAGTTACCCTTTCTATTGCATTACCTTTGGTTTTCCTGGGCTGTTCCCCCAGGAAAGTCACCTTGAATATGGTGTCATGAACATGTTATCCACTGTATAATAATAAAGAAGTGCACAAAGAATTTTAATTTTCTACGTATTTTATTTATGCCAATATGTATTGAAATCAACCTTGATATTTCATTTACAATGTTAATGAAAGTTAGGAAATTATTTGAAAGATATTATTTTTCTTAAAGCAAAAGTTAATGCATTCCAGTAAAACTAAGTCCACATTGTATAATTTAGACAGAGTTACATATAAATCTTTTTCCATGCCCTTCATACAGAGTTAAGAAGAGTGCACGACCTGCACGAACAGACTGAAAATCCTGCAACACTAAGATTCCTTTGCAAATTCCCATTCAAGGTAAGGCCACATAGCAAAGCCTGGCTCTTGTCTTTGTTGAAACTCCCCACTATGAGGTTCAAAAAAAAAATGGAGCAGCAGGACCGTTAAATCATCCTATCAAATATGGATTGGAAGGAGTCTTTGAACCCTTGTATGTTCAATTTCCAATATTTCATTGTTTGCTAATTTCCCTATAAATCCCATTTTCCCCATAGTATCTTCCAAGATTTCAACAGTATTCTCTGTCTCTATTTTTGCTCTTCACTGTTTTTTTCTTTTCATATCTCCTTTTCAACTCATATACCAAATCATCCCTTTTCTACACTAAATTCTCCACTGATTGTAATAATCTATTGATAGTAATACATTAATTCTGCATTTTCTTCAAACAAAATGTCCATAATAGAAATTATAAAACCACAAAACCCCACTGACATTTCTCTGAATGTCATCTATCATTATCCAGCTTACTTGGTTTGCATGTTACATGTTTTTCCCATGACACTTTTACTTGGCTGCAGTGCAAGAACCATCTTTTACACTGATTTTATGCAACAAAGCTTCAGCAAAAACTGTATAAATAAATATAGCAGAGTTGTTTATGTGAGCATAAATTTAGTTACAAAGAAGTAAATATACAACAACTCTTCAAATTCAATATAAAACAGCTCAAGGATAGTGTACAGGCTGTTTTCTTCAGGAGACAAGTTTGGCTCACTAAATGCAGAAGTTAGAACAATCATATTCCATTACCTGCAAAAAGAGTAACAGCTGACAAATAGGACCTAGAGGGTGTACAAAGAGCTTCATTCAAATCTCTACAAAGCTATACAAAATGTTTATTTCCCTTTAAAAGTTTTTTAAAGCCAGTCATGAACTGTCTGAGTAATAGAACAGGATTATACTAATTTAACAGTTACTTGGCTATGCCCATTTTCTCCCATATGGGTTTTCTACTAATGGATTGATGGAGTAAATTGTTTTCATTGTCTCAGTCTAGACAGCAGTTAGATTAGGATCAAAAAGATGCCATCTCTCATTTAGTCATATGTCTGTCAGGCATGCAGACACCACTTAGCTAACTGTGGTGTACAGAGGGAGAAATGCTGTGGAAAATAAATTTTCTGCATTCAGTGAATAATTGTCACTGCTTATTCAATACAGATGTCTAGAACTTGTTAGTTCTCTCATCATTGGAGGGGTGAGGGGGGGAAATAAAGTGAAATAGTCTTAATATTGCAAAATTCTTCAGTAAAATGTGAGAAGGAAAAAAATAATCTACCGTAGGCCAGAGTCATATATTTTAATGTGAGCTATTGCATATACTCTCAGGCCTTGACATGTTTCTCAGCCTATGATATGGAAGATGGCTTTTGCAAAGGGCTGGACAACTCTGGAGGTTATTTGATGAATCCAAAAGGCTATTCCCACAAAGAATTAACTGAACAGTACATCTTCACCAGACCAGGTATGGCCCAGTGTGGAAGGTAATGAGTAAGAGAACATGTATCTACATCCATGTAAATACAAGCACATGTGCACATACGCACAGAGCAGCCCAAAAATGAAGCAACTTCAGGGTCTGCAGCTTATAGACATTATTCAAAGAGATAATAGACCCTATCATTAGACAAAAAGTCTTAAACACTTTATTCAGAGGAACTGGATGGTTCCTAGAAAGAATCCACCCTTTTCTGACAAAGATCTCAAACATTTGCATGTACAGCTGAGGAAAGTAATTCTAGTACAGGGAGAAAGAATAAGAGTTTACACTACAGGAATCAAAATTGAAAAGGGATAGATCACAGAATCACAGAGTAGTTGAGGTTGGGAGGGACCTCTGGAAATCATTTGGTCCAAACCCTCTGCTAAGGCAGGACCATTTAGAGATGGTTGCTCAGGACCATGTCTATGTGGCTTATGAGTATCTCAGAGATGGGAGACTGGTGGGCAGCACTCAAGTCACGCTTGCAGTGAAGAAGTGTTTTCTCACATTCTGAGAGAATCTTCTGTGTTTCACTTTATGGCCATTCCCTTTTGTCCTGTCACTGGGCACCACTAGCAAGAGGCCAGCTTTGGTCCATTTGCAGCCCCTTTCAGGTATTTACACACGTTAATAAGGTTCCCCTGAGCCTTGCCTTTTCCAGGCTGAACAACCCCAAACCTGCTTTAATTGAAGTTTCTAAACAAGGAGGACTACTTGCCCTACCAGGACCTGCAGATCTGCACTGATGGAAAAAAAACCCACCATAGCTGGAGAGAGGAGAGCCTGTAACAGGTTTGACCGGACGGGGGAGTGACACCGACATTAAAGTGAGCAAGTTTCGCGCCCGTGCTGAAGGAAGGCTGCTGACACAGCAGCAAGGCAAGGGGTGAGCTCTACCCAGGGCAGAGACCCGCCAACATGACAGGCGGCACACGTATTCCTGCTGGAGGGAGGGCGAGGCTTGTTCTTCCAAAGGAGCAGAGCATTGATTCAACTGAACGAGAGTCTCCCTGCTGGGGAGACGACAGAGTCTAAGCACCCCGCGTTCCGCCACCGCGCCGCAGCGCCACGCTTGCCTCCCTCACGCCTCGCTGGGCGCCCTTCGGCAGGGCGAACATCCCGGACCCGCAGGGGCCGCGGCCATTGCTGTGCCCGGAGCCCGCCCCGCCGCCCGCGGCTCCGCGCCTGCGCCGTGAGGAGAGGACGGCGCTTCCCCTTCCGGCCGTGCCGCGGCTCTGTCAACATGGCAGCAGCGGCGGGCGGGCGGCCGCGCTGCCTCCTCTGGGCGGCAGGTGATGGGCAGGCGGTGTCGGCTTCGCCGGGCTGGGCTGCAGGGCAGAGGGGGGGGAAGCGGTGGGGCTGGGAAGCGGGCAGGGCTGGGGCAGGCAGGAGTGCAGGCAAGCGCTGGCGGCGTGAGGGGCCAGGAGGGAAGGGAGTCTGTCAGCTGGCGTGGGTGAGCACCCCGCGTTGGTTCGGGCATCACTCACGGAACGCTTTTCCTTTCCCTCGCAGTGGTTGCGCATGTGGTGGCGTCAGGTGCAGGTTTTGTGGAGGATCTAGATGAGTCGTAAGTATTGGGGTGTCTTGCCTAATTGCCAAGATATTGGTTGTTTTGTTGTGAGGAGCATGACCCCAGACTTTGTGTGTAGTGTTCTTGTCGAGAAAGCTACACTGGAAAAGATTGTGATTTTTGTAGCAGGAAGGAAAGAAAAATTGTGGCCTGAAATACTATAGAATATTCTCTGTTGGAAGGGACCCACAAGGATCATTGCAGTATAATTCCTGTCCCTGCGTAGGACTCCCAAAAAGTCACACCATGTGCTGTTGTCCAAACCCTTCCTGAGCTTTGTCGGGCTTGATGCTGTGACCGTTTCCCTGCAGAGCCTGTTCCAGAGCATAAGCACCCCCTGGCTGAAAAACATTTTCCTGATATCCAACCTAAGCCGCACCAACACAGCTGTATGCTGTTCCCTTGGGTCGTGTCACTGGCCACCAGAGAGAAGAGATCAATTACTGCACCTCTTGAGGAAGTTGTAGACTCCCATGAGGTCTCTCCTCAGTCTCACCTATTGAGGAGGTTCAGTTAATGAAACTGAGGAACAATTTAATTTTTCAGCTTCTTTAAAGCTGTTGCTGTGGTGGTGTTGCCAGAAATGTTTCTAGGCTTCCTTTCTTGTTCTTTCTTTTTGGTAGGGTAAATACACTGGTGTGTTGGTGCGTGCCCCAGATAAAAGCTGATTACATTTAACCATGTTCTTCATTAGTGCTTGTGGCATGGCTGCCACGTGGGGTTGGGAAAATTAGTCGAAGTGCATTCATGCATGGCCAGAAAGGGAAGAAAGAAAGAGGCTGCAGGACTAGTTCATGGCTGCTTGAAGTGCCAGTAATATTTATGTAAAAATGTGCCTTTACAACAGAATTAGTCCTGAGACTCTGCAGGAGTTGAAGTGGGTAGTCTTGCCATGAACTTGGTTGTGTAGTCACTGTTGGTGTGCTGGTTTGCTGTAGCAGTTTGGTAGCTACATAGGTGCCGTTTCCCAAGAAAATTACCCAAAGGAATGTTTTGGGGTGTTTTTGGTCAGAATAGCAGGTTGATATCAAGTGCTACAAAGCAGCACGATTATTGGAATTGAAAGAAAATGTATGAGGAATAATAGCTGGCAGGGAAAGAGAAGTTGGCATTAGATGACTGCTTTGGGATAAATTCAGCCAGATAAGGGTGATGCTTTCATGAGGGTTCAATCCACGATAAATTGCATCAAAGAGCTAAACTGTCAGGAAACCACTCACATTTTTACAATGTTGCTTGTTAATCATAAGATCAGATGAGATGTAGTGATTTTATCAGTGAGGGGATGGGAGCATATGGAAGGAGTTCTCAGGAGAGACACAGCAGTGTCTGGTGTTGTGAAAAAACAACTGAAGCATGGGAGATGTTTGGACTTGATTTTCAAAGCTTGTTTTTAAAACATTCTCATATTTTCAAGGACTGCAGATGCGTTCACTTAGCCTATCTGTGCTCCTACATCATGTTCCCGTATCATGTTTCCACATGTGTGTATTTAAATATATTTGCTGTTTTGGAATGAAGAATGATGATTCTGTTGTCACATAACCTTTTAAAGTAACTGATAAAAGGAAATCTTATTTTAGAACACTTGCATTTTTCAATTGCAGAACTATACAGAGGCATGTTGCAGTTGAGAATAAGACTTGAAACTATACATTTGCAGTTGAGAATAAGAATTGAAGAATTGTTTGGGGCAGGTTTTGTACGGGATTTTTTGAATTTTTTTGTAGCTAATTGGCATGTGGTGAGAGAGGTCATGGAAACAATTTAAATTTAATTGAAATTAAAATTTAATTTAAACAATTTAAATTTTAGTTTAATTTTGCTCCAAACTGGGGAGCAGTGACTGGTGAAGTTTCAGGTTTTCCATTTTATAGATGCCAAAACGTGATGGACATTCTACTGTTGCCGAAAGCTTTGTGTTCTCTTGGAATTTTAGTAGTTGTAAACAATGTGGACTAGTACAAGGCATAGGTCCCTTTCCTAAGCTTACAGGGTATAGGAAAACAAGTAGCAGAGCAGAGCTGATAGAAGTGCCCAGCTGGGCTGTGGGAGGGGTGCACAAAATGAGCTGTGGCTTCCTCTTGGCTTGTGCTGCTCTGATAGCAGATCTGCTGCCTCAGGTCAGTACTCATCTTATGATCACATTGTTCTAATGTGATAATGAAGCAGGTATGTAACGTGACTTAAAAAGGAAGTGTTTTTCTGTCTGTGGGGTGGCTCAGACCAGGATCAGAAGCATCAGAAATGGTGCTGGGGGAAGCAAGAAACAGATACAGCAGCTGGGTTGTTTTAAGGCACTCGGAATTGTGACCTTGATGTTCAGTTTTGCTTCATGCGGGTTTCTTTTAACTGTTCATGATTAAGTGGGGTGCTTGGTTTAAGTAGGGGCTGAGAGAACATTCGATCATGTAGTTGAGAAGATGTATGTGTTTGAGAAAAATAATTTTGATTCAAGGATGTGCAACATGCCATCTTTCCATCAGTGTGATTGTGTTTCTATCAGCTGACAGGATTGCACAGGGCAGCTATAAAGAGACTGAAATTTTATGCCTGGAAAACGTATTTATAGGGCCTAGAAACAGCATCTTCAGAAAATGCTTTACTGCTCATTTTTTAGTGAGATTTCTGTTTTTCTTCAGCAGTGTGAAAGTGAACTTTCTTAATATTATGTAGTAATTTTATCATTGACGTTAACAAAATGAGTGAGTTTTGGTAGTCGAGGTTTTGTTACACTTCAGATTTTAGTTTCTGTGGAAGTTCATTAAATAGGTACTTGTAGATGAGAAGTATGTTGAAATTTATTATTATAAAAACTACAGTACTTTTTATGCAACCTTAAGTCAAAATTATTAAACTCTGTTGGAAAGCACAGCCTCCAGATGTTTCATTCTTTCTCTCTTTTCTTTCTGTGTGCTGGCAAGATTGCAGTCTACCTTGCTCAGTACTTAAATGCTCTTTACAATTTGCCATAACTGTTGTACTGTGGCAGAGGAAGGAGATCATTTAATTGTAAATTCTTTTTATACAAAGAAAAAGTAATATTCTAAATTGAAGCACAGCCTAGGATCTTATGATTCAGTAACTGCTTTCTGCCTCTTGCATCATAGTCAGTTATTTGGCATTGTAATTGGAAGTTAGCTGTAGCTTTGTTAGAGTTCTCAGGAGATGCTGGATGCTCACTGGTTGTTTCATTAGCTCTATAGTGCTTAGGGTGGTGAAGTTTTTAGTGACGTTGTCAGTTAAGCAATTTTGTGACTTAAAAATGCTGCTTTCCTTTAGCAGTTCCATAGTATAGTCTCTGCAAATACCATTCCTGCTGCTGTACAGGCGTTGCAGCCTTGGTATGCCATAAATAAAATAGGCTGCAATTTACCAGTGAAATCCTGCAATTCTAAGTTTCCAACACTCAACACTATAATTAGATTGTATTCATGATTTCTGAATTATTTCTGGCAAACAGTAATCCAATATCAGCATTAGTATTTCTTCAAGACCATTATGGACTGTTACAGATTCATCTTTAAATGAAATATAATAAATTTTGTCTACTGTTTATGGGCCATTTATAGGCATGCTGCATATTGGGAACTGATAAGCTAGGCTATAACTTCTATTAATTGGATCTTAAGAGTGTAGATCCACGCTTACTGCATAATTACAGTAAATATCTCATTTTATAGGAAGAGTGGTACCGTAGAAATGTTGTATCATGTATGTTATAGTGTATGACTTTAGTCCCAGTCCTAGTCACTTATGAAGTTGGTCTTTTACAAAAATAAACCTTAGGTTAAAGTAATAGCTAATTTGATTCTCTGCATAGAGCTAGTTAACTAATGCAGTAATTCATATGATCTTGTAGTGACAACAGTGAAACGTGTAAGCAGCATTTTGGGAGATACCAAAGAACTTTGATTTATCAAGCTTAGTTTTGTATTAGAGATTTTAGAATTCAGTGATAGATTTACAGTTAATAAAACCAGTCAGTTAAATTAAATGCCATTTGTTTAGCATTAAGAAAATTCCGTAGTACCTGTGTATCTCTGAGCTTTATCAGTAACTTGGTCATTTTTATGCCATTAAGTTGGTTTCATGGTTGTGTGCAACTTCAATAGAACTATAAACTGACACACCTATAGTAGAATGTTAAAGGAGGTTGAGCTAAAATTGCTTTGCATGTTAATATTAAAGATAATTTAGTTAAAGTTTAGTAAAGTTAAGATTAACAGTTTAAACCATTACTCAAAGAGTCTGTATTAATTGGTATTTAAAAATACAACAGCAAATATTTTTAATATAACTCAGACAACTGAAAAATACTTCTTCCCCCCTAGATTCCACATGCTAGTCAAATATCTTCTGTGTGTTTTGCTGTGTATTCTTATTTCTTGCTGTTTTTCTGTTTTGGTGGGGTTTTTTTGTTTTGTTTTATTTTTTGTCTTAGGAAATAGTTACAGAAACCTAATGGCACATCTGTGTGTGTAGTATCATGTACAGGGGCAATATTATACTAAAAAATAAGCATCTCCTCTGTTTCCCCACTCTCAAAGAAAGAAACAAAACAGAAGTTTTGTATCTATAGTTTTATATTAACCTTATTATAGACTTTTTCTTTTTCACACATGCATTTCAGTATTTTATTTTCAGATACATAACTTACTGCTTTAATTTTTTTCCCCTTTTTAGGTTTAAAGAAAACCGTAAAGATGATATTTGGCTTGTAGATGTGAGTATATAAGGAAAATGGGAAGATCTGCTGGTGGAAATCAAAAAACAGACTGCACAGTGCTACACCCTGTAGTCAGGCTCATCACTTGGAACTTCCAAGTTCATTGCTTGGAAAATTGTTTGTACATGATGCAGAAAAACTTGATTACAGTAATTCTGACAGGATAGATAAGCAGTCTGTCTGCTGTTCAGAGTAAACCACGAATAGGCTGAATAGGCTTCAGTCTATGTTTTACACTCTTTTAAAAAGGAAAGCAGATTACCTAACACACTCAGGAGGTGATAACTTCTTTTAAGAATTTTTATAGTTCCTTTCATTAATTATATCAGCTGATTTGTGTTCTAGACTTCTGTTAGCACTGAAAGACCAAATATATAAGACCCTCTGTTACTTTTCTTATTTGGAAATTTCTTACTATTATTTGGAAAGATTCAGTGTCCCTTATTTCTGGGACAAGGAGTTTTTTAAAAGATTGAATTTGCTTGTGAATGAGGTAACTTTCCTTTTTTCACCCAAATATGTACTGTAATTCTCAAAATTTTATTACTCAGTGATTTTTGAGTGGGAAAAACTATACGTGCTACTTGAGAGTTATCAGCAGTGTATAGCAAAACAAAATCCAGCTTTTGTTAAATTGTGACCTTATCTTGTTATACCAAAACATTGATATCTTCTGCCTGTTGATGAATTCATATTTCTGGATAGATTGTTTATATGAACTTTTACCTTTCAAAAAAAAAAGTTACCATGCAGTCTATTCCTAAATAAGAAATCATATAATAGTGCAGCAATTTAATGTATTTTTTTCAAACTTGTGCTTTCATATTAAAAGTAGGACTAAATCATAAATGCTGCTTGTCATGCTAACCTTGTAACTAACTTGCAATTTTATTAAGGCATAAGGAGTACCATGACTGGAAAATAAATCTTGCTAATGATTTAAGGGTTAATTGTAGAATCAATTTCTACTAAACTATTTTTTTGTTAAATGTATTTGCTTCTCAGTTTTATGCACCTTGGTGTGGCCACTGTAAGAAACTAGAGCCTGTGTGGAATGAAGTAGGCATAGAAATGAGAAACATGGGTTCTCCAGTAAAAGTTGGGAAGATGGATGCAACTTCGTTTTCTAGTAAGTATGGTTTGTTTAGGGGTAATTTCATCACAGCCTCTGTTTTGGAACTACTATTTTTTTTTCTTGCAGTTGATCTTCTGTGTCATAGCACAACTATGCAAATAGTAATTGTAGAAAAATTTCCTGATTATTTTTTTTTCTAAAAGTGACAACTTTCTGTAGTATGTGCTTTTTATTGCATTTGTTTATGCTTGAGTAGGGAGTTCTTCCTGATAAATGGAAGGTAAAAGCTTTTCGAAGATCTGCTTTTGATATGCCTCTTAGAGTACTGTTATATAAGCATTTTTATGTGGTGTGTCTCTGGAGAGCATCCAGTTTTAGGTTCCTTCTGTTACTGCTGGAGGAGTGCCTGTGTTCTTTTTCTTACTCATTTCAGGTAATCGGTCCTGAAACTCTTACACTAAGCCTGCTGAAATAACTGAACTCATTATATCAGTGATCACTACTCAGCTGATTTCTTCCCTTGTTTCTCAGTAAATGTCTTCTCAAAGAACCAAATTCAGTGCTTTCAGTGCTTTTTTGTTTGCTGATGCCTTTCATATATATCGACCTTTTCAGAGAAAACCCCAAACCTTTGTTTCTCAGAGAAGTGGTTTGGGTAGACTGAGAGGATTGTTGAATGCTTAACAGTACTTCCTTTGTGTTTGTGTGCTTCTTTATTGTCAATTTCCTTAATTCTATGTTGAACCAGGAGGATATTTAAAAGATAAGGTGTAGGGAGGTGTGGAGCCCAAGTGAGATCTACACATAATAAAATTTTGTAAATACCTGTAATGTTTTTAGTTAATATCCATTAAATCGGATTATTCAGGTTTGTTGTGTTTGCCTAAAATGTTATACAGAATACTTTTCTCAGTGGTATTCCAGTTTTTCCAGTGCTTAGATATAGAAGAGTTTGGTATTTTGAGATTAAAATGGTTTTGTCTCAAAGACCAATTTATTATATATATCTTTTTCTGTAAAACCAAATAAATATGACTTCATGTTTCATCTTAAACATACTTATTTTCTGTAGAAAAGTAAGTCTGGAGAATTAGAAGTTTCAAGTTCATGAAACCAGGTAATTTTAAAACTGGGAATGCATTTCATGGTTCTCTGACTTACCAGTCATGTATATAAAATTCTAAATCATATGAATTGTATGAACTCTTACCCTGAAATATTTGTATTTGTCATCCTGTTACTGAAATCTTGTGCTTTATACCTGGAACACAATTGGTACTATGTTTTTGTGATATAATTAATTTTTACTTATATAAAAATCACTAAAAGCTGCAAGGATTCCTTTGTGGCCTGGAAAAATTTATCTTCTCAGATTTGCTACTAATTTCATAGTGTCTGATAAATCTTTTGAAATACTTTTATACTTTCATTTCGAAAGTGGAAATTTTACATATGAATATGAAAAACTCAAGTCAACTCTGATTAATACCTTTGCAATCTAAAGAGTCTCTGAAATCAAAGTAGTTCAGTCTTGAAAATACCAGAAGGAAATGCAGCTGTTATGTGTACATGTCACTAGGAAGGAACGTGAGTGGTTTGCTCTGCATGGTTTGTGTTTATAATAGGAATATGAAGTAGTGTGAAAGAGCTGAACTTTGGGAAGCTTGTTGTCAGAGAGCTGAGATCACAGGTGAACATATAAATCACTAGTAAATGTTGCCTCTGGTAGCTCTGTGGAATGAGGATACAGCTCTTGCATCAACAGAGCAGTCACCTGCTGTGGTATCAGTTGAATTTTCAGGGGGTTTAGCCACAGGAGTCCACTGTGTGTGAGCAGAGTAGAAATACATCACACCTAGGGCTGGCACAATTGCTGCTATTTGCCTTTACTGTATTCTTCCTATCAAGAAGTAGAGGTGATGATGTAATTAATTTCCATGAAGATGAGAGAATTTTGGTAATCCCCATGGCTGGAATGTTTTAAAGAAGTATTAAATATGTCTCTCCTAGTTCTCCTAAGCACACAGAAGAGCTGTACAAGGGGAAATAATCTGTCAACCGCTCTTGTAATTGAGTGTTCTAATACACATTTTAATACATTGTAGTTCTTTGTAGTAGAGCTGTAAAAGAAAAGGATCAGATTCAAATTGATTCTCATATGTGTATTTCTTAGAACAGTTGTCTTTGATTAGATGCCTGTAGGTGAGCTGCTAGTTTTATTTGTAGTACTGTGCAATAAGGTACTTGCACCTGATCCAGGTGAACAAGCTAAGGGTCAATTTCTAAACTCTTTGCACACAAGACATCCAATATCTGCTTGCTGTGGCACGTTGTTGGTAGCTTCAGAGTGGTTTTGTAACAAGCATTGATTCTAAGTGCTTTTGGAGTGCGGGGATTGTTACTCAACAGGGAATTGCACAAGTATTGCCACAGTTTTAGACTTGATCCTTTTTTGAGACTGTGTGTAGTTTAATTTTCAGAAAAAAACTAAATTTGCTGGAAAATACAGTTTCAGGTGGCAGTTGCTATGTTCACAAGTGGAAGGGTGGTTGCAAATTGTACTCCTCCAGTTGGGGGGAGCAAGATAGAAGTTTTTAAACAGATCTGAGGTGAGGGAAAAAGTTATGCAGTTGTCTTACTTTTAACCACTTCAGTAAGTAGCAGGTAAGTATCTGCTTAGAATGTGCCTACTTCTGGTAAGGTTTGTGGTAGTAGACATTTACTTGTGCGGAATATGATTTTAAAATGTTTTTGTAATAACTGCAGTATGATGTTGCACTTCTCGTTAGCCATTACTCTAGCACATGAATAGTTGTCTTCTGTTTTTTTTCAAGCATTAGTATTTACAGCTCTTCATCCTCAAAGTCTAATTTTTTACCTCTTATATTTTCAGTCAATGTGCATATTCAATGCATGCTACTTTTAGTGAAAGCAGACCAAGCATGTCTGTCCAGAGGATTCTCATGACTTTTGAATTGTGGCATATGAACTGGGAGGCTATCCTGGGACCCTGCAGCACCTCTGAAAGAAGTCCAGAATTTAATGATGTATCTTAATAACTGCAAGCTTTACCTTGAAAGCAAGTAAAGTAATTGATATTGAGCTAAGTGATAGTTTTTTCATTGGTTTATGTGGCTTGAATAGTAAGACATGTTTCAAGATTAAGGTAGGAGGAAAAAAAGTCTTGGTTCACTTTGGCATTAACGCATTTCTTTTAGGTATTGCATCTGAATTTGGAGTGAGAGGCTATCCAACAATTAAGCTGTAAGTTGATCCTTCCTATTTAATGTCTATCAATGGTTTCATGACAAAAAATTAAAAATAGCCGTATCCATTTAGAAGTCTCAAACCCATGTAATGTATAGTCCAGTACAATGTAATGTTAAATACTCAATGGTTTTGAGTACTTTTTACTGTGGACATACTGGGGATTTTAGCAGATTATTGTTTAAGCAAACAGTATTCCTAATAGGTGATAATAAATCTTGTCAAGCTAGTTTTCTCAAAAAAAAAAAAAGCAGAGATGTTCATCTTGATAATTTTGATAATATAAGATTAATAATCTTTAAGCTTGATAATTTTCATGCCATATGGAGGTATTGAAAATTCCTCTGAATTTCCTAAACCTCTATGGATTCAAAGAAAGCCTGTTAGAATTAGTAAAACTTACTTGAATACTTTGCTAATGCAAGCGTGCTACAGCCCCTCTCAGCAGAATACCGTAAGGTGACCAACACTTCACTGAAGCTTAATACGTAAATTTGAAAGGTTTTGCAGATTATTTGATACATTTCAATTATAAAAAAAGCATTAAAGAAGTTTAAATGCTTTCCTTTTACAAGGACTAATCCCTGAGTAGTATAAACATTGAGTGTGTTGGGTTTGGTTTGAGTGTGGCGTGTTTCGTCATTTTAGGGACCATTTAAATATGGTCATAAACAATTATTCTAAATTATCTGTATGCTTACAAAGTAAATGACCACTGTACACTAGAAAAAAGAATTGTAAAAGAATTTTAAGTATTTCAACAAGTCAGTAAATCACATACTGTGTAAATAAGCTTTGATTCCATAATTCCATTGTATTGTATTATTGAGTTTTATATTGTGCTGATCACTTCTTTGGCTTATTACTTGCTGAAGGGTGACTGTAGTAAACATGTGAAGATTGAGAAATTTTATATGTACGAATGTAGTTTAGATGATTGCTTTTCTGTTCTTTTTTTGTCTTTCTATTTATCTAGCTTGAAAGGTGACTTGGCATATAACTACAGAGGACCTAGAACCAAAGATGATATAATTGAATTTGCTAATAGAGTGGCAGGGTAAGTATACTGTTCTCAGAGACTGGCTCTGCTGATTCAAACTTATGTGGAACTTTGAGGTGGGCCAAGACTTTTTTAAAAACAACAAGATATTGAAGTCAAAAACTGTATGTACTATGTGTGTGGCTGCATGGGAGACAGGTGCTGAGTTAAGATTATTTATTTCTAAGGCCACATTTCCTGGCTGTTGTGCTTACATTCAGAATTGTCTCTCTCAGATGGAGACCTTATTGTGGTCTTCCACTGTATAAAGAGATCTTCTAAGAAATACAGAGAGTTTTTATCAAGGTCTGTACTAGGTAAGGGGAAATGGTTTTAAACAGAAGGAGGATAGGTTTAGAAAAAGTATTAGGAATAAATTCTCTACTGTGAGGGTGATAAGATACTGGAATCGGTTGCCCAGAGAAGTTTGGATGCTGCATCTCTGGAAGTGTTCAAGGCCAGTTTGAGTGGGGCTCTGAGGAATCTGATCTGGTGAAAGATGTCCCTGCTCATGGTGGCGGGGTTGGACCAGATGATCTTTGAGGTCCAAAGTGACCTGTAAAAGGCATGCGTGTTTACATTGTAGGAGCATTTTGTAGTAAGGTCTGAATTTCCTATTTATGTGCTATTTGATAGACATAACATGTTATTTGGTGGAGGAGGGGGGGGGGGGGGGTGGGAATGTTCTTTTTTTCTTTTAATATAAAAGAAATAATAACTTGAAAAACTAAATTAATTCGCATTTTGGAATTTATTTTTTGAAAAACAGCACAAAAAACTTTTTGACATTTTCTTGTGAATTTTTATTTGTTTGGGTTTTGGAGAGTGCACAAACTGAGATTTTTCTATGTCTTTGTTTCCCTTTCCAGACCTCTCATCAGACCACTTCCTAGCCAGCATATGTTTGAGCATGTGCAAAAGAGACATCGTGTACTTTTTGTATATGTTGGTGGTGAATCTCCTTTAAAGGTTTGAAGCTTGATTAATCAAAGTTATTTCTTTTGGCTTTTTAGGGAGTAATTTTAAAAATCTTTCAAAAGACTGAAGTGCATGCTTGTAACAAATTCTTGGGGTTTTTTGCAATTATTAAAGTGCTTTTGCAACCTTATCCTATAAGCATGTTTTCAAGTTGCTCTTTGAAGATTAGGTATGTGACAGAGCTTTTGTTTGACGCATACTGAAAGTTCAGAAATTAAAAAAATGTTGTTTGTATTTTTTCAGGAAAAATACATTGAGGTTGCTTCAGAACTAATAGTTTATACATACTTTTTTTCTGCCTCAGAAGATGTGCTGCCTGAGGTAAGCTGTTTCCATTCCTACTGCTTCCTCAGAAATGGCATTTTTCTCCTCATCTATGTAATTTTGCAGTTTCGATGGCACAGAGGTGGCTTCTTACAGTATGTTTGGCTTTGGTAGATATCTGAGAAATTACACTGAAACATGTAATGTTTGAGTCTATGTTGGGAAAGAATACATCCCAAATTTCAGTCTGTCATTGCTTTGTTTTGGCCAAATTACTTGTTCAGTCATATTAATAAAATTAATCAGAGGAGGAGCAGAACTCAATGTGGGCTACACAACTTGTTCAAGAAAGTAGATACCTGGATTTTTAGCCAATGCAAAACTCCTGTTGCTCCCAGCAGTCCTTTCACCAAACACTTTAAAAGCATTAGGGGGTTTGTAGCATTAATTACTACTGGTACCCTAGTAATCAGAAGTAAGTGAAGAGGTAAATTATTTTCATCTTGTACAATACAGCCGATCAACACAATTATCTGCCTGGGGATTAGCCAATCCGGACCACTGGCTGCAGAATTCTATTGTGGCTTTTATTTGAGGATTCCGTGACAAGGAAATTTACAGTTCATCACAAGGGTGGAAGAAATTGATGCTACTGTAGTGAGTCTAAGCATTCTGGCTTACTTGTTGTAGCAAAATTAAAAGACTTTTTCATTTATTGTTATCTCCAAGTGGGACCTAAGTCTGCCCCATGCCTACGAACATGTGATTCTGAAGTTAGTTGGTGATTAATGGAGTGAGAACTAGCATCATTTGGTTTGTTGTTTTGTGGGTTTTTTTTTTTTAAGGCAGCTGCATTTTACAGCACCATAAGTAGAACTGGCCTCATTATAAGAACTGGCCTCATTATAAGTAGTGTATTCTTAGTTCTCCAGAAGTCTTGTATCAAAAACTACCTTAATTTAAATATTGGTATTTGCACTTCATCTTCAGCTGAGCAAGAAAAGTACTGTTCAGTTGTGCAGTCTGAAGAGTAAAAAAGGCTGGAAGTCTTTGAGATTCTGTGATCACACTGATGTAAGCAGTGAGCTTTTTTTTTTTTTCCTGCAGAAGGTAATTTTCCACCAGTGTCATTTAAGCTGAAGTAGTGATGGTATTCAGTATTCTATGGAGAGAAGTAAAAATACTCAGAAATTTCTGGTTGTGAGTTGTAATGAGCCTTTGCATTACAGGGTTCACTGTTACGCTTTGTTTCATCACCTGAGGTAATATTATTCCAAGCTTCAGGCATCTTTTGCAAGCTTTAAGCTGTACACAGATTGATTTGTCCTTCAAAGATGTTAAATTATGTTTTGGGCAAGTAAGAGAACAGTGCATCATCTGGGACTACCTTCCTGCTTGTTCATATCAGCTATTATATTATAAACTACTGCTTTTACAAGAAAGTTAGTGCAGAATGATAGAAGGCATGCCATTTGGAAATTATGCTTTGGAAATTTTACCTTTCCAAAACATCGATAAATCAGACAATTCAGATGACATGATCAAAACTTAGTTTATGGTGCAGTTCTTTCTTAACCACAAATGCTGTTAAAATTTTAGCTTAGAATGCTAGCAAGCTGAAAGAAGTAGATGAAGTATTTTTTCTGTGGCAGTTCACTAAAAACATGAGCTGCATAAAATTGTTTTGAGTTTTAAGAAGAAAGGTTCTACAGTTTGTTTTTTAGTATGTTGTTGACCATCTTAAATATCATGTCTAGCATGTTACTACAGGCTTTTGTTAGTTGTCAAAATTAGGTCTGTTTGCAGCCCTGTGTGCTAAAGCTGTTGCTTTATATTCCTATCAGTCTGAAGCACAGGAAATAGCCCAGATTTAATGGCACAAGTTACCGGTGGTACAATTTTACTCTGCAAATTTGAGTGTCCATTTAGTAGAAGTAGCACTATGACAGGTATGCTGACAGCAGCACAAATTGGGAACTGAGAGCATGATTGATAAAACCCTCAAGTTACAATTTCCTATCTAAAGTCCACGTCCAATCCATAAACTGTTCATCATGCTACTGCAGATACCAGTAAAAATCCCATTTATTTTACGCTTTGTGAGATCCACCCCCTCAAAAATGTATTTATGTTGTGTTGCTTTTAATATACAGAAGCTGATAAATTTATCTTACTTATGTAGACAGAAAGTATTTAGGTGTCCTTAGAGATTTTCCCCATGAACTACATTTACATGTTTTCAGATTTTTTTTTTTTTGTTTAAAAATCCATTAATCTTCCATGGATTAATTGAAACCTGACTCTTTCAGTACGTGACATTGCCTGAATTGCCTGCTGTTATGGTCTTCAAAGATGGAACTTACTTTGTTTATGATGGTAAGTAAAAGTGGACATTACCTCAAGACAAGATATTTAAAGCATATATGGAGAAACTGAAGGAATAGGGTTTTTTTGAAGGGTGTGTAGGGATGCTTGGAAATTCCCCAGTTTTAGGATAACTAGCAGCTCCTTCATGAAGGAAAAGAGAAAAAATTATTTGTTTTTCTGCAACAAAATGCAAGGAATTTGGTTTAGCAGTACTGAAGTAGAAGTGATGACGTTTCCTTTGTGTTTTCGGTAAGATGTAGCTTCCAATATTACGGTTTTGCCTGCATCAACGTACTTAGAACTAAGTTACTTCTTCGCTCACTGTGCAAATTCATCATACACATGGACTACTTTAACTAGCTTATTCAGTGTGTAAGCTGTAGAACAGCCACCTGAAACTAACAGTGTTTTATAACACTGCTATTTCTGCAGTGTATATATGCAGTACATAACGCCAGTACACCTGCCACTGCTGTAAAAGTGTGTATCTGTAATATGTGTGCATATCCATATAGAAGTATTACATTGTACTCAGACTGCACCATAAGGCATGTCAGAAGCACGTACACATACTCATAGTTACATTGCATAGCCTGGGCTTATTTGCAAGAGCATCTGCTCTTGATCTGGGTTGTTTCAAATGCAAGTTTTCACTTTAAGTTGAAAACACATCACTCAGAAGATTATTCGGCAGGTTTAATTTCTTGGGATAAGTAATATTCTTTGTGACCTCATAGAATGGATGGATGGATCCTCTTCAGTTTGTTGCCTCCAGATAAAAATTCACTCTATAGCCTCTGTGATTTGCATTTTTTTGATGTTTTTTAGCAGTTTGAGAGAAGGAAAGCTTGTCAGAGAAAAACTTCTTTTGCTGTGTGGCCTGCTTGCTTTTCCCACACATTCTAAAACAAATGCAAAAACTGTAATAATTCAGGCTTTTAATGTACTTTGTAAAAATTTTACTTTTCATAATGTACCAGAAACATTATTGGAAGTCAAACAAATCATGAAGACTCAGTTTAAGAGATTGAATAAAGTTTTATGTGCGACCGTTACGACTGACAGAAATTTGAAGAGCTCTCTATGAGGAAAAAGAGCAAAATGCACTTCAGTGCTCTGACCTTGTCTAGTGTTTTGGTTTGGGTTTTTTCCTTCTCTGTAGTGGGGGAAATGGTTGCAGATCCATGGGATGCTTTATGCTTGGAATTGCTTGCTACTACCTTACAGCAGATAATTGTTAATCTGAAATTATTGATACTTCGGTCTCTACAATAGGATTTAAGACAAATAATTTATTGTGCATTTATTCACATAAAATGCAGCATATGTCTTTCTTTTTTACTTGTGATTTAGATCTAATTTATGGTATGTATTAGAATTTAATTTTTAATAGATTAAAACATCTAGTATCTTAAACTAGCCTTCAGTATAACTGTCAGTCATACATGATTGTTTGTTCATTTACATTCACAGTGCTGTTTAATGCATCTGCTTTTTCTTGATGTTTCTGTTTCATTTAATGACTCTCACAAATACTACTTCCTGTATTTTTAGATCTTTGAAACTTGACGAGTTATGTACACATACCCCTTTAAAAGCAGGGTTTGAACCTGTCCCTTTCTGCACTGGGTCACAGCTTCTAATATAGCATTGTTTATCCTTGATTTGGAAAATAAAATCATCAAATCAACTTTTCATGATTTTCTATAATACACTTTTTGTTCAACAATTGAAAATAGCTTTAGAAGTTTTAAAACTTAAAATGCCCGTAAAAGTGTCATAATTTGTCTAACAAGATTAAAAGGAAAAAAGGAGAAAAAATAGTGGTTGCCTCAGTAGTATCGAAATAGTAAATCTGATGCCCCACCTCTTAAAAAAATGGTTTTTTTCCTGTTTTTTTTTTTTAATGTCAGAGTATGAAGATGGTGATTTGTCATCCTGGATAAACAGAGAAAGATTTCAAGGTTACCTTCATGTAGATGGCTTTACACTTTATGAACTTGGAGATACAGGTGAGAAGATGCTACTGCTAAACTCTTCGACATTGTGTACTAAACAGTAAGAAAAATTTAAAAAGTACCAAGAACATGTTTTTAAACTTTAGAAATTAATCAATATCAGGTTAGAGCTGATAGTGACAGTATTTTGTTGATGTAGGACTGACATGTGACTAGAATTTTCAAGCACGGTCTACACTAGTCAATTCCTCACAATTTAGTATGCCTAATCCTGTGGTAGTCACAAAAATTAGTAGGACTTTTAAGAGCACCTTACATTTTGCATAAGTTGCATATTACCTCTTGGAATCCATGCAGGGAATTTTAAAACTAGATTTAGAAGTATCAAATATGGATTGTCCTGGTATCTTACATCTAGTGAATTTTGCTATCTTTGAAATAGATGTGGCAAGAAAGGGACAGGAGCATGCATTGAAGTGGACTTGTCCCAGAAAACTTCAGCTTTTCTTTAGCAAAAGTTCTGCAGGCCAAATGAAAGTTTTGCAGCCAGGTGACTGCTGAAAAAGGCAAATGCCTTGTACTGCTCTTAAGGTATATACATACTCTTAGGACATCTTATCATCTATATTCCATTTCAAAATACTTACATTCAATCAACACTGAGTTCTTTCAGGTTTTAAAGAATATGAAGCATCTATGTTCTCACATGTTCTCACATGTTTATGAAGCTAATATTGTTACATTTTGAATGGTTATTTACAGAAATGCTGTTGCAAGTTGTTTAAATGTAGCACATTTCTTCCTGTTACATTTTTGACTAACAATTCCTCAAATAACAAAAAAAACCCAAAAAAACTTTCTGGAGAAACCATAATTTACTTTAAAGAGCTTTATGTATTAATACGTAGTACCTGGAATTTATTTACATCACCTTTTATAGTCTAAAAGGTCATTAGCTGTCTACTGGTTATTTATTAGGTAGTGTCTTAGAGTGGAAAGAAATGAGGAAAAAGTGAGAATTGATGTATGCAAGAAGTGGGATGGGGAGAAGCTATTGCTATTTCACAAGGAAGTATGGGAATAAATCATAGGTGTTCCCCTTAAAACCCTTCAGTATTGAACAAGAGTGACTTTTTATTTTTGAGGGAAATGCTTACTGTGGCTTGGTGATAGGTAGGAACTGAGCAATTGGTTGGCTTGGTGGGGAGGATTTTGAGTGAATTGTGGCATCTGGAGAGAACTGGAAAATCAGCCTTCTGGAGCCTTGGATTAATCTGGTTGATGACTGTACTGTTAATAGATCTGCTTTCCTAACTGCAGGTGCTTGATCTGGAGAAACTTGGCCAGCTTTTTAAACATAATTTTATCTGATTGACCATAGCACTCTTTAGGTTTGGAGTTTTTTATTTTTCTTTTAATCAGAAAAACTTCACAAAGTAAATCTTGAAGAGGTCAGTATATTGTGGTGTTGACCTTTAAGCTCTTCTGACAGAGGTCTATGAACTAAATTGTGTTTCTGATATCATGAAATCTGGGCTCTGCCAGTAAATTTTCCTTTTTTTTTTTTTTTCCATAATGCTCACAACAGTATGAAAAATAATTGTTATTAAATTCATACAATAGTGATGTAATCACTTATAATCAGTTTCTAATTGCTGCTATATGATGCAGGTCTCCATAGCCTCATATTTAGGTGTATGTAAATATGTAGCCTGAGTAGGAAATTAATTTTTATCTGCATTTTCTCCCTTTTAACTTCTTTTATAAATAGGCTTTTCATGCAATGCTAGTGGTGTGGCATTGGGCTTCATCTTAATTTATTTTCAGTAGCTTCAAGACCACAACTTGGTCAGCTTGAAGGGGCTCTTTGTGTGAGTCTGTGAGTCTGGTTTATACTTACAAAACAATTCCTGTCCCTGGAGAGTACCTGATCTTCTAAGTTGACGTATTTCCCATTGTTTCTTTTTAAATGGTTTCAAGAATTTTATTCCTTATTTTAGGAAAACTTGTGGCTATTGCAGTCATTGATGATAAAAACTCTTCAGTGGAACATACCAGGTACAGAATTGAGTATTGGTGACACTATGGGAGAAATGTGCTGGTATAACATAGGCATATTTTGAAGTTTCTTAAATATTGAGAAATATAGGTTGAGTGGGTTTAACTTGTGAACGTTCTTTAATTTCTGACTTAGTGTACTAAATTTACTTAATTTATGGCTCAGTTGAAGCACATGTGAGTTCACTGAGATGGAGGGAGTTCCTGTATCACTCTTCTGCCATTTGTTAATGAGATCACAGGAGCAAATGGTGATCTCATAGCTTTTAAAACCTATTGTGTCACCTTTTAAACAAAGACAAAAATGCTTGAGGTCAGATGACTTTGAGATGAACTCAGTGACTTTAAACAAATGACTGTACTTCAGTTCCCTCACATGAAAAATTAAGCTAGTGATGCTTATATATTAGTTGTCTGTGGAACTTTAAACAAGATATGTTTTTGTTGGGGTTGGAGTTTGCCGAAGAGGCTGAGAGGAACAAGGCCCTTGTCCCTTTCTGGTTGCATATACAGACTAAAAAAATACTGTTCAAGTACTGTGTATGCTATTTTCAACCTTTAGGAGCTAAGCAAGATGGACAAGGTGTTTTTCTATAGTCCTTTTTGCTGATGATGTACAAATTACTGCTTACTGGAGAAATCTCAATATTTGTTGTTTGTATTTAGAAGGAGTTTATACTGGATATCCATGCCAATTTTTTTTCCTTTCAGATTAAAGTCTATTATTCAGGAAGTTGCCAGAGATTATCGGGATCACTTTCACAGGTAGGACTCTGATGTTTTAATTGGACTTCTGCATTAATCTTTTTATGACAGCAGTCACTTTCTTTTCCTAAGTGAAAAACGTTACAGTGCGTGCTTTTATGTTTTTATACTGATATTTAATTGGACCATTTAATTAACTGACTGTGTTTCATAATGCTGTGTTCTAGATGATCACTTTTTTTGAATTACATTTCTGAGTGTGCTCTCATTTTCAGTTATAGGAAAAATATTTAATGATGAACTTTTGCTGAAACCCATTATTATGCTTTCTTTTTCATAATTTTATTTTTAACTGCTTCTCTTTTAGGGATTTCCAGTTTGGCCATATGGATGGAAATGATTACATTAATAGTTTACTAATGGAGTAAGTAAATTCTTATTTGAATATTCTTTCTTTGGTTGTATTTGTTAACAAATGTATTTAATTTAAAATAATCTTAGAAAAAGTTCTTGCCTTTCATGACTTAAGAAAAAAACACTGTCATCAGAATTCAGCATGTACCATAGTATCAATTACTTGTTAAATTAAACTGTATAAATATATAATTTAATGTTAGATGTTTGGCTTACTGATAATGCTGATTGACAAAGTTTATCTTTTAGATCTACTTTGTTAAATTACTGTCAGAGTTGTGAGACTTTTATTCTTTACGTATTTTTATGACATGCATAGAAATGCACTTCAGCAGAGAAGCATAGAATGCATGGAAGATGCTGTCTGCATTTGATATGTACATGGTATATTTTGAAATATATAAGTGATTTAACAAGATGCTTGACAGTTGCCATTACTATGATCCTTTTCTAAAAAATGCATTATTAGAGAGTTGAGTTGCTTGGCATTTGTAGTTAATTACTGCTTCTCCTCTGGCCTTTGGAGGTCTGAAAGAAGGGAAAACCAGGAGTCAGTATTATAAGTTTTCCAAATCCATTTCTCAGGGATCAAAACATTAATTAAGCATGTGTTCATGCCCCCTAAAAATTCTAGGAGCTTAATATGGACCCAAAAGCACAAGGTTGGTATTTTTGTAGAATGTCTGTAGATTAACACCTGATTTAAAACCGTCTCTCCATTGAAATTATGTGGTTTGATTGAACTAGTGCTTTATAATTTCCAAAAGTGAGAACTTCCTCTCTTGCTTAATTGCTTCTCCTGTGCAGGCTCTTATATCTGTCTGCTGAGCTCTTTCATCCTGTTTACCTGTCAGAAAAGTGTTTGGTTTTTTGTTTGGGCAAGTAGGGAAGTTATTGTGCTGATTCAACAGTGTTGTTCCCTTCTACTCTGCCGAGTACCAGCACGGATGTGCATAGAAGTAGGGGAGGGAAATGAGATACCTGGGAGGAAGGAAATGAAGGGAAAGAAGATAGAACTGCCACTTGGAATGGTAGTGATCTAGTGGCAAGGTCTGTTCAGCTGGTTTATTTAACTGAATCTGCAAAATGCCTGATTTTATTATTTGTAATATATGGAAAGATCTGGTTTAAGTACTCATCAGCTTTTAATTATTTTGTAAACCCAGTGTATACCTTTCAAGGATGAGTAAGAATTTGCAAAGGAATGCAGCAAATTATGTTCAAAGTAGTAACTCTTCATGTGGCTACATGAATAATTCGAGTTAAAAAAAAAAAAGTATTGCAACTGCTTCAGTTTGTCACCAGGTGGCAGCAAGTAGAAATAGAAAAAATCTGAAAATGAGAAATGTATCACAAAACACTTTTTACTGTGCTAGATGCACATAGGAACAAATTCTTTTTCTTTACAAAGGACAAAATATTGTATGATTTCTGGGGATAGAATAAGACCTTGACAAATGTACATTTATGAACCTGACTGTAACTCCATTAGTAGGCATTACAATTATTCTGTCTTTTCAGCCTTATGAACATGCTTATGTTGGATTAGAAATGGTACATTTAAAACCAGGCACAAAAGAAGAAATAGGAATATTATGTATTTTAATTAAAATACACAATTTTACCTAAAATTTTACTTAAAAATGCTTTTCAGTATTTTACTGAAAGCAAAAATACAACTTTTTATAAGCTAAGGTGTATAATATCACTCTCATCTATTGGTGTATGTAGAACTCTGCTCTGCTCTTGGAAAGTAACACATTTAATGTGCTTTTGTGAACTTTTGTATAGCATAAATAATCTGTGTATGGAGGTTACCTTACAGCTGCTCTACAACCACCTTCTAGACATCAGTTACCAGACTGTTAAATGCAACAGAAACACTGCATGTAATTAATAAAACTTGTTCTATTTTGCTGGAAGGACATATTTTGGCAGGAATTAGGAACTTGTTACCAGATGATTGCAAAAACAGTGACTTAGTTTGAGTGCCTTCTACTTAGATCTCTTCTTTGTCCCTAGTAAGAAAAGAAAAAAAAATTCAAGGGGAAATGTTATGTTTATTGACTCTTATATGGCAGGTTGCTTAGTGTACAAAGTTGTGTTATTTGGTTGTTTTTTCTAAAGTTCCATTTAAAGGATGGCATTATTTTGTTATCCCTGTAGTTGCCCTTAGGTTTTTTGAGGTGTCACTATGCTTTCAGCTTCAGTTCTGGGAAGAGAGTCTGCACCTTAAAATCTTTATGTATTCAGCTTTCTGGAAGTTCAGAAAATTGTCATATATTATTAAACTTTTTCACTTTGAGGTTTGCGTTTGAATTAAAATCAAAACCAAAAGCCCCACCTAAAATGTGAGAGAAAATTTAGGATAATTTCAGTGACTCCAAAGAAAAATGGGCATCTTGAGTAAATTAAATAATTTACTATGAATTGATTGCCACAGATAAGGCTGAAATCATAATCAGTTTTACAAAAGTACATGGATAGGACGCATTAGGCAAGGGTGAAAGCATAGAAAAACAAGGTTTGCATTACTTCTGCTGTGAAGGAAGTACTTGAATTCATTACTGACAGAACTGTAGAAAATTGATAAAGATTACAGGAGATTTAAAACTTGTTTAATATATTTAAATCTTTCTTTTTGAACAATGTACTTTTGCAATATTAAAAATTCTTAAACGCGATCTCATTTTGAATTTAGTGCTACAACAAACAGAAGATTAAACTGCTTTGTGTCCACAGAAAATTTCTAACTTTTTTTTTCTTTCCCATTATGATGTATGTGCACATGGACATGAAGGTTAACTGCTGAGTAATAATTCTTTCAAAACTGTTTCTCATAAACCATATCTAAAAGAGTTGTAGAAAAGCTATGCTTGGCATGGTTTATTATTTTGACTTGACCAGCAGAAGTTGATTGATAAAGGTGATCAGTTAGACAGTGGTTGTGTGGAATTAAATTTTTGAGTTGCACTTCTGCTTTTGTGAATTTAAATACTTAATGCATTTAGTATACAAAGCTGCTATTTGGAAAGTCATAAGGTACCTGATTTGTAGTTGCTCTGGGTATGTAAAATGCTGTAAGCTTCAATAGTGTCACTGACACAGATGTGAAGGAAAATTATGTTAATGAGAAATGTGCCCATACCATTCATGTCCATACCATACCATGCCCATACCTTTTCTCTTGCTTTCTTGTTTTTAAAAAATTACTATGAAGACCACACATTAAGTGAAGATTAATATATTCCCTATTGAAATGATGTAGGGATTACTTGAATTGGAATATTTTAAATGGTAGTTCTTTAAATATATAAACGATCTGTTTTATGTTTCCAGTGACTTGACAATCCCTACTATTGTTGTATTGAATACCTCCAATCAGCAGTATTTTCTACCAGATAGGCACATTGAGAGCACAGAAGACCTGGTTCAATTTATTAACAATATCCTGGATGGTACAGCTGAAGTAAGTCTTAATAGTAGCTTGGATTATATTGGTTAGTGTTTATTTCCTTAGATGCTAAAGTAAGGAAAAAAAATTGGTTACTCTGATAGTTATGTGTGTGTTTAATATTCCTGTCCTGTCTTACTGTCTCGGATGCTGTCACTGAATATGTGATTGTAAATTCTGGAGTCATGCTGTTGCATGTTGTACAAAGCAAGCTTTTTTCTGTTTATAGTATTATGGTAGACAGCTTCTTTTGATATTCCTTTTACTGGTGCAGTTGTAAATGGAGAGCTTTTTATTCATTTCCTGGTTTGCATTTAATGCATTTGTTTAAATTTTTGAATGATAGTGCATAATTGAACTGCACCCTTTCTTTTGGGTGGAAAATTAATAAATCAAATAGCTGGAAGAATTACAACTTCAGAGTCAAAAAACCAGTATTATACTTGCTTTGAATGATAGAAACGGACACAAGCTTACTCCTCTCTGCTCTAAAACTAACAAAGAGCTGTCTTTTGTTAAAACAGAAAAGTTAATTGGAATTGATGACTTGTATATTTTTTGAGTATTTATTCCCTCAGTGTACTGTAAGTTGAACAGAAAGCTGTGTTGTGTGGATGAAGAAAGAGGTCATGGAGCAGAACTTCTGTTTGTGCTTCTGGGGAAAGAAGGCTTTGACACGAAGGGTAGCTGATAGCTAATAATTTGGCAACCTTCTGGGAGAAGCCTGGCTTTGGTTTAAGCCCAAATTAACTGTATATTGAGTGCTTCCTGTGTTAGCTGAATCCCACTTTACTTTGTGCCAGCAGTTTTAGGTCATTGGTTGGTATTGGCAAATAATGCAGAAGATATTTGTCATATGGGGTTTATGTTGGTTATTTAATCTGCCTGGTTGATGTAGAACATGATGTAGGTAGATTTATGTGCTTTTCAGGACTTTACTGGCCATGCTTTCCATTGCAGTGTGAGGGGTATTGCTATAACTTAGTGGTTCTTTGTTCTTGAGTTCTCACTTTTTTAATGGCTTTTAAGTGCATTGAGTTGTCAACATCAATTAGATACTAATTGATGTATGTATCTTTCTGGTTGAAACAACAAATGTAATTGGTTTCTGTCTGGTTTGTTTTTTTTTTTTTTTTTTTTTTGCTTGGAGAAAAATAATTTGTGATGCTTCGTGTTTGTTGTCATAGTGTCATTTAGGTCTTTAAATCTTTTGTTTGCAGTATCTCAGCTAGAGTGATTAAAGGTCACTCTAAATTCACTTCTCAGTCCAACACAAAAATACAGGACATGACTTCAATTAAGCTATGTGTAAGGTGTCTGTATACATAAAATTGCACTACTTTGGCTGCATTCTCTGACCAAGAAATTGTGCAGCTATTGAGGAATGAGAGTCTTGTAAGTATGCTGGTAAACAGCTAATAGGATGCAGACTTTGAACCACAGTGAAATTTTTGAGAAGTCCTGGCTTTCCCACTTCTCTTCCTTGGGAAGTGTTGGATTATTCACCTGGATGTTATTGTTATTTTGTAAGACTCTATACGTAACTTTTTTGCGAGTCTGTCTCATCTTTGTGGACTTTTTTTGCTATTTGAGGGGTTTTTGGTCAGATCATGTGCTGATGTTTCTCTGGCTACTCAAGGAAGGTGAAAACTGCTCCTGTTCAGCAGACAGACTGCCTTCTGGTTCATGTAGTTATTTTGAACACTGCTGAATTAGGGGGCAGTGTAGGTATAATCTATCATTGCTTGACACAGGTTTTATTTATTACACATTCATATCTTCTCTTTGCTTAGTTCTTAGATGTTTCTAACTGTGCTGTTGTAGTCCATAAGTGAATGTTGAACAGCTGCAGGAAAGTTCAGAAGAGCTCTGCAGTTTCACCATTGTTACACTGGGACAGTTGGTAGTTTTTGTTAGTGTTTCTTTATGGTAAGAGAGAGAGTGTCAGCCCATTGTCCAAGATGGCACTGATTTAAAACAATTGTGGGAGACTTTTTCATGAGACTACTGAATAATCTTTGTCCAAGCTTGGCAAGTTGGAGTGTGTGGGCATCGTGAGATACAAGAATAATTACTTTTCATTTCCTTCTAAAGGGACTTAAGATTGCAAGGTCTGAAGAATGAACTTTTGGAATCATAACTGAAAAGTGTCAACAGTTTTGACATGGTTCCATTTGAAATTTCAGGCACAGGGTGGTGATGGACTTCTGCAGCGAATCAAGAGAATAATCTATGATGCCAAGTCTACTATAGTGGTAAGTTTTATTTTTCATTGAATTAGATGGTGCCCTTGTCAATCAGGATACAAATACTTTCAGAGGGTTTTAAAAATAATTTAAAGGAGTTGTTTTATATTGTAAATATTGTGTATATGTTATTGGTATATGTATAAGCCAAATTACCTTCTTGATTAAATTTTTTAATAATATATGAGATAAATATTCAACATATCTTAGTTTCTTTGTTTTTCACTGCTCTTCTGTATACCTGACATGTATTTTAACGGCCAGAACAGAGAGAATTCAAGAATTTTTCCTTGACTCTTTTGACATCCTTTCCTGAAACTGGTACGACTTCACTGTTCTGAGGAATGTTTCATTTTTTGTTTAATTACTTAAAGCATAAGCAAACTAAATACTACTCTTAATGTAGCTTAAAGCAAACATTTTTACTATCTTTCTCATATGTTAATTATGCTCAACAAAATTTTGTTAGGATGATGTACACAAATCCATATCTTCACTTGTCCTACACAAGCAAATAAACCTATGCTGTGAATTTAAGTTGAAACTTACTTGCTTCTAAATGAATGTCCAAACTTCTGTGAAAGTAAAATGTTTAGCCAGCAGTTTCTGAAACCATTAATCCTTCTTCCTGTGCATTAAGCTACTCCTCAACAGGAAACTCTCTAGAATTTTTCTGCAGACTAATTTTTGACAAGACACAAGAGGTGAAACTTTTTTCTTCAAAGTGGATTTTAACTCTCTTAGAACAATTGTTTCTAAAGCTTCAAAACATGCATGGGATATGCAGTTGGCATGTAAACATTAACTGTCCCAATGCAATATTGTAATATTTGAACTTGTGTAATTTTTTATGAACTTCTAATAGAAATTGTTGAAGTTGAGGACTCCTTGCCATTTTTGCAGAAGAAAGCAAGTGAACCTTATAAAACACCCCACAAAGCAACAGCAATAATCCAAAACCCAAACCAAACAAGCAGAAAAATCAAAATAACACATCCATTAGGACAAGAGGACACAGTCTTAAGTTGTGCCAGGGAAGGTTTAGGTTGGACATTAGGAAGAGGTTGTTGGCAGAAAGGGTAATTGAGCTTTGGAATGAGCTGCCTAGGGATGTGATGGGGTTCTCCATCCCTGGAGGTGTTTAATAAAAAACTGGATGTGGCACATAGTGCTGTGCTCTTATTGGTGGTGTTATGTCACAGGTTGGACTTGATCTGAAAGGTCTTCTCCAACCTAGTTGATTCCGTGATCCCTGTAAAAAACACTGATTTTCATTTTGGATGTTTTTTGAATAAATACACAAAGTGATAAGAGAAGTAATGCAGTAACTTTCTGTATTCACTGAAAGTGGTTTTTACTTTCTATTTCAACAGTCTGTTTTCAAGAGTTCACCACTGCTGGGATGCTTTCTCTTTGGGTTACCCTTGGGGGTCATCAGCATCATGTGTTATGGAATCTGCACAGCTGATACAGAGGGAGAGGTATTTGAGCATGAGGGAGCTAAAAAAGAAAGTGGTGATCGAGAGCTCACAGATGAAGGCAGTGAGGAAGAACAAGAGGAGGAAAAGAATGGAAAATACACAGAACTTTCAGATGGAGAGCTTAAACAGAAAGACATTATGGAAAAGAAAAAAGACTAACTTGTTTAGCAAGAGAATTCTCTAGAATTTCCAAATAGACTTATTTATTGGCAGTTGTCATTTATTGGTTATCTCCATGAAAGAGGATTGTTTTTCTGCATTATGGTAGTTTTGCCTTGCATGTATTCACATTTTCTCAGAAATTGACAGAAAAAAAATGGATGTTCTCTTAATTGTCCTTAGTAGATTAACAAAGAGCAATTTAAAATTGAAGAAATTTTCAGGTACAGTTCTATACCATTTTTGTAAGAATTTTGAATTGTTCATTTCCAGAACAGAGATAATGTTACTTGACCTTACTATACGTGATGAACTGCTACTTATATAGCCCAGCTATGCACTGATTCATATAAAATTAAAGCTGAAAATGAGGAAAGAGAGCTGTAAAGTGTTTTAGGCCCGATAGCTGAAGACAACTTAAAAGTTTCCTAAGAAGTCACATGTTCTACCTGTTGCACATCATTATGGGAAAAGGAAAGCAAAACCAAAACAACAAACTTTTCTATTTTCTCAAATTAAATGTAAATTTTTGGGAACTGGAGGACCGTTCTACCATATATGCTAAGTGTTTATTAAAAATATTGGAAAATTATGTTAAAAACCTTTTAGAACGTGATTGCCTGTTAAACACTTTCTGTGAGTGTTTGCACACTTAGAGTGCAAAAGATCTGCAAGATCTTTGAATCCGCAGCACAACTTGATAAAGGAAGATGTCAGTATGAACACCTTCTGGCCATTTGTAGAACTCTCTAATGACAAGCTTTTTGAATGGTGTATATTTATTTTACAGTGTTTACTTGAGATTGTTATTTATCTTTGAGATAGGTAGTTCTGTTTGAGACCGTTACCTACTCTGAAGGGGGGAGTTAATGGAGCTTAATATTAACATTGATAGAGATTGATCAGTATAAAGCATTTTTGTTACCTGTTTCATCATAAAAGCCACTTTTAATACAAACCCGTGACTGCAAAAAGGACTAATTTGTGGCCAGGGGTAAAACTCTCCCAGTGGTAAGCTATAAAGCGGCCTTTGGCATCAATGTCATGGAAAGTACCACAAAAACAAAACTTATATTTCTCTGCTTCAAACTATTCATGCTGGGTTTTTTTCATGCTGGGTTTTTTTTTTATTTATCTTTTTTTTAAAGGTATATTACTGTATAATGCAAAATATTATGTCCTCCTTATAAGGCAGCTTGATCAAATAAGAAATTGCTTTGTTTGTAGCACTAAATTAAGGAATTTTAAATAGTAACCATGAGTAAGCTTAAATAGACAAGTTCTATGTTTGAGTAAATTTGATGATGCTGTAGAATCATAACCAGGGAAAATGTATTGCATTCTTTTTCCCTGTGGGAAAGTAACTTGTTTCTTCGGTTTAACTAGCTTGGTAACAGCTGTCTTCACGTTGCCATACAGAGTACGTTAAGTAAATCTCTGACTTGAAAGATTTTGGTTATCAAACAGTATAAACAGCATGTAAAGAGAGTAGGAAATTTTTTTTGGAAAAATTCCATGTCTGATTATGAATACAAACCTTTTCCTTTTTGAAGGAAAGATTATAAGTGAGGTCTTAGAACACTGAGTAGCAGGTATCTGATACAGTTTTTTCCCCTTTTTTTGTTTTCTCTGTTTTCTTTCTATGAATTGCCTTTTTTTATTTTTTGTTATTATACCCAGTTGTACATAGTGACTTGAGTTTTCTTGCTTTTTGTTGAGGTTTTATTTTTTTGGTAGAACCTTTGAGAGGTGTAGATTCAGCATATACACGAGGAATAGGTGCTTAAAAATGTGTTTAGAAAGGGATATTTTTTAATGGTATTGAGCTCCTGAGCTGTTTATTAAAAAAAATTTTAAAAATCACTTAATGAAAAACTTGTAAGTTTCTTTGGACTTCTGCAAAACTCAGTGCTGAGAGTCAAAATATAGGACTATTAAGACAGTAGTATGTTTTCTTTGTCTCTTTTCTTAAGATTTCAGTACAGATCAGTTGCATATCTAATGTTGGCTCAGGCTGGAAACCTGCAGCTTTTGACTTAATAAAAAAACCTGAAGTGGCCACTGGAGCCGTTCTGTTCCTTCTCTGGAGTGTAATGAAAAGGAAAAAAAAAAAAAACCTGAGTTCTGCTACACTGCTAAGAACTGTTTCAACATGGAGCCTTCTTTTTTTGTGGTTATTTTTGTTTGTGCTTATAATCATAGTAGCCAGTTGACTTGCTGGGAAGTATTCCGAGATGTGGACCTGAATAATGATAAATACTGTGAAAGAAACAGTCATACTGGGATCTGTTCAAACTGTAGCACTTAATAGCTAGAGTTAGGAGGAAAGCCTGTATGTTAGTAATTTCTGAACTCAAATATCTATCAGATTTGTACTGAACTGTTGAAAATTAGACTTGAAATGTACTGCTGTTTTCATCAAATCCTTCCCCCAGCTACATTGAACAAGTCATGGGGAGAAAAAAGGGGGATGGGTCATATTCTGGGTGTCAGAAGTGATGTGAAATTAAAGTGTTTGCGGTGGTCACTCAAGTAATCTAGAATGCTGTCTGAGGAGGGGCATTTTATTTCTTTTCTTCAGTCTCTAGAGGTTTCTTAAAGCAACTTCACTGTAATAACTTTGAATTCATAAAATAATGCTGCTTTTTTAAGTCAAGTGTAAGCCTTTTGTTTTTCCGTAATAAAAAGGATTTAAAAGAGCCTGTTTCCTTTGGATTAATGTACGGTGTCAAGCTTAGATGTTACATGTTGTATAGGAGGCTGTTTCCTGGGATGTTTGTTGTAAGTGTACTTTAGGCCTCCAGTCATGCAGTACAGAAATGCAGCTGGCATTCTGCAGGATTTTGAAAATAGTCTCTAGAGGTAGGAATTTATATTTTCTAATCTGTGATTTAGTGAGCACTCTAGCAGTGTAACACAAATGATTTTCTGAAAAAGATACTTTAAAATACCAGACCTGCAGGAGTTTCTGTAGCAAAGGGAACCTGAGTCAGCCTGTCCTAACTTACATTTCCCTCTGGAAGCACTTGAGTAGTCTTGGCACTTGGGCATGCACAGTCTCGTGCTGCTCCATTGTTTACCTGGGCTGTTTTAACAGCTCTTGTCCACACTGTGGTGCTCACTGCTTAAAGGATGGGAGGATGGCACTCTCAGACATCTGATGTGATGAAGATGGTGCAAAAGTGCTTAATTCTCATGAAGTACTTAAATAAAAGGTTCAGCTTGCTCGGTTTTGGTTCAGAACAAATTTACCCTATTCCTCTTTTGTCAGCATGTTTGGAGAGGCAATTGTATTTGGAGGAGTGGGAGGGTGGAGAATTGTTCTGTTGACAGCCAAAAGCTCAAGTCAGTGAAAAGGGTCCAAAACCAGAATGTATTTCCTTAAGCTGTTGAAATCTCCTAAGACATTTCAGACTGTATTATCCTGTGACAGACTGGTACTGGCTCTCAAATCTTCTTGGGGAGCAAAACCACTTTCTGCAATTTTGTCCTCATCACTGAACGTATCTCTAACAGATCGAATCACACCGAGCTGTCGCACCTGATATTGCTGGAACCAACAAAGACAATTTTGACACTATTGTGCTGAATTCTTTGCTGGGCTCCTGGAAGGTTTTCTTAAGCTGCCTAGGCAGTGTACGTGTTCCTGAAACAATTCTCTGATTTCTGAAATTTTAACCATTTTAAAGGATTGTTGCAACTATCCTGTATACAGTTTACTGAAATAAAGCACCATTTAGCAGCTGATATGAACTCTCCTAGTTGCTAGCAAACTTTCTTCTGCTTATATACTGAGGAATAGAAAAATGCAGGCATAGCAAGGATACGTAGACTACAAATATTTTACATAAAACATTTTTGAATGGAGAATTGTGGCTTTCAGCAATAAAGCCTTTGAAGAGAAGCAAGGAAACCTCTAAGGTGATTACTAGTAAGAGGAATAGAATTGCTTTGTAGCTTGGTTGCAGGGTTGGCATTGTCTTCATCTAAGTTGATGACTGTGCTGGCCAAAATAGTGTGTGGTTTTTAGGCTGTCTTGAGTTAAGAGATGGAAGATTTGCTAAGCTCTACAGCTGACACACGAAGGGGATGAAAATGCATAGACAGAAGTAATGGGAATGGGAGAAAGGAATGGAGGAGGGCCTTATGTTTTCATACCAGTGTTTTGTGCTATGAGCTGTGTTTAACATTAACTTCCACTGATACGCATGTAAATCCTTCCAAAAGAAATCTTCTGTTCTCTACTTACTGTATAGAGAGCCTTTGGCTGTTAAATTTGCCTGCCATACAGTGACTAACATTACTACCAAATCAAGGTTATTTGTGGAATTTGTGGTTATTTTTTGCTGTTTCTCCAAAGAAATGTACACCCCAGCTTACACAAGGTACTTTAATGGTCATCATTTGTTCAAAACAAGACCCGAATCCCAACTCTCTTTTCTCTTAGGTTGCTACATCTCTACTTTACGGAATGACAATTTGTGGCATACTTAAATTTGTGCTAAGGAGGCAACTTCTAGTCTTAATGCTTTCAGGAATTAAAGATCTAATCAATAATGTAGGATGTGCATTTTCATCCTGAAGAAGTGGCTTGGGTTTTCCTAAATTAAAAAGAAAATACATATATTGGCTGCAATTTTATATATATTTTTTGCAGTGCAATTTTACATATAGTTTTTCATGCAATTTTACATATCGTGGCTGCAATTTTATTCTCTTTACTTGAATAGCACATGTTGACTCTTAATCTAAAATAGACAATATGCTGTTCATAGCCTGTTAACACTTTGTCACAACACTAAGAGAAAACAAAAAGACTATGACTTCAGTACCTAAGTTTTTAATCCCCTACCATAGTAATTCTTTTTTTCTTTTGTCATTGAGTCATTTTCACTTGGAACTGACTGTAACTTTTCTGTTAATCTTCTTTTTTTTTTTTTCCTTAGCATGCTTTTATGATAGCATTTGTTTGAGTATTGTGATGGCATACTGTACTTGAAAAATTGAAATGCAGACTGGATGGCCACTGGGTAATTTTGTTCATTTCCTCTTTGCTTTTCTAAAATATGTCTTTTTTGATCTTAACTTTGCATGTTGGGCCAGTTGAGCCGCTTCTCCTTAGTGCTTCTTGCAGGATCAGACAATTTACTAAACATACCCTGTTGTCCTCAGATTGATATTATAAACTACTCGATAACATTTTCTGAAAGCAGACTAAAGTTGAAATAAAATAAAATCCCCATACAGATACCACTATCAAATATCAGTGTTTTTGTGAGACATTTTTGGAGATTATTTTGTCAACAAACTGTTACATCTTCAAGTCTCAGAATAACGTTCTTGTCCCTGAACAGAACAGAACATTTGGTAGAACAGGAGATACTTCAGCAAAAGGGTGGTCCTATGGTAGACTGCATCTCAAAGTGTGTAGATGGTCTGTATAGAAATATAAAGTTTCTAGGAATAAAATTCCACTGTGAAAAGTAGATATCTTCTTCATATAAAGTGGAAGAAAGTTAAGGCTTCCTTCTTTTCAGTCACTATGAAAATTAAATTTAAGGGTATTTCCTGCAGAAGATGGGAGAAATACTTGTTGGCCCAGACAAGCCCTTGCAAATGCATTAGTTGCTTCTAAGATGGAGGAAGAGATAAATTGCCATCAGCAGATTTTACATGTAAAAGCTGTGTCTCGCTCCTGGTGGACAAAATAATTATAAATTATGCTGTGCCTACGTGCAAAATTGTGCTTTATGCAAATAAACACTTGAAAATTGAGCTAAACCTTGAAATGGCATTGTTATGGTACATATCTTCCTTTTGCTTTCCCATCTTTTAAAAATACATTTTTTAAAAAACAAATGCAGAAGGATTATATATTTTTAGTCTTCATGGCTCATTTATATGAAATCCCCAAATTCCATCCAAAAATGCTGTGGGTTTCAAGAGATGATTCAATATATTGTGGTGTTAAGATTTATCTGATGCTACTGTGAGGTAAGAAGATAAAAAGTGTTTTGGAGTGGGTTGAAGAAGAGGTAATATTTTTTAAAAGGCAAATAGAAGTATTGTTCTCAGTTCTTTTGACAGACAGAAATACCAGAATATGATAAGTTCTTTTTGGATCTTTAAGGAGCTGGGAGGTTCTTGTATCACATTGTCATGATTTAAAATAGAAGGATTTCTAGCAGAGGAAGGGTAAGTAACACTTGATTTCTAGAACAGGGTTTAAATGAAGATATGAATCTGGAACCTAGTGTATTTCTGTTTTTACACATTGCATATGTGTTGTTATAGTTTAAGTGGCCTGCCTTAGGAAAGTTGTCAGTGCATTAATGTGAATTTGTGTTGGGTTTTAGTTTCCAGAGTGCACCTGGAATTCAAGCACAATTCAGAAGCACGGGGTTCTTTCTGTGGGCTGTAGCTGCCTCAGCTTCAGATGTCAGTAATCTGAATACTAAGATACACTAAAAATAATACTTTGAGCTGCTCACTTAGCTTTGCAAAGTCTCAAGCCATGTGAGGAAAATTAATCCAACTCAGGCATTGTGTGTTAGCTAATGGAGAGTGATTATCTGTGACTTAATGTCAAGAAGAGAAGTTGCAAGCCTTCTTTTGGTTTTGCAAATGGTGGTTATGAGGTGGGAGGAATTTTTCATCCTGGCATCCTTAATGTTATATCTAAAAGGTGTGATCTTGGCTAGAAATGTGCAGCAAGGCTCATAAGGGAATGAAATTTGCAATGAGAGCTAAAGGTATGGTGATCTTGAAGTAAGACTATTCCTCATGTTTAGCTGCAAGGGAGGCTAGGAAAGAGTTGTAAAGTAAATACATAATAAAATAATGAAGCTTGTAATATCCATGTTCAAATGATACGCTACTCTACCATGCCAATCATCTTTGGTGTTAATAAGCCTGCAGTTGTGTCAGGATATGATGCACCTTGTTGGTAAGAAAAAGGGAAGTTTTGACAGCACTGACAGTTCTTTTCACTTCCCTTTGGAAGAAGGAACACCTCCATGCTGACCCTTGGTGTGAATTAGCACTGCTGATCTCCAAGCCAGTTGCTTTTCTCACACCATTTCCCAGGAGCAGGAGCCTGACTACACAAAGCAGCATCTCTGGTGAACCGCAGCTTTGGTAGCCTGTGCCATACACATGGCATACACATATGGGTCACCCCATGGTGGTTTTCAGAAAGAAGTTGGTCACAGTGAACAGGAACCAGAAAAGTGATGGTAGCAGAGACTTTAGGAGCCCCAGCTTTGACACACAGGATGTGTGCTACTGTGGACAGCTATAATGGCCATCTGAAGGCACAGGGGAAAGGACTCTCTACGCACTTCAAAAAGTCATCATTGCATGCTGTGATGATGTATCATAAGGTGAGGAAAAATAGATGAGGCGCAGAAGTGAGCAGACACAAAAGCCTGTGGGATATTTCCTTGCTCAGGCCCATGCATGCTTGTTTGAAGCTGGGACAAGGCCACTCTGTTTTGGGGACAGCAATTTCATGATCATAGACAGAGGTTGGTCTGTGCCTGTTGGTCCTTGGGCAGTGAATTTGCCCTGTCATGTTTCAATTAGAGTGCAGACATGCCATGAAGTATTAAGTTCAGTTTCTGGCCATCTTCCTTTGACGTGAAGTGCAGTTTTAAGTGAGTTACTTAGGCCATAGTTTCATTATACTGCAACTTTAATGACAGTGCTGGCTTAAGGAGTTTTTATCCTCATACCTTTGTAGGCTGTCCTTCAAATTATGGCCAGGCAAGCTACTGGAAAAGCAGTGCTGTGAGTGGAGCAATGAACTGATCCAGGTGAATACAACTCCTTGGACAGAACATTGTGGCAGCGTATGAGAGAGCAAGAGTTTGGAGGAAGCAGCAGAGTGGGAAACATTTTAATGGTATTTAATGACAAGCTGGCTATGCTGACTCAGATATTTATTTTGCCCTCTACTTGCTCCTTCCAGAAACCAAAGGTGATTTGGCCATGTCCTTACAATGAAGGAACCGTGGGTTGCTATCCCAAGATCCCTCTTTCAGTGATGAAGTAATATTGTTTGTAATGTCTCTTAAATGTCTTCTTTCTAGGAGGGAGTTAAAATGGAAGAAGAAAAATCTGAAGCCTTGTCATGTTAGTCAAAATGCATCTTGCAAGGGATGTAACTGGTTAAGAGTGGGATGTACTGAGTATAACTGTGGGGAATCACTGTCACAGGGATAAGATGACTCACTATATATTTGTAGACAAATTCTGTTTTAAAGCTCTGCATGTGCATTTCAAACCTTTAAAGGCCTGAAGTCTGAGTCCAGACTCAGCAGTCCGTTTCATTTGTGCATGACTACTTATGCAAATAACCAAGAGAAGCAAGAGCTACATTTTAAGAAGGAACAGGATTTTCAGACTTATATTTTAAAGGAAAAATTTGTTTCATGAACAGAGAAAATAACTAATGGAATTCTAGACCAATCCATCTGGCATGTAGCAATTGCAAATTTTTTTTGGTAATAATTTTCTGAGATTCTAAGAGCTTTATGAGCTGGATAGATTTTAAGGATTGTTGCAAGAGAAGGTCAAATGAAAATCTCAAGTGTCTGAAAAGCTTTATTTTGAAAACACTTTCCAAGTTAGATGAGAACAATGTGGTTGTAACCTTGAAGAAGCAGAGGAGACAGTACCAAAAGTTATTTATTTTATACTCCTAGTAACTTGACAGAAAAGCAAAAAACACCTTTAACTAACAGTGGCCAGAGATGTGTGCTGACCCCTCCTTGTGACCAAAAAGACCACTTTCTTCAACCAGGTGATGCCTGTTATATCTAGCAATTTATTCTGATTTCTTTCGCTTCTTTTTCCCATTGCTCTAATTTTCTTTGTATCCTTTTGTATTTTGCAGTCTTATTCTTTTACCATCTTGTTTCCCCTGCCTTTTCCCAAGCTTTTTTTTTTTTAATCCCTCATTATTTCTCTCCCTATATAATAGCAGTGATAAATATACATAAAAAACAGATTGTTTCATAAGGATTTTGTTTCATAAGGATTTTGTTTCCTTAGTGGCCCAACATGCTCAGTATTCTAGTATTGCTCATTATTTTTGACTGGCTCAGTTGAAAATAATGGGCTATTTTATTATTAAAATAAGATTAAAACTTGTTCCAGGTAACTTGCAGATTTGAGATTGAACAGGTTTGCATGCAGTACAGGAAACATGTGGTCTTTGAACTTTTTGCTTAGGAATTACCACATTTCACTCCTATATTTAGAGAACTAGACTTCTATATTTGATCTTTTTGAATTTTTGCTGCACGTAATGCAGGATTTAAGGGTCCCCTTCAAATATACAGATAAGCATTTGCTGATTAGTTTTATGTTGAACTTGGATGATAAACATGGTCTTGCAAGCTACTTTCTCCCTAGGCATTTATTAACTTCCACAATTATTGTACAAACAAACTTATCTGCTACTCTTGATATTCATATAATCTTAGTATCAGCAATTGATGTCCTGTTAATTAGAATATGTATGCAGAGCATATATTTTCCAGATTTAAAAAGCAATGTAGGCTTTTGTTTTTTTCTTCAGAGTCCTTTTCTTTCCTCCTTGTCTCCTGTTTTTATAGTTTTGAGTGAAATCTAAAGAAAGAAGATGATGTGATCTAGAAGGGAATAAGTTTAATGCACTGGCACAGTGTCTGTAGAAAACACAATGGTTACTGTTGAAGAGTTGATGTTCTCTTGGCAGAACTATTTTAACTGAGCAGAACTAATGTTCTTTGTTTTTCCAGACTGCTGTAATGGTGCTCTGATTCTCAAATAGCCAAAGTGTGTTCATGGAGACCTTTTTCTCCTTCCCCTTCTTTGTTAACATAGATAGAAACAGACTACCTTAGAAACAAACTACTGTGTCCCATGGAATTGATAAGCCACAAGGATAGTTCTCAGAATGAAAAGATCTCATTTCCCTTGTTTGAGATATGGCCAGTGTTTATGTAGTATTTACAGGAATAATTCCCAATTAGTCCAAATAGTTTATGCTTGAAAAGAACTATAAGTTCTCTGTGGATTTCTCAAATGTTTCTGCAACTGTAGTTTATTACCTTTTTACAAGGTAATTTTTTTTTTTTTGTGAATTGCTTGTTTGACAGTGGTATTGTGTTAGCAAACTTCTAGTTGTGCAAGCCCTAAATTTCTGTGCAATGTACAAAATGCAACAGGAAAAGTTATGATTCAGCAAACACTGTCTTGTAGAATGCAACCCCCAAACATCACAAAGTTAATTTTCCTGTATTCATTAACTCTTAGGATTCAGACTGCTAGTTAATGTAATTTCTAGTATCCGTGTCTGCTGCAATGACCTGAAATGTTAAGTTTTTTTATGGTGCTGTTTAGGCTATGCCATACCCCATGTCTCTCAGAAAAAAATTGTATTAACCTGGTTCTTCCGCACTGTAGTTGAGGTCTGCTAAACTGTGGTTCCTTGAAATATTTGAACCATGATCCTGGGAGATAAAAGACTAAGGTAATATATAACCTAAACAAAAGTTTATCTACAGATTCTTCAAAGCAAAATAACCTCTCCCTTTCAACTTTCTAAAACACTACTCTTTGAAAGAAAATTCTAAACTAATATAATTCACTCTCATTGCTTTTGCATTCCATTTAACAATCAGCACCTTAATGCTTTTCTAGAGTAAGTTGCTGCATAATGGTCAATAATCTAACTTTATAATTATATAGACTCCATATAGCTGCATAGTTGCTATAAAATGTCTTTATATGTGAACAGTGGAAGCATAGAAACAATTGAACTGGCTTTAAAACTGAAAATCCCAATGAGAGACAAAATATAAAACTTCAAAGTAAATTCATCATTTATAAAATAAAATTTTATACCTAAATCAGACGTGTTACTGTTACACAGGTAAAAATTATCATACACCTATTTAAATTAATATCTATGCCTTTCCAGTTTAATATATTCATATGAGGGCAATATTAAAGCATCATTTAATTATCTATCCTTTAAGTCTTCTGAGATTCAGGAAAAAAATCACACTAATGAATAAAAAGTGAAAAAGATTATAACTGTCAGTCACTTATATAATCAATTTTGTAACAGCATATGATTCAGTCACTAGGGAGATTAATAGAGAAAATATAGATTCCCCACCCCACCCACCCCCACCACAAAAAATACTTTTAGAATGCCATGGGAACATCTCTGTAGTTAACACTTGGCTTTTTTTAACAAAAATTTAGACAGGACTGGACAATTGCTTGTGAGAACAGACCATGGAATTTAATTGGGCTTTCAAGTCCTAATCTTCCAGCCGTTTCTCTCTGTTAACATGGTAATATTAGTAAATACCAAGTCTCTGAATTTGTGTGTTAATGTGAGATCTTAACAATCAAGAGCCTCAACCAGTCCTCCTAGTCCAAGGCAACTGAAATATAATTGAATATTTAGAAGTAATTCAATTGGGGAAAAAAACACAGAAAATTAAAAAAAAAAAAAGAAAATTCAAATAATAATGTTTTAAACTCTTTTCCTTTAATGTTTTCTCTTTGCAATGTTCTAACATTCATTTATGATTCCCACCACTCAGAAGAGTCACTGTGTGACTCTTTAGTTAAAGTAAACCAATAAAATCCAGAAGTGGTGTTTAATGCTTTATATTTGAAAATAATTGGTCAACAGTTTAAATAATTTGCATAATTGGTCAACTGGTCAACTGTTTAAAATTCTAACACATATATTTGAAAGATAGATAATTGTTAAAATATCCTACTACTCAAAAGGGACTGCATTGCCACAAGGAATCACTGGTTTGATTCAGCTCTAAAATAATTTCATGTGTTTAAGTTAGGATTGAGTCAAAGTTGTAGTATTAGCTGTAGAACTAAATTATCTGCTGCAAGCAGTTTGCATGATTTTTATAAACAAGTTTTCAGAAATGCTTTGATTACCCACTTCAGCTGCCTTTTGAGTAATCCAAAATAATACCTTTCTGTAGAAAAGTTATGCAACTAAAATGGTGAAAATTTGAAAATTACTTTGCTGTGCTGTTCCAAGTGGGTTACAAAATGTCAGTGATGATGCTATTTCCAAACCAAAGAAAAGAAAAAAAAAAAAAATTCAACCCAATTTTTTTTTTTCTGAAGCATGGCTATTGTAACTCCATGCATTTGGTTTTACTGTTGTGACTCATTCATTAATATGTTATTTTTCTCCATGCTGAGATACTTTTCAGGAGTCTGTATTTGGGACAGAGGCAGCAAAATAAAGTGGGTTATATTTAGATGTTTGTTATATTTAGTATCTTTCTCCTCATACAAATTCTACTCAACTTTAGTACATGAATGTAGGCATTTCTAATAGGAAGATACTCTGTCCTGTTTCAGAAACATTTCTTATGTGATGCACTATGGAATTGTCACAGAACTGAATTTCTGGGACTCTTACACTATATTTTCTTCTAAAAGGCAACTTTTAGAGCCATCTACCAACTTCTTTTTTTTTTTTTTCAAATATACTTCAGAATGGTAGAGTTTGAGTTCTTTTTCTGAGTATTCAATAGCTCAGTATGTAAGATATTTAGGCAGTTCTTCACCAAAAGAATGGAATGCCAGTTTAGAGGAAGCCAAGAGCCTCATCCATGTAGGTGCCTGTATGCTCTTCATAAACACGTCTTAAGTCTGCATCATGCTGATAATACATAAATGTTAGCTACTTTGGCAATCTGACCATAAATTCGGTATGATTTTTGTGTAGGAACTCCTGGAACGACAAGAAAAACTTTTACTTTCTGTGTGACTCCCAATATTTTCTACTTTAATGCTTTTTTTCTGTGCCTGTTTCACTAATAGGAAAAAATAGAAAACATCTCCAGGGGACTGAGCAATGCACTAGCTGAGATATGATTACACTTTGCCTATTTCTTTTGTAATAGTTAAGTAACTAATTAATGGTGGGCAAATTAGTCATCAAATGATTCAAAAGTGTGCCATATATGCCTTACTTGGCTACATATTTGCACTTCTGATATAACAAATAGTTGAATTTTATCATGACATTAAAAAAGGCATTTTATTCTAGTTGTGTTTAGATTACTTTTTAACCTTTTATAGTGATTCTTAATCAAAAAATGACAAGTTATATTCCAACTTAGAGCACAGCAAGCACTCATTTTTTAAAATAAGAATGCATTTTTTTCTGTTTTATGGAAGAGCTTTTATTTTTTATTTTTAATAAACATCTTAATCTATTTAAATTTGTCTTAAGGAAAAGTAATTCAGGTTAATAATACTTCTAAAATTATGCTATTAAATGCTAAATGTCTATTAAAAGAGGCTATATTTTCTGTCATTATTACCTACTCTTTTTCCTCTAAGAATTCCTTATCTTTAAATGAAGTTGAAAGACTGTAAGCTGAGTGCTTCAGGAAGTTCACTTTCCAGATATAGCCAAACATGTGTAAATTTTATATTATAGAGATTGATTGTCAGAACAGATACTTTTGAAAGGTCATTTCAGTAGCAGGATACAGATTTAAATAAATTAAATACAGATTTTTCATTATATAAACAAGGACTGAAATATGAACAAGATAAATTCGCATCAATAAACACTGATGTGCAGAAAAGAATTATCTAATTTTCAGCAGATTATAAATTACTTTATTTGTAAAGTATAGATGACTTATAAACAAATGAGTATGGTTCATAACTTTGCCATGATTTTCACCAACTCATAAATACTAATTGAATATGTATGGCAAGAACCATTTGAAGAATATATTTTGGTCAGGGGTATAGGTAGACTTTGAAGGATGTATGGGATTTACTTATTTAAAAGATTTAATAAATCTGTTTCTCGATGTGGAAAATCTACTGGAATTTTTAACACAAAAGGGAGAAAATTGGGCAACAGCATGCATTAGAAAAGACTGGTAAATGTATATGTGTCCTGATCTTATCGCTCTCTACAACTTCCTGAAGGGAGGCTGTAGTCAGGTGGGGGTTGACCTCTTTCACCAGGCAGCAACTGACAGAACAAGAGGACACAGTCTCAAGCTGTGTCAAGGGAAATATAGGCTGGATATTAGGAAAAAGTTTTTTACAGAAAGGGTGATAAAGTACTGGAATGGACTGCCTGGGGAGGTGGTGGAATCACCATCCCTGGATGTGTTTAAAAAAAGACTGGATATGGCACTCGATGCCATGATCTAGTGAGGTGCTAGGGCATGGGTTGGACTCGATGATCTTTAAGGTCTATTCCAACCCAGATATTCTGTGAATTCTGTGAATTCTGTGAATTCTGTAATATAATATGCAATTTATAATACATATATGGCTATTAAAAAATGGTTAAAGAAAAATACTGCCATAATGGCAAACGAGCTCTGAGATCCAGATCAGCCCTGATGTTTTCCTAGATTGGAAGCTCTTTGATGTCATAATGAAAGCAGTGGAATTTCAGTACAAATGTGTAACCTGTTCTGCAAGAGTGATTTGTTGATGGTGGTAAATGACAAATGTTAGATAGACGTGCTCTTGAGGTGCTGCCAGCCTGTTCTTTCTGCACATGAGGCTTTTATAATGTGTTTGCCATTCCTTACGCACAGCTAAATGAGAATATCCCTATAATTACAGTTTTGTGTGTCATCAAACATCTGAAAAAATATATATCTCCAGTTATTGTGTTGGGATTAAACCATGGGCTGTGTGTTATTAGCTTGCTTGTTGTGCTTAATGCAGATTGTAACTACATTGTATGTAAATCTTGCATAATATCCTAAACAATTACTTTTCTTGTCCTGTGTCCTATCTGTTATCATACTTTACTGGGGTTGTGTTTAAATTATATTGTTGTGGACTGCTATCAGTTTTAAATTTTTTTATGTCACGAGTATGAATAGCAGCCATCGCACTTTGGGAATTTCTTCAACGTGAGCAATAAAATGCTCCAGGAATATGTACAAACCAGCTTCATCACAGTGAGGTTATGAATTGCAGTGTGTGTCTTTGTGTCTTAACATGCCTGTGGTTTGTATGCAGTATATTGGCTTAAGAAATGCAAAACCTGAAATGCATTATTACTTGGCAGAAGAAAAACTAATACTTGCAAGGGGAATAGTTTTGAGTATATTTTATGACATTTATTTATTTGGGAAAAAAAGCAATAAAAGATTAGTCAGAGTATTTAGAAAAGAGGGAAGAGTTCTTTATTAAACAATCTCTCAATCCTGCTTTGCTGTCATCATCTTCACAATTTTTGTTTTCTTTCTGTGCTGATGTAGCTTATGTTCTAAAAATTATTTTTTCTGAACTGTCGCATTCCTGCCTCCAAAATCAAAGTGACATCAATTATTGTGGTGGCCAACAGCTGGCCTGAAGGTCTCACAATTCTGAACAAGTTCAAAATTAGCAGTAGATTAAAAAAATATTTACATTGGAATGTGTTCACCCATTGAGGGGAAATTCACCTAAGCTTGCCATACTTGAGATTAGAAAGAAAAATAAAAAAAAAAAAGGTGCTTATTTGATTAACAATATGATTTTTCACTGAAATTGTGGAGAGGATAAAACTTTGCCATAAGGGCTTTAGGATTAGGTTACACATAATTTGCAAGATAAGAGCTAAAGTTACACCTACACTGTTAGGTTTGAAACAGATTTTCCTGTATATCTGGAGTCTGGTTCTCCTAAGTCCCAAGAAAATGTTACGGTTACTGGTGCATTGGTCATGTAACACACTGGTGTGTATCACTCAAAAAACTTTAAAGAAGGTACCAGTTGCAATTGGTAGTGTTAATTGCAAAATAATAATAATAAAAAGAATTTTAATACCAAGAGTTGGTAATAGTTTTTTGGTTAAATATTTGACACCATTACATTAAACCAAAACCAGCTCTAGATTTCATGTCCATTAGGTACTTTGTTACCTGTGCATGTAAAAGGAATTATTCTTGTTCTCAGAAAAATGGAGGAGTGAGGCAGCCTGGGAGGTCTTTTCCATTCCTCCTGGTAATCAGTATGTGAGCAGTAAAAATTGGTCTGACTAGAAAGTGGAAGGTGATAGCTGTTCTAAGGTAGTCTCAGAGAGGTATATGCCTGAGCTGTTAGGTGGTGTTTTAAATTATTGTAGTAGTAATACATACACTGCTACATTTTCTGTGAGATGGTTTTGATTCCTTTCACCCACTATAATAAGGACAGTCTGTCTAATATATTTTCCCAGATCAGTAAAGAGGGAGAGATTTGTTACCAATAAAAATAACAAGATTAATTAGCTATACTTGTTTTCTTCTCCAAAGAAGCACAAAGAATTGAAACTTTGGCATCATCAGGCTTTCTCTTCTGAAGGAAGATGACAAAGTTTGGGGCTGGTGAACCAGGCTGATGACAGTCACTACCCACACCCTTTGTCATTTTCCTTTTAATGATTTACTATTTGGCTGATCATTAGCTGGGAAGAAAAAATGTTTCCATAACCATACAAGACATCCAGGTTCATATCCCTAATTACTATTCTTTGGAACGATGACAGGATATTTCACTGTAATTACTGCTCAGCTGGATGTGTGGTTCTGAAAAAGAACTCATTTCAGATTATTGTATGGGCTGGTAAGATGGCACTCTCTAATGTGTGGTGTTTGAAACCAGCAAAAAAATAGACCCAGTATTTTTATTGATTTCTGTGCAGCAAAATTATTTGCCATAGAACTTGTGAGTACTCGGTGTCTTTGCACAGAAACTGAGCAAATTGATGTTAAAGAAAAGATTTGAAACATAATTGTACTCATGATTAGACCAAGACATTACTGAAGGCAGCTGTATTAGTGTAAAATGCAACAAACCAAGGTTATGGCTACTGTAACTTCAGCAAGCAGAGAATCCATGCTTGTAGGTAGCAAACTTGCCCAAAGCATTTTAGTACGTCCTTAAAATGCAGTCATATTTAAAAGCTGACTAGAAAAACTGGAAAGTGCTGCTTGAAGTATGTGATATCTGGGTGTGTAGGTGTCTTCTTGCTTATTTTTATGATGCAATTAAGTTGTCATTCCTCTACTTTCGTCATCATGAAATTTTGCTCAGCTGCATTAGAAGTTGCCCGTGTACAGAGGGGAACAGTACATAGCCAATAATTTCTGAACTACTGGTCATCTTGGTATAAAAGAACACATATTCAGTCCTATGCTATGTTTTTCAACGTGTGAAGGAATTTCATTAAAACTTGCGAAAACAAATTGTCCACGCCAATTTTCAGGACAAAACATAGCATGACAAGATGTAACTAACACCTTACACTTGTCTAAACCCAGTATATTAACTTACTTAAAATTCAGTCCAGTGAACATAATAACATTATTTACTGTATCTTGCTAAAAATCTCTAACCAAACAACCAAAACAGCTGTCTTCCTGTGAATTCTGTAATGTCTTTTGATCGTATAAATTAATGCTGAATCAAGAACTACACAAAGTTTTGCCAAAACACCTGCACAGTATGTATGTCAGCTTACTGAATAACATCTGTATATTGAATTTAAATTAAGCTAAAGTAGTTTCTTAATCTTAAACCTTTCTTAAAATAATTTTGTAAGATTTCTTGTATCTATCCATTTTGAAGATGGTAGCACCTATATGTTCTAATAGAACATATTAATGGGTATTTTGCTTAGTAAAACTTCTTTAGTATAAAATTAGGTATGTATCAGAAACTATTGTAGAGAAGATAAAATACTATGAAATAGTCATGTTAAAAATCTGATAGTAGCCACTCTATGTTAAGGTGCTTTATGACACCTCATGTGTCACCACCTACAATATCAAGGATCCTCTTGCCAAAAGGCAGACAACTCAAAGCAGGCCAGTAATGTTTGCTGCAGTACAAGAAAGCCTACTGACTCAGGAACTTCTAGTAAAGGGAGAAAAGGGCCTTGAAAGAAAGGTGTTGGTGTTTATATCTGTGTCTGTACAGCTGGATTTGTAAAAGAGTTGGAAGTATTTGCTGCATCATTCTAAGACTATTTTTGTATGCCATGCTTGTACAGGAGCTGGAAGTATTTGCTCCTTTATATTGAGAGACATCAGCTGTGTTCATGCCAGTCCTGACTAATGTTTTGACCTCCTTTAATACATTGCTATTAGTGGTTGACGTGACCTGTCTGTGCCTTATGACAAAGTAATGAACTAAAAGTAAAAATCTGTTGCAGGAGCAGAGTTTGAGTTGGATGAGCAATCAGAAGTAGTGTGGAACCTATAACACAGCTAAAAAAATACAAAAAAATGCTTCTATCAAGGGGGAACAATAGCTATTGCTTTGGTTTGTGCTACTGCCCGTCTCCATCTAAACCAGCACTTCCAGTTCCTTGCCCTCTGACACTTTTTATTCAGTGTCTTGTGCTGTGTTTATACTGCTGAAAACAGAGCTCCATGTTTCACTAAAATCAATTGCTAATCCCCTACTATTGGGAAGACTCTGAAAGCTGAGGCAAATACCATTAGAGCAATGCCATTGATCGTTATTCCAGCAAATGTGTTGATTTGTCTGCCCAAACCTGCTGTCTAATTAGTCCCAAACAAGCAGAGCAAGAAACCCCAAAGTGACACCAAAGCCTGTGAGTTAATATGCTGTTTCTCATTGTAGAAAGTGTTCCTGTACATGTTAAAAAAAAAAAAAAAACAATAAAAATTGGGGTTTGCATTTCTGATACAAGGTGTCTTCCTTACTCTTCATACACTGTCTTCTTTATAAACCATATTGTGTATGCATGTAAGATATCTACTGTAGAGATCTGAAAGGGACAATAATTTTAAGTCTGTCCCTTTTAATTTTAACTCTATTTTATCTTCTACTCCCAACTGCTTAAAATAAAACCAGATGATAACTATATATTTTTGAGTTCAAAATAGTGTGTGGAAAATTTTAGAAATCTTGAGAAAGTTACATCAGTCAGGTGTTGAATTCATTATTAGAATAAAAGTATTTCCTCATCTCTGTTTTTAACATTAAATAGTTCCCAGCTGAAATCAAGAGCTCTTTATACTGCAAATAACAATACTTGGGACTCACTTTTTTTCTGGGGTGAAGACCTGTAATTTGGACCTGTGCCCCAAGATGCTGAACTCTACTCCTATATAACTCAATTTTAAACAAACATCTACTAAAAATGCATTAGCGGAGAAAATGAATATTTTTAAACAACAAACAAGCTTCATTAAAAATTAAAGCTTTAAATTAAAGAACAGAATAGGAACCAATTTGCATTCCTCCAGAGAGCCTCAAATCTCCTATGATCCAAACTGGTAAATGTCTCACCTCGTTTTATTCTTTCAACTCCCACTGCTCAGACTGAGTCTCTTGCAATTAACATTGCTTGTACAGGTAACAGATCCATGGTATCTACTGGATTGTTAGGGCAGTTAGACTGGTGGGTTATAATCACAGGCTGGGTGATTTATAGGTTTCTCTGTGTGGGAAAGTTACTGCTCAGTGAGCTGAGGTTTGAATTTACAGTAGCGTTAGCTTATTCCAGCTCCGTTTTTAAATATAGTTGGGAACAAGCTCATTTGAAAGTGAACTTACAGTACTTAGAGTAGGTTACCTGGCAAATTACTCAGCTATAAATTCTAGCTTAGTTTGTGAAAAGGGGCTGGGGCCTTGTTTTTTTGGGTTTGTTTGTTGGTTTGTTGGGGGTTTTTTTGTAAACAAATTTTTCTTTTTATTATGACCTACTAATTGAAACTTTTATAATGTCTATGGTTATATTCTATACACTTAACTTGGTCACTGTTGTTTCTAAGGTACATGGATTAGCATTTTACCTAGGTTCTATTCTAAATATGTTGACAATATGCCTTAAGCACAAAAGATGTTGCCTGTTGTCATGAGGTACATGTCCTGTAATTGACCTTTCTGAATTCTGCATATACTGCAACATTGTAGGTGTGTGTGTGTGTGTTCCTCATCTGCACCAGAGATACTGAAAAAAACACCCCACTGCATGGAGAAAAATAGTGGCTTACACAGTTAATGGAAACTCAATAAAGAGGCTGAGACAAAAGAGCAAGTAGCTCCACCAGAACTCCAAGTGATGGTCCAGCTTGGATGGGATGAGAGCTTCCTTGAAGGAGTTTTTGGTTTCTTTGTATGAGGACTGGTGGTTTCGTTGTGTCAGAAACCACCTATAATTATTTAATGCTACTAATTTCCTCCAGCTTCTAGAAAGACAAAGCTGCCATGTACTTCTTAAAAAACATAGTCTTCTTGTTTAAGATTTCATTTGAAGCATTTCTTAGTCCTAATTCATCTGTAAATAAGATGTTGTAATGCTTGCTTACACTTAACAGAGTACCTGCCAGTGCTTTCAGGCTCTTTAATGAAAGACAACTTCATTGCAAATTAATTTATGAATTTTAAGAAACTCTGGGTGTGTTCTGTGACAAAGTTCATATTAGTTTGCCAGCCGGTAGTCCTTGTAATATGAAAGTTCTAAATATTAGATGTGGATTCCTAACAAATGTGCTTATTTTAGGGTTAACCTGTGGCATCTGATTTTTTCTTCTCTATACCCTTTCCTTGTTAGACATGAATATTCCTGAACTCTCAGGATCGGAGAGTGATGCCACTTAATGATTTCAAATACACTATCTTGACAGATATCCTTTTACACTGTCAGTCATTGCTGTAAGATCAACTCCAGGTGACCAAATTAAAAAAAAAAAAAAACTTTAGAGCTGGTTGTTGAAACATGAATAAGTTGAAAAATGTTTTTTAACAGCTACAAATATTTTTTAACATTTTTCAACTGCAATTGCCCCAGCTTTCCAGTAGATGACACTTTCACCAAAACGCTTTCACCAAAATAACTCAGTTCACATAATTTCTGATTTCTTCCTTTTCCCCCTGTTGAGCAGTCATTTTGTGTACCTTTTTCTTGAAAGGATTCTTGGATGCTTGATTACTGCAACCTCTTTACCTTTCACAAATATATTAGTGATGCAGTGGAACCGCATCAGTGCCATTCACAGGTGTTCTTTCTGTGATTGCAATGCCCTGTTTTTCAGTCTTACCCTCTCCTGGTGGCTTAATGGGTAATTGAAAGCTTTGGAGGTTTTGGACCCTTAGCAGTCCCACCACTTGACTTTGTAAATGCTCATCACGTGTCAGTCTATTGCAACATAAGTAATATTTTAAAAGAAGACCAAACCACTGTAAAACGTAAGTGTAGTCTTACTGTTGTAAGACCAACGTCAAGGTCATTAAAGAAACTTAACAACCTAAAAGGCTTAAATTCTGGCAGTGCCTAAATCTTCATAATTATGCCATCTTGCAGAATTTTCAGGCTTCCATCAGGCATATCATCTGCTTTGTACATGTCAGAGAATTTTGGATGTGTAAGATACTGTAGTAACCTCGAGGACAGCTTGTGTGAATGATGAGTAAAGTGTGAAGGGAAAAAGATGGAGGCAGAGGGGAAAGCACCCTCAGCTGGGACCAAGGGATCATCAGCCTCAGCTTGGCAACCTCACTGTCAGGCAGGAAGGGGAACTGTTTCTATCCAGGAGGAGACACTTTGGACAGATGTCAGCAACCTGCCTTGGAAGTCAGCAGTTGGGACACATCAGAGAGGCCATAAGCTGAGAGGCAAAACCTTTATTTGAACCATATCTGTGTTTCCTGTTTGTACTCAGTTTCCCATGGCTCTTTTTAGTTGTGGTGGCCCTGTTGCATGGATGACCCGAATGCAAGGAATTACGATGCAGGGCTTAGTAGGCAAAAGGAGTAAGAACAGACTGAGTGCATAAAGAGAGAGCCAGAATGCTATGATTTTCTGCCTTGTTAAAGATTCTTACTTTAGGTGCATGAGACTTGGGCTTGAGTGAGAGGACCAACCAGTCTGATAGCTGTGAGCTGGCAGCAGCAATTGGATGGCTCTGCAGACACCGATAGGCAGGAACTTGGGTATCTGGGAGGCTTTGCTTTGGGGCTGGGCATCTATATAATGATCCTGCAGAGACAGATAGGCACCAAAGCAGCTTCAAGGACCTAAGCAAGCATACTTACTAAAGCCAGTGACTCATATCCATACAGAAAGTGTTCTTCTCCTGATTCAGGTCTTTATTATTTTAAATGCTTAATTAAGTCTCTTTGAACCCACAGGTGCAGCCACTTACTGATGCTTATTTGTTTTCTTTTATTTGTCACAGGCTTTCGTTTACCAAGATATTTCAGTCAGAAGATTTGAACTAGATTTGAGGGGATTTTAATATATTCTTGGAAACTGTGACCAACTTTGGTACTCTTTTGTTCTATTCTCTGAATGCAAGTATGTGCATCTGCTTCTAGGCAGGTCTCTGGTGGCTGACTTGACCACTACCATTCTCATTTTGCAGGCTGATTGAAAGTTGATTATGTGTGTATAGCTGCTAAATTATTTTTTATGGAAGAGTGGTGGTTTTAATTTTCCATTTTTCAGTGAGCTGAATTTTAATAGTCAAATGACAAATACTAAGAAAAAAATCTTTCAGATATATAAGAGGTGAATGAACTACTGAGGATTCAGACTTTTTTATGTTTGTCTACTGACTAGCCAAACATTTATAATTTTCAAAATATGAACACACTGAAAATTACATTCACTTTCATATGCATCAGTCATACAAAATTTTTTAACTGCTCTCTTCCAAACCCACTGTTGATGTGCTGATTTTTTTCTTTGCTTTAATTTCTCTGAAGTTATTTCACAATACCTGAGCTGTTAGGTTATGCTTACTAAGTTATTTCACTGTTTGTCAAGCTTTTTCATTTCATGATTTCTTAAAGCATTGTCTAGAATCCAGGAAGTTATGCAAATCACTGAACTTCAGTCATTGTGTCTGAATCTTTCTATATCAATGAATGATTTCTGTGTTTAGCTTTTCTTGGTTTGGGGTTATTTTTTGTTTTATTTTAGGGTTAGTTTTTCTTTTTCAATCCAAAAAATAACTTTGAGGGATTCAAAAGATAGCTTATGGAGTAAAGCTTGGCACAGAGGCATAAAAAGGATAGGAGGAAACTAGTAGCACATGTTAGTTCTGGTTTTGCCAGAAGAAATTTCAATCCATGTCTCCTATTTGCAGGCTAAAGTACTCATCACTGAAAGTACAAAGAGAACACTGTTGTGGTTTTTTTGTTTTATTTTATTAAATATGCCTGAAACCTAAATAAAATAGCACAAATTTTGTGTTAAAGCATTAACATGGTTTTTGTTCACAGATATTGTTAGGAATGGTTTTCAAAATTTCAGGAGAAGGGAGGTGGAGTAAGTGAAGCTGCAAAACTGTGTGCTAGGAAATAAATACATACATAGTATAAACAACTTATGTAATTTTTAGGTTAAATTTTATTGTCAATGCTCTCAATGTTCAATGCTCTCTGCATATTTTACAATTTAGTTGGAAATGTTTGTAACTGATCATTTTTGTTCTGACATCCCCTTGGAGGGAGCACTGTGAAGACTGTCTGAAAGCTGGGCTTTCTGCTTACATTAGGCTAAAAATGTCCACTGCTTATCATATTCTGAGAGTGTAAATTAAGCTTTAGTCTAGTGTTCCTTATTGTTTTGCACAGCTGTCTGAAGATCTCTAGCCAGAAGGGAACAGTAGGTGTTGGTATTTACAGCAACTTTGGATGGCTACAAATAATGGCTTACTCTGAAATGTGTTTAGATTCATCCTGGCTTTAAAGTATTTTTGAGACAGGGCAAGCTGTGGGACACCGAGAGCACTGTGCTACAGGTGAGGTTACCAAGATCTCTTCCCTCCCTTCAGCCACAGGACTCTCCCTAATAATGCTGGAAGTTAAAATGAATCATTTATGAGCATCAGTAGACACATGGGTGGGGCCTCTTTTAAAACTGGTATTTTGTTGATGCAACACGTGTGACAGCCTCTTAGTTCTGAATATAAGTGTTACTGAGAGGAAATTAGGTTGGTTGGCAGAGGAGATCAGCCAGACCTTGCAGTGTGTCTTTCTGAGGAGCTGGTATCTCCACCAGTACTGTGCTTCAGATACCGGTACATGTAGAAGAAAAATGGAAGGTAAGTGTCTTGAAACTTTAATATCCTTTAAACCAGGACTGAAAACAGAAATAATTAAATGATCATGTGTACAGACCTAAAAAATTGCACATATTTTTGTGTAGGGATTACATGTATGTTTGGATGTTCCTTGTGGAACTAGTAAGAATGGGGAAAAAACTTTTTAAAAAAAACTACTATGACGAGAAAAGAGAGCTATGGAAAAGACTTAGTGAAACAACAGCCAATTCTGAAAATAGGAAATAGCATGGAAAAGAATAAATTTTATTTCCAGCATAAGTTACAAAGTGCCAGCTTTCAGTATTCTCATGCTAGAAGCAATTATTTTCCAATGAATACCTGAAGTATTCTTTCTTGAATGAAGGAATAATATGAATTGATAGAGGAAAACCTGTGACTGGTATTGATGGTCAGGTTTCTACCAGAGGCAGAGAACCAGTAAGAAATGTGAAAATGAATTGCCTTTCATATTTTTTCCAAGCTGTCTTTGCTTAAGAAAGTAATCATTAGCTCCTTTGTGATCCAGTTGCGACACTTAAATCTGATAAGCAAACTGTGGGCTGACTTTAGTCAACTTCCCTGGGAAACATAATACCTCAGCTCCCTGATGTTCCAGTTCACCTGGATTACTGAGTGGATGAAGAGTAGTTGTCTTGGTTTATAAACACCTCCAGAGACCAAGCGAGGATCAAGTTCTTTCAGTGTTCTTGACCGCAGGAATTTGCCATGTGTGCTATAAGTACTTTCTGTTTGACCAGAATACTTTGTGTTATGGTTGACAACTCTCATTAAGATATAAGATTTTCAGTTCAGTTCTGTTACTCATTCTTGTCAGCAGGTATGTTGTATTCATGAGCAATAATGATGTAATAAACTTCTGTATTTTTTGGTTATTGTTGATCGTGTATATATTTTTATCATGGGTAGCACCCAGCTCTGCATTTATTGCTGATCTCTCTTGAAGATCTGAATGACCAATGCATGACCAAGTTTAAACAGTTGGATGAGAAATAAGATTATTTTTATTCAAGGAAAAAATATCAGAAAAAACTGCCTTTTTTTGTTTTGTTTCTTCCCTACCTATAACACCCCCCCATCCCCTCCCCAATTAATTTAAATTATTATTTAATTCAGAATGTGATCCTGGGAAACTCCACTGTTTTGTGTTAAAAATGTCCCGATCCCAAGGGCTTAGCTATGAGTCTTCCCTTGTGTGGATACACCCTTGGTTCTGGATGGGAAAAATTATTTTCCCTTAAATAATAATTCTGTAGGTACCCACATAGTTAGAAAAGCTGCATTGTTAGATTTTTCTGTAGGCTTAGTAGGACCAAACTTAACCCTTTAAAATTACAATAATATACAAGACTTTGTACATCAGTAAACCCAATTTCCAAAACTACTAAGAATCTGTGGCTCCCATCATCTTCAATTAGAATGAAGAACTTTGGAAAATAAAAAGTTGTATGCAAATAAGTAAAGATGAATGTTGCCACCCATCCTTCTGGCACCAGTGTCGTAATTACTCCTATTAAATGACTGATATGCAGGCAGGATGCCTAAAGGGGGAATGAGCTGAGATTTTTGTCAAGCTAATCACAGCACCTGGGATAGATTGTCAGCATTTTAAAATGTCACAATTTGTGACTATTTCCTTCTCCATTAAGTTCTTCAAAGATACCTGCAAACTGTTTAGGACTTTGGGAGTGCAGACTGAGACATTTATATGCATATTTAAAATTATTTTAAGTTTTGAAGAGATACTTATACATATCTCTTTTTTTTCATAAATCATTTGCAGTGCCACTTACTCTTTCAAATACATACATGTTATCAAGTTTTTAATTTATTCTATTTAATTTTTTATTTTTTTAAATTAAAAAAACCCAAACATCTCAAATGATAGCATGTACAAAACTGTAACTGTCTGTAGACAGCATGTTGTAATTTGTGGAGAGAATATTACAATGCAAAGTCAACTTTTCAAGTAGAGATACTAATATTGGCCTTTAGCGTCAGGTATTTATAATATAATCAGGCACTATATAAAAGAAGTGAAACTTGTAGCACAGCTACAAAAATCAAAGGGTTAGACAAGTTTCCATCTGCAAGCTAGGAAAGTGGTGAACTTGTAAAGGAACTTTTATGGATGTATATCTCAATTTCAGTCTTGCTGAATTTTGAACAAAGTCTTGAATGAATTTTGAAAGAGTTATCTGTCTTTCATGGTTGTCTCCTCTTTCACCTAATCTTAACCACAGTCAAAGCTGGGAACTTAATTATATGGGGTTTTTTCTTTGTGCTCCTTTCTCTGTCCTGCAGTTATTGAGCTGGGAGAAGTCGATTTGAACTGTCCTTCCAACTGTCAAATCCATAATACCCATTTCTTTGGAACTGACAGACAGATAATAAGGAGAGGGCAAGCCTTTAGTTTATATGCTCGCTTCCAAAATCGGGAATGGGATGACTCCGTGGACCAGGCTGCTTTCACCGTGGAGACAGGTAGTCACTCCCTCCCAAACACTCTGCAGATTTTCCTAGTCCTTTGCTGATTAATAATATTTCCCATAGACTTCAGAAGACTTCTTTCGTAGTCTTCGTATTCCCATAACCTACTCATGTTCCATGTGAAGAGACTACCTTCCCCTAAATCAGGCAGTTCTTCTAATATGTAAAGTTTTCTCACTCTGCTAGAGAAGTGACAAGTTAAAAAGAATCCATCCACCCTTGGGAGCTTCACCTTGCAAATGATGCCTAAGCAAATTACCAGCCTTTTACATGTGCTTTGTTTAGTAGTCTGATGGAAGTGGTTTTTATTTTCCTGGAAAGGCCTCAGACCCTGTGAGTCAAATGAGACAAAATGCACCTTCCCAATGGGCAGATGTCTGGATCAAACCTGCTGGAGTGCTTCCTACAAAGTTCATCAGCCAAAATGCATCAGTATCAGCGTGTTCCCTCCTTCCAATGTCTGCATTGGCCGTTATATTCTCAATATGCAAATCACATCTTGTGGTCACACATATCAGCGATGTCTTGGAGATTTTTACATCCTTTTTAACCCTTGGTGTGCAGGTAAGAGCTCTAATAATCAGATTGTTTTAAGAAAACTGTTGAAGATATTTATTATTTAGCTGGTGTGTAAAGGATGTAGTAACAGAAGTCATGAGAATCAAGGAGAGATTTAATTTTGTTCTTTTAAATCTTTTTCCTCCAGGTTCAAGACTGTCTCAAGCCATTGTTTCAATTAGTTTCTTTAGAGGTAGTAGGGGTGAGGTATAATTTTTTCCCCACAACTATTACAGTGTCTTGACAGGATAGAAAGCATTGGGAAGTTTCCTCTTCATCAGGAAACACATTTTTGCTGTGAGAGTGACTGAGCACTAGCACAGGTTGCCCAGAGAGGTTGTGGAGTCTCCATCCTTGGAGGTATTAAAAAACCATCTGGATGTAGCCTGGGAAAGTGGCTGGAGGTTGGACCAGATCACCTCCAGAGGCCCCTTCCAACTTCAACCATTTTGTAATTCTGTGACTACTGTGTTGTCATCATAAAATAATACAGTGCAAACACAAATTAAAGTCTGTAGATCTGGCTCAGGTAGCAAGCAATTCTGGATTCTGTAGGACCTCACCAAAATCATTACATGACAAATATTCACATTGTGCTGATTTGATCTAAATCAGATACACAACTCTATGTTGCTGAGTGTTTGACTTGTAGAACAGCTTAGTGTGAAGATAAATTGCAAGCTCTTCCATTCATGTGTTCTACAGCAGGGAGAGACTTAATAAAGATATTATCTAGATGTAAGTAGGAATGAATTGTCTGTGAGTGCTTAAAGAGCCCAGAACCTTCAACATAAAAGTATACATCAAAAACTGGTAGGAAAGGAAAGAGGGATCCAGTGATGCAGAAACACAGAAGTACTAGAAAGGAATATTTTGTTTGAATGAAAGCTCTTCATCTTTTCCAGATGATCCTGTATATTTGGACAATCAGGCCCAGAGAGAAGAATATGTTCTGAATGAACATGGAATACTGTACGAAGGAGTCCACAAGCACATAACCTCTCGACCATGGCACTTCGGACAAGTATTTTTTTAACACTTGTTCAGAAATAGATGACATCTATATATTGATAAATGAAGTGTTGTTTGTATTTTTTCAGAAATGTATGCTCTATTTGTAGTGCAAAGGTTTTTAGGATCAGTTCAGACTATGCATACACAAACCAAAATGTCTGAGAATTTCACTGTAGCCCAAATAACTGGAACAAAGTTTTATCTAGTAAAAAGAGGGTAATTTCACAATTGTCTGGGAACAGGTGAAACAAACACTGTGCTTCAGAAAGAAAGTTATTCCACTGGTCAAATATAAGTAAAAATGACATGTTTTTGCCTTTGGTTTTCCTTCAGGCAGATAGGCATTATCATGCAGACCACTAGGAGCTGTACTTGATTTAACAAAAGAAAAAAGAAAAAAAAAAGGCAGGAGAGGTGAGAGGGCAACTCATATAAAGGCAACTGAAAAAGACTGGATTATTGATAAGAAAGGTACTTTAGCAACATCAGCATACCATGATGCCTATGCCTATGATTTTATCATCTTTTTCCTCAGTTTGAAGATGGGATTCTAGATATCTGCTTGAAGATCTTAGATATGGGTGCAAGTTACCATCATGGCTCAGATCGTGACCACTGTTGGCGCAATGACCCTGTGCATGTCAGCATGGTGGTGAATCACATGGTAAGATCTGTGGGGGTGTGAGACCTCTGAACAGATCAGGTCACACTTCATTATATTGTAGAAGGACAAACTGCATGGTAATCTAACACAGCAGGTGAGCAGGGTAAATCTTTCCTGTGCTCAGACTCACAGGAAAATTAAACTTTTAATGCTAATCTCTGATGATTTTGAGACATGCTTAGAATGTGAAGACATGGTCAGCCATTTGAAAAGGTTTTCTCTTTCTAGATAAGCAGCCATACCACTAACAGTATCATGAAGATTCCAGAAAACAATGATTACCTGAAAGGAACAAAGCCATTTTCCTGGAATGGAAGTGTCCCTATTCTACAGCAGTGGTACAGTGGTAGATGCAGGCCGGTCAGATATGGGTACTGTGGATCTCTTGCTTCAGTAATGTGCACAGGTATGATATTTCAGTTTGCCCTTACCTAGTTCATAGAGAAAAGAAGAAAGAAAACAAGGATCAAAAACTTCTGACCCTAAAAACTACTTGAAGCATTTCACTCATAAGTGTTTTACTAGAAAAGAAATTGAATATTTTTCTCATGCTCCTGATATAGTGTTTATTATCAACCTTTTGCTTTCCTATACAGGCTGAAGAGCAAGAAAAGTAGTTTCATCTTCTCTGTGACCTTTACATTATGCAATTATCAATACTGAAACTTTTATTAAAACACAGAGCAAGTGCAGCATTGTTGAATCATAGAATATTTGGGGTTGGAAGGGACCTTTAAAGGTGGTCTAGCACAACCCCATTGTGGAGCCAAAATTTATGCTTTGGGTGATGTTTGAAGGATGAGAAAAACCACTAAGTTATGAACAGGAAGATCTCTAGTAATGTCTCCTCCAAAACACAAGAGCATTAGGCTATATTCTCCTTTTAATGCAAAAGATTAGATAATAGTGCACTAAATTCTACAGACAGAAGTTCTGAGTTCCAGCTCTATACCATTTATCTACTGAACCTGCTTCTACATTGAATAAAGAGAGTTAAATTGAAGTCCTGTAGATGAATCTATATATACCACACTATTTATTAAAAAAAAATTGTTTTATCAGTGTGGAATCAGATTAATGATTTCTGAACTTAAAACATCTGGTTTTGTGGATGTTTTTGGTTTTTATTTTAAGATGAAAGAGAAATAAAACATTCCTTTCTGCTAGGCTTTTTTTCAAACTGCTTTTCAAGAACTAAAAAGAATTTTGAAGATACTGCATCCCAAATATTGCTTCCTATCCATTGTGTTTCTATAACTGCAAATTAAAATATAAGATAATTATTTCTAAAATAAAATGAAGGATTTGCCTGCTAATTTTGATTTGTAATTATTCATTAATATTTTTTTCTTACAGTGATGAGGTGTTTGGGAATTCCAAGCCGTGTTGTCACAAGCTTCTGTTTTCCTTGCTCAATTGAGAATCCCCTTGGTATCAATGAGATTTTTGACTCTACTGGTAAAAACCTGTGTGGCAAAGACAAACTATGGTAAATAAGAAAAATATAAAGCTCTTTTGCCCTTTTAAAAAGTTTCATGATAGGAAAACTGGTATACATTTAGCACATCAGTGTCTTTCTTTGGTGTATCTCCTTCTTTATTGGGGTAATGCTCTTCAATTTCCTTATAATGCATTTCAAAACCATGACATTACTAAAGAGGCAGTTTACTCAATGTATATTTTCAAAAAAGAAAAAAGTAAAACCTCTTGTGAGAATCCATGCTGCCTGCTTATCCTTCTCAGCTGAAAAAAATAAGGCCATCAAGCTTAGTAGCTGTAAAAGTATAAAGTAGATCATTAAATGCTAGGGAAAATTTATCACTAATTTGGTCTTTTATCTTCAGTCATAATCACTTGATTGATACCTATGTTGTCCTCCTGATGTTCCTTGTAATGGATTGCTTCATTCTTATAAACCTTTCAATTCCTTTAAACTTAAACAAAAGAACTGTGTTGTCATGTTATCTACTAAAAGAAACATGTTTTACCGTCAGGTTTGTGGGGTTCTGGAAGAAATTTCCAGTCTGAGTGATATAAAGCAAACAAAACCACTCCTGTCACAAACGTCATTAACAATGTTTAGACATACAAAATCTTCAGTTGACAAAAAATTATCACTGACATGGTTTTCCTCTGTCATAGGCATTAAACTTGGTAATCCAAGAGACAAGTTTAATTGTATGTTCCTTCATTCTACAGGCGATACCACTGCTGGAATGAATCTTGGATGGCTCGCAGAGATATAAATCAGTGCTGTGGTGACTGGCAGTGCCTGGATCCAACACCTCTGGAAACAGGCAGAGGTAATTTTACTATAGATGGAATAATTATCCTCGGATTACATTGCTGAGTTTCCCTACTATTCAGGTTACGATATGTTACAACATTTTTGTTCTCTGGTTTAGGTTCAGCTTGCAGTGGTCCTACATGGGTTCGAAGCATCAGGGAAGGGGAACTGGACTTGGATTATGATGGTCATCATATGTTTTCTCGAGTAAATTCAAACTATGTTGGCTGGCTTTCCCAAAACAACACCAAAAGAACAAAATTTTTCTGTGACACATGGCCATGTGGACAACGTCTAATCACCAAGAGTGTTGGCAGTGAGCAATTTGAAGATATCACTGGAGCTTACAAGTATGAACTAGGTATGATGAAAACATATTGAATGGGTTAGAGGAAATTTTACAGGCTAATCATATAAAAGTATCAAAGTAATCTCTCCTGTGTTTAAATGTGCAAAACAATCTGAAATTGTCTTTTCATTTTTGAGAAAGAGGCAGATGCTCTTCTTTTCAAAGTTTTTGATTTTAAAACTTCTAAATATATTTAGATGATTTAACAAAGTACATACTAATTAGGATAGGATAGGATAGCATAGCATAGGATAGCATAGCATAGGATAGCATAGCATAGCATAGCATAGCATATTTTAGCTGGAAGGACCTACAATGACCATCTTGTCCAACTACCTCACATGTCAGGACTGAGTGGAAGTCAAAACATACTATTACATACCTCTTTTTAAGGCACTGACAACCATGGCTCATCAACCACCTCTCTAGGAAGCCTGTTCTACTGTTTGACCAGCCTCACAGCAAAGAAATTCTTGTCTAAACCTTCCCTGCCACAGCTTTGAACCATTCCCATGCTTCCTGTCACTGGACACCAGGAAAAAGAGCTCAGCATCTTCCCTTCCACTTCCTCTTCTCAGGAAGCTAGGAAGAACAATGAGGTCACTGCTCAGCCTCCATTTCTCCAAACTAGACAAAGCCAAAGTTCTTAGGTGCTCCTCACAGGACATGCATTCCTTGGTCTCACCTTTAAAGTAGTTTAAAATATTAGCAGACTCAAGAGAATCTGAAAAAAAACCCACTTATTCTTCTAAACCTAGGATTAACACCATACTTGTTGCTTCTTGTACTAGGTCTGTCAGAAAATATGCCTACTTACCAAATTTATGTATTATTAGCATATTCTGCTGTTCTTACTTTGGGCCATGGATTACTGATTTTCATATTCCAGTAGATGGGAGGAGTTCAACCAGCAAAATTGCATAAAGGAATGAACAATAGATCACAGCTGATTGTACATTTGCAAGCTCTGTGGGTTTTTTTGTTTATTTTTGGTTGGTTGGTAGGAAAACAATTGATAGTTTCTTTGTTTTAGTGGCATATTTTGTCTTTTGAAAGAATGGTAGCATTTCATATTCACCCGTAGCCTTTTAAAGGGTTATATTTTGAGTTTTGTACTAACTGTACATTTTGAGACTTACATGGCCATTTTTATATTTAACTACTTAAAAGTAAAATAAGGTTTGTAATTTTTTTTTTTTTACCTGAGGTGTTAATTTTCTTCTGTGTGTTCAGTCTGCTGTATCTCGTATTTCATGATCTGGTGCATTTGTTCTACAACAACCTGCTACTTTGCGTTTCAGGAAGAAGAAGCAATAAATTTAATTATCTTTATTATTTGGGTAGAATAATAATAGGGTTCTTGCGCCTCCAGCAGATTCATTATCATATATCTTCTTTCACAGGTTCTGTGAAAAACAAAGAAGCCTATTACCGGGCTTACAGAAGAATTCATCCAGGGTATTGCAATGCTTCCAACTGTCATATCGACAGAGAGTTATCGTCTCTGAAAAACCCATTTCTGAGTGACTCCGGAATTAACATGAGGTTAAAGATGGCCAACTGCCCAATGTATGGTGAAGATGTCCAACTGAACTGGCTGCTTGAAAATTTGCGTAATGAGAACAAAACCTTGAAGTTTAATTTGTGCGCACAAATTATAACCTACAGTGGTTGTCCAATGGATCAGTTTTGGAAAGACAGTGTGAATGTCACATTGGGTCCAAGGGAAGGTAAGAGGGTGTAATTGTCTAATACTCTGTTCTTTTTAGGAACTAGTTGGCTTTTAGGATTTGTGGAGACTTCCTAATACTGATGGGAAATGAGATGTGTACAGTGTTAAGTATCGACAGCTGAATTCCCTTTAGGGTGATCACTCAAAAATCAACACCATGTCAATACTACATGTATGGTGACAGGTAAATTGTAGTCTTTCCCTAATTTCTCAAGGTTTAGAGATTCTTATGATATTTAAAAAAAATGTTTCATTAAAATTTCAATTCTGGACTCTATACTCAATACAAAGGTTAAGCTGCAATTGTGTATCAGAAAAGCAATGTTTCCTTTGGCCAGAAGATATCAGCTAGTGTAAAACACTTGCTTAGAGCACCTAGGCATACCATTTGCTGGGAAGTACAAATGTGTAGCAGAACATAAACACCTGTTTCCATGGTTAATGTCTTTTTCTGGAAGAAACAAGATCTCTTTCATTATACCAGATCATTATAAGACAAAATTTCAGGCTGATATTAAAATTCTCTTTTATGTGGCTTTAATTTACCTGTATTTGAATTATTGTTTTAAGAATTGCACTGGGTGGAAAGATTCCAAATTTTGCTTAATAATTATCGTCATCACAATCATCATCAACTAATCTTGAAAATTCACTAATAGATTAATTGAGAACTGTGAAACTTATTGCTGAAAAGAGCAATGTATCAGCCTAAGTCAGGAAAAATTCTGTCTATTTTCAAAGATGCCATGATAACTTAATATTTAATTAAGCCATTTTAAGTGTGAGTTAAACTTTAGAAGGAAGGAAAGTGGGAATATTAATTAAAAATTCAGAAAAATAAAATAAATAAATTTGTTTTGCAGTGAAAAAAATTCCACTGTGTATATCATATAATCAATATGGACCTTATCTCTGTGATCACAACATTATGAAAGTAGTTGCTGTCTCAGACCCTGAGTGTGGAGAAATTCTGATGGTGAGCAGGGATATTGTGGTCAACAGACCACCTGTTATTGTAAAGGTAAGTAACTTTAATTATGAAATTTGGGATCTAAGGAACAGACCTGGGGACTCTTATTGGCCACTTACTAAGTACAATGCCAATAAACTTAAAATACTTTACATTTTTCTTTTATTTAATTGCCTTTTTAAAAAATTTAGTGAGATTGGTGATTTAGTGATTTTTAAAGTAAAACAGTTGACTTAGTAATGTATAGACATCATAGAAGCAAGTCAGAAAGAAATGTGTATTAATAATACTTTTTTCCTTCCACTTACTTACCTCATTGTCATTTTTTTAAGGATTAAAAAACATAAAATGTTTTTGTTTCTTTTTTAACTAGCTTCTGAGCCAACCCAGACTGAAAGTACCATGTACGGCAGAGATCTCCTTCTGTAATCCTCTCCAGGAAGATATGAAGAACTGTGTAATGACATTAGAAGGCTGTGGTTTATTCAAAGAGCCCATGACTATTGAGTAAGTTCATCAGTACTTGAAATAGGGATAATATTGGGGGTTGACTAATGTGTTCAAGTTCAGAACAGGTTTTGAGAGAGACAATAGTTCTGATATTTTTGGCATTTATCCCATGAATAGGACATTTTGCCTCTTACTAGTTTGAGACTCCATTAAATGCCTCACTCCTTTTGAAACTGATCATTTAAAGCTGGCAAGGAATGCTGCTGCTTCATTTTTCTCAAGATTTAATTTAAGTGGAGTGGGTGCATCAAATATCTGTCTGCACACTTCTCTTTACAAGTACAAGCTAGGTCCCCCATCCCTTACCATCCTATTGAGCTTATAATAAATTCCTCTAAATATTCATGAACTGGCACTAACCACATAGAGGAACAATTAGAGAACAGTGAGAAATAGCAATATGCATTCTAAACTCATAACACATTAATCACAGGAAAGTGGAAGCTTCCAAGATGCTGTAACATTCTAGGAAAAGTAGCTGTTCATTAATATGCATTGCTTCTCTTCATGACAAGGAGAACTGACAAAAGTATGACTAGTTTTGAGGGCAAGAAGTTAAGAATTGTTCTCACTGAATAATAATGAACTGGATTCCACAAATCTGCCCTGTCACTGGAAATGGTAAGCAATAAATACACCTTTGAGGCAGAAGGGTGCTGCATTTTTTAAGAATTCAAGTCAGTACCACAAATGATTTTCCAATTCCAATTACAGAACTGACTATGAGAGATCTCTTAGTCAGTATCTCTTTCTTGAGATAAAAGTTTTTACCATGCTTTTCACAATTTTCACAACGGAGAATATGTTTTTTTTTTTTTTGGAAAAGACAAGAATAACATAGTTGTCATAATAAATCAAACTTAATTTGTGTGCTCATCTTGTAGTGCTTAGGTCTCTGAGTGCTAATGATTAGGGTCCTAATTCTTTTCTTTGTCTTGCTCCAGTTTGGGAACACTGGCATCCAACCAACAGGCACGGACCGTAGTGGAGTTTACACCTTACAGGCTTGGCTGCCACCGGCTCCTGGCCAACCTTGGGTGCCACAAGTTTGCCTACTGCAAGGGATGTGCCAAAGCTGAAGTGTGTTGCTCTGCAGGCCAGAATGGTGTCCTGCCCATCAGCCAGAATGGGTCACTCCCAGTGTGTGAGAATGGCTCTGTCCCCATGAACGGCTCTGGGGGAGCTGGAACAGCTGTCCCTGTGGCAGACCCTGCGTTCAACTCCATGTGTGAATATATATGTATCCCAGTGTGCAACCCTAACTGCAGCGCAGGGGGACAGCCTGTGTACGATTTTGTGTACCTCCCTGCAGGCCATCCCTTATGCAACTCCATCTGCAACCAAGGCTTCAATCCAAACATCAATCCTGGTTTTGAGATGGGATGCGATCCTGGCTTTCGGGTCATATGCGAGACTGTACCTCCTGCTACATGTGCTCCAATGGCTCCATCCATGTACAGCTCCATGCCTGCCCCAGCATCCAACCCTGTTTGCACCCCTATGCCTCACGTGGTGTTTGAGACAGGTCCTGCTCCCACACACCCCTCTGGAGGTGGAGGGGGGCCGATGTCCTATTCTGTCTCTGTCCCCGCGAATAATGCGGTGAGTGCGCTGCTGACCCACTTCATGGGTGGCCCCAGTCCCAATGGGGCAACCCAGGCAGTCCCTGTGTCTGCTCCACCATCCTACTCCATGTGCTCTCCAGTAATCCACACCATTGGTAATCCCATGCAACCTCCAACTCCCCTTTCAGTGCCTGGTGCCTCCATCTCACATGTCGTTTGCAGCTCCACACCCTCTCCCACCACCCAGCCTCCATGTGGCCCAGCGGCCACCCTGTCCTCCCAACCCCTGAATGCCGCCGTAGCCCACGGCATGTGCTCCCCAGCGGCTTCTCCAGCGCCCCGTGCTGCTGACCGTAGCAGCACCCCAACAGTGCTGCAGGTGAGCAGTGCCTCTGCGTCCCACTCGCGGTGCTCTCCAGCCCCCCGTCCCGTGGGACCCCCGGCATCACACTCGCTGTGCTCTCCAGCCCGCCGCCCCGTAGGGCCCCCCGCAGCCCACTCCCTGTGCTCGCCCACCTCCGCCTCGCTGGTGGCCGTGGGGGCCCGCCCTGCCAGCTCGCCTGCCGCTCAGCCCTTGGACTCCTCGGCTGCGGCCTGTCTGCCGCGCTCGCCATCCCCGCGCCCCCTGGCAGGTCCCACAGCCCGCTCCCTCTGTGCCCCCACCTCTCGCTCCATCTCCCAGCTTGTGGGCACCTCTGGCTCTCGCTCACTGTGTGGTTCTCAGTGGGGCCCTTCCTATGAGACCACCACTCGCTTTGGCTCCACGTGGGCTCCCACCTCCCGATCATTGTGGAGTCCCGAGGGGCGCTTGGGCTACTCCTCGACCCGTGCCACCTACGGCACACTTACACGCCCTCCCTACAGCTCCTTGAACCGCTCCTCCTACACCTTGTCCCGCTCTGGCTACGCTACCCTACCCCGCTCCACCTCCCCCTCTCCCTATGCCACCCTGACTCGCTCCGGGTCGTGCTCGTCTGGCAGCACCTTGGCTCTGGCAGGGTCCCGCAGGCCCTGGAGTCCCACAAGGAGCACTCTCACCTATTTCAAACGCAAATACCTGTAACCTGGGAAAACCTGAAGCCAGTGAAATAAAGCCTGTGTGCAGATGCTTTGCAAGAGGTTAGAAATAGGGTGATGAAGAGCAGCATGCTGCTCCTGAGCATTTATCTATGGATTTGAGATGTGCCAGAAAGCAGGCTGTGAGCCAACTGCTGAGGGATGCATTTGATGTAATACTTGTATGTCTTGAGATACGGTACGGTGGAAATGACAAATGAATGTGCTCCCTGTGGAGCCGTCGTGACAATAGTGGCACAGTGCAGGTAATCAGACTTACTTGCTCAGTCAAGCTGTTTTATAAATGATGTGCTTTCACTCTCTCTTCTCTTGATTTTTTGCAATGCACATTTCTCAGATCTCCCTGGGCTACAGCACTCACAGCCAATCTCTCTCCCTGCATGAAATGTGCTGTCCTTGGGATGCTGCAGAGGTGACAGCAGATGTGTCTTATGTCTAACCTAAGAGACATTGAACCCCAGCATTATTGTGACTCAGGTCAGTTCTGCGTGCACTCTGTTTCCCTAGTTGTGTAACACTGAAAACTGCAGAGGTCGCAGAGCAACTAAATGGTTACAAGTCAGCTGAAGAGTTTAACTGCATCTTTTTTTAAGCCTTTTTCCTTTTAAAAATAATAATTTTAGTTTTACTACTCTTGATGTATTACAGACCTAGCATCAAGAATCCAGAGGTCATGTTAGAAAGTCTGGAAAACTCAATGAATAGTCAATACAATATATTGGCTATCACAACTGACTGTTTTTCATATAGCATATTTCAAAATTTTTCTCTCATACCTTGTATGCATTTAGGTTATTAGGAAAAGCTCTTATTCCACAGCTGTGCCTTTTTGATTGAGTATAGCTAGGAAAAGTCTGCCAACTAGACCTGAACTTAGTAAAGGAAGTTATGATGTTATCCAACGTCCAGTCCTCCCAGCTGAAAGTTTTTAAGAAGGTGAATGGAATGTACTGCGTCTTCTTCAGATGATGGTACTGTTCCAATGCTAACCTTCTCCAGGTTGTTTCATGGGTTGAAATTATACATTTTCATAATGAAACTATTCCTGAATTTTGGATTTGCTCATAAGAATTTTGGATTTACTGACAACACCTCCCATCCCTCCATTATTTTTCTTTAGTAAGTAGTCCATTAATTTTAGTAGCAAGTGTTAGTGGGGTTTTGTGGTAAGGTAAGTTTGCTGGTGCTGCAGAATCTTCAGCCATGTAGCAATAGTATTTCAGTAGTATCACTATAGTTTATGCCCCTATGTGATGAGATTGAATAACCTTCTGAGGATTTTGAAAAAGTGTGGTGTCAGATTGCAGCTATGAACATGCCAACACTATCAACTGCATAGTAATTCTGAGTACGATAGAAGAAAGATTTGCCTGGATATTGTAGTAGAGTGATCATAACTCAGTGACATGATTTTTTTATACAGTTTCAATAGTCTGCATTAGATATGTGCTGAAAATTTCTTTGCCTAACTGACAATAAAATAAAAATTTAAAAACCACCTGTCATTCTATTGTTTTGGTTTCTTTTTTTGTTTTTTTCCAGTAATGCTTCTTAAAAAGTGAGGACTAAATCTCTGCAAGTGAGTTGGTTTGTGAAATCTTCCCTCCACTCCATTTCTGTTAAATTTCCTGTTCTTTTCCTCAAGATTTGAAAACAAGTCTTCAGAACAAGATCTGAAGTGAGGGGAAATCTATAGATTTCTTACTTTACCTGAAATACTCAGTTTGATATTACAGGAAAAATGAAGTCATCCTCCTTGCTCTCAATAAACTTTTCCACTTGTCGCATGAGTTTTTCCTTTGCTCTGTAAAACTTTCAATCCAGAAAAATGCCAAAATGAAGAAACCTTTGGGTGGCAGAGGAAGAGATAAAAAAGATACTGACGGTATTTACTTAAGAAAAAATGTGATTTTTTTTTTAAGCTACATAATTCTCAAATGACATTTGAGATTCATTTTCCCAGTAGTGGCATGACTTCTCTGATGTTCCTAATTTCTGAGAAAGAGCCTGACTGCATATTTCAGAAACTCCAAAGATTTTGTCATTGGAGTTGTTGAGAGCATGTGCAACCTCAGCTCGCACTCTTCCTGCCATAGATGCTGAATATGCATTGCTTTTGAAAAATGGAGTAAGTTCAGTCTAACAAGAGCCATAGGGGAAGACAGAAATCCTTTAAGTTCAAAATTGTTCTAATACTGAATAAATTATATTGAGGCTGTTGCTGTCTCATGCAGCATGACATTAACAAAGGGTAGCTCATAGTCTCTTATCAAAGTCCATTGTACAGTCTCTTACTCATTGGGGGGGCAGGAGTGTGGGCAACATGTGGACAACTAAAGAAAAAGAGCCCCCAAACCAATAATGACAAAAAGCCCAAAAAAGACCAGAATTTAAATGATCTTTTTCTTAAGCACTTATGAATGGAAGGCTCTAACCAATGTTTTATAAGGTAGTTCCTTTGTCAGGAGACATGGTTTAAATTTCCAGAAAATTTCTGGTTTGTTTTGTGGGTTTTTTTTTTCCCCACAGCTGGAAAAGTCAGACCAAAATGACTGTCTCAAATATACTTTCTTGCAGTAAAACCCACAATAAATTAATTTTTTTTGCCTAATGTATTACATATATTGAAGATTAACAGTATTCAGTAATGTGATATGATACATAAAGAAGTCTGTTTTAGAGAATGAAAAGCCAACTCAAGCATGACAGTTATAGTCATCAGAAATTAAATACAGTACTGTCATTTTTATGTGTTCAGGAATAAATTTCTAATTTTAATCTCAGTTCAGGCATGAATTTTATTTAAATGGTGGAAATATATTCACATTTTTAGCTAGACGATGAACATTAAAGAAGGTGTTTGCTCATGCATTGTTATAATTACCCTTTCTGTGGTTTAAAAGTATAAATCAGACTAGTGGAATTTACTTTTGTGTCCAACTGAAATAAGGTTGTATTTATTTTAGAGATGAGGAAGACTCTAATATGTGGTAATTTTCAGTTCTTATCCCTAACAGTTCATTAGACCTTTACAAATCATTTTTTAAATGAGAAGTTTCTATGATTTATCTGCAAGTTAATGGTTTCACTTTTAATGCTTTAAGTTTGTGTTTCTTTGGACATTTGCTGACAACATACCATAAAATACTGGAGTGAAATGTGATTTTATATATTACATTACCTGCAAGAAAAATGTTGAAAGATATAACTCAATGAACAAATTTCCTACTAAGCATTAGTTATAGAGATAAATTAAATTTTATATATTGTATGAGACAAGAAGGTTCAATTAAAGAAACACTGTAGTCATTTTATTTAGTGTTAAAATAAACCAAAGTATTTTGGAATATATACTATGAATTGTATAAAAATAAAGCAATTAAATATGCTGACCAGGAAAATGTGAAAATATTCAAAATGCAAAGGATAACAAGGATTTATTTATTTGTTAAGCAGCAATTTTATGTCATCAATTGTATACTTCCATTATATCTGACTTTTCAAAAGTCAATTCCTTCATGCTGCATTTGCAGAAGTGTTTTTGCAGACCTAAGAAAAGTCTGCAAAAGGAAATTCTATTCAAGCACCTTACAGGGATTCCTGCGCTTTCTTTCCTTCGGTGCCTTAGATGGGAGGAATTTCTTCCATGCCTTTATATGTTCTTCCTTCTTCTTTGTCTTTCAACTGCAAGGTATGGTACATAGTGTGCTTATATGCTTATTTGTATTTAGTAACTTTCTGACTCTGAGTAACATTGGAATAAAAGTTTAGTACAATATACCAATGCAGGGCTGAAAGCAGAAACTGTTCCCAACCCAAGGATCAAATACAGCATACGTGAACAGCTGAGCCCTCATTACTATTCTGTTAATTGTTTATAGAAATAATTAAATCTGCTGCCACATTAATTTGGATTTTAAATTATGTTTTGTAACTAACTGGCCACACCTGTCTAACTTTTTAACTAATGGTAACTTTTTTCTTCTTCTCTCCTGAGAAAAGTTGCTGTTGATGGTGTTCAGTAGATGGCTTCATTTATTTGAGCAACCGGTTCCTTTTTGTATGTTCACTGGCCATCATACATTGACATTGCATGGGTATTTTGTCCATAAGACATGTTTAGTGCAGGCTTTCAATCATTGCTGCAGAGTTTGGATAAAGAGCATTCACTGCTGCATATAATTTGGTCGGAAAAACCAACAAAATTAAATACCTAGAAAACTAAGAGTTATGTGTAAAGTAGGGAAAATCTTCATGGTATGAATAAATGTCACCACTATACACCATTTCCTTTTAGAAAATCTGTTCTGTGATTCTTGTTTCTCTGATTCCTCTTTCAGAATATCAAACCTCAAATTTCATTAAAACTATGACAGTATGTCAAGTTTGCTTTAGATTAATTAGAAATAAGAAAATGCTGGTCTTTGAATCCTTGCTTTTCCAATCTCTTAAAATAAGCCAGTAAACCTAATCCATCATCTACAGCATTTTCTGGGTAGAGAGCTGAGACACTTGCTATTAACCCTGACCTAAAAATATTCTGTAATTCTGACTGAGCTAAATGTAGCATCTTCATCTCTAATTTTTGCTTATCTGTTAATTTCATTTTGACCTTTTTTTTGCCCTTCATCTCTTTTCCAAACAAGTGGAACAATTAGAATAGCTAGAGACTTCTCAATTGCAAATATAATCAAAATTGCTACAACAGCCTTCATTAGACATTTCAGAGTACCTAATAGAGAGTTCTATCTTCAGAGCACAAGCATTACAAGACTCAGAGAATACTGAGTTTTTGTAATGATCTTGTTTCTTTCCTTTAGGTGATCTCAGTCAATTTTATAATAGCATGAGTCATTAGGGGTCCCAACTGTGCATTAGCTGAATACTAAAGTGCACTTCCCTGCATCACTGACTGAGGCCATTTGCCAAGGACAGTATAAATGCAGAAGGAATGATAAACAGGATTCATTGAGACGTATTTTATAAAAACTTTGGAGTGAAATTTCATATACTCGTATAAAACTAGGTATGAAGTTTATTTGAAGACCATGGATCAGATAGAAATAAGATATGGAAGGGTTATTTCATACAAGGCAAAATTTAGACACTAGAATGTATACTGCTTAATTTTGCTGATATGCAAACCCTGCAGGAGCCTTGCTGCTTATTTTTAAAGTTTTGGGGTGCCCGAGATTTATGTCCCAATATGTATCAACTTTTGAGCCAGTGAGAGCCGCATTGAACCCGGTGTATTTCTCATTACTCTTAAGCCAAGTCAAGGTATTAATTGTTTGTAGAAATAATATGTCAGAAACTAGGTATTTCCAGGCCAAATTCCTTTAAATGGTCTAATCCTTGATGTGCTGAGAATGAATATAACACATACACATATCTGCAAAGTTTATAAATAGCCCTCATCATTTGTATTTAAGCTACATTTTAATGTTTATCTTTAATGCCAAATGTGAGTACAGTTCCAAGCTAGACCCAAAATCTAGGACACAGTTAAGTGTATTATCAATATCCCAAAGAATTTGCTTTCCTTATGTTTCTCCCATGATATATTTTTTTTTCCCATCTGTAACAGAAGGGTGCTGTCTTTCTGTTCACCATTACAGAGGAGACAGTAATTTTCTCTGTCTGTCTGGGAAGAGCATTTCTGGAGGCAAAGGACATATTCAGTTCCAGTAAGCAAAGAATCAGATAGGAAACTACATCTTGATATAAATTTCCCAGGCACTTGATGCTGGTTGTACTCTAAAAGAAAGGTTTAACTTTGTTCTGCTGATTCCCAGAGGGATGGATATAACTATTGCTTTGAGTGGTGTCCATAATCCCCACAACATAATTTTTTCCACCTACTCCTTTGCTAAATGCTTTTTTCTTGGGTGTCTCTAGCAAGCTGAAGGCAAACTACCTGCTAACATTTCCTGGCTCCTTGTCTGGACCACTAACACATTGCCATCCAGATAGCATCATATTCCTCATTTATTTTTAGAGGGAAAAGAATGTATTAATGAGGGAGAAGGCTCCCAAACTTTAGTCTTTACAAAGATTATGTAAAAAAGGCATTATTTATTGAGTATAAGTTTCTGGTTCAACTCCTTCTGTCCCAAATGCATTCATCTCAGTTCCTTTCTTTCAAAGCTTGTCCTGTGTGCTGCTTTTTAGCAAGTGGCTATCTACAGGAAGATTTAATTTGTAAAGATATAAATTACTTGAGTTGCTTGTAAATGTCATCTTTATCTTCTGTATCTTGGCCAATAGTGCTCTAGAAAGCTGGCAGAGGAAAGCATTTGCAAAAAACTTGTGCCAGGTACTGCCTTCAAAGATGAAATTGTTTTTATAGTTACAAATATACTTATCAAAATGTATATATTTCGATCTGCATAAGTAAAATTATGTAGAAAAATGTTAATTGAGTATAAAATTTCCTCACAGCAGCAGTCTGCAGTCTTTCAGTCAGTGCAATTGAATCTCAGTCATGTACAGATGCCCCCAGCTCCATGGGGCCTGCTGCTGCCATGACTAAAGAATTAGCATACACAAATATTCTGAATAGAGAGAATCCATATCTGGAGGACAAGCAAATTTGAAATTATTTGTGAATTTCTCTTCAAGACCTAGTGGTGGAAGTATTAAATAGTTTACATTTGTGTTATATTGTTACATAGAACAGCTAAGTAGCTTTAACTTATTTTTCCTTTTTTTTTTTTTTTTAATTTCAGCAGAACAACTACTAATACTAAGAGTACTAGTAAATGAATGCTAATAGTACTAATAAGCATAAGGTAAAATAACTGAATGTGTGAATGATACTTTTCTGCAACTTTTAAGTCTCATTATTTATTGACTATGTTTTTATTAAAAAGTTTAGTTCTACTCAGTTTGGTCTTGTGTTTAAAAATAAGCTACAATAGGGCTAAGGTACTGATCTTCCTTTCACAAGTACTGACAAACATGCATTGGTATACTGGATCTAAAATCTCTTGTATATAAATCTTAAAAAGTGAAGAGATTATACTTTCAGTTGTAATGTAAATAATTCTTTGACATCTCTACAATGAATAATTTCCCAAACAGTTAAACTACTCTTAATTTTGTAAAGAGTATTTCAAGTTATGAAATTATCTGGGGTTTTCTTTGTGTGAATCAGCAAACATCTGAAAATAGGAATAAAAACATCAAATCTTTTTGTTGTAATATAAAAGCACATAATGAAAAGGAGGGTGTACTTTTTGTTATCATTTTATTTTAAAGCACTTCAGAGCTAAGAACATGGAAATTTTTAGCAATACAAGTTGGATATAGTGCAAATTGTTTATCATCTTAATACTCAGATAAGAGTAAGACAAAATTTGACAACATATACTTAACACAGTTAGACTTTTTTGCATCAATAAAAAAACTTGAAGAGGCAAACTCAATTTGGATTACACATTTTAAGATGCTTTTGCTAAGCTTTTATGTGAACACAAGAGTTTTGTCAGAAACTATTAAAGTGTAAATTGCAGCTGATAAACCCCTATTATTATTATTTTGAAAGAGAAAAGGTCTTCCTTAATGAGAGGTCTGAGCCCCACTTCATTTATTTGGCACAATTTTGTGTTTGATTAAAATATAATGACATTGGGCACCCATCTATTTGGATTTGAGTTGCTACTACAAATCAGGATATGAATCTATTTTAAGTGCACTTAAGTAGAATAATGTTTAAGTAAGCATTATCTTCACCTGTCTCTTTGGGACTGAAAAGTGCATTTAGAACAGAGCAACTGTTCAATTATTTGACTGGGTCGTGCCTGATGTGAAACTACTACTCACCATATGGCTTAATGAATCCCTAGTTAATAAGCTGTGAACACTTTATCCAAAAGATAATAGAATGAAATATGAGCATTTTAATTCTAAACCATATGTCTCAGGTATTAAAAGAAGGAAAACTACTAGGTGGTTTGTCATATTGGATTGGAAGAAAACAATTACTTGGTTCTGTTTAAAAACAATATAGAATAATACACAAGTAACATTTTTTATGACAAAAAAAAACCCTGATTAAAGGGTTTCTAAACAGAAAAAGAGGTAATGCAACATACTTACTAATGTCCATATTTTTAGTTTTCTCCAAATAGAAACATCCTGTGTGTTGATTCAATAGTTCAAGTTACTTGGGAGGCAGGATCAAAATATGTGATTTTGTCTAAAAAAACATTTTGAGGGATAACAATAAAATATTGAAATATTTAGAGCTTGAATGTGAAGGACCTTAAAATTAAACCTCATCAAAGCATTGAAGTAAGTTATTTAGAAAGAAATAATTGGCATCCTGATGTGGACATTCCTAGTGTCTAAAATCAGTATATAATGATGCTAACATGTCCTCTTTTAATTAAGAAATTTTGACATCTACTTTCCAGTGTCTGTAACAATATACATACTCTCAAAAGAGTAAAGATTTGCATTGAATATATTTGATTTACTATTAAGGAAATCTGCTTGAGCTTTCTGGGAATGCAGTGCTTGTACTCCAAGTTTTGACCTTGCCTAACTTCTCTCAATGTTAAAATCCTTGATTTTAAATTTACTAAATTAAGGATTTTGCATTAAAATGTGAGTCTTTGTCCATTTTGTGTTATTTATATCCAAGATTATTGAACTGAATGGCAAACTCTTTCTTTGACAGATGTTCACTGGAAATTTTTCTCCTTTCTGAGATTATAAGAAATTTGAATTTGTATTTTATATATATGAGAGATGATTCTACTTGTCTGACCTCTTGTAATTGCTTTGGTATCTGGTCTTTCACTCTGGAAATATTATCCTATAGCTGATGACTGTGTGATTAAAACCCCAAGAAGGAACAGCATAACATTTCAAAGCCTTCCTGTGTGCAAATCTTCCCTCATCTGCCCACCCACTTGTAGGGCTTGTCGTGGTCTGGGGTCCAGCCTGGTGCAGCCATATAGCCATGCAGCTGAGCTGTGTGCAAGTGGCTGAGAGAGGTGAGGTCCTCCCTGTCTTCACCCTGACCTGCTTTGAAGCTGCAGCTCTTGCTCTTGGTCTTGCCTGAGCTGGGTGGGCGGATACTTTGGGCCTCCCACTTCTTCATTCCTGACCCTGACCACCACCCCAGCCTAGCTTCAGCTCATCCCCATCCCATGTCCCTGCCAGCCCATCCTGCAGCTGTAACCCTGCTCAGGCCCTGCTCTGCTCTTCCTGCTCAGGAGCCTTGGGAGCAGAGCCCATGCTGGTGAGGTCCCTGCCCTGATGGCAACACTGTCACACTTGGCTCTCAGCTTCCTCTGTCAAGCAGCTTCCTGACAAACATGTGATCTCTAGTCAGAATTTTGATTCCTCCCATTTTCTTCCAGGACTGATTTTTCTAAATATTCCTTGGACAATTTTCTTTTATTTCAGACTTGACATTGTGTGGGATAATGAGACAACCTGCTGATGCATAAAATCACGTTAGATATCTTTCTTCCTTCACTAATTTTCAGCTTGATGTGGCTCCTACAGATATCACTGTCCAAAGTCCTGCTGGATTCAGTGGAGCAGGAAGAAACCTGTAGAATTTTTCTGGATAAGCACTGTGTGTATGAAGGGCATATGAAATCTAATAAGAATGTTTGATCACCTGAAAATGGTATTCTAAGTATTCTAGTAGTAATTTATTACCTGTATTTCAGCAAGGCTTTCACAATATTTTTTTCCATTACTAATTTATCATCTTCTTCATTAGTAATATATCATGTGCATAATAAGTATTTATTACAGTTTCTCTCTGGGCTGAAATTATGTTTGAGAATGAAAACATAAATGATTTATTGACATAGAAGAATACTAATTACTGACAAAATCCCTGGAAAATTGGGATAACGTAGAGCTTTAGCATTGAGATGTTAGCATCTCTGTCTCAAATAAATTTTCCACCTTAAGGTGTGTCTGTGAGAAATAAATATCAGTGTTACTCATAATAAATACTGAGAGAGCAAATGTGTCTCAAGCAAAAAAAATTATAGAAATTTTGAAAGAATGAACTTGAGGTAAAATAAGAAGTTGATATTGTACTTGATGTGATAAAAAAAATTCTCCGTTTAAGAACTTATCTACTTGAAAGGCAGAATTTTTAAAATAAACCTTGTTTCCTCTTCCCTCATAACTTTATTCTAGACTAATATAAATTTGCCTTTTAAATTGTGAATTATTTGCTACTTCTATTGTTATGGCTGTATCAATAGTGAATAATATTATTTATTATTTAGCAAACATTATTATTAATTACTATGGTCCTGCATTTTAGGCCCTCAATTTACAGAATAAATAATTTACAGAAACCAGCAAGAAAAAGGGCAGACCCTTTCCAGATAGACAAATTGCCTCACTGCTGAATTTTTAGCGATCAGATCCCCCAAATGTAACCAAACACACCAACAAATATCATAAATTCCCACACTGTGAACAAAGGAAATTGCCTGTCTCAAAATTATTCCATGCAACTCACTATGCCAAAGGACTCTAGAGCTATCCAGCAGGGAGTATGGATCAGAAGAACAAATCATGGATTGCTGTAGGTGACTCAGGCTGAGATACAGTATGATTTTGCAGTATTGATGTTAAGGTGGAGGGAGCATATGATTCTAAGCACCACATCTATATTTTACCCAGTGACTGATAAAGTGTCTAAGAAAAGTAAAAACAGAAGATAATTTTGGAATGCAGACAGGAAAATAGAGATTCTCTCTTCCTAGGCTAGTACCTTAAACATTTGGCTACTTAGACATTCTCATCACTTCTCTATAGCTTAGAAATTTCCTGACCCATACATTTTTCTCACTTCAGCAGCAGAGATTCAAACTGAGAAGTGAAAGATATGTTAGATATGTTGCACAAAATAGCCTAGGATGAAGTGGTATGTCATTCTTCTAGTTAAGGGTATTTCCCTCTCCTGTGAGCTATTCAACAGTCTGTGGAATACAAGAGATAATATCATCTCCTCCCCCATAAAAGAAAACAGTAGCTGCACTTTATAGGAGTATTAATTCTATCAGTGCCAAGTGTGCTAAGGAATGTTGGGCTTGAGGATCTTGACCTGGCTTTGGTACAAATCAGCTGCTTACACTGCTCAGAGGGTACGAGTGGGATGTACAAACTGTGAAGTTTGAAGAAACAAACTGGGCATATACAGAATTACAGTGCCTCCAACCAAAAGTCCTCAGAACTCTGAATGTAGGTGCCTGCATTTGTCAGCATCTCACTTTATGAACTTTAAACCACTGTGAAATTCACCTTCATTTCATGAAAAAATAACAAATACCAAGGTGAATTCCAGTGATGCAAGATACCCGTTCATTTTCTTACTTATGCAGTAAACAGAAACTGAGTTGTGAAATAAAACAGTTAATTTGATTTTTTTAATATATGAAAAATTAATAGATTTCTTGCTTCTTTTTTTAAGCCATAGATATATATGCTGGCTTTGCACATTTCTTCATGACATGCAGTCTTTGTGATATGCCTTTTTACTTCATATTTCATTGGTTTTCTTTAAGCAGGTTATTTTCATTTTGCTTTAAGTAGCATTGTATTCATTTTAGCTAATAGCTCTTTGGAGTGCACAGAATTGACTGCATGATGATGACATCATTTCGCATTAGTTTAGATCTGCATAAGGTGGCACTATTACCTGAAATTCTTGGCAATGTTTTCTCGACCCAAACATTGTCCCTTGTGCTGTAAAAATAAAAATAAAAAAAAACCCAACACCACCAGACAGGTGAAGAAGGTTCATTGAAAAAACATCCAGATGCAAGAAGCAGGTTTAAATATAGTTTTGGTGGGTTTTTTTTGCTGTTGGCTTTTTTTTTTTCCCAGGTTAATTATCTCAGATGACTTCCCTGAGGTAGTTCATTGCAAGGCCACATGACTTCATGTGCCTGCAGTTATGGGTGGAGAAATAATCACCCAGGAATGAGGGGGTGGTGGAATGACTCTTTGATGACTGAGCTGGCTTATGTCGTATTAAACTGGTTATGAAACTGCAGTGTACAGCTCTACTCCATTTAAACGGGATAGGGTCTTTATAATTTATATAAGTTCTATAATTTACATGGTAGTAATGAGTAAAGCCAGGAGAAATAGGGGAAAGCAGTTAGATGAACATAATTGCTACTAAAATGTTCCCACTATTACTTATTTCCAAATGGATTTTGGTAAATAAACGTGTACACAGGAGAAGCTGCAACAAAATGAAACTCAGGAGGGCAAATAATTGTACTCTTGATTTCTGTGACTTTGGCAGAGTTCTCATTCAAACTTGGATCTTTAATTTTTTGCCAGCAGGATACCTATGAAGTTAGTTACAGTCTCTCTTCATGAAGATCATTTTATTGCTAGTGCCTGCTCTGTGCATTGGAGAGTCTACGGGGTGTGTTTAGCACCATGACATGTATTTGAACATTCCTCTGAGTCTACTTATTTTTACCCAAATAGTACAAGAGATTTCTTTAAAAAATAAGAAATACAAAGCCGTACCTCCCCTCGAGGAATTACAAATAAGAGGTTTCATTGCAAATATGAATATATAAACTTATATACCTGTTTCACTGCATAGAATGTACAAAACCATCAAAAACTACCTCAGAAATGTTTAGTTTTTCTATGTTCAGGCAAGTAGTCAGAATAATCTGAATGCTTTTGTTAATAAAATGCGTAGAACAAGTGAGAGCAGGAAGTATTTGCAAATGTTTATTTGAATAAGTGAGTCTGAGTCACTTGGATAACATTTGCAACCATTTTCCTTAAACACATACAGAAAGAAGGAAAAAAAACAAAACAACAGTGCAGGCAAATTTTAATCCCCACCGTTTTTAAGAAGGACTTGTTTGTGAATGTCCTTGTCATTAAGAACTTAGTCCAGATGTCTGTGCGTCCATCTTTGAATCTTTCCAATGTCTTTCCTCTGCTAATAAAAATTGCAGTTGTCCAGTACAGGAAAAATGCTCTTTAATGAAGACAAATGAAGAATGCACATAACAGTAAGATAAAAATTACTCAGAATTAACTATTCTACTGAAACATGTTTATACAATTTTGAATTAAAAAAAATGCAAGGAATAAAATGACTGATGCTCTACATTCTTCCTTTTCCAGGTAGACCTGTACTGGAGTATCAGGAAATAGAGGCTGCCTTCTAAGAGGTAGGCTAGCCTCCCTACTTCTGAAAAATCTTCACTGAACACAGTATATATAGACCATTTTTTGTGCCCACTAACTTTTCCCTTGGCTTTTGAAAGTATGTTTACATGGAAATGCAAGTGAAGTGGTGAAGTTGAGCAGTGGATGCTGAGAATCCAATATCCCAAGAATATGTGCTTCAGTAGTACATGTGAATGGGTGGAGCTGATTTTCCAGGTCATCTTGCACAAAAGAAATGCTGTTCATGTGTTCCAAGATGACTTTGAAATGCAAAGCAAAGCGCATAATGGGGATTTGAGATGTTAGCTTTAAAAGCACGTCTCTGTCCCGTAATTGTAGTGCAAATGCACACACTGTAAACATATGTGTATGTATCACACAGTGATCTTGTATTACTGAGCATTGTGTTCACTCCCAAGCAGTTCATTCCTGAAGCCCCCTGCCCAAGTCAGCTGGACTGTTCTTTTTCTGTACTTGGTTTCACTGTGCCTTTCACATAGTGGTAAAATGTGAGGTGAATGAAGTATATATCTTTCCATGAATACTTTCTAGGTTCTTCCCCTGACTGCAACTGCAGAAGCAATTGTTTGTGATTACTTGAATAGGCATGATTTTTCCTTATCAATTCCTCATATAGCAGACTATGTCATGCTGTGTCCTCTCAGCATGCCATGGAAAAATGATACGAACTTATTCATTCACAAACTGGAAACACTGCATATGCCATGCATTGAACTCACACTCCAGTGAGAAAAGATAATTTCAGTCAAGTTAAGGGCCTATCAATCACAATAATTCATGAGTCACACAAACCTGCATGATTTTTTTTCAAGATTAATTCCTTACTCTAAATTGAATTTTAGGAGAAAGAACCTGAAATATCCCAAGTATTTAATGTATACACCATTTTACCACAAACCTGAAAAAACCCATATAGCTTACATTTTCTTACCACTTAAACCTATACAATTAGGTCAAAAAACTATTAAGGTCAAGATTGGATATCTAAGTCACTGGGAACTCCCTGTCAACATATAAACAATCCATGCCAATTATCCCCTCATGCTTCACCAGAAAGTACAGCTGGAGTTAATATAGCTTTCCCAGGCAAGCTTAGAAGCATCAGGAATTACAGGGTGTAGCATCACCCTAAATATTTCCATTTTATGGACATGACATACATTAAGAGTCTTCTGTTTTGGAATGTAAATACCACTGAGACCAGCAGCTGAGTTGAATCATCAAACAGGACATCATCTACAACTGCAGAGAACTTGAACCTATGCATGTCTTGCTTTGAGTATAATGTCATGCCAAAAGAAGGTGAGGGTGGAAGCATGGTGGAAGGAAAAAAGGTGATAAACAGGTTGTTTCCTCATTTTTTGCCTCTCCATGTAAATAAGCAAAATCTATTTCCTATCCTCTCAATATGATTCCCATATTTATTACGTTCATCCCTGATTTTCTAGATATTTCAGCCTAAGACCAATGTAGATTTTAAGGCACATTTACACTGAGCAGCTTGCACAGATGTGAAATGATATGAAAATATATTTTGCAATTAATGGGGTAAAATGGATTTTATATACCCCAAAATTATGTAATTTGCTGTAGATTTTTTCTTCCAGTAAAAACATTTTTTTTTCTCAATTAAATCAGTGACAGAGTAAAAAAGGCATGGAGACAACAAATTATTACTAATTCCAATGCACCCAGTGAAACTGAATAGGGTTTGGCATGGTAATTGTTAAGCTACAAAACGAGGGAGAGCATCCTCTAGCTGGCTGCAGCCAAGGTGCTTAGCAGAGCATGGAGAGAAGGCGAAAGAAAAGCAATGAAACATAAAGCATCAGGGAAGAATTGAGACAGGATGACATGACAGCAGGTAATGACTGGGAAGGGGAAGGAAAGCAACGAAACAAATGATGTGTTTAAAGCATAAAATGAAGACAAGCAATGCTTCACATTCCCTGCTGACGGGCAATCCATGTTTCATTAGGATACCTGGTATTTAACAGAGGGAGAAGGACTGGGGAGTGTGCAGTGTGGGACTGAGTTGGCAGGGAGGCTGCTAACAAGGTCGCCTGAGGGAGTGGGGACCCAGCTGTGAGCTCTAGAATTGGCTTCTCTCTTGTGGTTCATAGGAAATGGGGTTTACACACCACACAGTGCACAATTGCAATCCGTACGTGTTCGTTTTGTGATGCTATAAATTGGTTTAATTTCAAGAATATATGCTAATTTTGAAAAGCAAGTCCACCTAATAAACACACAGGACTTGATCTTTCAGCTTACCCAATAATGAGAAAATGTAGATCTGATTTTTACATAAGCCAGGCTGTTGATCGAGATCAAAAAGGTTTCCTGTGTTCTGTAACTGACAGAACCCTCCAAATGTCAGCATATAAATACCCAGCTTTTACTATGGAAACTTTTAATTATGGAAGCCTTAACTATGGAAACTTCCCTGCTAGAATTCTGCTCCTAAATTTTCCTTTTCCTCTGATGAAAGAACAGATTAAATTTGCTTCTGCAGTCCTTTTCTTCTGTGCACTTTATCTTCTCATGCTGACAAATCCTACTTTGTGAACCAAAAGGAAAAGAGTGGTTGAGCTGGGACAATGGGTAGGTAAGGCATCATGACATCTGTAAAAACTTTATATATCTAGCTGTTCAACAAGGTGGGAGTACATTCCTCTTGACACTAGGTGGGAACTTTTTGCTGTATATTGGCTTATATTAAAATGGGTTAGGTAAGAAAACATCACTCTTTCCTTCATAATGTCCTTATACTTTATATACTACAGGTTAGTTGTGGAATTTGTTTGTCTTTTTAGCCACAGCTCCCATGCCATTATCAGCCAAAAATTGCATGATTGGCCAAATGTGGGACAAATGTACAAACGAATTGTTGCAGATGGGGAAAACACAAAGAGATTCAGAGAAGTAATAGAAGTTTTGGGTTTATATTCCAAAAAAATTTAATTAGGACTAAAAGAAATCCCACAAGAAGGTCTTTAGGGTCTGTTGTGGTTCTCCAGGTCTGATGGAAGATCTGCAGTGTTGTTTAGGACATTTCAGGTTCTAATTACTATAGCTCATGCCAGTTGGCAGCTTCTGCAAGGCACTGCTCATCAGTAGAGAAAGCCTGAATTCCATGCTTCCATTCTCCAATACACTTGCAGTATTATCCATGGATCCCTTATAATTAGGAGGTCAGATGAGTTATGCTGCATCTGTTAAGATTCCGCCCTCCCCCCCCCACCCCCTTGCTGGGGGCACTCAGAGAGGCTTTAATCAACAGATTTCTAGCCCTGTGCAGCTTTAAACCAGTAAAATACTGTGAGATAAACAAAAGCATCTGCTCAGATGGTTGTTCAAGGTTTAGTTGAGTTTTTCAAAGTACGATAGTCTCAGTGTTCACTGTATTGGGATTTCTGCACATTTGGTGTGAAGAGAAGGCCTTGGTGGAATATATCTAACAATAGAATTGAAATGGCTGATTTAACCTAGGTGTTTTTAGCAATGATGGTGATTTAACCATGGTGTTTTTATGATACTGTGGTTTGTGGTAGTCTTACTCGATTCTGCAACTTGGAGTTTCTGACAGTTGACTATATAATGTAATAGTAAGCAAGAGCTTTTTATTTGTACTGAATAATACTATTGTTTAAGCTGATATGGTATTTTATATAGAATCCAGAAATTGTAATGTTAGATCCTTTCATATTCTATCTTTTCTAGATACTTCAGTGGGGTGAGGAAGCTAAGTCACACCTAACAGAATAATTGGAAGTCAAAGCTAACTGGACTTTCTAACCTTGTAAAATGCTTAAATGATTTTTTATTTTAGAGACACACAACATTCAAAATTATATTGCTTTAATAGTAGGGTAGTAAAGGTGAGGCCTTTCACACTTGTCTCAAAATCTTACATTCTCTTTATATATATCATTTATTTTCTGAATTTTTAGAGATATGTATCATACAGCATATGACTCGTAGGATACTGTGGTTTACTTGACTTTTTCCCTTAGAGATTAATTCTAGCATTCAGTTTTACCACATGGCCATGTTTCAGCATCCCTGCTGGTGCCAGGGTGTACCTCCTGAGGTGAAGGACTGAGAACAGAGATAAACATTTTCCTCAGGAAGTCTTGGATGAGGGATTTGGAGGCTGGGATTTCCACACAATGTAGCCCACAAATAAGAATCACAAATATCATGTCTGACTTTTACAGGGTACCACACATGCGGAATAGATATATGCCAAATTAACTTTTATGAATTTAGATGCTGTATTTCATATGTCAGATGAGAGCTTTTAAACAACATGGAGGCATAGTTGCTTTCTTTTTATGCTTTTGAGTTTTTTTCCACAAGAAGACAATAAGATAACTAGTTTACCCTATATCTCTGCACAATTAGCTGCTCTCATTCACCTATTATGCCATGTGTGTTTTCCAAATGGTATTGTCAGTAGAAGCTCATTCTGGAAAATGTTTTTTTGTTCAAACTGCAACATCCTAAATACCCTAACCATGTCCAGCCTAGAAAGGGTGTCACCTGACTGTCACCTGACGCCTGACTTTACTGAAATCCATGTGTGTCTCCAAAGATCTCACAGCAATCAGTTAACCCCACCTTGACTGCGCTGCACGTCTTGTGACTTCCACCTCCATCTGCACACTTACCTGTAAATATATAAGATAATATCCAAACTGTCAGCGTTTTGGAGGCAGTGGAGGTTCTAATTGCCCTGAGTGGTCTGTAATATCCTTCTTTTGCAGTCTCTGCCTCTGCAACCTCTCCCAAAATCCCTTAGGGAGATTGAAGCCTGTGTGCAAACTGGGCTCAGAGATGCTACAGCTGTAATCTTGGAACATCTGAATGGTGCAGATGAAAAGGGAGTGGGGATTCTGGTCAGTTCATCACACATTGCTTTTGCTCTTCCTCCCTCCTCAGGCAGGACTCCTCACACTCCTCTCCTGCTCCAACATGGGGTCATTCCCATGAGACAATTACCTCCATGAGCTGCTCAGGTGTGGGTCCCTTTAATGGGGTGCAGTCCTTCAGGAACAGCGTGGATTCTCCATGGGGTCACAAGCCCTGCCACCAAACCTGCTCCAGCACGGCCCCCTCTCTCCAAGAGGCCAAGGTCCTACAAGAAGTCTTCTCCAGTCCAGTCTTCCCATGGGACTACAACCTCCTAACATCCACCTGCTCTGGTGTGGGGTCATACATGGGCTACAGGTGGATCTCTGCATCCCCATTGTCCTCCATTGGCTGCAGGGACACAGCTGCCTCACCATGGTCTCCATGGACTGGAGGTGAATCTCTGCTCTTGTGCCTGAAGCAGCTCCTACCCCTCCTTCACTGACTTTAGTGTCTGCAGGGCTGGTCCTCTCACACACCCTGATTCTTTTCTTCTCTGGCCCCAGTTATTACTGCACTACATCTTTTTTCTCCTTCTTATCTATGTTATCCCAGAGACACTACTGCTGATGTTGACTGGCCTTGCCAAGTTGTGGGCCCATCTTGGAGCCAGCTGGCATTGGTTCTTGGACATTGGGCACGGGGATAGCTTCTGTCATTTTCTCACAGAAGCCACCTGTTTAGACCTCCCCACCCCCACTACTGAAACTTTGCCATGCAAACCCAATACATCCATGGACATGGGGTAGCTCTGGCCTTGCTCTGGGAATGTTTCCTGGAAAGGCTGCATTTATTTCTCTTCATCCAACTCAGCTGAACTGCTGGCTGTCTATAGTCCATGGGGATAATGTCTGGCAGACACTCAGTTCCACACAGGCATTATCCACCCTCTTTCTGACGGTGAGTTTCTGCCTTGAGCAGCAGGGCTCTGTCTCAGGTCCATATTGGCTGGTGTGCTCTCTGACACCCCTTACAGTGCCTGTCTGGTGATCCTTGCAAAGCAGTGGCACTCTCCCAGCTAGTTGAGGTCATTTTTATCCCAGTCAATAATTTGTGTAGTAAAAGTTCACAGTTCTGTCTGTCACTGGCATTCACTGTCAACATGTTCCAGGTGTGAGACCAAGATATTTTCTTCCCCTTCCTCATATTGATCTTCTTGGACAAAATCTGCATCGCAACTTTAGCTCACACAAACAAATACACACATTTGCTAGGAGCCTTTCACATCTCAATTGCAAGTACATTGGGAAGTAAGTTGCAGCCAACATTATTATAATATGTTAAGTACTACAGGAATATTGTTTTAAATGTGGCAGCTATCTAATGACATAAAGATTGTAGGGCATCATACATGCATAGAAAAGGCTGCAGCCACTTGCAAGGTTCTCAGGACCTTTTATGGTTTCTCATTCATGTTTTCTTTCTTTAGTACAATGCTTGAATTGGTTCCCCACTGAAATGAAAAGATACTGGAAAAAAACCTTTGTAAAGGAAAAAAAAATAGTTACTATAGCTGTTGTTCTTGCTATACTTTGAAATTTTACATTTTCTGTGTGCTATTTACAAGAAAAATATCAAGAGAAGCCTCAGTGTATTAGTCATCATGTTTGGACAGTGGTGGCAAAACTCTCACACATAATCACCTTTTCAGAACCTAGAGATCATCAAAGTAGAAAAAAAGTTAAAATTCTGAAGGCAACAAAATGTCTATTCTGCAAACAGTAAGTAAACATAATGTACTGACATTGGCCTTGGCAAATTACCACATTGTATTTGTAGAGCTTACCATATAATTCAGACTCCGCTGCTCCAGTGCTTAGTCTCTTGGCAATGACTTTATGAGTCAAAGTGAATCAGTCCCATAGTGAATAAGTCCTATTATTATCAGGGCAGTAACTCCTCTCAAGTTTGAGGGCTTCCTCACTTGTTTTCTCCACTTATGTGCCACATTGTGCCCTGAATTTTACTTTACCTTCTCATGTTGCTTTCTTCTCCATGTTGCCCTTTCTGTAATAGTTCACTATGCTCTTTCAAGCTTTCTGTTTTCAAAAAAGGATAAGAATTGCCTACCCCTTTCACCTGACTCATCATTAATTGCACTTAAGTTTTTTATTTTTTGTTTTACATTGTTTTTTAAGATCACCTTTTACTCATATGTATAAGTGCATCAATTCTACGTATAAGTAACTCATCTTTTTGATGTATACTGTTGTGATTTTGCTGAAAGACTGAGAAGTAAATGAGATGAAGACTTGAGATGGAAACCACTGAAGACTTAGGGTAAGCCAGAGCAGAAAATTTTACCTTTGGGCAACAATATGACTAGATTCAGATCCTTTTTGCCTGGCAGGAATTAGAAAAATATTGTCTTTTTTTTGCAGTTTTGGATGATCTCTGGCATTTCTTTTATTGCTGCCTTCATTGTTTCTATAGGTTTTTTGAAATGTGTTGGCACTGGTAGGTGGCAGTAGTGACACACACATTCAATGACATAGCTGGTAGAACACATTACTATTTGCGTAGTAAAGTTGTGTATTTAGGCATCATGAAATGACTTTTGATGAACCAATGTCCACCAGCAAATGTCACACCACACTGCAGATGGCAAATACTGTTAGTAACTGGTAGGTATTAAAGATTCTTGCAAATCTCAGATATTGACATAGATCTGCAATCACTTAAACAGACTTTCTACCTCCCTAGAGTCTTTCTTTGCTGTTTCTTCCTTAGAAAAGGTAGAAATTAATTGTTAAGATTTGGATTTCAAATCCAGATCTAATTTTTTTTTTTTTTTGTAGTCAGTAGCAAGGTCTAAGCTTTTTGCTCAGGAAAATGTATAACTGAAGTATGTAGTATTTTCACTCTAAAACAGTGGACAAATTTAAATTCAGTGGTGTGGAGTTGTTTATCATAGCTATAAGTGAGCTTATTTTTAAAAATCAAGATAGAAGTGGGTCTTTTTGTTAATTCTTATGAAAACAGAAGTTTATGAAATGTCCCCATTTTAGAACCTTATTCATGTTTCTCAGATACAAATTTATTGTGAGGTAGTTTGTAAAAAGACACACAGATCTCATCTGTTTAAAAAAATCAACATGATATCAGAATTCAGAATTCAATGTCTACACACAAGTAAATGCATACTACACGGGTGAGTTCACTGTAATTACAATACAGATGCAGAACCACAGTATTTTTAATTTTATTCTCTCTTATTTTTAGTACTTATTTGAAAGCAATTAAATATTTGTAATAAATATAGAATATAACGGTTACTCAAACAGTGGCTAGTTTTCTAAAATGAAGTTCCATCAAGAAAAAAAGAAGGATATGGCAGTGAAACAAGTAGTAACAACAGCAAATGTAAAACCATCTGCCAGCTTAGTTTGCCAAAGTGCCAGATGCTGCCTCTAGTAGACTCTGTTCCAGTGCTTTGGCATCTGGATGGTCCTTTGTAATGAGGTAAAACTTTGACAGTTACTGAATTTTGGGGATATATGTGTGCGTGATTTAACAATGATGATATTTTCAGACATAAAGCTTCAACAGAAGCCATCTCATGCAAAGTAGGTAGGTCCAAGCCTTCAAAAAAAATAAAATACCAATACAAAATAAATGTATTTATACACTAATTATAATTCACTAGAGAGGAGATTTTTCTAATTTTTGTCTCTTGGTAATAAGTGTTTATTAAAGTTATTTGTAAACTGTTCTTTAAAGAACCGTGTTAAATAAAATACAGGCAGACAGAGAACAGAAGTAAAGAATGTTTGTTATTCTATTTGTGTGATTTATAGGAGAAATCGTAAGAAAAAAATTAGGAAACAATTAAAACATTCTGCCTTTGTTGAATAAGAATAGCCATAGGAAAATAAGTCATAAAAAATGCATAAATAGTTTCATGCAGACTAATTTTAAGAGATAATTAAGAAACAATATGATAAACATTTTTTTACTCTAATAAAGAGTGAAAAGTCTATGTTCCATGAGTTCCTTGCGGATCACAGTTATTTTTGTGAATACATGTTCTTCTTAGAGGATATTCATACCATGATTAAATATAATGTTACACCATTTAATATATATATATAAATATACACATACGTAAAGATTTATTATAGAAGGAAAAAATAGTGCTGAGATTTAGTATGTTGTAATATCATCTGATTTTTTGAGCTTAAATTTCTGCAAGCTCATGTGGAGCTCCAAATAGTGGATTATAAGCCTTATAGCAACTTTCAATGAAAATTTTTAAGGGAGAATAGTGAAAACTTGTTTCTTGGTTGTCAAGTTGATAATCTTAATCAAAGACATTAGCTACTGGAAAATCTAGATTTCAGTGTTTATCATAAATGTGATTGCACCAATTCTTCTTACTAAGAAATATGCTTCTGCTGAAAATCTGAGCTGAAAAACAAATAATACAAAAGTTCTCCAGTGCTCTTTGACAGTAATACTGTAACTTTAAAATTTTCCAGAATTGGCCATAGTGGACCAAAGCCATCTCAGTGGAAAGATGTAGAACAATATTTATTGTGTAGTGTTACCTTTTTTTTAACAGTTGAAATTTCCAATATACACCACACTTTGTGAAAGCCAGGCATGCAGGTGCTCATGAAGCCTGAGAAGAGAGTTAGAAATTTCCCTACTGCCAAAAATCAAATCCTAGATTATAGCTGAAAACACTTACAAATTCTCTCTGAAAATAGTACTGCAGACTCTGAAAGCCTTTTACATGCTCTTTCCATTTTCATTTTGCAAGACTTTCTATGACATGTAAAACGTTGTGTAATTTTTTCTTCATGAAGAATGACTCAAGGTGGACAGTCAGTGTTGTGCATTCAAAAAAAGCCAGGAGCAATGTATGGGAGCAGAGGCACCTGTTATTAAAAATGGGTGTGAGTCTGTCTGTGTACATGTGTGTGAGATATTTTTATCTTTTTTTCAGTTTTGCTGCTCATCAGGTCTTGGTTATAAACATGTGGTACAGAATGTGTTTCCCTACCAAAAAACAAACAAACAAACAAACAAACAAACACACCTAGAAAACCCTCTCCTCTTTCTTATTTGTCTTCTTTTTTGTCCTCCTTATCAACACTGACAAGTTTGTGTTTAGCTTTGTTGATTATGCTCTAAGTAGAAATGAAAGGCTTTAATTCATGTAGAAGGTGGCATGTTATTATAAATAAGGTGTTACATATGAAAATGCAGGACCTGGACTCATTTTAAGGTAGTCAAAGTGATTGTTAATGGAGAATTGGAGGACTGGAGGAAATGGTAAGAATAAGGGAATCAATGGAGGCTGTGAGGAATTTCACTACTTGGTGGCTGCAGATATTCAAGCAAGTGTAGGGCAGTTAAGGTGAAGGACAGCTGTTATGAAATTTGTAATTAAAACATCTGCAATTTGTGTTAAGACAATTACAGGGCAACAGTGGAATGTCAGCTTTTAAAACAAAATTATAACTAATTCCATCAGCTGGTCATTTAGCAGCTAACTTGGTCATTTAGCAAATAAGGATGACCTGTACTGTTAGTCAGCAGGACATCATAAAACTTTAAATAATTTTTTTTTAACTATATGTTCTGTGTGTGGGTAAATACACCTTTTCAAAACAGTGCATCAAGGAGTAATTCTGATACCAAAAAGATTACTAATAGTAGAAGCTATGTACCAAAAGACAACACTATTATGTTTCTATAGCCAAAGTTATGTTTTATTTTGGTTATATCCAGAGAATGCCTGTCTGCCCTTTTCATGTCAATGTGTCAGTTCTTTTACAGTGTGTTTGATGTAGGGAGCAAACTGGTTGAACAGCAATTGACTGGCAAACAGCCTTTAAGTGCATCTGTACAGTACTTTAGCTTTAAAGAGCACCTTGTTCCTTTAAGGCTCAAATGTTAGCACAACAGTGTTTCCCTCCTAAATAGCTCAAAGTAAATTCAGTAAGGGGTAAATTGCTTTGGTTACACTTAGTTCTGCTAATCCTTTTTCTTCACCTCATTTGCTCTGGTTTATGTATAATCCCTTCCCTCTCAGCTCAGGTGTCTGTTTCGGAGGAAGTTCATCAACATTTTTTTCAAAGAAATCTATTTCTTCCAAATACTAGCAGGGCCCCATGATAGCAGGGAGTAGGTTTCTTACTTGTTTGTCTGTTTGTTTTCTATCTTTGTGTTACTGTTCAGATGTCTTATTTTCCTGGATAAGCAAACAAGCTCGGACATTGCACTGAACTGCACTACACATTATTTAAAAATATTTCCTCAGAAATCATGATTGCAGTGCACACTCTTCCCTTTCACCTCTGCCCTCTCTTGCTGTATGTTAACACTTATGGAAAGCAAAAAATAAAGGGAGAGAAATTGAATTAATTCAATGAAACTCAACATTTCACATGAAATTTGGAAAGCATAGCAGCTGGACTTCTACTGACATAAAGGCACCTGCTTGGGTAGCATTTTCTTCCTTTAATGGCTCTCATGCTCTTGTTAAGTGTCCAAAACTATCTAATTTCTTCTCAAAGTATATGCTTTTCCAGGTCTAATATTACCTTCTTCTCTTCAATTATTTAGTAAGTGTATAAATTAAAGTCAGTAGTTTGAGCATTTTTTTCTTATATATATATACACATTACAAAAACATCTATTTTCTCATTATCTCTCTCAGTCCTAAAACTCTGAGAAATAAATGCAGGGGTGAAAGGTCTAAAATGTTTTTAAGGCTGTTTGTGCCAAAGAGAATTTAACATTGGTGTCTTAATCCCCCAAAGCAACACCTCCAAAACTGATCTATATGGCCAAAAGTATAGTTTTATATTTTAAAAATGTTACAAGGATTTCTCTTCTTGACTGTCAAGACAGACACAGGCAAGCAAAAAGGGAATTATTTCCGAGCTCACTAAGTAATTCACTAATGAGCATAGAGTAGAAGGATTAATTTTAATTGTAGAGGAAAGGTGGGTGTTGAAATCAATCATAATTACTGTAGTTAATTGGCAGGTTAAACATAGGACAGAAGTATGTTATGGTCTGCAATAATAGATATTTATTGCCTATATACAGCAAAACATTCAATTTAGTCTGTATTGTTGGAATTAATGAGTCTTTTCATCGATAACAATTTTAGTCCTGTAATTAACAACAGACTATGTATAGGAATATAAAAGGCTTCTTGATTTCAAATTTGACTGTGAAAAGTAGAGGGTTTTTGTACACCACAAGAAGTATTGGAATGAAGTTAGCATGGGGAAAGCAGACAAAGGACTTTTCCATAAGCATTTGTTTAAGTTGCACTGGTTTTTTCTTAATACCAAAATCAATAATCAAAAGTTTGCTCTAACTGTAAGTATATTAAATTAAGTAAATTTCCCTTGTTGTCTCTAAGGACTACAGAAAAGATAGGACCCAAACAAAAAAAAGCCACAAAATATACCAATAATTACTCCTTTCAAAAAGCTGAGTTAATTTTTCTATTTAGTTTTATCTGTCCTGTGATGAAGCAGGATCTAATGTGCTTTCTCTAAGGGTTGCACTTTGACCCTCACGAGCCTCTTCTGTGTTACCACAGACCCCTTGGAGCCATCCTAGGTCCTGACAGAAGAGGGTGTCTGTGGCAAACAACTGCTCTGATTACCTCAACAGATGTTTTTCTCTCCAGCAAAGGCATGTTGTGACATAATATTCTAATTTTGCTACTCCTTTCTCATTTCTTACCACTTAGCACTGTAATTTCTTCTTTATGTGTTTTTTTATCTTCAATTCTCTTCTCCATCTGCAGATTTCTACCCCTTGATCTGTACCACCTATAATCTTTCTGTTCCTTCCTTTCATAGCTCGGACACCAATTCCTCTTTCTTATATCTTAAAAAAAATGATGCCCCTCTTTTTTTTTTTTTTTTTTTTTTTTTAATACCTTCATTATCAGTCTTTTCATCTTCTCAGACATCTCAAATATTTCTTAGCTGAAAATGGGACAGGGGCAGCTCATCATGAGCCATTCAAAAAGGATGCAATGATTGCTGAACCTGCTCTTAATTTGTCTTGCTCCTTATTCCCTCTTCTGTCTCCTTCTCTTTCTTTGTACCAATGAATCTCTGGGATTTCTAAAGAAATAAAGGAAGAAATAGCACACTTACACCTTTCTTACCTATCTGGGTTGACTAGAAGGATTTTAATATGTAAAGTACCTGTCAACCAGTAGCATCAGATGGAAAAAGGATGCGAAATACAGATCTAGAGGAGGTTCCACTGTCTGCCTTCCTGGAGAAAATTAACATTTTGACCTTGGTTAGTCACTTTGCATGAATATATGTCTTTTTGGATGTACTTCTGTTGCTGTGGCCAGTTCCTGGGTCTCACTGAGTTGCCTCAGGCAGGGGCAGTGCCTGAAGACTAGTGCTCTCTGTGCTGGTTTTGGTGTAAACCATTACACTCTCCAACGAGCAGAACTTGGTTCCTGTCTGCCCTCTAATTACCTAGCTACATCTGCAGAGCTTCATTCTATATTTCCTCAATGGTCAGATTTCATCTTCCTAGACTTTCCTTCTTAGAAGAATCATAACCATATAAACACTTTTTTTTAAATGGAGTGATGTAATTTTCACCTATTTGTTTTTTTTGTTGGGTTTTTTGAGTTTCTGATTAGACATGCTCAGCCATAAGATGTTGGGATTATCCCAAACAGAATTGTCCATACATCACTGTGGGAAAGAGAACCCCACAGAAATATGGCACTGCTGTCATTGTATTTTTTTTTTGCAAATCAAGAACAACTGTGAAAGCCTCAGTGCAGTGTGTCCTAGTAAAGCAAATTGAGCCATAGGAGCATGCTTCCACACACAAAACAATGGTGTCAGGACAATAAAAACAGGTGAAAATGTGATTCTTCTGTGAGGCTACTTTCATAAAGCAGCTGCTAACAAAACTCATTAAGTACTAGGATATGAGTCTTATTTCCCACCAACTCAGTAAGAGTTTTTTTAGTTGTGAAGGTCCTGAGCTGACATCTGATGTTGATTTAAAGAGACAGGTGATTATCCACAAAGTGAAAAATAATGTGGCATTATTCCCTGAGGTGTAAACTGCAATAGCAATCAGAAAAGAGATAGAAGGCTACTGTAATAATGGAGGGAGTGCAGTGCTGACACTGGTGGAGATTAAATGAAGTTGATAGGAGTTTCATTTTGGAGTTGGCTGCACTGATGTGGCTCAGGTAGTTCTCAGTCCCCATGTCGGTTGTCAGTACCACCAGACACACCTGATCCCCACTCTCCCCTCCATCCTCTCCTTTGCTTCAAGCCCCAATTTACAATTAATATTTTAAATTACCCTGCTAGTGCTTACCACATCCTATTTTAAAAAGTCAACAAATAGGCTGCAAGACCCATTATTATTTCATGGCTTGCGTTTTCTCCCTTAGCTTGAGAAGAATTACTGGTTTTATTGCAGGCTACCATTCACTTTTCTGTGTTTCTGTTCTCCCTCATTCTCTGTCTTCTCTTCCTCTTTTCTTTCTCCCCGTACCTTTTAGTGCCAATGGATTATAAGTTATGAACAATATTCCTGCTTCAAGGAATACTACTGCATATCTTCTGGGCTAGCAGGGAGAAAACTTCTATAAGGAAATGAACATGAAGGAAAGAAAAAATACTGTTAGAAAAAGAGGAAGATGCAAAAGTGGGCATATTAAAATTATTTCTGCCTTTTCTCTCTTCCTTACCTATTCTCTGTTACAAATATGTTGTTAGGACACAACAGGAATTTTTTGAATGGATATTCATTACATTTATAATTAACACACGGACCTTTGTGTCCATATTTTCATTAAAAAATTGCTCAAGAATTCCATGAGATTCTGTCAGTTGTAGTAACCTTGTATTTTTTCATTGCCACAGGTGTCAGTTTTTTGCCAGAAAAAAAAGTGGCTGTTGTTTTACACATCAAAGGAAATTTAAATATTAGAAGATTATTACTCTTGCCTTTAATTCAGGATCTTTGTGAAACACCATGATTGCAGATTTTTACAGAGATCCATATAAGGTGGAGATCTCATAGTTTAGGTTTGAGCTCTAGAGTATATGTAGAAAAAGGAATAACACTCCACTTATTTTGCATGTCATTCATATAAATATGACCTGCTGTGCTAAAAAAAAGCATTTTCTTATCATCCTGGCAACAAATACACATTTTCTTGTAATAGTATTATGTGAGATGCATTTTATAATTTCATCAGGTTAAGGGAAATATAAAGTCTGTCTTAAAAATGGTGGCCATAAGCATGTAGGATTTTCAAGATACCTGCCTCAAAATTTCATGTGTACAATTTGTTTTCCCTTTTTATTTTGAGTCAGTTAACCTGCACATTTCATCCAATTATACACCTTTTGCATGTTCTTTACCGTCAGTCATAAGGAGTGTGACATAAAGGCTAATGATAGTAGTTTTGGCTTCTTGTAGTTCTCCTGCACCTTTGAAAGGTTTCAAATTTTTCACTGGCATTGTTAGTGCATGAGATACGTTGAGACACAACAAAGGGTTATTGTTATTAGCAGACACAACTTTTTCTGCCTTGGTTTTTGATATTTGCTGGGAAAAGTTTTTTACCAGTGTGCCAAGGAGTGAATTTGACCTGTTTCATAGTCGTCTCACCTGTTATAAACAGAATTCTCATTAAGTGCCTGATATTTTTATTCCTGAAACATCTTGGTGTTGCTGGAAGCATATCAATTGATAACAGAACACCTTTTAAATAAATTCAGTATTGAATAAACACCTGTTCATGAAATCTGTAGCTCTCTCTGTGCAGTGTGGTAGCAGATGCTCTTGACGAGTATGATACAGACTGACAGGCAAGTTAGATACTAACAAACTATACTACTGATGAGTCTGGTTGCTGCGGAAGATTACATGACAAAAAACTCTGTATTTCTCTCTGAAATAAAAAAAAAATTCTTTCTGCATGGAGAAATGAAAAATCGTTTTTAGTTTAAGACTATCTTAAGATCCAAGGTATTATTTGATGTTTGAACCAAACTGAATTCTCCAGAGATTCTGGCTTTTCCTGGGCCTTTCATTTTCAGATGTGTACTCTTGCAGAACAGGATTTCTGGTAAAGGGAAATGAAATTTCAGAAGCACAGGTAGGAAATGGGGTTTGTGCTGATAATACTAAGCTGTCTAGATAAACTGAGAGACACTGTTAGTCTTTTGCAAAGGCTGACATGAGATGTCTAGACAGACAGGTTTGTACAAATGCCAAAAGTGAACACAGAGTCAATCTTTTTTTTTTCTTTTTTTTTTTTTTTTCCTGTGGACTGAGAAGTAATTTGAAAGTCATAGTCAGATTGAGTAAAATTAAATTTTTCTGTTAAAGAATTTGGCCTTGGTGCGTTGCTACGATGACACAAAACTGTGTGGTACAATCATTAAGGAAGAATAGAATAGAATAGAATAGAATAGAATAGAATAGAATAGAATAGAATAGAATAGAATAGAATAATTTCAGTTGGAAGAAACCTACAAGGATCATCTAGTCCAGCTGCTAGTGGGACCTCTAAGAGATGAATCAGAAGAAATCTCAGAGCAATCTATCCCTGGCATGAATTTTACTGCCACTGAGAGACAGCTCTACTTGCTCCTAGCCCAACACACTTTCTGTTCTGTTCTCTTGCTCCCTCAGCAGCCTGTAATGGCAGCCACCACCTGCTGTGCTTCCTGTTTTTTTTTTCCCTTAGTAAAAGTGAGTTAGGTCTGGTGACAAGCATAGTTCATTTCTTCAGCTGTGTTTACAGTCAGTCCTGAAAGTACTTTAAATGCCCAAAATTCTGCTTCTATGCATAAAGCCTAAGAATGGATTAATCTTAAGAAAGAAGGTAAAGCAATGAAATGTTGTCTTGGTGGGAGCTACTAACAGCTACAAACATGAGATTCTTGGATTGAAAGTGAGGGTTCTTACCTGTGTAATAGCATACAAACCTGTAAAAGCATAAGCATACGAATAAATGTTCATGTTTTCCAAGAGAGATTTGCACTGAGCCTATGCTTGTCAGAATATTCAGCTATTATTTGGGAAATAATATAGCAAGTAAGGTTAAAAGGTGTCCTAACAACCTAAATTATTGAGAGTAAGACTGTGAGAACCAGTGAAAGGTCTATCTGAGTTAGCTGGGTACAAAATGGCAGAAGAAAATCGATGTAGATGAGTGTGAAATGATGTAAAGAGAACTCCCATCCCAAAACCTGACTTCACCTGTGCAGTGATGCAGTTTAACCAGCCATTTGGGAATCTGATCTTAGAATTGTAATAGTTTTTGAAAAACTCCATGTCCAGTAGCAGTTGGAAGCAGATAGGATGTTAAAAATTATTAGGAAAAAAGTAATGATAAAAATACCCCTGTGTCTTAATTTCAAATCACTAAAATCTATGAAACTCTGTGTCATTCTTGTATTTTTATCTCCTGAAAAGAATTACACCTTCAAAGCATTCAGGAAAGGGCAGTAATAATGATCAAAGGAATGAAATAGCTTCAAGTGAGTCAAGAACTCCTTTCTGTCCTATAATTATACCCTTCCCAAGGCATTTCCTATGGGCCTCTGTTGGGGATAGGATGCTGGGCTGTGAGGACCTTTGATGTGGCCTGGTATGGCACTGCTTCGGCTCTGCTGTGTCTGTTGTGGAGGGAGGAGTATGATACCAGAGCAAACCAGCAGAGTTAAATTTCACTGAAACACAATATTCCCCACTGCTTTTATTTGAAGAGGTGCTGCTTTCCCTTTATAAGGGATGTGTAAGAGTGAGTAAGGCTGTAAAGGAATTCAGGTTAAGCACTGCCTCATCTTGAGAAGCTCAAACACACACCTTCTAACTCTAAGGGGATTTCCTCCCTAAAAGGCTGGAATTAAAGCTATTCTCCAAATAAATTTTTAATCAGGTTTTTGAGTTGCATTTGGCTATGTCTTCATTAGCAAGCAGCACAGCAGAACAGGAGGAGATCTTTAGAGTGAGTGAAAAGGAACCCAGCTCATGTGCCAGGGATGGCTCCAGGGATGAGCCATGCACTAAGGGAGTCCGTGGAGGGTTTCACTTCACAGCCATAACCTTGATACAACACTACATGCTGATATGGGTGTGCTCTCCAGGAATCTAATTCTTGGCCCTGTGTGTAATCAGGCTAGATATAAAAGGAGACTGACAACCTTCTGTCTCTTTTCTCTGATACAATAATTATCCTTATACAAGTGTTTTGGGGTTTTTTTAGTACAGTAAAGTTTGAATGGAAGAATGGAGCAGAATCATCTAGGATAGTCACGAGAGGATGATAATATAGGTCTGAGTGCCTTTGGGTGGAGAATAGTGCTGCTCAGCAAAATCCTTGTGAGGTATTTCGTTATTACCATCTTCTCAACTGCTTCACAAATGAAGGTACAATCCTATGTTATCTGCCAAAAAAGACATTTTAGGCAAAAAAGACTAGGTTTTATGAATGTTAAAGTGGTATATAAAGCCCTCTAATGTTCATCCTAAAAGAGTGAAGAAATGTAAGTCACTTCTGTTTCTTCAGTGTTTTTAAAAATCTAATGCCTGGTTAATCTTCTCAGAGGTGAATAACTTTTTCTAAAATTACCAGTGAACTCAATAGTTACACACATCATAAGAACCCAAATCGTGAATTTTGCCTTAAGGTTGTAAAATAGAGCCTTCTTTAGTCTTTAACAAAAAGGAAAATATAACAAGGAATGAAAATAACATCCTGTCACAGGCTTTCTGTCATATTTGTCATCTTAAGATCTTCCAAACACTTACATTATGCTTGAGATTACTCTTTCAGTTTATCAAACAATGAATTGTTAGAAAGAGATTTTCCTAAAGAATGTGTGAGCAGTAACTTGCTTATCTTCATTTATAACATGCCTGATTCATCTTGGATTTCAATGCTGGCAGAAGCTGCATGTGTGGGACCAAGGGCCATTTGAGTTTCCAGTAGCCAGAATGTTACCATTTGATGCTTTCTTCACTGACTTGGGTTTTGTAGCAAGATGTTGAACCTAAAACCCATTTTCACCCCACTGAAAAAGTAATTCCATCTTCTGCTATTGTTTTTGCAGTGTTTATGCTGTAGTCTAAAGATTAATTTGGGATTAAGCCCCTATAGACCTTATTTCCTTTAGATACTAAACTAATTCCTCTGAATTCCCCTATCACATTTATGGATATAGGTGCTGACTAAATTGTAGTCATTTCTTGGCAAGGACTGTGAAAGCAAGAGCTTTAGCCAAGAACACAAGGAATTTTTCAGCTTCTTATGTTTGGGGTTTTTTGTTTGGTTGGTTGGTTTGGTTTGGTCAGGGTTTTATTTATTTTATTTTTAACTCACAGCAATTTTCTGACTGTTTTTCATAACACAGTTCATTAACTAGCTGCTTTAAAAATATCACTCAAGAGTACTGCAAATATCTTTTGGCTGCCATTTTAATGCCGGGAAGTAGGATGGTTAACTGCAGCCAGAGAATGCCCCAAGTTCCTAACATATCCACAGGAGTAACAAGGGTTTATTGCACTGCAAAATATTCATTGCATTAAAAGGGGAATGACTCTAAAATTTTCTGAAGGCTTCTCACTCTAAGCAGCCATCTATCCTATGTTATTACCTATTTTTTATCTGCTACTTATTCTTCCTTTGGGAGAGGAACTTGTCTGGCTGACAAAATAATGCAATCCTCAGCTTTGATTTCAGTGGAGAAATATTTCACATTGACATGTGCATGAAATAACTCAAAGAATTTGCTTTTAATTGCTTTGTAATAATAGTTTTGAATGACCTGCAATTGAAAATACTTTTCTCTCAGGTTTCTCCTTAATTAAAAGCAGCATTAGTGTTTTTCCTCACGGAATAGCCACATGAAACAAATGCTGGATTCTGCACGTGGGACAGTGTAATTCTGGTAATATATAAGTATGTAAGTATACTTATATGGATATAAGTATATAAGTATATTTATAGGGATATAAGTAAAGACTGAGGGATAAGAAGTGCACATGCAGCCCTGCAGAAAGTGATCTGGAGATTTTGTTTGATGGGAAGTTCACAATGAACTGTGAGTGTTCCCTGATAGCCAAAAGAGCCAACTGTATCTTGGGGTGCTTTAAGCACAGTACAGAGAATGGGCTGAAAGAAGGGGTTGTCCTGCTAAACCTGGGCACTGCTGTGGCCTCAGCTGGAGTATACTGTCCAGTTTGGGGCTCCACAAGATAAGTAGGATATAAAAATATAATGTGATGACCCCAGGTGGGCAGCAACGATGAAAGGAATAGAAGGCATGACTTGGTATGGGTGGGTGAGGATGCTGGGTTAGTTCAGTTTGGAGGGGATGGAGAGGTGACCGTGTTGTTGATAGTTTCCTCATGATAGGAACAGAGGTGGTCCTACTGCTGACCTCTACTGTCTGGTGGAATGGCTTAAATTTGCAGTTGGAAGTTTAGATTAGATACAACATAAAAAATCTTTACTGAGAGGATGGTCAAACACTGGAACAAATTCCACTGGAGAGTGGTTATGGCCCCAAGTCTGTCAGTGTTCAAGAAGCAATTGGGAAATGCTCTTAGACATATGTTTTATGTTACCCTTTTTGAAGTTAGAAGTTGGACATGCTTATGCTTGTGGATCTCTTCCAGCTCAGGATATTCTGTGGTTTTGTGATCCTGGTACAAAGGTAAACCTACCCTTTAAATCAATCAGAAGGGAATTAAACTCTTCTGTGATTTTTTCCTGCACTTATTTTTATGCTTAATTATATAGTTAAAATAGATATTCATACTAATTAATGTGTTCCTCATTCTTTACAGAATTTTGGAAAATGGTAAGCAAATGTATACATAAAAACCTATGATAAGGAAAATGAGAATAAAGCAATACAAAATGTACTTTTTCAACTTTAATTTGTGTTTGAGTACAAGAAATACTTCTGTGTGTATTACTACTTATAGCACTTTCACATAAGCCTTATTTACAGTGAAGCTTGTTCTAACAATTAACGTAAGCCCTAAACACAGTGAAGAAAAAGCTAATGCTTTTCAAGTTTAAAATATAAAAACCTACATGAATGTTGAGATAAATGCTTTCTAATTTATAATATATTTTGCAACTTAATCTTACTCATTTAATTCTGCCCTATTTTAAAAACATTTATATAATAAATGACTACTTTAAAATCTGACTGTTGTGAAAAACAAATTCTATTATACATATATGTATAGACACAGATCTTTAAAATTTGCGTATTTCCATTGAAAACTCTCTGATATTAAGCAGCTGAGAAACTGGACCCTTGAAGTCCCTTTAAATTAGTCTACAATAATTGAAAAGGTACCAAATTAGATTAAGCTAAAGTAGGTCATGCTCCACTTCAAAAACAGCTGTTTGTATAACAAAGGCCAAAGTATAAATCCTCAAAGTTCAGTGGATAAGATATATTAGTAGTTTATGGATAAAACTAGCCTTTACATTACAAGACAGCATGTGAAGACCTTTGAAGTCAAAAAATTAAATCCTTGTAGTGTCAAAGTCTGTCTGTTCACAAAGAAAAGGTACTTATGTGAAAGATTTTTAATTAGATATGAAAGGACAGAGAAGAAAGACAGACAAGTCAATTCTTCTCAAACTTGCTTGAATTTAGGCAGTTGTGGTACCTTTAGCTGTGTCCAAATTCTCTTTCAAGTGAATCTCCAAAAGCAAGAGGAAAAATGGCTTTATTGTGTATAATTCATGATGGTTTGGATAAAGCTGGATATATTTCGACTGCTATAGATATTTTAATTTTTTTTTCTTTAATTCTAGACTGCCTGTTTTCTCTACTGTCGGTTTTCCCCTCCGCATTTGCTTGATTAGACTTGGATCAGGGAAGACAAAAATCCTGCTATTTTTGTATGTCACCTTTTTCCTCTTTCTTACTATTGTTGACACTTTATCTTGCTTCTGTAAAGATGAGATATCATTGTAGTCATTGTGATTTTTCCATTCTAGACAGTCTGTTTACTCCCACTGGGTATTTTTAAAATTATGTTTTTAAAGAAAGGCCTTGCTTTTCACTAATGTCAGGCAGAACAGTAAAGAACAACTCAAAACACAGAATGCTCAGGTCCTTGGTTTCAGCTAAGTGTCTCAGGAAAGGCAGAGTTTTATCCGTTAATCTTACCTGATTTATCTTCATTGCTTATCTAGCTATTTAACTCCTTTATTCATATATAATTTAATTATGTTCTTAAGGACAACAATCTTTAGCCGCAGCAGCCTTGTGGTACTTCAGCACTTATCCACTACAGAAGATACACCATTTACTTTCAATAGCAGAGTTTGTTTAAATAGTCATTTAATCTTGCAAATAGCAGAGAAATCTGTGCATAACAAAGAGCTTATAATATCTTTATTACCACAGCAATATTGCTATGAAAGCAAGGTCTGCATTTTATTTCCCTTCTCATAGTCTTCTTTCCATATTACTTGCATGTATATTTAAAAAAAACACCCTTTATTGTAAAAATTGTGACCTATTACCAATCACATATCCAGCAACACCTTTTTTGAAAATCATTTCCATACATGTGATTCTAAATCAGGAAAAGATTTTTTTTAGAAAGCCTAAAAATACACTTCATTTTTGCATTACTTGTATATATTAGATTAACATTATGGTATAAACATACTGAAACTGAGTGTGGAATAAATGCTATTGAACTCATGGGAGACTTGTAACTTAACTTTATGAGTATGAAGGATTTATTTATTGATATAAAAATACTTTTTTAGATGATTGAGAACTGAACTGCATTCAAGAAGAAAACTTATTGCTTCTTGTTACAAAGTAATTTTTAACAGTGGATTTTTCTACTATTGCTTGCAGTTGTCATAATCTTTCAGAATATAAAAGCATTTATTAATTAAAGGAATAAACTATATTTAAAATTTTATATCCTTTGAGCTATCCCTCTCATGTTAAGTTTTTGCACTCCCGTAGTTAAACTCTGAGAGCTACTGAAACAAAATGAGAGTTCCAATCAATTTCTGTTTTCTTACAGAAGGAGAGAAGAGTAAAGAGAGTTGTTAACCTACTGGTTGTCTGGAAACCATGCCATCTTAAATCTTTTTAAACCTTTTTGATTCTGAATTCCTGAGCAAACCCAAAATATTAAAAAAAAAGGAAGGAATTTGGAGTATCTGTTGGTAAAGATGTTCTACTTAAATATTGGTTCAGGGAAAGTGTCCAGTGAATTTTAGATGAGATCGTACTGTTTTTGAGAAGCAGCTGACTCTGTTTTAGAGACTGTTACAGAGAGCCAAATGACACTACTCTCTAGCTCTGTCTTTTTTGGGAAAACACATAGAGTCCACACAGCTGAACCTATTCAGCTTCACATTAGTGGTTACAAACACGTATAATTAAGTTAGAGGCACTCTCAGAGGAGGATATTGAAGTGCTGCTCTGATTTATATGTAAGTGTAGGTATTAATGTTCCATAGCAAGTAGAGTAGCACACAGGGTTTTGGTATTCTCTAGAGGCTTTCAGATCTTCAATTGAGGAAAAAGTGAATAGAAAACAGTAAATAAAAATCAGTGTTTTCAGCCTATTATGACATCCCTGTTATAGCCTTCTAACTATTTAATTTGGAATTCTGTAGATAAAGCAAATTTCTCAGTTTCAGAGTATCAGTTTCTAGAGAGCATTTTAGTTATTAAGAGCTAGATAATTAGAAATCTGGAAAAAATCTGAATATATTAGTCATGATTTTTTTTCTAAATCTGTGTGGGAAAATGAAAAGAAAAGCTTTGATCTGAATGATACTCTGTGTCATATCATTTCAGTGTGTCCTGTACACACAACCTGTTGCGATGTTATCATGAAATCTGGATGCTCTATATAAATATCACTCTTTGTTTTAGAGTATTTCTGTCTTGTAATTTTAAAAATGACATTTTAAACCTTTTTTAATCTCAGTACTTGTTGATTTTTCATATGGCACTCAGATATTTAGAAAGAATAGTAAATAAAGATAAATTCTCTACCTTTCAATGGTTCTTTGCCCATCCAACTGACTTCAAATTACTTGTTTCTCATTATGAGTGAAACACATATATGATTGTTTCCTACAGCATTGGAAAATTCTGTTTACCTCTAATTCAAAAATTGATGAGACTGACCAACTGTTATGATCCTGTTAGATATTAGATTTCTACTTTTTTTTTCTTCATTTGTTTTTGGTTTTTGTTTTAGATTGATGTTAGTGTTGTTATATATAACAGTAAGTTTTTTTTACAGGACTTCAGTACCACAGAGCTGATAAATTTTTTGTCTCTTTTTCTTTGGCTGGACATCTGGTGGCCATTAACAACCAAGCATTCCGATGTGTTATTCATCTGTGCTGATATTGCACAAAGGATTTTGCCACCTGTTCAATTTTTATTCACTGAACAAAATTATTATATTTAGATGGGAAGCTTTTACTGCTTTGAGTTAAATGTGAAGGACATAGTATCAGAATGTGAAGTTCAGCAGACAGTGCTCACAAAACATAGTAAATCCCACAGTTCTGAATCTCAAGAAGTGTAATTCCTCAGGGAAGGGTTGCTTGCAGTTGTTTGGAGCTGCACATATGTTTACAGACATTGAGTGCTGTGTTGAGCAAGTCTGTGTCTCAGAAAGTATAGCTAAAATTTTTCCCACTGATTTTTCAGGTCTTGCATTTTTAGAATAGAAAGGATCCCACACTGTGGCCCTACCATTGACAATCTGTGAGGTGGCCCTGGTTATTTCTCAGTTTATCTGAGAAACACTCTGAAGATAATGAAGGAACAATCCGACTGCCAAACTTAAAGGAAACAGGGTGTCCCAGATTGAAAGGCAAAATGTCATTTGCCATTTGTATAGCAGTTGTCTTCTGTTAAATGGGCAGTTTTCCTTATCTCTTTCACAACCAATTCTCCCTCTGGGGAGAAATCTGCTGATAATGGGCTATTGAATGACACTGCGTGACTGATACCAGAGGGAGGAGCCAAGCATTACTAACTGGATATAATCTGGGTCTTTTGGGACACCAGACTCAGGCTTTTCCGTTGGATTTCCAGGAGGACTGTAGACATTCCAATTTGGATGGCTACCAACATCCTGACCAAAAAGGATGTCAGATTTTATTCTGACTCTATCAGTGTTTTTTCTTTTGTATTATTGCATGTATTTTGTTTTCTTTTTCACTTCTCCTAATAAACTGTATTTCTGACATGGAGTCTCTCATGGGTTTTGTTTTCAAACCAGAACACAGGGTTACAGAGCTAATCTCTTTTTATCACCTGTATGCCAAATGGAACTAAGAGGAGTTTTTTAAAAATATGATTCAGGCATTTATAATGTAAATCTAGTCTATATAGCTGAAGTAAAAGTATGTCATCATGAATTTCAAGGATCTGGTGAAATTTGGTATTATAGCCAAAATATTGCTGAAATTTCCTAACTAATTAATACACTTGAATGCCTTTGAAAGCTTCCAGAGGGCAAGCATGCCCAGCTAATTTTAGGTTTCTAAATTAAGGGTTAGTCATACAGGAGGTGATGCTCCTTTCTGATCAATGCTAATCAAGAAAAGCTAAAAGTGATTTAAAATGCAGAAAGTCTAAAGGTTTCAACTATACAAAGTCCAAAAGAGATGAGACACTCACAAGTTTGTGCACAAAAATGAGGCATCACTGCTCTACATAGGGCTTGTGGCTGTTCTGAGGTGCTCAGCATCAGAAAGACAAATGAGAATGTAGGTCATGTCACCCTGTGTTAAGAGGGAAAAATGTTTTACATGTTTGGAATAACATAGATTGCATGTGATACTACTGAACAAACTTCACTTGCCAGTGAGTTTTCTACAGCTGTAAATATGTTTGTATGTGTGGAATCATGAGATAGGTGAAGACATTTCTTAGGTATATAAAAGAAAGCAAACATTCATGCCCCCTGAAAACTCTCAAATAACTGTAATCTCAGAAGCCTAGAAATTTTGCGTTAAATTCTCATTTCAATTAAATATATCATAATGAATTTACTTTGGGCTTGTCTTTAGCTTTAAGATGAAGTGCAAGCACAATATGTATCTCAGCAAAATACATAATTTCACTTGGGTTTTGGGGTATGTTCTCCCTGCAAGCTTACAGAAATTTCTTACAATCAAATACTCTTTCCTGTAGGGAGATGACTGAAAGCTTCAGAGCCAGTGGCAGTTAGGATCTGTGTTACCCGCTTAAAAAACTCTAATTTTCTTTTAAATATCACTGAATCATCAAGGTTAGAAGATACCTCCAAAGTCATCCAATCCAGCTGTCAATCTAACACCATCCTAATCACCCCTAAACCTATCCCCACATATTTGTGAAATAATAATACCAAATGTTTTGTGCCATCTGAAAAAACTAACCTTATTCTATTAAGTCACCTATGCAATAGAAATGACACTTTGAGATTAAAATAGTTTCAGATATTGTAAATTTGAAAGTTGTCTTCCATCTCTGGTTATATTCTTTGCTGCTCCTATTCATAGGAAAAGAAGAGTTCAAAGAGAGAAAAGACATGTTATGGATCATCTAGTCCAAACTCGTCTAACTTCAAAGTTAATTAGGATGCTCAAGGCCATAGCCACATAATAAGTGATTCCACTTTTACATTTCTTTGATGTTTCTATGTACAAAATAGAACTCAAATTTACTAAGAATTTTGCAAAACCTGTTTGATATTTTTAAAGTATGAAGGAAGTGTGTTGGCTTCCTATGATCTTATTTTATTTTCCCTCTAACTGATTTCAAAATCCCACAAAATAAACAAAATATTTTTTGATGTATGAAGACAGAACCATATTGTTATGACAAAAAAACCCCAAACAAAACAAAACAAGACAACAGCAACAACAACGAAAAAAACCCCAATCTTTTGACATCAGCTTTCTAAAACAAATGGTCAAGCACATAACAAAGTCCATAAGAGGTATAGTTCACCAAGGCAGCCAAAATTTTGCTAACTTTTGTTAACGTCGGTAAAAGTGCACTGGAAATGTATTTTCTTTCTTTCGGGGTAAACCAAATAATTTGAAATTTCTTAGAACTGAAAGACAGCTATGTCAATACAGACCTAAAATAGTGGAACGCTGTTAAACTAAAAAATGAGATAGAGAAGACACTATGAGGAATATGGGTACAAAGTCTCCCTCTCTACTAACAGATGCATTTTACTTCTCTGAAGTGATTTTCACACAGCCCCTTATGTGCAGAATTACCTTAAATGTAATTTTGCCTCACATACAATCTCTTGATCAGCTTCTAGAACAGAAAATCTTCTAGAACAGATTTTCAAACTTTGTGTCTGGTATCCAAAAATCCTCAATTTCCATATTGGCAGACTGTCCTTCAAACAATCCTGCTAGTATAGGGCTCCTTAGATGTTTTCTTCCACTTCCTGGAACCTATGCTAAATCAGATATGTATCCTTTTCTGGAGGAAAAACAAAAGTTCTCTGATCTTTTTTAACCTTTGAAACTTTAAATGCTACTTCAAAATCATATTATTACTACTTGATTTAAGGATCAGTAACATTTAAAGAGTTGCCTTACAAGTATTGCAGAATTTGTTTGAAAGACTGGACTACTCCCACTTTTCATTTTCTTCCATGGTATTAACAGGGAGCAGGGGTACAGCTTTATTCACTCCACAGAACTGCATGGGACAAAATATTTTAAATTGATAGCCAGTTCTTTAAATTTCAAAGTATTTTGAAATCTAAATTAGATTAGATTAGTGGTTTTAGATTTAATTTTCTCTTCTCAGCAACCTTTAGAAAGAACTATAAATTTATTCCACTTGAGAATGCAGGAATTTTACAAGGTTTTCAAAGCTAGATCATTCAATAAATAGTACCCAGTTTTGCTCTCTGGAGCAAAGCAAACTAAACCAAAAATTTTACTTGAAATAATAATTATCTTTCAAGTGAAATGAAACATGAAGTAGTAGAGTAAGATATCATAGAAACACTTTTATTTGAGATAACAATACTAGCATATAACAGGTTTTGATATGTGAAATAAACATGATATTCTTAATTAAAGGTGGCACAAGATATTTCTTTTTAACAGTCTATGAGAACAAGAGATATGTTTTTTTAATATTGCATCTTAACTGGAAGGGATAATTCAGTGTGTGAAACCTGGAGTTTTTTTTCCCAGAAGCTGGATTTATACCACTGTATGTACTGTAACATAATTGTGGTCATTCTGGGGCTACAATGTCCAGAATCTTTACAATCTTAACAACTACTTTAATGGGCAACAGTGGCACTGGTGTGTTCTTAGGTCACAGAATGGCCCATGATTTTCTGATTATTTGTATTTAAGTATTGTATCTTCATTCATTTGAACAGTTACACTGAATTTTAACCACTGTGAACAAATGACATCTACCTTTGGTTTACATTTTTTAAGCATAGGTTTACTTTACTTTTTCAATTTATAGAAATATTAAACTTTCTAATCTGTCCTGGACTCAGAAGAGTTAGTATGTTTTCTTAACTCCTCTATTCATGCAAAGATTTAGACTACAAACAAGGAAAAAATTAGTGTGGATTTCACTTGGAAAAATTGAACTTTAATAAAAATATGCTCTTCAGATTCACTAGCTTTAACCTGGACTTCTCCCAATATCTTTGAGTTCCCATGTGATGAGTGTGGGTGATAAAAGGATAGGCCACATGAGATTGTGCATCTCATTACAACACAACACAGATTCAACACAGAAAGTTTAAAAATGGCTAATTTCTACCTAGATGGCAAAATACCTCACTGAAAAGTTATTTCAATGATTTTGTATATAATAAAAAAATTAATAGTATATTTAGAGGTGGATTGTATTTATTATGCTTTCTTTGGCTAAATGGCTCTGCACCTTCAGTTTCTGGGCTAAGAGTGTCTTAAATATAAATTCATGATCTACCTCTTCAGAAATCAGCATAGATCTTCCTTTAAAGGTTGTTGAGACTTGTTGGTGACAGATACAAATAAATATAGGATAATGGCAGAGGTCAGAGCAACTGTAGTTTCATCCATAGGGAGATTCATAACATCTATATTAAGTTTTTGATCCATAAGCTTACTCCCAAGAGCTACTGCCTGCACTGACCAACTGAAGGCTTTATATTAGCTTGTCAACACAGCTCCTCACTCCAGGACTCTCAGATCTGGTAAACACCACCTAAAAGGCTGTAAAACTTTAAAAGGGAAGTTGAACTGCTGCAGAGGTTCAGGAGCAGGCTGTAACTCATTCCTCATATGAAGGCAAACTACCATGATCTCATGGAATAACTCTCATTTAATCCTACTTCTGATTCCTGAAGAACCCTCTCTCTTCCTATGCTCATTCTCACAGGTACAGTGAGGGTTTAGAATGTAGAAAATGGAACAGGGAGTTCTGTTTTCCATGTGATTGCATCTATTTATAGTTGAATGATTTTCAGCACCAGAAAGGCTAGATTTTATAGCAGCTTTATTTCCTTAAATCTTTCATGACTTAAACTAGCATTTTTTGGGTTCCTGTTTTCTAAAGTTGCTTATCACTGCCAGCTTTTCATCTACTAAAGAAATCAAATTTGTTCTGCTTTCATAACAGTACATTATGAATACCACATGGTGTCTCTGGCATTTGCTATTTTGTAAATTAGTTTAGAAATACCTGTGGTGTTTCTTAGCGAAATGGTTGTCAATAAAACAATTAGCTGTGATGACATTTAGATATTTATAGAACCCTCTGCCGCTCAATAGGATAAGATTATAGTAAAAAGAAACCCCTGTGGATTAAATGCAATGTGCAGATGATCTGTTATGTGCTAAAATGTCCCATTATTTCATAATATATATTCTGTTAGTATGTTCTGTCTTACAAATCTATGACTAGCTGCCAAAGCATTTCATTAGCTAAATGAACCATAATAGAGAGTAGATGACGTGCATGTGTTGGTAATCATTTATGCAGTTTGAAGTGAGACGTGTTCCCTTCTGAATGACCACATTGTTACGTGACTTTTCCTTATCACTTCTAATCATTCCAAAAGCTACTGAAAAATTTCAGTGTTTTTGGTAATAGCCTGGTTACTTCCAGCATGTGGGACATCAATTAGTGCTCCACTTCTGGTGAGGAGGGTTGGAATGAACTTGGGATTCTCTGGTAACTCTGCTTAGAGCATCAAATTTCCCACGCTGGAGGCTGCACTCTCAGAAGCAGGTAACTCTAAATCTGTGAGGCATAAAGACGAAGTTCTCTGGCCCTCAGTAGAAGCAGGAGATAATCTGCCCTTCCAAACCATTTAAGCATAGCCTGTTTTATTCTTCCCAGATACATGACAGTCTAGGGCTGAGTAGGAGCCAGGGACAGGAACCCAATAAAGTAATGGGCAGGCATGCAACAGTAATCCCAGAGGAAGAATCAATTGGAAAATTATCAATATTGAATAGCAAAGATGACAGGGAATCTGCATAACTCCGAACACTGAGATTCAGTAATACTTTATCACCTCAATCTATGTCAATGTGAGCATTTTCTAGTTTTTTCTTGTCAGTGTAAGAGGCAGTCAGTTTAGTTCATTGATGAACTTTGCTCAGATTTGAAATATACTATTGCAGTCTACCTTCTTCATTCTTAAAAAATTCTCAGATGTTGCTTTGCCTTCATGAAAAGTTTATATAGACAACATTAAAGTACCACAGAGTTGTTTTCTTTCTCCTCTTGACTGATGGAAAACTTTCAGTTTTAGTAAATTCTTAACATACAAAAATTTTGGACAAAGTTTATTATTTGCTGTTGATCATGTTCCTAATTAATGGAATTAATAGAAAGTAACTCCCATGTTGATATTTGTTTTTTGTATGACCATTTCTAATATATCAAGGTGTATATGAATTTTTAAAAGTCTATATCTGAATTTTTCTGATACTTTCTACAGATATCTGTTTTCAGTTCTTTACAACTTTGTGGCAGTTTAATCAATTAAAGCAGATATTTTCAAGAAGACATTTCTAAAATATGTCAAGCATTTAAAGGAATAGTTCAGATTAAAATAATTGACATTTCTGAGGAGCAGGTTAGGGGAAAAATGTTCTTACATCCAAGTTAGAAAAAAAATTATTTCACTTTTAAAATATACATTTCCATTTAAAAAGTTTTTTCAATTCAAAATTAAATAATGTTTTATTAGCAATAATGTGACTTACCTAGCTTTTAGTCACATTATCAAATTACAAAATTTATTTGTTATCCATACAGATATCTTCTTCTAACTTATCTAAATTACAAGAAAATATAATTTTTTAAGTGTTGATAGGACTGTATTAGACTTGCATGGTATTTCCAGGCCTTTTTGTTCCTGCCTTTTCCTTCTAATTCTTCCTATAACCTATTAACATCTAAGTTTGGGAGGAAAAGAGCTGAAAAGGCTTGGTAAGAGTCTGTCTTTGTTAACTATTACATCTGCTGTTGGTAGCTAGTGAGCATGAAGGATGGATGTGATAGGAAAGGTGATGAAGGAGTAATGGGTGGATTTGGGAGTAAAGGGAGAAAAAAATTGCAAGGAAAAGAGTGAGGAAGTAAGTAAGCACACATGGTGAAGTGTGGTATAAAACAGTACAAGGCTGAGAGCTGACCAGACCTAAAGCTGAGAAGACTTGGGGCCTTGGGTGGGGTTGTAGAAGAAGGTAAGCAAATATGCTGTGTGAGGGCAAATGCTAAGGACAGAGCAGAGAAAAATAAAGTAATAACAAAGGGTAGTGCAGGAGGCTGTGGGGTAGGTCAAAGCATTGTTGATAGCTGCAGAAAATTCACCTTCAAAACCCAGAACTGAATGCACAACTGATTATATCTACACTTTGCTGCTCCTAGTATTAAATGACAGAAAAAAATAGGAACTATGCAAAAAAGGATTTCAGGCTACAGTTGCAAATGTTTTAAAGACATATGAATTTAAGAACTCTATCCACATCACTTCTGCCAATTCTTAACTAAGATCTTAATTTTGAACCCCACATTCTTTTTTACCTTTTTTTAGCTATTACTTTTAGTGTTAGTGTAAAATACAGATTCATATTTTGCGCATTCAGAACCACAGACTGAGATTTAGGTCTCTTGCTGTTCCTATGACAACACACCCAGCTCAGTGTTTCTGTCATTTCCTAAACTAATCATCAGGTCCTTTTTCTTCCTTTTGTGGTTACCTGATTTTACCTGTCACACAGTAAAATCAGTTGACATGTACAGATAGCTAGCAGAGACTGTTCACTTCTTAAACATAGAACTCATACCATCAAGAAGAAATATTAAATTACGTAGCTGTAAATTAAATGTCATGGATGTACAAGGATTTTGGTATCAAACCATTCTTGTACAGGAAGTACCTTACCCCAATCTCTTCTGACTGTTGGGGAAATAGGTTGTATTGATTCAACGTTTATCAAGTTTACTTGATGCTTCTCTAAAAAAGCCTGAAGTAGTGTTACCCAGTTGTGGCCACTGGTATTTCAGTGTTGAAATATTGGCTGAGTGTTAGGAATAACACGTCATTATAAAACAATCATTAATTAAATAACAACAGGATGACATAGGCTCTTAGCAACAGAGAAATACAAAAAAAAAAATCTTATACATCAATAAGGCTTCTGTAACTTATATTTTCAGGGAAGAGATATAGATAATTCACCTGTAATATTTTTACAGGAAAAAAAAAAAAGAATTTTGCTTTAAAAAAGCACTACACTGCAAAAACTAACATTATAGCATCCCGGCATGAAGTTTTGAGATTTCCTTCAGTTTCTGGGTTCAGGGTCTGTTTCTATAGTAGAATAATCAGTGTAACATACTTAATAGATGCTGTTATTTCTATTTCAATAGAAATTTTAATAGAAAATATAAATATTGCTTCTTTGGTTTTTTCAGAATACAGGGCAGCAGAAAGGAATTGTTGTCTGCTCAGAACAATATATAATTAGCCATGAGGACTTTTTTTTAGTGCAAGATCTACATGAAGCAATCACATTCCCTCCAACCTTTTAATATATTTATATCTGATATAAATGCCATTGAGTTGCAAGTGAATGTGATTTAGTGGATGCAACAATCTTTCCACTGTGAGGACCAGTTTTAAGAGATTCACCTTCTTCCCTTTTCAGGAGCAATGCAGATTTTCCTCAAAAACTAGTGGGACTGAGGGCCCATTTGTAACTTAGTCTCCTAAAGACAAAATTCTGCTAAAATGCTGTATAAAGAACGTTTTCTGATGAGCACTATATGGATATGATCCTGGAGATTTCAACCCTAAAAGCCCTTTTCAGTGACAGATAATTTTTTGAATCTTGTGAGTTGCTTCATGTCTATGAAGCTTCTCTTTTTTCCTACCCTGTAGTCAGCAGCTTACAACATTGAACCTTTTCCCCATCCTTTTGCTGCTACCAAACCTTTAGTCTTTTTCCTCATTTGCATTTTTGGTCAATTCCTCTTCCAGCAGAGAATATATGACAGAAAAATAGTAAACCCATAAAAACCTCAGAAATTAACATGTCTTACCTTTACCCTTTTTGTTCCTTTTCCTTTTTTCTTTAAAGGGCATATTACAAATCTATTTTCCTAGATAGCTTATGACATAGCTCTGGTGTCTCATAGCTAGGTTTTGTTTGATCATCCAGGTTTTATTTTCATCTCTGCTACTGAATTCTTTGCTACCTAAGATAGGGAGAAAATAAAAAATGAGGAGATGTTTGCCATCTCCCAAATGGCAGTATTTTAATGGTTTTGGTCCCTGATTGACAAAAGATTAATTACAAGAGTGCAGAGACATGGAAGTTACATTCTAGTTCAAGCTATCTTTTCTAACATTGTATTAATAATGTAGTCCAGTGTTCTTGTTGCCACCTGAAATATATTCTGGGAGTATCTCTATTTCTCACTTTTAAAATCCTAAAACAGGTATCATCCTTTGTCTTATCTAGGCCAAAGACTGTCTGTATTATTTTTTAATTTGTAGGAATTTACTTTATCACTTCCAAATGACTTCTATTTCTGTGCTGGTTACACATAAAGATGTTGTTACGCTATCTCTCAAAACAAAATCTGAGTGCTAGTAGGAGAACACATCTTAATTCCAGTCATACTTGTAATTTACATATTACACATCCCCTTGTTATCTGTTACTGTCTCATCCCAGGTTATTATTAGGCTCTATCACTTTTGTTTTAGACATAGAATTGAAGGCTGCAAATTCTTCTTGTTAGCTGTTGAGAAATAAAAATAGAGTTTGAAACTGTTTAGTTTTACTAAATGAAAAAGAGCCTCAACTATATTTTGACTAACTTTTTCCTATATTGGTGTTGATTTCAAAGTTATTACAGGCAGAATATTGACATTTAGGTACATCAGGGTAATTACCCCATGCTTTAGCATATTCAGTTTATCACTGTTTTAATTGAATGGTATATAGAAGTATTTAATGTGGGCTAAAGAATGCATCATAAAAAAGCCATTACATGCTCTAACATCTGTTGATATCTAAAGATCTCATTTTTTACTTCCTTCAGGGCAGTTCCATTTCACTCTTTCTAATTCTAATATAGACTAGAAATATTGCTTGACTGAGATCTTTATCTCCTTGTTTTTATTCTCTTAAATCTTCCTTAGGCAGTTGAGGTTCTTATCTTTAGACATACTGCAAACAAAGCAATATCAGCTCACTTTGGGTACAATTGCAACCAGTTTTCTGGCCTTTACTGGGTTTATCTTATTAAGTCTACATTTTAGAGGCACCAGTCCTAGTTTCTGACATGTGCCCATATTGCTCCAGGCTAGCCATTTCTGGAATGCACCAACTAACATGTTCCCCAGGGAACACACCCTGATGGTACTAATTCCATCACTGCTTCTGTTTTAACAAAAAGTATTGCAGTGAAGAGGTAATATATGAGCTATGTATAATGGATTTCCATCTGTAATGTTTGTGAGTCAGTCACAAGCCTTTCCAGCCTCATCCTCATGGGATTGCAAACTACAAATTATTTCAGTTGTGTGTCACTCTTCAAGACCTAGTTAGATGAGCCATTGCTGCATGACCAGGTCCTTCATTCTGGTAGAAACAGTAAACTAGAACTTTCAGAATATGGAAATACATTTCGCAGATATGAACCCTATGTCTACAGATCATAAATGATTGCATTTGCATTCAATTGGACATTTTGGATCTTGAAAGACGTGATTTAAAATAATTTCATATTGGATCATATATTTGCTATGGCCATCTGTAGTTCTGGAAATGTAGAGGAAGGGAGAAACATTTGAGATCTTTCTGCATGTGTTACTCAATACAGGTGTACCCTGTCCCTGGGGAGTCTGTCCTAGTAGTGGGAGCATAGTTTGGGACAAGAGACTACACTACAGGCATGACTGTGTATTCCCCACATATGTCTCTTGTATTGACGGTAACAGATCTAAGTGGCTGGCACCACAAAAATGGGATTTGTGATGTGAAAAAAGTGGAAAAAGAACTATTAAAGAAAAATCAGGAAAAAAATGTGGCAAGACTTGGTGTCAGTTCTGGATTGTATTTATGCCAGTATACCTTCTTTTGAGAACTTTGATTTTTTCTCTTCAAGAGCTCTAGAGATAATGATGGCATTACTCAGTGTAAAAAGAGGGATTCATATTCCAAAGTGCATTTACTATATTTTAAAGTGAATCTGTGATTTAATAGTTCCAAATGCTTCACTTTTCTGTACACTTGGTTTCCCAGCTACATGGGAAACTACATAGTTCCCCATGGTCTTTTATCTTCTATTCCATACCTACTGTTTCCTTGGATTTTCTATTAAATTCATCCTCCATCAAGATGATTAATAATGACTGAGTGTCATCCCTGATGAGAGATGGTGAAATTTAGATAGAGTTTAACACTGGTTTATCACTGGTAATTTATATTTTCATTAAAAATTTGACAAAAATGTATATTCAGTGAAACATAAAAACTTAAAAGTTTCATACTTTCATAAATAATGTAAATATATCACCAGATAAAGAATAAATATGTTTTTGGGAAATATATAGAAATTAGATGGTTTCCAAGGCAAAACCTGAAAGATTCACATATAATGCAAATTTGGACATTGAAGTGTAGTGTGAGAAAGAAAGGATCATACTTTTTTAAGTAGAACACTCACAGCGCAGCTGTGAACAATCATTGTAACAAGAAAATTGCCATAAGTCAGAAGGCTGAGTGGGATATATCATGAAACTCCTGAGCATACAGAATGCTTCTTATGATGTTTTGTTAACAATAACTATTTCCTTTGCAGAGGTCTTTTGGATAAAGACGTTTCTGAAAATAAATTGATTTAGTTTTTATAGATGATTATAATTTTAATAACTTGTGATTTACACATTTATATTCTCTTGGATTAACAAGCTTGCTCTCTAGAAACACAGCTTTTCACAATACATGCAGTTTATCTTAAAGGCAGTGTTTCCAGTCTTTACTGTGATTGTGAACTGCTTAATTCAGTCTTGTGGAATTGTTATTCATGGTGTATATTTGCCAAGATGAACCAATGCCTTCAAATATGATGATAACAAATTGTGTTTATATAATTTGTTTATATAATTCATAATTTCTGAAATCTGAAACTTTGCTGACCTGCTAACATTTACTAAAATGAGAAGAATCAACCAGAGAAGAATCATTGCCACTATAGTGAAGAGTAATTTTTTGAATTATAGGAATGTCTCGAAGTGAGAAAACTGGCAATTGCAGTAATTGTAAAAGAACCAAAAAAATCCAGAAGACAAATGGTAGAACTAGAAAAAAGGAAAATAAAAGTAATTGCCATTTTATAGCCTTTTTTTAGACTAAAAAATTATACTTTCAGTTCAGGCACTAGATTAAAACTGTAATTACTAACACTTTTTCTGAAAAAGTGGACTTTAATCACATCCGGTAACTTCATGGATAACTTGTTACAAAATGGTAGCAATCTGAAACTTCTGAAAGAAGTAAAACAACAGAAACTATCCTCATAAGAACTTATCACATGGTCTTTGACTTTAATTGCTTCACTTATTTAATTTTGTTTTCTGAATATAACTGAGCTTATATTTTTTTCTTCTAAATATCAGTCTACTGCAGCGTATCTGGGGTTCAATATATGTGGTAGCAGATGACCTTTATAGCAATTGCAGCAGATAATAGATTGTCAAATATGCTGTAGACTTCCCTTTCCATAGATCTGATTTTAACACTATCAAAAGAAAACAGCTGCTTAAATTTAGAGAAAATATAGAGTAGAAAATAAGCTATATTATGAAATATAATGCATGGTACTGAATAATTTATATTTTATCTAACCAAAGAATATTTAACATTCTGATTCTCCTGGCTTTCTTTCTGTGTTCTTGTCTATATGTGATGAATTCCATAGAGTTGAGATTATGATCATTAACTATTGCATATTTAGTAGGATAATTAAGTCCAGACTACACACTGGAACCATGATTTCCCTTTTCCTTGGTTAAGAGGCAATATTTCACTTTAATGATGAAGAAAGCACATGTTTCTGACCATGAATAAGAAAACAACATGAATAGGATATGGAAGCACACAGGGTGCATTATAATCTGACCATCAGTGTACACTACTGAAATACTCCTGACAAGGCCTTGGACATGTTGCTCTAGGCCATTAATACACAGTCACACTGCTAATGAGTTATTCTGTCCCAAAAAACATGTCATGAATTTCAATACCAAAAATATAACTTGCAAATCTCTTTGCTATGAGACTTTTTTGTAGCTGGATTTTGTGTATGCCTCTTTCACTCAATGTTTAACATAATATGAAACTGTTCAGTGTTTGGGGACTGACTTTTTTAGGAACAAATAAGTCCCCTAGCTTAGTTAGGATGAGCTAGAGCATCTCTTTATGCAAGCTAGATATTTTACCTGGAGTTAATTTTGCTCAGATTGTTTGTGGAAATTTAAGACCATTGGAAATTTTAAAAATACTAGATCTTGATGAAAGCCCAAATATACTTTGTGAGTTTTAAAGTCCAAATGCTTTAAAATTTATTTGTTACAGTCTGCTGAGTCTGTTTGGGGAGAAGTGGATTTTCTTCTTAGTAGTCTGTATGGTGCTGTGGTGCTGTGTTTTTGATTTGTGACTAATACAGTATTGATAACACACTGCTGTTTTGGCTCTTGCTGAACAGTGCTTGCACAGCATCAAGGCATTCTTTTGTTTATTTTTTTGTTTGTTTTTTTTTTCCCACTCTGTCCCAATATCAGGTAGGCAGTCCCAGCATCACAAAGTCTGGAAGCATGCCTTCAGTACAGCCAGCTTGAGCTGACCAAAGGGATATCCCATATCACATGATGTTGTGTTTCATGGCACAGGTTTGGGCAAAGGAAGAGGAGGTGAAGGCATTTGAAGATATGAAATTTGTCTTTGCAAGTAACCATGACAAAGGTTGAGGCACAGCTTTGCAGAAAGTGGTTGAGCATCTTTCTGCCAATGTGGAGTAGTGAATAAATCACTTACTTTGCTTTGTTTGGGTGTACAGCTTCACTTAACTTATTAAACTGTCCTCTTAAAAATATTTGAAAGTAGTAAAAATTACTTTATTCTTGGGCATTATGGCAAGTCCAACTCTCTCTTATAATAGAGTTGAATAATCAAACCAAAGATTATGGATGCATCTCTTTGTCCATGAAGATTAGTTTAATAGGTATTTACCTTAAAGTACAGATTAAACAAAATAGATTCCTGCTAGTCGGGTTCTGATTTTTACTTTTGAGAAGTTTGACACCATTTTAGAAGCTTCAGAGGATACTCTTAGGTTTACTGAAACAAGGACTCTGGTCTTTGGTCTTATAGTCCATTCAGGGCAAGAAAGGGAGATTCAGCTTCCCTGGTAACCTTTCCCTCAAATTACTTGGTTGAGTTCAGAAAATATACTATGTCAGGAATGAGCTGAAGCTTTTATTTGTCTGAATAGCTTTTAATTGAGTTCTTCAAATAAACAAGATATTCCTTAAAAAAAAAAAAAGCAACAACTCTTCAGTAAAGGGAATTCCACAGCTTGTCTATTATTTAATTTTATTTTAATAATTAGGGAGCTATTAAAATATCTAATGGAATGTTTACCATAGAATTACTTTGTGCAAAATTCATTTACTACAGGACATAGAGATATGGAAAAGAAGTAACAGCTTTTTCTATCCTTTTTTTTTTTTGTGAAATCATATTCCTCTCTTTTTTTTTTGCTAGGTAACTTGTGAAGTAGCCATCAGAAAAACTCAAACAACCTGATAATATCCCTGCACATTTTTCTCTTACATTTTTGTGGCTCATGTAGATTTTTCTCACCTCCTCTAGACCTTCCTTTAAGTGGATATGTAGTTCTCATGCTAAAATACTAATTAGCTGGTTTAGAAAAGGGGATGGTAGTGACATTCCCTTGTCTGTTATTCATTACAATAGATGCTTTCCTGCTGTGCTGCTTCCTCCATATCTGTGCTTTGGTTTTCACCTCCTACCTAAGGTAAAATACAGTACACTTCATCAGAGTTTATCTCATTGATCACTCTGTTGTGTACCAAGACAACTTTGATTTCTGATGCTGTCCTATTTGACACTTTAGTACATTATCTAGGTTGTTAATAAGGCACTAAATGGGACTTGTCCAAGGCAGGCTGTAGATGACAGTTCTTATTTTAAGGCATTGGAGGTCAGTTGAGATTCTTCCTCCAAGCAAGTAAAACAGTTAATACTTTGAAACTAAAGTTCCAAGTATCTGTCATTTTGTCTTTTTTATAACGAAAAACCAGAACCTTATACTGGAGTTGCTATTAGCTTTTTCTGCTTTATGTCGAAATTTAGATTGAAAATTTCATCTTGGATGGACTTAATCTTAAAACAACATATCATCAATGTAACTGTCAAGTACAAATTCAAAGGCATGGTAGTTATTCCAAAGCAATTCATTACCACGGACATTACATTTACCTGTGAAAATATTGGAACAAATACAGAAACAGATGTCCCATTTTTGATCAGTATGTGCAGAAATCAGCATGTCAGGGGAAGAATATGGATCCACTGCCCATTTCCTCCACTAAAATGCATACTTCTGTCTCACTGGACCCTGAACATAATTTTCCAACTGAGCAGTGTTGGAAAGAGATTGTTTACATCAACAACAAATTTATAGTAAAATGTCTGGTGCAGGATTTGTATCTGACATCCTGGCCTTCTAGGACTTATTTTTCTTTCCCCTTTCAACTAAGTGGTCCACATTTTAAACAGATTACTTCGATTTTATTTTACCTTTAATGAGATTTAATACCATCCCCTACAGCTGAGAAGCAGTAATACAGCATGAAATCAATTTATTGTTTTCTTAGGCATTTGGAACATAAAATGCCAAAGGTGTTAATGTGCTTGGAAAATGTCTTATGGTTTCACTACTAACAAAGTGCAACAATTCCTGTTTCAGTTTTTTTCTCCCAAATATTCAATTTCTCATGTTCTTTTTGTTCTCTTCTCCAAGAAGGTAACCTTAAAAAAAAAACCCTAGATGTTTTTTAAGCTCTTTCAAGCGCTCTGAAGATCCTGACATTTAGATATTTACTTCAGTAATTAAGTCTTTTTTAATAATTAAGCATATGTACAAAATAATCTTTATATTAAAATCTGACAACTGTGGTGACTATTAGACTCATCTTCTCAGTGACAAACAGAAAAACTCTGCTTTTCTGTTCTGTATTACTTACTACGAAATCATCTACAAAATTGAGACATATACTTGCACTGATCCCTGTGCATTTTTCTTCCCACTCATATCTCAAATTACCAAAGCATTTTAATGTTGAAATGAGTGATAGTTAGATACCAGGGTGCTTGTAGAAGGCTGGCTCTAAACACTTGGCAGCTGCAAGCTTCTATTATACAGCAACAAGGATAGATCACCTTAGCCACTATCCTCTCTGGGAGTGTTGACATTGTAAAGTCACAAATCAGGAATCTCAGATGAGAGTGATATAAATATAGCTCTTTGTGTCAGTAACCAGGGGCTGAATTTGTAAATAAAACTTCAGAGGGTACCCTGGTCAGCAGAGAGGGATCACTGTCACTTGCTTTGCAAAAGGAAACAGATGGTTTTGTCATTGGCACAAATAGGTACTTCACATTGAAATTATTGCTGACGAGTGATGGCAGCGAGATGTCTGCCTGTCTGTCCAAGGAGGTAAATGCTTCAATGTGATAAACACAAGGGTAGCAAGTATGGAGACAATCTGTCTAAGATTAGGCATGAATTTCCCACAAGAAATAGGGAGATATTGAATTATACTGGTATACTTTATGGACTGGTGACTTTATTTTCAGTTTCCAAATATTTGATATTACATCACCATTTTAAAAATGGCAAACAGAAAAGAAAATAACAGCAATATTACCCATTAATTTGGGCTAATTTAAGTAACCTGATTTTTTTTTTTTAATTGACCTATCAAGATCATTTTTATTCCCAATGCACAAGTATTTTAAGGGCCTGGGTTTAGAATTCTTACCATAAGCATAAAATTATCAAGCATCCAGTTTTAGGTGATCTTTTTGTCCAATAACACAGTGTATCTCAGTGCCAGATTTAGAGAAAAACATGCAGTTTTTCAGGGCAGCACTTAATAATGTCTAAGACTATGGCTTCTTTGCTTGTAATTCCTGCTTCATTCTGTATGCTCTTGCCACCTTTGGTGGCATAGTTCCACCCCAAAGCACAGTCCAATCTAAGTGTTGAATAAAGAAGCAATCACTGCTTCTGGAAAATTAGTGTTTGAGCACATAAAAGCTGGAAGAGCATCAGATACAGTACACTTAATTTTGATTGCATTGGAAATGCATTGAGCAAACATTTCTAATTCTCAGTTCATTTAAATGCTGTCTTTAAAGTTTCCTCTGAAACACTGTGGCTGGAACAAAGTAATGTACCTAGTCCTTGTCTTTGGCTTTTATGTACAAATTCAGTATTACATCTTTTCATACTCTCCTTGCAGCCAAGCAAAATTTCTTTGATGGAAGTGTTTAAAAAGAATGAGTTTCTTGCCATTTCCCCCTTCCTTGTTTCCTTAGAGGATAATTCTACTGCTAGGCAATACTTTAAATCACCTTGACTAGCAAGCCAATAGATTTTTGCACACCATTACAAACAAGTTTTATAGTCACAAAAGAATGAGTCACAACAAGCCAAGAGGCTAAGAAGGCTGCTCATGAACTCACCATAACCTTACACTCCTTCAATTGATTTAATGGAAAATGTGTAAAATATCTGTATCAGCACAGAAGGAAATACTGAGGACCATCAGTGGTGCAATTAAATAGAACAAATCACGTTAATTGATTAAACATTCATTTTTACTTGCCTAGTGTTTCAAAATAATGTTAGACTAGGTCAATCTGACACTGTTAAGTATATATAAAAGATACAGGAAATTTAAATTTTTATTCCCATTGCTGGATAGGGCAATGTGTTGGCATACAATAATGAAACTAATTTCAAAGAACATTGATTAACCTGTAATTTCTCAGTAGAAGCAAAGGAATTTGAATAACCATTTCATATTACTTTTTCTTCTTTCATAATTTATCTGAATAAAATTTTATCTAAAAATTGTCTCTGCTTTGAAAATCAGAAGTTTAGAAATGGAATAAGAATGTATTTCAATGAGGAATGTATTTACACGTGTACTTGCTGTCTGCCATTTAGAATCACAGAATCTCAGAAAATTACTAATTGGAAGGCACTATTGAGTCCAACTCCTGGCCCTGCACAACACCATCCCCAAGAGTCACACCATGTGCCTGACACTTGAGCTCTGTCAGGCTTGGTGCGACCAACTCCCTGGGGAGCCTGCTCCAGCACCCAAACCCACTCCCGGTGAAGAATCTTTGCCTGATAACCCAACTAAACATCTCCTGGCATTTCAGACCATTCCCTTAAGTTTTGCCCCTGGGAACCACAGAGGAAAAAAAGCAGTGTCTGCCCCTTCTCTTCCACTTGTGAGGCAGCTTTAGTGTGCAATGAGGTTCTCTTCAGTCTCCTCTACTCCAGGCTGAACAGACCAAGTTAAGTCATTCCTCATATGGCTTCCCCTCAAGGCCAAAGTTTTGCTGGCAGGACCTGTGATCCTGTGAGTAGTCATTCTGGAGCAGACTGTTCCTAAAAGGTAGTACCTCTAGAAGAGGACCCACACTGGAGCAGTTTATGAAAAACTGTCTCCTGTGGCTGGGACCCCACACTGCAGGAGGGCAAGAGTAGGAGAAGAAAGGAGTGGCTGAGAAAACATTATAAACTGACCACAGACCCTGTTCCCCATCCCTCTGCATTGCTGGGGGAGAGGAGCTAGGAAATCTAGGAGAGAATTTGAGCCTGGAAAGAAGTAAACAGAGGGAGAAGGTGTTTTTAGATTTTATCGTCGTTCTTGTTATCATACCTTTTAAAAATATCTCATACCTTATCATACCTTTTTAACATTAATCTTATAATAAAATTATAGAATTATTTGTGTTGGAAGGGACCCCTAAAATTAACAGGGTCATGTTGAATAGATCAGGTTGGTCAGAGTCCTGTTCAACCTTACCTTGGTTGTTCCTGAGAATGGGGCATCCACCACTTCCCAGGGCAACTTGTTCCAGTGTTTTACTGAGTTTTCTCCAAGGCAAGACTGTTTTGCCATGACAATTACTGGTAAGGTACCTCCCTATCCTTAGCTCAACCCATGAGCTTTACATAGTATTTTTCCTCTGTCCTGTAAAGGAGGAAGAGTAATAGAGTTACTTGGTAATGTTTCATTATAAGTATTTTTATTGCTGAAAAATAAAAAGTGAGAAGAGAAGATATGGGGAGCTAAGGCCATACACATACACAGAAGACTGGAGTTTTCTTCTGTCTGGCAAAATTAAATGTGAAGATTATTCTGTATTTTCTCTTTTTTTTTTTTGGCCATTTATCAAGTCCCTTTCCATCACACTTAGAAAATAATTATTTTGCAGGTACATACATTGAAGAGAATCATTGACACCATGTTGAAACTTAGAGAGACAATACCACTAAAATTTTCATTAAGAAGAGATATTTTTCCATTGGACTTCACATTAGATTGTGAACTGGTCCATAAAGACCAGCTCCTGACTCCTGTAGCATGTATCCCAGACTATTTACTGAAAATTTCACTACTACTGGTACCACTTGCAAGAGAATTTCCAAAGCTTTGATGTTATCCCGTACATTCAGGACAAGCTTTTCCACTTTCTCTTCATTCATATTTGATAGTCTTAACCGTAAGAAATAAAGTCTTCCTTGGTTTCAGCAAATGGATTTTGCCCACTAAGGTAACAGATGGGGATATTAGCATACCCAACACATAAATAGCTAATGACTCATGCTTATTGTTGGCCTTTTGTCTTATGTTTCTTTGCAAATGCTATATGGGCTGACAAAACTCACATAAGCAATAGAGCTTAGAGGAGATACTTTATATTAATTAAATCATTCTACAAAATGTTTTGCAGCCCATGTGGTGGCCTCCTGCTCTTTTTCATATGCTATGGAGAGAGACTTGTGTCTTTATTTCCCTATTTTTCAGGTTTTAAATTAACCCCATAGTGTTACATTTGTTTCCTCAGGTTTTTTTCCCCTGTGATTATTAAAGTATGTGAGAGACAACCAACTGCCTGAGATTGTGGATTCATCCAATCCACCAAGACCAAAGAAAAATGTCTATGGTGAACTTTCGCTTCCTGCTGGTTTGAATCCTGATTTCAACTGGGAAAGATATTGCATAAGCAAACAGCTGCTTTTTAAGGGGGAAATAAGTGCATCACTTTACATATTGATTGTGTCATTGCATCTGTTTGTACAATATCATAGAACTTAGTGGCATATACACTGTTGGTTTGGTCTTTTTTCTCTTCTAGTCACTTTAATTAAAATTAAATCCCTCCTTTTCTTTTCTTTTCTTTTTTTTCTTTTCTTTTCTTTTCTTTTCTTTTCTTTTCTTTTCTTTTCTTTTCTTTTCTTTTCTTTTCTTTTCTTTTCTTTTCTTTTCTTTTCTTTTCTTTTCTTTTCTTTTCTTTTCTTTTCTTTTTTTTCTTTTCTTTTCTTTTCTTTTCTTTTCTTCTTTTCTTTTTCCCTTCCCTTCCCTTCCCTTCCCTTCCCTTCCCTTCCCTTCCCTTCCCTTCCCTTCCCTTCCCTTCCCTTCCCTTCCCTTCCCTTCCCTTCCCTTCCCTTCCCTTCCCTTCCCTTCCCTTCCCTTCCCTTCCCTTCCCTTCCCTTCCCTTCCCTTCCCTTCCCTTCCCTTCCCTTCCCTTCCCTTCCCTTCCCTTCCCTTCCCTTCCCTTCCCTTCCCTTCCCTTCCCTTCCCTTCCCTTCCCTTCCCCTTTTTTGTTTTACTTTTAATTTTCTTTCTCCTATTGAAAATTTTTGAAGTCTGTTTCATAAATCATATTTATCAGTGTATTTTTGAAGACTGTGAAAAATCACTTGGCAAAAGCCTGCAGAATCTATCGGGTAACACTGTGTCTCAGAATAAATGTTCTGATGTCTATCCTAATGTATACTGATGGCGATGTGCTTAAAATTTTATGTTTCAACTCTTAGCTCTAGATGGTACAAATTTGTGGCAGGTGTTATGACACATAATAGCCTTTCACTAGTGTTCTGTATTAAGGACATTAGCTTAGCTTATGCTATTACTTCATAGGTGATAAGAGAGCCTCTACATTTCTAATTAAGTCCTGGACTCTGACCTGCAGTCATTACTGAAGCAGCAGAATGGAAACGACTGGTGACAGACAACAGTCATTTTCTGACCAGGTTCTGGCTCTCTGTTGCACTCCTGTTGTCATGCTCTGCTGGAGCAAGGATATGGGAGCAGTGTCAACAGTGATGGCCTGTTCTAGTTAATTGCAGCTCCTGCAGAACAGGGTAAGGATTGAAGAGTTCGGGAAGCATTCTGAGTTTCAACTCAGAACATTTTTTTAAACACAGTTTGGGAACATTCTATAAAACAGAGAAGCAAATAGAAGCTGAAAACGCCATTAAGTTTGAAAGATGGAAATGGAAACTGCTAAATCCTAAATTGCTGTGTGGCCAGAATTTCTTACTGCAAATTGGTATGGATGTTCCTATGAGATTGGATGAACAGCTCCTGCTCCATGACTTTTTGAACAGAACAGGTAAGACAAAGCATTTACAGAAAGAATTAAAAGTTGTTCTCAACTTTCTTCTGAAAATGGATAACTTACTAGGGAGAGTGGGAGGAAAGGAAGATCCCTGAAATTGCCAGTTGATTATTTTAATACCCTTAATATCATGGACATATTTTCTAAAATAGGGTTAAACATTAAAAAATTGCTTTACATTTGTACTCAATCTTTACATTGATCTCTGTGGGAAGTTTTGAATGCTCAGCAGGTATGTAGCTCTGAATTTAGTGGTCTGAATTCGAGTGCAAATGTGACATTTTTGTCCTTAATTTTTATCTCAGCTTTTGCTCCATTTGACTCTAATTTTAACTTTTATGTTCTTTCATTTCATCCATTTATGATCGGTTATAGCTTCCAAGCCCTCAACTTTAATGAAGAACTCTGAACCCTTGGTCTGTGATATTAATAAACATTTCTTCAACTTGTTCCATTTTTCACTCACACAGCATGAGAATACAAAAATCTACAAGGTAGAAAGAGTCAATAATACCTAGCTGCAAAAGTGACTTTTGTTTGACAATTTTCCTGAAGACTGGAGAAATATATAAATATACAGCAGACAAATGGGATCTACAGGGACCCCTTTAAGATCTTTATGAATATTTGAAAGGGCACCTGGAGCCATGGCTACACAGGGCAATCAATTGCTATGAATTTTTATTTCCTCAAGTACTCAAAGGGAATAGCATGACAGGTATATGTATTATCAGCAAGATTCATTTAAATAAATATGGGGCTTATTTTGATAGGAACAAGGGAAAAAAAAACATCATTCATAACTAATCTCCTTTAAATTGAGGTTGGCAAAGCTTATTACTTAATTATTGGAATTATTGTAAAACTGAATGCTTCCTATTCTTTTTAGATGCCGCATAGTCTTTTTTGAATTCTAGTACTGTTTCCTTAGAAATTTGAAAAGCAATCTCAGGAGCCTGACAAAATGAATAATGAAAAGAAACACTTCTTTTTTTAATAGGAATTGAAAATCAGATTAGAAGTTGGAATTTTGGAGGTGTCCATCTTTCCTTTAGAGACTACTTTTCAAAAAATCTTCTCCTTCTGAAGGATGAGTTCAAGCCTTTAAGCTTATATTGACAGTCATCAAGCATTTTAAAATTGCATATTATATCAGAAACAATTAGAAAACTATTGTGTCACTGGAAATTCCATTGTCACTGTCATTTATATATCTCTTTTGTGATGCTTATATGTAATGGGTTAAACCACAAAAGAATTTATTCACGCTTGTATTAAAACTTTAAGAAGAAGCATTATATCTATTTAAACTAAACTATAGCACCGTCTATTACTGTTTGGTTTTTTTTGCAGGTCAAGCCAAAATGTTGTTCTCAACAAAGCCCAAGATCAAATGATACAGAACTAACTTCAGTAAGATAATTTAAAAAAGGAGTAGATATACTGCATAGATAGAATACTGTACACCTGGTATAGAAATTAAGACTGTGGTTTGCTTGTGTGGGTACTCAACCAAATGTGTAATCCTAAAAATGGTGTGTAGGCACCTTGCTCTTCTTTGAGATCTTAAATTAATTCTCAGAAATCAAATTATTTAATCTTCCATGACATTATTGGCTCCTGAAATTATTTGTGGAAGACAATTTGAAGGATTTTAGGCAGAAGGTGTCACTGTTATTTTAAATTACTCTAAGACACATGCTCCTTAGTTTTGACATTTTTCAGTTAGCTCAAACTTTTAGGAAGAATAAAATCCAAACCAGGTTGCTACTGTGTAAGTTGCACACAGTATAAAATAGTTGGTAAGTTCTAAGAAGCCAGTAGGCAGGGATTAATACATGAAATAAAATATTTGCTTGGTGATTATTCAGGGTCCTCAGGGCATAAACTTTTTTTCTGAAAAATCAATCTGAGAGAGAACTGTTTTCTCTTTACAGTATTTCATATCCAGAGGCCACTGGCCATAAAAGGTGTTGAATCCATTATAAGCTTGCAGGATTTCTCAAAATCATGTCACAGCTGAGTTTTTTTCCATTTCCTCAGATCAATTCCATAAGTACTTGTTCTGTGAAAGTATTTTTTTTAATGCCAAAAGCTAAAATACAGCTAATATATACACAGATCAGTGATCTTTGTTTAATGGGAGAAGAAGATTTAGTTTCGTGGTTGTTTCTGAATATGGTGTACTGAGGTGTCAGCTCAAGCTATTTTTGATCTACAGATAGCCATTGAAGTTTTGTTGACCTGTGTATACATGAAAACCTTGTTCAATCATCAGGTATATGACTGACTCAGAGGTCCTCTTGATTAAATAACAAATGAACTAAAAAACCTCAATCAGCTACAGAAACTTTTAAATATCTATCCTCCTTCCCCTGTAGGCAACATAGTCTTTTAAATAGGAACTTGGCAACCAACCCTGTTACTTGAATGTCTCTACACTCTACTCCTTACTGTAATTGACAACAGTATTTGTCCTTGTTATTTTCAGATCCTTGCTTTCTGCTTCCTATTCTACATTTAGCCTATTATTAGAAACATATTTAACCCTCCATTTCAATTATATTGATATATGCTAATGATTCAAATAGCCATATTGCAATTATACTGCATGGGCAGAATTTCCCTTCATGGCTTCAATTAAATCTTATACTATAGAGCTGAACAAGGAATTTTCTTCATTTCAGTGTATGTAGGGGACAGCTACAGATAACAGTGAAGTATTCATATTGTTCTCTATATGTAGGTGGCTATATGTATACAAGATTCAGGCCTTATGACATTGTTCTGAGTTAATGACATGGAAAGAGAAGGATGCTAAGATGATTAACATAAACAGAACAATTAAAAGTGCTAAAATGTCAAACTTTTTGAAAGTTTGAAGAGAGGTGAGAAAGATGTTCATGGTGGTCTCTTCATTTCAAGTAGTCAAAACTAACCCAGAGGCTCATAGACTAAAAGCAGACTTAAGATTTTTCTGCCATGGAACACTGATGGCGAGACTGGAGATGTCTTTCCAGAGCTCTTTATCTCACTGGTTTTGCTCTAGGCTTTTTGTTCTCGTTGCATGCAAGATGCCACTGATTTACCAACCTTTCTGAATTCTCAGCATTTAGTCAGTTTTCTGATCCCTTCATTGCTCTGTCTTTTCTGATAGAAGTTTTTTAATTCTCTCTTCCAAATGAGACCATGAACAATAGAATGCCTCTCTTATCTGGAGGATTTGATTAGAAGGTTCCCTGTGATAAAATATACTTGAATATAACAGATTATTTTTTTTTAAATTTAAAACACCAATAGAATACAAAACAATAAGGTGAAGGCACTAGAGTGACATCTTCACTACCTAAAGTCAAATCCATTGACACTTTAGAAATGAGCAATATCTAAGTAAACATATCTGAAGTTTTCCTGGCTCACACTAAAATCTGTGATTTGCTGTAACTGTCTGAGAAACTCAGACAAAAAATGTCACAAGGATAAAAGAAACCATAGTGATACAGGTGAGTGATCAGTCTCCTTGTAAGGATGTTGTTCTGGCTAGAGGTAAACATGCAGAAATTTTATGAGTTGAATTCTCATACCCGAGTGCATGTATACTAATAGAAAATTACTACATGGTCTGGTTCCTCTTTAAAAAAATCTTCACTTTTATAATTGTGATGTAGCTTCATTTGGTGAAGGTAGTTATCTGAATGCTACAGTAAAATCCTTTTTGTGGGACTGTAATAACACTGCTTCTTCATTTATTTAAGTAAGACTAAGGATCTCTACTATACAGTTGTGTAATTAAAGATATCAGTAAATAGGATCCACCTGTCTTAACAACAGGCATTCCAGAAGAAACTAGTTTAGGAGCTGAAACAAAGCCAAGAAGCTCAAAGGAAAAACAATAAATTTAAATAAATTTGCAATCCAGAAAATACAAAGAAGAATAAATTCCGCCTTCAGGGAAAAGTTCCTCAAAAATAGGTAGGAATGCAGTGTACTTGCTAGTTATACAGGCGGACCATTTTTTACATGCCTGAGTGGATAATGTAGCATGCCTTGTCAGAATACAGAGGGGCTTTTCATTACATTTTCCCTTCTTCATCAAGTGGACATGTCCTGTCTTTTTATTGGACTAAACATAGAGAAATGTTGTAATGATATGGCTGTAATACTGAATAGTCATGACTGGCAGGAAGATAAAGATCCTTGGATTTTTGTTTGCTTTCAGTCTTCATTTCTTTGCTGCATTTGAATGATCCTGAGAGTGTGTCTGGTCTTTCAAGGCCTTGAAAATCCCTCTCCTACAAATCACCAGTCTTTTCATACTGTGAAGTTTTATGCTTAGGCTTCAAGATTGTTTTCATTTTCCTTTTTTTCTCTAAAATAGTTAATGGGAATCTATGCTGTATGTGATCTGACTGTTAATAACCTCTCTGGAGTAAAGAGAGGAAAGAATTAGTTTGCCCTGCTGAGGAACCATCTTCTGCCTCCGAGTCCACTCTGTTAAAGCAGAATCTTCTGCTGTCAGCTCTGTGCATTCCTCATCATTCCCTCCTGGTTTTTGTCTTAAAAAAGGAGCAGCAGAGAAGTGCTGCACCAGTTAAGTGCAAATGTCAGGAAGGATCTGCACCAAATCATACACAAAAGCTCCATATAGACAAACTGCAGTTCAGGAGCGTGTCTGTGTATGTGCATACACGCACACATTGATATTTATACACACAAAAAGGATGGTAGAAATGAAGAGCAAGAAACAGGGAAAATCCCTTAGGATCTGCACACAATAAACACAATACATCACTAACTTCTTTACTTTACATATCCTGGCAACAGCAGCCAAGTCACTATGCTGACTATATTATACAAACCAGTGAAGACTTAGATAATCATTAACACAAGCTATGTTTTTGGGGATTTTTTTTAGTCTGAAAAAATGTATTTTTGGTGTATTTATTAAAACTTTTATTGTATCAGTTATTTTAAATTTATTATTAGTCTCCAATAAATCTATTTTTTCTAAGAGCAAATAATTAGCTCTTTTCCAAACCATCAATTTCCATGTACAAAAGTTGACAATCTACAGAAATAATTCACAAGTGTAATGCAAGTTCTAGATTTGTTTTCTCTATCACCCTGACCTGCTTCTGTCTCATTTACAAGCATTTTGCTTGAATTAATAAGTAAACAATAGCTGAAACCTTTAATATTAATTAGCATAAAATGGCATTTGTTATAACAATAGTTAGCAAAGCAATCTGATGCAGAGAATTAGCACTGAAACTAAGATGTGAATAAATACATGGTAATTGAAACCAAATTCACTAACCACACACACGATCACACTTTTAGGTAAAGGCCTTGCATTTAATATGAGATAGTATAACCCTGCTGTGTGGACTATGATAAATTGCTTAGTGCGTGTCTGCTGGGACGTGAGACGACAAGATATTATTCTTAACCCCAGAACTGTCAAACACGATTATTTCCACAGAAGCTTGACAGCACTGGGAGTGATGAAAGGAAGCCTCTGTAGGGAAGAGGGCAGGAAGGAGACTAGAGGAACATTCTGCAGGTGTTTTTCATTGAATCATAGAATCGTTAAAGTTGAAAAAGACCTACTGAGATCATCAAGTCCAACTGTTAACACAGCATTGTCAAGTCCATCACTAAATTCATGTCCCTAAGTGTCACATCTACATGTGTTTTGAATACCTCCAGGGATTTTGATTCAACCAGTTCCCTGGGCAGCTGGTTCCAATATCTGACTACCTTTTAGGTGTAGAATTTTTTCCTAAAACCTCCCCAGTGCAACTTGAAGACATTTCCTCTTATCATATCGCTTCTGATTTGGGAGAAGAGACAAACTCCCACCTCACTACAACCTCCTTTAGGTAATTGTAGAAAGTGATAAGGCTCCCCCTGAGCCTCCTTTCCTCCAAGCTAATCAACCCCAGCTTTCTCAGCTTCTCCTCATCCTGGCTGTGTTCCTGATCCCTCACCAGCTTCATTTCCCTCTGGACACACTCCAGTACTTCAATGTCCTTCTTGTAGTGAGGGATACAAAACTGTACACAGGGTTTGAGGTATGGCCTCACCAGTGCTGAGTACAGATGGACAATCACTGCTCTGGCCACACTATGGCTGAAAGCAGCCAGGATGCTCGCCCTTCTTGGACACCTGAGCCCACTGCTGGCTTAGGCCTGTCAACCAGCATCCCAGATGCTTTTCTGCAGGGCAGCTTTCCAGCTACTCTGCCCCCAGCCTATTGCACTGCATGGGGTTGTTATGACCCAGGAACCAGACAGTTTACCTTGTTGAAACACATGCAATTGACTTCAGCCCATTGATCTAGCCTGTCCAGATCCCTCTTTTGAGCCTTCGTACCCTCCAAGCAGATCAACGCTCCTACACTCCTTCGCAGTTTGCAAACTTACTGCAGGTATCCTTGATCCCCTGATCCAGATCATTGATAAAGATATTGAGCAGGGGTGGTTCCAACAGTGAGATGTGGGTGCACAATTTGTATGAATGACTGTTGTCAGAAGGGGAGAAGCCTTAATTTCTGTGGGACAATTCACAGGCAGTTCTGTGATTTCTAGCACATCAGAAATCCTTGCATCTTTGCTGACACATGAATCTTCATCCCCTAATTCCATTGAGACACATTCTTGTTGAAGAGAATGCAGAGCCTGTAATAATGGTGGTTTGATTTGTTCTGGGTTTTTTTTTTGCTCATGGTAAACAAATTTAGAAAAAATGGTATTGGCTACAGAAAGTGGCTTTTACTATTAACAACCATTCTATATCTGCAAAAGTGAAGAAGGAAGTAGTTAATTTATAGCAGAGCTAATACAAGAAGCTCTTACATATAGACCACTTGTGATCTCAACAGATTTTTCATTGACAAACACCATCTGTGAGGTCCCTGTGGTAGAGCTTGCCTTACAGTGGCTGCAGTTGCTCGTATGGAAACTGAGTGCACTGCTTTGCTCTTGGATGTTGAATATTGAGCAGGCTTTTCAGGACCTTTCTGCTCAAGCTGGCCAAGGGGCGCTTGTGGGCTGCTGGGAGAACTGAGACTGTCTAGCTGCCAGGCTCTTGGAGGGGATGGAGTGGGTGGAAGGTGGCAGCAGTCTAGTCTCAGACTAGTGGCTACAACAAAGTTAGACCTTGAAGGACTATGACATTGTTGCTGTGTCACATATGACAAGAAATGTACAAAATGTTATAGGAAGAGCATGCACAGGCCCAGCATGTTTTAACATAATACTGGATGGTATCTGCTTGTTATGATTCACCCCTGAAGACAAGGGTAACCCAGGTTCTTGTAAATAGATCCTTTGGGGTGGATGAGAGTGAAAAAACACAGTTGTTTTAGTGTTTCTAAATATATCAGTGTTTCTAAATGAATAAATAAATATATGTAGGTTTTGTTTTAGAACAATTTGATTGCAATGCAAAGCAGGTATGACTCCCTTTTTGGGTTTCAGTATTAGGCCTACGTGTGAATGTGAATGTTCTGATGTCTGGTGTGAATGTGACCTTCCCAGGGGGTGGGGTGTAAGGGAGGACAATTGGCATGATTAAAAGAACTATCTTGTCTCAGGGTCTACTTCTTATCTGTCCCTAAGCCCGGCTTGTGTCACTTTCTCTGTCTTATAAACATCAGAGGTTTTGCCACCACACACCCAAAATCTCACCTCCTCCCCCTTGGAGCAAACTTGAAATTTCTGGTTTTACAAACATTAACTCTCCTGGAAAGTCAATACCAACATTTTACCTTGTCTCTTCTGGCCTTATTCATTGTGTTTATGTCAAGAAAGCTCCCTTCTATACTGCTGTTTGCTTCTTGTTGGAATTTTGTTGGTGGTTGTAATAGTCAGGAAAATGAAAGGTCACTGAGGATATTCTGTGCTGTGTGCCAAAGTACACTAGAAATTTAAATTCACGATTTAGTGAAATTCGGTGAAGGGTTTAACAGAAAAGCAAGCAGCAGAAGGACCTTCAGAGGCATATGGAAAGGGCTCTTAATTAGGGCTTTATCAAGTAGTACAGAAATAAGACTATGTGAGCCTGAATATTAGCAACATTCTTTGAAACTAGTTGAAGATGAGTAAAAGGGAAGTGAGCCACTCATAGAATGCCTGTTCCAGGCGCTTTGTCACACTAGGAGATAAGAATTATCCAAGTCTACATTTAGTCCTGAGAAGCATTAGGGATTGGTGAAAATTTTGGATAATTTTTTGCTTTTCAGAAGCAGCTCACTACCAATTAATTACTTGATTCTCTTATTGCAGCTACCTGCCATTATATAAAAATGGTCTAGTAAAAAGTTTTGTTGTCAATTAATTAAAATGTAGAGAGAAATCAAACTTCCTCAAGATTGAATGATTTCCAATTGCTAGACCTTGGAGAAAACACTTCTCCTCTCTAATATAGCTAAAAAAAAGATTTCTTTTATTTTTGATGTGCAAAAATTACAGTAAAATTGAGCTATATCGTTCTCTTTTCTCTAGGGCTTCCTAGTAGATAGAACAACCCAAACACTGTTGTAAAACAGTATTAAGAATAAATGAGATTGAATAAACCCAGCATGGCTTAGAGGAAAACCTGTGGGAGAAAAGTAAAGATGCAGTGGTAGTGCTATGACTATGAATTGGTGAAGGGGATGCCAGGTGACATATTTTATACTGCATCACTGCTCTGGTCCAGGGAAGTCTGTCTGTACAAGAGAAGTAGAGTCTGAGGAGAAATGCAACCAATAAAGGAGAAGAGATGCATGAAGAATACAGCCACAATAATACATCAGGAAAAATATTTTAATAGTGATACTTCATTATTTTGACTGAAATATTAGTTTAAACTTTAAAAATAAATTTAAACTTTAAAGATTAATTTAACTATAAAAATAAGGAAAGACGTATACTATTTTTATACATTTATATGTTAGGTTTTGCCTTGGAGAGAGCAATATAACACCTTTATTTCCCCTGTTCTTTTAATATTGAGTTGCCCAGGCTGATTATTTTTCTTTAACTGGATAGAGATACCCTGCCTGAAGTAACCTTTGCCTTTGCCTTCTACAGTACCCCTAATTTTACTAGCTAATTTTAAAAAGTTTGATTTTTTTTTGAAGAAATAGGAAATTTATGAGGAAGATGTACTGTTCTTGATTTTAGAGTTCAAGCAACAAGGAAATTGTCAGATAGATACCTGACCGGGTTCCTTCATTGCAAAAACAAAACTCAGCAAAATGTCATGCTCTGTTTCTTGGCTTTCATAGGATCAGGTTTAATGGTTGTCTAGCTTTAGTTTTTCATCTACATGTAAAATTATGCTTGTGTGGTGCTTGCACAAGATGATGGAGGCCCCTACAAATGTAGACAATCACTAAATACACCCATATTCCCTTCACTTGGCAGGAAGTCTAGTTGTCCATTTACTCTTCCAAGAATATAAATATTTTTTCAGCTTTGTTTTAAACATCTCTTCAACTGAGAATCTGGGAAACATAAACATATATTTTGACATTAAAATGTTGGTTTGGGTTTTTGCTTTTCTGGAGGCAAGGCATTTTTCAAATTTTTTTTAACGAGAACTGATATATCAAATAAGGAATTTAAAAAAATTCTTAACTATTATAGGTAACCAACATGTGTAATGTATATATAGAATTATTTAATAACTCTTGAGGACTATGAGTATTACAATTAATATCATGGTTAAAACATGTAAAAATGCATGTGCCTTCAGGCTAATTTAGATGCAGAAAATACTTATGAAGACTTGAATTTCTGTGAATCTTATCTTTATTTGTGGTGCACTTTAGAGTGAATAGACTAAATTATTCTGTGCATCTTTTTTTTTTTTTTTTGTATATTTTTTTACATGATGGTAATTGCTGAACTATTTCAGATTGCAGAAAGCACAGCTGGTTGAAAAAGTTCTAAAACTTTGCAAAAAATTTCCACCTCATCATATTTCTCTATTTCCAAATGTCATATTGTAATAGCACATTGTAGAAATTTAACTAGGAAATTTTGATACTTCTTGGGATGTAGAGTCTGCCAACCCATAGAATCAAATGCAGGGATAAAAGAACAACTGTCATTCCTATGAAATTTGGGTCAGCTAATGTGTAATTGAAAAAAAAAATGACAAGTATTACCAATACTGAGACATTGAGTGCTTTCCCTAAAATTCAAATTAATTAGTTTCATTTTTCTTTGAAAATTAGAATATAATTTCATTACAACTATTCTTCTTGGAAAAAAAAAAAAAAAAAAAACAGAGGAATTGTCCAAGCACCTTCACTTATGCTATAATGATACGCTGGTCCAAGATGGCTGCTTTTACTGCAGCTTTCTATTTTATTGCTTGAATCTCTCATTGCTCTCGAAAGGATTGCAACATAAATCCTGTGAAGGCTGGGAGCAAATAGAAATCTGGAGTGCCAGATTTAGAGTTGTATGTATGGACCACACACTTCAGATTAATTTTGACTTCAAGAATTAGCAATACTAAGAATGATATTATAGTCCTTAAAAGTTCAGGACAGGGTAACATAAGAGCTAGGCTTCTAAATTCCTTAAACTTTAGAAGGTGAGAGCTGTTTAGAACCAGATTTGACTTCTATATTTTTTTAGAAAAACTCAGGGTCAGATGTAAAGGAGTCTTTGACCATGTTCTGAAGGTTATCTTAACTTCCTTATTATTCTTCTGCTCACTTGTTCTTTCAGTTTTTCATCCTTTTGCTCTCTTGCTTTTTCCTACTCAGACCTACTTGTTTTAAGTATTCCTGTATTCTAATGGAAGAGTGTGACTAAAAAATATACAGCTATTTTGGCAAAATTTTGAAAGTGTGGAAGGGAATTATCTCTGCTGCACCATTGTCATTGATACATGAAGGTGGCTGCAAGAAGTTAAGTTAATGTTGACTTAAAGAGGAAAACATAATGTCATATGTTTTACATAAAATAAATGTTGTAAAAATAATCTGGTATCTTTATTGTAGGAATTCTTAAATAATTATTTAATTATTTAATTATTTGATTATTTAATTATTTAATTATCATAACTTAAAGATGAAATACTGATGACAACAAACTGTTATTAGACATGCTTCTGCTAACATTTGTACTGCATAACAATCTTGATTTGAAAAACTGAATGATACAGTATTACAGAGTCACATAGATGTTAATGGTGTTAAAAAAGTGTTAAAAACATTTTTGGAATGTATTCTGGAAAATATATACTATATCTGATCCATGTCCATTGGAATTGCACTAGAAACTAAATTAGGAACAATTCAGAAAATTAGTTTTTGAATCACCTCATGCTATAGAAGCCTGCATTTTAAAATCTTTCTTTTGAAGAGTTAGAGGGTTTTATCTTCAGAAAACCTTTTGAAGTCTGATCATAATCCATCTTCTGAAACAAATGCAGCATTTGCTTGATGCCATTGAATAATGGCTTCCTTTGAGCTTCCCAGTGACAATATTTTTAATGATTTTGCTCCTGCTTTTTTGTCCTCTATGGAAAATTTCAAAAGTGGGCTGCCTTCTCTATGAAAGTTTCAAAACTTTGAAGGGAAAGGTAATTTGAAGGTTGACTTATTAAAAACTATGAAAGCACCTGACAAAAATGTCCAAGATGAAGGAAACAGCTGCAACTTCAAAAGTGAAGCTAAAAAGCTTTAATGTACATGAAGAGGAAAAAGGTTCCCTTAATCTGTCATAAAGCATCTTTTGTAGCAGGAAGCAATATGAAGAACAAGACTGAGAACCACGCATTACCACAGAGTGTACTCATACTTCTGAGTCATTGGAAGCTCACTGCAATTGAACTAAAAAAATTTGTCTTTGGGCAGCCACACTGTCCAATAGAAGGTTAAAACAAGCAACAAGCAAATGAAAGCACACCCACACATAAAGAGAAAACCAAAGAAGTTATGCCAAAGACAAATTGTATTTTGCTGTAGCTTTGTATTCTTACCTGTGAAAAATAAAACTTATCATGTATCCTGTTTGTGAAGTAAGCTAACGTAGTTCAGGGTGAAATAAAGACAGGAAATTTGACCTGATTCTCTGAACATCCAGTCAGAATGACTATCTACTATATTTGGCTATTAAAGACTACTTAAATATTGACCAGGTGTTAGAAAGAAATTATAAATTACAAAGAAAATGGAGAAAGAGAATTTGAAAAGGTAGCAAAAACTGTCCTGACTGGAATAGCTCTCAACAAAGTTATAATGTTTTAAGTCTTTTCTAAAAACTATAAAAAAGTGTTGCTGTTAAATATGTAGTGAACACTTGGTGTCATATTGAATTTATTAAATGTCAATAGTAATTTCAGGTAATTCCCATATCATGAGTAATTCAGCTATTAATTCAAGAAAATTAACTTTTGAAGCAAAGCCCAGCCTGTTGCTCATGTCCAACTGGTTGTTTTGCAAACAACACAAACATGTCTTTCTCTTCCTGTGATGTAAGAACATAGCACCTGAAATTAACATCTTGGTCTACAGAGAAGTTTCTGCTGAATCCTATTGTGTCTTTTGGTACCACTGTATCTCATTATCTCATTGATTATTTTTAAAATAAGTAATTAGAATAATTTATTTTAATAAAATGAACTTATTTTCTACTTGAACTAGAGTTTTCTCATTAACATCCTGCTGTCTTAATTTTTTTTTTTTTTTTTTTCTATAGCCTTCTAGAAAAGTTGCTTTCATTTTTTGGTAGAGCCCTTTACATATACAGTGAGATTTAATGTATTAGGAATTCACATAATGAAGCTGTAATTGAATATCAAAATCTGAAGCCAAATGGCAAATTGAGTTTTTTGTAACTGGCCTGAAACAAGTGGGTGAATGCTTTATTTATTAATGCAGGTACAGGTTCTTGCTTTGCAGAGCTATTTATGAGCAATTTTTCTACTCCTACCAGGGGTAGAGATACCCATAAAGCCACCAATTAGTGTACCAGCAAGACCTTGGTGACTATGCAAAACTAATTTTGTAAGGAGCTTCATGCTTAGAGTTCCCAAGAAAGAGTCCTCTTATAAACAGTTTCATGTACAGCTTAAATCTAGCCAGGAAAAGAGCAAACCACAAGTAATTACAAAACTCAAATAGCATTTTTGTAGTACCAAATAGGGAGATAATATATTCTGGAAATGTCTTTCAGTTTTATTGAGTATTATTGGTTAATGGCTTGACAATGGAATGGGGTGGAATGGGGTGTAGCCTCATAAAATTAGCTGATGATTCTCCTGTGGCATGAGCCACACATACTTTGAAAGTCAGTGTGAGAACATAGTAGAAGAAAACAAGTTTCTCAGTTATATACCTAATTCCCTTGTTCATAAAAGTGTCCTAATCCAGATGGTTTTCTTTTCTTGGGTGAGAGAAAAGACAAATTCCTGATATTTCTTTAACGTTTCTGACCATACTGGTAAGCAAAGTGCTCTCCAGCTCTCAAGTGTCTATAAATATTTGTAATTTAGAATACATCAGATACTGGATGAGTAAGGTTTTAGAGACCTACATTTTTATTAGAATTATAAAATGTTATTAATGATCATTTTAGATACATACTTATGTTTCTCCTTCATCCTTAATAATGAATGTTATAGTACTTCAGTTTAGTAAATCTATACCTGCTGAATTTTCTTTTTACCTCTTCACCTTCGTTATGTTATCATAATGAATTTTTTTCTTTTTAATATTGTAAATTTGACTGCAGTGAAGCAAGTGCTGCATCATAGTCACACCTTCAAGAAAAAACCTCCCTTAAAATTAATGGGAGACAATGCTTCAGAGTAGGGAATGTAATCTGATATTTTAGGCTGCCTTTTAGTATAAATCATTTGAATGTATATTCATGCACATCATTGTGGCAAACTGAGGAAAGGGTGTAATCTGAAATAATTTTCTGTAGTCCATAAATTTTAATAGTGTTGAAACCAAGTGCCATAGAGAAGATGAAGAATCTAAACAAAAGATGCAAGAAAAAGAGTAGTAAGGATGCACATATTAGGGAGACAGATAAATGAGGGGAAATTGATCACAGAGAATTATTATCCACATAAAATAAAAAGTGATAGGAATACTCTGCTCCATTTATCACGTGCTAAATCTGTAGGCAGGATTTTGCTAAAATTCTTGTACTTAATCTCTGATGAGAGGGTTTAAATTTAAATTCTCAGGTCAATAGTTTTGTGGCATTAAATTTGCCTTCAGCTAAATTAAACAAGTTATATTTTCAATTTCATTTAGAAGGTAAGGATGGAAAGTGTATAGATACAAATGGCAGGAATATATCTAGAGGCTCTAAGGACCAATTCAAATAGGTTAGCCCCAAAATAGATTTCTTATTACATTACTCCCATAAGAACATGCAGAAAAAGCCACTTCTCTAGTATATGTCAGGAAAGTGAATGACACATAATTTCAATTTTTGCATGTGTAGAAGATGAGTGAATTATACCATTAGTCTACAAAGAAAGCAGATACATGAAAGAGACAAGAGCCAGCCAAAAAAAAAAAAAAAAACAAAGGTTTGATCTCATTGAAAAATGTTCATGTTATTTCATGTTATTAATGTGCTTGTTAAGAACAGCTGAATGATCTAGTAAAGCATTGAGATAAGATCTAGATGGGCTGGGCCAAATTGAAGAAGAAAGCAAAGGAATTTTTAAGTTAAGGCTTAAGAATAAAGAATATAGAGAGCAATCTACAATAACAGCCTTTCCTTACACTGTGGTGATCAGAGATGCAGATAAGAGAAGGTCCTCTAATCAGGATTTGCAGTCACTGTCAAGTCTTAGGCTTTTCAAGGAGCCTTTAACCTTTGTGGGTATGCACCCCAAAGCATGTGACCAGGTGTAATATTTTTGACATAATATCCAGAACTTCCCTTATGGACATTGATATTATGGATTCAGGCTTAAAAAACCCACAATCTGTAAATTTCTGAGAAAGTAATAAAAATTCTAAGCATCTTGTTCACCTGATTAATGTATATGTATGATTAACCACTTCAATAATGTGAATCTGCCATTCAAACTCCTCGAAACAATGCAATTTTTTCAGAATAGTGAGTAACAAAGCTTACATTACTTTCCCTACACAAAGACCTATTGCTTATTACTTTGATGCTTGATCAAGATGACAGTGTTAGAGTGCCCTAACAAAATGATTTCATAAATTGGACAGTATACCCAATACACAAATGGAATTAAAGTACTCTTATTTTAATCAGTTGCAATTAAAATATGAATTTTAGCAGTAGAATAATTTAGGAATTTAGGAAATAGTTAAGAATTTTCAGTTTTCTGAATGCAATCAAGGCAATACTATAAAGGGCTATTTTGGCTGTTTTATTATTATTAATATATTTTTTTTTTCTTTTTCCAGCATTATGTAGTGAAATGCTATGTTCTTTCATGATACATGGGGTGTATTATGATGGGGTTAGTGCAGTAAATACTGCTTTTGACTAGACTAGAGCATAGTGCAGCAAAGATGTCTAGATGGATCTTAAGATGAAAGAAAAATTACTGTCTGGTATGCTGCTCCAGGTTCATAAGACTCTGAAAAGGGTACATAACATTTGAGGTGTTTTTTCCCTCATTATAATTTATTTGATGGTTTACAGAGCAAGTTGTGGAAATGAAAAAATAGGCGGTGCATCTGCTTAAACCCTATGCTGTCTAGAAAAGCACGAGCTCTTCAAGGGTTGTTTGTGTCTCTTTTTTTCAGGGGGAGAATGGCAATAATCAGAAGAGTAGCAGGCACAAGTAAAATGTTGTTGTTGAGTGCTTCATAATAACAATTTCAATGAAACAGCCTTAACATAAGTCCCTGGTGAGTTACAGAAGTTTAATAGTTACTCTAAATTATCTGCAAACACGTAAATGTTTCTGAAGTTACTATATTTTAAATCTGGGAAACAAATCACTTTGCAATTGCTTAGGGTTTTTTCCCTAAGTATGGTATATCAGGGATTTGACTTTTTTTTTTTTGTCATCCTTCAAAAGTGAGACCTGCCTGAAGAGGCTAAATTATTACTGCAAAAAATCAATTAAGAAACTTTTCTTCTTGTCAATAGCAATAGTGTATACCATAGATTTAGAAAAACCTCTCAGGTTTTCATTTCCTTACTTCTAAACATAATTATAAACAATCTAATTAATTATGAAATCTTCCTGTCTTCAAGAGTTATGCTTTACTCTTCTTCCTGAAATATCAGACTAAACAAGCCAAAAATATGCTGCAGACCTAAGAACTGCTAAATGTCTGTATGAGCCATGGGGTGGAAAATGGAACATAAATATTCAGTTTTGCCTACGTATACGTGCTTTGATCCCTGTTCTAATTTGATGTCTAATAAATTTTACAGTATGTAGAGCACAAGAAAAGTTCTAATCCATTTTTTAGGATAATTCACCTGTGAATTAATAATGTTTTAGTACTGTATTGCAACAACAGCTTTTTAATGTATAAGCCTTAGCATCGGGGACATTAACAATCTTGAGAAGGGGGCCTGTGCAAACCTCAACAAGGCCAAATTCGAGGTCCTGCACCTGGATGCAAAACCCAAGTACAAGTACAGGCTGGGCAGAGGATGGATCAAGAGGAGCCCAGAGGAGAAGGAAGTGTTGGCTGATGAGAAGCTCAACATAGCCCAGCCTGTGGTGTCCTGGCCTGCATCCAAAGCAGTGTGGCCAGCAGGGTCAGTGAGGGGATTCTGCCCCTTTGTTCTACTTTGCTCTGGTGAGATGCCACCTGGAGTGTTGCACCGAACTCTGGGGTCCCCAGCACAGGAGGGACACAGAATTATTGGAGTGAGTACAGAAGAGTCCAGCAAGAAGGCCAGAGGGATGGAGTGCCTCTGCTATTAAGATAGGCTGAGAGAGCTGGGGTTTTTCAGCCTGGGGAAGAGAAGACTTTTGGAATGCCTTACAGCAGCCTTCCTGAAGGGAACCTATGAGAAAGGTGGAGAAGGACCTTTTACAAGGGCATGAAGTGATGGGAAGGGCTTTAAGCTGAAAGAGGGTAGATTTTAATGAGATATCAAAAGGAAATACTTTACTGTGGCAGTGGTGAAGTATTGGAACAAGTTGCCCAGAGAAGTTGTTGATGTCCCATCTTTGGAAGTGTTCAAAGCCAAGTTGGATGGGGCTTTGAGCAACTTGGTCTAATAGAAGGTGTCCCTTGTCCATGACAGGGGGGTTGGAACGAGTCAATTTTTACAGTTCCTTTCCAACCAAAACCATTCTGTAATTCTATGAATCTATGTTAAGTCCTTTTAATGTCCAGGGGCTGTATCAGACATGGGAGGTAGTTTTCATTTGCCACTGATGTCAGTTCATTTTCTACTACTCTGTCTTGAAATCATTCCTCAACAACAAATAATTTGATGGTATTTCCTCTAATTGACACTGGTTGTGGAAAAGTAGCATTGTAATTTTCTGTCCAGAAATCTTCATTGTTATTTTAAATAGCGTAATATTCATTCTATGGTTAGTTTCAGAAGTCCTGTGCTTTCTAATTTTAAAGAAATTCAGAGGTAATACAGCAGGCCAGGAAATACACTCTTCTAACAAATCTAGAGAATATGTCTAGATAATGTTAGATAACAGAAGGACAATAAGGATGGTCCAGAAGAAGCCTATCGACACACTGGAGAGAAGGTTAAAGTACATCAATATATTGTATTACATAAAGCAAGGGAAAGAGAAACAATCAACCATAAAGAAATTATTTACTGACTCTGGCATCTTCAGAGTTCTGAATTCTCATTTTTTCAGCCATTTATTTGTTCACTATAAATTCTTCATCTTGTGCCTAATGCACATTCTATTTTGATTTCAGCTGGGATGTAGATTGTTTGGATTTAGTGATTCTGTATTTATCTACACTCAAATTACATGTAAAAATAATGGTGCAAAAACTGGATTTATACATATATTTTAACTACAGTGCTCCTAAACTCAAAGAAACTGCTCATAGGAGAAAAACTAGACATATAATCAATGTAGCCAAAAATAATTAAGTGCATTCTGTTTTTTTTTTTTTTTTTTTTCTCTCTAATGCTGCGTTTATAAAGGTAAAAAGGCTCATACCTTTAGCGAGAAAAACCTTTTATCTGTAGCTGGGTTCAAGCTGTTTAAATTTTTATCCAGTAGGTGTTTCCACTGGCTTATTTAGGTTTTCTTATATTTGCAATAAGCACATATTTACTCATGGAAACTTTATAGAAAAGGGTCCTAATCTAAAAATTACCTCTTCCTATGGTTAATCTGACCCCTACAGATATCTCTGCTTTGTATCAGTCTTTGAATAGCTCTTATATTAAATTACAGATAAATTCTGCATAACAGGCAATTTGTGAGGATAAGTGAGACATTTCAATTGAATATTCTCTTTTGTCCTAAGATTCTTGAGCTGAGTAGTATTTACAGGTATTTGTATGGATTCATTTGGATTTATTAAAGTGATGTCATAAAGTACAATAATTTAATGGAATTTTACTTGTGAATTTTGTTACATTTCATTTGAACCAACATTTGAACAGCTGGATTTATAACATTGAAGTCTCTTAATTGTTATGGTTTTGATTTTATTTTACTTTTTTTCATATACGAGACAGCTCTTGAACTACTAAGCCCATATGTGATTTATGAAGAGATTGGAAACTTAGTAAATCAAATAGTGAGAAGATATCAATGTTATTGAAACAAGAATTCTTAGAAGTGTCTTACTGGCAACTCCTTCCATCTGTCAATATTTCTGTTTCTTTAGGCATGTGTTTATTAACAAAATAACTAAGTTTCTTTTGGGAAAAAGACCCCAAAACTTCAAAATCAAAAAATAAAAATACAGTTTTAAAAAAATTTTATAGAAAACCCAAAAATAGTTTATTATGATTCAGACAACAATGTTCTTTTCTTTACATAAAAGAAAATATTTTGATGGAATGAGATCTAAATTAGGAGCTCATAAAATATTTCTGATATATTAAATAATGTGGTAGTTGCTATCATTATTTCACTTTCATAACATACTCCATTTTTTCCAAGGATCTTTCAGACTAGTTAGCATTCTTCTCATGAGACAGAACATTAACTAAAGAGGCAAAGGTTTATGGGAGGAGTATTTGTACCTTGGCCACACTTGGGTATTCAGGACACTAGCCTCATTATGTGTATAGATCTCATAAATACCTATAACAGCGTGTAAGACAGACAAATACTTCTTTGGGTTCCTGAACCTCAATGAATTCCATTAGTGTAACCTATTCTTTCAGCCCTTGGCATGGACAGCTTGGGAAGAGCTACTGTTGTTAAATGTAGAAATTTGTTTAAAATGGACACCACCTTCTAATGTCTTATTATGAAGGATGAGTTGTACATGCATTTCACCTATCACATCTCCCATCACTCCTAAAAATCCTTCACACAGTATGTCTCAGAATCCAGAATGATACCTCTGAGTGATAAATTGCCCCTTAACAGAGCAGTGAGTATTTTCAATGCAAAATTATGCAACACATCAAAAGTAAGGGTTTGGGGACAGTCTTTAGTAAGCAGAATTTAATAAGAAATTAAATCAAGTGCTGTGCTGATTATGTCACTCATTTGCATATATAATGCAGTAAGCCTTCTTCACTCTCAGTGTACTGGATCTCAAGAGTTTTCATCTTTCTCCAGTGACATAGGAGCTTATTATTGGGTTACTCCAGTCAACTACTAGTCAAACTCATCACTTACAACGTCATGTATTTCAGTCATGGCACATTTTGCAAAGAAAGGAAATTAATGACTTGGAAAATATTTAAGAGATGCAAAAAATACTAGGGTTTAAGGGAAGAGTTAGATTTTTTATTTTAGTCTGTTTATTTGTAAACATCAATTTTCAAAACATTGCACAGTTTGACTGATGAAAAATAATTAATTTGAGATGCTATTCTGATGGCTTTTCCAGCCAAACCAAGCCTCAGAACTCTTAATCTTATATTCAACAAGGCTTAAAGATCCTAAATAATATTGATGAGTTTCTATAAGCTTTGTTGCTACAATGATTTGTTGTAGATTGGGTTTACTCACCAGAGTATGAATGGAATGTATGTTGATATATGATTTTATCTAACTCCAGGACGATATAAGATTCCTTATCTATGAAAAAGGAAATTTAACTATTATTCTGTTTTCTGTTAAAGAACAGACTATATCTTCAGAGTGATGTTACTGACCTGTAGAATCATTCTAGCTATTTCAATGACTAAGGATATATTTTATATGTAAAGGATTATTTTTTTAAACAGAAAGCTCTGTCTGTGAAGCCCAGTTGAAGGTATTTATTATGATCATTGAATAGACTTTTCTATTGCATGTGTGATAGGAACAACCTAGAACAATTTATGTTGTTCATGTATTTATTTTCATTTTCATTCTGCACACTAGTCCACCTCCTGAAGAGTGGGTAGTAGAGATGCTTGTCTCATCATCCTTGATTTCAATTTTGTCTTTGGCATAGTCTTGGGTGATTATCTTAACTAATGGTTGATAACAATTTATCACTAAGAAGTGAAGTGGTACATTATTGGATGAACCAGAGGTTGTTTCTTCTACAAAAATCTGTGTGTTTTTCATTCCTCACAGGATTTCAAAATGTGTTTGTACTTGTTTAGATTTTTCATGTCATATGAAATGTTTCTTTCTGACAAAAATCAGTAAGGGAAGAAATGTTTCCACCAGGATAAGCTACATATAATTTGATTTATGTCATCGTTCTGTGTTTGGTTGCATGGAGGTTTTTTGTTTTTCTGTTTGTTTTTTGTGTGTGTTTTTTGTTTTGGTTTAGTGTGGTTTCAGAAGGTAGATTGAAAATCATCTGAATTTTGCCTATCTAGTATTCTTCTCACGTAAGACTACGGATGGAGTGGAAGTTTTTGTGCTCAGGAATACCTCTCCAAAAGATTTTTTTAAGGCTTGTTAGAAAGTTCACATAAACTAGACATAGCTCTAAGGAGATGGATTGCTGGGCAGAGTGAAGGTTAGAAGACATACGTGATGAACACAATTTGCCTCATGGCTGTCCTTATCATAGATGCATACAACAAAATGTATTCACTGAGCATAATAAAACACAGTCACCTTTGCAACATTCCTTATGCAACAGCTGTTTAATTGGGCACAACAACATAGCAGTAATGCACAGCCACTTTAGTGGCAAAATATTCCCTTCACTATTAGACAATTATGCAGAGAGTTAATAATGAGGAGCACAATGCAATTAGGAACATTCTATTTGAGTGCATGAAGCACAGAGCATTCAACTGAAAATATGCATTGGGACATATAACAACCTTAATGGCCAGGACACCAATTTGTCTGAAAGAGCAGCCCTCAATGTGGCTTTCTTAGGTAGTGTGAAGAACTCTTAAAAAGGGCAGAATTCAGAGCACAAACACCCACACTAAAAAAATGGGCAAAATGTTACATTGTGGAAATGTAGACCTTTCCCTTACTTTTGTATGTATGCAATTTGGGAAAAAACATTTTTAAACATGCACTTTTATGTGACATTTTAATTATATAAAAAGAAGAAGAATCTCAAAGTCCCAGTGTAAAGCAGCTAAAAAAGATCAAAGTATATGAGGTTATGCAACACGGAGGTTTGCTAAATTAAGTAGCAGTTTGAACTTTAACAGCTTTATTTTTCAAATCAGCCTAAACTTCAAAGGATTTATCTTCTTTTAGAAATATATCTGAGGGAAAAAAAAAAAGAAAGGCACAGCCTGACATCTATTTATTGTCCCCATATTGGAAATTCCTTTTCTTTGACATGCTTTGTCTCTGAGACTTGGATTTACAAGCAACTAGACATTGCTACGCAGCAGTTTTCAAACCCATAAAACTTCCTTTGAGGGGAAACAAATATGTTAGCCTAAGGTTTGTGCTTTCAACTGGACTTTCATCCTCAGCTGTTTCATTTCATTATTTGAGGGTTAGTACTTGACCTTGCTTTTCTGGAATGTGAATCAGGACTAAAATGATACAAATTGTTCAGGAGGTAATTGTCCAATTCATCGTTAAGAACACAATTATAAAATAAAACTGCTGTCTAAGAGTGTAAAATAAGGAGGTGTTATCAATGTTAAAAGTCAATGAGGATAGAAATTGCTTTGCATTTGTATCACTGTAACAAACTGGGCATCTGGGAAAAAAGTATTTTCATATAATTCCAGAGAGCATCCTGTAAGCACAAAACCTAGAGGGCAAAAAGTTGCTTTTGACAAATAAAGGCTTCAAGCAGGCAGAAAGCACTTGATCAAACTGAAATTGAAGTTATTATTTACATTTATTTGCAAAAAAGTAAACTGAAATGTTCTACATATTGTATTACCAGCTTTTAGGGGCTGGTGTCACCTCTTTACTCAGATGCCACTTCATCTTGACTTTTGTATTTTTAGCATTCTGAAAGCATTATCTTTTGATGGGTTTGGGTTTTTTTATAAAACATGACGAGAAATAAGTAAAAAAAAAAAAGTGCTGATTAAGCTTTCAAAAGGAAAAGTAATTGAAAGACTGGAGATTTCTGGCTGTGGAAAATTGACAATCACTTAGGCTTAATGCCAAAAGCAAAATTGTGTGTTTTTGTGGTGTCAGTGCACATTTATTTTGGTTTGTTACTCTCTGTAATCTCTAAACTTAATTTTTTTAATTCAGTGTTAATAAGAAGCTAAAAAACTCAGGTAATTCTGATGGCATTAAGAAAAGACAAGATCCAGCACTTAGTGCCATGGTCTAGTAGACGAGGTTGTATTTGGTCATAGCTGGACTTGACCTGAAAGGTTTACTTCAGCCTAATTGATTCTGTGATCTGTGATAGTAGATGGCAGAGGTGAGACCTGGTTCAGAAGAATGAAAGAAAGGGATATTTGTAACTCTGAATGCATCTTTGTAATAAATATTGGAGAGTAACAGGAGCAAAGATGTAGAGTGAAGCTGTGGATGTTGAGGATCCAAAATCCACAGTGCCTGTTGGACCTGTTGGATTTGCCAGGAGTTGAAGCACAATTTCTGAAGTGTATCTTCCAGTTTACTTTCCTCTGAAAGGAAACCTTTTTATATGTCTCAGTTTGCATGATGTGAACCACAGAGATGGAATAGGAAATATCAGGATTCAAGAAAAAAAGTTCAAATTTGATCTGGAAATTGTGTCTCTTTCACATTAGTTGAGTGCTGTTCCTTGAATTTGTAATATAAGCATTTCAGGGCTTTAAAATTCTAATTAGTTTTAGTTTAAATACCCTTTTGCTTGTACAGTCTATTAAGATGGACTCCTGCAGTGCATTTTCCCATTTCATTTTATCCATAAGGAGTCACAAATCAATAGACATCAAGTCAGAGATGTTTGCAGAATAAAGTTTCAAAAGTGCAGCCCACCTAGAACAGCGATGGAGTAGCCTCTCTTATATGCATAACTCTACTAATGAAAACCAAATATAATTCCTGTCTGTAAACAAATTTCAAGTCTATATTGAATAAATAAAACTAAGTGCATTAAATGAATCACTTATAACTCTTGCATATATGGTTCCTTGGCATTTGTTTCCTACACATATTGCAGTATTTTCTAAAATATCGCATTTTAAATATTGGCTTATAGTCTTATTCTGATTGTAAAATGATAACAATTACAATATCCTTAATAGAATTACTTTACCAGAGAAAATCAAGATGGAACTGGGTACACTGTTTTAAACCTGAGAGGAATATTGGAAAAATAAGAATGTTTTTAAGGGTGTCTGCTCTCAGCAGAAGCTTTATTTCAGTGGATTTCTCTTTTCATCGTGTGAGCAACTTTTATGGCTTTCATACTCTGTGGTGAAAGCACCAGGGCTGAAAACCACAACTGACTTTTGTAATGTCTATAAATTTTCAATTCTGTAATATTGTCATGCATGATTTAGCAATTTATAAATGCCAATTTGCATTAAGAAGTAGATTTCTTATATCACTATAGAAGTAGGATTTCAGTAAGATTGTGCAGAATCATTACATGCTTCCACTAACTCAACTGCAAAACATATATATATATGTATGTGTGTATATATATAAATTTTCCATTATTAACCTCTAAATTTTTAAAAAATATTTTAATCTTGTTTTCATCAGTAAATGATAGTTTCTTACTTATTTTTAATTCCTAAAGAAGAAAATAGGTTTCTCTTATACATGTAGATATCAAATGTGTTTTTCACCTTGTAAATTGATTGCATGAATGTATTTTTAGCTTTCATTTCAAGCATCTCTCATCTAAGAAAAATTATGGCAATTTTTTTCAGGTGATTAGCCTGGACTTACTTGCTTTTCATTTCAGTTCTCAGTCAACATGCGGGATGTGAACATAAATGTTCTCTAGCTGATTCCCAGACATTAGATGGAAATTCTGTTCAACCCAAATAAATTTTCACATCAACTTTGCCTGAGGACTTTGATACAGCAGTACTAAAGATAGATTTCTAAATAAAGCATCATTTTAGTGATGAAAGGCTCTTGTATCTGATTTCTATTATACACTTAGCCTTTATTCAGTTTCTACTATTCATTAATAAACTTAGATTGATTCAAAGTATTTCTCAGATAAGAAACTAAACCCAAAAATTTTAATCCAGAATATAATGAATTGATGATAATCGACGTGATTGCTTTCTAACATAGAGTATCCATGTTGAAAAGACAGATTACAACAAAATCTGAACTCTTTTCTTTTGACTATCAACAGAAAGAGGCTTGATAATTTTCATTGCATGGTTTAACATTTCCATTTTATATTAAACATGAACATTCTAGATATAACCCTTAAAGCAATACTAAAATAAAATACATTCTGATTTACATTTCCCTAAAATCTGATTTCAGATGTTTTTTTTGTCATCCTTTCTCATTATTCTTATCACTTCCTATGAGTGAAATTCTCTCTCAGAAGTCTCAAAGGCTTTGCTGTAGACATTTTCCCCTTCATTAAAATATTCCAGCATTTTTAGAGTCATCTTCTTAGATTAGAACTGGTAGAAGTAAGTCCAGATTAATTGGGAAAATGTTTATTTGACGCTTGAAATAGTCCAATAAAAGAGAAAAAAAGAAACTTTTCTCTATATTTTACATGCTGATATAGCCCTGAGGTAAATATTTGAGTACTAGTAACTGTGTTTAACAAAAAAAAAAAAAAAAAAAAAAAAAAGAATGTGTAGGTGAAATCTGTCATTGTCACTGATATAATTTTTATTTTATTTTTCTTTATTTATTTTCGGGCCTTTCTTTGCAATAATTTTGTTTCTCTCAACTCGCGCGGCTGTTATTTAAAGATAATAATTTCTATTTCTAGAAATATTGCAGAACATATGTTATGAAAAACTTGATTTGGTTTTGAAAGGTGCAGCTTTCTCTTAGAGATTCCACTCTTGGCTAGAATACATTGGAAAAATTATGCCATGCCTTCTATCTAACCAACTCCAAATTTGTCTGCAATCTCTCCTAGCAAGTACTAGGGATAAGATGTGATTATAAACTTGCATGAACTTTTGGACTGCACTGTAGTGTGATAAAATACTGAAAGGGAAGAGTTCAGAAAAGTAATGATTCAGCCTGTTATTCTGTGACAAATATTTTAAGACCCCTCTCTTAATCATGTCTGAAATTGCCTACTGATGGAATTACTCAGAAAGAGTAGCAGTGAAATTCTAACTTACTTGTATATCAGTCAAGCTACTTAAACTTGGTAAGATTTTCTTTTTGATTAGCTTATTTGATGCCTCAATCAGTGGTTTTCTTCTGGAGGAAAATAGAAAATGTGAATGTAGATTTTAAAAAAATCCAAAAAAGTAAAAGAGGTCATTAATCTCAAAAAAGACCCCTACTGATTAGTTGGCATTAAAGTATTTGAAAGTAAACGAGTCAGAATGTTTAGAATATTTTAAAATAAATGCTTCTTTTTAAAGGAGAAAATGCCATAGAAAATGGAATCTCAACTAATTATGAACAATCTTATCTAAGTGTTCACAGTGAGTCATACCCCTTATTAGTCCCTCTGTATGTGACACTGCTGATCATGCTAATGTGTATATCAGTCCTACTCTGTGACACTGCCTGGAACTTCACCAATCAGCATGATGCTGCCAGTCAACCTCATAGTGTTATTTAATATATAAAAAGCTCATTAAAACATTAAAATTGGCCATTGCTCATTAAAAAATTTGTACATTAGCAGCCATCCTATCTCTCTTTTCACTATAATTTGAAATCAAATGATGATGAGAGATGATAGATTTACAGCGTGATATTGCAGCTTCTTGCTTTGGCACTGAATAACCAAAATAAAATCTTTTAAATGCTGGTCTTTATATATGCTTATCTCAAAAATTATACATCATTATTTGCATTTCTCATCAAGATAGCAGAAAAAATAATTTTCTCTCAGCGGGGATTTTATACAATGAATATTAAATAGCTTATTTTTTGTATAAGTGAGTTAGATCAGTCTACCTTATATGCAATCATTTTTGTTTAAATTAAGGCTCAGATTGCATTTTCAAGGTTAGGTCTTGTCCAAATCTTCTTTACATTTGGCAATTAGATATCTTCTCTGGAATGTATAAAAAAGCTGAAAAATGGCTAAACATGACTCTAAAGAAATGCAAATAAAACACACTGATGGTCTCAGTTCAGAATGACCATTATGAGATACTACATTTTAGTCATTTAAATTTTGTTAATTGCTTCAGACAGATGTGCTCTTGTGTTGAAAAAATACAATTTTCTTCCTAACAAGGAAGAATATTGGTGCTGGCATAAAAAAGTTCTGTTTCCATCTATGTCATACAAAGGAAAAAACATAAAAGTATAAAGGGGTTTCATGATGATCTGTTTCCAACATTCCCTCAAGCAAACACACTTTTTCAGATACAGCATCTTATTCTGACATTGAAGATGCCTGTAGACAAGGGAAATTACCTGTGAGCACTGAGTAGTAAATAAATTCCCATTTATTCTGGCAGAAGATGTTAAAAATAATGCTATGTTTCTGCATCTTTGCACTTAAAGCTCATTATGTAATCAAGGAAAAACAGCCACAGGGACATTAAATTTGCCAGAGTTGCTATTGTAAGGCTGTCTAAGTGTTTTTCAAATCATATTTTTACTGTAAGAAAAATTCATCTGCAATTTTGTTGTCATTAGAGGGTTGTGCCTATTTTACTTTTTTAGGGTGCATTGATTTCATGTAATACATAAAAAGAGAATATCAGAGACATGCAGTCATTCTGGTCCTCCTTTCAAATAAACACTGTACTTACACATTAGCCTTCCATAGTTTTACATTTATGGTCAGTCTTTTTTCACTAAGCAATTGATATTAAATACAAATGAAACAATAAAGCAATTGTATTTTTGCAGTCTTAGAATCATACCCATCCATTCAGTTAATGAATATATTAATTTCCTTAACTGACTAGCAGTTGAATATCTTCTGCAACATTAACAAAATATAAAATTGCAATGTTCTCCTTTTCCTAAGAAATGTTTTCTCAGTTTTAAACTACTGCATTGTATCAAGCTTTAAACTATTCCCAGGCATTTTTCATGATGAACTGGAAGACTTGACCTCTAGAGGATGCAGAATTCTAGGCTTCTAGCCAATTTAAAGTACTTTTCCAATATACTAATATATTTCCTTTTGAGAAACTTTTGAGTTTCTCATACATTGTGTGGGAAATGGGAAATTAGAATGGACTTCAGGCCCAAAACTGATTGACTGAATAATTTCCAGCAGCAAAGCACCTTATTTTTCTTCCATAACAAAAGTTCAGTAATAACCTTGCTCTAATTTTATTAAAAAAACTTAAAGGATTTTAAAGTTCTCTTTGCATGGCATAATTTTATCCTCAGAATTTGCACATGAGCCTTGGAAAAATGTCTACTGCCAGAAGGCTGAAGTAATGTACAGTTGCCAGTTCCTATATATTTTCCATCATAGAAGGAAAAGTAAATAACAGAGAAGCTCCAAGATACTATTTGTGTGATGAAACCTTTATTGTTGTTTTAGGTGTGTTTTGAAACAACTTTAAAAAATTATTTGAATATACTTTATTTTTTATCTCTAAAGTTTTGACATGAGAGATTTTTCCCAATATTGTACTGCTATTATTTAAAAATATGGGGAAAATTTTATATAATTTTACATCAGTGATACTATTTCATTTCCCAATTAAGACTACTATTTTATTTTCCCCAAATCCATCTTTGTCTTTAATTGAGAGTCTTTAATTGAGATTATGGAATCAAGTAGGCTTTCAAGAGAGTGATTGTTTAGTTTAAAATATATGTTTTAATAAAGGGACTACCAGCCCATAATTAGTAAAAAATACTTATGTTAAAAAGTCTACGTAATGAAATTATCCCACTGCCTTGCTGTTTTGGGTTTGTGTTGCAAAGTTATGGTAGTGGGGGAGGGTCTATAGGTGGCTTCTGTGAGAAGCTGCCTCCATGTCCAACACAGCCAATGCCAAGCAGCTCCAAGATGGACAAACCACTGGCCAAGGCAAAACCCATCAGTAACTGTGGTAGTATTTCTGGGATGATGTATTTAAGAAGGGGAAAAAACTGCTGTGAAACAGTAAAAGCCTCTGGAGAATACAGAGAGGAGTGAGAATATGCAGGAGAAATAGGTCTGTAGAGACACCAGAGTTGGTGAAGGAGAGGGGCAGGAGGGCTCCAGAAGCCAGAGCAGAGATTCCCCTGCAGCCCATGGGGTAGCCCATGGTGAAGCACCTGTGCCCCTGTAGCCCATAGAGATACATAAAGGAGCAAAGATCCACCTACAGCCTGTGGAGGACCCCCTCTGGAGAAGGAAGATGTTTGATGGAGTAGATAACCTCATGGGAAGCCTGCCCTGGAACAGGATCCTAGCAGGACCTGTGACTCTGTGGAGAGAAGACCCTGTGCTTGAGCAGGACTTGTGACCCCCATGGAAGGGGCCCATTCTGATTTGTTAACTGCATCCCATGGAAAGGACTCACATGGAAGAAGTTCATGGAGGACTGTCTTCTGTAGGAGGAACCCCATACTGGAGCAGGGGAATAACTGGACATTGCCTGTACCTTTTAAGTGTCCTCCTGGAATCAGTTTCCAGAACCTAAGCAGTGACATCAAGACATCGTAATATAAATATGTAAATGAATGTGTACAGATCGAGGAGGAATCTTCAGCCTTCTGGATTGGAATCTCTTGTGAATACAGAGGCATTTGAGAATGTACAAAACACAGGCTCTATACATTTTACCTCTTTACTACACACTAATGAGTTAAATTGCCCCTTCTAGCACCCCATGCAATATGCAATTATCATTCATTGAAGAGCTGTAAAATGAAAGTTCTGTCCTGAAGAGAAGAAGACAGGTGGGTTTCTTGGTCAGGAGATTTCATACATTTAATAAGACTCAGTAGAAATATTATTGTAAATAGAGGAAGAAAAACATCTGAAGGAACCAGCAGCTGGAACAATTGGAAGTCCTGGGGTTTGCTTTCAACTACTTCTCATTTACAACATGAATCTGGCTTATGACTGTTATTGGAAAAATAAAATTTAATTATGTTTTTATTTTTTTTCCACACAAAACTGGTTCTAGGATTTTTTTTCGTTGTTCATAAATCATCTTAAATACTTCTAACCATATGAAGTACCTAGATGGAAGAAGAGATAGATGGAAAGATGATCTGTTAAGAGGAATTTATTTTCTGACTTTCAGAATCTTGTAAGCAATATGCAATCCATGCATCCAGTCATAGATTCATATTTTCAAGCTCAAATAAACAGTAAATCTAAAAAGAGTGCTTGATGGAATGAGTCCAGATCCCCAATATGCAGGGAAAATGTAGAATTCATCTTCCTATAAAGGGATGTTTGAGGAAAACAGCATCCACAATAACCGTATTTTCATGCAATAAAAACAAAAGGGACAGCTAGCATTGTTTGATATTGCACAATGCTGTCAGAGCATTTCAGTCCATACTTTGTATTTTGACCTGTGCCTTTAAAAAGGCCTTCAGACATCATCAAAATGCTAATTTCATCATTAACACTTGACAGTCATCTCAAGTGCTTTATTAGCAAAAAAAACTAACAGTAAAATGAAAAAAAGTGAGCTAAGCCTAGATCCAATAAAGTCTGATGCCTAGGAGGTAAGTATTACAATAAATAAGTTTTGGAGATTTTTTTCTGCATAGGATACCTCAGCTTCTTAAGTAGTTTGATTGACTCAGAATGTTGAGCTGAGCAGTGCAAAACCATTCAGTAGAAAATGTGAACAGGCTTGCATACTAAGATTCATCCTTCTCTAAAGTTTAGATTCTTAAAGGATTTCAGAAAATACTTTCATCCATTCAAGATCCTGACCTGAATGCAGTAATTTACAGCATTTGAAGAAGTGAGCAAACATCACTGCACTCAAAGGGGGTGAAAAAATGGAACTCTGAGCCAGGAAATAAAATATTTTAAAATCTTTATCTTGAAGAAGTTTGCACTCTGTGCTGGTTATGATTTGGGTAGAGTTAATTTTCTTCTTAATAGGTCATATGGGGATGTGTTTGTGCTGAAAACAGTGCTGATAACACAGGAATGTTTTCATTATTGCTGAGCAGTCCTTTCACAGAGTCACAGCCTTTTCTGCTCCTCATCACCCCTGACCAGCAAGAAGACTGGGAGAGAACACAGCCAGGACAGCTGACCCCAACTGACCACAAGGATACTCCATACACATGGTGTCATGCTCAGCTGCATGAAGAAGGAAGAAGGGGCAACTTTTAGAGCAATGGCATTTGTCTTCCTATGTGACTGCTGCATGTGACAGAGCCCTGCTGCCCCTGGAGGTGGCCAAACACCTGCCTGGCAATGGGAAGTGGTGAATTAATTTCTTGTGTTGCTTTGCTTGCATGTGTGGCTTTTTCTTTGTCTATAAAACTGTCTTTACTTCAACCCACAAATTTTACTATTTTTGTCAATTCTTCCCAGTGAAGGTGGTGAGTGAGTGAGCAGCTGTGTTGTGCCAAGTTGCTGTCTGGGGTTCAACCATGACACTGTCATTTCTGCTATGTATTAGGGTTCAGATGAAGACAGGATAAAACATAACTATAGCTGATGACATACTCATTGTTTTAATAATAGGTCCTGAAATAGTCACAGGCTGATATATCCCCTTATCTACTAAGTCACTGATCTACAGAATCACACTATTTCCTGTATTGCTTTAGTCATTTAATATCTCAGTTTTCTGACTGAAAAATAGAATTTGGAACAGATGAACTCTCAGTTTATCGTGATGATCACTTTCTAAATATTTCTGATATTAATAGTATTTCTACATTTCTAATAATTCTACAAATATTAACCATTACAACTTTGAGGCACTTTCTAAAGAAGTTGTAATGGTACACAAAGAATTTTTCAGCTGTACAGCGAATCTTTGTGAATTTATATTGTAATTACTTTAATGTAGAAATATCTACTTTCAAGACCATGTATTGATTTCATCTCCCAAAGCATGAGAAAATTTTCAAATTTCAAATTGACAAGGCAATGTATATCCCACCTTTCCTTAATTAATTCTTTAGTAGGACGGGGGCAATTTAACATTTTATAACAGTTCTCCATTAATTGCTTCAACGTGAGTCCATCCCACAGGCAACAGTTCTCCACAAACTACTGCAATGTGGGTCAGTCTTCCACAAGGTGCAGCCTTTCAGGCTGCTCCAATGTTGGTCCCCTACAGGGTCACAATTCCTGCTAGGAAACCTGCTCCAGTGTAGGCTCCTCTCTCCGTAGGTCCACAGGTCCCTGCCAGGATCCTTCTCCAGCACAGACCTTCTGCAGGATCACAGACTCCTCTCAGGCATCCACCTGCTTCAATGCGGGGCTCCTCCAGGGGCTGGAGGTGGATCTCTGCATCCCAGCGGTCCTCCATGGCCCGTAGGGGCACAGCTGCTTCACCATAGGCTACACCATGGGCTGCAGGAGAGTGAGTCTCAGCTCCAGTGCTTGAAGTACCTCCTCCCTTCCTTTTCCAGTGTCCTTAGTATCTGCAGAGTTGTTTATCCCACATATTCTCACCCTGCTCTTCTGCGGCTGCAATTATATCTGTGCAATACCTTTTTTTTGTTGTTGTTGTTGTTTTGTTTTCCTTCTTAAATTTGCTATCACAGAGACATTACCATACTTTCTTATTGTTCCAGCCTTGGCCAGTGACATGTCCATCTTTGAGCCACCTGGCACTGGCTCTGCTGGGTATGGAGGAAGCTTCTGGCACTTTCTCATGGAAGCCACCCCTATATCCCCAAGGCTACCAAAACCTGGCTATGTGTCCTGTGTTTGCCTTAACTGAATTGTTTGGTATGGAGGAGAAAGGTCAGAGAGTTCATTAAACACAGTACACCATTAAATACAAGGATGAAAGTCTTAAATGAATCTGTAAATAAACTCCCTTTCTCTAAAATGCTGATAAAGTCTCATTTCTTTATTATTGCATTGTTTTTATGATGTTGCTTAAAAAAATGGTGCCATGATGTTTTACTCTGTTTTCTCACTAGGAACGATACTAGGAGATCTCATTTTCCTCCTATGGGGAATTGATTATACATATATATTTTCTCTTCAAGCTTTGCCCAAGCTACAGGTCTAGACATGCTTGCAAATGAGGATATTCATTAACTCTTCTGCTTCAGGTGTGTTCCTGTAGAGAGAAGCATTTAATGGTCAATCGGTAAAGTGAGTAGTTGATATTCAGTTAGGCTGTTTGCCTGGACCCAACAAACCTGGATTGTCTTTGCCCTGTTGGCTTCCTGATTTTTCATTTGTGTTTGATTTGAATGTCCTGCAGGTAGACTGTAGCTACAGCTGTCCCCACTTCTCCTAACCTCACTGTATTTCCTAGCCTTTCCCTTGGCAGTAGAGGGAGAAAATGACTCCCTCTGAGACATGGAGCTTTCCCAAGCCTGTGGGATACACCAGCTTGATCCAGTTTCTAAGGTATTCTCCAGAAGGTAAACTTGGTGGACACTGAAGAATGAAAAAGAGTCATTGATGCACTTGGGGGAAGTTTCAACTACAGCATGAGTGATCCAGTGACATCTACTTGCATACATACATGTACAATCTGGTGTACTAGCATGTCTCTCAGTAAGGCTATGTGCTTAATTTTATCATGCCATAACGCTCATTAGTATATTTGTTTTATGGTATAAGTCTTTTGATTTCAATACTGTAATATTTGAGTTTCCTCCTTGAAAGGATAATCAAGCCATGATATTCCCAGCACACAGACATATGCTAAATTTATATAACGCTGAAGTTAGGAGAAGATTCAAAGAAACAGATGCTTTTACAGGCACACAAATCATGAAAGAACTTTCTAAATCATTAACATGCTATTTTTGCTGTACTGTCTTAATAACTTTAGTAAATTCATAGTATTGTACAAGTGTAATATGATGCTTCATACTTTATATAGCAAAGCAGTAGCAGTCATTTCATGCCATCTTTTTGTTTTTTGAGACCATTTAGGGAGCAAGACAACCTTCAAATATGAGAAGTGTGCATTTTATGAAAAGAGAAAAAAATAGTGTTAGTAAAGAAATGCTCAATTATTCTCAGGTTGAAGCATCAATCTGTGTAGAGTTTTTTGTTTAGTAGGTGAGACCTCTATAGCATTTATTACATGTGTATGACAAGTTTTTTTGTTTTCTCCTCTATTTCATAGGAACAATTTCAATCTCTAGTTATGTATCTTAGAAAAATGTTTACCTCTCCCCAATGATTTTTCATACTAGTTTTGTTTCAAGTCTGTAAAGTATTGTTGCAACTTGTGACTTTCCTGTGCAGAAGTCCCTTGCTTCATTGACAGGTTTTTGCTGTAAATCAGTTCCATCTGAATGGATGGTCCCCAAAGTAATTTTGCTTAGATTTGTTTAGAGGCATCTGACTGGAATGATTTTCAGTTTTCATAAAAGCAGGAATCCATTGCCACTATTGCCATTACTTGCTATATAGATATCCAACACAAACACACTCATGATACAAAGGGATTGAAGAGTCTGAATGAAAAAACAAGTTTGGAGTTTGGGGTTGGTTTTTTTTGGTATCTCTGTGACTGTTCTTAAAGGTTAATTTGAATACTTTGAGAAACTATGTTTTATTGTCATCTCTCATTCAAAAATATTAACTCAAAGTTTAGTGTAATCCTTTAGATAATCCTGTACAGTCTTTATATAGTTACTATGCATGCTTTAATAAATGCTTCAAAAGATTGAAAGGGAAAAGTTAGGATACATTAAGAATGCAGCAGATATCTATGCAAGCTTAACACTTTACATTTGAAAGGAAAATTTTATTAAATATCTTAAAGCTTTCTGTTAAAACATTGGATGAAGAATTTTCCAAGAGAACATCTGATACAAAAATTCCATCCTTAACCAATTAGTTTATATTTTGGAGAGGTATCTATTTAAAGAAATTGCATAACTTAATTTAAATAAAATATTTCAATTTACCAATTGAAATTACTTTTGGCAGCTGCAAAAAAAGGTCATTTTGCAAGCATGTACAAGGACATGTTTTGTTCACTGAAGATTTGTTAAATGTATCTTCCAGGATAAAAACCTTAAAAACTTTATTGTTTTTCAAAATTAGAACAATGGAACAACTTTGATACAGGAAGCTCTTTGGAAAATGGAACTTCTGATTGCCTTAATTTGGTTATGTATTCTTAATTATTCTAAAGTTTTATATAAAGCATTACAAAATATCACTTTCAGGGATAAGGAAATCTAAAATATGTTTTCTAATATCCTACTTAATTCTTCCTTTATATAGGAATTAGAAGATACTAGATTTAATTCAGATTCACATTATATTTTTAGAGATGAAGAGAAGTGTATGAATCCATATGGCATAAATTTCACAACTCCAAAAACAGGTTTGTGGTAGATGCAGTGACTTCAAACCTCATTCAGCAATTCTTCATCATAATCAACATGGCTGTTGGCTTCCTTTTAATTGCAAGGTACTAGAACTTTGAGATTTCCCCTTTGTTAACAATTGTTCATTTCTGTAATGAAGAAATGATCTTTGTCTCAAACAGCATAACAGAGTCACATAAATATAGTGCAAGAACTGTTGAAGAGGGATGTAGAGAAACCTTGGGAATGCAATGGTCAGCACAGTCTTCAGTATCATCCTGGGGTAACCACAGCTGTAGAATATGATCACTTTTTTTAGGCACTGCTTCAAGGAGAGGAACAAGGAAAGGAGAAAACAAAACATTTTAAACTGGCATATCTTGGCTAAAGCATACAGCAGGATGAAAACAGGAATCTGGTCATAAATTCTATGGTATGGTAAAATTCACTATGTATGAAATGCCTGTGTTTTCTACAGTTTTTGATTATCTTGTAACAAAATTAAGCCCTTTCTGTGGCATTTCAGTAGAGTAAAATTAAACTAATACAAAGCATTATTAGACTAGATTTGCTTCCAAGTATTATCCAAGTTTTGTTTGTTTGCTTGGTTGTGTTTTTTCAATAATTTCTGAGTACAAAACTAAATTTCAGGCAGTTCAATTATAGAAAAAGGGAAATTTTCTAATTTGGGGTTTTAATGTCATAAACCCTAAAACTTTCCTGGATGACTGAAATATTATAGTGTGGGATTTCTTGGACACGTAACTTCTATGAGAATTAGTTGTTTTTTTGACATAAATGGCAAAAAAGAACATGATTCTTGCTATGTTATCTAGTTAAGATGCTTGCAAATGTAAACAGGCATAAAGAAATTTATAAAAGAAGCATTTAGTCATGCAGGAAAGTTTAATGATTCAAAATGTTTTGAGTGTCTGAAGCATCAGAATAAATATATTTCAGAACTAAGCATCCAAACTTTACTGAACTTTTGCTCCACAATTTAGGTTCTTTTAAATCTGTGCATATGAGAAATGTCTATGGGAACTGAAAAGTTTCCTTTCATCCCCTAAATCCTGGTAAAATTACAGCCTGTTTCTATCATGTAATTGTTGATTTAATTGATCATCAGGGCTGATGGCTGGCCCATCTTTCACATGACCGCTGTTCAAAGCTGGGTGTGAGACAACAGAGAGGGGATTTAAAAGTTCACTTCTGACTCTGTTGTGACATGAATGATTTGTAACCATGAGTATTTTAATGATTCAGTTTCTAGTGAAGCCAGCTAAATAAATAGTTGCATTGGCACAGCTAAGAAGAGATTGGCTGAAGGCAAGAAAAGAAATGAGAGTATTGGGGAGTGGCTGCCAAACCAGCTTTTTCATAGAACAGAAAGTTCATGTAGCAGCTTGAATTTTTCAGTACTCACAGGACTCAATGAAGTTTTTCTTTTGCACATGTGAAAGAAAATATGAGGCTGGAAATGAGAAGACTCCAGGATGACCTAATTCTGGCCTTTTAGTACTTGAAGGGAGCCTACAAGAGGGTTGGAGAGACGTTTCTTACAAGAGCATGTAGTGACAGGACAAGAGGGAATGGCTTCAAACTGAATATATGTTTATGTTAGATATTAGGAAGAAATTCTTTACTGTGAGGGTGGTGAGGCACTGGAACAGGTTGCCCAGAGAAACTGTGGGTGCCCCATCCCTGGAAGTGTTCAAGGACAGGCTGGATAGAGCTCTGAATAATCTGGTCAAAAGGAAGGTGTCCCTGTCCATGGCAGAAGGGTTGAAACAAGATGATCTTTAAAGTCCTTTCCAACCCAGGCTATTCTATGATTCTATGTCTGCTATGAAAAATAGGCCTTACAGCAAGAATTTAAGTCTTGGACTTCAAAGTAAATTACTAGCATGTGAATTAATATGAATACTTGGAAATGAAAATCAAATACATATAATCTTTCTAAAGAAGAGAAATTTACATATTTCAATAGAGTCTGATGCTTTGACTGTCAAGATGGGTTTCTTTTTTTTTTTTTTTTATTTTTGTAGATTTTTTGTCCCAGGTGGTCTGAGCTCTACCCATTGTAAAATATGCATCTAACTTCAATTTTTATTTAAAAAAGGCAACCAAACAAACCAATAAAAACAAAAACCAAACAAACAAAAAACCCAAAAAAACCCCACAACTCACTGTGTAATCTTTATTGCTATTTTTTTTGTCTTTATTATATTCCAGAATTGAGAGCAGCTCTAATCCAATCACTTCACTACCAGCAAACATCTTAAGCCACATATTTCTGTTCAATATTTCTATTAGCTTTATTATTGGGAGCCCTTTAGAACTGAATAGACTGTGACTCATTTGGTGCTGTACAGCATCAATAAAAACATGTTCATCATTAGTCTGAAAGAAATCATTAGGTAATGTGTTCTCACACCAAGGTGAGCAAGATATCATTCTTCTCAAGTCAATTGAAATTTCCTTTGAAAAAAGGGATGTAGCATTTATTCTTTGTTTTTGCATTTCTTTCTTTTTTAATATAGTTTTTATATATTTTGTCTTTCCAAAATCCTTAAATTAATATTGGACAAGTAAAATTAAAAATAAACAACTTTGTAAGGAAAGTACAATATAATTGAAGGCAAATTCAAGACTGTAGGACAAAAAAAAATAGGAAAAACACCCCATCAAAATAACTCCTCTCCCTCCTGAGAGGAAAGTTTTGCTCTGAGGATAGAGGTTTCTAATGTGAAATCAAGAGGCATAATTTTTAAAAAGGATAATTTTTGTGTAAAGAGCTCTGGGTTAGTTTATTGATAATTTTCTGTTTTGACAGTGCCTGAAACCAAACTGCACATACCATATGCTAGCATATGCTAGTTGTAAAATGATGTGTGGTATTCTTGCAGTGAAAAGGCTTTACTCCACACCAATTAGGCATGCCTGGTTAAAGATATGCATGCTGTAAAAGTAATAATGGGTTCACAACAAAGACTGCTGTGATCATGCAAATCAGACACCTGAAGTTCAAGGAGCTACTACTTAGAGAAAAGAGATGGGGGGAATCAAAGAAAAACTGTTATCATGGGACAGTAATTATATTGCGTCTGTGATCTGGCTGAGACACGGTTTCAGAATAAGGTAGCAAAATGTCATACATGCTGTGGGATGGAATGCACAGTTGATAATTAATAGGAGGAAAAAAAGATATGTACTGAATATTTGACCTGGAAATGTATGAAAGCAGGGAGTTTAAAGGGAAATAAATGCTGAAACATCTGCTGTCTTTGTAATTTAGTAGATACTTTTGTTTTGCAGATCATTCAAATTCTTTCTGATTATTTTAGTCTTCTCTAATGTACAGCAGTAGCTGAAATGGTGAATAAATGTTTGTAAAATGTCAGCTTGTTTTCTATTTAAAAGAAAAATCCTTTTATGTTTCCTCAGCAGCTGCTACATTTAATAACTCTACCAGATGTCACATTTAAATTGTGTTTTGCATTTACAGATTTGAAAAGCACTGGAACAGAGAGAGCCTTTAGAATTTCAGCATCTATACCACAGTTTCTTAGAGTTATCCAGCTCTGTAATTATAGGAAAAAAACTCTTGATGGTGAAAATAATGTAAGACTTAAATAAAATGTAAATATGCAACAGCATACTGCAGATATACTATAAGGTGCATTTTAGTTGAATCTAGTTTTCTGAACAATAGAATTCCCACTTTCTTTGGAACTTAGGTAATGGCAGCAAGGCTAAATACTGTAGAAAAAAATTAGCTGGTGTAAGGAATTGGTAGTATTCAGAAGATTTTGCTATGAAAAGGCATCACTCGCAAAGTCAATCCCAGCTGGGTACCATTTAAACATCCACTGAGCACAATGGAAAATGGATCAGAACACCACCTCATCCTACAAAATTTTACTAACTAAAATCACTAGGCTCCAAACTCTTTAACAAATACCATGAAAAAAGTAGAATTCGTAATTTTGATTTAAGACATTTGGTACTGGTGTTTTTTGCTTAATTTTATACATTCACATATATTAAAAAAATTTTCACTCAATCCTGAAATTTATTACCCATTTTTGTCACATATCAATATACTGTTGAAATATTTTATGATTGTCTGTGATTTTCTTTTGTGGTGGTGAATTTTTTGGTGAGAGTAATCTCAAAGCAGCAAGTTCTTATCTACTAGGGAGTGATTGAATCCTAAAATGTCTCTGATATCATCATGCACATATGACTATGTATTAGTTTTCTCATTGTAATAATAAGGCAAACAATGCTATGATGTAAAAAGATAACTTTTTCAATTTCTAATTTTAAAGCAGTAAAGGAAATATTTTATTTGATATTAAAATACTTTTGATAAAAGTACTTTTGGAGGCACAGACTACTTCTTGTTGGGAGAAAATGAAAGCTATATCCAAGATTATAACAGAAATTTGGTATCAAGCTGGAAGTATTTGTTAGTTATTATACTTTTAGTACCATTTTAGTTTTAGTTGCATGTGTCCCTATAGGGACCATTACAGTAAAGACTTTAGGAAGGAGAAAAGAAATAGTATTAATTCAAATATACCTAATTTGACCCCTGATTTTTGATTTCTTCTATTCTTTGTTTATGCACTCTATTTTTCTTCAAAGTAGTGGAATTTCATGGTTGGTGATTAGAACACTTCTCCAAATGTGAAATAAGGGTAGCACAGTGCTAGAAGTGCAATGTTTCCTATTTATTCTATGTGGCTCCCAAGCTGATGCTATCTTTGTATGAGATCTCATTGTGATTGGAAGATGAGGTTCATTTCTTGCAGCCTGGCTGTTATCTCCTGTCACACTTTACTGGCTGAGTGAACAAGCTGAGCCTACTGAAAGCTTTATATATATATTAATATACATAAAATATATTAATATGGCCATTTTACATGAGTATGTGTGTTGGATCACAATTGAATGAGTAACCTTATCTCATCTACACTTTTGATGTCGCAGTCCCCAGTGCTGAAGCAAAGGAGGGTGGTCTGTCCTTCAGGTCCTTTTGAGTGATCTGGAATCAGTGTTGGACAACAGCAGGACTGTACCACAGGGGGAAAGAAGATGACTCTCTGAAGAGAAGTGAGAAAAATGCTCATTTTGTTTCTCAGCACTATAAATGTGCTCTGAGAGCAGAGATAAATGCTAGACCTTTAATCCATGTTCTGAACAAGCTATCTGAAAGACATCTTTGTGGATGTCCATTAAACTGCCAAAGCTCTGAATAGATGTCTAATTCAGTCTATGAATTTCTGAGTCCAGAATTATAGTTCAATATTTAAAATACGTCAAATGATACACTTGGAGCATGAAATTCTGGTTAAATTTTACTTGAACTTTAGCACTCCCACCGCAAAGAAGGATATTGTCCTGATCTTTTGTTTTTAAACTGTCTCTTGTTTATTGGCAGAAACAAAGTCTACCATGAGACAGTAGCTATTTATAAGATTGGCCAGAGGAGACAAGGCTGTCTCTGGTTATTTTGAAGATGAGAATCTCTTGAATTTCCCATAGAATTTCAGAGTTGGGAGAGAATTTCTAGGTTGTTTTTTCGGTTTGTTTCTCTCAGGTTAAATAGATGTTTACTTTGCAGAGGTACAGCTCTGAATCTGGCAATGAAAAACTACTTTTATGAATCAGAGGAGCCTAGTCTGGCTTGTATCATCCTAATGCAGAACATAAAGACAAGCCGAAATATTAATGCTCTGAAAATGTTTTGATACAAGAACCAGGGGAAATTACTTCATACAAACACCTGTGCTTTATATATCTTAACTTAGGGGAGAGTAATTCACTCAATAAAAATAAAAGCTTTTATTTCATGCAGTATGAAATATTTAAAACATGTTCAAAAATTTTGAAGCATTGTAATATATTTAAATTTAGGATGACTGTTCAAAATGCTTGCATTGAGAAACAAGCCCCTCCTCCCCCAGTCTCCTTTATTTTCTCCTCAGTAATAATAAAAATAAAATTCTTTTACAATTAATATACATTTGAATGTCTTTTAGAGTAAATGTTTTTACACTTGTGGGAAAAAAAATATGTACACATTCTTCTCTAGCTGGAGTTTATGGTTTTTAAAACTTCTCCACGTGGTGGACAAAAAGAACTTGTTTTAAGACTACTGCTGCTAGTTTTCATTTCTACTGTCAAGATGCTGTTACCTGAGAAGTTGTATACGTATACCGAAAATGTACTGGAAGACAACTAGTATAGACTAGATATGGAAAAATGCAGTGAATCAAATCAGTTACTCTGGTGTATGAGCACCAAGCTAGTCAGGTTCTGGCAGCTGCCATGGTTTTGGAATACACTAGACAATATGAAATCCCACAAACTTTGAGACTTCAGAACATTTTTCATAATAGAGTATTGAAATATTAATTTTCATTCATATACTTCATTCTGTAATTTCAGAATTTATCTGAAAAAAAAAAAATTAGTAGCCTATGCACTTAGTTGGATTTTTAAAATCCTAACGGATGTTGGATAACCACTTTAAATATTCCTTTTCTAAAAAGAGAGTAGGCAATGTCTTGTATTTAGTATCATGTAAAGAAAATACTAATTTTAGTTTGTTTACTGCAAGTGAAAGTGTTAACACTGGAGTCTTGGGGTTATTTCCCTTGACAAAGGAGGTAGTTCATTCTTTTAAGTACAATACTAACACTAATTTCAATAGAAATTCTGTTTTGCTTAAGCAATGATTTTTCCCTAGCTATGTTCCTCTTGGTGAAAAGATATTGCTCTATACATATTCCAAAGACCTCCTGAAGAGTCATAAAAAATACTTTGTACTTGAAGTACAAGCCAAGACATCTGTGTTCTGACTCTGTGCATGGAAAAAGTAAAAATTACTGGAAGAAATGCCTTCGGAGAAAAAGCTGGGAAACTCAATTCTTCAAAGTGTACAGTGCAGAAAACATGCCAGCTAGGACCATTATGACGTTTCTGTGTGTTCTGTTGTCTTTACAGAGTAACTCTGGGCATCTCCAATCTCTTAATAATGGTAAAATTTAACCATAAACAGATTTTTGTCCTCTACATCTCTACCCACCCAGAGTGCCACTCTCTGAGAGCTAATCCACGCAGGGGGAATAACAACAGGTCTTATTAGCTGAGTAATTAGTAATAAATAACTACAGATGTCTCTATAAAAGCTAACATTGTGAAAGTCCATCAGGAAAGTCCTTCTTCTTCTGCTGTTATTTTTACTAGAGAAAGCAGTGTATGCAGAGTTGTCTGATATTTTTGAAAATTATGATTTTGGTGCCTAGATTCACTTTAAGTTTGGTTTGGTTTGCTGTATCCTTAACAAGAAAAATTTAGTCACATGATCAACAAGACATGCTTAAGGAGATAAATAAGCAAATGCGTGTGAGTTGAAGAGATGAAAAAAATATTCATTAGATATTCATATCAGCACTGCTGCAGTACTCCGAGAAACATAGACTTGATGTTATATAACCCACAGTTTCTAGAAAGAAATGTTATAATCTTCTCCCAATAGCCAAGCATATGCTAATATCCTTAAAATTTTCCTTGGTTTTATAATAATTGTGGGAAGTATCCTGTGTATCTCAGTTATGTGGTCTCTAAAACTGCAGGTTGTTGCAAATCTGTCAAGAACTTCTGAGCCACCAAATAATGTAGTACTGCTTGATAGGTCTGGTGGGGCTTGCAATCCAACAAGCTGCTTAAAATGAAGAATTGTGTCTGGGCAGCTGTCATTTTAACAGTATTTGAACCATTACACACAACTCCTCAACATATGCATAGAACATAGTTCATAAATTTATACGTAACCTAGAGAATGGAGGATGCATTTTACTGGATGCATTTTATATAATTTTATAGGTGATTTTAAAATTGTTTATTTTTCAAACTGCTCACCATGTGCTGCAACTACACAGAAAATAAAACAGATACCATATTCTATACATGTACTTATTTGGGTTTAACTGCTTCGATAGATAATTTCAGGAGCTTGGACTTAACATTGTTTGGCTTTCAGTATCTATATGTTTGTTTTCCACACACAGGAGCAAAGTTAATGGATTTTTTTTTTCTCCTTTGTGTTTTTATAATTCCATGTCTTTAATTGCTCTTAGAGTGTGCATAAAATTAAAAAACACATGGAACACATCATACAGTGTTTATACAAATTGCTCAGGACAGCTGAAGAAACTTTTAATAGTCACTTCCTAGATGCTAGTACATACGATTAGAGAAAAGCCAGAAACCTCAAAAATACTGTGGAAAGAACAAGAAGATAGCTGAACTTTCAAAAAAAAGAAAAAAGAAAAGGAAATAATTATTAGTATTAAATGTAGTAAATGGAGACCTGGTTGGCAAAATAAATCAACATATTATTATTGCATCTACAAACAGAAGAAAAGGGTCAGCAAAAATTAACATAGGACTTAACATCCCATTTTGGCCTGGTACCTTGTATCCATGAAAAGAAACCTCTTGAAGGTGGCCTCTAGCAAACAGGATATATACAAGGATCTGCCTCCTCAGCTTTCAAATGTGAACTAGAGCAGTGGTGTAAACTGCCCACCTGCCATGCTGTTCACTGCAGTGATTATCCAATCCTGGCATTGACTTCAGTCACTTCCATTTTTGTGTAGTCTGGAAAGGAGATAGATAATGAAATTTTCCTATACAGTATTTTAGTCACTAGGCTATTTTATTTTCCATAAATGGTGACATAGCAAGAAGATAAATGGTAAAGTTAGGAAAGCTATCAAGTATAATTCTTACTTTTTAAATGAAAAAAGGACTACAAAACAAAGAGAAAAGTTTTTAAAATAAAGATTTTTTTTTTTCAGAATTAACCAATACAGGTTATAAAGCCATAATTAAAGGAGAATGAAAGATATATATGCAAGAAAATATAAATATCCTTAAAACTAAAAGGTATTCTTTAAAATTATTTTATTCATAAAAATGTATTCCAAATATTATCTGAAGAGAAGCTATTCTGGAAGAGTCAGGAAGCTTAGTTACATGGGTGTTTGTCTCATGGAAGGTTTGAAGTTAATGATAGCATATGGGATGTAAATTAAATCAGGGTAAATTAAATTAGGATTTTAGTATCCCATTTATACAACTACAAGAAAAAAATCCTCACACAGACATGGTCTTCCCTTGTGACATTTGTTCATATTTTATAAATAGTGCCCTGAATACTCAATAAATCTTTGTGATGCCTTTCATCCTCTGAATTTTTACCCGTTTGTCCACCAGTAATACAGATAAATAAAATTAATTTTAAAGCTGAATAGAAGCAGAGGGAGACTTCTCTTTTCAATTCAGAAACCACTCAAAAATTTTCTTAACACCCATTCCAGGTTAAACACATTTGAATTTTGTCAACATAGCTCCATACTGAGCTAATCCGTGTAACGTTTTCATTGATATTTTGTCTGCTTTATGTGTACTTAAAACACTGGGGATGTGGCTGAACATTCCCAGACCATCTCTGCAGTAGTTCTTTAATTTTTCACTTTTGTAACCCATTTTCTGAAATTTGCATCTGGTTCCATCTGTCACTATTGGCAATTGAAGTTCTGTTTCAAGAAAGTACATTACAAAGTGATATTCTGACTGTCATTACAGTATTAAAATTTGATTTTTAAAGGCAAACTTTAAATTTGAGAAATATTTTTTAAAATAACCTCTTTCTCCTTTGGATTAACCATTTTTGAGTTTGGTAAATAAACAACTCGCAAATTCCCAATGCCTATTGTGATAGATATTCTGTATTGCAGCTGTATTGTTGTTTTTAATTAGCAACTGATTTAGCAACATCACTGTAATTTTACATGATAATTTTTATCATTAATGTAAGGGAGTTATTATGTTGCAAATTTTCCTTTAGATAAAATATGTACAATTTCATCTTTTCCAGATGAGAAATATTCTGTAATTGTATTCCTGAACTGAAAAATGAGTGGCATATGCTGTGGTATCTGTAGTTTAATTAAAATTTTTAGTAGCAACGCTGCTGTAGGCGTAGCAATGAAATACAACTAGGCTTTTGAGAAGCCTAGTAAAAACCTCTGCTTCTTTGTGTATTCTTTAGGCAGTAGTGGCCTCAGCATTTAAGTTGTTAAAGAAAAAGAACCCATCTCTATTTTAGTTTATAGTGTTATTTCTGTATCAATAGAAGTATTTAATCTTATAAAATCACAATTAATATAGAAATAACCACATTTGTATTTAATGTTGTGCACTTTGGGGCAGGGCTTGAGGGGAATTATTTGGATTTTTGGGGGTTTGGTTCATTTTTCTGCTTAGACCATACTCAGGCAGAAGCTTCTTGAGAATTTTTTTGGGAATTTGCATAAAGGAATTGGAAACTCCAATTTAGTAATCACATCTAATACATAGAATTACTGTTATTAATTTATTTGGTTCTTGACTCAAGGGAAGTAATTTTTTTCCCTTTGTCCTCCACGCAGCTTTTAGCAGATTTTTAATATTTAGGTACTACTGATAATGAACAAATGTCCTTGTCAGTATTTTGAAGACACCCAAGGAGTAAATCACCCTTCCAGCCTCTCTCCCTCTCCTTCTGTGACAGTGAAATTGTGCTTAATGGCCACAATTCTTCTCTCACAAACTTCATTACAAGGTGTAAAACACCTTGACATCTTAATGGATGTTTAAAAAAATGTTAAGATAAAGGTGAAATATCCCAAATATTTGACACAGTTGCCTTGTTATGACTGATCAAAAAAAGGATATATCAACACTTCCTGACTGGATTTACATCCTATCTCTTGTCCATTTGCATTCCAATTTGATTGTAACTCAGCTGTAAATTCAAATTCACCTTTAATTCACCCCTCTACAAACCTTTGTCTCAGAAAACTTGGTTACTTGACTGATTATGCTTTGAATTGTGCAGTTACTTTGTGCCTTGAATTAGTTTATTCAATTCAGGTTAATTTATCTTTTACATTTTGTGTTGTCACTTCAATTTCTTCCTTTACTTTTCCCAGCTGTTTTATTAACTTTATTCCATTGCTCCCCAAACCTCAAAACAAATGTACAGTACTGAATGTGTTGCAAATTCAATAATGTAGGCTGAAGTGAGGTAAATCAAGCAATAAATGAACAGATTATCTCTCTTTACTAGGGGAAGAAATACATTATCAACTATAGGAAATAGATAGTTCTCCTAATAATTCTATATTAGGGGAGGAAAAAAATGAAAAAAAAAAAAAAACAACACAAAAGCCACCCTACCAAATAATGAAATTAATTTTTCCCATTATTACAGAAATGTCACATTTGTGATGTGGTGTCACATGTTGTGTCCTGTGGTGCAATGTAGTTAGTCATAGTTAAATAAGGGCTTGAACAAAAGTGAAGAGTCTTTTCCAGATGGTATCTACTACCCTGACCTAATCTTATTCTTAGGAGGTGTTTCCCAGAAATGTGTAAGGAGTGTGTATTTGCCCATGTCTCTTTTTCAGACAGACACATACAAAAGAATTATTAAACTAAGAGCGTTTTTATTGGTTTATCACTCAATGTTACAGCTGCTTCTGTGTTGTGAGCGAAGAAAGTATTTTAGAAAACTTCTGCATATGCATTGCCTCTGAATAATGAGAACAATCTGTAGGAAACTGATGAAGAGAAAGGATTCCTGTTTCACTTGGAGTGGCAGCAAAGAATAACAGCTCTAAGCTGGTGTGGTGCAGTGTTTCCAAGGCAGCAGTGTATTTTAGCATTTTCTTTCTGTATTTGTAAGAGTTTATTTTTTTAATTAGATTTTATTTCTGTCATCATGATTGGAGATATATGCTAGTGGAATGCTCATAAAGTGAAGTTCCTTTAAAAAGAATTTAAAATGTACCTAGAGTATAGTTCTCATGTTCAAATTATTTAGCCTGGCATTACCTGGTTTAGAGTTACATTATTTCTTAGAATCAAAGTTGCGGCGGTGCGCTTTTTTTCCCCCGTCCCGGGCAGCGGGGGTGTCCGGCTAGCACGCTACTGCTAGGCTGGACCGGGGCTGCCGTGTGTGTGTAGAACTCTAGGGCTGTGCCTCTGCGTGGGTCTGCCACGCCGTAGCCAGATGATGAGATGAGATAAAAGGTGAGGGAAGATGGTGCACCCTGCTCATGTGGTTGAGAACTCTTTATTCCCGCATGGCCACAGTGGTGGATAATGCAGCCGTTCCCAAGTCAGCATGGGCAGAAATGGCGTTGAGGTACCAGGAGCAGGGGGTTGAATAGGGGGTAGGCCAACAGGGGTGGAAGCCCCCCTCGCCCAATAGGGACAGAGGACAGGGGAGTGACGTGAAACACGGCATCCTATGGGAACATAACAGTGGTGTGTACAGGGTTCTGGGACGATGGGATTGCAGAGGTGGGGTGATTGATACAGAACATTCCATGGGAAAGGGGAGTGGTTACAAGATTGACATGACCGAGCTCCTGTGATGCAGCTTGGAGCAAACCATTATGAGGGGGAAATAGGGGTACATAGAACTGATCTAACTAACATTTATTAAATTCCCTAACTGTACCAACTCGGGATGCAACACAAAGTAAAAATGGCTTTCGTAATATGCCCCCCTTTCTGTAAATCACTAAATTTTTGCAACAGGTGCACTTTCTGACTGGATTGATTTACTGACTGGATTGATTTACAATTAGCACTGATCAATCATTCACCCTACAGTTATCTATGTCATTATCAGAAGTTAAATCTGATAATGTACTCAGAAAGGCTTTGACCTGTGCATTTCCTCCTTAGATTACATCTGAGACAGCTTTTATGATATGTCTTTTATTTTGGCCACACATGGCTCCCTTAATCTTTTTTCAACTCAAATAGCACATATCCTGCTTCCGTGCTGAAGGTTTGCAGCTTAGAGCCCAGCAGGAGCAGATATTTCTCCTTTTAACCAAACTGGAGGTTTCAATTGCCTCTGAGCTGAGTTTGGTAGAGTTTAGCAGCTCAAGTACCTGCTGAAAAGGCAGACGTGCCAAGCATTCACTAAACTGGAAAATGTACCTTGCAGTTTCTAAAGGAGTAAGGAAAGGCATACAGGCATCTTAACCTTCAAACTAAGGAAATGGAAAGAGGAATACAGTGCTGGCAGCTCACCTAGACTTTCTTAATGTGTCAGTGCCACTCGTTGGAGGAAGAGATCTCTGCTGGAACAGGTTTTCTGACACAAATGCAGAAAACAGTTCTGCCCTTCTAAAGGCAGGATGTTTCACGTGTCCCTGTCCTCATCAGTATTTCAGGATAGCCAGAGGTGTCAACAAAGCTATTGTCTGTGACCAAAGGCTTTGTATTCAAAAGTCTAAGAAAAAGCTTTAAGAAAACCTTTAGATAACATTGTTTGACATGCAGGGAAGCTTCTTTTCCTAGTGCTTATCTACAAAGTGCTGCATCTGAGTATGCTTGTCTTATGTTCCACAAGTCAGATAACCTCTTGAGTAATTTCAATGATAATAAAATCAGTAGGACATTACATTAAGGATGAATTTAACCCAGAAGAACACAGAACAGCCTGTCCTGAAACTGCATTCTCTAATTATGTTTTGCTTTCTTTGTATGGGTGTTGGTCAGTAAGCAGTTTATAGGATAACATGATATTGCAGATCTGTGTATTTCACAGTCCTATCCATTTGCATGTCATAGGTGAATATGCAGTCAAAATATCGTATGAACATTGAAAAAAAACCAGTAATTTTTTGGAGTATCTTTCTAAAAAAAAACATAAAACATGGAAATATAGAGGTTTTATTGGAATGGAACACAATGTAGTTGCTAAGTATTAGTCTAATGATTATATTTAAATCAATCCAAATGTGACAGTACATTACAAGGCTAATCTATTTTTAACACTTCTGCATGCTGGAGATGATCAGTATATCTCCAAAGCAGTTACTAATTCCCCAATTTATTTTGCTTCAGGTTTGTGGTTTGGGTTTTGTTTTTTGTTTTTTTGTTTTGTTTTTTTTTTTTTTTTTGAGATGGGAAAGGCATTGGCTTTCTTTGTTTTATGTTCTCTGCACAAAGAATAAGAAAAATACACATCAGGAGAAAAAATATCTCAGTATAAGGGCTTAAAACTTCCCCAGGTCTCACATTCAATCCACCCTGAAAGGTGATACAATAGGGGAGATGTGAATATGTATATATTTTATTGTAAGATTGTTTAATAAGCTTATTAATCCACTCCATTCGTCACACCTCCATCTCTGATGGTAGGGCTATTTCAGTGTTGATGTGCAATATTGTATTTAACATCAAAGCTTTAATTAGTATTGGCATTATTTTTTTTCTTAGTTTATAAATTTAATGCACCACTGTTGTAGGTTGGGTTGGTTTAGTTAGGGATTTTAATAAATGTTAGTTAGGTTGGTTTTCTGTACCCTTATTTCCCCTCACAATGGTCTGCTCCAAGCTGTCTACCACGGGAGCTCTTACATGTCAATCTTGTAACCACTCCCTGATTCTTCTTGAAAGTTCTGTGTCAATCACCCCACCTTTGCAATGCTATTTGTCCCAGAACACTGTACCCACCTCTGTTATGTTCCCATAGGTCCTATGTTCTATGTTCTATGTTCTGTGTCACTCCCCTGTTGTCTGTCCCTATTCGGCAAGGGGGTTTTCCACCCCTGTCTGCCCACCCCCTATTTAACCCAATGCTTTCTTTGTCCCGGCGCCATTTTTGCCTTGCACCACGCTGGGAACGACCACTCTGACCACCGCGGCGACCATGCGGGAAATAAACGTTCTCAGGCTCGCTGGCAAAGTGTGCCTCTCTTCTCCCTTCGTTTCCTCTCAGCATGAAGCTACCAAAGCTGCTAACCGATGCCAGGACACTCCACAACCCTGGAGTGCCCGTCCACGTGGCAGCCACAGTCTCTGCAAGGGCAGCTCTAGCCAGGCTTTCCAGCTGCTTGAGGCTGTAGTGGGTTAAAGCCACAGACCATGTTTCCAGTATTTATTTTATCATTAAATGAGCTATACTTTCATTTTCATACAGTTGGACCAAAGATATAATTGCAATGTTTTTGATAATCCATTTCTGCCTCTTGACAAGTTGCTGCTTCCTTTACTTCTCAACTTCCATGTTTGATTCCCTCTTCTTTAGGACTGAGTTTTCATTGCTGTCTTTTGCTCAGGAATTTCAACTTCCTATCACCAAATAGGCTTACCAGGATTCTTCAAACACAAATCTTTACGGTTCTTTGTAGTTCTCTCATCACTTTCTGTTCCTTAGCTCTGCTCTGACCAGATCAGACACATTTTGTGCTGTATCCTGGCAGCTTGAATCAGGTCTGGATTTAGTTTAGCAAAAAATTTAGTTACAGGTGGGTGTAGAAAGGCATCCATTCTGCTTATTTTTCTTACTCTGAGAGGAAGATATTTGATCTACTGGTGGAACAGGTGATATGAATTGCTTTCCAAGATTCCCCAGCTGGTGTTCCTGATTGCTCTTTTTTTTGCCACCTTTCTCACCCCAATATTTGAAGTTACTGAAAGCTAAGGGGATGCACAGAATAATATATTTTTATAAATCATTGTATCAAACAATTTGGAATATGTTTTTATATAGCTGACTGAGCATTAGGTATATAGGTTGGCTTCTGAGAGGAACAAATGGCTGTGGGGTTTAGTACAGTAGTATATAATGAGGGAGTGCTGCATGTATAATCTTCCTAGGTAATCTCCATGACTGTGAGGTTCATAGTCAATAATATGTCTAGTCAAATATAATTTTTACAATTTGTTGAATGTCTAGAGCCTTATAGAAAATAACAAACATCTATGAACTCTACTTATAAGTTACTCATTTATGTAACCAAAATATATATTATATATTGTTATATAAATAATTTAGCTTTAACATACGATGATAGATTATTATAATGTAGCACACAGTTCTGCAGTTTACAATGCCCTGTGAAAATAATGTGTCTCTTAAATGGATTTATAAAGTCATTAATATTTTAAGCCATCTGAAACCTTCGAACCTATATGCAAATAAAGCCTTACTTTACAGAGTGACCTAGATTTCTGTTTGCATAAAGAAACCAAACACCTTGCTTATTCAGATAGTCTTTTAGAGAGTTTGCTTTATCTTTGTTGTTTTGGTTTTTTTTTTTTTTTTACTTTTCTTCTTCCAGTCAACTTGGATGATGCATGGAATGAGAATTCAAAGAAAATTATGAACTGTTGATAGGATAATTTTTATGTTACTTTCCAGGACAGGATTTAGTAATGTAGCATAACTGAACACAGTGTACAGGCTGAAAGTGTATGTGCCTTTGTTTTGTTTTGCTTTTATCCTCATCATACATTTGACCTCATTCTCTGTTTTGAAGATTTATATCACAGCTTTCAGAATTGCAAATTCTTAGTCCTTCATGTGATTAGGAATGTTTTGTCTTATGATAGCATAAATGGTAAATGTAACAAAACCCAGCAGCTTTCCTTTCTGCTTTTAAAAGAGAGAAGTTTAACCTAATTTCTTATATCACTTACATTTCCAACTTTGTGTATAGTTTTATAGGAATCTTTTCATTTTTCTTTTATCAAAACAAATTAGCTTATGCTCTTCTGTATTTGGCATGTCCTCATTCAGTTCAAAATTAATGCTCTCAAGTGCTTTAAGTAAAACCATTAGTATATTCCTCATTAAGGTTATACTCACATCTGGCACGCTGGTTGTGTTGTGTCTAGGCATAAAATATGTAACAGGTTTTTCAGTGAAAATGTCTTTAAAGTGTAAAGAGATTCTCAGAATTGTGGATTTTTTAAATTCTGTATATATGTGTTTTGTGAATCAGAATACATTGACCTTTCCAGCATGTTGTGCACATTTCTGCACTTGATATTAGAGCAAAACTAAGAGAGAAGGAAAGAGATGTCAAAATTGTCAAGGCACAAAAAGTTCCTCTATTTAACAGGTTTCTCAAAAAGCCAGTAATAGTAGTTTACATGCCTTCTCTGTTTTAAAAACCCAGACCTCAAAATCCAGAGACATTGTGCTATTGTATTCTTTCCTTAAGAGTAAATCCTGCTTTTCATGTTTTATTTTTTCTTTTCTTAGATGAGTAAAAAAATAATTCAATCCTAAAACATGGGATTGGAAAGGATTTCCCATGAGCTGAAGCGTAGCCATGGGCGCTCATAAGGGGCACCTTGGGTAACACACAGCATTACTTTATAAACTCCAGTTTAGAAGTACAGTTTTTTATTGTACTCTTACCATCTCTTCTGTCTTTTGTAAGCCTGTAAGAGGTTTGTTGTCAGTTTAAATTTATTTATGGTCAATCTCTACACATTTGTTTCTGTGCCAGTTTTGTTGTCTAGTTAAATAGTTTATCTCCCCTGCAGCCCTTGTGTGTTCTCAGCTGAAGCACTTATAAAACTGTAATCATATTCCCTCTCATTCATCTTTTTGCTGAACTAAGCAAGAGCTTTTAGTACATTGAGAAAGTAGGTTCCTGACTCTCCTTATCATGATTCACCTTTCACTGCTGCTTAAAAAAAAAAAAATTATATAACCATATTCAAAGGGGGTTGTTTTGATTTTATTTAACATGTGATAGAGCAATAATATTGCACAGGATAGTGAACTATGAAAGTGAAAAGTGCATTTGGATTACAATCACTATGCACAGATTTTTCATCTGGATGTTTGAGGAGACAAGGACACCTGATTATTTGCATTTTCCCTCTCTCAGGTTTGCCTTTCCTTTTGTAGCTGCTTAGACCCTCCGAATGGCACCACCATAATGATTTCAGAATCCCACCCCTCTAATAACCTTTTTCCCCTCTTTTCAGGAATGTGGTCACTGGTGGAATGCTGGTCAACACTCATAGTTTTCCCTTTTCCTGCTTCTAAGACATACTAAAAGCCGTTAATAGTATATATTGTTATCAATATATACCAAAAATCAAACTGAAAAATTGTTGTAATACTTTTACCTTTTTTTTTTTTTCTTTAAGGAGGTGGAACACAGTTAGCAGGAAAATATTTCTTGTTTTGTCTTTAGTTTTTGGGTTTTCTTTCTCTTTTTTTTTTTTTTTTCCTAGCATGTAATAGTGGAAGGCTAAAGAAAATGTGAATTATAGGCATACTTTATGTCAGCCTTTATTTTAGAAATAAACTCTCTAGTTTTCACTACAAACCATAAAGCTACATGTTTGGTGAAGTAAAGAAATAGATATAGTGAAGAAACCTAAAGGAAAATGTTAAAATTTTAGTACAATATCTTATTTGGTTATAAATAAGATGTCCTGGTAGATAAGTATCACAAACCTGGGTCTTGTGAGATTTCTTTTGATGGTCCCTGCTGGTTTATAATTATACAGTCTGAAGTTAATGCAAGAATGTGCCATAATAGCACATTTTATCAAGGAAAGGAGGAAGCTGAGCTGCAAGATATGCATAAAAAAGATTTTTTTCCAACCAGCAGAATATTTATATTCATGACTAAATTAGTTCCTAATAAATTATGCATGGCCTTTATAAAGTTAAATGAAATCCTGAACCATACTGCTATAGATATGTTACCAGAACCAACTGCTTTGCAGCAGTTTCCACAAACCACAATTTTTGTTTCCTTTGATACTGTAATATAAGCATTTATTTGTATTCTAAATTCTTTCTTTCTCAATTTTACCTTAATATTTTTAACATCCTAATTCAAATGCTTTACATTCCTTTCTTTTTTTATCATTCGAGAGTAAGACTTTCAGATATTCAATTTCCAAGATGGTGTTTAATGCATCTTATAAATTATTTTTATGAGCTTTTTTAATAAAAGCAGCAAACCAAGCAAATTAGGTTATATCTTAATTACTTAAAAAAATCAAAAGGGTCAGGGGAAAGAGGGCTGAAAGCCCTGCATTCTCTTATACTAGAAGTGGTTTTTATTTTTTTTAAGTACATTTTTTTCTCTTCAGTGTTTACTAATAATTTATTCATTAATTGGATACTGATGTCTGTTCTTTATATAACTAAATTAGAGCATATCTATCCCCTTTAATTATCTCAATGGCATGCAAACACCCAATTACATTCAACACAGATGTCCCCCAAATGGTCCCAAAGTTTTATGGGGAAATAGCTGTGGCTTTATCCACCAGTGGATTTGCACCTTTACAGCATGACCACTCCTTGAATAATGAGAATGACTCCAAGTATTGTGGTTTTATGTTTATATTTTTAAAGAAATATTTCTTCAGTCATTCTACCAAGAATGACTGAAATTAAGAATTTTCCATTATGTGCTTTTCTTTTCAAAGAAAATATTTTAAATAACTTTAATAGAGAAATTACATATTCTTGATTGTAATAATTCAGCTTTGAATTGTATGTCTCAGGCAAAGGTATGAAATATTGTTAAGACTATTTTGTAGGGTTTTTTTTTGTTGGGTTTTTTTCTGTTTTTTGGGGGGTTTTGGTGGGATTTTGAGTTTGTTTTTCATTTCTTTAGTTTCTTATTTGGTTGCAACTGATGATAATATCAAATTTCAAAATTCATTTTCACAGGTCACTTCACTGGGTAAATTTGCTAGGACAGAAGACACCACTCTTGAAGTCAGTTTTGGTTCTTTAAACTGAATACAGAGAATTTTCTGTCTTGCAACAAAGCAGCTCATGTTGGCATGTGGAGATGACATTGATTCATATGGAGCATATGCACAGAGAGTTAGAAAATTATCCTAGCAATGACACCAGGCCATGTCCTCTGTTCTAAATTTCTGCTTTTTTTGTTGCTGCTAGCACTGAACTGATGTTCCTAACATAGAGGGGATCTTCCTAACATTGTGATTTCATTATTACTTAAAAGCTGTATGAAATAGGACTTTGCAATAAGATTTATATTTTATCACTCAGTAAAACAAAAGCTTTTTGGCATTTTTTTTAAAGTAGTGTTTATGTTGTAAAGAGAAGCACTAATTTAGATACTGAAGTGAGGGGGGTTGGCTCTTCTACTATTGAATTATGAGAATTCATTCTGTACTAATACATATTTTTAAAAAAAATATCTGAGAAGATTCTTGGGATAAAATTACTGCCTCTTCAGAATTTTATATTGAATTAGGTCCCTTTTTGCTGTTGCTATGTAATGCTGCACTTTCATTTAAAACACAAATAAATACCAGTTATGTAAGCAAACATAATAATGAGAGATATACTGAACAATGACTTTGGCTAAACACTGCAAGGAATAAAAGGAGAAGGAACTTAGGGAGGTAAGGGAAAGACTTAGTAATCAAGACTTTCATGGAATTTTTAACCAATATATTTTAGTAAGAAAAATATCGGTGAGGGGGAGAACACTGCCAACATTTGTCACACTGAAGGGACTGTAGAATGCCCACCCTGATTTTGCAGCAAGGCTTTAGACAGAACATTATGCAACACATAGCTCTGTTTTAATGTGGTCGATCTTTTACACTTTCAGTGATAAAGTTGCTAGCTCAAAATAGACACAGTGCTCTAACAGCAGTTGCAGCAGATTATAGAGCAGGTTTCATAGAACAAAGAGAACCATGATTTCCTCCAAAAAGAAACAATACTTGCAGGTAACCACCTTTTTTGCAAAGAAGATACTCTGTTAAACTTCATACTTGTTCTTTCTTTCACTCCATTATTTAAAGTGATGTTAAGAAAAAAATGTAAGATGTATTATTCCCTGCAGCTAGATGTCTAGTGAGGCAAAGTTAATGAGAGATTAAGAATTCAGGGTTTGGTTTGGAAAGGATAAAATGTTCTAATTTTGGTGTAAGAGGGAATAAATTTAAGAAGTATCATAGAATCTATATCAGAAGCACTATGCTTTTTCCTATGCAAAGTTAAGTAAATTTACAAGCAATGCAGTTTAAAGCAGAAATGAGAGTAAATACTGTGACCCTTTCAAGGCAGTATTTTTCAATTAATTTATTTTAATATATCTCTATTACTCTTCTACTGCTTCCAGAAGACCTTCATGTACACTTGTAAAATGGGATACTAATGTATAAAAATCAGATTTCTAACTTTGATCATCTATGCATTTTAGTGTTTTGGTGACAAGAAAAAAAATTTAGCCTGAAAGCAGTCTTTCTGGTGTGTCTGGGCATTACTGAGAATGATTAGATATATTTACTGAAATAGGATTCACATAAGAATAATTTATGAATTTTCAGTTTCTGAATATTAGACTCAGGCCCAGTTAAGGAAAAATGCTTTCAGGACATAAGTAAGTATTGTTTGATTAACAGATCATACTTATTTTTCAGTTTCTCAGATCTAATCTGTGAAATAAATACAACAATATTTTCGAAGTACTAGGAGGAAAAAGTAAATGATGTGACCATGGTGATGATGATGATGAAATGGTATACAGAATGATTTTTTCTTCTCCTCCCTGAAGAAGTGTTTGCTATTTCATTCTACACTTGCTCTGGTAATTATCTGAACTAATGCAAAGCACGCTCTCTATGTAGACTGAAACATCTATAATGAGCCTTCTAGTTATGAGATGTAAAGTCTGTACCCCACTGACTTAAAAAGAGTTAGTGCAGTATATGAATTTCTGTTATGCAAGAAGTGGTGTTGCTTTGTACACAAATGGGTGCACATAACAAAATGTGTCATTAAGTTCCTGTTATTCAGTAGTCTGGACTTCTACAAAAAATTAAAATAAGCTGAAAATAAAAATGAATGCTTCCCAGTTGTATCTAGTCTATCCTTATTCATACTATTTGAATTCAAAGTAACTTTGTACTAAAGATGAAAATTGTAGAAGTATGAAACTTATGTCATTAAGCTCAGGTTAACCAGCTAAATATGTATATTTGAGTGGAAAGCTCTGTGTGCTTACAAATGTAGAGCAGGACCATTTGTCAAAGGAAAGGAAATGTAGGAGACAGCTTCCTTAGAAATTGCTTCTTTATCTCTGCTAATTACAATCATTAGTTGGTTAAAGATGGTGAAAGGCACCAAGTTTTTAAAATGTTAATGTGTCTTGAAGGGTGTTTCACTTTTGGGGTTTTTGGAGGTCGGTGGGTTTTGTGGTGGGGTTATATTTTTGGTTAGGTTTGGTTTGGGTGTTTTTCTGCATCTCTGATTTTTCACACACTGAAGATTGCCTTGTAGTTTTCCTTTCACGACAATGAGAATATTCTCTGAGGTGACCTTCTTCTGAGTAGACTGAGGGTAGAATATAAATTGCATATAAATATGACAAGACTCTTCAAGTGACACATTGGGATATATCTGGTATATTTATATAGTTAAATTGAAGCCTGTCACTTTAAATTCAGTCATAATTGTCACCTACTTATCTGGATCAATCTGATTTGGGGGTTTTAAAGCTCTATCTTTCAAAAATGTTGAGTGACAAGTAATCAAGAACATATAAAGAAAGAAAATTATATCTAGGGATAAATATATTTACATCTGATTGTTAATGTTTAACAATTATTACTGGATTTTTGTGATACTTACATGAATATTTAAAATAGTACAGGATATTTAAAATTAGACTATTGATTATCGTTTCTTATGGTAATAAGCCTCATAATGTCATGTAATATTTGACAAGCAGGAAGACATACCACAGGAAGGAAACTGATTTGTTTTTTTAAGTAAAAAATTTAACTTGTAGCATAATTTATAAGTTGTAATCAACTTTATTAGTTAAAATAATAAGCAGCAAAAATGAACATAAGATTAACAAAAGATGGCAAATTATGCGTACTCTTTAAAAAAAATGAACAAGGGAACAATCTGTCACCAAAACAACAATGTCCTGTGAAATTCTTGAGGATAAAATATAATTATAACAAGGCTTGATTTACTGTTTTTAAAGATTTAAGATAATGACGAGGACTGTCAATAAATAATGAGAATCAACAGCATGGTATTCAATTACCCAAAGCATTACAAGAATCTCAAAGGAATAAGATGTTTTTTTGTTATGCTAGTTGAGCATCTTCAATATGATATTTTAGAAATAGTAAAAAATTTAATAATGTGACTGTGACTAATGTAATATTTAAATTCAATTTCAGATTAGGTCTTCCCAGGAGGAAAAGAGTTTTTATTCAGCTAATACTTAAAAAAAAATTATTTTTACAATTTCAAAAAAAATATTATCTGAGAAGTCATGTGCAATTATAGTTGATGGGCCAATTACACAATGCGTAGAATTTTAAATAGAATATAATGAACTTTCATCTGAAAATAAAAATGGTACAAAATATCAGTCAGTAAAGGGCAAGAAAAGAGTTTTGTTGTGTACGAAGCTGAACTGCATGTTTTGAAACTGACTAGCAATTGATCTTAAGAAATGTATATTAATTTGTCAAAGAACCTCTCAGAGAAGACTACCAATGACAGAATATTGAAAAATATCTAAACCATAGAAGAAACTATAAATCAAAAGTACGTGAAGAAACACCCAGTTAGTGTATGAGAGGGACTAAATGATACCAAGGTTTATGAAAGTCAAGTTAAAACTATAGATTCGGAATTATTATTTTGGTTAAAATTTCAATTTAATAAAAAAATGGCATTTCAAAGTATCAAGTTTGTATCAAACACTTGCACTATGAATTAAATTATCAGGAATAATATAGTGTTTATATTTCAGAGATTGTTTACCACAAGTATTACAAAAAAAATTCCTTAAAGGAAATGGTTCACATTGATAAGAAGATCTCCACCTGGTAAGTCCTAAAGAAGATAAATTTAAACAATACAAACTTAATTTTTTATCTGAGGGTTACTGTCATTCACTTAATATATATATATATAAAACTCAAAATAGTTTCTTGATGCAGCAACTTGATAAATTCTGAGTTAGAAGTCAAAATGGCATATTTGCTGATCAAATTGTCCCATTCATTCTAGAGATTAAAGGTCCAAATTATTCATAGAAGGAATCAAATTTTATGATGTAATTTGAAAATTTGTTTAACTCAAACTTGTGTGATTAAATTTGGTATGTACTTGACAAGCAGGAGAAATGCACTGCACTAGACTGTAGACAGAATGTGTTTGTCTCTACAAGTTTCACCTGGGTTTTGTATATCATTTATAATGCTCTGTCATAGGATGCAAACTCCTTTGAGATTTGCTGTAAATTATGAATGCCAGTACACAGATTGGTACTGAGCTCTTGCAAGGCAGAATAGAAGTGAATGTGACAATTTTTTTTTTCCCATTGTAAACAAAATCCTGGAATTCTGTCTCATTTTTGGCATGTGTTTTTATTTTTTCACTGCTGTAGTAGCAGAAAGACAATAACTTTCCTCCATATTTCTATTTCTAAGCAGCTTCAGTGTATGTTAATGAAGGAACTTAAGATAATTAAATTACTTATGTAACCTTCACAATTTCATTATTTGGAGGCTGTGCCCAATCAGGAAGACTCCTGATTAATGTGATGCTGGAAAATAATATTTTCTATGTAAAATGTGACATGCCATCATTATACTGCAGGAGTGCTATGGAAACTTGTTGCTGAAAACTTAATTGCAAAACTAAGAAACCAAATGACACTGGCAACCTTCTCTAAAATTCTTGAAGGAGCTTCTTATAACAGTATGATCACTACAGTTATATCACTAGGGGTAGAAAAAACAGTATTATTGCAGCAAAGAGTAAAAATATTATAATTCACAGTAAGTTACAAGAATGTGGTATATGTATCCTTTATTGTTATATTTTTCATAATTTCCAGCACAATCAACTGAAGACAAGCCTTCACACACACCTGTGCACTCAGGCCCTCATAGACTGAGATGGAGGAGAGAAAACGAAGAACAAAAACAAGAAAATTTTTGGGTCAGGGTTAGGACAGTTGAATCCAATAAGGAACGAAAAATAACTGATACAAAGGCAATCCCTCTCTATCTCCCACAGGCAGACCAATGCCCAGACACTCTAAGTGATAGCCACTCTGGGAAACAATCCCTGCTGTTTTTTTGGTTGTTTTTTTTTTGGTTTTTTTTTTGGTTTTTTTTTTTTTTTTTTTTTTGGTTTTTTTTTTTTTTTAATTCCTGAGCATGACTTGTGGAATATCCCTTTGGCCAATTCAGGTCAGCTGCCATGTTTGTGTTCCCTCCCAAGCTCTTGCCCACCCACAGCCTACTTGCTGGGCAGGAGGGAAGAGTAAGAAAAGTAAAGGTGGAAGGGTGGTACATCTGGTTAGACAAATAGCAGTTAATGGCATCAAAACAAAATAAACATACTTTTTCTCCTGAACACATGCTCAAGCTTGCAGAAAAATGATCTCCAGGTGTGTTATACCCTTTTTCTAAGGAAAGTGCAGGTTTATTTTTGGGAAAATGTGAACTTGTACATTGTATCCTAATGGAAATGGGAAACACTCTCAGGAGCTGGGAAGCCAAATTGTTCCAGACTTTAGGGAATAAATATGTCAAGCCCTGCAATGCAGATTGATAACATGAGTCCTGTTTTAGGGGTATTTTCCCTAAAGACACGTTCTGTGCATTAGTTATATTTTACTTTCAGGAAGCTGACAATGATTACTTGTCCTTTTCCAAGGGGGATGATTGCCTTTTCAGCACCTCCTGATGTAGTGGTGGCTCTCACATACTAACTGAAGAAGGGCTTATTTGAGGGAGTGAAAATCTTGCCAGATATGCGTAGAAACTCCATGACAATACCTCAAACCAGAAGAGACTGTCTGAAGGGACTGAAAGTACTAATTTATGATGACTGTCTATCTTCCACTAGATAATTTTTAAACTATCCTGTCCTGAATCTAACATATCTCCATTTCTGAAGATGATAAATATGCCTCCTAGTATTTTTTAACCACTTGAGGTCAGAAGATATACTTAAACAGTTTTCAACAGTGGTTTAATCTCAGTTTGCCTTAAACTAACTCCTACAGAATTGTTCCCAGGTTGGTTTTGGATGGATTTACCACATGAATAACAAGTCACTTACCCTTTCTCCTGTCTTGGTTAGGAAAGAAGCATACTGGTTAATGATAATAGTTGGGAATGGTGACTTTTTAGTGGTGATTGTTCTGGAAAGCATTTGACCTTGCAGACAATTTACTGAGCTGCCCTCTCTTTTTCTATCTATCTTTGTTTTATTTTTTAATTAAGATATGAGCTCAGAATGAGTAACTTATCTTAGACCAGTCAAGAATAACTTATTTCTCCAATATACATTTTCACAAATTGATTAAGCTTTTTATTTTTTCTATCCTTGTATTTTCATTTTAGCCTTTTTTTTAATTCCCAGAAATGTAATCTGTCCTTGTTTATGCTGGTTTATTTTGATTATTTAAAAATGAAATTTTAATCCTAGTGTTAGAAGCCTCCAGAGGTTGTATTTTCAGCTAATAGCATATTTTGTGTTAATGGGGTAGTGGTGGAGAATCAGTTTTCAGTTTAATTTAAATATTCTATTCTTGTTTGAACCCTGTTGCTCCTTTTGAGATAGCCATAATTTAAATAATTGAATCGATGAAAAAAATCCAGCAGTGTAAAGCTTAACAGTCTATTCCAAAAAGGTCAGATACCAATTACTGTAATTTTGCATAAAATGAAACAAGAAAGCCCATTCTTTTCACTTCCAGAGAAAATGTTAGGATAATCAGAATTCTCATGGGGCTTTTTCAATCAATAAATGTTTCAGTGAATGATTGCTGCAGCAAAATTGAAAAGCATTGTTCTCACTCCTGCAATTATAATAATTACCCCTCCCTTGATCTGACTGGAAGGGGTAAAAGGAAAGATGGGCAGCACAAGAGAAGAAAGAAGAAAAGTCAGAAGTCTAAGACTGGATTTTTGTTGTCAACAATGCTAGTAATTTTGCTTTTTTTAACATTGTATTATAATTGTTTTTAACCTTTGTAATTTTGTTTGTCTTTGCACTTTTTTCACTTTTTCAAAATATTTTTATAGGGTTTGGCAGGCAGTCTTTGCCTAGTTTGGGTACGTGAAACATAAACAGGAGATAATATGTTTTGTAAATTATATTTTAATCCTTCATGCCATTCAAGTCCAACTACACATCACAAGGCAGTGCCATCTGGAGACAGCATAGCAAGCTTGGAGCCAGTTTGTTTCAGTATCAGGAGCAGTCTGGTCACGCTAGTGTGGCATTCTGCCTGGTTCATTAGCTTGCTGAATCGTTAAGTGAGTTGTTGAGGTAAAGCACTGTGCTAATATAACTACACCACTTTGAGCATGCACAGCAGTTTCAGCATCTCAAAGAAGTGCAGGATTATGACATGAACATGTTCTGTGGTCATTCCTTGGAAGGGGATGGCTTCCATCAGTTCATGTCATACAACTTTATCTCTGGCAATGTTTTTACCTGGTCCAGAAATCTTACCAGGACAAAGTTGAATTTGGTCATCTTTTGGCTTGATTCGTTAAGAGCATCTGGAATTTATCTGCATCCCACAGACTGCTAGTAAAAGAAGCTTACTTGTAGCCTTCCTACTGTTCCTTCTTCCTGACTGCCTCTGTTTGCACTCTCTTTCCAGAAACATGAATAGAAGATTGGGTAATTAATGCAAGGTTCTATCTGCTTTGCAAATAAGATGTATTTGTAGAAAGATTTAGCAGAGACAGCTGCATAAAATATAGCTAAAGAAGATGCTATATGTAGTTTTAGGCAAACCAAGGGTAATCTAAATATCTAAATAAAGAGTACTTTTCTTTGTACAACCTGTTCTGCCTGCTTCCTTCTGAGTGCTGTTTTTAAAATTATTTTTTTCAAGTTGATTGCCCTATGTGCTGCACAGTATTTGTTGCAGAGAGTTGCCAGGACCTTGACACTAGCATGAAAATATGGCTGAGAGCATTTTGTGGTCAGTTTCTCTTCAACTGTGTATTGCACAGAAAATTTAAACAAAGGCCAAATAATTCCTATCAATAACTAGTATGTTGCAAAATATTTTGATTAAATGCACTGTAGTATAACAATTCACACATTGTCTAATGAAAATTGCAAAATAAAGAATTTGCCCTTCAAAATATTTGGCTCTTCATACCTCTCTCTCTCTTAAGCCTTTTTCACAAGGCCACTGTCACAGAGTCACAGAATTTCTCTGTTGGAAAGTGGTGCATAAGGATCATTAAGTCCAACTATCATTTGGACTTCCAGTCCAGTCCTCACAGGACTGTGTAAAACTAAACCATAGGGCTAAGAACATCATTTGGATACTCCTTGATCTCTGGCAGACTTGATGCCACAACCACATTCCTAGGGAGCCGATTCCAGGGACTGAGCAATTTCTCAGTGTAGAATCTTTTCCTAATGTCCATTCTGAACTTTCTCTGATACAGCTTCTTTCCATTTCCTCATGGATATCCTACTGCAAAGGAATTCAATCCTAAACAAAGTGGTGATTTTTAAAAAATTGCTAATACCATTATTTTTCTTGCATATTGGCTGTAATTCTTGGTTTTATGAATTACCTTCAATACAGCATGTCCTGTTTTGAAAACCATGTTTTCATTGAAATTCTTTTGATCTCTGCTGAACCTCTGAAAGTTATCTGGAACCATCTGATCAATTATATGTGTTCTTACTATTTTATAAGGTCTTTTTTTCTGGCCCGTTGTTTTCCTTAGGTGTTTACTTAATCTCAGTTTTGCTTTTTCACTTTTTTCCCTCACTTTCCTGGGATTCAGATCTGAGAGACAAATAGGAGAAAGTTACTGATTAAACAGCTCTAATGCAGCTCATTGAATGCATTAGAATACATACAGATTCTTACAGGTCCATCAATGAAATTTCTAATTTATACATTATTTATATTTTACATGAAAAGCTTTCTGTAGTATATTCAGCCAACAATTTCTGGTCATTTTTAATGTAATTTTTTCACACTTTTCATTACTCCTGTTCTAATGTACTGACATATTTCTTCTGCACTGATTAGATAACATTTTTCTTTTCATTATTTCTGGACAGCTAACATCTCTCCTTAAAAACCCCCACCAAAACCAGATTGGCTGAAAATATCTATTCTTAGGGATCCACTGATGTCAGGAAATATTATGGCAACTAGCAAGGCAATTCCCATTTACTCTAGCTGTGCCTCATTAAACTTGTTTAACATGGATTTTCCATTCACTTCTTTATTTGTGAAATCACATCAGTGTCAATGATAGCCAAATGTAAAGAAATGGTTTTGATTAATAATTTTCAAAGTGGGAAAAAGACTTAGAATTCTTAAAGTAAAACAAATTTACAGTAAATTTAATATCAAAAGCACTTTCTAAACTATTAATTTTTGGAAAGAATCTAAATCTTGATCCAGAGCTACTGGGTGAAGAGTTGAAACTGGTAATGTGGTATCTATACCTCATTTAATTAAACAAATGTCCCCATTGAGGGCCAGCAGTGCATCTTTATACTTACAAGTGATTTTGCCTGAAGAGATTTTTCTATGTGTGTCTTTTTCCCTAACTCACAGTATTCCTGTTCAGAGTTTTGTTCAACTGTCTTTTTTTCTTTATTTCTTTCTCCTGTTTCTACCTAAATCTTGGAAAATTTTATGATATTCTTTGCTTTGTTATTGATACCTACTTCATTTCTTGTGGCAGAAAAAAAAACCCCTCTTTTCTGCAGTTTTTGAGTGAGTGGAAAAACACCCCATAAATGGGTAGTGATAGGAAAAAAAATTGGAATGAAATGTCACTTAAAGAATATTAAAAAATAGCATATGATTCTTCTCTCTCTCAGTAGAATGATTCTGCAGGTGTATTTAAAGCAAGCTAGATGGAGGAAAAAACCCAAACCAACAACAGAGAAAACCAACCAATCAAAAAAAACACCAGCCAAGGAAAAAAAAAATCCCCCAACCTTTTATTGAAATTTTAAGATGTAGATTTTTTCTTTGTTTTTAAATATTTTGTCTTCTAATTCTATAAAGAAAAAAAATGTGAAACAATCTAAAACTAATAACTGAGACTATAACCTATGTTCTTCATTTCTTGATTTGGTCACCTGTCAGTATCTGAATTCATAATTTCATTTGCTTAGACAGGTGGTGAACACTTCTCACCTTCAAATATTAGCCTACAATTAGTTATATACATATTGCTTATTTTCCTAAGAATTACACAATTCAAATGCTGTTATTTTTAGTTGCAACACATTTACTTTAAGTATGTTCAAATATTAATTATTAGTGACTTTGGAAACCTGTTTTAAGAAAGAGGATCCATTAAAAAATTTTGTAGTTGAGTATAAAACTTGATATGTGTTTTTTGCAAAGTGCAGTGGCAGTAATGATTGAGCATGCCTCCACATAAATAACAATAACATGTTCCTACCCACAGATGTAGCTGTAATAGTTCATCAAACTTGAAGAAAATATTTGTTGCCCTGTGTAAAAAAAGGCAAGGTCCCTTGACTTTTCAGACATTCCACATAGAAGAACTTATTAGAAAATAACCTATCCATGCCAGGGAGAGAATTACAAGAGTAAAAGTAGAGAAAGTTTGTGGCTTGACATCAAGGCAATTTAATTGGGAAAGCAAAGGCCACACACAGGAAAGAAAAATAAGAAATTCATTCAGCATGTCCCATGACAGGCAGGTGTTCAGCCATTCCCTGGAAAGCAGGGCTCCATCACCCATAATGGTGACTTGAAAAGAAAAACACCATCCTCTGAACATCTTTCCTTTTCTCCCTTCTCCCCAGCTCTATATGCTGAGCATGATGCCATACAGTAAGGAATGTCCATATGGTCATGATCAGTCGGGGTCAGCTGCCCTGCCTGTGTCCCCTCCCAATCCTGTGTGCACCTTGAGCCATCTCATTGGTGGGGTGAGGAACAGAAAAAACCTCTGTGTGAGCACTGCTCAGCAGTAATGAAAATTATTCTCATCCAAACTCCAAAACACATCACTGTACTCACTGCTAGGAATAAAACTATCCTAGCCAGAACTAGCATGGCCATTTCTATGGATGATGGCAGCATGACTTCCATCAGGCTGTTTTTTCCTTTCAGATGCAGAAAAACCCTGTTGGCTTTATGATTTACCAAATTTCTGCAATGCTAATAAGACCTGCTTCCCTTAAAATCTTAAAGAAATTATTCTAATTTACTGTCATTTTAATAGACTTTCTTTTTCTAAAATATTTGTCTTGCTCTGGGATTTATTTCTACATTTGCCTTATATTGGTGATATCCCAATAGTAATGCATGATGATATTATGAAAAATATTTCTATTTTGACAGGAAATAAAGTGTGCTAGTGAGACTTGTGTCTGAAAACCAAAATTCTGACCAAATACATATATATGCAAAAAGCCAGACAAAGCATGTACTTTCACAATCAAGAAAATACTTTAAAACCTTTTGCAGATTAATTATTTTCTGGAGAACACTGAAAACCAGACAGCTGCAAATTTTTCTTGTTGCTTTTGTAATCAAACCCTCTCTAAACATTAATGTTTTCAGTGACTAGCCCTGCAAACTCTTAAAGGGACACATAGTAAGGTGCAGTTCCTTCTTTCTTAGACATCATCACAAAGTCAAAGGACTAATTCAACTCCTGTTTTTCACTTTTACTTATTGGACTTACTGGAGGATTCTTCAGGAAGTACAGGACTAAATAAATAAAAAGTGTGAAAACTTTTTCTTCTCAGGAAAACTTTTATTGATGCCAATACTTAGTACCAGTAAGACTTGGCTGTATTATCATAGCTGGGGACTTTTCTGAATACTTCCTACACTCAATAACCTACTTCCTGAGATAAATTTCCAGTCTGCATTTGTGAGGTAATTGCTGGATCAATTAAAAAAAAAAAAAAAAGAAATTCCCAGGTGGATTCAAATTTTCTCTTTTCCTTAGTTTGCAAGAAGGATGTGTCATCTCTGTGCTCATGTGATCTGCATGAGTCACAAAAATGCTTAATTATGCTAAGCTATGAATTCCTTGGGCTCTGGTACAGTCCTATTAGCATGTTAAAATTGTTGTGGGGCCCTAAATAATAAATTTGCTGGTTTTCGGTAATGTAGAGGATTATGAATGTCTCTATGGCTGCCTTGGGGATTCTTGCCTTCGTTTTTCAGGGATGGGGAGACATATGCCAGGACAGCAAGTTGTGAAGACCAATCACATCGTAGGTGCCAATGAGTATTAGGCATTAAGCATATTAGCAACTTTGAAGGATATTGTTGTTGTCCTTTGATTTCTTAATGTTGCTTTATTTAAAATGTTATCAGTTATCATGAGGTTGTACATACCAGTCTGAGATGCCCTGCCAAGATAAAATACTGCCTTGGCCTATGCAGGTGTGCAGAGACAAAAGACATTCTTTATAATCTTCAGAGCTGGCTATATTTAGAATCTCTTTCTTCTTGGCATTCCGAAAGTTTCCAATTAACATCACAGTATGTGCTGCACTGCAGCTGTACATGTTGTAGGGGTTATGATTTTCCCCAAAACCATGAGGTATGCTGCTTCTCCAAGAAAGATATATAAAAGCAGTGTAATTGTAGGCGAGGTGGCAGATGGAATTCTACCTAAAAGTATTTTTGTTATGTTGCTTGGTTTTTCAGTCCTAGACATGCTTTTTAGGATGTTGGGGGTCTTATATAGGTTTAGACACTGTAACGGATGCCATTATCTAGCAAAAAAATCATAGGATGGGTATTTGTTCATTTGTGACAAGTAACACCTTTTTTTTTTATTTTCAGGAAAATGAGATTCTGCATCTGGTTATTTTCATCCCTAGTTCTTTTATACTTGAAGATTCTGCTTTTACTTATATGTAAATGAGGGACAGCATATACTATGCAGTGTCCTGTTCATAATTGAGTGTAAAAATATCTTTTTGTTTCTTCTGACCATTTGAGGTCAGACAGAAAAGTATCAAACTATTCCAGAATCTTCTGCTTCTGTAGTTTGAAAGGAACACGGAAGCCTGTGAACACAGGCTAATAGAAAAACAGCACTTTCAATGAAAGCACTTTTGTCCTCCAACAACTCTGGGTGTTCAAGATTCTGAGCTCTTTGCTTTTTGTGATTCAGCAGGACCTGCAGAATCATGATGGATGGCTGAAGCACTGTTCAGTCTTTCCTCCATATGTCTTGTTGATTGCATTGAGGTTCTGTTAGCACAGTCAGGAACTAGATATATAATACACTAGGATACAGCTGAACATATAGCTATGATGATGAATAGTTATTTTTAACTTCCCTTAAGAAGACAAATGAGTGAAATCTTCCTGGTTTGTACCTACTAGTTGACACTTTTTGATCCAGTACAGAAGAGTGCATTGCATGAGGTCTTTTCAACAAAAGTCTGATTTATCTTATTTTGCAGAAAAGTGATACAATGGACTCCTGCAATGTCAAAGAATGACTGGCCAGAAATGAACTATAAGTGCTCTGCACAGGCAATACAAATATTGATGTATGTATGAAATTGTATCCCAATAATATGGAAACTGTACTCTTCAGTTTAACAAAAAATGACAGCAGTAAAAATGCTCTTCTGCTTATTTTTCTGTTAATCAGAATAGTCCAAGCAAATGAAAACTTTGTTGATGGTGATAATATGAAGCAGTGCCTCAACACTGTTTTTTTTTGAACACCTCAGTTTTTCATGAAAAATTAAATTTATATTGTACTTTTTTGTTTTTTTGGGTTTTATTTGATCTTAATTCTACTCACATAAAACTCAGGAACTTAAATCATTGCCAAGACCAAACAGATGCAACTCACAGAATCACAGAATATTCTGAGATGAAAGTCACTCGCAAGAACAAGTCCACCTCCTGGACCTGCAGAGGAACACCTCAAGGGTCATACCATGCTCCTGAGAACATTGTCCAAATACTTCTTGAACTCTGGCAGGCTTGGTGCTGTGGCCACTTCCCTGGGAAGACTGTTCCATCACCCAAACAGTCTCTGGGGAAAGAACTTTTTCCTAATATCCAACCTAAATCTCCTCTGAAAAAAGTTCAGAGTAGTCCCTCGGGTCCTATCACTGATTTTCAGAGAGACCAATGTTTCCCCCTCCTCTTCCCCTCGCGAAGAAGTTGTAGACTGCAATGAGGTCTCCCCTCAATCTCCTCTTCTTCAGGCTGAGCAGAACTTGTGGCCTCAGCCACTGCTCATACGGCTTCCCCTCAAAGCCCTTCAGCATCTTTGTTGCCTCCCTTTAGGTGCTCTCTAATAGTTTAATGTCTTTCATATATTGTGTCAACGAAAACTGCCCCCAGCACTGGAGATGAGGCCACCCCAGCTCAGAGCAGAGCGGGGCAATCCCCTCCCCTGCCCAGTTGGTGATGCTGTGCCTGGTGCTGTCCCCCAGGACACACTTGGCCCTCCTGGCTGCCAGGGCACTCCTGACTCAGATTCAACTTGCCATCGACCAGGACCCCCAGATTCTTTCTGTGGCACTGCTTTCCAACATCTCATTCCCCAGTCTATCCGTACATCCAGGGTTGCTCCATCCTAAGTGCAGAATTGGGCACTCACCCTTGTTAAACTTCATAAAATTGGGAATGGCCTAGCCCTTTATTTTGTCGAAGTTTCTCTAGAGGACCTCTCTGCCTTCAAGGGAGTCAACAGCTCCCAGTTTTGTATCATCTGAAATCTTGCTTAGTATTCCTTGAAGTCCTGTGTCCAAGTCATTAATGAAGATGTTGAAGATCACAGGGCTGAGGATGGAGCCCTGCAGAGCCCCACTAGTGACAGATCCCTGTCTGATGTCACATCATTCATTACAAGCTTGATTCCTGACCCATAACCCACTTGCTCACTTATCACATGCTGTGTTTATTCAGCTATGGCCTGGATATTTTGTCCTGAAATATCCTGTAAGACACAGTACCAAAAGCTTTCCTGAAGTCCAAACAGGTTGCATCAACTGGCTTCTCTTGGTCAGCTAGGTAGGTTACCTTGTCAGAAAAGTAAATCAAATTTAACAAGCAGGACTTTCTCCTTGTGAATCTGTACTGGCTGTGTTTTCCTTCAGATGTTCCTCAATATCTCCCAGTATAATCTTCTCCATGACTTAACCAGCCACTGAAGTGAGACTGACAGGCCTGTAGTTTCCAGGGTCACCCTTCTTGCCCTTTTGAAAATTGGGATGTTATTCAGTTCCCAGTCAGCTGGGACCACTCCAAATTCCCAAGAAATCCTTTTAAATGAGGGAGGAAAGAAGAAAAACATTCCTTTTTCCCCCCAAGTCCTATAAGTTAAAATCTGACATCTTGTTTAAAGACCTCTCACATTTTGAAAGTGGCAGCTGCTTGTTTCTTAAGCCACTGGTAGATCAGGGAAATTGTTGAGAAAAGTGAAAGTTCTGGAGTCAACAACTTTACTCCTGGGTGAATGGGGTATCAGCATTAACTGCTCAGCTCCTATGTCTTCACAGCCATCCTTCTTTTCCCATGATGCACTGAAGCTTGTGGTCTTTTCTGCACAGCTGCTTCATTTCCCCAAGGGCAGTGGAGCATGACTCTGGCTCAAATTAGATGATGTTTAGGAAATTGCTGTCAAAGGCCTGAAATATCTCAGATGAAAACAACTTTGAAACAGACCTGCTCACCTTAGGATAAATGTTCTGACAAATAGACCCATACTTCACGTTTTCAAGAGCTACCTTTGGAAGATAAAAAAATTCAGATGTTTTCTAAGGAAAGCATAAAGCTCAAAAGATCATACAGAGGAAGCAAGTCATCCTGCCTCTGTGCAGATAACAAATAATGACCTGATTTAAAAACAAAAAAACTAACAAAAAATTGTTTTCTATACCAATTTTACTGTATAACTCCTTAGATGATGTGAAAAATGTTTTTTATGATAGATTAAAAAAATTATTATCCCTACATTGTCTGGAATGTCTCATTTTAATTTTATAACATTTACATCAGTGGCTACAATATCAAACCAAAAAAGGAAATACATGCAACAATTTTTTTATACTGTTCTTTGTTACTTATTCTAAATACATTTACACTTTTTTTCAGTGGGTATAATAATTTCATTAGTGTACTAAGCCTTGAAATATAACACCTGCTAGGAGTTTTTCAAAACCAGAGTAAGGACTACCACCTGTTGACTTGTAGTTGTTTTATATCACTATAGAGTCTGGAAGACCATTTTCTTCTTATCTTTAATGTTATGAGGTTATATCTCTGGTTCCAATGGAGTGTGGAATACGCTCTGCTTAGAAAAGTGTTACAGTTCTGCTGTTTGTGTTTGCACTCTCCTTAAACACTCTGAAAGACTGAGACTTATACCAAAGATTGGATCAATCCTGGATGGATCTCCTCATATAAATTTAAACACATGCACTTTTTTTCAGCTGGGGCAGAGTTAATTTTCTTCCCAGTGGCTGCTAAGAGGTTGTGTTTTGGATTTGTGCTGAACACAGGTCAGATAATACAGAGATGTTTTTGTTGTTGCTGAGCAGGGATTGCACAGAGCCAAGGTCTTTTCTGCTTTTTGTGTGCCATGCTGCTTTGGGGGAAGACACAAGCTAGGACAGGTAACCCAAACTGACCAAAGGCATATTCCATGTGGCATCATGCTCAGTATATAAAGTGGAGAAAAAAGGAGGAAGAGGGAGATGTTTGGAGCGATAACATTTGTCTTTCCAAATCACTGTCATATGTGATGGGACCCTGCTTTCCTGGAAATGACTGAATACTTGTCTGCTCTTGAAAAGTGGTCACTCAATTACCTGTTTTGCTTTGCTTCTGTGTACAAATTTACTTTCCCTTTTAAGCCATCTTTATATCAACTCCTGACTTTTCCAGCTTTTACCAGTTCTCTCCCCAGTCCTGCTAGTGGAGGAGTGAGTGAGCCGCTGTGTGGGTTTGGCTGCTGGCTGGGGTTAAACCACGGAACCATGCTATATGATAATTCATAAATTATTAGCAAATCTGTTTCCAAGGGGGACTATGCAGAAACACTAAGAACCGTGTGACTTCTGGAACTTGTACTTTAAATGGTAGGTTCGTGTTAAGCAAGAAATATTAATTCAGTCAGTTACATATACTAAGATATTACAATATTGTAAATCTGTATTTATAACTATAAACCCTTTGAAATAAATTCGCCTTAATTAGAACTTCGACTCAAAATTGCTGCAACAATATTGCTTGTCTAAAGAGTTGTTTTCTAAAATGTAGCTCATTTTGTAAATTGAATTGTAGATGACATTAGGTTCCATTAAAATCCCTTTAATAGTTGCTTTCAGACCACTTTTTAGTGTGAAGAATTCTGGTACTGTGTTTACAGTGAAAATAGAGATTTTCTCTGAATTGATGCTCAATTCATTTGAAGATTTTTTTTTAATTACACTGTGATTGAAAGATGCTGTAATTTGCTAATACTTCAGTCAAGGTTGATATTAATTCTGTATGAAAAGCCACAATGCAATTGAAGCTTGAGGGATTTAAAATTTCAGATATTGACTTTTAGAGACTAAAACCCAAAAGACTTGACAACAAAATTGTAGCAACAAAAATGAATCATGCTATTTACAGACTTTGCAGAGTCTGAAAAATTTTATATTGGATTTTCTGTGATGGTGAGAATTCTAAAGACACAATGAATCCCTAAATGCATGTGAAAATTTAGTGTTAAATATTAATGTTAGATTCTGCCATGATCATGCAAAATCTTATCCAAACAATATTTAAATAACTAGAGAAGTCAGAATTCTATGGTTTCAATAGTTGTGGCTTTCTTTATTTGTTTGGACTGCAACTGGGTTGTTTTGGATCTACTGCTTTTATGTGCTTAGTTTATAAGTATATCTACTTATTTATGTGCTTATTAGTTCTTAGTTTATTTCTTTTATGTGCTTAGTTTATTTGCGTGTCAAACTGCTTAGAGTATTCAGTTTCACCTGGACGTGTTATGATTTGGAGGGGGTATAGAAATCAGAAGTGTTGAGTCCACTTGTTTTGGAGTTTTTCAAAATCCATTTCTAATATTTATGTTAGGTTCTGCTTACAAAGTGGAGAATGTAATCTCGGTATTCCCTTCTGTGTTTCAGCTCAGTAGCTAACATGCTATAGGATGGGATGCATAGCACATGTCTACAGGATGGGATGCATAGTACATGTCCATGGCATGTGTGGGAGCTTTTAGAGTTCATTCTTTCTCCAAGATTCACAGAGAGGATTTGAAATGCTTTGTGAAGATCTTGTCCATTGAATTTGGGATCCATGGTGTCTCAGCTTTTCCAAGTTGTGTATGTGTGATTTGCTTTTTATAAGATTGCCTTGAAACTCACATACAAATCTGTACTGTATGGTCTCAGACAACATAGCATGTTGATGTTGACAGGCCAAGTGAGTACATTTTTTTCTGAAAATAGATTTTTAATCATTTAAATCACCACAACAATGGATGTCAGCAGAGCTGGCTTAAGATGAACCACTCTGAATGTTTAACTTATGATCCTGATACTTTTCACATGTATTCAGAGAGAGAGAGTGTCATGAAGAGCGGAATTAAGAGCAGCTGCCTTTGTCTGATGTGATCATTTCTTGATGTGAATGGAGTAAAATTGCAATAAATACTTGATAATGTACTGTTACAGCATGCTGAAATGAAGAAGTGTGCTTGATGAGTGATTTCTCTTATGGCAAGGAACATTTATGCTCAGGCCTACAATTGCTGCACTGCAACTCAATTGATTTTCTGTATCTCCAGAAAGCTGAAGATCAAATAAAGGACACTGCATTAGTTTGCTTAACTGCCAGATAACTTCTTCCTAGGGGTGATTAGACATAGCAAATGTGCCTATAGCATTTTTTGAAGCTGTCCCCAAACTAGTGTAAACACCAGATTTTCCTGTGTTCTGTGCTGAATGCTTCAGCTGTGACCTCAGCAAATGGTCGAATTGCATCTGATTTTGCGCAGCCCAGTATGTGTGTGCAGCAGCTCTGACAGGTTCAAGACAGTTCAGGGGAACTCAGCCAAACAGGTTGGACAGCAGACAGATGTCAGCCTATTGCACCTTGAGTACACCTGGTGTGTTTGCATGTACCATAGCAAGGATGCGAGTGAACCAGAGCCTGGGGAAGCCATAGCCTCTTCTCTACCTTATGGCAATTCAATGGAGATCATTGGAGAAATGCCCTAAAGAAATCTCTCATAATTGTAGTGCCATTACATGCTTTGACAAGCAGTGGGAAAAGCTTTTCAATCTGGTAGCCACATCACTCATAACCTGAGGATTTATAAGGGTTTAAGCTGTTGTTGAGTTTGTAACTTTTTCACTACTAAATTGATTCTTGAGATGCCTTAAAAAATACCAGTGCAGGCAGAAAAAGAAATAACTCCAAGCATCTGCCTCTATTAATTTTAACTTATGTTTACTATTACTTGATGGCCTTTCAGTGTTTTTGAATGACTGACTGATACCATGTCTATGGTCTTTAATGTTGCAAAATATCAATAGGACTAAATACAGTTTTCTGTACAGTTTTCTTAGAAGCCTTAATAGGAAATCATGCAGTCTGATGTAGTTGAAAGAAGTTCTTCAAAGATAAAGGAGAGGTGGAATACCTTTTAAAATATCTCTTGGAGAAAATGTATATGGATTAGGTTTTTTCTAAAGAAGTTCTTTGCTTAGGCTTAGGAAATTAAGTGGCTCTTAGAAATGAAAAGACATAAATGAACTCAGTAATTTGGTGTTTTACTCTGCAATTTTTTCATTCAGTCATCCTTGGTAAGGGGTAAACTTTTACAGTCAAATTGATTTTTTAATAGCATAGAATCAATAACTCAGTACTTTTTAAGAGGGGAAAAAATAGTATAAGCAAATCCCACTGTACATGTCAGTCTTTCTTAGTGCCTATTTTTCTTTTTTCCTCCTGGGATTGTAAAATACAATTAATGGCTACATTTTGTCTTTTCTGCTCCTAGGGAGCAAACAGAGCATGTACTGACAAGTCCCTAGTTATCTCTGAGATGGTTTGAATTCCAGGAGTAGGTCAAAAATATGCAACGTGGAGTCATTGCCAACATCTTGGTCTATAAACGACATAAATGGTTGAGAGAAGGGAATTTGAAAAAGATTTTATTATCTCCAAGCATAAACATGAAAACAGATCTAGATTTGAGTTAAAAAAAAAATAAAAGAAAAGATAGTTTTAATTTATCCAGCCTTCCAGGTAACAGTTTGGACAACATCCAGCATGGGTGCAGTAGCTGAGGCAGTTTTGAGTCTAGTGATTCAGATTGCTCTGTAATTTTGGATATTTGGACCAAAATTCTCAGTGTTGAGTGAAATTTGCCTGATTTCGGTCAAGAACAATAAGAAAGAACCGTTGTATAAGCTGATTTTTTTTTTTTAATTAACATAGCTGTATTTAGAAATAATGTCTTTTCTAACAGTTTCAAGAAGCTCTTTTTACAGTCTCTTAGAAGTGTCACAATAATACTTAGTGAATCTACTCAGTGTAAGCAGATTACTCTTTGTGGGTGTTAACCTGATGAATGCTACCCCAACTTAATTAACCCATAGGCACCTTAAACATCTGTGGGAGCAAAGTTAATTACCCACGTTGAATTGATGGGTTTGACACCAAAAGTCTTGAATCATACTGGCATGTTTAGTGGAGCAGCTGATACACTGTAAGACACCATCATCCTAAATCCCTGTAAATTGTTTGTGAGCTTTCTATAAGGAGAAAAATAAATGAGAAAATATTTCATAGTTGCTTGTCCTTCTCTTAGAGACAGTTTATGTTACTGTAGAATGTATATGAAACTGGTCTAAATCACTGTGCTTGAAGTAATAGAGCTAGCACTTTGTATTAGCAGAGTGGAAGATAAAATTGAATTTACACCAGATATTGTGGACATGATTACCTCAACAATGACATTGGTAGAGGACAATATGAATGTCTGAGAATCTTATAATTAAAAATATAATTTTAAGTGTATTTGGAACTTAACTATTTTCTAACGCATTTTTGTACTCTAGGCCTTCGACATTTAACTTCCTATACTGATTCAATTTCTGGTGTCCTAATTGCCCTTCATCACTTTCCCGGGAGAAATTCTTCATTGCATTTCATAACTGTAACATGGATTTAAAATAAAACCCCACAACCCTAAAAACTCACCCAAAAAGACCCTTGAAACCAGGATTTTGACGCATTTGGAGTGCAAATTATGAAAGACTTGTGAAAGCACATAATGTACTTATGCAGATTAAACCAGTCCTCAAAGGGATTCTTACAAGTTAAAAGAACATGTAAAGATAAAATTTAAAAGGCTCCTCAGTCCATATCAAATTAAATTTGAATTGCTTTCAAACTTTTAAAACCCCTTCTTTGTTTCATTTTCTGAAGTTTAGTTATCTCATATAGTGTTTGAATTGCACGTTTTTCCTTCAAGATATACTGTATTAAGAATCCGACTTTTTCAAGTGAAATGACCTTTGGATTTGCATTGTCTGGGAAAATGAACAACCTTTGATATGTGCTCTCATTGATCCATTCTAACCACTGTATGGTCAGGTATTCAAATTATTCCTATTTTAGATATATCTTTCACTTTCCTTTTTAATCTAATAGCATGTCAGGAGTCCTCCACTGCAGTAAAGCATTGAAATAAAGTATTGCTGTTTCTGTAGCAAAAAGAAAGTGCTGTATTTTGCCCTTGACTGTCCAAAATAAATAGAAAAGCCGAACAGAAATTGGGTTTTGACACTTGATTTTGTGCATAATTTTATCATATGTTGAGGGAAAAAAAAAAACTAAAGCTTGTACGTAATTGGTTTATTTTGAGGTGTTGATGTCTGTTTGTGGGATTTATTATAAGTAGTCGTAGTAGTAGTAGTGCAGAGTCATTAACAATTGTTCAAATTAAATACCTGAGTGACTTAGAGGATGTCCAAAACAAAGTTCCCTTGTAAAAGAGTGAGTTTTTTTACTATTTGCATATATGGAGCTTGAAATCCTAATATTTAATTTAATTCATAGTTGACATAGGTTTGTAGTTTATTCATAGGTATTGACAATCACTTAATTTATGTCATATCTTACTTCCTACAAAGTCCTTTTCCCATTATGTCTTTCTTACAAGAGTGTTTTCTGGTTCAATAGAAAGGCTCTCTCTTGAGTCATTTAAGAAAAAATTTTCTATATAATCTTTGGAAGAAAACAAGGAAGTGCCATGATGTTGCCCTACAAGTAGCCAGATACTTTGGTAGCACAGCAATTGCCAGTCTATCAGCCAAGAGAATTTGAGAAAATGTTGAATAATAAAGTTATTTGGGTTGTTTTGCAGCTGGGGTTGTACTAACAAGATTGGAAATTGTAATGATGACAGAGAAAAATTTTTCCTCTGTTATTTAACAGTCTTCACAATATTAATGTCTTTTGTAGGTTTAGCCACTTCTACTGCCTTATATTCTCTGGGAGCTGGGAGCTTGTATGTCTGACAGATCTTTTGTTTTATTCTCCCAGTGTCAGAGCTTAGGCAGATGACAAGAACCAGCTTTCTTTAAGTCTCTCAGAAGAAATAGTCATGATGAAGAACCTCTGGACAAAATTACTTTGTGCAGGTGAATAATCAGCCTAAAAGTAAAAACTTATAATCTGGATGATGTGACATTTTAAGCTTTCCAAAGATTAATTTTTGAAAATGGGTGAGATTTTTTTCAGGGAATCAATTTCTGCTGTCAGAAGAAGGCAAAGCAGGTATTTATTTTGAAAGGAAAATAAATTTACAGGTATAAATATATAATATTTTTAATGTCAAACAGAAGATGATTTTACTTTAAATGATTGCCATTCTTATCTAGAAAATTGTTCAAAGAATGAGGAGAACATGAAAAAGTGCTTTCTGATAACCTGAAGTTGCTGTTCTGTTTTTATTGTTTATTTTGAATGAAGAATGACAGATTTTCTTGAATGTATGCAGATTTAAATGGAGTTGCAAGAATTTTTAATGTGTGGTCATACTGTGTTCCATTTAATATGTTATGCATCTTTACATTATTTTAACCACTTTTTTTGACTTAGATTCATAACTGACAAAAAAATTCATTGATTTTCTAAAGAATAAATTTTCCCGCTACACTTATGTTGAATTTCCTATTGAAAGAGATTGACTCCCAGGTATTTTTTCCTTCTGCTGTAAATGGAAGAGTTTTTCTTAATCACATGTATTTGATCATTATTGCCTTTGCTAATGAGCTAATATACTAATTGTATAATAATGCTCATTATTATACAATAAATGGATGAAATATATCTATCTGAGATGTAAGTACATGCATAATTTTAATTGCTAACTTGTAAAAATTGTAGGAAAGTCCTCTTAGCAGCCAGAAATGGTATCCAAAGTCAGAATTTAAATAATATTTTAATATATTGTAATTACATATTATAATCTTTTGGGTTTTGGTCAATGAACAGGATGCAACTGTAAAGAAATCTGCAACTTGTTACAATCAGATAATTAGAGATGAGATGATTCTATAATTATTTTTATTTTGATTTTTCCTTCACCCTCTCACCCACATGAGATTTGAGTTTTTTTCTGTGATTTTAGAATTCCACAATGCTAGTTTAAAAATAAATTTTAAAAATTGGCTGCAGATTTTAAAGATATCACCCTTTCCTTCAAAAAAAAACAAAAACAACCTAAGGTTTGTCTGACATTTTTAACCACCCTCGGCACTGAAGTATATGGTTCTGCACTATATTAAATAGCTTTGTCTACTCGAATACATAACATCCAAAACCAAAAGAAAGTATTGTGTATAGTCACAACTCAAAGACAGGGAAAACTCAACCAGTTCAAAATCTCCCTCTGCACCTATCCCCCCAAAAAAAAAAAAATTAAAATTGAATACAATTAATTACATAAATTGTACACCCATTTGATTGACCATTATTTCATCTCCTCTGTATAGTCAGGCAAAGGAAAGATTCCAAGTTTGGATGCACAGAACTAAATGATAAGGCAGAAATCAGAAGAACCTTGTAGTGATGATATGTAATGGAAACTTTCTACAAGAAATATGCTTTTGCAGCTGCTCTAATGAACTGTCAACAAAAACGACCAAAAGGGCTGTGGGATGACTATTAACAGTTTAATACCTGGCATGTTACTTACTTACCACATTATACACAATATCAGGATATTCTTGGAGCTAAAAAAGAAAAGGCGTTATTGTGCAGTTTCCACTTTTTCACAAATTAGTTCTGGAAAAAAAGAACAAGGAAAGCCTAATAGGGAAAAGATATCACTTTTTATGCATGCCAAGTGTAAATATTTGAATTAAAAGTTTTGCTTGATGAGAATGCTGTTCATGCTGATTCTGCTTACATTTTTTTGCGTAGTCCTGAGCTGACCTTACTGTACAACTCTCAGGATTAGGCTGACTGATTGGTACAATCATGTACCATCAACTCTAATTATTAATCTTTTTTGATGAGTTGCTCATTGCCTTTCTTTTGCAGATGAATCACATAGCAGAAGTTTTAGGCAGCTGAAAGAGATGTGCACAATAATAGATACTAATGTGAAAAATGAGCTTACTGCACTGAACATCTACCTAGGAAAGATGAAAAAGGAAATACAGACCTTTGATTATAAATCTGTATCTCTCAGAAATAAGGACAGAAGTAAATTCTTAACCTGAGGTCTTGTTTTTGTCCAGTTATTTTTATTATTAAAGTTTCTTTTTACTTGCTCCTTATGAATTTAATTATTCAGCTCAAGGCTATTATCACATTGCTCAGTCTTGGTAAGTTGCCTTACACCATTCTAACCCTTCTTTCAGAGTAATGTAGATTGCACAAATATGAGTGTCTTTTGTATGCAAGACTCTACTTTTATAGGATCACAATAAGTTTGATAAAGTAGGCACAGAACTGATGATTGTCTTGCCTTCAGCTTCATACACCATCCCCATTTAACCCACTGTGAGATGTGTTTGGTTCTGCCAGGTAGAATATAGACCTTATCACCTGCCTCAGAAAACATACTGAAAGCATGTATAACTTTTGTCACACTATGCAGCATTTCAGAGCATATATTAAGCTTTTTACATCTATGATGTTTTTATGCTTTAAGAAGAAAAAAAAAAAGAAAATTCCCTGTGGTGAATTCCTTAGCTCCAAAGCTCTATTGAAAGACTCTGTGTGAGTGTCTGTGTGAATACATTTTATATAGTTGCACTTCTTGGAAATAATGTAAAAGTTTCCATAAGAGGGGTATAACTTACTACTCCTTCTATAGTGATTGAGAAGTTACCATGAGTTTGCTTACTGTGCTCTTAATGCTTTAAGGTGGGTTGTAAGATATTTAGTTAAAGGTATCCCTACAGGAAAAATATTATCATACACCAAACAAACAGTAAACTGCTTGTATCTAGGGTCATATTCAAAACCAAATGGATCATACATGGATCATAAATGGAACTCTTCTGAAATTGGTAGACCAAGGTGATTTATATTAGCTGAGTATCTGGCTGCTCTGTCCCTGATTTAATTTACTTTCACTGCATTTTGAGAGCATATTTTCTCTTTACATATGGAATGCTTGCATGGATGAGAATAGAGATGATGTTATATATATATAAATACTAAAAAATAGGTAAAATATACATATTTTTTAATTTATATGTGTTTTTCTCTGTATGTACATATGTTTTTCCCCCAAAAATATTGTACATGCAAATCTGCTTGATTTCATGAAAAACAGAGAAAATTATGAGCTTTATTTCAATGATACTTTAACTATGGTGGAAAAAAACTCTGCAAAGAACACTAAGACAGTAAAAGAGCAGCTTGTCTCAAAATCTTCTTAATAACATTAGGACTGCTGCTTTCAAGGATGGCACACAACCAAGACCATTACTGTAATTCAGCAGTTATATTTCGATAAGTGTTGGGATAACAATCAGTTGTCCTGAAATGCATTAACTGAGCAAGGTTTTTAAGGAGTAACCAGAAACCTGTGCAGTAACCAGAAACAACACAGGAGGCTTATCAATGGAGTATTAGCACCCACCGTGAATCAGATTGTTGAAAAAGGATTTTGTATATACTGAAACCTGTAAGGAAAACATTAATTTTATCACAGGTACCTCTGTTATAGTAAACTCTTTGTTTACCCTTGCTCTTGCCCATCTTCTAAAACAGCTATTTGAGTGCTAGGCAGGCACTACAGTCTCATTGAAGACTTCAAAAATATCTATGGTTGAGTCAAAAATCAGTGGCAATATTTTTTCTAGACCTGTGAATTCCAAGTATTTCCCTTTGACATTTGTTAAGTCCTCAAAGTTTTCAGTTGGGTTTCTAGTTACTTAAAAGTTCTGTCCAATTATAATTTCATTGATTTCAGTGCTTCAATCAATACTGAGATATATTGGACCTCATGGGAGATATTGACCTTGGCTTCCCTTAGTCCGTGTGTAACTTGTAGCCCAATGAATCATAACAGTTAAGAAGGATTTTCTCTCTGTAGGGTCTTGAGAATATTTATGAGTATTTGGTTAGAGGAATGGAAAAAGACTCTGCTGCCTGCATCTTGGAAGAGATGTAAACAAGGCAAAAGTAAATAGTTATTCCTGGAATAAATAGTGCAGATTTTTTTTTTTTTTTGGTTTTTTTTTTTTTTTTTTACTTTTCATCTACATTTTAAGTAATTCTATAAGTAAACAAGCAAGGACAACTTTGAATCTTAGAAACATTACCTGAATCTTACTATGTGATAGTCTGTTTTATGGGTCAAGGAGAAGAGAGCCTCCCTACAGCACAAAGTGAGCTGTTTGGAAGTTCTCCAAGAAGTGAAAATCCACTTTTCTTTAGAATTAGTAAGAGAAGTGTGACCTAATTTCATTCATTGCATTCTGTGCAACTTCACTCTTTCTCTCTTATCAACCACAGGTCAACTCCTTAACGAGAGGTAAGAGTAACTAGTGAAAGGTACATTATCCACCTTTGCTCATGCAACTGAAAAAGGGGATTCTGATGTTCCAGCTTCTTGAAAAGATTTCTTTTTTCACTGAGTTTTTTTTTTTTTTTCTAAAAGGAAAGGATAAATAGTTTTTTTTTTTTTATTAACTTTGTTTAGGTTTGTGTAATGAACCGTGGCTTTTGACACAGAATAATATTTTGTGAAGGATGAATATGACAAAAAGGAAGAAGTCCAGTCACAATATATAAATAAACATTTATCTGATTCTCTATTATTGCTGATTAACTGTTTTTCTCTCACGGGGTCCTTGCAATAAATGTAAGGAAAGTAAAATGAAATTTTATAAAGAATTTTCAGAGTATATGACAGAATAGTAAGTATTAAGTAGTAAGACAAGAGGTAATGGGCAGAAACCGATGTACCCACCCAAATATGAGGAAGAACTTCTTCACTCTGTGGGTGACCCAGCACTGGAACAGACTGTCCAGAGAGGGAGCCTCCTCCACTGGAGATATTTAAGAGCTGTCTGGACACAATCCTGTTCCATGTACTCCAGGATGACCTTGCCTGAGCAGGAAGGTGGGACCAGACGACTGAGGTTCCTTTCAACCTGACCCATTCTGTGATTCTGTGACTCTGTGATTCTGTGATTGTGTGAATATGATTTTTTTCCCTTTGCAGTAAATACTGTCAAAGCACCTACAGAAACATTTATTTCCCTGCACTGTGTTCTATTTGAAATTTCTGCTCGCTTTTAAGTATTGCTTTGAGTTGTTGTGCATGATTTGCTCTAGAGAATTCTCAGTCCTGAATCAACAGCAATGTGCTAAAACTCCACTAGTTGTGTATGATTACGGCAGCAATTGGAGTTGTAGATTTATAGCAGACAGAAACCTAGCTCCTGTTAATAAAAAAAGCAATAAAACAAAAAAAAGACCCCAGGTTCTGTACCAGCAGGTCCCGCTGGACGGATGGTGGTAAAACTGTACATGTGAGTGGATACACAGGTATGCTATAGAAAAAGAAACCAGGCAGTGACAAATGAGTCTAATTTCCTTCCATGAGAAGGAGAAGGGCTTATGGATTAAAGACTGACAGAAAATACAGAGTGTTTTGACTCAGCTTCTTTATACTCTGTCTTGATTTCCAGTGAGGGGAAACATAGTCTATAAAAAGAGTGTTGCAAAATAAATTCACAAGCAGTTGGAAAACTGTACCAGGAGAGAAGTAATGATTGATTTGCTGTCAAAAATGAAGACCAGCATTATATAACCACCTGTGATTCTTTGCAGTCATGTCTGGTAGTTTTCTTCTCTATTTTTTTTTTTTTTTATTGCTCTTACTTTAATTCATTTTATGTTTTCTGGTTGAATAGGAGACACGGCCTGAAATGTTGATGCAAGTGAGGAAGGGCAGCAACCATATTGGCTAATAAACACACTGGATAACTCATTACTCAACTAGATGGGTTAGAAGAATAAATGTACAGTCCTGAATGCAGGTAGGGATAACCTGGCATGTAAGTTGAAAGGTGAGACACAGCTGACATAGGTGCAGCCTCTGGAAAATAACATAATGGGCAAAGTAATTAATAAATTTTATCTTAGCCACAGGTATGTAACAATAATGGTGCTGTTGCTAAAGAGAAAAACATTCTTCTGAGCTGTATAAATAGGTGCATTTTTTACACACACATGGAAATTATCTTACTCTTGTATCCATAATGGTAGTGCTTGCCTGTAATATTGTGACCAATATAAGACACTGGTATCCCAAGAAAAATCTGGATCAATTGGAGTCTCTGTAAGCCAAATGACAGAAAATCCGGAGTTATCCAAGGAGAGAAACTGAAGAAACTGAGGATGTCTAGAGAAGAAGCATTTTAGAAAACAACCAGATAATACTTTTTTAATATACAAAAATATTCTTCAAGAAGACAGGAAATAAACTATTCTTTGTGTTGTGTTTATATACAAAACCACAGGGTTTAAATGACAATGAAGAATGATTTCTTGATTGTGCAGGAAAAAAGCTTCTAATGCTAGTGTAAGTGGATTAGGAAAACTTTGAAATATCAATTCTTTCAGGGTCTTAAAACAAATTTATATGACATGACCTTGAAAAGACCAAGAAATTTGGAAGGTATTTTTTTAGGTCTAGTTGTCTAGAATTCTGTTATAATCATCATAACCTTAAAACAAGCATTCTGGACATTCTGAACATGATGGGTTTAACCCCAGATTGCAACCAAGCACCACAGCTGCTTGCTCACTTTCCCCTGGAGGGATGGAGACAAGAATTTGAACAGTAAAAGTGAGAAAATCCGTGGGCTGAGACATAGACATTTTACAGGTAAAGCAAAAGCCCCTCACATGAGTGAAGCAAAACAAGGAATTCATTCACCACTTCCCATGGACAGGTAGATGTTCAGCCATCTCCAGAAAAACAGGGTTCTATCACCCTTAATGGTGACTTAGGAAGACAAATACCATCACTCCAAATGTTCCCACTCTTCCTCCTCTTTCCCCTGACTCTATAGGCTGATCATGATGCCATATTGTGCGGAATAATCCTTTGTCAGTTGGACACAGTCCTGGCTGTGTCCCTTCACAACTCCTTTTGCACTCCCAGCTTCCCCTCTGGTGGGGTGAGGTGTGGGAGAAAAGGCCTTTATTCTGTGTGAGAAGTGCTCCGTGATAACCAAAACATCCCTGGGGTACCAACCCTGTTTCCAGCACAGACCTAAATCACAGCTCCATATTAGCTGTTGTGAAGAAAAGTAGCTCTGTCCCAGCCAAAATCAGTGAAGTTGCCTAGACCTTCTGACACATCTGAAATCTTAGGAGGTGAACAATGAGTGTTGGCAATGGATAATTCTAGGGATCAATGCAAATTTATTTTACAATAACTTCCTGATAACCAGTTTCTCATTCTTTAGATTTAGATGCTCAAGAGAGAAAATCTAAAAATCTCCAGATCCCTGTAGTAAAGGCTACGCATTCTTAGCCTTGTTTAATAAGAATATATAGGATTAAGATACTTTGATTGCAGATTGAGCTTTGATGTTTAGAGCGAAATTCCAGGCTTTCTTTTTACTGTCTAAAAATACCTTGCCTTTCCAAAACTTTAATCAGCTCTTCATTGCAGATGTTCATAACCCCATGTTAACTCTTGCTTAAAAGGCAGTATCACAGCTGTTTTATTAATCAGGTGGGGTTTATTTATTCTGTTATATATTGAGAATGTTGTCCCATCTAATTTGTATTTCTATTTCTTCTAACTTCAAAATATATCTTTTCTTTGCTTGTTAAATTCATTGCACTACTTCTCAATGTGGATGTAACTTGTTTTTTTAATATATGTTTTGTCATAATTTCTTCCATTCCTTTGGAAATGCAGTTAGTCTTTATAATTAGACCACATGTGAGAAGAAACAGAGCTCAAAATCTATATATTGCTCGTTTAAATTGCAAAATATTGTTTAATGAGCCAAAAACAATCCCTTTCTTTTTCCCTTCCCAAAGTCGCTGTCCAGGAACAGTTATTTTTAATTCTAACATTATGATATTGAGTCTCTTCATTTTGTATATTTCATTAATGGAAGCTAATGATACATGTTTAAGCTAAATAATATGCAAATGAAAGAAAATCATTCTCTAACTGACTCATTGTGTTTATTGATTTATCCTATAGACATAGGAATTATTATTCTACCAGAAATAGCAGGATGGTCATGTGGACTCTTGACCAATCCTCTTCATCCCTTATTCTTTCTTTTGTCACTAAAACCATATATAGATACCAGAAATAGACAGATTAGATCTGTAACAGAGACAAGAAACAGACATTCCCTTTTTGGTTTATCTGAGTGTAAAAACTGAAGTTCAGAAATGTATTCTGCATGTTATATTATTCTTAGCAGTTTTGAATAAGTCAGAAATGCAGCACCCTTTAAAAAATTAATACTTTACTTGAATGCAACTTCCAAACCAGATTTGTTTACAGTCATGATAGTCATGATTCCAAGTGCCATTTTAAATACTGCAATAAAATATTGGTTTACAAACTATGAATTATGATTTATATGTGATACTAATATAAGAAAAATAGCAGTAATGAAAAAAATTGCAAATACTAAAATTTGGTTTTAATCTAATAACAGTATAATTTCTAAAATAATGCTACAGAAGCTCTGAACATTTATAAAATATACCAAGTGCTTATTGCATTAATTAAATGTAGAAATTCATGAAGAATTTTTAAATATAATATATAAATGTTTTAAAAAATCCTAAGGAAAAAAATTTGGGATTTCACAATATTTTGAAATTAAACATTTGGACTGTTGTGTGTCTAATATTTTGTTTTTTCAGTTTTTCGAAAGGTGACTTCAAATGGTTTTATGTTTATGACAATTGATTGGATGCTCTCTCTCTTCCTTCAAGACTTTGATCTTATTTGGGGGTATCTTAACTAGGGGGATTTTTAATTCTATTTTCTTTTTTTTTTTATCCTGACTTTTCCCCTTAGTTTTCTAGCTGCATTTTGGATTTACCATACATCTGTAATTTTGCTGGCATGACTGTCTTTTCTCATTGAATGAACTCATATTCTCTGGATAGTTGTGTTTATTGACTGCATTTTATGAAGCATGTTGTAGTCTATCTCTGCTGTTTTATTTCTAAGTTTTTTTTTTTCCACTTCAAAGCAAATTAGCTCTCTGGGCTGGCTTGCTGAGTTTGCTGCTGCCAAAAATTGCAGTCTTGTTTAGTTTATCACTGAATTCTCTGAGGCTACAATGTTGTGCTACTGTATTTACATCTCAGTATAAAGTTTGTGGTTACTACTTTCTTGGATCATTTGCCAGGAACTTTATTCAAATAAATCTTTGATAGTGAGGCCAATGTATTTTTGATAGTACCTTCATTCTTGCTGTTGACTCTGTTTTCAAATAAGAACTTTTTGCAGGGTTTTGTATTGCTGTCATGCAATTGGTCATTATTATTTTTAAATTATTATTCTTGAAATAGAACCTGTGTTTTACTTTCTTGATTTATTTGAAAGTATTAATTAATTTCTGAATGAAAGTATGAATCAGTCTCTTCACCCTTACAAGAATGGCATGGAAATAAGAGCATATAGCGTTTTGCTGTTTATTATAGAGTATTATGGGTGACATTTTGTTTCCATGTAAGGCTTCTGTAATAGGTTTTTATTGGACTAGAATGTGTTTTCTTCAGAATTTCTGACTCCAATATTGCTGGAAAATTTACTAAAATTTTACATTTTTGCTCCATTTATGTTTACATACACTATCTTCTCTTGTATACTATCAAGTAATCTCTAGATCACCACTAATTAACATTCAATATATGCACATTCAACACTTATTTTCTTTTAACCTTCTGGTGAAAATAGTGGTTTGAAATTTTATTATTATATATATAGTAGCTATGAAATATTAAGGCTTTAAAACTCTTATTTGCCTACTTTTTCCTCATGGAAGGCAACAGTACCATAATTAAATTTTCTGCAGTCCATAAGCTGCTGCAATTGAAGCTTTCTCAAACATTTATGTCCTTCACCACTTTATTTATTCAGGGCATCAAAGGTATCATAATATTGTATAAAAAACAGTGAAAAAACTGTGAACATTGTTGGTGAAACATATAGTTATTAATTTTAAATACGCTCAAAGTCTGTTTTGTGGGTTTTTTTATCTTGAAGAAAATTTTCCAACCAAACCATTTTCTCTCCCTTAACATTCAATAAAAGCTGTGATCAATGAGCTGCTATTAAAGATGTGAATTAAAAGTTCATGTATCTACATTATTTAAATAACAGTTTTCTCAGTTGTTAGTGACTGGAGCCCTTCCTGTGTTACTGAGGTACCTCCTGAGAAGGTGTGCTGTTTTCTACTACAAAAATTATTAAATAGTCTTCTGACTGTCCTCTATCTCAATATCCTTGGCAGTGAGTTCTTTTCTCAGGGTGCAGAAAGAACCTCAATGTCTCTCAGCAGACTCTCGACTTCTAACACTGAAATGATTAATTAAAGATATTTAAATTTAGGCTTTGGGCAAATATGGGATTTTTGGCTACCAGCAACAGAGTTCAGTTGAATTGTGTTTCCCACTTCTCTGTGTTTCGTTTTTATGCTTTCATTTAAGGATAAAATTAATTTATACAAACTCACACTGTAAAGATTCTGTCTTTCACTGGGTGAAATGAGATATATACTCATTTGATTACTCAGAACCCTTTAAACTTATTTTCTCCCCCTACCCTGTAGCAGAGGGGCAGTGATAGAGCAGCTTTGATGGACACCTGGCAGCCAGCTGAGGCCAATGCACCACACTTTCCAGCTAAGTTAAATACAACAAGTTTGTCACATTTCCTCATTTGCTACTGCACAGATATCAGCAGTAGCATGTGTATGAGGAAATATAATGTGAGCTGGTGCATTAGATAGAGCAGATCTAGTAGGGTGCTGTATCAATCCTCCTGTGTCCAGGGATACAAAAATGGCACACACATCATGTAAAGGGAAATTATGATAAAGGTTATGCCTTCCTCCCTTGTTGACATGTAACCAGGCTGAAACCTGAAGAGAATGGAATGTAAGTTGATAAATCATAGATATATGGACATTCAGGGAATGTGCAAGTAAATGAAACAATCCTGGGGAACCTTTCTGGACTCAGTTGTTGAAGGTAAGATGGTACAACTGATTCCAGTAGACCCAGCTTACACTTCTCCAGGCAGTTTTAGCCTTGCTTAGGAGCTGATGTGTGCTCCAGAGCTTTATATTTCTAATTATTTTGACTCTTTCTTTACTACTTAATTTGCTTTCACTGTGGACCTCAGCTTCATGCCTACCTGCATAACTTTCTGTTGCATTACTTTTCTCTCTTGGTTTCCTGTGGATCGTGCTGTAAGGAGTTAAAGAGCACCGTTGCCTGTCTCAAACACTGCCAAGCCAAGGCCATGGAAGGGATTTGCCATAAGATAAATCACCAGAGTGAGAACTTGAGATGAGCACAGAAGGGAGGAATTTACAACAGGAAGGTGCTGATTCCTGGCCTGCTGGAGGCGAGACCTGGTTAGCACATCCTGGTTAGCACGTATGGACAAAAATTCCCACTGTGGCAAACTGTGTGAAAGGAAGGAACTCCTCCTACACATATCACCAGTCAAACAATGACCACCATGTTGTTTCACACTAATCAACCCCAAGGGATTTACTATCAAAAACCTCAGTTAACCTGTCTCAGAAGTGGCTCCTAACACCTCTGCCCTAGCCCCTTTTTACGCTTCTATCTCTTAAGTATTTCACAAGATTTTTGAAGTAGCTTTAGAAAATGAATAAACATGAGCCAACACAATATTTGGGGCTCTAAGGTTGCCATGTGTAATGTCTCTTTTTTCACCTTTTGTTATGTAGCTTGTAAAATCTGAGAAAATCCTTTGTTTGCATAATGGGACTTCAGTCCCATCAGAAGGCACTTGCGTAATGAAAATGATTGCTATAGTACATCACTGTTAGAGGATGATTCCAATTATGCAGAATAATAATGAAGGTGTTTTTTTCAGGTCCAGATTCCTTTATTGGATTTGTTTAAATTTAGTAAGCATTATAAAAGCTGTGTAATGTTACTGATTTGCATTTCAGAGTGGTGAGAAAGCATAACATCGGGGTTTTAGAAGTGCAAATTTCCTCAGTGTCTTTCTTTATCAGAGGATGTTCTTGGATGACAGACTCAGACTTGATTCACTACCAAATAGAAATATCATTGCACTCAGAGAAATTTACATGCTTACATAAGTCCTACATTGCATGAAAAAAAGAATTATTTTGTTTCAAGGACAATATTGAAAACCCATTTTACCTTTTTAGTCTTATGTTTTATCTCAGGACCTTTAAACTGTATTTAAGACAAGAAAGGTCAAAAAATTTGTATTAATATAATTTATGATTATTTATATATTATTAAAAGTATTATATACAGGTGTATTTAATTTTTGTAATTGTATTTTTCCATTCATATTAACATTACATAGTAAAGATTTTTTTTTAAGACTGCAAAGAGATTATCTTTTTCTATACCTGACTTGAATTTGCTCTTTGGTATTAAAAAAAAAAAGTAACAACTTTGTTACATAATTTCACAAATTCTGGTTTGTGAATGCAATGTGATTAACCTTGATGGATAACAAAAGAATGTTTTACTGAATTAGAAGACTGTGGGCATTTCTTTTTAATATGTAATACCTTATAGATTTTTTTTTTAAATGTGCTCTTTGGTAGTTAATACTATCCCATTTCTGGTTTTTTCCTTGAAAATTAAAATTTTCTTAAGGGACCACAGAACTTTTATTGTTGTTTATGCAACTGGAGCTTAGTGTTGTTGAACTAGTATATCAAAGTTAAGCACATAGTATTTCTGTGGGTAATAAACACTGAAGTTCTTTGGGAGATTGATTCTGAATAAACTTCTGATATTGGGAAAAAATGTAGCTTCTTTTTATGCCTGCAAAAATTCTTTTCTTTTAAATACAATAAAGCTAGTTTTTCTCATCTAAAAAAAAAAAACCCTAAGCATTAAATTTCAATATTAAGTCAGAAATACGCTCTCAAATGGAGTTTCTCTCTATAGCAGAACTCAATCACTTCTGCAATCTAATATCTCATTCCTATTGCATTAGAAATTGGGTTTTAGACAAGAAAAAACTCATTCACTGCTGATAGTATGAAGTACAAATAAACTACTCAAGATTGAATTCATATTCATTTTATATCCAAGATCAAATCTAAAACTTTTTGTAAAAGTCTTCATGTGAGGCTTGAAAATTATGACTGCTGTGATGTATCCAGGGTTTTAATTTAACTTTATGTTTTAGATAGCTATGAGACATGAAGGGGAAATCTGAGGAACTACATGTTTCTCTTTTTTCTAATTTTTAGTAAATATCTGACCTTCTGATGCATTTAGTTGTCATTTAAATCTTATAAAATAATGCAAATTGATGAAGAATATAAAAGAAATGCACCCACACAAGTTTTTGTTTAAGCGACCCTTGAAACATGTTTAAGGACTTTTTACTATATGACTTATGACACCTTGGGGCAGTTATTTTCATAAATAGCAGTTATGACCTTGTGCTTCTGCTGCCATTTCTATACTGGGAGGCAAGTTCCGTTTTATTGCCAAACTCAACATTTCTTATGAGGTTTGGTGGCAGTATTTGGATCATGCATTTTGTGGCTGTGGAGACACTGTAAAAAAAACTGGTGGCAGAAAATCTGGTGGCTGTTCTTCATGTTAGTGTTAGCTTTTCATGTGTCTGTTGTTATTTCAAGGATTATGTGATTTCTAGTCCTGTCCCCTCTTCCCAAGCCCTGCCTGATGTCTCACTCTGCAGTAGTTAATGGAGATCCTATGGCTACATTAATGAATACTGTAACTCATTTCCAAGAAGAATAAACAACAGATATTTCTTTGTCATGATTTTGATGTGGATTTTTCAGAAGATTGATTGATATAGTAAAATATATGGAAACCCAGCATATTTTCATATCCCATGGTTTGTATTTAAGTTCGGAAATAGTCTTAGGTGTTGGGAACAAGGATATATGTATACTCAAATTACCAGAGCCAGAACAACATGGGCTGTTGATGCCTAAAGATTTTTAGCCTTTTTCATATTCCTAGCTCTGCAGATTTGTAATATATAGTAATATAGCTTCCAGTACTTTCCTACCCTTTTTCATATTTTACCTAATTACTTATTAATATATTCCTGAAATTCTGGTAAGTCTTGTTCTTAAGAAGACAGTTCCTGACAAGGACATCTCTTTTTCTACCAGAACTTTAGAGAATAATAGGAAAATAGGGCAAGCAAACCCCTGGACCGACTCCAAGGGGCTGACCTAGGGGTGAGTTCCTGGGGTAACTAATCTCCTATTGGATGTATCTGCTAGATATACTAATTAATTAAGCCTATAGAATTTGTAGAAATACTGTATCACATGTGCATATAGCAATATTTTGTGCACCTAAAAGCTTTCATTAAAGATTTATTTGCTTTTATAGTGTCATTCTTAATGTTGTTTGGAAAGGTTTTATGTTTTATACCAGGCAACATTGTCACACAGTAAATAGCTTCAGTTGAAATTTCTAAGAAATTTTATCTGAGCATTAGATGTAAGATATAAGGAGAAGTCAGAAGCATCAGTATGTTGGGCTGTAGCACACTTATTTAGGGTGCCTTTTGTGCTGTATCTTTTTCTGATGGATTTTTCCCAGCTGATACAGTTTGACTAAGACCTGCTGTTGACAGAATGCCTGTTTGCTGTGAGGCATCATACAGAGAAGATGTTGCTTACACTTATTTGTTATTTAGTGCTTCTTTTTTTTTTCTGCCTATTTACTTTCCAAAGTGTGTGAGCACAAAATTAGTAGCTTTTTTTATTGCTTGAATTCAAGTGCAACATTGGTTTAGAAGCCTTTTCATAATTACTTTATTATAAATCACTAGCAGGATTTCATGGGACTGAAACCAAAATTGTTCTTGTAAGATCAAGAACATTTCTTTGTATATATTAGTTTGAGACAGATAGATTTGTTATGGTAATTAAACTAAAGACAGACAATTAAGAAATAAGATTCATTTTCATTAGAGCAAGTGATCATGTTTTTTCACTTTTTATAAATTTCATTACATAAAAAATAAGTTAATGATTTGATTATCATGCAATTGTTTTGATTGAAATTCTCGTGACAGAAGTCTCTTTCTTGAGGCAATGCAACACTAAATCAAACAAAGGATCTCTTCATTAAGCAGAGCAGAGCCTTAGCAGAATTCTTAAGACCTGTGGCATGCATAAGCAGGAAGAAATCAATATTAGCCCTCCACTCAGGTGACAATTACAATTTGCTAACACTGGCTCCTTAAACAGTATAGCAGTTTTACACAGTAAGAGAAAATTAGTTTTAGAATTTTAGAATTTTTCAAGTAGCTTCTCTGATCAAGAGCTGATGGCAATGTGTTCAGTGCCACAGCACAGAGATTAGAGCAGTGCCCCTTCCTCTAGCGGCACTTTGCAACATGCTCTTCATTCTCAGCGATAGACACATCTCTCTTCCATAGCCTTAGTGTCTAGTACACTGTAGAGTCAAGCTGTTTTTTCACAGTCTGCAAATCAATCCCAAGTAAATATCCTTTCCATGATTCATTTCTTGAATTTGTAAACTTGAATGCAAAGTGTCTATCAGTAACAAGTGGTAATACATACGATGACTTATGCACAGGATGCAAGGACTAACAGCCCACAAATAAATTCACCTCACTGCTGCAACCACGGTCTTAATGAAATCTTATCTATATTATTCCTTACCTTTTGAAGACTGCAGGAGTGGAATATATTTACTTACTTATCGTTCTGATGGAAATTGTTCGGGATTTCATGTAGTCCCTTTCTAGAGAATTACTCAGACAGAATAATGAGTAATATAGTTCTGTAGATGGAGTCAAATTGGATGACAGTGAGAATGCTGCAAAAAGAGTATTCATTTTTCCTTCATAAAAAAAATTGACATTGGAAAGAGATATATTTGGTTTTCATTATTTTCCTCGGGATGCAATATGACATAACTCTAAGAATAAAACTGCAGGTAGCACTTGCTGAGGTAACAATCCAGATGGTGGGAAGGTGAACTTGAAGATGTGTCTTCCTAGAATCTGATCTGAATTTCTCCTACTGAATGAGACTGTTTAAAAAAACACAAACCCCACATCAGATTATTCTTCAACTATGCCTAAAATAAGCATACTACAATGTTGTAGTTATTTTTGTTAAAAGCAAATTCACAATGCTTTCTTCACTTAGTGTAATGCAGGTAATTAAATGTCAGTTTGACATTAGTGAGCACATAAACACTTTTCACATCACCAAGGATAAGTATCACGATCCATGAAACAGATACCAGCGGAGTTTGCTCAGCAGCAATCAGTTCTGTCAGAAATCTCAAGAGAATGCCCCAGCAATACTTCCATTTTTAGAATGATCCTGGTCTCCTTCAGTTTGATCAGCTCCTGCTATTCTGGCAAATACCAAATTAACACAAATTTAAAGACTCCTTAGTTGACACTATAAAAATTAGTGACACCAGAATAGGTAAAGTTGTGATTTAGGGTCTTGGTTACTAATAAAGTTGCAAAAAGTGATATAAATTCAATCTGAGATAAGAAAATTTGAAATATTTTTTCAGAAATATAAAGAAATTTTAAATCACCAAGAATGTCTCTATGGGGAATTTTTCCAAGATTTCAAAGAAATGTTATAATTATGGCATCACAGCTTGCCAAGAAAACACTTCAGAAAAAATAAATAAGATTTTGAATGGCTGGTCTTGGTGAGTAAAGATTATATTTGTTGGGTGTTGCTGCCATGGAAACAATCATGAGAAACTGCAAAGCAAGCAAAGATTTTACTAATGATTATTTTAGATTACAAAAATGTAGTAACTTATGTGAACATTATGAACATTACTATTTAAAGCTTCAAAGAACGTTCCTCAAAATTTTTATGTCTTACAGAAGAAAAGTATTTGAAACAAAAGGAAAACAAAACAAGTTCTGAGGTGAGATAGAGAGCTTGAAAACATCCATGAACTTTTGGCATTTACAACTTTAATATCAGAGAGTCATTGCTAATATATTGAATGATATGAAAGTGCAGCTGTCACTTGCCAGAATTGTGTGATTGAGTAAAAAGTGAAAATACACATCCAGAGCTTATGGTATTACAGGGAACAGAGTTGTCTTTGTCCATTTCTTTTAAATTTTCTTAAAATTCTGATGTTTTTTGCTGGCATTTTCTTTTACACAAAAAAACATGTTTAGTGTTTCACAGTAAACCTGTTCTAGAAAGTGCAGTGTTTTTTGATGAGCCCTTAACTTTTGATGAGCCCTTCTTACTGTATTTATAATCACAGTCCTGGAAAAGTACTGCTATTGTACTAGAAAACTATATGGGCATGGTCATGTGGTCACTTGCAGTGTTTATTTTTAGTGCAAGCTCTAACTAGTCTTGGCCTGTGAGAGCTGACATTATTCTGGCTGATTACCAGGTGTGGTTTGCAATTTGCAGAGGTCAATACAGGGTAATATGAAAAACCCACGCTGTTTTGAAGGACAAAATTCACCTTAACACCTTATAGATAATGAATTTCATACCCTAGGATGGCTTCAATCCTGTTTACTGGTTAAGCTGGCAGAAAAGCAATGCATATATCTCTGTACATTTGTAGAAATTAGTAATTTTGTTTGTGATATTGAGCAGGAACTAAAAATAACATTCTGACAACTTCATCTGTGTTTTTTCATGGTAAAGGATAATTTAAACATCATGGCACAAAGATCTTACAATTGTTTTCTGCAAGCATCATGTCTGTGTATGTGTACAAATTTATAAAAATCTTACAGCAGATTTGATTTCTAATCCATAAACATTTCTCATGAAAAAACACGTGTTTTGTGGTGTTATGTGATGACTGTGATAGTCCATATCAGGTAAGAATTACACCGCAAATTGTAACAAAAAAAAAAATAAATTGGTTTGTAAAACCATGTAAATTAAAAGTAAAACACACAGACACATCAACAATGAAATAGATCTTTATTATAAAATAAATATAAGGCCGAGGATGAATAACAGCATAATATTTGTTACTTTTTTCAAAAAAATCAGTAAAATTTGTGTTAATAGGTATAGTTATATATAGGATTTTTTATATAAATCTTTAAAACAGAAGAACAAAAGCAATACCCATCTGAAATAAAGCAATGTCATGAATATGCATTTATTAATCAATTAATTTTTTAGTATATTCCTCTAAGAATAAAACAAAGTGGATTCTCTTTTTCATTAAAGCACTGCTTTTTTTTGCACAAATAATTTAAATTTCATTCTGGTAGTGTATAACTTATAGAAGGAAAGCAGGATATTTAGACATTTTATTTTGTTAAGAGAGGATTTTTTTTCCCCAGAAGCAATATAATCTGAGATCTCAGAGCAGAAGTAGTTACTTTGCCTATCCAGCTGTTTAACAGAAAATAAAGAACTTGTTTTTAAAAAGGAAATATATTCAAAAGTCCATCCAAATAATTTCTTGGTCTCAGTTTACATTAAAAGAGCTATTGAATATAGTAATCTCTTCACACAACATTTCTGTATTCTCAAATTTCAGACTCTTATTATGACGAAGAATTAATAGGAACAATTAAGAAGATGAACCCCAAGGTTTTCATGAATCCTTCTTTTTTCTTTTTAAGGTACAGATTGCACCATGCAGGGCAATTATAAACTGCATTAGCATAAGAGTTAGGCTAAGGGCAATGCTGCCTCTCCTCTGAAGAATACAAATAAAAGGACAGTCTTTGTATCTAAGCAACAGTCCTGCCTGATGCTGAAGGAGAGCATCATCTCTCATGCTTAACTATTCCTTTAACATGAATGAACCCCTGGAGGCACTTGTATGAAGACTTGCTTATGCTCCAGGGCTGCCATTCTGCAAAATTTAAAATGTAGTACCTTATTTCCTAGGTTTAACACAGTTCTCCAAACAATCACAGGAGAATTGAACTAGCTCAATAAATGACTGCATTCTTATAAGTTGTTGAGATTATTACCACGTCAATCCCTACTTCAGTCAAAACAGTTGGGAGTTTTTCAGATGTCAGTGTAGAAATCATGGCAACCAGGCTGTGATTCCTACCACACAGAGCTCTCTGCCCAGAACTAAAACTAATTCTGTCTGAAGGATGCAGAAAATCCTACAGCTCTGGAAAAATAGCAATAAAATAATACCATTGAAAATAAGAAGCCATATTTATAATGTTTCTATCTTTTAAAAATTTTGAAGAGCAAGAAGATAGTGCATCAGTACATTTTCTAATAAGTTTTTCCACTGTCCTTATGAGTTTAAGATGGACTAAATACTGTTCTTTTTGATGTAAGAATGGTGGAATGCAGAGAAAGCTGTTTAAGACAGGCTAGAAGTATTGCCATGGACCCAGAAAAGGATGCTAATGGAAAATGAAGTGGCAACTGTGGGTTAATATTTGCAAAGAGAAAGTGTGAACACACAGTTGTGTTGTGTGGCTCTATGCATGGACAAAATGTTCTTTGAGATTTTTTAGTCCTAAAAGCAGTAATTATTATGCTGTTCCACCTTATCCCTTCAATGTCATAAAATCCTATTCTTGAAAGCAAATTTTGTATTAAATCGTCAAGTTCCTTTAGTTTATGAGCAAACTGCAAATTACTGAAACTGGTATTAATTTTGCTCACTGAGGAAACATAGAGACTTAGTGGTAGAAATAGGGGAAAATGTTCTCATTTACTAAGTTTTGAGCTTTGAGTCCTGGACATAACTGCAGAATGCATGTGAGCATTTTATTTATAGGGTAGGCACATATTTGTCATTGTCCTTCTTTGAGTTTTGAGAGGGCAGGGTACTAGAATCTCTTTTTCTCATAGATCAAAAGCCATGGTTGCCTAGTCTGTGTACTGTGTCAAGAATAAGGTCTGCTAATTCCTAGAATGTAGATTTATCTGATTTTTGCTTTAATATTTAAGGAGTAATTATACTAGGTCCAATGCTTTTTAGGTGAGAATGGTATCTACATCCAAACAATTATCTGAATGAGAATAATCTAAGGAGTGGAGGTTTTGTTTGTATATGCATTTCCCCAGCAACAAGTTGTATGTAATACTGTTAATTAAGCCACAAAAGTCTGTAATTTTTAAAAGAATTAATGGATCTCTCTTTAAAAGCTATATAATCTAGGATAAAATCCCTATCTTTTAGATGTTCTGATCTTCCTTTAATTTTTCTACTAAAGCAATACATCTTGGGAGAACAGCAGCCTTGGTAAATCTGACAGATAAGGAAGTGGTTTCCTTTTTGTGGTTGCTGAGCCAGTCTGAACATCTGTTTTGCTCCTGTGCAATTTCTCTGCACACAGCTTCAAATAGTGTTTGATGATCACCAACAGCATTTGTAATAAAAACTGAATAAGAGCCCCATAAGACAAAATAAATGCATCTCTAGTGAGCTTGACTGTGTCTTTGAGATATGGAAGAAAATATAGTTCTTCAGTATTAAATAAGACTTCCTCACTGAAATAGAGGTAGACATTGATCTTCAGTTCTGCAGTCAAAGAAGAAATACCGCAAAGTCTGGTTTTATTTTGCTGGAACTGGCAAAGGAAATCTAATTCAAGAATGAATAGTAGTCACAGGAAAACAAAGCAAACAAAAAAAATCTTTTATATTTGGCAAAAAGACTGCATCACACTATTCAGTAATCTGGGCTTTGCAGTCCCTGAGCTTGAATGTAACAACAGCCAGGCTTAAGAAATAGTTAAGACTTCATCTGAAGAGTTCAAGAGGATGAATACCAGCACAGTGAGTGTGACCTGCCTACCTTGTGCCAGTTTGTGTACCTGCCTAAAATTGAAGGATTCTACTTATTTCAGTACACCAATATCATTCATGTGACCCTGTGCTTTATTTGATTTGTCAGTCAGTTCCTGCAATTAAGTTCCAAGTTTTTGTTTGAATTTTATGTTTACTTCTCAATCACTTGAGAAAATGGATGATTTTTTCAGAGGCTGGCCTTGAATAGTAATGGCGCTTTTAATTTTTTCTCCATTACTATTCCATACTTTTCCAAGGAGTAGTTCAGGAGTGAGGGAGGAATACTGTTGTGCTATGGATCTCTTCAAAATCAGTTTCCCTTGTTAATTTTGCCAGTCTTGGTTTGGTATCACAAAACACTTTCCTGGATATCTCATAAATATTTAGATTTTTTAGATGTAGTTAGAGCAAAATATTTTTAAAACAAAAGATCTCTAATTCCATAGTCAAACCCTGTTTAATTTCTGAATTTGAAAGCTATGATAATACTGTGCGACAGTACTTAAGGATATTTAGTCCTAACTTCCACACTCAATGCCTGCCACTATAAATAATGGATGATATATTGAAAAATAAATGTGAAAGAAGAGTCCATTCCTATATCAAATCCAATTACATCAAAAAACTATAAATATTTCTTTCTTTAACAAAGGATTCTAGTTTTTTTTATTTAATAAGAATTTTCTGAAGATAATCTTCTTAAATAAAAGGACTACCTTCAACCAACCATGTTTGATTTTTGCTGATGACCCTTATGAGAAAAAACTCCCAACAACAACAAAACTAACAAAAAGCATGAAAAGATTTTGTTTACAGAAGAAAACTGTGGCTGTTATAAATCTCTGCTGGGTCTGATAATATGTATTTTAAATCCCATTAATTAAATGCCTTCAGCAAAACCAAATTGCCTTGTTGGAGTTTCTGTTAGTCTATCTTAAATATCATCAACATACAGAAGAGACCTCTGAGCTTTTTGTGCAGCACATGGATTATGCAGTGTATCATGGAAGAGCACTGTCTCACCACAGTACCGTCTGCTTAAAAGTGCAGGGGGAAATGCTGAACACTTCCCTTAGTTTCATGCCATAAAAACAGTGAATAGGAGCTCATTAGCCTACAGCAGCTCCTGTTGTAATCACATTATATTCATGCAGAGAAAATTGCCTGCCTGAACAGTAAGTCCTTCCTATTGTTTAACACTGTTTGGATGCTTCCTGCCATTTCTGCAGCCCAGATCACTTTAATTGTTTTCACTGCTGGAGAAATATTTTTTGGACTTTCAATTTGGACAACATTCTGCAATGTCTAGTGAAAGTTATTGCTTTATAGAGCAATAGTCTGAATTGGAATTTGATTGAAATTTTTCTCATGTTATAATTTTTTTTGTTCATTTTCTTCAAGGAAAAATTAAATTATCTTGACAAAAAAAAAAATCATTGGTTCAGATACCAAAAAGGCAAACTGTGTAAATAGTAATCGAGTAGATTGGAAGTTCTCTGAAATATTACTACAATACTTTCCACTCCTACCCTCAAGCTGCACAATCCTTGCGATTTAAATTTTTTTTGATTTTGATAATTGGTATGAAAACAGGTAAGCAAAATATGCTCTACAGCATTTGAGTTTCATCCTGATGAAGGTTAAACAGAAGTGCTAGATGGACTGAACCTTTTGTGTTTCACAGTGGTTTCCACTGTTGTCCATAGGGTTGTGCTGCTTTGCCGTAATGATAAACTTCAGACAAAATTAATACTTACTCACTTTTACAGGGTTAAGTTTGAAAAGCACCCCAATCTATTGCTCTTCTAGCAGTACATACAAGTGAATGAAAAGAAAACCACTCAAATATAATAATATTTTTCATTTTTTTTCTGTTTAAAACCTTAGCCTTTCTATTTCATTTACTGTGCTGTGTGTAAGGATAGGCATTGTGAAGCACAGTTTAATGTAATGTGTTTTGCTGCATGCATATGTTCCAGGGAGGTAAATTTACTTGTGGATATCAACACATGTGGATTTCATCCTAAGTTGCCTTCCCTACACTGTGAATTCAGTGAGTACTAACAGTTAGTAGCTTGTACATTTTGTTTAAATGGGGTCATCAAAAGGCAAATATGTAGAATACTTCCCAGCCTCTGAGATCTTTCACATTTTTATTGAAAAGTACTTACTATGAAACCTGCACTCAGGGTTGCCAAATGAAAATGTTAAAGTATTTCATTGTTTTATATTTTTTCCCATCTGTCTTTGCATCTCAGTTATGACTCAACTGAGATACAAAAAAGCGTCTCTGTAACCTTGAAAAAATCAAACATGGTGATGGTGGTAGCAAATTTGGTGTTTATGGTGATGACAAAAAAAAAAAAAAAAATTCATTTTGTTTCCCAACATACTCAGCCTCAACACCATGCTTAGGTTCTTATTTTATTTCTATGCTTCCTCAGTGAAAATAATTACACAGGGAGAATTTCTGGCCTTACTCAGTTGAAAGAGAACTTTTACTGCTTTTCATTTTAGACAGAGTTTGAACATCAGTAATGTGATTTTTATGCAACTTTGTTTATGTTTAGAATTTTGGTATAACAAAGAATATGAAGAGGTAGAAAATATTTCAAACAGCCTGTGGTCTAGGTACTGTACTTCTCCTGAGATACAGATGAATTCCAAAATTTTATCCTTTATCTTGTGGTGTTATGAGAAACCAAGGGGAATCCTTTGACCTATGTATTTTTCCTTGTGCTTTGTGTCTTAATTTGCTTTCTTTTACCCTGTTTTTCAAGCTTTCTTTTTAATTCATATTATAGCCACCCTATTCCTTATAAGAAACATTTCAAATTGTCTGGAAATAACCTTGGAACTTCATTTGGTGTCATTGCACCATAGTTTGGCAACTGGTGAACCTAGGGATGACATGCATCTCATGCCAGGGGCACTGGAGCACAGCAGAAAAGGAAAACAGTTTATTTCCATTAAAAGCTATTGTGATTCTTCTTTAAAATTATTTTTATTTCAAGTAAAAGCCAATAAGACTCATCTAGTTCCTTGAGTTTGAACTTTATATGCACATTTGGCATCTATGATACAAATATAATGGAAATATTTTTCCTCTTCTTAAACCTCACAATTTTGTCACATGATAAGAGAATTGCCTACTTTGGTCTATACAGAGAAAAACTGTTGGGGATTCCACAATATTTTAAGAGTTTTTTTGAAAAGCTATTTTAAATCTTCCTGAGATGATCAAACTGCAGAACCCAGATCCATGATTTTACAGAATTCTGGACTGTTTGGAGTTAGTTGTGTGATATTTTAGCTGTTAAAATTATTTTATTAGTTCCTTTTATTTTTTTTCCAAGGAAAATTATTGTGTTAATTGATAAGATTAATCTGAATTATTATTGTAGAAAATTTAAAGGTAAATAACATGTTTTAATTCCTAAGTGTTCGTTCCTTACCCATTCATTTTATTTTAGTAGATCGGCTGTTTTTCACAGCACTTTGTGAATTATACTTGTTTATAATCCAAGCTTTTCTAATTACAATTTTAAAATGTTATTTGCTGTGGGTAAGGACAGAGAGATTTACAAATAGGTAAATTTTTGGAATTAACATGCTATTTTCTTTAAGGTTTAAGCACTTCTAATCCTCTATCTACCTTCATTAAATCTGTGAAATTGCTGTAGTCATCATTTATGGGTATGCATGTTAATCTTGATTAAAAAATAAATGGGAATGTGGTTTTTAAGCACCATATAATTAAGGAAATAATCATAATCTCATGAAAGATTGTAAATACAAATCAAATTCTTTAAGTCTTAATTATAAAGTGCTAATAGACTGAAATGTGATTTAATCATAATAAACTAGAGATTTCTGAGACAGTATTTTTAGAAGTTGAAAGGTTTCCAGGTATGGATCTAATACAATGTGCTTCATTTATTCAACAAACACTGTGTCAGTTTCCCTCCATGTTTTGCAGGTGTTTCAGTGGGCTTTCCAGGGAAATTTGTGGAAGAGATATATTTAGAGAGAATAGATGTTTAAAAAGACAGTTTTATTCGAGGTGAATCTCACAATTATGTTATTGGGTGAAATGAACAAATTTCTTATCAAGAAGGTATGAGGTTCCTAATCCCTCCAACCCACCAGCTGTGTAAACTTTTTTCACATTGTTTTCCATGCAGATTTCTGCCAGAAAATTTTTTTATAACGTTACATGGAAAGATGGATCACTATTCACTGTAGAAATCTGCAATTACTTCAGTTTCATACTGGCTTTTGAGATATCCCAGCCTCATCAATAGAATTTCAAATTTTCCTCTTGTTGACCACACTGTTTTCATTTCTTTTCATCATCGTCTCAAAAAACTTTCAAAGTGTATTCCTTGCTCTGTCACCTTCACCATCTATATATGAAATAGCAATGGCTTTAGAGATGTTCAGATTGACCTTCTGCTGTGCCCTCTTGGATTGACAGCCCAGTTGCAATTCATGTCTGTTGATTACTTTCAGAGGGTCTTGGTTTGTTTTGGTTTAGCTTTAATAAACCTTATCTTTATGATAATCTAGACAGATGCATTTTTACCGGTTATCTTCACACATGTGACAGACAGTGACAAAGTATTATGGAAGAAAGATCCATGATTGCTTGATGGGAAAGCTTCCCCCCACACTTTCCCTCTGACCCCTTGCTTTTTTTGTAGCTAGTTTTTGGTATATCTATTGGTAAAACTTTTGAAGTGCAAATGTATTGCCTCCTTCTTTAATTATCTGTTCTTCTAATTATTCTTTACTTAAAACCTTTATTATCTTGTTTTTATCTTGTCTATGAAACTGATTTGTTAATTTTTAAATAAGAAAGTGATCTTTTTACTTATTTTCTGCATTCCTTCCTCTTTTCAAGCACTAACATACAGGGGGATTTTGTGTATGTTTTGTTTTACAGAATAAATTTTATTTGTTCTAAGCAAGTTAATTCATTTTTCTATCTCTAGCAAGGAATTAGTTGTGTGCAGCCATCTCTAAATTGAATTAGTTTGCAGATGGTCCTCTAATTTGTATGCTTTAGAAGGATTAAAATCTCAGGGTTCAGAGTACTGACTGACCTCTGCAACTTTAAATTTTTTCTTCTCCTTTGTTTTAAAGCAATTTATTTATCAGTTCTAATGTCCAGGGTTTTCTCCATGGAGCTTTTAAGCTTATTAGGAACCTGCCATCTGGAACAGGATATTAGGAAAAGCTTCTCAGAGGAATCTGTTATAATTATAACATATTTGTTTCGATGTGTGTGCTTAAAAATTTTATTTCTTCTCATTAAGGCTTACAAGTCAACTGAAACTCATCTTTCAGTCAAATATGCATATAGAGTGAATTAAAATTTGAGGGGGCAGGATACATTATCTAAATGAAAGCAGACCAGATATTTGGAGGCGAAGGTTGATCTTGATTTCTGTGACCCATGAACAGATAGCAAAACACAAGCTTATCAAGCCTCACCAATTACTGTTATGTACATTCCACTGAGTATAACTTTGATAAATAATAAGAACAGGTGATTAAGTTTAATAAAACAGTACTATTCTTCAGGCTTATTTATCTATTATAATCCAAGTAATAATGTTGTCTATCATTAATTCAAATCAAAAGGTTTTTAATGACCGAGTTAATTTTAGTAATTTTTTAAATTTAAAAGAAAAACTGCAAGCATAATATTTTATACATTCTACTGTCTTCAGTTGTTTCTTGAAATTAAGAATGTTGGTTTGCTGTTCAAAATGTATTCATTAAAGCAGTTATGTTAGAAATATAAACATACAGAAGCATGAAAGGAAATGCTAAATAATAGAGAATATATACAAGATGCAATAACATGAAGAATTATCCAGATTAGTTTGTAGTAACATGCCTACGTAATTTAGAGTGGTATTGCTCAGATATGATAATCCCACAACTTGGAAATCAACTGAAAATACTGATGTGGAATTGAACCCAGGTACGTTGCCACTGGTTCTACTGGCTCTGGAATGATCTTGAAACACTGTGTACTGTGTAAAGTTGACTTATCATTTATGTGTTCAAATTACTGCAAGTTAGATTGGTGACAAAAGGAGTCACCTGGAGTGTGTTTTCTGTCTCTTTTTCACTCCTGACTCTGCCCACAATACAGAATGTTGATTCTGGGTTGCTGAGAGTCTTCCATGTTAAAACATTGCATCTTCAAGACCATGTCATCACGACTGGAGGATTTTTAAAACTCACAGATCTTGTTAATGGCTTCATTCTTATTTTCATGGATTTCAGGAAGAGCGTCTTATTTTTATGTCTAAGTACTTTTGCAAAGTCTCAGCTTAAAAAAAAATCATGTAGCCTTTTTATATGCAGTCCATTAGGAATAAAATAAAAGGTAAGAAAACCTTTTTTACAGGTTCAATTTATAAGTTAATTATTTCAAACATGATACTTAATCTTCAGTGATATTGTGAGTTAAGCAGGAATTTAATCATTATTTCAATACTGTCTATGTGATTTATTTGTGAGAGTATTTTGGGAATATTATATTCATCAATTTTATATCTTGTTTTATGATGCTAAATATCCCATATTCATCTTTAATCATTTGCTAGTTACTGTATTATGGAGTTGAAATACCTGTTTCTTCGTTAAAATTTGCATTTTTCTTTTGGAAAACTGGTTTTCAACCCCCTCCTTTAAGGAGTCTTTCAACACAAGTTGACCACTGGTGTTCTGCATTAGGAAGTTTGATAAAAATCTAGAACTGTTTCATAGGTCAGGGGTCCCTTTCTTAGGGAAAGAAGTTAGAATTAACATAGAGGATCAAGAGGTTGTTGGAAGCTAGTTTCTAGTGATGTCTGAAGTAAATTTATTTGGTTTATGTTGAAGAGATTTTCAAGAAATTCTTCCAGCTGCTGGCAAACTTGGACACTCCTGCGAGTCCTCTCCGGGTGAGTGAGAGCATAGAAACTGTACCAATGAGCTCTGTGTTGCTGCAGGATTTCTCCATCCCTGAGGAAGCAGCCACAGGAAAATATACATTTTCTTATGATTATATGAACCTGGGAAAACTGTATGAACTCCATTGACACAGCAGTACAATTTTCATAGCTTCCATATGAAGTTTTCTCATTTGAAACAATCCTGGTATCCTGGAGTGCATTGGGAAGGGTGTGGCCAGCAGGCCAAGGGAGGTGATCCTGCCCCTTGAAATGGCTCTAGTCAGGCCACATCAGGAGTGCTGTGTCCAGCTGGGCTCCTCAGTACAAGAAAGACAAGGAACTACAAAAGAGGGTTCAGAAGGGGTCACAGAGGTGATTTGGGGTCTGGAGTATCTCTTGTATGAGGAGAGATTGTGGGAGGTGTGCCTGTTTCTTCTGGAGAAGAGAAGACTGAGAGGGGTTTGCATTTAGGCTTATAAACATCTCTAAGGTGGTTGCCAAGAGGATGGTGCCAGACTCTTTTCAGTGGTGCCCAGTGACAGGACAAGGAACAAATGGCCATAAACACAAGAAGTTTCACCTCAGCATGAAGAAGAACTTTAGATTGAGGATCGCAGAGCACTGGAACAGGCTGCCCAGGCTGATTGTGTAGTCTCCCTCTCTGGAGACATCCAAAATCCACTTGCACATGTCACCTGCTCTAGGAGACTGTGCCTTGGCAGGGAAGTTGGAAAAGATGATGCCCAGAAGTCCCTTAAAACACCAAATCATCTTGGGATTCTGTTACACTAGTGTATTTTGTGTATAAAATGTACATATCTGTGCCTGAGTGTAGATGGAGGCTTCATGTTCTTTCTTAACTATTTCTAGGGTCTTTTTTTTAAAGTGTTAATTTGATAAATCATATTTATTGCTTAAATACATATAAAAATGGGGGAAGAGAGGTAGACTTTTAGTGCAGTTTCTCTCCACATTTAAACTTGAATGATGGTACTTCATGTGAGTTACAAGTGTGGAACTGTAAGAATTGAGTCTTTGAATTATGGTGGGGAATGGCAGCATCTTTGGTAAGTTTTCATCATATTTAGAGCAAAGAAGAAGCATGATGTCATTATGATATGACCTCTTGTAATTGCAGACCTTTAATTTTCATCTAGTCAAACTGGACCAGTCTTTTAATATTTTATGTCATAAAATTTTTGTTTGATCATATTTTTTTGATCATATGATGAGATGATGAATGTGCCAATCCACTTAGCAGCAGTTTTAGTGACTAAATATTCATATTTTTAATACATAAAACCCTCTGCATTTACTTAAAAGAGGAATGGATAGCAATTGCTATCAGTTCTATAAATAAAAATTGATTTTTTTTCTAGTAATAATAGAAACAATAGAACAATAACAAATCAATACTGAAGAATTAAAATACAAATTATATTAATGATTGAGAGACAAGAAAAACTTGAGAGGAATAGATAATTTTCTGGCCAAAACTAGGGAGAAGGCTAAAAATGTTTATTAGAATTCTATTAAGCCAGGAATACTCTAGTTTGCTATTATCTCCATTAGTAAGATTTTTCTTGTTTCATTCAGTGAATATAGGGTTCTCAGAAGTATGTCTTGTATTAAAAGTTTCAGTGTTTACTTCTTTTTTGTCCTATTTACTTTCAGCTGGTACCTCACAGGGAATCTTGAAAGGTTTTTTAAAAAGTGCTGTCCACTGCAATACTTCTTTGATCAAAATCAATTACAGTCAATATCACTAAATTCTGAGTGATCAATAATCCTAATATGAAACTAATGCTACTAACTTTATTTATGCACTTTTTTATTATTATAGCTTACAAGAGATAATAAAGATATTAAAAGTGCATTAGACAATCTAATTTTGCAGAAATATAATTTTATTTTGCAATTTTTTTTAATTTTCTTTTTTTTTAAATTTTGATTTGTTTTGTTTTTTGTTGGCAAGCAGTCTTCTTGCTTTTAGTTTTAGCTGCCTGTTGATGTTTTTTGGCTTTCTAACTAATAATCTCCTTCTTTTAATAACTCTCATTGAATGGAATTTCGCTGTATAAACCCTCATACATGCTAACTAATCCTTTGTCATATATATTCTGTTCAGTGCTCTTATTACTATTATTTTTTTTAATGATTCCATCGAATCCTCAGAGCAGCTTGAAGATGAGTCTGGCAGTACTCATAATCACCACTGTGACTATGATAACCTCTGAAAATATGAAAAATTGCACCAAACTAATTTTTTTTTGAATACATGTTGTCATAGATATTAAAATGATTAATTCCTTTAAATTTGGCTATCTTTACAGGACTGGGAAACATTGCTTTTGACTTTGTCCTTTTCAGACATAATTTTTAGCATCTGGTGATATTTGTTAGTCAAAATGTTAGTCAGCTCCAGTGATGCAATTTAATTACTATTGGATAAAAGATAAGTGTCAATCATAAAATATATGAAATATACAGAAATTGTTGTTCTGCTAAAAAATGTTTTATAAGCCACACACATGTTATTGAAATTAAGTTTGTGTATAATAGAGACTAGCATCATAGATGTTCTCAACAAGGTCCACAAATCAAGTGATTGTTCCTGACACAAAATCATCTGCAATTGAGATATTTGACCAAAGTACAGAAAGGATTTCATGCTGATAATAAGTACAATTATTCTGGAAAATACTATATGCCACACTTTAAATATTTTCCAATATTATGGTGAAATCAGATTTTCTTTTCTTTTCTTTTTTTTTTTTTTTTTGAGCTCAGAGGTGCCTATGAGCGTGAATGCAGATGAGATGGATTTTAATTAAATTCTGCTCTTCATTCTGTGAAGCCTGCCATCTGATTTATATTGGTTTTCTGGACCTGTACACATTTTCAGACATGGTGTTTGTGCCAAGTGAATCTTTTTGAGACTGTTTCTGCAATGACATGTTTTTAACCCTGCTGTCACATTGAGGATTTTCCCAGTAACTTCACTGAAACTAAATGAGCCTTTTCCTGCAGTGAGGATGGAACAGAGCTTTCTCTTCATCTAGACATAAACGTCTGTCAATTACCAACTTCAATAAATAATGATCCCTAAATTTCCCTTCTTATATTAAAGGTTTAGATATTCAGTACCATAAAAAATCTTTTTATAAATATATACATATACACACATATGTATCATTGCCATGTATCACTATTTAGATTTCTAAAGATAGAAATTATTTTTGAAAGTAAAAAATTCAGAAATCTCTGTGCAGACATTCTGGGTTACAGAAGATAGAACAAAAGTGAGGACCAATGTGTGTATGTTGACAGATCCTGATCAGTCTCTTTCAAAAGGGGGTGGCTTAAATGCCCTTACAATAAAGCAAAGAATATCACTGTATGGGAAAAGGGTCACAAATGTTTCTATTCAAACCAACTAAACTCACACTCAGCTATGGCCATCACAAAGGTTCATCCCCTCTCCAGACATCAACTTTAATTTCCTTTGACCACTTCTATTTAAAAAGTTACTTTCCTTAGAGTGATTTTTTGCTCTAATTTAATCTGTTACATCCAGATTTCTTGTAAAAACACTTTTGAAGGTAACAGCTAGGTTTTTTACAGCCAAAGATGAAGGAAGTGAGGGAATTCACTTACCTCACTGTTGTGCCTGGTGTGATCTTTGTATTGAACAGTATACATCATTGCTTTATTCCACTGTTTAATAAAAACAGTGTCAGCAAAAGTTGCAAGGTCTGGGTCTTTATGTTGGAGCTTGCTGCAAAGGTCTTAGCATAGCACACTTAACTTTGAAATTATTAACTTGAAAATTCTGACATGGCCCTTATTTTTCTAATGTGGTATGTAGTACTGTGTAATATTGTTATACAGACCACTTTTCATCATCTAGATCAGCATATGCTCTGTCAGCAGGAAGATTTTTTAGGTTAAAATTCTGCATTAGAAGCCTATTGACTTGATTAGAGCTTTCTGCAAACAGTCAAAAAACTATGGCAGGTACTAGGGTCACCTCGAGCAGAAAGAAAGTTGCAGGAATTCCATGACAGCTGAAGGGGTGTGTTTCCAGCAACACAGTAGTGCTGAACACCAGCTTGTGCCTTAGTAGTGACTCAGACTTCTTCTTGCCATATAAACTCAGATATACATCTTCTGATGCATCTAGCCAGGTGGGAAAGTGTTTGTGGCCAGCTGGACAGAAATAAACACACAGCAAGGAACTGTAAAAGCTGTAAAGAGAAGACCTAAAGGGACCCTGCTCTTCATCTTTAGGATAAGGCTTACATTTCTGCATGAAATCACAGCATGTCTGATGCCCTCATCACATTACCTAGGAGCACATCTGGAAATGGAAAAGACAGGAAAGACTGGGACACATTGTCAGGCAAAAAGCACTTGATTTTTTTTTTATGTCTGTATTCTTCTATCAGTTGTCTTCAGCTGCATATCCAAGAGCCTTTTGTAATTATAGTTTTCAATAACTGGATTTCATAAGTTTTGATTTTCTGTAACAAGTCTTATAAACAACTATTAAATTTGGCTATTTTTATTTGAATCCAGAAGTAACCACAAAATAAAAATTCCTTTATGTGTCTTCACGTTACTTTTCTCGGCCCCGGTGAGCTCTCGAGTGCCTGGCTTGGGCGTTTCAGCTTTTCATCGGGGCTGGGGCTCGCCGTAATTCTCGGGTGCTTTTGCTGCTGCACTCCGGGGTGGGCTGTTGGCCACACTTCGCCGTCAGCGAGAGGGAAGAAACAAAGAGGCAGGGAATTCGTCCAAATCCATCCGCGTGGAGGCTGGATGCTTTATTGGCTGCGAGAACTGCGGTGGAAAAGCTGCAGCCCGCTCCCAGCTTGACACGGATGCAAATGGCCTCGAGCATGCCGAGGAGTGGGATGAAATAGGGAAGGGACAGGGCGGACGGGGAGCCCTCCCGCCCAATGGGTACAGACATCGTGGTGATGATGTGTATTACAGCAACCAATGGGAACACAGCAGGGGTGGACACTGGGCTTTGAGGTGAGTGGGACCGCAAGAACGGGGAGACGGGCACGGAAACCACAGGAGTAGGGGAAAACCCGGGGCATGCACGAGGGTACAGAGAACTGGAAAACTAACAAAGAAAAAACCCATAATTTGAACCCAAACCCAGGATGCAACACCTTTATGCTGACTGGATATAGTGGGATCTAGTGTTTTGAGTTTGTGAACAAAATTTCAGAGCTTTGAACTGATCTGGAAATAAGTCCAACATATCTAATACCTAAACTATAATGCTAATAAAAATAATATCTAAACTCTTAGGTTAGCCAAAGTTTATGCTGTAGCTTATATGCTTGATGGAAGAAAAATGAAAGTTTAATGTAACATCAAACCAGACACATCTTGCTTTTAATGGGCTATAAAATTTAATAGACGCCCTTTTAAAGGCAGTCTCCCATATTATATCGACCATAATATGAACGCTAAGATGTCCATGTATCCTAAAATTTAAAACTAATTCATATTCACAATTCATTTAGAATCACAAAATACTCTGTGTTGGAAGGGACCACCAGAAATCCTCAAGCCCAACTCTTAGGCCAATGGTGCCTACAGGAATCACACCTACAATCTTGGCGTTATTGGCGCCACACTGTAACCAACACCTTGTTCAATATAATTGTTTCTGTTTTTCCCAATGAATGATGATTTATGTGTTGTACTTTTCTTAGGAAAACTGCTGTTCACTAGGGACTTGGTTGAGCTCAAAAAAGTACACTTAATTTAGAACTGCACATTTCACTTAAATAAGATTGAGGTAGCCCAACTCCATTAAATATGAACTGAGAGAACAAAACCTATTTTCATCAAAAGTATTAGAAAAACACTAAAGAACACTAGACACAGGACTGTAAGCCCTGTCCTGTTGTGAGAGATAATGTTTCCTACCTAAAGAAGGGGAAATACAGAAGTTGTCCTACTGTACTTACAAATGCATCCTCAAAAGCAGTATATCAACATGTCACATTGGATATTCAGTTTATTATGCTGTTTAGGGAGTAACTGCCTTCAGAAAACGCATATTTTTGCTCCTTGGAAAGAAATGTACTAGAGCTGAGGTAGCAATGAAAACCTTGAGTAGCCTATTGAGTTTAAGATGTCTTCTCCAAAGTTAACATTTGAGAGATTCTATTTGGAAATAGTTCGTCCAGCTGTAGACTCATAATTTCTTTTCAAATAGGTACTGTTCCCTGGTTAACTCATCTGAGCACAGATCATATTGGCATTTTTATCTGAAACAGTCTGTGACAAGCACACTTCCTCTCTGTAGAAAACACGGAAAACAAGAAAAGATGGAGGAACATAACCTTTTGATGCTTTGGTATGAAGAGAGAAATCTATGGGAGAATGTGCCGTGCTATAAAAGCTAATTTTTGCATTCCTGTTGATTGTGTATGTTCCTATTAATATTCCTTCATGCTTTGACTCAGCACTGCCCCAGGAGTGTAACTAAAGGTGAAGTAAGAAGACAACAACTTGTGTATGTCTTATAGGGTCTTCTCATCACCATGCCCTCATCCAATAACCTACCCATGAATGTGCAATAAACTGTCTTGACAAATATAAGTTCTTCTGTGGCCAAAGTGTCCTCTATTGGTTTTTGCAAGTAGGAGCATTGTAGATAAATTCTATGTATTTTCATAATTCCCAAAGTAAAACTATTGGGGTTCTTTTGGGAAAGAGAGAAGAATCTTAGCCTGTGACTGCTGTGAAAATAACTAGATATACCTTCCGAGACGTAAATTAACTTCCATTTTAAGATGATAATTTTTCTTTTATCTTAATTAAGTCTTTGCAAAAAACAAAAGGTAATGAAATAAAACATTTGCATGGAAAGTCTTAAACCACACTATATTAAAAGGATGTTGCATGTATTTTGAGGTATTTGGGGTGGTGATAATAAATTCCAGCTCCATTTGCCACAGGACATTGATGTAAAAACAAGCATATTTGTTTGAACGGGAAAGAATTCTATTAAAGATAGCTATAAATTTCCATTTATTTTGGAGTTCGTGAGGCAAAAAATACAATCAATGAGAGTCATTAACAACCCTGTAAATACACAAAGCAGAACTGGATGGTGGAAATTGTGTTCAAATAGTTTCAGAAGATGAGAAATTATGACAGTTCAAAATTCACAGTTGAATTCAGCCAGTATATCTTGAAAGAGCCATTGCTTTTGATAAGAAGCACAACATTAAAGAGCCACTTCAAGCATTTTAGAGGGGATTTTTTAAATGTATGAGGTTAAAAACAGATATGCAATACTTTTTTCAGCTGCTCAGTTCTTGGATAAAATAGTGGTATCAGTCCTGAAGAGTAATTTATATTTAAGGACTATTAAAAAAAAATAGGGTGGAGGAGGTGTCCTTTACAAGGCTAACACTTCAGGTGAGTTAATATGAATCCCAGTTTGAGGGAGATGTTTCTCTCCATACTAGAGTAAATAATAAAAATCTGGATTTACTTTGGTTCATAGCATCTGTCTCAGGCATGTCTGCTTCTAAGATCCCTGCCTAGAGTGATACTTTGGAGTTGTAAACTCCTCCTATACATTATGCACAATTTCGATGCCCCTTCAGGAAGCTGTTAAAGAATTGGAGACTCTGCATGCTTGGGGGCATCCTTAAAAGTCAGGAGCCCAACCCTTAGATTCATCATGCTTTATACGTATCCACCCTATGTCAGAGCTGAGACCCCGTCCTCCAGAGAACAGCTGCCTGCTGGGCAGGACCAGAATCAGAGGCTGTAAGGTATTCAGCTCAAGGCAGCAGCCTGGAGCCTTGATGTTCTGTGGATATAGTCTCTTCTAGCCATTTCAGCTAACAAATGAAAGAAGCATTGCAGTGTCACTTTATGTGGCAAGAAATCAGGATCTATTTGCATATCTGCTCCTTGCAATGAAACTAAGCTGTCTAAAACATTTTTTGATTTTTTCCCCCCTGACTATGCAGGTGTTGAATGGCTTCTCAAGTATTCTACATTTATTCAATTAGTCAGATGGATTGTTTTGTTGGTTTGTTTTTCAGTCTCATATTGCAGCTGGCTGTTTTTCTCAGTCTGGCTGCTAGCGTCTTTCACTCCAGACTGGTAGTGCTGCTGATTTAGCCAGGTGCTGGCTGATGTTGCCAACAGAAGCATCTCAGAGATAGCACTATGCTTTTCAGATGTGTGCTCTTAATTCTGAGTTCTGAGAATGTTCCCTTGGAGGCTTTGGCATCACTGCTTTCTCTATGAATTTGTTGGCCTGGATACAAATTCTCCCATTCTTTCGTCAATGTGATCTGAGAAATAGCATTTTCATTATCCTCCCTTCTCTTATCTGTGTGTAATGACTTGGGTATTGTAGTTTTCCCCAGTCAGTTTACAGAACACATGATCGTGGCATTGCTGTGGTGTGATGACTTTTATGGGTTTCCAGCTGTTAGAGTTTTTGAGGTAAATTTTCAGTAAAAATTGCTGGTTTTCTGTGTTGGTGCTTGATGCTTTTTTCTTGTGCGTGCAACAGTATATTCTTACCTAAGTATAACTTTTTAAGACTGTTAACATTTCAAGTATGATATGTAAATGGACAAATATGTTTTTCTAACTTAGGACATCAAAGTCTTTTTTAATGAAATAACTTGGTCTGGGAGTTAATTTCTCCTGTAAATACTGAAACAAATTATGACCTACTTAGTTGGAGTAGCTAATGAGCTTTTGGTCTTTCATATTGTATTATTTATCTATCTCTTTATAATATGTGGTGAACTTTTCAAATACTGATTTGATTTTTTTATCTGTAAAGCAGAAAGCAGTTTTTTTCTTCTAGACTTCTTTCAAAGAAAAATAATGGAAAAGAAAAAAACCTGTGCAACCTCAAGCTAATTTAATTTGTTTTCTCATGTTCTCTGAAAACCAACATAAGCTACTTATTGAGACACATAAGATCTCTCCTGCTCTGTTAAAACATAATTTAAATGGTGTCTAAAGATTTTTAGCTTTTACATATTTTCATATATTTGTAGCTTTGTAGATTTTAGCTAATAGATGGTTGTAGCTTCTAGTACTTTTCCTTACCTTTTCCCCTACATATTAGCACATTGAAGTGCTTTGTAATTCTTCTCTTTCTATGAAATAGTTCAGATATGGAAGAGCAGCTTAAGAACACATTTAAATACTGATGTCATGAATCTAACATTTGATTTCCTTATAGGCATTTCCAATCACATAAATGGAATTGCATCACAACACTCAGCAAATTTATGTTTGAAAAAAGAAACCCAGCACTCTAGTCTTACATTTTTCTTCCTGTATTTTCAAAGTGCATTAGTCCCATTTATTACTTCATCCCTAAAAGCAGGTGGAACTGAACTTCATATTCTGTACCAGATTGATTTCTAGGTTATACCAGCTTAGTCAACACAACATATCTAGATTTCATTTATTCTGGCTACAAAAGATAAAGAGCAAACAAAAATACAAATTTGTTAGACATTGTCCTATTTCTGGCCAGGACAGGGTTAATTTTTGTTGTAGCCAGGAGGGGTCATGGCTAGAACCTCAAGGTTATTCCATACCACCTCACTGTTATGTGTCCATCAGTATGAGAAATCTTCTAGCTCATCAAATCCTATTCTTTCAGATTCCATCTGTTTGCAATATTTTCAAAATTGTTTTAATGAAGATTAAGCAAGATTTACTATTGTTAGAAAGGCAGATTGGGCTTCTCAATCTTACAGACATAGGCCTTTAAGCAATAATTTCTGTGCAAGATGCTCTCATCACAGACCTGAAAGGGGCTGTGCTAGATTCTAAGTCCACAAGATAAATTTAATTGTTGCTTTATAATTTTTACATTCAAACTAAAGTAGATCCCGTGGTTCAAGAGGAAAACAGTAAAGAATAGTTTTGCAATTTTTGTGTGTGTGTGTATGTATGGAAATAAATCATCAGTTTTCCTGGCAAATTTCTGGAGTCATATATTTTTTCTAAGAAACAAAGAGTATTTTCCTTAAATGCAATTTCAGATGCTGTTTCTTTAGAGTATCACCATTATCTTGCTATTTATCAATTTATATAATCTTCAACAATATCAGAATACAGTGTTTGGTCTATAACTGCTACAATTTTGTTGATGAAAGCTCAGATGTTTAATTAACTTGTGCAGATATTTCAAGTAATTTTGCTTTGTAAGTTTTATAAATTACTTGAGTCAGAGGGACAGTGTCTTCAAATGATCTGTGATAATATTGCCTTTGATGTACACGTGTATGGACATTTTTTCTGGCTAGGAGTGACTTGAGTGAAGCTACTTATGACATTATTCTGCTTGAAAATGGTGTTCTATGAAATTTCAGTTGTATAACAATCAGTCCGTCAGATTGTTGGAAAAGACAGCAGGCTCTGAAAGGAGTGATCCACAGCAATATCCAGCAAGCAGACTGAGGCCTTGGATCGTAGCCTTCCTTTCCTTGTTTTTCTCTCAGCTGTCCAGGTTTACAGTCACCAAATAGACATTGAAAACAGGGAACTATCACATTACTTGTTCCTCTATGAATCCACATCTCCTAGCATAGTTGAATAAGTGATTGTGCCAGGTAGTAAAGTGGAGCTTGCTACAGGGGTGGCTTTTGTGAGAAGCTTCTCTCATGTCCACCAGAAGAGGGACCCATGCTGGAGCAATTTGTGAAAGCCTGTGGGAAAGGCTCTTATTGGAGAAGTTCATAGAGGAACTCCACACCGGAGCCAGGGAGAGTGTGAGGAGTCCTTGCCCCGAGGAAGAAGGAGAGATAAATATAATGAACTGACTGCAACCCCTTGTGCTGCTTAGTGTGAGGAGGCTGACAAAATCAGGGGTGAAGTTGAGCCCTGGAAAAAGGGAGAGGTTTGGGGATGGTGTTCTTTACAATATAGTTTTATTTCTTATTACCCTACTCTGATTTGATTGGCAATAAATTAAACTAGTTTTCCTATGTCATAAACGAGAGCTTGTAGTGAATTGGGGCACTGATGGAAGAGACAACTGACTGATGATCAGAAGCCGATGTATCAGGCCCAACATGGCGTTTTATATAGAACCTCTTAACACTACAATCATCCTTAAACATCCTTAAACCTTAAACATTGCCTTATATGGTAACATACTGTTCTTCTAGCTTAACCAATAACATCACAGTTCACCATATATGGATATCCCTCCCTTTCATTTACCTGAGTTACTGTTTACTTAACTCCCCACTGGTCGTCTGCTCACACGTCCTGCTCCTTTTGTCCTGTGTTTCATCTTGTATCCTGTTTCCAAAACCCGCATCCACACAGTGCCTGGGTTTTGTGGCTGTGAATTTGCTGTGTGGTGGTGGGAAAATTGCATAAACAAAGTGCCTGCAACAAGTCACTTGAAATATGTCCTCCATATTTCTGTTCATGGAACTTGGGTACTGGAATGTATGAATAATTAAACTATTTAAGCATTTATGCTAGGAACATGAGAAGTTTTTGAGAACTTTTAAAATATCAGATGGCTCAAAAGCATAGTAATGTTCAATGGTTTTAACATAAATATGTCTATGCCCATCTCTAATATATTAAATTGCTCTAGTAATGATCTCAAGTAATTTTTGTCTCAGATGGGAATTGTGGTGATAAATGATGTGATAAGAAAACCACAGAAAAGCCCATGACAAAATGAATATAATTTGGATAATGAACAGTTAATGATGTATTGATCCACACAGTGAATGATAAAATAATCCCCAACACTAACAAGAAAACCCAAACCCCCAGCACTGAATAACTTCACAGTCTGTGAATACCATCCACCTCAGGAACTGAATTAATTGGGGGCAGTATGTTGGTGACAGTATTCAATCCATGGTGTGAAACACAATAAAACATAAAGCACTTAAACGTAGACTGTAATTCTAGCATTTTCTGGGTCTCAAATTTTCAGCGTTAATTATGAAATTTCATATAGTTTTCATGTGCTTATACAAAGGAGGTAGTTATGTTCAAATTATATTCAATTACATGTTTCGGAATGGGATGAAATTACTTGGAGTAACTAAACATGCATTCCAGTTCTCAAAAGACATAATACAATATGTTCTTAATTCAGTGGATCAAATCTATTGTTCTGGCAAGACTTTCCATAAAGATTTATAGTTAAGAAAATGAGATGAGGTATTAAGATAGTCTGAGTCATTCTTAAAGCTTTATGACTCAGAATTCTTTGCTTCAAAACAATGAAACATCCTTTCAAAAGATGTTGCATTGCGGTTTGGGGTTTAGGTTAGGGGTTCTGATCTGTTAGCTAGCCGTGTTCTGTGTACCCCCACACACCCCCTGTGTCTGTTCCCCCCCGTGTCTGTTCACTCCGTGTCCCTGGCTGTTAGAGCCACTCCTGTGACCACTCCCTGTCCCGCCCGGAGGGTTCAGTGCCCCTCATTCCAAATTCCCATCCCCCGTACGCCCCAGAGCCCGGGGTCCGCCCCGGCTGTGTCCCCGTTGGGTGCCGTGGTCCACATCATCGCCACAGTGCCTGCCCCCATTGGGCGGGAGGGTCCCTGCTCTCCTTGCTCTCTCCCCGATATAATCCCGCCTCGGAGTGCCCGAGGCCGTTGTTTCCTCACGCGCAAGCTGGGAGCGGGTCGCGGCGCCTCGGCACAGCTCCCCGCCACAATAAAAGATTTTCAGTCTTCCAAGCGTGGGGAAATACGGATGTTCCTTCACTCTTTACTGGTGTCTCTCGCTCACAGTGGCGAGAATCCGCTTGCACCCCCGCCGGGACTGCGGCATGGAGCTGAATCCGGAAACACGCGGCGATCCCGAGTCCCAGAGGGACGCGGCGCTGCTCTAGGTGCCAGAGCTGCCCGGAGACTGGGATAACACAGAGAGCCACCACGAGGATACAACAATGCAGCTGTTTTGGATTATTTGTTTTAAACAATAGCTCACTTAGCAAGCACATTTTCATCTATAAATATGTTATTAGGTAGAATTTTACATAACAAGGCAACAAGCACTTGTGTCTGAAAATGTTTACTTTGTGTAAAATTATATTAATATATGGAGTAATACATCTGAAGAATGTAATTACATTCACCTATTGCTTGCTTTTCACTTTAAGATGTGTTTTCTAGATTTTTTTCTAAAGTCTTAATCAGAAAGTCAAATTTCTTTAATCAGTTTTTTCTCCTAATATTATTATTATATTATAATAATTTAATTTAATATTATTTAATTTGTAGGATTTTTCCAGTGGTATACTGTGAAGAAGATAAAATTTAGATAGATCAAATTTTTTGCAGGATAACATAATATTTCATCCATTGTCCCACTTCTGTGTAAAAACTGACTAGTCTTTAAATTGTGATTTAAATTGAAGTTTTATTGCCCTTTTGTAATTTAAAGACTGATTTTATTTATGAGAAGAGATATTCCAGAAGTATTCATTTACGTTTTCACTCTGATTCTTAAATGTGTCGCATCATCTAGGAGGCAAAAAGGGACAAAATGAGGATCCACGAATTCATAAGTCCTTCAAAATTTTCTGAATGAGAATGGTGAAGAGAGAAAGTCTGTGTGGCCAGTCATGGTCCTCTGCTGGAGGTGGAGGTGAACTCAAACACAGAAAATAAATTTGAATAGAAATTTAACTGTGTCCATAACAGCTTGATGCAGTTCCAAGTTTGACATACTGCCTGTTAGCTCCTATCCCAGGAAACATTATCTATGCCAGTAGATTGGCATAGACCATGTCATGACTACTGTAACCTCTGTGATAGTGTGAGCATTTTGGTGGTGTGGTTTTTTCCAAAGCAATTTTGAGACACAGGCATAGCCTACAGAAATGTTTCCATTTCAGCCTGTCAAATGCAAGTAAAACTTCTCAGTTTCCTGATATTATTAAATGTACTTTTTGTTTTTTTTTCATGCAACAGCTAAGAATTCTTTTAATGTGGAATTATTTTTAACTTTCTACATACATTTTGGATAATATTACTGCTATTTTTTCTTCATTTCCTATGCTACATAATGGTTGTTCCCATATGCTAATGGTTGTTGCCATACACTAATTAATTTCTTCTTTAGATGGTAGGGCATTTTTCAAAAATTATGAGGAATTTTTAAAATATTTTATATACAAATTAAATATTTGTACACACTTTGGCTTAATTATTATTTTTTCTGTTAGTATTTTTAAAGAAATATTGCTGCCTGTCAATGCATAAAAACTGATGAATTACCTTTTTACTTTTCTAGTTTACAGCAGTTCAGGTATAAAGACAGAATTTCAATGTCTCTTTTTTCCTACCCTTGAATCTACTTGGAGATTAATCTCATACCTAAGTAATGCTAAGTTATCAATCAGTCATGCTGCTAAATGTCAAAGGCAAAGAAACACACTGTGCAGTGACTGAACTCTTGTTCTGAAGAAAAAAAAATCTTTTTCTATAAAAGAATGAAAAAAATATTTTAATTTTTTGATGATATTTACTTGAGAAATGGTAGACAGTTAAATTCCATGTTTTATTGTTGAAAAAGGTTATTTTAAAAAAATGAACTGACTTGGGTTGTGCTCATAGTCCAACAAAAGAGGAAAACAGTCTGCTAGCTAATGAGAGAAGGTCATTAAAATAAGAGACTACTAGAGTGATGACTCAAAGACACTGTCAGTGAGATAACAGATGAAGAGACAGAAGTTTGTAAGCCCAGAGGATAAAATACTGCAAGGTTTCTTTAGCTGCAACACATCAAAGACACTAAATTTTCATACCTGCTTTCCACTCCCTCTCCTCATTCTGGCATGTGCCTGATTAATGCAGCTAATACAGTGTTAAATATTTAAAATAAATGTTCTCGGGCACTTGCACTTACTGTTGTCCAGGAGCTAGTAGAAACATTAATTGAATTACACATAGAACTGGGAAGGAAGACATTGAAAAGCATAGTCCTTTCTTGGTACCACAGAGAAAATACTGCTGCTCATATTTCTTTTTTCCCCCTATCTACTTTGTTTTGTTACTGCTAAAACGTCTCTGAAAGAGAGCTCATAATATCAGGAAATACTTTCAAGTGTGGAAAGCTTAGGTAATTTTATGATCCCTCTGAATCATATACTTCAGAAAGTACATCTCCACTGATATTTGCTAATTCCAAACTTTTTGAGTGTGTTCAGGATGTTAGGAACAGTCATTATAGTGTCATTTGGAGTCATCAAGTGTTGCATGCCGGCTTGGTTCAGTTAGGGGTTTTAATAAATGATGGTTAGATCAGTTCTATGTACCCCGATTTTCCCCTTAAAATGGTTTTCTCCAGGCTGTCTGCTACAGGAGCTTTCACCTGTCAATCTTGTAACGATTCCCTTCTTCCCCACCGATCAATCACCCCACCTCTATAATCCCATTTGTCCCAGAACGCTGTACACACCTCTGTTATGTTCCCATAGGATGCCTTGTTCCGCATCACTCCCCTGTCATCTGTCCCCATTGGGTGAGGGGGGCTTCCACCCCTGTCTGCCCCCCCCCCCCCCCCATTTAACCCCCGTTCCTTGTGTTCAAACAGCCATTTTGCCCATGCAGGCTTGAGGGCAGCTGCTTTGTCCACCGCTGCAGCCACGCGGGAAATAAACAGTTCTCAGCCATGTGGAGGAAGTGCGCCTTCTCTCTGGCTCTTTATCTCACCTCAGCATCTGGCTACAAAAGTGGCAGACCTACGCGGAGGCTCAGCCCTAGAGCTCCAAACACACGCGGTGGCCCCGGTCTCGCCAAAAGGCAGCACCACTATCTGGGCACCCCCAGCTGCCCGGGACCACGGCAGAGAAAAACTGAACACCGCAATCAAGTTAATTGCTCTAAGTGGTTAGAAGCACAGCCCCACCCTTCTCTCTACCCCCTTTTTCGCTGACTCTCCACATTCACAAGCACACACAGGCAGACAGATCCTGCCAGTACCAGCGTGGACTCTGTTTGCCTGGCACACCTGCCCAATGGCTCCTTACCTGCTTCACAGTCCCTGACTCACCAGCTGGTCCAGCTTGATGCTCACTGGCAAATTTATCTCTCACAAACTCCACATTCTCAAGCCCTCTGCAGCACATGGACCTCCTGCTGACCTACTGCCATGGAGTCCAGGTGAAAGTTTGAGAGGAAGCTCTCCAGACACAAGCCCACACAGAAGTGCACACTCAACTGGTCTGGGTAAGAGAAAAACACTTGTCAGCCTCTAGCAGCTGGCAGCAGGCACACAGGCTGTGCCCCATGGTCCTCCTTAAGCGGCCCATGCAGAAACCCTCACTCAACTCACTCACAAAAGTCCTCCCTGTAGCAGGATTTGGGAGCCACTGCAGCTGGAAGTTAAAAACCCCAGCTCATTTTGGTTGCTGTTGCTAAGACCTAACTTGCAGCAGTAGATGACGCCACAGGCCAGGGGTGCCTATACCACCCTGACACCCAGTCCACTCAGGGTCACCTGGGTGTGCATGCAGGGCACACATACACATGGGATAGAGACTGAGATCATGCGGTGAGAGAGCTGAGGAAAGAATGGGATTACAGGACAGACTGGTGGTCAGGCACAGACAAATGAAGTTGGCCTCTTTAATACCCTTTTCCTTCTACCCCCCTCCCAGATTCCCTTCACTTGCGCATTGATTCATCAGTTGAAATTGTCCCCTTGCCCTCTCCACCTGCAGTATCCTCTTCTTTGCTTCCTTACCAGTTGAAAAGACTGGGGTTGACTGCAGTTTCTTGGTAGCCCATCAATTAGTGTGAATGAACAAGTACATTTTTGCTTATTGTCTTCATTAGGCTAATTGTTCAGGTTTAGTATCTCTGCCTCTATCCTTAATCATCCCAATTTTGCAAGGTCATTAGTCAGACAATCATAATGAAGAAAAACAAAACCTTCTCACCTCCACACCAATTAGTATGATTGACTGGGTTTATTCTTATCATAATTTACCCTATCAATTGACACTCAGGTTTACCTCTCTAAGTTTTTGTTTATGGCTCCTTTGACCAGATACCCTTAAAAGAACAAATATCATTCTTCCACATACCCTTGCAGATTGTTTTTGTAATTAGTAAAATGACTTTACATATAAATTTTCATTTACTGCAAGCTTTTATAGCAATGAGTTAGGGATGGCTAAACAGCTCTTCCTTTGGACCTCAAGATTTGTTTTGTTCAGTGCTTCTAGTCAGACTAGACATTAACCTGAAATACTGTATTCTTTGCAACAATTTTGCATATATATCTATATATACATATAATTAATTTGAAATGTTGTCAGTGATATATTGATTATAGGAGTACAGGTCACTCAGGTTTATATTTTCCTTTGTGCCATGGGATAAGTCTAGACTTATGTTTGTAGAATTGCTCCATATTTATGAAACATTTCTGAAATCAGGCTGTGTCAAGTGTTTTTGACCATAGTCATTAAAAACTGTAACCTTTACAAATTTGTACATTTACAAAACAAAGAAACTTGGTGCTTTGATGCCTTAAACAGTAGTTGCATTGTAGGCTACAAGACTAATGGGTGCAAAAGTGCTGTGGAAGACTAGTCAGCATCCTTATTGTGGGCTACAAAACTGAAAGATAACACTGAGTGAGAAGATAAAAAGCTCTCTTAGCCTGGTAATCCTAGATTTAATTCCAGCTTTTGAAGAATGTCAGAAAAACTGCCACAGTGAAAATGTTGACTGACAATTTAATCACTGATATCTAAAGAATCTACAATTAATTTTTGTGTGCAGTTCAAGAAAGTATTTGCAATGAAAAAATCTTTATCTTACTGAGGTAACAAGAGAGACTTGGATAAGATTAAATCACAAATTTAAAGAAAACAGAACAGAATACACCCCCAAGAAAGAATACCCCCCAAAAAACAATCAACCAATCAAAAACCCCAAAAACCCAAAGAAACTAACACCAAGAAACAGAAAATTAGGAATTAAAAGAAGTTTTAGAGATTGTAGACAGAAAGAAAGATAATGATATACTCCTTCAGAAGTCATAGGCAATATCATAATTTCCTTTATTTAGACTTTTGTCTCCCCTCAACTGAATTTAGCCTGCCTTTTTGTCCTGTTCAAACGGCAGACAAAGTAGACAGAAAGAACAGACACCTCCTAGCTTGCTGTGAAGTCTTCCTGCTTTGTATATAGTGCATGTCTTTGTCCGTTCCCTGGCGTGCATTTTTCTGTCCATCTCTTCTCTTGTGGATGCCTTTGTGTGACATATGCAAAAACATGATATGATGACTGCTACATAAAACACGAGCAGGAATTGCCTACTTATATCCAAACAGCTCTACTTACTTGCTGAGTATGTTCTGTGTGCTCTTTTCTTTCATTGACTCTATTTATGATACTGAAAAATGGAAGCAGAATTCTTTTCCAGAGCAAGATACCAAGAGTATTTGGATAGTAATCTAATTTTCTGTGTCTAAGTAAAACCTAAGACTACATTCATTAGCCCCAGCTACCCCACAGCCAGATGTTTCAGACCTTGAATTACAGCTTGGAACAGGTAATTTGCTTATTGGAGTCCTGGACATATGTTACAGCTGGAGTTTCATGACCATCTACTTGACAAAAAAGGAAGCCAATTTGTTTTTCAGTGGGCAAAAATTGTCTTTACAGCTAAGGAATCTTTGGTTTCATGAAGGTCTTCATCTCATGCTATACTTTGTTCTGTTTTGTTTCCATTTGACTAATTAAGATAATGAAAGAGGCAAGAAATAGAATTTGTGGGATAAATATGATTAAAACTTCAGTAAAATTATTTTGTGTTATATCCAAACCCAGTATATCTCAGTGGATTCCTGTGTGTCTAAAGGAAATGAAGCCTAGAGAGATAAGTTTTTTCCAATACTCTTCAGTGAATCATTTAATTTTATCAGGCTTTCATACTGCCACTCAGAACATCACCTGAAAAAAAGCCTTTTCCTTTCAGAAAGCTTGGAAAAGCTTAGGTGGGTGGTGGCTTCAATGCAATCTGCCTAAGCTAATAAAAACAAAGGAAGAAAAGAAGGTGATATCTGCTTTAGCTAGTAAAAAACCAACATACCATGCTAATATTTAGAAACAATATTCTATTGAAAGAGCTGCTTTCTCTATTATGTTCTGTGTACAACAACAGTTATTAAGTTTTGTCTAATGTTTCATTCCTCTGATGTGAGATAAGAGGAAAAAAGCCTATATGTTATAATTAGATATTAAAAGTTGTTTTCTTTGATTTTAAAAAGGCTTTGCAATGGTGTCCCACATGGCCTGTGCTGGGAAATAACTATCTGGAGAGGAGTAAAACAGAACGAATGAAAACGTGGTTGGACTGTCAGGTTAGTGAACTGAAGTTAGTGTCTGGTGCTTTGCCTGGAGGTCAGTAAAAACTGGAGGATCTCTGGGGTCTCTCCTTGGAGTTGGCCTATTTCTTTTCTCTATCAGTGATCTGTAGGAAGAAGCAGAAGGTACCCTGGTACATTTTCCAAGTCTAAGGATGACAACAAACAAGAGGCAGCAGTTGACAAGCTCGGAGGCAGGGCTGCTGTACAGAATGTCCTGGGCATTCTCCAGCCTGGAGAAATGGGCTAACAGAGATAGAGACATTGTAAAGTTGAGCAAGAACAACACAGGCCCTTACAGTTACTTTTTTTGTATGCATATATAGAAAAGAAAGGGTGATCAGGAGCATAGAGCTGGGTTCTTTCTTGTGGGCAGGAGGTTAGCACTGCAGAGACCACCCAAAGTCTACCTGATCAGCCTGGATTATCTTATGATTTTATGAGCTCCTAAAGTAACACTAGATATTTCGATTCTAGGAAATCAGTATTTTTAGTAAAATTTGTGTGCATGACCTCTTGAGCTTAATAAATGAATTATAGGATATCCGTTATCAACCATAGTTTGTGAGAATATTTCTGTGGGATTTTTTATACAGTGATAAATTTCACCTACATTAGCACCTTTCCTTCTCTGTCATGTTCACCACAATAAATTTTGGTATGTATGGGAATTCATATCTATACTTTTGCACTGTTAAATTTTCCTGATAAGTCTTATTTTTCCTCTGCGGACAATTGACATAAATAAAGTATGAGCAAGAATTTTTTTTATAATTGTAAATAGGAACCTGTCAGTAGGGGTATTGTAATTAACTAGGGGTATTTCATGACCAGGTACTTTTGTCCTTTCTCTTAAGAAAGGCCAGCTCTTAATGATGACAAAACCATGGCTGATTTCTGACAAGAGAAAAAAAATTATGCATGACTCAGTGCAGAGTTTTCCTTTGAACTAGAAACTTCTTTAATATAGATGATAACTGTTCTACTGAAGCTTTAAGATAATAATTTTAATTAGGGCTCATTTGAATTTTTAGTGCCTACAGTTTGAATAAGGATGTAAATGAAGGAAATATTTTTCATATTTTTTAAAAGTACAAGTATGTGTGTGACAAATAAGAATATATTTTCTTTATTTAAGGACATTTTTTCTTTCTTTTTTTTTAAGTGATTTAGATTAGTTTGAAGGGATTAAAATGTATTAAGATTTTCAAAGGTATATTTGTCATACTAGCCCTATAAAGCAACATGCCAACAAAAATTTCAACACCTTGAAAAAGAGTTATGTGATACTCAGTACTGGTGACGTGGCCCTTAAAACTGATCATAGAACTAAAATAGAAATGTACAGTTCTGTTTGAGATTCAAGTAAGTGGGTTCTTCAGTTCACCGTAATAGAATTCTATGAGCCTGTGGGCATCCTGTCTGTTGTCTTTCCTTGAAAAAAACATAATGATGCAACATGATGATTAATAGTGTGCAGTAGATTGTGTTTAGTGGAAAAAAAATGAAGTAATTTAAAATTAAATTTATTAAGTTTATCAAGTACTGAATTCATCAGCACACCGTGTTGCCAAAGTCTTTTCCTAGTATCCAGAGAGTAAAAAGCCTGCAAACTCAACACTGTTTCCAGAATGCAATGCTTGTAAGTCTTGAAACTTGTTCTGCTTTTTCAGGATTGGCATATACCAATATATTAGTGAATTACTACTTTAAAACCTTGCTCACCCTTTTGTTTTGACTCCATTCTCCCTCTCCTTTTCTTTGTCATGCCCATCCCTCTCTTTTACTCTCCTCTCCCTTTCAAGCATAAGTTCACACATAGTCCTGTGTCACGTCTTGCACTTCTGTAGCCATCTCATGAGATCAGCTGGGTGTTCTAACAGTTGGTCTGATAGAAACGAATACTCTTTTCTGGTACTGCCAGAGCTTCAGGGGGAGTACGATCATATAGTTTTAGCATGGTTTACTCCATCCATGGACACTTTTCCTGGAATAATTAAGTAGGGAAAATGTAATCTTAGAAAACAAAGAGTTTCACTACATCATTATGAGCATGAGATGACAAATTCATGGCTGTTTAAAGAAAGAAAAGAGCAATGGAAAAACTATCAAGGCTTTTTTTTTCTTTATTTTCTTCTTTTATTTTTTTTCCCCTAAGCTAGATGTTTTCTGTCAGAAAAAACAAATGAAATTCACATACACACAAAGGGAAGTGATATTAGATATGCTAGCATGGACTCTTAACATATTTTTTACTCTGGGTAAGCATCAGATGTAGATCTTAATATGGATCTCATTAAAGCAGTATAATTTATTTACACAGTCTCATGGTGCAAAAATTTGGCTTTATTTGTGAAGATATTGTCAGTTTACATCAGAGTGTGTTTATTAGAGGAATATACTTCAGGACTAAGGATGTTAATTAATGCTGCTGCAAGTAAAGTAACTGTTGTTGACTGCAAAGATGCCATTTTGAATTATCTCTGTAAACAACTTCTGCTCCTGCTGAAAACTCTCTTATCTCAAAATAAGATTTAAAAAAACAAAGAAACAAATAAACAAAAAAATCTGATTAACTAACTCTGCCACAAACCAATTTAATTAAATTATAATCCTCTTTATTTTTAATCTAATTCTGTTATGATCTCCCACTTCATTTCTGATGATATTAAGTAGGTATCTTTTTTTTTTTTTTTGGTCCATTTCTCTGTGTTCCTTCCATTTTTTTTTTTCTAAATATGGAGAATTTTTTTTTATGGTGGGTGTTGCATTGCTGGAAAAGTGTCCCAACTGGTTTAATTAGTGTCCAGTGTAATGCAGTAAAATTTAGCTTTCAATTAGCCATCAGGGTCAAACATTGCCCTCTTGAGCATGAAGAATAAAAATTCAATACTTTACTCTCTCTATTAAAAAATTCTCTTGGGTTACAGAAGCAGATTAAAAATTATGCTATCAAAGGTGGTGAATTGGCCAAATGTACCTTTGTAACTAACTCTAAAAGGCTAGGAATATTTTCAGCATGTTAGGGAATAGAATGAGAGGTGGAGATATCATACTAGAAAATTGCATGAGCTGGTGTTATGGGATATAGACACAATCCAAATTTTTTTTTTCTAGAAAGATCTCTTTGTATATTAAATTTGCTTTCAGTGAATTTTTTAAAATGCTGTTGCAAGAATTGTTTGTTCTGCTCACATCTGGTCTAAAACACATTCATTAGGCAAACATTTGATGGTAATTGAAGAAGAAATGTCATATTTACTGTCTAATATCAAAACACATGACTATTGTATTAGGATATTCTTCCTCTGGAGCTAGTATAATGCAGACAAAACATGATTATAGCATCCCAAAAAACTCGCAAACCAACCTAACAAAAACCCCAACCAACCAACTAATCAACCAACCAACAAACCAACCAAATCAAAAGACCCAAAATGCTTAGAGGTGCATCAGGTATGCATTGCAAACTGCTATTATATAGTTGGATTTTACACCTCTTCCCATATTCAATGTGTTTACTTTTTTCTCTAATTTTTTTTCTTCATTCTAATATTGTATACCAGAGCTGTGCTCCTTCCTTCCTCCCTTCCTCCCTTCCTCCCTTCCTCCATTCCTAGAGTTTGGTTCAGAGTTTTCAAAATCTAATAGCTGTGGGAATCAAGTTTCTCCAGACATTTCTGATAGTCTAGTCTTTGTTTCTGTGTGAAAACTAAGGCAATCATAGGATATGAAAGTGTAAGACTTGTAAAATATTCCTGCTTTGAGTACAATTATAATAGGTGCTGAGGTATCCTAGATTGGAAAAAATTACTGTTGAATAAAGCTTTCATTTCTTTTTTGTGATAAACATAGCAGTATTTTTATATTCTGAAATAACTGGGAGGTTAAGAGAGGGTATAGCTAGCCCTAAAATAATATTCAGTTAGGAATATATGTTGGCTCCATTGTCACAAATCAGATTTCACAACCAATATAGAGTGTATAATGAACTGTGAAACGTAATTTTTATTTTGTGCTTATATAGGTTTATATTTCTCTTTTTTTTTCCAAGGGGGATATTTAGCCTTGCTTATCATTTTCTGTAGAAATCATAAAATAAATTCATTAAGTCCTTCATAAGAAAGGATGGTGGAAGTGAGATATACTGTAACCAATAAGGCATGCATTACAAACTTTTTTGTAATTTAGAGGACCATGTCTCAGAAAGAGCTTTTCATATGACAAATTTTGCAATGAAAAATAGTTTGTAGAATTTGTTATCATGAAGTTTTAGAAAAAAAAGTTCAATGATATTTAAAATTGTTTGAATACTTCTAATAACTTTTTTTATGCACTATTGTGAGATATAGAAAGATTGACTACAAACTTTAAAAAAATTTTTAGATTTGTGGCAATACCACTTAAAACTAGAATATTATTACAGTATGTACCAAGATCTGAATGCTTTTTCTGCCATCAGTGGGTACATATCCTTCAACAGGTCAGTGCAAGAAGACCATCTCCTGCTGATCATTTTAGCTGGATGTGATTTCATACTTTTTTTAAGAATAGAAAGGGTAAGCTGTAGATAAATTTTTGGCTCTTCCCAATTTTCAGACTTTTAAGTCTTGAATCTTGTCAGTGAGGCCAGGTACAAAAATTATAAATTCCTGTGCCACAGCAGAATCTGGAATATCATTACAGGTTCTGTTCTTCTTCTTTACCTAACCTTTTTGCTCTTTGAATATTTTATCCATTTTATTTTTTTACCACAGAAGCATTTACTATCAGAGAAAAATTCTGCCTTCAAATACACATAGAAAGTCTCATTCACATTAAAGGATGTTCTTCTCTATCTGTGTGGTGACCTCCAAGTCCTCATTCCGGAGAAAGAAAATAGTGAAATGTATTTGTTTCAAACAGGGCAAATAGGTGTCCTGAGTATCAACTTTGAGCAAGCTTTTAAAATATCAGTACAAAAAGGTTTTAATGCATTATAATTTTGTAAACCTTAACAGAAAATTTTGATCATTTCACATTTAATGGCAGCATATATAAGATTTAGAGTCAAAAACAATTCTTATATAAAAATAAAATTAGTATCTTTACCAAATTCTACTTGCAGCTATCTGAGACCTTACACATGCTTTGAAGATAACAGCTGATAGTATTGGGTATTCCTTTATCTGCAGTATTAATGGTGACTCACTTTTTTCTTCTTTCTGTGACTGCAATATATAGTAATATATACTGTGCAATATTTAGTGATGTATGCAAACTATAGGAAGCTATTCTGTGAAATGGGATTATTTTGATGGAGACACAGCTGGTAGAAACAAAGAGGCATAAGTAAGCAAAAGAGAAAGTTCTGAGTATATAGGATTTCTCAATGAGTTTCTGTTATTTCATTGTCCCACTTAGACTGAATTGATTAGCAACAGTAAGTGCACCAACACTGCTTTTAGCCTTCTGCTACCTCAAGCTCTATTGACAAACCTAAATAAAACAAGGTGAGACACCATTCTCTAGCTTTAAGGCCAAACTATATTGCTTATCCTTGGATTGTCTCCTGACTATTTGGTAAGACAGTTTCCTTAAGATATATCAACATAATTTTTGTTTATATTCTTTTCCCTTTTCGGAATGTCTAAAATAGGATGAAAATGGAATCGCAAGCTACTTTCTTACCAAGAAATGGACAGTACATATTGAAATACCTGATGTGTGTCAATTGAGCAAATGTAGTTCAGAGCAAATGATGTAGAAGTCTGGAAATTCAGGAGTGAATTTGAGTTCTATTGACCAGACAAGTTTAAAGTACTTGGAAAGTTGCAGTTATTTGTGCAGTTTCTTGTGTATTATGGCTCACTTGATGATTCACATGGCATAGATTGAGGTCTGAGCTTATGAAAGTAGAGTTTCTACTTCTTGACCCCATCTAATCCTTACAGAGCTTTTGTTGGTTTTCTTGTTATTAAGCTTGTATTAGCTTCATCTCAGAAAATAAAAGTTCTATATAAACTGAGGTCATGAGAAACAAAAAACCAAAAATCTCTTATGGATTTTAAGGATGTTCATAAGCTCTCTGTGAAACTACGTGAACTTGGTGCTTATGCACATCCTTATTTACAACAGCTCTGTACCCACAGAAAAAAATTCTTATGTGCATGGATTTTTCTACAAGAGGTTTATTCAATCAGATCTGAGTCACTGAATTTAAAGCATGCAATATCTTTTTTTTCTGCTGGTCTGAATGAAAATTAACAGAGGTATTACTTTCAAAAGTATTAGCAGTGTCCTCCATCCTTTGTAGAAAACAAAATTTAATATTCTTTTGCATGGTCATGTTATCTCAGTCATATATGCTTGCTTTTTAAAAATTATTTCTATCCCTACATCTTTTTTTTTTATTGGTGGGATTTCTAATTCTCACAATGCTTTAAAAATAATGTGAACATAAGTTTAGTAGAAAAGATTAGGATATCCACTAAAATATTTGACCGAGCTATATAAAATTATTCTGCCAAAAAGAAGGTGACTCTCTAAGGAAGAGCATAACAAATCTTTTTTCACATTAACAGCAAGAATTCTTCTCTAATCTAATTCTAGCTAATCTTATTATTTTGAAATATATTACTCTGAAGATCTCCCTATCAATGTGTTTTTGTATCCTTCCTAGCAGTCTTCTACAGCCTTACAAATGTAAGACTTCCAAAATCAGAATTTTAGGAAAATTATTATTCAGAAACTGAAATATGATGCATATGCAAATATAAAAGGATAGAGGGTATGCAAAAATGAAGATTCATTTTTAAAGGAAAGGAATGATAACCACTCAAAAGGAGATAAAAATGGATTTAAAGTTTCAATCTCCTCTGTAAATCCTTGATTTTGCCCTCATCTAAATACAAAGGATAAAAATAGAGTACAGCTTCATAATCATGGTTAAATCACGGGACACAGTAAACTGATCAATATTAATGTTGAAATTAATAATTTCGTTATGAAGCTAATTGAATCAAAACTTATGTGCAATAGGACTTACTGTGTGAATACTAATTTTCTACTTGTTCTTTGTCTGTCTTTCTGTTCATGTTCATTAAAAATTTCTTAGGAAATGTCTGTGAACTGGTACTACAGGGATCATCACTTTCTGGTTGTGTATATCAGAATCATTTCAGGAGAAAGGACCCCATATCTGAAAGCTCTAAAATCAGGAAGTTAATTATTCACTTCTGAGAATTAAGGTTTTTTCATCAAAAAAAATACAATGGTCCTTTTTCTCTTTTCAAGTCCTTTCTTTGTTTCTAATTTTTGCTCTGGATATATTTTGGACATTCAGGATTTCTTGACAGAGAAAACAAAGTAACTTGTGAACACAATCAGGCCATGTGCATGGAAGTAACCAGCTTATTACTTTCTGGGACATCCATACTTTTTCTCTGCATTATGTACAGAGTCAATTGTAACTAACCTTTGGTCTTTGACAGTAAATAAAGTTATTAGTAAAGAAGTGCTTCACTCTGGTTATTTTGAGAATCTGTTTCCAATGTTTTGAAGTATGCTTTCCTCTGCTGGCATTATCTCCCCCACATCAGAAAAGTTCATTAAAAAACAGACCAAATAAAACCAAAAAAGAAACAAAACAACAAAAAAAATCCATCAAGACAACAAAAACCCCAAACAAAACAAAACAAAAGCAAAAAATACCCCAAACCAAAACAAAATAAAAAACAAAACCAAACCTAAACTCAAACATCAAACCAGATCTTTCTATTTTAGTCCACTAACCAATGTATAAATGATAAAAAGGTGCATAGTTGAAGACAAAGCTACAAACTGTTTTTCTGGGTGTTTGGAACTGTGCAGGCCTAATAGTGTTTTGGAGTGTGCACTCTGTCCTACTGTTTTAAAATCATGTCTTTGTCTCTGGTTTATTTTTTCTCGTGAGAGCCTGTGAAAGCCCTATTATATTGGTGTTTGTTTCACAGAGTGACCTGTTGAAAGGTTTAAACTATCTTTACTTCTGTACTGGGATCAGTTCTGTGATAAAAGTCCATTAGTCTTTTGTTTCATATATATATTGCACATCTTTTTTATTTCTGATAGGAAAATTTAGCCATAGAAGAAACAATATTTCTGCAATGTTGCGTTCTTTTCCCCGGCCCCGCGCAGCTCCAGAGAGCCTGGAATGGTGCTGCTTCTCGGCGGGACTTGGGGCCGCCGCTTGCTTCTGGGCACTTCTGCGTCCCACACACTGGGGTGGGCTGGCCGCGTTCTACTGCTGTGCTCAAGGGACAAGACAAAGAGAGAAGGAATCGTCCACTCTGTCCACATGATTGGCTAGAGAGGTTTTATTGGCGTGTGGAGCTGCGATGGAGAAGTGCTTCTCGCTCTCTAATGCCACGTGGACAAAATGGTGGTGAACAAAGAAAGGAGTGGAGTTTTATAGGGGGTAGGCCGAGGGAGGTGCAAGCCCCCCTCGCCCAATGGGGGCAGACTACGAGGGAGTGACGTGGACCGAGGTGACCAATGGGGATGCAACAGGGGTAGACACGGGCTCCGGACCGAATGGGGTTGCAGGGACGGGGTAACCGACCGGGAAGTCTCAGGAAGGAGCAGGGGGTGGTTTCTGGAGTGGGCCCAGAGCTGAACACCGCAGGGGGAACAGGGGTGTACAAAGGGGTACCCAGAACCGGCTAAGTAATACATATCAAAACCCCTAATCTGAACCCAAAACCCAGGATGCAACACATTTCTTCTCCTCAGGAACATGCTAGGAACACTTTATCTGTCAAATTATATTTTCGTGTGGATTCTTCTTTTCTGAACAGCTTGACATGAGAAGATTAGGGTATGAAATCTCCTTTATCTCTCATCTCTGAGAAATGTCGTTGCTTGTACATGCCAGAAATATTTCCAATATTGTAGTTGCTGTATTTGCCAAGCCTAATGTAAAAAGTATGACAGAGATCCAGAAATCACATCTGTTTGTGAGCAACCTGATTATTTTCTGTTGTTGTGACTTACATATTTTATGTATACATATATATATATTGCTATATGTAATCAGCCACAATAATGTTAAGCTTAAAAGAGACCAATAATTCCAATATGTCATGGAGTACAAAGTGCTGCAAACTAGTAGGATACACCATCAAAACTAGAAGATAGACTGAGGAAAGGACTGCTGATAGTTTCCTCACATATGCTCCACCAACACACATTAACAAAACCAGAACAGAATTTGTGATGTCTTTTTTTCTGATACAATCTCTGTATTATAATTATTTTTCATTGTGAAATCCTCCCTTCTCTTTCTCATTTCACTTACTTGAAACTCCTGCTATATTTTTTCTATTTCACATCCTACCCTACCTCATTCTACCATCGCAGATCTTTACCAGTGATCAATACCCTCTCCCAAGGTATATCTTTTCCCTCCTAAGTCATTCATCACTCTGCTTTAATCTTCTCCATCTGGTGGGGTTTTATCCACACATCTATTCAACGGGCCTATGGAGAGCACTAACATCTCTTATTTCCTTCCTTATTCTTTACTCTGAGCAGTGCTGTATAGGCAGAACGTTGGTGATGAGTGGGAGCGCCATGCTGATGTGTTGTGGTGTGCCACTGAGCAAGCTGTTATCATCTTGTCCTTTCCTTTATGCTTCAGCTGGCCCAAGCAGAGCAACATCCATCAAGGCCAGAGACAAAAGACAAAGCATCAGCTAAAAGATCTGTCATTGGACCTGGCCTTACTCAGGGATTAGATAATGTAGGAGCACTTTGCTGGCATTCTGTCTCTAGATGGCACAGTACGCACCACGTAACAAGGCTGTGCTGTAAACATCTGTGTAATAACACACTGTGTATCATGAACAAATCTCAGCTATGCATTGTTGCATCCTAGGTTTGGGTTCAAATTATGGGTTTTTTCTTTGTTAGTTTTCCAGTTCTCTGTACCCTCGTGCATCCCCCAGGTTTTCCCCTACTCCTGTGGTTTCCGTGCCCGTCTCCCCATTCTCCCGGTCCCACTCACCCCAAAGCCCCGTCTCCGCCCCTGCCGTGTTCCCATTGGTCACTGTAGTACACGTCATCACCACGATGTCTGTACCCATTGGGAGGGAGGGCTCCCCATCCGCCCTGTCCCTCCCCTATATCATCCCACTCCTCGGCATGCTCGAGGCCATTTGCGTCCGTGCAACGTTGGGAACGGGCTGCAGCTTTTCCACCGCAGTTCTCGCAGCCAATAAAGCATCCAGCCGCCACGTGGACGGATTTGGACGAATTCCCTGCCTCTTTGTTTCTTCCCTCGTGCCGACAGCGAAGCGCAGCCAACAGCTCACCCCGGAGTGCAGCAGCAAAAGCGCCCGGAAATTGCGGTGAGCCCCGGCCCCCATGAAAATCTGAGACGCCCAAGCCGGGCGTTTGAGAGCTGACCGGGGCCAAGAAAAGAAATGAGCAGCCGTGATGCAGTAAGTTTAAAATATTTTAAGATGTCTCAATTGAAATGTCCTTTCTTAACTGCCTTCTCCTCTTGACAGAGACTTTTGACATTTTAAAATGCTTCATGAGGTAGTCAAAGTTCATCAAAAGTATAGAGAACTCTTTTAACCAGTGGATCCCTCCAAGGATTTCCAAATTTCTCAAAACTGCACTAGAAATAAGATACAAAGCATTGTCAGTACCCACTGATAATTTGTATATCAGTGTTTGGGAAACTCCACTGTATACTTTCTTAAACATATATCTTCTATGCGACACTGCTTTAGCCACATAATTTTGTTTCAAGACATAACATCTGCAAAGTCCAAAGGCTCTCATTCACTGGCCAGTACATTTTACCTTAACATACTCTACATACATAAATATTTCATTTCACCTACAAATTTATAATAATTAGTGGTTACTCTTAAACAAAAATAATTCCAAACAGGCTAAAAGGAGAGGGAGAAAACATCTTTAATCCTTTTATTTCTTAAAGTCACTGTTCCTGTGAATCTTTTATTACTGTGTTTACTGTTAGGCTTGCCACCATTTATTTTGATTAAGAGGTGTTATACAGCCTTTTTAAATGAGAAGAAATAAATCCTCCTGTCTTCATCTCTTTCTACCCCACTGTGAGGGGAATGGTGGTGTAAGTTTCATTATATGGAGAGAGAAGTTGATCTTTAATAGAGTAGACACTCTCTGTAGAGCTACACTTTATAGCTTTTGCTCTATTTTACTCTCCCTTTGGTAAATCTAATTTTAGATGTGAAGCTTCAGATCAAGAAATAATCATATGGTAAAACATAATAAATACACAGTATTTATCACAAAAATTTTTTTGGTTTTTGTACATAATTTTCCCCCTACTGGTCAGATATAAGAGACTAAATAAAGAACAACACGAGTTGAAGAGTAAGAGAAATGTTGAGTGAAAACAGAAATAGTTGGCTGTTCGTTAAGCTGCATTATTTCAAGTTTACTTTTCAATTTTTTTCTCCTTTTTTTGTCTTATTTTCCTTTTCTTTTTTCTTTTTATTGATTTTCTTTCCCACTTTAAACCATTGCAATAAACTCATACATTTCAAATATGTTTTTCTACTAGGAAAGTTCTTTTTTACTAAACTATGATTTATATAGTTGTAGTCAGCCTGAAGTGTACCTTAAATAAAAAAGTAGTTTTCAGAGATGACATTTAGAAAATGGATAGACCTACAGTGTTGTGCACTTATATTCTTTACACATGGAAGACTCAAAGCAAGAAATTGGGAAATAGCTTGAGGAAACAATCCAGAGGATGATACAGACAGACAGAAGGCTAACATGTGAAAATGGGAGTTCGTAGCTATCAGTGATATGTTCAGCATGCCATAAATCACAGATATTTATGTAACCATTTGGCCCAGAGCATCTCTTATGACGTTGAGCACCACTCAGTGTCTTATAACAGGCTTAGACTCTTTAGTATAGGGGCAAGTGAACTAAACACATTATCTACTTTTGTTCAGCTCAGTTGTTCATGTAGTCCTTGCAGGAGTGCTAAAAAGACCCAAATACTGCCATGGGCAGAGAGTGCCTGTGCATCAGGGGCTTAACAGTAACACCTTTTGTGTTAGACTAATACAATTACACTGACACTGTACAATTACTTCAAGAAAACAAGCAGAAGTAATCATCAGGCAAAAAAATTAATATTAATTCCAGATTCTGAAGACATAACATCAAAACCTGACTGAGGTAGATGTAACAAAGTTTTCTTTATTAGCATCTTGGTTGATATTATTTGGCAAGCACATTTCTCTCTCTCTCTCAGGATTTTTCATAGAGGTACACAGAGAGAAAGAAAGAGAAAACAATTTCTATTTCTGCTCCTTGTTTTTCTCATGTGGAATGTGCTTGGAAATTTGTTTACCTGGGGTGATTGCTTGATTGGATTCTGGTGAGGATTGTTTGAGCCTGGTGGCCAATTGGATCCACCTGTGTCTGGACTCTGGTAAACAGGGTTACGAGTTGTTAGTAGTTAGATATGGTAGTTAGAGAAAGTAGCATGTAGTTTTTAGTCTCCTTCTTTATATAGTATATTAATGTATTATTGCATAGTTATAATAAAGAAATCATTCAGCCTTCTGAACTGGAGTCAGACATCATCATTTCTTCCCACTGGGTTTGCCTGCATTTTACAACAATATTATACTAAAAGTGAATACTTGCTTTAGTCAGGAAACAGAAATGGTTTGTGGGATGACTGAAAACACACTTTTTTTTCTTTCTGTGGCTATTGATATTTGTGTTTTCACTTGTAAAAAATATTTTTGCGTTTTCTAATATATGAGTAAATATAACTATTACATAGATTCTGATTTTTTACACCTCACTAAAAATTTAAAAGCTGTTTCAAACAACAAATTTATTTCATTTGAGCAATACAAATATATTTTAAAACCATCATGTTATGAAGTGAAAATTATTTGATGTACTTTTCTTCATATTTTATTCATTTTTCATCTATAGAAAAAAATACTAATTCAGAACATTCCTCAGAATCTGTTACTGATAAAAGTAAAAAACATGTGGCCTTGTGTAGTACTGTCATTTCTAGGGTTATAATTGGGCCATCATATTTAATATACCTAATGTTTACATATGTTAACAGAACTCATATTTTACTTGTGTCTGAGTATGTCAGAGGGTATGTGTTTGCCACAGTTTATGAGCTAAAGGTTTAATTTTTATTTCTCCTCCACTCTCTATTTTGGTCTCAGTTTTGATCTAAGATGCAGTCTGGGTAGTGAAAATATTTTCCTTGAACTGTCTTCTTTAATAATTAACCTTACAGATATGTTCAGTATCTTTTTTTTCACTCACCTGGGAAAATAAGAAATATTTTAACAGGTCTACCTTTACTAAATCCACTTTTAATATTTTGACATTTTTCAATACATATTCTGAGATGTTTTCATAAAAGAATAAACATTATAGTCTGATAGACATTCAGGTGAGCTAATATAGCTTGATGATATTATTGTCTCTTAACTACTGATTTTGTAATTTTTTTCAGTTCCATCATAGCTATAACTATAATATGTATCAATATCACCCTTTTTAGTGTTCTTCTCTTGTCACTTAGAGCTCCCTTTTAGTTTTCTCAACAAAAGACATTCTCACAGTATGTGTGATACTCTGAAATGCAGGATAGCTAAGTGTAAAAGCATTAGAAAATGCGAAGTGAAATAAAACCCCCAAATGGCCAAAACCCAACAGGTCAATTTAAGTTATGCTGAAAGTTTTGCAAATGGCACTCTCAAATATTGTGATGAAATCAGAAATTGATATAGACAAATTTATGTCATAGCCAATAAAATAAACTTGTAACTGGTTAGAATTTTTAAATGTACTTATCATACCTCTAATTCTTGTAGATATTTTTGGGGTATTTTTTGGGGGTTTTTTTGAAGTTGTTTTTATTTTTTGTTTGTTTGTTTATTGGTTTGTTGTTTCGTTTGTTTGTTTTTTCTTTAAATAAAACTACCGTCTTTTTTATCCTCTGTTTGCAATGTGCCTGGTTGTTATGAAAAGGGCTAGACATCTCCATGACAGCACAGTTGTGTCAGACAGTGTTGTTTTGATCTTTGGTCTATGACTAGCATCTAACACTGAATTTTGATCTAATTGTTAAAAAGATCCTGCTTTGAGTAGAGAGCAAGACCAGAAAACCTCCAGAGGCATCTTTCAACCTAAAACATTTTGTCATTCTATCTCACTTATTTAGTGGTGTGCTATTCTTCCTCTTCTTTTTCCTCATTTTCTTCTTTCCCTTCTTCCTTTTCTTATTCCTCTTCCTCTTTATTGTGATTTTTTTCCTACAATCTCAGTCTCTAAATAAAGGTAAGTGCTATCTTTTTTTTTCCAAAGGAATTGAGACGTTAGAGACTTAGCTGTTATTTGTCTTAAAAAGCCCCTAAAATTAGTCATTATGGTTTCATAACTTTACTGATTTAATGTTACAGTAAATTTACTTATTTAACTTGACACTTTTAGTGCAAAAGTATAGTAGCTTGCATAGTTTAGCTTAAATAATAAGCCATAATTAGAACAGTCTAGGTTGGAAGGGACCTTCAAGTTCTCACTAATACCTTTGGATCAAAATTGAGTTCATACAGCCAGTTCAAGTAATTCTTAAGTAAAAAAGTTCTTAAGCATTTTATGTCTGAGTTTGCTTGTGTAAAATGATGATAGGACAATTCCAGTCTCATAGTGTTATGGACCTGTTGGTGTTTTTCTTAAAAACAGGCAATTTTTTTGCGGTCATCCTTAAGATTACATAAGGGAAAATAATAATTTATGTTCAATAATTGGTTAAACTTTTATATATTTTGTAAAACAAAATATGGAAATGATTACAGGAAGAATAAATATTTACTATTTCAAAAGAATCTATAAAATACTTCAAAATTCAAAATTTTGAAGGGACTTTCCTTCAAAAGTACCATATTGAGAGTGGGATTGAAGATGCACAGGAGAAATAAGATATGCTACAGAAGACATTCTAAGAACAGGATCTGCAGGTCATGTAGATTTAGTGTGATAGCACTAAAGTCCACAAGGTTGCATGACATAATAGCAGCTTAGAATTATTAATGTATAGCAACAGACTATAGGTGTGAAACAAACCTAAATCTACAATCTGAACTGTCAGTAAGCTAATGGAAAAAGATAACTCGGTTAGTGTACTTAGTCAGCTGTGGTACTTTTTTTGTGGTATTATCTCCAAGCAACCAGAAAAAGTAATGTTCTTTATTAATTCACTTGAACAGAATTCTGGTCTAGATGCACTCAGAACACCTTTTTCACACTATCATCCTTTCACTTGCAACTATTCTTTTAGAAAAAATTGGATAAAAATGTATTCACAATAAAAAAAAATTCATATGTTTGTAGGTAAAAATTTTTTCCTTATCTTCCCCATACCTCTTTAAGCTTTGATACAATCTGTTATTTATAAACCCTATAAAATGTCTTTGCCAAATATGTAGATAGGATTATAAAAGAGAAACTCAGAGGAAGAATTAAATTGCAAGTTCAAATAATGGAACGATTTTGTTTGTTCAGTGCTGCCTTTCTATATTACATTGTTTTCTTTCCTTTTCTACTTGTATTTGAGCTGCTATTCTATTTCCTGTGTAATTTATTTTCTCTTATTTTATGTTTTATTTGTCACCACTACTTAAAGTGTTTGTACATAAATGTCTTAGTTCAGACCAGAGTTGTTCATGAGGAGTAGATATCCTGATAATTCCCCTTAACTTTCTTTGGTAGCTTTGAGTAGTCATGAAGAGTGAAAAGTAGATTTTTTCAAGATGTAACTGAACAGAAAAATGTATTGCAGAATCTGATAGATAATAGATTAATGGGATTGGACTAAAGATATTCTAGTCTCTGAATACATATGTGTTGTACACTAAGTATCATCAGCACCATACACTTTATTCCAGAAACCTGCTCCAATTTGGCCACACTTTTATGGAAGCAGACTTAGTTTCATTGAGAACTAGTGCTCAATGAAAAATAACTCTCCCACCCCCTCACCAGTTTAACTAACTTTTGTCAATTAAACCTTGATTATGAGGATGAAGGAAAATTGAGGATTTGAAGTGGTGTGATAAAAAGATTGCCCTGGGTTCTGCCCAGGTAAATATTTCCTTTTAAGGTTGTTATTTATATTCTAGTTTCCTGAATATTTCTCCATGGTGCCTCATCTAGAAATGAGAGGGATTATTTGTTGTTTCTTTCATCCAAATACAGTACACATGAGATGTACTTGCTTTGTTTATTTTTTTTTTGTTGGCTTTCCTAAGTGTTGTTATGGTTGGTCTTGTTTCAACTATCAATCATCCCAAGTGTCTATAGAATCAAACTGCTGCTGATGACATATGTATGTGTGTGCTTTTACAAAAACTCTACATGGGAAAGTTCAAGCATCTCTGTGGGAAAAAAATGGCTGGGCAGGCAGGTTTAAGGTGATAGAAGTCTTGAATAATGGTGACTCATAGAAGAACTTCAAGACCTTCTATTTGTTTCATAATGGAACATAATGGTTGTGTGCCATATTTTAAAAAAATTATTAATTTGCCTATTCTATTAGGAATTGAGGGCATAAATTAAAACTCCCTGTAGTCTGTTCACTAAGTGAAAGAGGTGTTTTTTTCATTTCCATTCCAGCACTGAGTGCAATATTGATGTATGTGTCTTCATTTCTCACAGAACAAATATAAATTTATGGGCAGTTGAATCAAATTTTTAAAGTGGTTTCACTTTGTAGAGTTCAAATATTAGTATGAATTGATTTTTATATTTACTGTAGTAACCACCCAGCAATGAAATATTTGCTGCTAATAATTATTTGTAATTCTTGCTTGCATAGTGTATCCATTTATCAAATAATAATACTGTAGTTTTCCTTCTTCTGTTTACTGTGCTTATCAGGTTATCAGGTATTTTTCTAGAAATTTAATTCTCTTCATCTAATTTCTTCATCTAATTTCTTTCTTAATGAGTAACTGAGAACATTTTTTCTGTAATCTCAGTTAAATACAAAAAGAATGCACATCTGTAAGGTTTTGGGAACAAATAGCAAGGTGAATGGGAGCAATGGCATTGGTTTGTCAGATGGCTCAGGAATATGCAGACAGCACCACCTGTGATGAGCCTGACTCCACTGCTTTCCTGATAAAACTATGCTCCAGCATAAGGTAGCTTTAGGATACAAACAGCAGTCGGTGACTAAAAATTTGGCTTACTGTGATGGAAAGGCCAGCACACAAACTCAGATATTTTTGTCTTTTAACTTTGAATGAACAACCCAGAGGGACCAAAATCAGCATGTCTAATGTCTGGATGGGGACAGCTTGTTCTTACTCAGGTTTCAATTCCAGTCAAAATTAAGATTTTTCTTCATTCAAAATATATTTGAAGGCATTTTCTGCATTTGAACTATGAATAAATCTTTTATAGCAGAGCAACATCCCAGTGCATGCAAATACTCTAGAGGAATTTTTGTAGAAACTGAGTTGATGACCTCTGATTCATAAAACATAAGGTTTTCCTTGTGCAAGCCCCATTTAGGTCAGGGTAGCATGCCTGCTATTACCATCATGAGCAGAGGCTATCTGCTAGGGGGAGATGACAAAGCTACATGTTGTTTTGTGGAGTGCACAGCTGCCCTTAAGCATATGGTCTTCTGCTAGTGTTTGAGGAAGCTCTGCTGGATGGATAATTAGAAATTTTGTGATAAAGTCTCTGCTCTTCAGGCAAAATAATCATAAGAGTGGTGAATTAACACAAGCAGTAGAACATCAAGAAATAATTAATCTTCTGAAACAACCCACTCTGCTTTAAAGTGAGTGTTAACAGTGAAGTAATATACTTTTTGCCAAGGAAGACTAATACTACCATTTCTCATGCCACAGACAGAGAGAAATGTGCATCTCTTCTTTGAACAAAAGTGATTCTCCACTTACTGGGATAATAATGTCCGTGAAAGTTGGAATCAGCAGTGCTAAGTAGCAAGAGATGTTCCAAGTTTGTTCATGTTGCATGGTTTATAAAATATTGGCATTTGTTTATGAGATTGACTTGAGAGTCTTAAATCTTAGGTACATATGTTTCTTTCTCCTCTTCTTAAAAGAAAAGGAGAATAAGAGATAATAAATGTGCAATTACTTAATAAGTGCTAATGAGTAAATGAGTGTTCCTCTCATCGATATTGTAATCTTGCTCTAACGCTCTGTGTGCACCACTGATAACTGAGGTTACCAATGAAAAGTGTCTTCAGTTTCTTACTGTGTCATAAGAAGGAAGAAGATGTTGCCACAGTATCTAATAATATGAATTACCTACTCTTTGCTGAAGAACAGAAATAAGCAATTTGTGAAATATTTGCCTTTCTGCAGATTTACATCTTGCAATTGTATGCAAATGGCATTCAAAAGGCACCACCTGCAATAAGCTGACCACCACTGCATCTCTGGTTGCAGTTTACACCAGCCTTTTGTCTGAGCACGGTCTAGCTTAAATGAAAAATCCACGTGCAAGTTTCGGTTACACCTGGGCTTGTATATAAGGAACTTGGGTGTTTCTGTGCCATTGGTAAAGTTGCTCCCTCATATTCCTTGAAAGCAAAGAGGATGAAAATCAGCTTCTTTTAAAAAGTGTGGCTGGAAAAAGTAAAATTTTAGAAGATGGATGTGGGAGTAGGTACTGTGAAAGAAAATTTAATGGAATAATATGAAAGTGAACAGAGAATTATAAGGGAGAATATGTCCTTGCTGCTTTACATAAGCATCTCCTCACCCAGTTAACTGCTGAGAAATAGCAAGGACAGTTACTGTCTGACTGGGGCTATGGTAATAAATGCAAAGGAAAACACTTAAGAAAGATGTCAAATGTTCACTATGCCTTGAATAAATAAGCCTAGTTTTAAATAGCTGCTTGTTACATGATTTTTTCCCATTTTATGACTTAAGCAAATTGGTATTCCTGCTGGCAGAGAGACAAGAAATACTGAATTTAATTACATGGTTTAAGGAATAGGTCTTGTATCTTTCATATTGGAGTGTTTTAAGGGCTGGATGTGATATGTTGACTCAGTTCCTATAGGGAAAATGCAAAAAACCTGAAACAGAAAAAAAAACTAGGATAAGGATTATAATTTGGATTCACACAGAACACTATTTTCAAAAATTATTTTTATAGGGTAAATATTTACAAAATTACTGGGCAAAATGGACTAATATGCTGCTTCTCCTCATGTTATATTAAATGAAACAGTTCAACATAAGTGGTTTTTATAAATTCCAAAATGAGCACTGATATTTCTCTATTGGAATATTTTATATTGTTTCCTTCTAGGATGCAAATTTCTCCTTAAATTTCATTAAATGCTCTCTGATTTCAGGGATTCCTAGTATAGTCCCCCTTAGAGTGCATTTTCCTGAGTGTTTGCATGTGTAATCTGAGTAAAAATGTGATACATAAACTACAGCTTAAATTGTAAACATTCAATTACTGAATGTAAAGGCTGTAGAACTGCATAAAAATGTAGGAAGGTTATAGATATACTGGTCACCTCAGGGTGATGGAACAATTTCCAGGCACACAAAAGTCAAGGCCATAAGGAGTATCATCTTGGATTCACTAGTGAGAGGTCATTCTTGCCTGACTTGATACAGCCCTGTGACAAAGTGACTGTCTTGGTAGAAGAAGGGAGAGCGCGGCTGCTCGTTACTTTTCTTGGCTCTGGTCAGCTCTCAAACACCCGGCTTGGGCGTCTCAGCTTTTCGTCGGGGCCGGGGCTCGCTGCAGTTTCCGGGCGCTTTTGCTGCTGCACTCCGGGGTGGGCTGTTGGTTGCGCTTCGCTGTCGGCGCAAGGGAAGAAACAAAGAGGCAGGGAATTTGTCCAAATCCATCCGCATGGCAGCTGGATGCTTTATTGGCAGCGAGAGCTGCGGTGGAAAAGCTGCAACCGCTCCCAGCTTCGCTCGGATGCAAATGGCCTCGAGCATGCCGAGGAGTGGGATGAAATAGGGAAGGGACAGGGCGGATGGGGAGTCCTCCCTCCCAATGGGTACAGACATCATGGTGATGACGTGTACTACAGCGACCAATGGGAACACAGCAGGGGCGGACACGGAACTTTGTGGTGAGTGGAACCGCGAGAACGAGGAGACGGGCATGGAAACCGCACTAGGGGAAAACCCGGGGGATGCACAAGGGTACAGAGAACTGGAAAACTAACAAAGAAAAAACCCATAATTTGAACCCAAGCCCAGGATGCAACAGAAGAGCAGTAGGTAGTGTCTATCTAGTTTTCTATTCTGTCTCCCACAAAAGCCTTACAGAGAAGCTGATAAGTATGAGCTGGATGATCAGGCTCTAATGGTCAATTGAAAACTTGTTGGCAGGGCTCTGAGTAGTGGTGATCAATGTAACAAAGTCTGTTTGGGAGCCACCAGTGTACCCCAGTAGCCAATATTGGCTCAAATCCTATTAAGATTCTCCATTAATGATATGGATGATAAAGAGTTGTTCACCCTCAGCACCACCTGGACTTCTGTGTCAAGTTCTGGACTCCCCAATAAGGAGTCACATGAATAATTCTGGCAAATAAGATCATTTTCTTGCACAAGCAATCTTTTAAAGGAAAAGAGTTGGTGTTTCAGGGAATGAAGATCAGACAAAGGCCAGATTAGGAGGAAGGAGACGGAGTTATTAGCTGAGAATAAGCTGAAGTCTTAAGAAAGCACTCAACTGCCAAAAATCAGTAACTGAAAATGAACTATTAAGAATTAGAAACACAAAATGAACCAAGCACACAGAATGGGTCTCTGGGAAGTAACTTGTCAGCAGCTCAGGCAGTGCAGCTACTCTCCACTGTCAATGAGTGTCCTATGGGGGCAGAGGATGCCAGTGCCTCTGGTGCTCAGAGATTCCACTTCTCTGTCCTCTGGTCCCCTCTTCTCAGAAGCCTTACAGACACTGCATTTTGTGTCTTCTTGGAAGTTGGCCTCAAGACCTGCCTTTGTAAATCTTTGTCTGCCATCCTACTCCGTTGCTGCACTATGGGTGCTCAAGAGGTGAGTTAGAGCTCCCGGTGAGCAGCTTTGAGCAAGAAGCAATCAGCAGCACTGCCAAACCGCGCAGGTGGCACCAGGCTGAACCCATCACATTTATAAAGAGCTGCACTTGGCAGGAGCAGGTGCTGCGCTGGTGGGGACTCTGTCAGATTTAATTTACTGGATGATCTGGCTCGGCAAACATTCAGCATAGATGTTTGCTCCTGCCTAATGTTAAGTAGCTGAGTAAATGGGATAGTAGATCTCTACAAGTGTTAAATAGTTGCTGAAAAACACAAGGTCTTGAAATGTACTAGCGCACAAGAAATATTTTACTTGTTTGACTGCTAATATGCCTAATTTGTACATTATATCAAAGCACTATTGCTTCCAGATTACCCAGGAGCTTGAGAAATTCTCAAAGGTCTGTGTATATATTCCCCAAAAGTTAATTTGTAGAGAAAATTTTAAATGTGAGCTTCAAAGCCAAGAGTTTGAATAAGATCTCAAAAATTTCCATGTTACTACTTTCCAGGAGATTTCTCTTCCTCAAAAGCAAAATCTGTTCCCAAGTGTCCTATGAGTTAATTTTGAAATGTTGTCTTATTTTTTATATTTCTAAATATATCATCCTTCCTCCAATTGCATTTTCAATGAAAAAGATGTTGATATGAGAGCTAAGGGTTAAACACCATTATTAAATCATACACATGCTTTGAAGAGAACTTGAGGATGGTGAACGGGATACAAAATTGCAACAGATCTGGATTTAAAATGTTAATCTTAACAGCCTTCTTCTTAATTTCATCTTCCAATACCTATTTGTCATTTTTGAAGAGTGAAATTTAAGTAGGACTCACCTATATTGTTAGAAATCATTGATTTGTATTTGAGCTGCTGTTGTGTAAGAAAAGTATTCCATCTATTATATCAGTGTGGAAGACTTTCATTATTATAGATTGGGATGTTACCCAATCTACCCAGTTACCCACAAACTCAATTACCTCATGAGCAATCCATGTTTGTGAGGTAATTGCAATGAAGATATTTAAAATATATCATAATGCTAATAAGAAAGACATTTTTGGACTTTGTGTTACAATCAAAATAACAATTTTTCCTGTATCTGGCTATTGTAACACTTGTTAATGAGTCAGCCCTTGGAGAGTTGACATGGATTTTTGGCAGTTCATGTGTGAATGTGTGGACACATTCTCTTCCAATATCCTCTTGAATAGCAGCAATAACAACAGAAATAATAAAAATTTAAGCACTTATTTTATAATTTTTGCTACTTTTTTAACGCCTTGAAAAGAATCTTTAGAGTGATACAGTTTAATGCCATGAATATTTTTCAATAATAATGTATGGTTAGGTACCTTCCATTCTTCTGTAGATGATTAGAAAATTCAGTGTTGTGATTTTTAAAGTAAATAATTGGATGACTTTTTTTCTAGCATAAATGTGATACATCATGAAGAGAAAGTTGAGAATCAAGGTGTTACATCATCCTGGTATTCTTTGAAATATATAAAAAAAAAAAAATTAGAGTTCACTTGGTTTAAGTGTGACTTTATTTTTGTTAATGTAGATCTTCAGTTCATTGTCCTTATTATTAATGTAGCTTTTGCCTGTGGCAAACCATGTTTGGTCCTACTATCCACTACAGACCCATTTAACAATTAAGATACTCCCAGTCAAATATAATTGGCAAAATTATTTTATTTTACTGCTGTCCCCTTTGTAGTCATGCTCTTAGTGGTCTGTAATAAGTGGCTGTTGAGATTTCAATAATCAAGTTATCAGCTTTTTTTATTTGTATGGAATGATTAGCACAGATTGTATTAAGGAAAAAAGCAAATTTTTAGATGCATGACTACTTTTACCCACAGCATTAGTAAGTAAAACAGCTCTAATGCATTAAAAAAGTCAGTAATTTAATTTACTCTCCAAGTCCATGTAATTTTCAATCATATTTGGGGTTTGGGGTTTTTACACCATTACATAAGGTACCAAACTGTCGCAGATATCTGCTTTGTCAGGAGGTTTTTTGGTTAATTCTTTAGTAAACAACTAAAACCCCGAGGGGGAGGAAGTGAATTTTTGGGTATGGGCTGGCCAAGTCTCTGGTCCAAATAAGACATAGTGGGTGAGCACGCATCACAGAAGCCTCTGGGGTTTGAGACATATAAAGGAGAAGGCTGATCAGAAGCAGATCTTTTGGAGGCAGGATGGTGCTTTTTATCATTATGATTGTCCTCTTTTATACAACTCAGTTGTAAAACTGCCCATGGCATGAGAGTATTCATCCCTTCTGGTTCAATTATGTTGGCATGAGAGGCAGCTGTCATTTCTCAGGAGGGGTCATACACCATCAGAGACCCCCAAAGTTCTCGCAGACTCATTCCTGAGGCCAGACCTTCTACCAGAGGTCTGCACATGATCCACAGTGTTGCAACAGATCCAGAAACTTTTTTTAAAAGTCAGTGTGAAAAAAACCCTCCAGGGAAGATGCATGGGTGCACCCACATACATACATACATACATATATGTATATATGTATATGTATGTATATATACCCATTAAATTATATATTTTGGTGGCTTTCCCCTGCTGCATGATGGGTTGGTTCAGTTAGGGGTTTCAATAAATGTTACTTAGGTTGGTTCTATGTGCCCCCATTTTTTCCTCAAAATGGTTTGCTCCAGGCTGTCTGCTATAGGAGCTTTCACCTGTCAGTCTTGTAACCACACCCCTTCCCCACAGAAAGTTCTGTGTCAATCACCCCACCTCTGTTATCCCATTTATCCCAAAACCCTGTACCCGCCTCTGCAATGTTCCCATGGGTTGCCATGGTCCGCATCACTCCCCTGTTGTCTGTCCCTATTGGGCGAGGGGGGCTTCCACCCCTGTCTGCCCGCCCCCTATTGAACCCCATGCTCCCTGTGTTCAAACAGCCATTTTGCCCACGCGGCACTTGGGAACAGCTGCTTTGTCCACCGCTGCAGCCACACGGGAAATAAACAGTTCTCAGCCACACAGGCGGAGTGCACCTTCTCTCTCGCCCTTTATCTCACCTCATCATGAGGCTACGGAAGCGGCAGACCCACACGGAGGCTCAGCCCTAGAGCTCCACACTCACACGGCGGCCCTGGTCTCACCGAGAAGCAGCGTGCCAGCTGGACACCCCCAGCTGCCCAGGACAGGGGCAGAGAGAACCCAATGCCACATTCCCCCACCCATGATGGATCAAGACGGTGACCATCACTTCGACCAACACCTTGTTGCTGGATCCAAGGGTGGTGATATCTTTCTACTCTTATCCTTTCCATCTCTTCCTTTCTTTTATTTATGCATTTTCTATAGTGTTGTTTTTAGTCTTTCATATTGCTATATTACCATAGATAATAACCAAAACAGCTACATACCTCCTTTCCATTACAACCAAATTGGTCTAAAATAAGACTACTACCCTTACAAATTCATGAGAGAATTATAAAACAGGGATTTCTACCTCTCAATAATGAAACCTGCTTTTTTTTTCTTTAAAGACAAAACAAATGTAGCTGTATTTTTCAGTGTTATGAAAACATGCTACTTTATAGTTTAAACTGCAAACAATTGGTTTGCAGCACAGGCTGGGGGATGAGCAGGTCGAGAGTCGCCCTGCCAAGAAAAACTTGGGGGTGCTGGTGGCTGAGAGGCTGGACCTGACCTAGCAACATGTGCTTGCAGTTCAGAATGCCCAGAAGGACAAACATGTCCTGGACTGCATCCAGAGCAGTGTGAACAGCAGGGCGAGGGAGGGGATTTTACCCCTCTGCTCTGCTCTGGGAGACCCCACCTGCAGTGCTGCATCCAGCTCTGGAGTCCCCAGCGTAAGAAGGATGTGGAGTTCAGAGAAGGAGCTTGGAGAGGATCAGAGGGCTGGAGCACCTCTGCTCTGAAGACAGGCTGAGAGAATTTGGACTGCTCAGCAAAAGAACATGCAGTAGAACTGACAGGGTGATTATTTACAGTGAAATATTATGTATTGTGACATCTGTGTGGAAAAATGGAAAAAACCCCAAACTTCTGGTCTCATATTCAGATAGTTTCTTGTTGTGTTCTTTTTAAGTGTCAGAATTCTGCAGTTCCATTACTTTGTTGTTGTTTTTCTTTCCTTTTTCACATATTTCACTTTTACAGCATGCTGTACAGAAATTGTAGCTTGTTAGAAACATGTTATACAAGAACAACACAAGGAGGTTATTTATAAACACCTGGAAAACTGAAATCTTGTCTTGACTAGACAAACACTTTCAAACACTCTGAAAGATTTTTTAGAATATAGTTCTGTCCTTGTTTCAACTTGAATAGAGTCAATTTTCCTCCTAGCTGGTGTAGTGCTGTCTTTTGAATTCAGTTGAAACTAATGTGGATAACCCACTGATGTTTTGGTTGTTGCTAAGTAATGCTTACCCTAAGTGAAGGACTTTTCAATGTTGCATGCTCTACAAGTAAGGAAATGAGCAAGAAGCTGAAAGGGAACATAACCAGGACAACCATTCCCATCTGGCAAAAGGAATATTCCATACCACAAAATGCCATGCTTAATATATAAACTGGGGGGAATTGGCCAGGAGATGCCAACTGCTGCTGAGGAACAGACTGAGCATCGGTCCACTGAGCAATTCCATGTTTGTCTTGGACTTTATTTCTCTCTCCCTCTCTTATTTTCATTATTCTTGTTTTATTCTTGTTCTATTTTACTTTGTTTCAATTATTAAACTGTTCTTATCTCAACCTGTGAGTTTTGCTTCTTTTTTTTTTAATTCTCCTCCATGCTGTGTCAGAGGGGTGAGTGAGAAGCTGCACGGTACTAAGTTGCCAGCTGGGGTTAAACCACAAGGGGTTCCCTCTCTATAACACAGCTTAAGAGTCCAAGGGAAACTGACTTGAAGAAAATTGTCAATGAGCTGCAGATATTCTTACACATGACTACACCAGCTTCATAGACATTTTGAGAAATTAAGTTCTTTTAATGTGATCAGAGGAATAACTAATCAGATAAAGCAGAATCTTGAATTTAGATGATGATGGCACGTTTGCTCATATGTTGTTTTCTGTTTATTACACTTTTTGTATCACTTTAATTATCACTTTGTCACATTGTTATATGAATAGTTTATGTAGCTGTGACAGAAAAGATGCAAGTTTAAAAAGAAAGATTAGGCACTGCTGTAAGAAGCTAAGTCCAAAGTCTGTGATATTTGATAATTCATATGTTAGTGATATATATTATTAAGGCTTGATGTATTTGCTGTTAGGCTGTAAGAAAAATTATCCTTATGTTTGGATTAGATCACTACTATAACAGATTCAGTCAGCTTTGTGAGGTAACAGAGACTGGTGATGACAAAACAAACCTCTCTTTTGTTTTGAACTTAATAGCTTCTATTAAATCTTTCACCTCTACTTCTTTCATGGGCTGTTTCTGCCTTCCTAAAAGAAAGATGTTACAGTAGGTGTAAAATAAATAAATACATCCTTTCTCCACTCCTCTTCTTCCTTTTGTACAGCAGAAGCTAGAGAGAGAAGCTCTCGACTTTCTGAAATGGAAATGTGCTGTTAAGTAGAGCACTGAGTAGCATCCTTTCTTTTTCAGTGCTCTCAGGTGCACTGGGAGGAAGTCAGCTGAAAAGACAAAGTTTCAAAACTTCTATCATACTGAAAAAGTTTTCCTTCAAGGTTTTTCAAAGAATATGACATTATCTAATCACTCTCAGATGTGATTCATTGCTATAGATTACCTTTGGTTTGCCTCATAGGTTTTTCAGGACTTCCTAATTATCTGTGTACCTGATTATTTTCAGGAGTGGAAACACAATAAACCAATCTCTATGTTTTCCAAAATTGGTTCAAATTACTAAGATGCTTCTGGACAGTCATGATACATACATAGAACTGTGTGTATCTGACTCTGAAAAACAAGGGTAAAATTATTTTTAATCAAAGAAACAAAGGAAATCTTGCCTAATTAATGGCAGCTTCAAGCTATAAATGTTGAAATGTCAGATTGTATTAATGGGGTTTTGGTCTAAGTTTCATTGAAAATTCAAAATAAAAGCTTCTTTTTACTTTAGTTTTAAAAGGTACTTTTATCTTCCTTTTTAAAGCTTTTTCCAGTGACAGCATCCCTCAAAAAAATTTCTCTTAAAATGTTGTTATCTGAAAAATTCTCTTCTCTTGGATTTGCCTGTTTCTGCAGTTTTTCCAAAATTAAAAGCCGTTAAAGAACGAGTTTATAAAAAGGAAAAAGTTACAAATTATTTTATGTTGTGAAATTCTTAAGATACTTCATTTTAATTTCTTTCTTAAGCAACATATATGCTAAAAATACAGGTGTTTTATCAGATATGACTAGTAAGGACAATTTAAAGTTGTGCCTAACCAGTAATTCAGAAGGGAAGCATTCTCACTTAAGAAATTTCTCACTCATATTTCTTTCTACCATACAGTAGTCTAACAAATTTTTCACGAGAAGGTCTTAATAAAGGCGAAAGGAAAAGCTTAAGTGGGGCATCTGTGTCTTAAATAAAAGATATTTGCTTGCTAATCCTGCAACATACTGGTGATAAATATGAGGAAAAAACTAGGACTTGAAAAGTTACTTTTGTTTATTTAAGAGGCTTTTTTTCCTCATTGTAAAGATTATTTTTCTCTTGAAATGTGAAGATCCAAGAAGTTACAAAGTCAGTCCTTTACTCCTTTATATTAAATTAAGAAACACAGTGAAAAAGTAGGAGAAGAATATCCAGATATCCTGTAGAAGCATTACTATTGTCAAGGGGAAGCACCTTCATTATAAGCATTGGGAACTCTGGCATTCATGGCTTCAGCGAACATTTAATTTGGGTAAAAAATATCTGTAAACTACTATGTTATATTCTTCTTTCTTTTATGTTTTCTGTTTTCACATGACCTCTATGCTTATCCAAGATTAATGTCTTATGTTATTGCTAGAGGATAATGAGTTCTTATGGGAACCAGATATGGACTGGTATAAACCAATGTCCAGGCTGTTTGTGTTTAACACACAAGACAAAAGAGTATCAACATTTTCTGTTTACCAAATATAGAGCTGCTAAGTACTTACAGAGCAGAACGAGTTGCAATTAAATCTATTTACCAAAATGAGGCTTTTATTAAGTTATAAATTTGTTTTGAGTTGCACTATTGACATTACTTTTTGCATAGGTGTACTTACAATTTCCTTTCTAATTAACTGTTATTTTTAAAAAGCAATCATTTATGCTAAGAGAGGAAACCCTTGTTTTTGTAAAATCCTTCTTTCAGAAGAGGTGACTTCCTGAATATAATGTACAGAGTAATTTCATTGCCTTTAATAACTGTTCTCATGGAAAATAATTGCATTGAGACAGGAAATCCAAAGAAAGTATCCTAATTGTTGAAAAAGGAAGACAATAGATTAATGACCTTGTGACACAAGCATAGAAGAGCAAATAGGACACTAGCCTGAGAAGCCTAGATTTTATTCTTGGTTTGGGTACATTTTTCCCATTATCTTTTTTTCACTGCTCACTTGTGTAAAATTTAATTTCCTGGGATGATGTAACACTCATTACTTAGAGGAATTTTACAACATTTTTGGTGAGAACTTTTAGATACTAGCCCTGTTGATTGCCTCTTTTTCTCATGCTAGATTCATTTTTAAAAATATTAATAAATGCATTCTGTAGCAAAATATTAATGCTTCCTATTTTAGAAAATAATTACTTTATTTGTCTTGATGCATTTGTTTAACACCTGGCCCTTTTTTTGTATATTCTAACAAGGTGCATGTAGAATTGTATGTGTTTTTTTTTCTGTGCAAAAGCCTGATGTTATCAGAGTTCATTCAATTAGTGAACTGTAAAATCTCTTTTGTGCTGTTGCTTATCTGTTTTTTTGAGGGCTGCTTTCTGATGATGAGAAACAGCTTGTTTGACACTATTTGTTGTGAACTGTAAATGGTCAGTTGGAAAACTGCCATGATTTTTTTCTCTCATCTCCAGCAACATGTGGAGTACTTGGAGTTCATCAGAATCTGAATTCAACTGTTGAGCTATGTATTTAATTTGAACTTTAAAACACAGTAATTTAACCAAGAAAGAGCAAAGAGATCTTTAAACAAAAAAAATAATATCTATGCATCTTATTTTTGGTAGGGATGGGACTCAACCTTTGATATACCTTTTTTTAAACCCTGTTTCACTTTGGTTTTTTCAAATTTAGTTTTCTTTTTTGAATCTGACATCTATGGGACCTATGTATGCTTATCTCTGCATGTCTGTATATCATATTGCATTACAAAAATGAAAAAAGAAAATAGCCATATGTCTCTTCCATTTCGCAAATCTGTAGTAATTTCCTTTCAAGTTGTAATACTTATTTCCTCAGAGCAAATAGTTTGCTTTCATATCAATAAAAGTAGGAGAAGAAAAGAAGGAATGAAGCAAGAATATTAAATTAAATTTAGCATAACTTAAGCTGTATATGTTGATATTAATATTGCATTATGATTTTTCATATTTAGTGCACTAAATCATTCACTTGAAATATATAATTACAGTTTTAGTTTCAAGAAATACCCACTGCCAGTGATATTCTTACATTGAACTTATGGTTTGCAGTTCAAGTTTCATGTGAGACTTCAATAGATCAACTTTCTACTTCTAGCTGTTGCAGAAATTCTGTATGATTTTAAGCAAGCATTGAAACCTCTTCATGACTCCTTTTTCTGCATATAATAAAGTACTTTGAAGAGGTAGGGATTCTATAACTCTGCCATGTCTGTACTATACACAAAAGCTGTAGGAATCTCTAATCTGTAACAAAAATGAATCCACCTGAGCTGTCCCCAAACCCCCAAACATCTTTAACAGGGTTAAAAGATGTTTCAAAGCCTGGTAAAATTACACCTTAGCCCTGCAGTTTCTGGGTACCTCTCAGGTCTAGTTTAAGTGTCCCTAAACAAGAGGAAGGTACACAGAGAAATGAGCACTGTCAAAAAAAAAATTGGAATCAGTATCCGCCTCAGTTAGAAATACAGAATTTAAGACATGATAATTGTTTTTTTTCCTGTTTCTGTTCATGTAAATATATTCATACATATGAATATACACATAAAATATGAGTTTAGAATGCAAGGATACTTTTAGGAACCTATACCAGTATTGCTCATTATGATCAGATAAATGGCAACTATTAGGAAGATTGTAGTAATGTTTAGTGAAATTCTCTGCTATACTATTGTGACAGCTACAGCTCTACTTTTAATTTCTTTGTGGATTTTCTTGTTGTGCTTTCTGTCACTAATTTTGTAAGCTGTGTATTCATAGGTTGGTTTGTCCCCACTGAATTCACAGTTCTGGACCATGACTTTTGTTTTTAATATAAACATAAGTATAAAGAGTTGCCAGGATGCCTCTTTTCAGGGGAAAGGAGAAATTGAAAGAATTCTATGTCCACATAGAGTTAGTAGATCAAATCTTAAAGGGCAAAGAGATTTCATTCAAAATATGCTTTGTCATACCAGGCCCTTCTCTGAGGCCTTTCAGAGAAATCCTACCACCATAGAATAATTATTGTTAAAACGCCACCAACAGGGCAAAAGTGCTTGTAGGCATTGCTTTTTTGTGAGTTTAAATTTTTATGAATATAATAAATTACAATATTTATTATATTCATAATAATATAATAAATGACAATATTTATTATGTTCATAATATAATATGAATATATTATGAACATAATAAATGTTGTCATAAAGAAACTTGTTTTGTTTACAAGGCTATGCGATTGTGTTCCAGTTAAGATGCTCAGAAAGCTTTTGGAAATATATTCTCTTATTCTGAAAAAAAAATCCTTTTAATTTAATTTCAAGTGTGCATGCAAATGTATGCACAGATTTTTGTATGCTCATCATCATCTAGGCCATACAAAGCCAAAAAATCCTTTGTGTCCCCCATCCAAATAATTTTGATCCAACAGGCAAATCAGATGTACATTTTGGCTATCTCAATTTACATTATTTTTCTGTAAATTTACTTTGGATAAATGAGACAAACCTGTTTCTAAATGCATCCAAACATAAGAACTGTGTATTCAACTTTTCATTATAGGTATGAACAAGACTTATAACAGAAGAAGCCAAAGAACCAAGTGTTAATATTTCAGTGAAATAGTTTTTAAATTCCTATGAACCAAGTGGGAAAGGCAAGCCTACATCAACTCTCTCAATTCTGCAGTGTCAGATTACAAAACCTTTCATGTCATGCCTTCATTGTCCTGCTTTGCTTCATACAGTGAAGTTCCAATCCCTTTGCACTTTGATATATGAAAACACAGTTATAATAGAAGTTCTATAGAGGGTTTTAATTTCCTGTTTTACAATTGTTTGCCTTAAAACAACTGTTTACAGTTTCCTACTCTATAAGAATTACACCTTTCCTATCAATGAGATTTTTTTCCTTCCTGGCTGAAAGCCAGATGTGCTCATAAAAATCTCTTTTCAAGTTACAATTAACTGCCAGCAGACATGAAATAACTCACAATCCTTTCAAAAATATTACAATATCTTTTTGCTCTAATTTGAAGAAAGAATTATATATAATTATTTCGATTTTGCATGAAACATAAGAAAGAATAAGTGATTCTGCATGAATGTTTCCTGTCACACTGACATACCTAGAGGCTAAATTCACCTACTGAGAGGCAGTTGCAGACTGATGGCCTGTTTAATTGCTCATACTAAATAGCCAGCTTTATAGTACAGATGTAAGAGATTTCCATCAGAGATATATATACAGAAGCTTTAGAAGAGTTTGTAAATTGTCACCATCTATTATTGAAAGCCCTGAGCTGATATGGAGGTGTTATATCTATTTAAGGTGAGAGAATAGGGTTGAGCAGCTTTTTTATGTCATGCACAAAAAGCTGCATGGAGTGCTGTGTCTGTGTTTATGAGAGACTGAAGTGTTGCTCAGTGTGTACTTTACATCCTAGCACTTCATTTGTCAGAGTCATTTGGAGTTAGAAGAGAGGTAATAATATGCTGTTAATAATCTGGAAAAATAATGTCAAAGGGGAAGCCAGAGAAAGTTAAGCTTCCTTTTGAGACCACGGACATGAGAATTCCCAAACTCACAGATTTACAACCTTTTTTCTCCTAATTATTTTCTCATCATGCTTGTTCAAATCTTTGAAAAACTCTGTTATTTTTCCTAAGTATCTGACATAATTTTATTTTCTTGTTCGGTTAAAATGTATGAGAAATGTATAATTGTTTTTAATTGTTTTGTTAAAGAAGCCATGTCTAATGAAGTCTGCTGGTGTATGTATACATTGCACAGGCTTTTAACAGACTTAAGAATGCCTGTGAAGTCCAGCATTCCTCAGCACCTGGACAAAACAATGACAACCTGGTTTCATATTGTTCACCCCAGATACAGGTAAAAACCTGTGGTGGATTGACTCTGACTGGACATCTCACAATGGCCTTCACCACAGGATGCAGGAGAATCTCTGCTCTGGCACCTGGAGCACCTCCTCCCTTCATTCTTCACTGACCTTGGTATCTGTTGCTTCTCTTACATATTCTCACTCCTCTTTTTCTGCAAATCCTGGTGTGTGGGTCTTTCTTTTCCCTTTTTGCTGCCGTGCCAACCCTGAAGCCCCCTGGCTTCGCCTGCCCGACAGAGGCATGGTCAGCAGTGGGAGACACTCCCCTGTTTCTCATGGCAGATTTGGGGAGTGGCTAAGACAGAGAGCTTCGCTGTCTGCCTTGTATGGAGGAGAGGTGGCATCCAAGAAAGTAATGAGGGAGTCGACTCACGGCCGGGGAAAAGTCTCAGGTTTAATGCAAGCTCCGAGGAGCTCTGAATTCCATGTCCCGGTGGCTGAAAGTGGCCTTGAGGCTTTCACAATCATTTTAAGTACTGGGGCGGTAACAAGGGAGAAGGGACGCCCACCACCCAAGGGGGAATTTGGGGGAGTGGAAGGCAGAAGGACAGACAGACACACAAACCAATGGGGGAAGTTCAAGGAAGGGACCCCTGGCCTCATCCACTCACTCGATGCCCAAGGTGGAAGATTGTGGGAAAGTGGGATTAGGAGCTGAGTGATGGACAAGGTACCAGGGAGGGGACAGGGGAATGACTGAGCATTTTCAGGGAGATTGGCATTGGGGAAAGCGCAGGAAAGCTCAAGGTGGAACCATTGGGAGAAAATGGGGGCGAATGGGCAAACAATTACAGCGCTCTTACAAAGATATAAAAACACAATACAACACCTTTTAACTATGTATTTCTGAAATTATACTTTATTTCCTAGCACATTCGTCTTCTATTCAGTTTGCTTTCTAGATATATATAGAAACAAAACTTGCTAGTGCTTAGTCTTTACTGGCAGCTTCTGCTATTTTAATATCCCAGATAAACTACTGATTTGAATTAGCATGTGTTTTTCTTTGCTATGATTAGCGATGATGTAGTTATGAGTGGAACTCCAGATGTTTGTTCTTCTGGTTCCTTTTATACAAACCAAAACAAAACTAGAATAGGGAAAAATAACTGTACTTCCTTCATACCTCAGCTATTAATACTAAGAAGGCTTGCAAAGTATGTTTAGTAGTTTTGAGTTTTGTTTTGCCAAACAATTTCAGCACAGAAACTGATTATCATGTATAATGTAATAAGAACTTGCACAAATCTTGCAGTCTTGAAAAGGTATTCTACATTACCTCATACAAATTATTTTTGTTGATAACTCGTTAATTTATTTCAAGGTGTATTAACACTCCAGTTAGATCTCTGCTACTAATGTGGATATTTAGTTGCATACTTTTTCTTAATGATACAGCAATATATATAGAGTTTAAAAATTACTGACAATTACAATTTTCTGTTAATTTTATTCTGGTATATTTAGGGATTGTCATGTGATAAGTATGACTAAGCATAATAATTCAATTTGTTCTTATGTATACAGTTCTTTTTCTAAGCTGGGAAGGTTCAAACTCTGTTAAAGATCAGAAAAAAGATTTTAAGAATTGTATCTGCTTTGTGAGTTATCTCTGTGGGCCATCAATTCCTTTACTGAAATATTTCTTTTCTGTTAGGTAGAAACATGAGTATTTAATGGCACTTGTGTGTGTATTTATATCTTTGTGTCCTGAAGTGTGTGCAATCAAGCACAGATGCATTGTCTCAAGTTTCTCAGAGTTACAGCTTGGCTAGCAATCTTCACTTTTTATAGAGCAGTTTAACTGCTGTGCAAATCAAAGAATCATATTTCAAAATAGTTTTATTTACTTCCATTCAATTACTAAGGACAGTACTTCTTTAATTTTTCTGACTTGTTTATAAATATTAGCTATAGAAAGCATGAGTGAATAACTTTCTCAAGGTGACAATGGAAGAAGTGTTTGTCTTTGAAACCTGTTGAAAAAATACTTACTCAGAAGATAAAAAAAAAAAACTTCAGTTGAAAAAAAAAGCCCAAAACAATAAGTAAAGATAATTGACTATCTTACAAGAATTCTCGTTTAAATATCTACAGCTTTCAATGTATTTAGTCTATAAGTATTAATTTGTTGTTAAGCACGTCTTATGACACACATTTGAATATAAACTGCTCTAATGCCTTTTAGCTGGTGGAGATTTACCTCCCTTCCACCCACAGACAGCCAAAGTGCAAGTACACGTTCTTCTAGTTCTGAGGTATATTTCATGCTCTTGTGTACCCTCCCTCAGGCTGCTCCTGATGCTGGTAAATTGTCACTCCAGTGCAGCAAAGAAGCATCACTCACAAGAATTTTACTGATATTATAGAGTTCAGGGGCAACAGACTTTAGTATCCTCATGATGAGCACCACCTTTGGAAAAACATGCATGTTCGATTGACAGTTCTTCTTTGGTGATATAAAATCACAGCACACTAATAAATCAGGTCATTTATAGCAATGCAAATATTACATCAAAGAAAAAGACAGAAGCATTGAATTTCTAAACCTTTCTGTTCATCCAAGGGGAAACAATTTTCCTTATGCAACTCTTTTACTGATGGCCTATTTTAGTTCCATTTTTCCTGCTCTAAAATGTCTGTGTTTCAAGGAGTTGTTCTACAGAGACAGGTTGCTTTTTGATAGATGATCTGATGATGTTTCTATGAAAGCACTTCTGCTAGAAATACCTTTCTGCTTACAGCTCAGGGAAAGCTGGTGCAAAATACCCTGACTTCATTCTAAATCTAATTTCACACTCTCCACTTTCAATTCATTGTTTTTCTTATTAACTTTAGATAAGATAAAAACACAAGCTGGAGGCATAGTATTTTCCCCAATATTCTTCCCTATGGATGTAATTTACTAAGTTTAATAAAAGCAAAGTATGAGAAAAAATTATCGTATGTCTTTCTCTTATCAGGTCATCAGAAGTTTCTTGGAATTTAGCTTTTTCCCACTGTATACTCCAGACACTTTTTTCAAAATTTCTGTTCTCTCTGTGATGCAGAATGGGCTTGAACAGAACAGCGGAACTGTGGAGATGGACCTGAAAGTTTTCCTTAAGGGATGTTGACAGCAGGTGGTAAGACCAAGTGTGTCCCAGTGTTGCCAAGGAACAGCATACTTGCTTATGCAGGAGGTTGATGCATGTATTTCACAGAGAAGGGAGAATTTTACTGCTCTACACAGAGTGCTGTGGGCAAATTCGCACACTGTGAATTCATTCTCTGTGATCATTAAGGCAGGTCTCTGTTGTGCAGTATTGCTCTTCTCCAAAGGAGCAGTCTCTCAGGAACATATACAGCCAATTTCAGCAACCTCTTTGTACTTCTGTTCCATTTTGCCTTGCTCATACTGACAAATTTTTCCTAAGTTTTCTCCCAGTGACAGTCTGGAAGCATGATTAGAAAGATCTTGCTTAGGCTCATGCATTGGACTGGTGTAGCTCAAAGACCATCCTGTTCCTCATTTTCTTATTCTCAAAAGTAAATCTAGGCCATTTCAAACACAGCATGCAAAAAGTACCTTCATGAAAGTGTTTCTGAAAATTCAGAAAAAAATCCCAAAACATCATTAGATGCCGTATGTAGCTTACTACCGGGATAAAAGTCTCTATTTGTGTTAATCTCACAACATCTATATGGCTATCTATCTTTCAAAAAACCCCTGCTGTCATGTGCATGTCCTTCTTTGTCAAAACTATCTTTTCTACCTTCTAGAAAGTAATGGAAACCAATGAAGAGCCTCTTTGCAGTAGTTAAGTTTTTCCATTTCAGAGCCTCGGGTAGTCTCAACAAAATTGTACCAAATACATGAACAACAAAAGGGTTTTTGTTTGCTTGTTTTCTTTTTGGAGAGCACCAGTTGCTCTTTTCTAACATGGTCTTTTTTGTATCTGTCAGTATCTTAACAAAATGTGCACTTTCTTTAGGAGGATTTTTTTTCAAAAGATAGATAATACTTCATAGAAGTAGTATGTTTATTTATACAACACACTTAGTTTAATGCTATTTCCATACTCAAACCTGATGAAAGGACTATTTTTTTGTATTCCTTATTTTATTAAATAGCTATTTAAATATTCTTTTTTTTTTTTTTGTGATTTACAGTTTTATTATTCCTGCAGCATTTATTTCCCTGGCTATTAGCTGAACACTTGTGCTGGCAGCCAATGACTAGTGGATTATGGGAACAGAGAAGTGGAGAAAACCTCCTGAAGAATTCTTCATCAACCCAATTGTAAATAGTTCTCATAAACTGAACAACTTTCAAATTAGTAAAAGGCTTTTAGGCTTACTATTTTTGATGAGAAGCTGATGCAAAAACTCCCCTGTCTGTTATTAAACAAAACATACCAATGCCCATTCACTCCAATCTTGCCTTCAAGTGTAGAGAAGTGTTTCATACTGTTTCCTGTCTCCTGATAAGGAATAATCATACCTTTTGTAAAAAGCTCTGTTTATCTTCATGTGACAATTGTAGCTGTGAGACATTAATTTTGAAGAATTAAGAATTTTAGGAAAGTTAAGATGATAGTTAAATTAGATGTTGCTGAGTTAGTGGAAGTAGATAAATAGGCTTTGTTCATAGTTAACAGTAGCCAGATCTTAGATAAGATATCCAGGATCATTGCTTGTCAACTTTATGTTTGAGTAGCTGTGCTTATCATGAAAAACAGAATGGGATAAACAGATTTCAGGGACACAAAAACAGTTGCAGACTTCCCATACTTGAGGAATCCATTGAACACAGGAAAAGTACAAAGATTCATTTGTGATGTATGCATTGAAAAGGTAGAAAGGTCAGAACAAGGAAGACTTATTTTACTTCTTAATTTTGGAGACCCCTCCCCAAAATGGACGCCCAACTCATTGCAGTGAGCAAAACTACGCATGCTTAATAGCCTTTTTGCCAATTAGCATATGAAGCAGAGCAGAGAAAGTTACAGGGATATGAATATGCATTCATATTTTGTGTAATCAAGACTTCTGTAAATAAAAGGGCTTTGTTATACCTGTGATTTTTGCAGTGCACGTTAGGGAATTATCCCACGTACTGCCTGGCTGTTGCAATAAATATATGCTTTCTAACTTTAAACTGTTTGAGAGTTTTTGTCCGTCTCAGTTGGATATCGATATTAGATCAATATTCAAATTTTAGTAAATCAGCTGTGTGTGAGGTAGTCTGATGCCAGTGACCTGTACCAATTGCCTCTATCAGAGGACTACTAGCATGACCACAAGACACATCTCTGCAGCATCTAGTACAGTACAAGCCTATACAGAAATATCTATGAGCAGAGTTTCTGTCATTTTCAGCTGTCAGCATCTCTGATCCTTGACTGAAAGCCCATTGTGGACTGCTTGCTCCCTGTCTCATGAAAGCACAAGAATCCATACCAACCTTTCCTACTCCCATGTGTTCAATGGCCTCATTAACTCTTAGACCTCATCAAAAGAAGCCAGAAGGGATCAGTGGGAAAGGTTTATTTGGCCTCATTGCCAGTTTATGCCATGTTAAATTGACCATGAAACTATGACAGTAAGACTGAAATCAACTGAGATACCAACTAGGTCTGATAGCAATCTGTTGCCTTTTTTTTTTCCATTGTGCAGTAGTGGTGAGGGTGGAGCATTGTAACCTCCTAAAAAAGAAATATGTGTTTGTTATTCTCCTTTGGTTTTACCAAGTGGAAAAATGAAATTTTAAGACATTTATTTGTATTTGATTTTACCTGACAGCTCACTGTTCTCTTCTGCTTAGCCACAAGTGAAAATGAATAGCACAGAATCTTGCCATCTTTTAAGCCAATTTTCTTTTTTATATTGCTAGGGATTTCAAGCCCAGATGAGCCTAAAATCAGCAAAAATTAATTGGATCTGGTAAATAGGAAACAATGATTTGGGAAAAAATATAGTTTATTTTATGACATTAGGTTGTTGGTTTTCTCTTTTGTTTGTGTTTTTATTTTAAAAGTTCAAAAAGTAAGGCTTTCTAGTCTGACCTGTGTAAAAGCTGACTGAAATGTTTTTCTTATTATTTTTTTCAGCCTATGAGTTCTGAAAAATAGTAAAATGTACAGTAAGGAGAAGAAAGTGAAAAGGGTCTGAGCACTACTGATCTGACTGTTCTATTGCACCTTGTGAAAGACCCTTGCACCTTTTTTTCATTTCTTTAGACTTTTCACCAGTGTGTGTTTTAAGATTGCTTCAAGAATCACTGGCAAAGGTATCAGCACAAGCAAGTTTAATATAAAATTGAAAGCATGATGAAGTTTACTGGCAAGATTCATTCTATTATTTACTAGATTATTAAAGCACACCAAGAAAAAGCAAAAAAAAAAATCCAAAATCAATTAATCCAAACTGAAATAAACCCCAAACTCTCTATGTGGAGGCTGGGAGGGTGAGGAGGGAAGAGAAAATTATAGGAAAGGATAAGGATAAAAAGGAATACAGAAGACCCCCCCTGTTAAGTCACAAGGTACAGAGCAGAGTATTGTGCTAAACTGAGCTTGCACTTGAATAAAAGTTTATGCCTAATAGCCCAACAACACTTAAACTTAATGGCACTTAAACTTAACAATACTTAAGTGATAACTGAAGCTAAACAGTTTAGCAAAAGATCCATATAGAATTTATTTTATCACGGTAGTAACTCATTTACAGGTCTGACTTACTACAAGTGTGAAGCACTTAAGAATCTAGGAGAACAGCACTCATGGCACATTTGATATAACATATTCACACTTGCGTGCTCACAGACAGAAAGAGTCTGTACAAGATACATACCTGTGTGAAAGTTCCCCTTGAATTCAGTGAAGTTCTCACTCCAGATGCCTTTGTGGCTTCTCTCTGGGTGAAGGGTGGAGACTAGAGGAGTTGGGAGTATCAGCCCAAGATCCATCGCGGTCATTTGGTGATTCTCTGAGTACAGCCAACGTGAGAGTTTGCTGGCTCTGAGAGGCCTCACTCAGAGGGAGAATGCTGTTTGCAACCTGCTGTGGTCCGGGAGATGTCCAAGGGTTTCACTTTGGACCACTGTTTACAGGGTTTCTAGAGAGTGTGCTTTAGTCATAGTAATTGTCAATCCTGGCCACAATCCAAGTCACTAACTTTCTCTGAAGATTTGATAACAAAAATATTATTCCACTGGATTTTTTATTCAGGCAGGAAAAATAAGTTTCCAAGGCCGTTCATTAAAAAACAGGAGCTTGTTAGACATCACTAGTATCTGGGAGCAGACAGTGTTTCTGCTAAGATCAAGAGAAGCTTAGCCCAGGTGCTGCTCATCAAGGCTGAGGCCTAACATGCATCTGTCAGATCATAGTGTGGCCTGAGGAGGTGGTTGCTTGTGGTGGTGGTAAAATGCACCACCACAAGCTTCCTACCCATCATCTCATTATATTAAGAATTTTTGCATCAATTGCTTATTCAGGATTGCCTTTCCAAAGAGATATTCTAAAGTTCTGAGTCTCATAACTTATGAAATGTGAAAATTCATAGGAAAACCTCATGAAACAGAATCACTTAGAATAATAGAATATATTGAGTTGAAGTGACCCATCAGGATCATTGAGTCCAACTCTTGGTGCTGTGTGGGACACCCCAAGAGTCACACCATGTGCCTGAGAGGATTGTCCAAATGCATCTTGAACTCTGTAAGGCTGATGCCATGACCACTTCCCTGAGGAGCCTGCTCCAGTACCCGACCATCCTCTGGGTGAGAAACATTTTCCTGATATCCAACCTAAATCTCCTCTGACTCAGCTTCATGCAGTTTCTTCATGTTCTGTCACTGGTCACAAGAGAGGAGAGATCAGTACATGTTCCTGTGCTTCTCCTTGTGAGGATACTGATGACACCTCACTGTCTGACAAAGAATTATAAAACCAATTCCTTATCAAATATTAAGACACTTATTGCCACAACAATCTTGTGAATCAGTATAGCTGTCTTGATTTTGCAAAACAAATAAAATATGTTCTATAATTATGACTAGAAGTAAATTTGCCGCTACCATGAAAAGGCTGTTGTTTCAATCTCCTAGCTAAATAATGGCTAATGTAAGACTATGTATTTGCTTGATGTTTGAAAGAAGATTGAATTACAGAAGTGAAAAGCACATTGTGAGAGATTTTAAAGGTTATTGTAAAGTATTCTTTCTCAACTGAAAAACAAAACCAAAAGGACTTTATAGAGCATTTCTCACCTCTTTTCCACAAGATAAAAGACCTTAAGGACTTTGCGTTGGTATTTTCCATTAAGATGACAATCGATATAATTTGCTTGTTTATCAAGACACAAGGCAAGACAGAAGACTGTTATTTTCCTAGCATGCAAGAGCATCAGTAAGATTGTGATAATTGCTACAAGATAAAGTGAGACTAGTGGATTGTGTAAATTGGATGGATTAATTTAAACTACTTAGGAATGACAGATATGCTGATTATTTGGATTGTTTCTTAATTTCTTTATATCCATTGTGCCTTCATGTAAAATCTATCATGATGGTGTGCATTTTTACCTCCTTGCTACTGCCTTGGTAGTTTTTTCAGTGTACTTGCTTTATTATAATACAGCTGTACAGCTGTGTCATAGATTAATATACCTAATCACTAGCACATAGCCTTGGACAGTAGGTTGTCTTTGTTATCATACTACAAATTTGATTACAGAATGGCATTATGTGTAAGGCTTTCAACATAAAAGAGTATAGAGATTGATGATGAAATGTAATGCAACCATAATTATAATCATCATCATCATCATAATCTTTGCTGACTTTATAATACTTCACAATATGAAGACTTTTTCAGAAATTATATAAATACCTGTCTTTCTAGAACAATAATTAAAAAAGAAACTTCAAGATACTCCATTGTAAGGTTTCCTGACTAGGTGAATAACACAGCCACCTATGTGCAATTTGTTTAGGATTTAATTTCAAGATCAAATTAAAATTTACCAGTGTTATCGGAAAAAATACACATAGACATATACATGGTTATACTAAAAAAACTCTGAGCTGACAGATGTGTTTGAGCTACTGTACTCTTGCATACAGCCTGCAATGCATGTCCACAGTACTTTACCAGCATGTCTTCTCATGACACTGGAGTTATCCAAATATGAAGAAATACATTCATTTGAGTTTATGTTTTGAACATATTATTTGTTTGAGACTAATGTTTTGATACTGTGTGATTTAAATCGCTTGAATGAGAAGCTTTTGAACAGCACTTGCACCTAAAAAAAGTAGCTTAGGTGACAAAATTTCTGACAAGTTTTATAGTTTTGCAAAAGCAGCAGTCACTCAGAAGCATTTAGGGCCAAATTCACAGATGAAAGTTTCCCATTGCATGTAACACCTGAGAATCATAGAAAAGTTGGGGTAGAAGGTACTTTAAAGATTTTAGTGAGGATACCTCCAGATGTGTCATGGAGGCATAGTATGCATTTCTAGACTCTATTAAGGCTCCTGAGGGTAACACATGCTAACTTACTAGGCAAAACTGTTCCTTTTGAGAAATGTCACAATTTCTTTTCAATCCAGGAGAACTCCATAGCAACATTTTATGTATACAGGTATGCATGCATATGCACAATCATTTTGGTAGGATTCCTTTCTTTCTTTTGAAGCTCTTTGGACACATGTTCCTTATACATCAGAACCTGGTAAACTTATTTTTTTGTTGTCTATTTGCTTTTATGTGGAAATATTATTAAACAGTTCGACTCATATCTGCAGGTATTTTGACTGTATTTTTTTCTTTCTCCACTGTAAGGATAACTGTAGGAAGGGATGAGAGCTGGTTCAGCTTTGTTTCGTTTTTCCTACTTCTGATCTCCTTTTTATTTGTAAAAAGAAAACCATGTGTCTCTGGTCTGAAATGAATAGGACTAGATTCTATTGTGTTATCCCTCTTTCAGCCACTTCATGTATTGTTCCATTCACCACAGTTATGGAAAGCATCATTATAATATGTTGCCATTTCAAACTGTTGGTATATTGCGAGATAGAGGTAGGAAAAATCAATGTTACATGCTGATTTAAAATAAAGTTGAAAGAACCTTTTATTTTTAACAGAAATAAAATTATTTTGTTTGCCACAACTTGCCAAAGGCAAAATATTATTATTATAGTAACCATGAGTTGAGATGACACATTAAGAGCTGTGACATTGCAGTGTAATTGTGTGTGACTTTTTAATGATAAATATTTTTCTTCTTTGCTCTATGCACATTTTTTTCCTCTAGCCTGTTCTGTTGACCTAATGTTGCATAAGTCTCACCATTCAAGAAACTGATTTTGTCACTACAGCCTCACATGTTTTTTATGGAAAGCACAGTTCTAAACTTACTGATTATTTATGATTAGTGGTACGTCACATCCAAGACCATTGGAGTTTTGCAGTAGCTTGATCTTTTAGTATAAAGGGAAGTAAGTAGGAAATAAGATATATCTGGTTTGGGGTTTTTTGTTGGTAGTGATGAGTTTTTTTGTTCGTATTTTTTGTTTTAAATAATGGCACTTATTACAATACCTCAGTAGCAGTCTGTGTTCTCACCTACCACATTATGTTCTGTCCTGGACCATTTGAAAATGAAAACTGGAACTACTAAAGTAGCTGGGAGGGAGCAGAGTTAGAAAGTATGATTTCTTAGAGGGTGGAGAGAAACCTAAAAATTTTGTGCTCAAAGAAATCTGAGAATATCTAATCCATCTCCCTGCTTTGAAGCTGTAAAGGTATACCTAAAATTTCAATGAGAAGGCTTTCTCAGTGTAATTTATTGCAACTTTTTCTTTTCTAAAGTTAAAATATCTTTTTCCTTATCACCTAATTTCTACTGCTTTTATATCTAAGCTTATGTGATCTCCTTGGTGATTGCTGGTACAACAACACTTCTACTTATCTCTAATTTATAGCAAATTTATTTGAAGACTGTTCTGCCTTCTCTTTCTCATGAGATCTTTTTCCAAAACTGCTTGTGATTGTATCCCCTCTGCTTTCTCCTGGATGTAATGTATATATTCTTATTGAAATGTAATGAATGCCTCAAACTGGACACAGACATATACTGAGAACTTGTGTTTCATGAGCAAACTGAATTATATCCTATATGTAGCAATGAGAAAATCAATATCAGACACTGTTTTGCAAAATCATTCCATAATAATAATAGTTGTAATTTAGGAGTGATTTCTTATCCCTGTTTACTATTTTATCCCTACATTTACACATTTAATTTTCATCTTCCCCATTCTCAAGGTCTTGATTTTATATACAGTTTATGGTGTTGCTTGCAGGCTTCTGCTGTTCTGGATATCCTTGCCCCAGTAGTGCAAAGCAGCATGAGGAACTGAATCAGACAAGATTTGACTTTGCAATGACGTTCCTTTCCAACAGAATCCCCTTCCTACAGTCTTCCTTTGTTATTCTGTTTCTATAGAAAAATGCAATGACAACGTAATGCAGAGCTAACACTTTGTGAAAAATCACTCTGAAGCAATTTTTGTTTGTCTGCTTACTTTTATAACAAATATTTAAATGCATTATTATTATTATTTACCACTACAAATTTTCATTCAAGAATTTCACCAAGAAGCCTTATAGCTGGTACTGGAATCAGGAGACTGATTATGATTTTATCACCTTCCAAAATCAGGACTTTTAATCCAGATCAGCTCACTCTGCCACCCTACGCCTATCTCTGTTACATAAGTGGAAGAGCAACACAGACTGAGGCAAACAACCAAGGCTTAGTAATTGCTTAAACTGGCCCTGACAGAAATCTGAACAGCTAAGCCCGAGTGTAATAACTCCATGCTTGTCTTCAGTGATGTTGGAGTGAAGAAACTTATCTGAAACCACTAAACTTTGAAGATCTTCCCTGTTGTACTGGTCACTCTCCAGAGTGATCTGGCACATACCAGGAAAAAATAAGTTCTGTTTTGTTTTTATTACTTCACTGCATTGTATTTAATTTAAAAAACAGCACAGCTTGTAGTTTGTTGTTTAGAAACTCACTTCAATATGACTCACTGGAGCCACAAGAGCAGCTTTCCATTACCACATGAAAGTTAAAAAAAACCAGTCTTCTTCATACCATCTTCTTTTTGTTACTTTTAGAAAAGGGCTAGGTAAATATTTGATGCTATGTAAAGCTCTATAGGGAAAAAATATATAAGTCTTGTTGAATGACCTCTTAAGAGTGACCTATTAGGGTTAAATTAGCACCAAAATTATGTGGATATATTTATGTAAATCACCATTAGAGTGAAAAAGGAGCAAGAACCTCACTTACCATTCAAGACACACCTCTAAAATTTCCTTGCAATATTGGCAAGGAAGCTTTATAAGGATTCTCTACCTTCAGAAAATTAATTACTTCAGTGGTTAGTACCTATGAAAACTATTTATAATGAAGTACAATTATGTCTGACTATTTCCTCAGAATAAATGGGGACTAGTGTTTCAAAATTACCTTTGTATCATAGAAAAGAAAGCAGTCTCTGAAGCATTGCTACCAAACATATCTTAATTTCAAGTAATTGGGGTAAAATTCTAATTAGAGTTTGGGGAAGAAAGCTAAGAACATGTCCAGACACCAATATTTCCTGGTGGTAAATGATGCTAAAAGAAGGCTCTGAAAGTAGAGGTTAATGTCACACAGACTTTTATTTTTTAAACTGGTGTTTGTGATGAGTGGATTGGGTTATTTTTTTTTGTCAGGGTTTTTTTGTGGAATGGGAATATTTTACTGAAGGCTGATATAAAGATGGAGAATATATAGCGTCACAAATGCCCTTGAAAGAAATGTACTGGAGTAGGCATTGCCACCTATCGACTAAGTTATAGAACAGCAAGAAAGGCAATTTCAACCAGAAAAAAAAAAACAAAACAAACAAACAAAACAAAAAAAAAAAAACAGTACTAGGCAGTAGCAAAAGATACAAATATTTAACTTTAGATTTACAGAATATTCTGAATTGGAAGGGACCCACAAGCATCATTAAGTCCAGCTCTTAAGCACATGGCCCATATGGGAATGGACTCCAGAACCTTAGTGGAATTATCACCATGCTCTAACCAACTGAGCTACTCAAAGGATGTGTACTGTACAGTGTTGTTTGCTGTGACTAAGAGGAATACAGCCCAAATTTTGGGGTTGGCCAAGAGTAGAGATGTTATTTATTGGTGTGATTTTGTTGGTGTTTCATCCATTAGATTTTCTTACTTGTAGACCAGATATCCCAGAGGATTGCTTCTAAGATAATGGAAGCTATTGACTCCAGACAGTTTGATCCAAATTGCTAAAGGTCAGAAGAACAGTTATGGACAGTACTTGGTTATGACCTGATGACAGCCTAGCAAACTGTACTAAGTATTTTGCTAATTTCCTTGTAGCAGGAAGTTATTAAGGTCCTAAGAGTTCAGAATCACATTGTTTTGTACATCAGACAAAAAAACTGGAGTTATGAATTTGTGGACTGAAGCAAAATTATTTTATATCTTGGATTCTCTTTTGAATCCTAGATTTAAGATGGTGATAGTTCCCTACTGTTTAAAAAACAATTAATCATCAAAAAAACCCCAAAACCAGAAAACAAACAAAAGACAGAAAAAATATTTCTATGATATTTTTATGCTGTAGAGTTGGAGTTGTGATAAATCAGAGAATGATGATTTGTTTATTTATTATACACTGCTTCTTTTTAACTATAAACTGATAAGAAATTTCTTTGTGTCCTTAAATTTGCATCTTTATTCATTGCTGCTAAAGAGAGATAACATTTTTATCCAATCAGCATTTATTGTAGAAACTACTAAAATTATTTTAGTTTGAATGCCCCTGTTCTAGTTTAAAGTATAATATTTTATGGTGGTAAAACAAGAAACTGAAATAAAATAATTCTGGGGCTTATCTGCAGTTGTAAGTCCTTGACACTGGAGACAACAGACTTTTACAAGTTTATTTAGTTTATGTGGAAGGTTTCTTGAGGTGAGGGGCTACAGGGATGGCTCCTGTGAGAGGACACCATAAGCTTTCCCATGTACGATATGGAATTACCCTGGATCAGGTTTTCTGGTAGGACTTGTTATCCCGCAGGGGACCCACACTGGAGTAGCCTGTACCTGAAGGACTGCATCCTGGGGAAAGGCCTGGAGCTGTTTCTGAAGAACTACAGTCCATGAAGTGGGACTCATGTTGGAGAGGCTGGTGGAGGACTGTCTTCACTGAGGAACCCCACACTGGGGCAGGGGAAGATCATGAAGAGTCCTCCTACTGAGGAGAAAAGAGTGCCACAATTCTCATTTCCCCTCCCTCCAGTGCTGCTGGAGGGGATAAGGCAGAGAATTCAGGAGAGAAGTTGATCCCAGGAAGAACTGGTTTTATTTCTCATTGTCCTATGCTGATTTGATTAGAAATAAATCAAATTAATTTCCCCAAATCAAGTCTGATTTGCCTGTGACACTAACTGGTGACTGATCTCTCACTGTCCTTATCACAATCCATTAACCTTTTGTTACATTTTCTCTTCCCCATTCAGCTGAAGAGCAGGGTGATTGAGCAGCTTTAGTTGACATTGTTCATCCAGCCAGGGTGAACCTACCACAATTATCTCATTAAAATCAGTGCAGGGGAAATGGGAAGAGGTGTCTTTTTTGTATGTGATAGATTTATGTGGATTCCTTCCTGCAGAAATTCTATGGCCCATGTAAGGTGAAAAGGTAATTTACTGAGTAGAAATCAAACTCTGCTTATTTTATACCTACTCTGACAATGTTGAAGGTGAAACACAGCCTAAAGAAGCACAAGCCAAGTGGAGAATTTGAATAGACATGTAGAGAGAGAAAGAAGCACAAGCCAAGTGGAGAATTTGAATAGACATGTAGAGAGAGAAAGAGCAGTTGCCAAAAACTTGCATTAAACAGAGCAGTCCTTCAGAAAATATGCATTCTAAATGAATTCTGTAATAATATGAAAACTTATTCCTTGGCCTCATAGAAATCTTTCTGCAAAAATGTTTTTCAAAATAGAAAGTCTATTTTTTTTTCTCTCACATACAGAGCTTCTTAAAGTCTTGAAAATGTGAATTCTTTTTGTTTTTAAACAAGCAAAAAGAGCTTTCCTGTTTTTTTGTTAGTCACAAATTTGTTGGATCTGGGAAGGGACCTACGTTTCCTGGTTTAAATTTATCTTAAATATTTGCTATCATCCTGACTGCCCAACATACCTTCTTTTACTGGTGCTGTACACTGAGGAATGTGGAAATCACTTCCATTTTGTAAGAAGAAAAATAAAAACATATGAAAGTACTGCAGGTAAAGTCTTGTCAACTATTGTAAAATGCAGGTGAACCCAGTGGGAAGACATGATGATGTCTAACTCCAGTTCAGAAGGCTGAATGATTTCTTTATTATAACTATGCTATAATACATTAATATACTATATAAAGGATGATACTAAAACTACATACCTACTTTTCTAACTACCATATCTAACTAACTACCAACTTGTGACCTTCTTGTGAAAGTCCAGACACAGGTGGATCTGATTGGCCACCAGGCTCAAACAATCCTCACCAGAATCCAATCAAGCAATCACCCCAGGTAAAAAATTCTCCAAGCACATTCCACATAGGAAAAACAAGGAGCAGAAATAGAAATTGTTTTCTTTTTCTTCTCTCTGTGCACCTTTATGAAAAATCCTGAGAGAGAGAAGAATGTGCTTGCCACAGTCGACATTTAAGGTTTTTTCTTACATAACGTATGTCCTCTAAGACATTAGAGAAGAAATGCCTAAATGTCAATGTATATAAAAGGCAGAAGTACTCACTACAAAGAGCCTGGTCAAATATGAAATAACCAAACCCACTTCATTCAAGATAGAGAGGACAAAAGCCTTTTTAATAAATGCTTGCTTCTCATAGTAATTCTGTAGTTTTTTTATTTATTTTTAAAGTTAGACCTAAATGTACCATATGGTTGGACACTGCTAAGAAAAACAATAGGAAAGCTTTCAACTAATATGCTCACAATCAAAATGCAAGTGTAAATTAAATTGCTAAAGCATCATAATACATCATTTCTTCACAAGATTCCTCAGTCTTATTTGTGCCCTTAAAAATAAAGTATTGCTTTCTAAACATACCCTCAAGGAGCTGCTGATGTCATTGTAAAGCCTCTCTCAATAATTTTTGAGAAGTTTTTGGAATCCAGAGAGCTCCTAGCTGACTGGAAGCTGATCAATGTTGTCCTGATTTTAAAAAGAGCAAGAAGGAGAAACCCAGAAACTACAGACCAGTCAGTCTACCTTCAGTACCCACTGAAATCATGGAAAAGGTTAATCTGGGATGTTGCATCGCGGTTTGGGGTTTAGGTTAGGGGTTCTGATCTGTTTGCTAGCTGTGGTCTGTGTACCCCCGTGCACCCCCTGTGTCTTCCCTCACGACTGTTCACTCCAGGTCCCTGACTGTTGGAGATTCCGCTGTCACTCTTGTGACCACTCCCCATCCTGCCCGGAGGGTTCAGTGCCCATCTCTCTGAATTCCCATCCCCCGTTCGCCCCAGAGCCCGGGGTCTGCCCCGGTCACATCCCCATTGGGTGCTGTCATCACCACGTCATCACCACGGCGCCTGCCCCCATTGGGCGGGAGGGCCCTTGCTCTCATCACCCTGCCCCCGATATAATCCCATGCCTTCGAGTGCCTGACGCAGTTTTTCCTCACGCGCGAGCTGGAAGTGGGTCGCGGTGCCTCAGCGCAGCTCCTCATGGCAATAAAGGACTTTCAGCCTTCCACGCGTGGGGAATCCGGATGTTCCTTCACTCTTTACTGGTGTCTCTCGCTTGTAGTGGCGAGACTCCGCTGGCACCCCCGCCCGGTCATCAGCCGAGTCCAGAAACACGCGGTGATCCCGGGTCCCGGAGAGAGGCGGTACTGCTCTAGGTGCCAGAGCTGCCCGGGGACCGGGAAAACACAGCAAGACGCCGCGCTGGGAGATATTGAAAAACACCTGGAGGACAACTCAGTCACTGAACAGAACAAACATGTCTTCATGAAAGAACAGTCCTGCTTATCAAACCTGATATCTTTCAACTTCAGGATAACCCACCTAGTTGATCCAGGGAAGCCAGTTGACATTAAATCCAAATCTTTTTGGATTTAAGCAAAGCTTTTGATACTGTCTCTCACAGGATTCTTCTGGATAAAATGTCCAGCACACAGTGGCTCATGGGTCAGGCACAAAGTGTTACAGTGAATGGGGTGACATCAGACTGGTGACCTGTCACTAGTGGGGTTCCAGAGGGCTCCGTCCTCAGTTCTGCGCTTCTTTCAACATCTTCATTAGAGGCTTAGATGCAGGACTCGAGGGAATACTATGCAAGTTTGCCGATTAAACTAAATTGGGAGAATATCTTGACTCTCCCAGGGGCAGAGAGACCCTGCAGAGATGGGCAATCACCAACAGTATGAAGTTTAAAAAAGACAAGTGCTGGATTCTGCACCTGGGACAGGGCAATCCTGGGTGGATGGACAGACTGGGGAATGAGAGGCCGGAGAGTAGCACTGTAGACTGGGGTTCCTGGTTGATGGCAAATTGAATCTGAGTCAGCAGTGCCCTGGCAGCCAGGGGGGCCAAGCCTGTTGTGGGATTCATCAGGCACAGCATCACCAGCCGGGCAAGTCAGAGGATTGTCCTGCTCTGCTCTGCACTGTGGCGGCCTGACCTTGAATTTTGTATGTAGTTCTGGGAACTGCAACATAAGAAAGACATTAAGACATTTAAGACAGTCCAGAGGAAGGCAACAAAGATGGTGAAGGTTGTAGAGGGGAAGCCAGATGAGGAATGACTGAGGTCACTTTGTTCTGTTTAGCCTGGAGAAGAGGAGACTGAGTGGAGACCTCATTGCAGTCTTCAACATCCTCACAAGGGGAAGCGGCAGGACAGGTATCAATCTCTTCCACCTCATGACCATTGACAGGAATAGAAAAAATGGCATGAAGCTGAGTGGAGGACAGTTTAGATTAGATACCGGGAAAAGGTTCTTCACCTAAAGGATGGTTGAGCACTGGAACAGGCTCCACTGGGAAATCATACAAGCACCAAACCTGTCAGAGTTCGAGTAGTGTTAGGACAGTGATCTCAGGCACATGGGATCTCAGCACTCTTGAGAATGCTGCTGTGCAGGGCCAGAAGTTGGACTCAGTGATCCTAATAGGTCTCTTCCAATTCAGTATATTCTATGATTCTGATTCTATGATGTAAGTGTTATAAGACTAGTAGCTTGAAAGCAAATTATAAAGTAAAAAAAAACCAAAAAAAAACCCCAAAAAATCATATCTCATGGCTATCTTATTTAATACTTTGCTCCTAATTGATTTTCTTTTTTAAAGTGTATATCATCTAAGCAATTTTGCCAGGTATAGATCAGCATTTTTGCACCATTTTGCATGAAAAGCTCTTTCACAGCTTCTGGTTTTACCATGTCCTTTCCTTAGTTTCTGGTCAAAAGACATATAAGGGAAGTGCTGCTTTTTTAATTTTATTTTTGCATTAACCCTATATTTCTCCTCAGTGGAGAATAGCCTTGAAAAGGGATGTGTTTTTTTTTCTCAATGCATTATAGATTACTGTATCAGGAGTCTCTAAAAACCTCATGTGGAGAACCATGTGGATGGCATTGACAGTTCTAGTATGTTATTGGACTGCCAGCTGCTCTTCGTGCCTTGCTTGCTGGCATGTTGTTTTACTCTCAGCAGGAGAGGACTTGAAGCAAGAAGCAAAGAAGTGTTTCAACCGTGGTTTTTGAATTCATTCTAATTGGGTTTTTTGTTCCTCAATTCAAATTTTTTACTAGCTCGCTTCTGGCTCAGCATATTGTGGCAACTGTTTTCTGACTCTTTTCATCCTGCTGGTATTGTACTCTTTTTTTAATACTTTCTATCAAGTTAGGTCCAATAAGAAGGCCTCATGTTAGGGTAAAAATGGGCCTTGATAAGATGCTTGTGACTTCATTGACTTTAAACTTCTATATAGGGTATGATTCTGTGAGTTTTATTCATAGGCAAATATAGTTTATAATTTTTCTCTTTCTTGTCATTTTTATTGCAGATAAATTAGAGGTTTTAAAGCCAAAAAATGTATTATTTTAACCAAGCCAAATCTTGGAAACTGCAAAATTGGGAATTTTCATTCTGATGTAGAATTCCAAATGGAAAACCACTGTTAATTTTTATACATATTATATGTTTTTTATTTATAAATTATTAGATGTACTCATTTGAAACAAAGGCAATTTAAAGAGGATATCATCACTAATGTCCCTAAAAATGACTTTGTCCAGTATTCATTTATGTTATCAGCTTACACCAGAGGGTAGATTTACAGAAGCTATAAACACTATGCCACAGCAAGAAAGTAAAAATCATGCAACTATTAAAAAAAATCTGAATCTACTCAACACAATAAAAGTGTTCCTTTTGGAAAGAGGGAAGTATCCCAAGAGGTTTTGGTATAAGGCTTTCACTATAATTAGAAAAAGACTGAGCATCATTATACATGAGGGATAAAAACCCTCTTGTTAGCTTTTTATAAGTGAATGTATTACAGTAACTACATGTCTATACCCTTTAACTTCCAGAAGTTCAGACTGGATTAGAAGATAAAAAAATGGGATTAAAACATAAAGACTTGCCTACCAGTGACAAAAATACTTTGCTGTTTTATAGTTCTCCTCTTGATAACTGAGGAGTTGTGAAAATTTGAGTCTGGCAGGTCTGGCTTACAGATTTGGATTTGAACTTCTGAATTCCAGAGAAAAGTTGTGCAGATCTCCATATTTCAAGCCCTGGAACAGGCTGCCCAGGGAAGTGGTGGAATCTGAATCCCTGGAGGAATTTAAAAGATGTGCAGACCTGGTGCTCTGGGACATGGTTCAGTGGTAGACTTGGAAGTGCTGAGTTTACAGTTGGATTCAATGATATTGTAGTTTTTTGCAACCTGAACAATTCTATGATCCTGTGATGATAGTATCTAACATGTCTTCTGGTAGTACTTAGCTGAATGCCAGATTATTTTGCTACTGTATGAGATAGCTCAGGCTGAGTCAGAGATCATGTCTTTGGTGCCAAAGCACATTGTGTTGCATTGCTGAAGGAGGATGGATGATACCTGCTTCAGCTGAGCCCCTTATTTCTGTTAGACCTGTTGGAGCGGGTCCAGAGGAGGGTCACAAAGAGGATCAGAGGGCTGGAGCACCTGTCCTATAAACAGAAACTGAGAAAGCTGGGGTTCTTCACTGTGGAGAACAGAAAGCTCTGGGGACACCTCACTGCAGCCTTCCACTAAGTATAAAAAAGAAGGAGAGTGACCATTTACATAGGCAGATAATAACAGGATGAGGTGGAATGATTTTAAACTAAAAGAAGATATATTTAGAATAGATGTTAGGAAGAAATTCATTACTGTGAGAGTGCTGAGGCATGGGAAAATGTTGTCCAGAGAAGTGGATGCCTGTTACTGGTGCTGACCAGACTCCACTGTCTCGATATTTGATGTTTTTCATCACTTTTTCATGCAGTTTTTATCCTTCTTGAGATTTTAGTTTGCATGTTATAAATAATGTTTAGATCTATATGCTAAGAAGTATATGAACTTCAAAATCAGCTTTCTATTAGGGGGTTTCAGTTTTGCTCCTGAACAGTAATTTTATATATATAAAGTATTTAATTTGTTTTCTAGTACTTCAAAATGACTTGGTTTTATTATGGTTTGCCTTCTTTTAGCAAATGGAAGCAGATGACTGCAAGAGCATTATTTACTGTCAATTATAAAGTCTGAGTGGCCTTACTGGGTAACCCACACAGCTAGTGAAGTCCCCAAAGTAGGAGAACATTATATTAAAACTGGCATATGCTTGTACTGAATCTTTTCTATTCTACCCTTCACATTAAAAATACAAAAGCATAGATGAATCCAATGAATTAAAAATAAGCTGCTCATTTGGAGTCAGAATGCAAATTCAATAGGTAATAAATTTCAAGAACAATTAGATTAAATTCCTTTTAAAACATTTTGAAAATATTTCATGTTTATGTTTATATGGCATCTTAACTCTAGCTGCTGTCAGATTAATCCTCAAAGTACCTTCTTCAAGAGAAAATAAAACAAAAAATAAGTTGTTTGCTTATAGAAAGACTTCTTACTTTTCTATTTGTTTTCTCCCTTATTGTTTCACTTGTGTCTGAAGTATTGATTGATTTGTCATCAACAATCAAACTTTATGTACAAAAAGTCTGATTTTTCACCTACAGGAAGAAAAAAGACCAATTGATAGTTCAGGTGTGTTTTTTTTTTTTTTTTTTGTTTTTTTTTTTTTTTTTTTCAATTCCCAGTCACAAATTTCAGAAAACTATAAAATGCATTTTCTACAAAAAAACACCCAAACAACTCAAAACACATCTCCTTCAAAAAAAAAAAAACCCAAGCAACCCTTGCCACCCCCAAAAAACTTCCACCAACCAAAACCAAAACCCAAACCCTACACCAACACCACCTCTCAAACCAGAGCCTTTGTTGACTTCTGAAGTCAAGACAGTGGCAGTTCCACTTGCCTGTTTATCTCTCTCTTATCCTCGTAGTCAAGGAAGTGCCATTAAGCTGGCATGTTAGAGAGATGCCATCAGAAGGGTTAGAGAGGCAGCTTGCCAGTGCATGGGCTATTGTTTGCTGAGATTTATACTTAACCAAGGAAAATGCACAGCACTGAATGCATCTAATCAGTCCACAGCCAGCAGGAGAAAGCTGTGCCTTATAATTTAAGGGACAGTGCCATTAGCGACACTGAACCTAACACTGAGCCATTGACATGGTGGTGATCAGATGACAAATCAGATGTTCTATTCATATTTTTGGAGCATTAGCACATGATAATAGGTCACCCTTTCATCATGGAATGATAATATCATAGTGGAATATTCTAAGAATAAGAGCTATTGAAAATTAGTTGTGCTTGAAGGAATAGTATTTACAATTCCAAATCTGCTTTAGGATATTTTAGCTCGTTTTTGAGTATAAAGCTGCATAAAGACTAAACTGTCATTTCTGTGTGACTGAACTAAAAATTCAGACTCTATTTTTAAAATAAAAAGAATCCTATGTGTTTATCGGATTATTCCTGTATTATGACATCTGAAGCTAGAAAAAGAGACTTTCAAAGGCTGAATGTAATCTGGGATCAGATTTATACTATAAGGACATTTGCATCACAGGCCACCTTTTCTCCTTGAAATTTTATTATGTCAACATGAGCAACTTGCTCTGGACTGGAAGCAAAGCTTAAAATTTCAGTTATCTATATCTACACTTTTTTTTAATTATGGTCAACTATTTTATAAAAGGATGTATGGAAGTGGAAATGGGCCACCATTACAGATAATAAATGTAGGTAACATCTGTAAAAATAAGGAAATATGCTGAGATTTTGTCACTGAAGCTGAGATTTTTTTTTCACTGATTTCCTGGTCCTGCAAACTTTGCTTGTGTACAAGAACTTTGCATATTTTTGCCTGGGTATTTTCTCCTAATATATTTTAGAGAGTCAGAAAAGATGGAAATACACAGTATTTAGAGATACTACAATTATGCATTTGCCAGTTAATACCTGAGAAGAACTCTTCTTGATATTATTTATAAAATTCTGATGTTATTTCCGGCACAGTAAAATTAATGCTTTTAAGGTCATATTCCTTTGACTTGGAAAAGTCAAAAGATAAACAAAGAAATACTCATAGATAAATTCTAACAGAATCAACGGCAAAGTTGAATTCAAGCAAACACAAAGGCTGTGGTTCAATAAAAATGTGTAAATATTTTATTAATTTGAAATCTTCACTTTGGAATGAAAAAAAAAAAAAAAACTTTAGCTTTTCTGTTTGGTAGACAGTATCTTCTTAGGGATTTTTTACAATATAAGGCAGAGGAAGGAAGCAGTCCTTTGTACCATATGAAGCAGACATATAAATGTGAAGTACAATTACTACATTTAAAATCCTGAGTGATGAATGAAAACTGCACCAAAATTCCTAAGTTAAGAAATAGAAAGTATGATGTATTCTTTATCTCTGGAGATTTTTTTAATTAAAAATAATTTAATTTAATTATTTAATTAAAAATAATTTTAAAATAATTAAAAATAATTTTTAAATTTTAATTTAAAAAAATTTAATTTTGTTATTCAAAAAAGAAGCTGTGCAAATCACTACGGGCTTCACAACTGCAGAAAGTTTCGAAGATTATAATGGCCCCTTATGGCTTTAAAATCTGTACTCATAAAAAAAAGAAAATATTTTTTTTAATCTGCAGGACTCCCTTACTGTCATTTATCTGTATAAAATATTCCAAATTGATTCCTGAGGCTAAAAAATTAGATTAACATTAAAAAAGGGCTTCAGCATTTATATGAATCTCAGAAACATCAAGAATTATACTGAAAGTTAATAATAATAAGGATATGTTAAATTTTAGAAACATATTTATGTCTTGAACTTTAAAGCTGGGAGCTCAGGATAAGAATACATTTAGACAGCCAAATATATTTATTCTTTGACTTGAAGAGAAGCCAAAGAACAGGGACAAGTGAGCTGCAAGAATACATATATGCATATACCTATACATGGAGAGAAAAAAAATGAAACAATCATTTTAGGATGTAGCAGAATTCTTAAAATATACCTTTTCCTTTTCCTTTTCCTTTTCCTTTTCCTTTTCCTTTTCCTTTTCCTTTTCCTTTTCCTTTTCCTTTTCCATTCCATTTCCTCCTTCTACCCCTTTCCCTTCTCGTTCTCCTCTTTCCTTTCCTGCTCCTTTTTTCTTAAAGAACAGACCCAGACACAATATCAGCTCCTAGCTGTGATTTACCCTTGAATTTTTTCCAGCCAATTCATATTTTTTGTGATGTTCCATTCATCACATAACAAATGCAGCAATCGCTGTCTAACCGGGACTCCAGTGATTTTAGTCAAACACTAAATTTATTTAGTAAATTTATTGTTTAGAGTCAAACAATAAAACAGTCTTATAGGATGACATATTTAATTAGTCAAAAACCCCACTTCCTTAGTAAAGGCTGTAAACCTCTTTAGTCCAACTAGCATGATAGTATATTTAAAGCATTAAAAAGGGATGAAGGACATATTTTAAAAGATCCTAAAATCTACACGTATGTTACAGTCAGTCATTTTTACTAATTTTTCCTAAATAAAACATAATAAATAAGTAAAAATTAAATGTTACATGTGAAAGCAGTTCGGATATATTAATTTTTACTTGAAAGAGCCATCAATGAAAACCTCTAAAAAGCGGTATGATGTTACTGTATTACTCCAAGTAAGTCAGAACCTCAAAATATGTCTACTTTTTTGAGGAGGAAATTTTGAAATAGAGAACAATGACCTCTAGGAAAGATGGAAGAAAAATAAAATTATTTCAAACCACATCTATTCCCTGTATAGCATATAACCTCAGGGTGGGGATCTTCACATCACTCTTACTCTCATTCCACCGAATTCTATTTGCCTTCTGAGTTATAATAAACTTTGAAAACTCCTCTGGACAAAGGCTTCTGACATAAGTCACCTAGAGGTTTTGATGATACTGCACTGGAGAGCAGGCTGGGCAGAACAGGGAGGTAGCCCTCCACGGCTGCCCGTTACTTTTCTCGGCCCCAGCTTGGGCGTCTCAGCTTTTCACCGGGGCCGGGGCTCGCCGCAGTTTCCAGGCGCTTTTGCTGCCACGCTCCGGGGTGGGCTGTTGGTTGCGCTTCGCCGTCGGCACGAGGGAAGAAACAAAGAGGCAGGGAATTCGTCCAAATCCGTCCGCGTGGCGGCTGGATGCTTTACTGGCTGCGAGAGCTGCGGTGGAAAAGCTGCAGCCGCTCCCAGCTTCGCACAGATGCAAATGGCCTCAAGCATGCCGAGGAGTGGGATGATATAGGGAAGGGACAGGGCGGATGGGGAGTCCTCCCGCCCAATGGGTACAGACATCGTGGTGATGACGTGTACTACAGTGACCAAAGGGAACACGGCAGGGGCGGAGACGGGGCTTTGGGGTGAGTGGGACCGGGAGAATGGGGAGACGGGCACGGAAACCACAGGAGTAGGGGAAAACCTGGGGGATGCACGAGGGCACAGAGAACTGGAAAACTAATAAAGAAAAAACCCATAATTTGAACCCAAACCCAGGATGCAACAATTCCCCGCTTTAAATAATATAAAAAGGACAGTTGTTTCTGTTTGGATTCTTGCGCAGTGGCCTCTTCTCCTAGCTTTTTCTGCTGCTGTGACTGCTTTGTAGATGGAGAGGGCCTGGGGATGGTACTGGAGCTGCTTTTTTCCTGGGTGTTTGGGGATAGGGGAACTGGGACAACAACTTTATTATAAACATGGGATGGAGACATACACGGTCTTAGGTAGATGTGGGAAAAGTGCTTTTTTAGGGAGATGCTGAGTCTCTCCCTTTTCTGCGGTGCCTGCGATTGGATGCAACCCCTTGGTTGGTGGGATCATGGGTTGCATCCACTGGCACTGTATCGCTCCGACTCACTGACTGTCCTGGTGTGTAAGGTTTGACATGCCTCCTGGGGATCCACTTGACTCCTGAGGGCGTGGATACACAGGCATATCCCCGTCCCCAAGTCAAAAGTGGGAATGGACCCTGGATTTCTTTAGAGTCTGGATCCCTCACTAATACTGGAGGCCTCTCCTCTGGCTGGAGCTCCTGATGTTGTTTGAAATGTCTCAGGGCTGGCGGTTCTTGCCTGTCAAAAGAGCAGTTTAGGAAATTGATGGTAAACAAGGCCTTGCAGAGCCTCTCGTGTGGTGACAGCACTCGCACATCTCCCTGCTGCTTCCGGAGGACCTGTTTCAGCATCTGGTGAGTCCTCTCTATTATGGCCTGGCCGATGGGGGAGTGAGGAATTCCGGTTTTATGCTGGACCCCCCATTCCTGCAGGAAGTTACTGAGCACCCTGGAAGTATATGCTGGACCATTATCAGTTTTTATTGTGGCTGGGACCCCCAAAGTAGCAAAGGCGTGTATGAGGGGTTTTCTCACGTCTGTGGCCCTTTCCCCTGTGTGGGCTGAGGCAAAAACTGCTCCCGAGAAGGTGTCCACGGTTACATGGACATTCTTGAGTTTCCCAAATTCGGGGACTTTGGTGATGTCCATCTGCCATACCTCACAACTGCAGAGACCTCTGGGATTCACACCTGCTCCCAGTGTTGGTAAAGCCGCCTCCTGACAGTTGGGGCATGAGGCCACAATTTCCCTGGCTTGGTCACGCCACAGATGGAACTGGCGTACCAGACCTGGGGCATTTTGATGGAACTGCTGATGGCTGAGCCTGGCCTGCTCGACTATGTTTGGCTGGCCTCCCAGCTGTACTGGGGCTGCCAAGGCGTCTGCTCTGCGGTTCCCTTCAGCAATAAAGCCTGGGAGATCCGTGTGTGATCTCACATGTACCACATAAAAGGGATGCTCATGGTTAGAAACCAGGTGTACTAATTCTGTGAGCAACCTGAAGATTACTTGATTTGGGACCTCTTTTACAATTGCATGTTCAGCTCTAGCCACTGCTCCTGCCACATATGCCGAATCTGTGACTAGATTAAAAGGTTGATTGAATTTTTTAAAAGCTCTCACGGCAGCATCCAACTCAGCTACTTGTGGGGAACCTTCCACCACCTTAACGTCTGATTCCCACAACTGAGTCTCTGGGTCTTTCCAAGTCACTACTGACTTGTGGGACTTCCCTGACCCATCTGTGAATACTGTCAGTGCTTTGAGTGGCTTTTTACTTAGCAATTCTTTTGGCAATAATTTGAATTCTGTATTGAACAGATGATGGCCAGGATGCCCAATTTGAATTTGGCCTGAGAAGCTGTCTAAAGCAAACTGCAAATTTTCATTTTGTCTGAGAAGGTGTTCAAAGGCCTCCTTGGTCATTTTCCCCGTGGATGTTTTGATGGGGAGGTGGATACATGTGAAGTCACAACCCGCTAGTACTTGCAGACAAGCCCAGGCCCATATTATGAGCTGCGCCATCAGCTCTTTTGGTCTGGTGATACTTTTGGACTGTCTGTGGCCAAGGGACACCCACTCTATTATCAAGAGGGGGTCCTGTTGGCCCTTGTCCCACTGGAATATTATACCATATAAATGGGGTAACTCACCTAAGATGATGAAGCGGAAAGGCAGCCCTGGTTGACAGCGATGGGCTTGCCTGCTCGCGATGGTGGTTTGGACCTTCTCGAGTGCGGCTCTGGCCTCCCGGGTCAGGACTCTTGGGGAACTTAAACCCTCATCCCCCTCCCTTTCTGCTAAAAAGAATGGTCACCCAATGGGTACAGACATCGTGGTGATGACGCGTACTACAGTGACCAAAGGGAACACGGCAGGGGCGGAGACGGGGCTTTGGGGTGAGTGGGACCGGGAGAATGGGGAGACGGGCACGGAAACCACAGGAGTAGGGGAAAACCTGGGGGATGCACGAGGGTACAGAGAACTGGAAAACTAACAAAGAAAAAACCTGTAATTTGAACCCAAACCTAGGATGTAACAGCCCTCTTCTTCCCAGATTTTTTGAGACATAGCCTGGGAAACAGGTTGCATAAAATAAGACTGGTAGGATTTGTCTGATAAGCATTTGTCTCATTGATATTTATTGTTTTCATCCCTTGGTTCTGTAATATTGATGGATTAAGCTTACCAGCATCTTTTCTTATTGTTTTGCTCAGTTTGCAGATGGACAGCTCTGCACTCAGAAGTAGTGGCTTTGTGTTGCATCCTGGGTTTGGGTTCAAATTATGGGTTTTTTCTTTATTAGTTTTCCAGTTCTCTGTGCCCTCGTGCATCCCCCAGGTTTTCCCCTACTCCTGTGGTTTCCGTGCCCGTCTCCCCGTTCTCCCGGTCCCACTCACCCCAAAGCCCCGTCTCCGCCCCTGCCGTGTTCCCTTTGGTCACTGTAGTACACGTCATCACCACGATGTCTGTACCCATTGGGCGGGAGGACTCCCCATCCGCCCTGTCCCTTCCCTATATCATCCCACTCCTCGGCATGCTTGAGGCCATTTGCGTCTGTGCGAAGCTGGGAGCGGCTGCAGCTTTTCCACCGCAGCTCTCGCAGCCAGTAAAGCATCCAGCCGCCACGCGGACGGATTTGGACGAATTCCCTGCCTCTTTGTTTCTTCCCTCGTGCCGACGGCGAAGCGCAACCAACAGCCCACCCTGGAGCGTGGCAGCAAAAGCGCCCGAGAATTAAGGCGAGCCCCAGCCTCAACAAAAAGCTGAGACACCCAAGCCAGGCGCTCGAGAGCTGTCCGGGGCCGAGAAAAGTAACGCGAAACCGTGGCCTCATGGGCTGAAACAAAGAATTGATTTATCTGGCTATCAGCAGTTCAAAGTGCAGGTAGAAACATTTTGAATCACTCATTTTCTTCACACATGTATATAAAATGTTGATCTCAGCCATTGGCTGGCATTGTAATGTGTAACATTTAGGAATGTCAATGTATATGCTTTTTGCCCTAAAATAATTGGACAAAACACTTTCTCCTATACCTTCTATGGAAATCATTAGCCTCTTCAGCAGAAGCTGTTACCATTTTTCTCCTGCTTTGTCTCAGTAGTGGCAAGTGAGTGCCATGACTCCCTTTGTACCTCTCCACTGAGAAATCCAACGTGCACATAGCTGGAGTAGGAAACAACAGTGCTTTTTTGAGAAAGCAGAAGGCATGAGAGTCAGAACACCAGAGGGTTTCTGATAAAGTCAGGAAGTATGGGGGAGAGATCTGGGCTGGGGATCAGCCACAAGTAAAATTGAGGATCTTCACCTGTGCCATGGAGCTGACAGGCCATGATGAGCTGATTCTGGGATCCCCTTGATCTTTCCTCTGACTGAAAGGAATTAGCACTGCCATTGTCATGTGCTATAAACATAGTGCTGCTGAAATAGGAAGGGAAATGTGCTATTGCTGCAATGACTCTTGGGTCTGCCTCTCTGTGCAAAAACATGTTACTGGATAATGCACAACCTTCCCATTAAGCTGAAAAAAAGAGCTGAACAACTTTCATGAAGGAATGAAGTGGTTGTTGGGCTGTTTGGTGCCAAAATACTACAAATATTGTGCGGAGCCTGACTTTGTAAGCACGATACCAGAAAGGATCCTCTTGCAGGATTTTTAAGCAGAGGAACACGTGGTTTAAAACTCCTCCTAGGGCATAAGGACCAAGATGCTTGTCAGGGATTGCATATTTTGCCATTGAATACTCAAAAGCAGACACATAAACTTCTCAGGACTTTTTTCAGTAGTGGGAAGGAAAACAGAGGTCTCTTTTTCCTGAAGCATTCAGAATCCATTTTATATTTTGATTATAACTTATGAAATTACTCTGTTTATTTATATTGGGAGTGATCTTCTTGGGTGTTTAGTATTCAATAAAGTAGCAAGACAGCATGTAGAGCTGTATCCAACCTTTAGAGCAGTGTGCAGTACATGCCAATGTGCTTCTACATACTTCAAATCTTTGTATCCAGCACATCAAGCAAGCTGGACTCCCTAAATCTGGATTCATTCAATAGTGCCAAAGAGGAAATAACAAAAATCAAACAGAATTTAAAAGAAACTTTAGGGCTAATTAGAACTTCTATGTGCAGAAATTAGATGCATACAAATAGAATAAATATTTTTTACTTTTTGTAAGTATAGTTATTTTTTATTCAATGAGATAGTGGTTAAGAGCAACACAAAAAACACCTACAGCTGTATTTACACAAAAAATTAGTTTATATATAGTAGTTTAAGTATTATTTTATCTGAAATAGATAAATATATCCTTTTTAAAAAATTATATTTATGATTTTTGTAATAATTTAAAACAGATTCTTTCATTTTATCAGAAAAAAGTTATTAATATTCTCATCTTTTTTAGACTTGTTCAGCTTCTTTTTATTTTTCAAATTTTTCAGAAGGATGATGATGGAGCTTTATTTTCACAAAGTAGGCAATGCTCTGAAAAGATTATTTTTGGGATCACTATGCTTAGTGCTATAAATGGAGCATTGCTTATTAAAATTGCTCCTGCTTAGTCTCAAAATTAGTAGCTCCCTTATAGGGTGGGAAGAGTTATCAGTAGCAAGCAGATTCACATTTCTGGGAACTGTGATTGCATGAAGTGAATGGAAGGAGGCTGTAAAGACAGCTGACATTGGGCTTTAATGACACACCCTATCCCTATATTAAGCTTTTATTGACTGAATAGTAACTTTCCAAGTGTTTGAATATAATGGTCTGACATGTTTGCATTTCATGATTATGTATGAATGTAAGAAAGACTCTAACCAGTTGTTTTTGAGTTTATATTGCTCTGATTTAGGTAAAACACTTCTGTAGCTGTGATGCTGTAATAGTGTAGAAGAGGTAGTAGTGATAGTGCAAAGTTCTAAAACAAGATATTCCAGTTGTATAGTGGAAGAACTCACCTTCCGGACTTTCCACAAGAAGGGGGGATAGCTTTCCACATGAGTTTGATCGTCATGTTCCTGGTCAAAGATGATTCTCTGAGTGAAGGACATTTGATAAAAAACACAGCGAGCTTTAGCTTTGCAGGAATGTTTCTGTTACCATAATAAAAAATATAAAATATTTTTTGCTCCTTGGTTTCTGCTTAATATTCCCATAAATGTGGCTGTGTTTTATGGGCAACTCAGCTTCTTCTTATTTGATCCTATCGTGAACCATCTCAGGAGGCTAAATAGCAAAAAAAAAACAAAATGAAAAAGTGAGTAATTTTCTGCTGTGCCTTTTTTTTCTTAAGAGCAATCAGATGTGCATCAGTGCAGGAAAGACGAAAAGACCATATCTCTCCCATAGTAATTCTAATGTGACTGTTCAGTCAAACATAGCTAAAGTAATAAGCAATAAATGGACCTTAAGTGTTTTGATGCCCAACTGTTTAAACTGGTTTTGAGCTAGAGTGATTGATGCATTTTGAAAGGGAACTGTTGCGCATTTAACATCAAGAAAAAATATTTATGTTACCCATTTTGTTTCCCTGGATATTAAATTACTGCACTATTTTTAGTTCAATATTAAACAAAGTATAAGTCTTGGTATAGATTCCTAGTAGAGCAATAGAAAATATGGTATAAAAATATTAAAAAAATCTCTAAGAGGGAGAGTATTTCAGTGAAAAGTACAAAAATCAATATAGAAATATTTTCCAACTGAAAATTAAATTAAAAACTAATATTGTTATTTCATTTTCTTTCACAAGAGTAGCAAGATGACATGTTTTTTGGTTTTTTTTTTTTTTTTTTTTTAATTATTTTCCCTTTCAGTGAAATCTAGTTAATTATTATTGGAAGAAGGAGCATCAAGTTTGTCTGTTTTCCTTGGCTGATATTTTTCCATTTTAGGAGCTTACAATAGGTTTTACCTTCATGGCTTTCCCATGTGTCTGGAATTTAAAGCTGTAATTTTAAAAAATATCATTCTAGGAAAAAAATACTACATTAACTGGCTATTGAACTTAAACTTGTCTTGTTTTAAGTCTTCTCATAAAGCAAATTGGACATTTAGAATTCTGTATTAGTATCTGCTCCTTCTGAGTGGGGCATTGACCAGGAAGGACTCTGCCCTGTATCAGATGGAATTACATTGGCCTTGAATTTGCATACACCTTGGCTTGAATCGCTCTGTTATTCCTTGATTCTATGAAATTGTTCCATTCACTGATGAAGGCTCATTGGCTTTTATATACTGGGCCAGAAGACTGATGTCTGTCTTTTTTTATGCACAGAACACAGGAGTTTATAAGTTAAGGGTCAATGACATATAGTTATTCTTAAATCAAACAAACAAATGTTTTTAAAATAACACAAGTATATTTTGTTACTGTACATGTGCTACTGCAACATTGCCAAATAATTACCAAAAACCTGTTTTACAGCTTGTGCACATCTTTTAGAGGTGTGAGGACTGAAAGTGAGTGGTTAATACATTTTGGACATTCAGATTTTTTAATATAGTTACCTGCACTTTGCTTCCCCATATGAGTATGCTAACTGACATTTAATTTTGTTTCAATTTGATGGTAAGTGTAAAAGATTGTTTATTCAATCCTAGGTCACCCATGTTCTCAGGATTCAGGTGTACATTTGGGAAGAATCAGGGTATAAATAATAAAAAAATTGCACAAGTTTCTGCACTAAATTCACTTAAAAGGGATAGATTTTTCATCTGTCAGAGTTGACAGTGACTAAGGTTCTCCAGGAATTTTACCTAAGAGATAGCTTTTCTTCCTACTTAACATTTTCTCTGCCCTTACACATAAATATACATAAGGTTAGGCTGAAAATATGATTGGATAAGTAAGTATTTCTTATCATGGCTACATTTTCATAACAGATGTTTTTAAGAGAAATTTTGTAGCCAATACATGAAACTCTTTTTGAATTAACAACAGTAAGATCACAACCTATTATATCAACTGGAATGAAAAGAAGAGATGCTATGAGCAAAGATTCAGATGCATTCTTTTCTTTGCACAAAATCCTATCTAACTTATTAATGTTCTACTTTGGAATGAGAAGTAAAGTTTTCCTGGTTCTCAGCAATTAAAGAATGAAAAGACACATATTAAATTGGAGGCAGACTTGTAGAGTCAAAATACCTACATTATTTCAGTATGTCCAAGAGAATTGTGAGAAATTCTTTACTCTTCTGTGTGAAATCCAGGAAATCCACCATATCCAGGAATTTGGAACTGCATCAAAATTCTGTAGCCTTTAATCTGAAATGATTTATATATGCTTACTTGATTTACTTCTACTATCTAAGAGTAGCAAAGGATTTATCTATTCCTCAGTATGTTACCTGAGCCAATACAAGTCATTATGTTCCATTGTTATGGGCGTTATAATAGATAGCCAAAGATATTATAAGCAGCAAAACTGAGATATTTGTTTATCTCTCATGCCTATTTTCTTGCTGCAAAGAAAAATCCCAGCCAGAACAAGTGTTTGCAAACCAGTAGCACATTGCATGGCTGTCATGTGAAGCACCTTCCCTGGACCACAGCAATACTTAACAGTCCCCTGGAGAGGCTTTCCTATTGACATAAATTTACAGGGTCATTTTCTTTATCTCCCCACAATATTTTTGACAGACTCAGCTCTTCTCATCTTTTAAAACCTTTTACTGTGCCTTTGTTCAAGAATAACTACTTATTCTGTTAGAGCACTTCAGTTTGAGGAGACTTTCTTTTCATAAAATTCATAAATGCAATAAATTCACACAAATAAAGATCTTAGAGCTTATAAATGTTAGAGCTTCATTAAGCTGCGTTTTTGAAGCCAGGAAAAGCCATTAAGTAATAAACAGAAAATGCCAAGTTTCCTGTGACATTTCTAAAGCCTATCAAAGGATTTGAAAATTATATGAAAGGTTAGATAAAGTTTTGTTTCATAAAGTTCTATTTTCTTCACTTTTCATGTATTCATAATACACAACAGCACATACAATCCAAAGATTTCATGTCTTATTTTGTGTTTTGTTCCTCTGGACAAGACAATATATGAACAGATATATGCAAAAGTTTTGCCAAATCATTTTCTAGACTTATGTTTCGTAGAATATATTGGCTATCATTTATTAAACATTACACCTTTCTTTCTGTCTGTACAAACACTTACCTTAACCTGCCACCACCATCTGTGAGTCCTACCTGATTCCAGATTCTTTTTTAGCCACTCACATGTGTTCTGACTGGGACAGGTCCATGCCTTTCACCTGTTTTTTCTTGCTTACTAAGGTAGATTTTTATCTCTAATATTCCTACATTGCATATTTCAGTGATTAATAAAGTAAAACAGTATTGAAATAAAATATATTTCTGTCATTGTTCAGATACAGATTTGCAGTGTTTCTAACTGTGGAGCTGTTGTTTAACTGCATCCTTTACTTGAGGCTTTTATTTAATTTTCCCTCTTTAATTGTAGACAAACACTAAGTATAAGAGCAGCTAATAAAATCAGTAAATATATTTCATAGAAGTTGTGTTGAAAGCATTTCATGACAGTTCTGCACATTATTCCAAATCTATACTTCTTACAGAATACTAGACACAATCAAAAAAAACCTGCCAACATCCTAGCTTTTTCTTTAGATGAAGTCTGTTGTTCTTAGATTTTAGCAGTTAAAATATCTAGAAAAATGCTACTTTTAAATGCTTACAATTTCTGCTTCAAATAATAATTTCTAGGAATGGTAGAGAAACCATATATACTGCATATATATATATGGTACATAGGTATGTATATCTATATACACACACCATATAAAACATAAAATTTATTCTTTTTACATTAGAATTAATACTGTTAACAGCTTGTGTATATGTCTTTTTGCTGTATGAAGCCATTAGAGTCCTTCTTTGGTTTTCCAAGATAAGGACAAAATATGTTTATTGCACAGATTTGAAAAAATTTGCAAATCTTATGTAAAGAAACTTTTCTACATGACTTCTGGCTGGGATTTAACTCAAACTGTTACTGGGATTGTCATGTATAGAACAGCAAAAGAAAAAGGACAGTTACCAATTAACAGCTAAAATTGTCTGGAAGTTTAAAGGCTCCTTAAACTCAACTTTTTTTTTTTTTTTTTTCACCATACTACTAAGTAAGGTAGACAATTAATTTGATGGGAAGAAAAGAAAAGAAAATAAAACATGTCTTACATCTTAAAGGCAAGCTGTCATGCAGAGTACTGTATAATTTTCATTTTAGGTATTAGTCTTGACAGGGTTTTCCCTTCTATCTCATTAGAGACAGAGCAAACCTGCTGAGATGCAAGATTTTGCATCTTATAATTCTGTCCTACAGGGAAGGAATGAAAAAGATCTCATCAAAATGAAGATCCCCTGAAAATAATTTTTTGCAAAACTGGTCTCCCGCTGTTAATAGTCAGTGCTAGGAGCAATGACATGTTACTGTATTTGCTTTTCTTTTAACGAAAGGCCTCCTGCATTCCCTAGGGACGTAATGGTGTCGGAAGGCTCCACCTATTCCAAAGCTTCTCAGACTTCCCTATTATCAGCCTATAGCCACAATCTTCTCTGCCTGCACATCTGTCTTCCTGTGGGAGGCAGCCCAGGGGAATACCCGACAGGGTTGCCCTGGGATACTACAATAGTGTAATTGTCTTAGGGTTCCTGCCTTTCCTCATGTCTATCATTGGTTGTATCTTCCCCTGTTAATGTCCATCACCCTGTTGTACTATCCCCAGTTCTGGAAAGTTCTATGTTCTCTGTGTTGTTATTGGTTCTCTGGCTGAAGCCACACCTCTCTCTCTCTCCTATTGGTTTTCCCCGATCACCCCATCTTATCCTATTGGTCCTTCGTACCCTGACCCTGCCTTTCCTCCCTCAGTTATAATCCCAACCCCTCCTCTGGGGTGGCGCTCTCAGAGGTTGCTTCCCTCCTGGGTGGTTGTCTCCCTGCACCTCCTCTCCTGCCTTCACCGACTGCCTTCCCTTCAATAAACCCTCCTGGATTACAGCAGCCTGAGCGTCCTCTCATCTCTCTGGTGGAGCTATCTATATCTATCTGGGCACCTGTGGATTAGCCAGTTGTGGGGCTACCCCGCTGGACCAGATCCCGGGGTGGCCCAACATCTTCCCTTTCCTCTCCCTATCTCAGTTTTAGTCCGTTCTTCCATCTACCTTTCTTAAGTGCCTACCTGCAACTTAAGTCTGTTCTTGGTAGACACATAACATTTATCTCAATTAAAAATAAAATACATTGGCACCAGAGTTTTCTTGGCCATTTCCTAGATGCTAGAACAATATTTGCTTATACCCAGAAATTTTATTTTCATTGATGTGTAGGTTCAGGCCTTGGACTGAATGCTTGTCATAGACTTGGATTACACAACTACAAGAAAATTAAGAATATCAAGTGAATTTTCTTTATAATCTGCATACTCTGATCTATTGCTCCAGAAAGTAACTGCACCTTGTGGTGGTAGAACAAATAAAGAACATTTTAACATACATATGCATATGTGTATATAAAACATATCTCTATATATGTTTTACATAAATATTTATATGCATCTATACATCTACATCCTTTACATAATGCTTATTTATATATGCTATTTATACTATATACACATATATGTGTTTTACATAAAACATACATACATATTTTAGGGCTCCTTGGTAGAATGAGGACTGGCCACATGGTTCTGAGCTTTGTTATTAAATAAATTACATTTTTATTATTAGATAAATATTTGAACAGTGACCAAAGCTTATTTTTATCTACAGCAACAGTTAGTGTAGATTATTGTTGTACAGAACTTTTACCAAATGCCATAATTTTCAGTTAAGGAGAATTTCAAGTTAACTGGACTTTTAATCACTTAGATCCTCTACTGATTAGGTCAAATTTCTAATAATCAGCCTATGAAACAATAATTGCAAAACTAGACTCAAAATATTCTTAACAAAAGTCACCATTTAGTCCTTGGAGACTTCCATTTTGGTTGAAGTGAATTTTGTGTACTCAGATTTACTGATAGGAAACCAGGATGATTTCCTTGAAAAGTTTTGTTTTATAACATGAGAACATGGAATTTTGGGAGCTTGTCATGGTAAAAGCTCCCAGTAAATTGTTATATTTTCACATAATCATGTCCTCACATGATCAGATCCTCACAGTCACATTCTCTGGCATTCCCATACACAATCATCTGAGTTTGCACAAAAGTGGGTATTTTTGTCATTGATACAAAATAGTGCTCACTAAGTGGTGATACATGAGGAGATTGTGGATCATGCTACAATTTTTGTGTGTAATTTTTTGTTATGTTTCTTCGATACTAAATTTGCATCCAAACTATTTGAATACATCTCTTTTATAGAGCTGTTTTATGATGTGTCTTCTGTCTTCAGAATATTTTTCTTGTGACAAATCAATGGTAAAATTATTAAGATTGTTTCCAGAAAAATTAGTGTTTGTGTCAATGAATCATAGAGGCTTCAAATTTATTCTGGATTATGTGCATGTTCTGAAATCATTCCATTATCTACACATATTTTTCTCCCTGATGTATTAGGGTGCATTTTTTTCCACTTCGATTTGTACTGTGTTCTTTATACTAAGATGCTGGAGATTATAATTTTTTGGATGCTTTAAAGGAAACACTGTCATTTACAAGAGCAATTTGAAAAAGATCAGTATATATTTTTTCATGATCTTAGCTATTTTTTTCCGAGAAATTTGATTCCCTGCTATAGTTCGTCTCCCTTTAAAAGAGAAATAATATAGTAGCAGTGGGATAGGGAGGGGAAATTGGAGTTAATATATGGAGTTTTGAATGATTAGAGATAGTCTGTCTTTGAAAATGGAGGCGTTGATATGACTGGGAAATGCCTACAGACATGAGGTCTAAGCCACAGAGTGGCCAAAGGGCAGCAAAGTTACCTTGTGTAGTGGAAGGAATGGAACCACAATGGCCAAATGGCAATAGAGTGGAAACACTGTGTAGCATCAGGTTTCTGAGGTATTCTTAACATTATACTTGGACTCTGCTCCTGCAACGTGAACTGCACAAGGACAATTCTGTGTCACCACCCAAGGACCTGTACAGGATTAAGTAATGATTATTAGTGTTGAGTTTGTCTGTTAATAAGCAAAATTATTTATGTAAGATTTTATGCAAATTTACTGCATAAATACTGCATGTGTAATAATGCTTATATTGCAATTGACTTTCTATTGACAGAATTTTGTATTCTGGTAACAAACTCTTGAGCTATTCATTTGCAACCTTCTTAGTAAACTAATCTGAATTTCTAGGCATTTAAACTGGCAAGGTAATTGTGTATGTATGATTCAGAATCAATAAAATTTTCTAGGATTAAATTTATACTTAACATGTTTGATTTATGCTTACTTGAAATGTCTTACTGCCATTGTTAGATTTTTTCTAAAAGTTCAATGTTTATAATTATGAGAAGATCAATATAAAACTGAGATGAAACAATTTTTAGGTTTAGTTTTTTTTAAATTCCATTGTTTTGTAAAATATTTGTTATTTATGTTTTTTCAAGGATATAAATCATAGCTTCTGGCTGCAATATAGTGTTATGTGTTTGTTTTTTTCCTATCAAAGTCCCAATGTAGTAAAAAAGTGTGTCCCTGTGCAAGACAAGTAGTTCTTTTTGTATTGCATTTAATAAGAAAACATGATAGTTCTGCATTATAATTTGCTTGTATTCTAATATGTACTTCTCTAATGAGCAAAGATCCTTGGTCTCAAAACATACCTTGAATTAAATTGATCCCTCAAATGTGACTGTGATGAGTATTGTGGGCATCAATTGCTATAGGAAAGGTTGTTTTCTTAGTTTCTTCATGTAAGTATTCCTCAAAGTTGCTTGTACCCCTAAATACGGGGCATGACCTCAGTATCAGGGACATCTCCTGAACCATGCTTTTGCTAAAAGAAGAAGTTACCCTAACAGCTGTAGAATAATGTCAGTATTAAATTTGCAATTCTTCTCTTTTTTTGTTACAGCAAAATAGCTTTTGAAAGTAAAGTTCAGAAAGTTGTAATTTACTCTAAAATTGCCAAAATGACACCACGCCACCCTTCCCAAGCCTTCTCTTTTCATTCAATTTCACCCATTTCCCCTAGGGAATATTTGAAGTGACTCAGGTTGTGATGCTTATGGTGAGAGAACAGCTGAATCCCATTAGAAAACTGACAAGATGTTTGTCCAGACGGGATGCCTGTCAAAACAAGTTTGTCCAATCACTGACATTTGGGCTAGGGAATGTGATGGAAGGTGATTGATGCCTGATCTCCACATTCACTTCTCATTCTGCCCAGTGAGTCAACAATTTGTCAGTGTGGGAAAATAAGCATGTTATAGAGTAAGATGCTAGTCCCACAGATAAGCAGGAAGAATTTGGCTGTCACCTACGGCAACTTTAGTCTTTAGGTAGGTGAATGAGACAATCACAGCTGGAATTTGACTCATATTCAAGGAAGAAGCAGACCTTTCTAAGAGAAGACTTTAAACTGATTTCACATTAGCAGTTACCATCGTTTTCAGCAAGAAATTTCTTAAGGTAATTTAGAACTCCGGGTATGGAGGAAATTAGCTATATATTGCTCAATTAGAAAGGCTTTAAAGAAAATTGTGTGAATAGCTATATTGACTGAGTTCAGCACCAGGATTTATATTTGAAAAAACCTTCTATTCAGGCAGTTTCTTAGCAAAGACAGTCCTCCTAAAGGACAAGTGATAAACAAGACTAATGGGAAGAACTGGAGGGTGAAGCAGCATAGTTTGCAGTTTCTTTGCATTTTGTAAAAAAAAAATATGTGAAATATAAACAAGTAAAATTGCTACTTGTATCTTTTTGGCTTATCCAGATATATTTCAAATATTCATTATGCATAAATAACTAACTTTGCAATGCTAAGAATGGTGCTAAAATAAAGCTTCTTTAATTTCCAAAAATAAAACATTGACAGTTAGTCAGAAGGACACACAGAAATATTGATCCTTAATCTCCTACATAAACACCTTGATTGTCCCCATATTTTATAGAATATATATTATTTAAATACATGCATCCACCATTTGAATAGTTTAGGAAACTATATTTTTTAAAAATAATTGTTCAGAGGAGTATGAAAAATCTAAAACTCATTGTAATTAATGTGTGGATTTCTTCTATCTTCCTCATCATGTAAATTTTTACTTTAAGGCAAAATCAGATTAATATTCATTGTTGCCCTACTATGAATGTACAAATTAACATGTGGATGACAATAATTTCCTGGATGAATTAACAAGTGTGGGAATGAAGATAAAGCATTAAAAATACTTGATCATTTTAGTATCACAGGTAGATGTAGAATCAGCTTGCAGAACTGCCGTTCCAGTCTGTTGACCACTGCACTATGTAATTTTAAATCTTCCACCTTCTTCACCTGGAAATGTTAATTTAGTTTGGTATCCCTCAGCTCCTGCTTTGAAGAAAAAGATGAATTCATAATTTCAGATTTTTTTGATAAAAATTGAAGATGGGTATAAAAATGGATGACTCTTGAAACTGTCTTCCCTCTCATGGAAAATAATCTTGCCATTGTTTTTTTCTAATTTTTTCAACAAGTCTTTGTAATAATATGTAACTTTCTGGAAGCAGGATTAAAACAAACAAAAAAAAAATTTAAAATCCCACTACTGTTTCCAAAAGGGAAAAGTGTATTAAGCACATAGAACAATGCAGAAAAATAAGGAGGGGGGGGGGGAAGTACAATAATGTAAAAACATTTATGGTTAGTACAGAAAAATTGTACTACTGAATAAAGAACATCATAAATAAAATTTCTGTAGTGATACATAACACTATTTGAATGAAACGTTTATTTGGAGACAGGAAAATTGTATGAACCTAAGAACCTACCCCTGAGGGACTGTGTATGTACTATTTTTGCAACATGTCAAAACAATTAATTCTGTTTTCTTTGTATCTTTTTTTTCACTTACTGCATTGTGTTTCTGAGAAGCCATGCAGAGTAACATATAAGAGAAAACATTTTTTGGAACAAAATTGAGAATTATTACAACAGTCCATTAACGAGAATTTATTAATTCAAAGTGTTACCTGTCCTACCTGTTAACTGACAAGAGGAAGCTCTCTTATCTTGTGCAAGTGGAAAAAAATTGCCCTGCTTGATAATTCACTTTCTTCAGTGCTGCATGCTGAATGTACCTGAGTATACTGACCTCTGTTCCCATGGACTTTGTTCAGAGGACAGCCTCTTGTAAGAAAGAAGAAACAAATTTCAAAGCAACTTAGAAAGACACCACTCGTATCATAGGGGTGTTGTGACTTTTTTTTTTATGTAGTGCAAGATTTTATTGGAAAGAAACTTGCATCAACGCTTTCAATAAGTTTTGACAAATGCCACTTGAATCAGGGATTTTAAATACCAATAAAATGCATTAACACAGTTTTTTGTAGTTTTGGATGGCATGCCATTTAAGGAAGAGTAAGTAAAGGATATGGCTGCAGCTTGATTTTCACAGAGCTATTGAGAGGGAAAATATGTTCCTTAGTTTTTTGGAATTGAAGAAAAATTCATTAAGAACTTAAAGAATATCCTGAGCTGGAAGGGACCCATGATGATCATTGAGTCTACCTCCTAGCTCCACACAGGGCAACCTATATATTAAACCATGTGTCTAAGAGCATTGCCCAAATGCTTCTTAAAGACTGACAAGCTTGAGGCCATGACCTGTCCCCCAGGGAGCAGTTCCATTGCTTGATAATACTCTAACTAAAGACCTTTTTCCTGATACCCAATCTGAAATCCCCTGATTCAGCTTTAACCTTCCTTTATGTCCTGCTACCAGACACTAGAGAAAGCGATTGGCACCTCCATCTTTGCTCCCCATCATGAGGTAATCGTAGACAGCAGTGAGTTGATGACTCAGCCTCCTTTTCTGTAATCTGAACAAAGCCATACCCTCTACTCCTTTGACTGTCTTTCTTGGCCACCTTGGGATATATTCCAATATTTTTAGATCCTGCTTATGTTATGTGGAGGTCAACACTGAACACTTATTCAAAGTGGTGCTGAGTGTTTTGAGCAGCAACAAAACTAATGAAAAGCTGAAAGGAAAAACCAATGACACAGCATTAAAAGTGTTCATGGAGTTAACATTTTTTACTATATGAAAATTAAGAATATTTAAAAAAAAATCTTAGAGTTTTATTTTGTTCAGAAACTGCAGTTGTCCTCTCTCATGTGTTTGCAATTGGTCAGTGTTTCTTTCCAGATCTTTTCTCTTTTAAATATATCAACTTTACAAGCTTCCTTCTATTTGAAAAAGTGACAAAAGTCATTGAAAGTTGCTGCATCCCGGGTTTGGATTCAGATTAGGGGTTCCGATATATGTTAGTTAGTTGGTTCTGTGTACCCCCTCGTACCCCCATGTTCCCCCTGCAGTGGTCCACTCCGGGTCACTTACCATTGGAGCATCACCATGCCAGTCCTGTAACCACCCCTCCCGTCAACTTCTGAGAGTTCTGTGTCTGTTACCCCGTCCCTGCATTCCCATTCATCCCGGAACCCAGCACACACCCCTGTCATGTTCCCATTGGTTACCGTAGTCCACGTCACTTCCCCGTTGTCTGTCCCCATCGGGCGAGGGGGGCTTCCGCCCCTGTCAGCCCACCCTCTGTAAAACCCCATGTGCCCCTTTGTTCGGGGCCATTGTGTCCATGCGGTGCTAGGGAACGGCCGCGATTCTCCATCTCAGCTCCACGCGACAATAAACCCTCTCCAGCCAACTGCAAGGACAAGGTGTGCCTCCTTCGCCTCTTTGCCTCGCCCCAGCGATGGCCACGAAGTGCGGCCAGCCCCCGCCGGCACACTGAATGTCACAGCACCCGGGCCCTGCAGTGCCCCGGTCCTGCCAAGAAACAGTGCCTTTAACCAGGCTCTCCAGAGCTGCCCGGGACTGGGAAAAGGAACACAAAGCTGCAGATAGTGACTTACTTTCTCCTAGTAGTGGGACTATAAGATGTTTCACATTAAAACTGAATAACATTTTTTTTTTCCTTTTCAATAAGAAAGTCTCTTTTTTTCCTCCTTTTAACTTTATCTGATTTCCATAATGCATTTTGCATCTTGAATTCCATTTGGTGACAGCTGGCAGAGATGCTGGAAATTCAAAGTCTGCTTTTCATACTTGTGGTAGGATGAATTCTCAAACCAGTGTTTTGGTCTTTCCTGCTCTTGAAGAAAACTGTGGATCGTAAGGTAAATGATGACAATGTTACCTGGTGTATTTCCTGGCATTCTGGCAAAGGGTACCTCTGCTTGCCAAACCTATTTAGCTAAATCCAACTGTACAAGAGGACTTGTGTCTGGTCCTGGTGTCCTGATATGACAGGCTGGAGAGGACCCAATCTCTGCTCTCCAGCAGGGACCTCTTCCATTCAGGCATTTTGTTCTAGCTCTAGATTTTTCTTATACTTGGTTTGCTCTAAAAATAGTTTTATAGCACTTGAAATTAATTCATTTTGTGAAGTTTAGGGCTCACATTTTTAAAAGTTATATAAAACCCACTGACAACCCTCTGGACCCTGATATAGTGTTTGTGTTCACTGGCAGAAACTTCTCTTCAGTTTGCCACTTTTTCCCTTTCCTAATGTTTTGTTAAACACGGATAAACAATAATCTCATAAAATATGGTTTTCTGCAGACTCTAAACCCCTGCCAGTAGCACAACACACTGTCATTAGAATGCTTAAAATTTTGAACAGAAAATGTAGATATACCCCTCTTGAGAGGAACAGAAAACAATAGAGAGAGCTGTGAAATTGACTGATTTTGCCCACATCTCCTTAGTGGTTCATTTATTTTCTCTTTCAGTACCAATTTAATTACCCCTCTAATGCCTTCACATTGTTTCATGTTTGATTTTTTGGGGTATGTGATTCTCTCCACTACTTCCTATTTTATGTCCTTCCAACAACATCCTCCCTGGAATCTGAGTACCGGATTGTAAGACAATAATGCATCACCCTAATGTGAGATGACTTGTCTGGGAAAGGGGTTCCAGCACTCGGTTATGACATCACAGCCACAGTGTAACCTTTCCTGTTTTCCCCATGTACAAAAGAGAATGCCTGAAGTACATGGAACATCTTTCACCTTGGTGGAGCAGCACCTGTGACCAGGCATGTAGCAAACAAAACTTTAAGAGAAAAGCATCAATGTATAATTAGGATTGCAGTGTTTCTAATCAAATTTGGGATAAGATTTTTTTATCTTTTTTTTTTTTTACAAAATTTTTATAGAAAAAGTAGAGGCTTAAAGTCTACCATTGTTTCCCATTTTATTTTGCCACAAAACTTAGTTCTAGTTATATAAGAACTAGAATATTCATTCTGCATAAGGAATGTTTCCCACCAAAATTCTGATTGTACTTTCTTGTTCACATCGGTTATGAGATCAGGCTTTTGAAAAGAATAAAAGAAATTGGAATGTCAAAAATTTTAGCAGGATAACAACAATACCTTCCTCCTCCTCTTCTTCTTCTTCTTCTTCTTCTTCTTCTTCTTCTTCTTCTTCAATAAGAACAAGGCTTATTTAAAATATTATCTCAAAAAGATCCAAAATAAATGTAGGTACTTCAAAGCAATAAAGAATAATTTAATTGCGAAAAACAAACTCCTCTTTGATTTTGACCCAAGACAAGAAAAAAAAAAAAAAAAAAAGAAAAAATTAATGTAGACTTCTTTCTTTAGCTCCAAAGATTGATAATTTCATTTTGAAATTTTCAGATCAAAGTTCAGATACTCTATGTGCCTTAAAGTTTTAATTTTCTGAGAAAAGTTTTTATGATGGTAATAGCAAAGTTCATTTTTTGGTTATGGTGGCATTAAATAAAAATGTATTTACTCTTTGCTATATTTGAATGCAACTAAGTTTTTTTCCTTCATTTAAAATGCTGCATATCCTTGTAATGCTTTCCAGTACAGCAAAACTGTGATTAGGCTAATACTGCTGCTTCTCATTCCTGTTACCAGAGAATAATTTTTGTCTCAACCCACGATCTCTGCCTTTTGTGTCTGCCACTTGAGGAAGGAGGAGAAAAGTTTTGGTTTTCTCTTTTTTGGGAGTATTAAATTGGGCAATACCATTACTAAATAATGACATACCTTTGAGTGTGTTTGATAAATAGTTCTGTCACTTGGATCCCTTTTACATAAACCCATATTTACAGAAGAAAAATTTATCTGAATTCATCTTGAGCAGGATGCCTCGGTCTCATCCATCACCTCTTGATGCCTCTGGGATCATGTGGACTGGTCACATATTCCATACTGGAACTGATGTTTAGGGCAGAAAATTATTTGAAGTAACTGCCAGTCAGGCAGAGGAAAGGTAGTTGAGCTGAGCATGCAGCATTTGATTTTTCTGACCAAATATTTTGGCAACACTTATCTCAGCTGCCCAACTTAGAGCAGCTCCATGGTTTCTCTATCTACCCTTACTTTGCTCCTCTTACTTCTTGCAAGGCAACAGGAGATGGAAAACATAGAAGGACATATTTGTCTCAAAAGTTAGAATTATCACTTAGAATTATCACTTAGAATTTCTTTTCAGATCAAGATATGCTTATGAATAGCTATTCATAAATCATTTTAAAAATAATGAAATTACTAATGAGTAAAATCTGAATCGAAGTGCCAATATGCACAAAGCTAATACATTTTTGTTGAGTCAGGAGCTGGTTATTATTTTGACCAGTGCAACATAATTAATGAAGGTATTAATTATTTTACTAGAATTAATTTGTTCTGTAGAAAAGGCTGTGATTTTGATTATCTGTGAATTAACTCATGTAGGTTCTCACTATATCTTTATAAAAATGATGCATAGGAGTAATATCCTGGAAAGCATTTTAATTATAAAATAAACCCCTACTGCCTCAAATAGCAAGTGAATTAATATAGATTGTGCAATTAATTTCTTGGGTATAGCCTTATTTTATAATTTAAAAGCTTTCTAGTCATACTACTGATACCTAACATTTCTCTAATTAATGCAACACTCATAACTAGGTCAAATTAGCATGCTTTCAAAATAATTTGTTGTATAAGCAAAAATATACACCAATATTTAGCAGTAAGGTCAGATTCTCTTATGGTGTATTTTTTCAATGTCAATATAAACAGTGTTAAAATTCATAATATATATTTTTGCTCAAAATTGAAGAACACCAGTATTTCTTTCTTTGGTAAATTTAAAGACAAAATTGCTACAAAAAAAAAAAAAATCTGTTCTTTTAGCAGTCTTGATGATATTTAAACCATTCTGGAAGGATGAATATGTGATACAGCTGAACCTAAACTCTGATATTGCGACCGGGATGACTGAAGACCTTCTTTCTCAAAGCTAAAGGAAAGCTGATTTTTCAGTGTGGTAGTTCCTCCTCAGTAAGTAATTCCCAGGAACATACATTATCATTCTAGCCCTTAACCCTCTCTCCCAGTGAGACAATCAAGCTTCCTCTCTCCATCAGGCCAGGAAAAAGAAAAGTATATACTTGTAGATAATAGGAACGTGCTTGGAGTGACAGTGCTGTGTGCATAACCAAGGACCAAGAATCTGCCAAAAGGCCCTTGACTATAAATTGTTCATTGGGATTGTTTTTAGTGATTTATTGGTGTAAAACTCATTAGTAGATGTCTTATGTAGACTTCAATATCTAGAGCACAGAGAATGTGAATGCTGTACTTAACAGGGGAGGCTAGGGTATAGATGGCAGGCAATGGCAGGGAGGAAGGGGAAATGATTAGCTCTCAAGTGTGGCAGTAATGGTTATATTCCACTATTACTTATTAGTTCTGATAGAATGGGAGAGATTTCTTTCTCTTGGATCAGAGGTTTGAAATATCTTGTTTCCTGGTGTACCACCTAATCTTAATGTGTTATCCATCTTCCATGAATCGACACAATAAAGACCAATAAAAAAAAAATTGGTCCTTTTCCTCTCTTAATTCAACTGTATCCAGATTCTCCAGTACTGATGCCTGCTCCAGAATAAGGTCTCTCCCACAGGAGACAATCTTTCATGAACACCTCTAAGGTGGGCACCTTCTCACAAGATGCAGTTCTTCAAGAATTGCACCAGCATGTATCCTTTCCAAAGGGTATTGTGGAATTCAGGAACTTCCTAAATATTTCAAGAACTGCCTAAATACTTTAGCTCATAACTTCAGATCTTAAACTACTGTCATTATGCTCTACCTGCTTGGGAGAACATGGTGCCTTTTGGGAAGATATACCAAGTGTTTGTGTAACAGATTTTGATCATGCAGCTGTTGACATATTTGCACATACATACATTTTTTTTGCATATGCAGTGTGGGGTGAGCCATCAGGAAAGGATAGACATCAACAAAGAATTCATTTTGTCATTTGAAGAGACCAAATAAGCATCCTTTTCCTCAATATTCTATTAAAGAGAGTTTTGGTTGCTTCAAATTTGAAGGCACCAAAGTGCATACTGGCAGGGATTATAGTCTGATTTGTTTAAAAAACTCATGCTTATCTCACATAAGAATATATACTAATAAACCTATTTCAGGACAAAATGTTTTGGTAGGGCAGTATGTTGGTATGGCAGGGATCTCCTTCCTGCTTTACGCTGGCTGTGGTATTTCAGCACAGGTAATACGGGCCCCTGTAGCAATGGCACAGAGCTCACAGCAGGATGCGCTGCAGGCAGGAAAACAGAGCATACCAGCATCTAGTAATTTAGTGGTATGACTGCTTGGAAGTTTGATGCTATGCACCAGTACTGTAACTAGTAATGTAACTAGTCACTACTCTGCAGACTATATCATGAAGGGGATATCTCCTACTCTTAGAGTAGATAATTTTTTTCAGTACTCGACAGGAAGGCAGGGGATATGAAGACAAAACTGGTCCATTGCCAAAATTTAATCTTCCAGATACTACTTAACAAAATAAATCTGTGGGGTTTGCCTTGCCATATTATTGATGTGCCTCTTGCCCATATTACCTCATGCCTCTTGGTTGTGATTGTGAGATGCTCTGCTGTGAAGTCTTATCAGATGAAGTGCACAATAGGAAACCCACTGTGTCTTTTCTTGGGGAAACAATTTACCTTGTTTTGTTAAGAAAGTTTGAGATGCTTATGTAGAACTTCTCTGCCCTTGCAACTGCCAACATACTAATGTTTTTAATTGCAAAGAAAATTACACTAAAAATAAGAAAAAAGAAATCTCTGTACCACTAATTAAGATAATATACCAGAAAAAGACAAATGAAATGCAGGGCCAGCCTCCCAGTGTACCTGATCACCATTTCTTCTGCAAAATGAGTATGTAACAAGGAGGAGGGGGAGGTATTTTTTTTATGTTTTGGAGGGCTTTTTTTTAAAAGATTGTATTAGAGCAAAAGAGAACCTGCTTTATCTAAAAAACAAAACAAAAAAAAAAAATCCAAACAGCACAGCCACCTACGATTTTCACTATTCAAAACAATTCCTATATTTCAGAACTATTTTTTATATTTGTCTCATGAGGACAGCCTATAAAACTGAAATACTATGTGTTTACAGTCTCCTAATATTAAAATGTCTGAAGAAAAAATGTGATAGTACAGGGTATTTTGTTATAAGAAGCACAAGCTTTCCTGCTTTGTTAAATAGCAGATTTCTTAATGTATTTATTTTGTTTCATTTAGTTGTCTTTTTTAACTTTGGCATGATATTCCATTCAATAATATAAGTATGCCAAATCTAAAGGAAAACAAATCAAAGTCAATAATCAAGCATATTTTTAGAAAATACTTGTATGCAGTCTTATTTTGTGCATTTTTCATAACTTTTACAAATGCATTTTTAGTAAATTTTGTTTTAAACTTGCCTTTTTTTAAAAAAAAACAATTAGAAAAAGTATGCACAAATGTTCTACAAAAATGTTGAGGTTTTTCAGTAGAAGACTTACAGTAATTGACTCATATTTTTATTCATTGCCAATACAAGGTACATATAATGTTAGCTGCCTGGCATGGTTGTTTCAGCTAGCACTTGCTTAACTGAGGAGTACTGTTTTGCTAACCTGTGTAAATTAGGTCACATGTAATTGTGTAATTGTATCTTGCTATATTATAATGAATTATCTTTTTTATTTTTTTTAATGTGTGACAAATATAGTCAAGGTTATTGCCAGATGTCTACGAAAAGGAGGGCAAAAATGACTTCATATAAATATTTGTGTTTCACAATACCAATATCTTCCCAGTTCCCAGATCAAGATTCCTGTACAAGCTCACCCTTTCATGATTGACTTGTAATGACCTCAGTATATGAAAAAAGATGGTTCTCAAATCTAAAACCGTGAAGCAACACCACTGCTACTAAGAAATAGCTGCACTTAGGCCACACTTGAAATATAACATTCCTCATCTCAGCCACACTTTTCACTTCACTGGGAAGATAAATGGAGCACAATCCATACATATGGAAAAGAATATTTTTTTTTTTCAGAGAAAAAACAGTTTACTTCTCAGTTGTCTTTAATAAACTTTGTAGAATCTTGAACTCAGTTGTAACTCCCTTAAGAACAGTGTCATCTAAGACACCTGGGAAAAAGACACCTAGTAAAAGGAAACATTCATCAACTAAAAAAAACAAAACAAAACAAAAAAACCAAAAAAAACCACAGAAGCAGAATTCATAAGTATGCATGACTATACACACACTGTCTAAACTGGAGCATGAATGCCATGTGAAAAGACTGTGAAATTAATGTGCTCCCAAAGCGGGAAGTAAATTCCAGAAAAATGCTGAAGGTAAAATCTTGTCAGAATTCTCCTTGACTTAAATAGATCAGCATTTTACATTCATCATGTGCTCAGATTGTACTCTGAAACATTTTTCAGATGTTATGCTAAAGATATGCTTAGGTTGCCGTGTTTCAGTTAGGAAGGATTTCAATCATAGTCCCTGACCTTTTTCCTCTTCAAACCAAAATGACGTCTGTAATTGGTTTAGTCTTTTACATTACACTGACTATATTTTTCCTGTTCATTTGTGACAGACTGAAAAATTCCTTCTCACATCATGTCTTCTGCTCCAAGAGAAAAAAATACAAAGTGTGATAGAACTAACTACTTTTCAACAAAATGCACATAAGGAAGTGAAGAAGTTACAAAAAGCCAAAACTGGCAGAAGCCAGTGGTCAGTCTCTGTGTTATGTTGAGGTTATGTTACTGCATGCTGTGACAGACGTTTCTTCCTGGCTCATAAGCAGCAAATCAGTCTTAACATTTCTAACTGCAGTGAGATTTTAGACAACTATGGCACAATTTAATGAAAACAGGTCAATCTTTTGGGTGTCATACAAATGAGCTAATTGATGTCAGATTTGTATCTCCCAAAGGTGGCTTTCTAAGAGCTGATCTTACTTCCAGTGCACAAGAACAGGGTGGAAAGAGAGGAGGAACAAGTGACTTGCAGTTCAGTGATGTAATTTCAAGATGTAGTCTTGTGTGTGTTTTTTGCTGCATCCAGAAAGAAGCTTGATAGAAAAGATGATATGAATATACTTGAAATAAAGAAAAATAGATTTTCACTAAAGCATATACTTCCAACTGATTTAAGAAACTGTTGTCAACACTTGTAGAAGAACAAGTATCTAGTCCTTCTAACACCTCATTGAGCTGTAGGTGTAGTTATAGTCCTGCTCTCCAGCTGTTGTGCTTTCAGCAGTCCCTAACCATAATTTTCTAGGCTAAACTATTAGCTGCCTTTTGCAAGCATACATTTCATTTGAATAATTAAAATCAATCAGAGGAGTAACATTTCAAAATAAACAATTCATTTTCCCTTTCATATCAGTATAATTCAGGCTTAATGCAGCTAAAATCAATATGGTTGTAGTTGCAAAAGGATTGACGTCCATGAAAACATGGTCAGGCTCTTATTTTGTCTACTGGATGATACATTTTATACTACTCATTAACTGAATCAAATCCAGGGATGATCCCTCAAATTTAACTGAAGAATGGTAAGGTGATTAATAAATAGTTATTTTAATCATGATTATTAAAATATCTCAGGTAAATTTGGGTAGAATTTTAAACTTGGAAGAGATCTCATGCATTTCTTCAAAGGAGAAAGTCTGAAATTCACTTATCTAAGTAATCAGTATAATGATACTTATGTTAGAAATTCTAAATTCTTTCTCTACTGAAAAAAGAACCCCAGCTCTATCTGATAGTTTACGCTGTACCTCCAAGAGCAATGATTTAAAAGCAGAATCCTGTCTCTAATTTCCTGCCATGAGCATTTGGTTTCATGTAATTTATGGCCTAATATTTATTCAGAGTTAATTTTCAGTACAGAAGCATTAAAAAAAGAAGTATGCCATATTCAACCATTTTGCCTCATTTGGATTTACTCAACAAACATTCTGTTAATCTTTTTATTTATTGGATGCTGATTATTCCTTATTCTGGAAGTACATTTGGGTGATCTTGCTAAAATCAAATAATAAAAAAATCAACCTCTGTGACACTGAGATGTATATTATAATTAAGGAAATCTGCATTTGTGAGTCTAATTTGGCCTGACAAAATACGCTTTCTTTTTAATTGGAAAAGAAGAAATAAAGTATCTTTCTTGATAGCTTTTGTCCATTTAACAAACATCTATAACCTCTAAACTGATAATTGTACTGGAAAATCTGTGTCCATAGTGTACCCTTCCTCACACAAAAGAGATTCCACCTTTTTTCAACTAATTTATCTGGCCAATTTGGTAGTGCATGCTACTTTAATAATTGCAAGGCATTAAGTAATGCTTTGGGGAGTCAAAAACCATTGTAAATTATTTAACAGGGGATATTACTGGGACATCAATTAAAGTTAATCCAGCAAGCTGAAGGGCAATTTAAAAATGGTCTAATTGACACTCACCCTGAAGTGTCACAGTTTTTCAGTTTTGACTAACTATCCATTTATTACTCAACAAAGTGCAGAAGAGGCTTAGTATTTCAAAATGTAATTAGTTTTCACAGAGAACAAAGGAGAAGGAAAAATGGGGGAGGGTTTAGCATACACATGATAATGTGTTGTCTGTGTGCAGATGCACAGCTTAGCATGGCTTGATGCCAGAAAACTCACAGCCCTTACAATAATGTGTTAATAAATATTTATGTTTTCATACATTAGACCATATTACAAAGTAAATACAATTTATTCTGTTAATGATAGAGATGTACCCTTTCTGCTGAAAATAAAAAGTTTTAAAAGCTGTGACTAAAAATTAAAGGGCAGTTGTTCCCAAGCAGCTTGTCATGGAACTGTTTGAATTCTTAATTTTTCTTCCATTTTTCACTAGATTGCTAATAATGTTGCACCAGCTACTACAGTTCTTTGAGGTATGGCTTATTCTGGGATTTCTTTTGATGTTGTCATTAAAATTTGAAGATAATGAAGCTTTTTGAAGCTTCAAAATTACACTAAAAATCAACTTTTTTTAAATTGCCAATAATCTCTGGAATGCAATAATTTATAATATCTGGAATATTACATGTAAACAGCATGTACATTTTCTGTCCTTTAAGGCTGAGAAGTCAGTGAAATGATTACTGAGTAAAACTTTATGTATTTGAAGATTTAGTCTTTGAACTCATAAGAATGATTTTCATTGAGAAGTTTCTAGTCTACATATGTTTAGGCTTTTTTTATGACCCAGGTAGGCACCTTAGAAGACAGTTAAGGTTTTTTGGTTTTCACTGTAATAGTTCAAAGGACTGTGAATCAGTAATTTCTTTATCTATACTTTAACAACTTCCAGCTGCTTTTCTGATCAGGCTGTGACAAAAGCTGGTTATGCATTTGCAACTTCAATTTTATTTCTGGAAAAGTACTTCAGCTTCTTACTCTAATTAAATTAGGAAGAGCTTGTTTTTAATAATTTTATGAGAAATGGTATAATCAGCCGACTCAGCAAAACAATAAATGCAGAATCATAAAATAATTTATGTTGGAAAAGACCCACAAGACTATCAATTCCAAGAGTAAACCCAGGACTGCCAAGTCCACCCATATAAAATGTCCCTATATGCCATATCTGTACATCTTTTAATTACCTACCCGCTGCGTGGTGACTCCATCAAGATTGTTCCAGTGCTTAATAATCCTTTTGAAGAAGAAATTTTTTTTTGTAATATCCAATCTACAACTTCCCTGGCACAGCCTGATGCCATTTTCTCTCATTCTCCCACATTTTTCCTGGGAGGAGACACAAACCCTCACCTAATTACAACCTCCTTGTAGGCAGCTGCAGAAAGCAGTAAGGTCTTCCTTGAGCCTCCTTTCCTCCAGGCTAAACCATTCCAGCCCCCTCAGCCACTTCTTATAGTACTTGTGTTCCAGACTCTTTCCCAGTTTTGCTGTCCTTCCCTGGACAGGCTTAAGCACCTCAATACTCTTCTTGCAGCATGGGGCCCAAAAGTCAACACAGGATTTGAGGTGTGGCCTCACCATTGCTGAGTACAGGTGGAAAATTTCTTCCCTAGCCCTGCTGATCATGCTGTTTTTGATACAAGCCAGGATGTCCTTGGCCTTCTTGATCCCCTGGGCAAAGCTGGCTACAAGAGCTGGCTACAAGAGCTGGCTCATGTTCCGCTGCTGTCAAACAGCACCCCCAGGCTCTTTTCTACTGTACAGCTTTCTAGCCACTCTGCCCAGCCTGTGGCACTGCCTGGGGTTGCTGTAACCCAAGGACAGGACCTGGCACTTGGTCTTGTTGAACCTCACACAACTGGCCTCAGCCCATTGTTCCAGCCTGTCCAGCAGATGAACCCTCCTGTCCAGTTTGTGTTACCTGAAAACTGACCAAGGATGTTTTCAATCTGATCATGCAAATCATTGGTAAAGATAATAACCACACATCTTTGGTTATCTTGCACAACATCTGGCAAAAAAAATCTCTTAAAATACCTACTTGTATGGATTGATTTTGGTATTCTTATAGAGTCAAGTTTCAGGAACATTATTCTTCCATTGCTTTTTCTTCTTTAAATTACTGTTTTAATGTTTATTCTTCCTTTATGTCTTTTTGTCTTACAAGCATAGTCACAGATTGAAATGGATACCTAAAAATGACATTGTTATACTTATTTCAAAATATTTTTTCAGGTGATAAAGTATAAACAATTTAGTATAAATATTAGACAAACCATTTTCTCTGTGTGCATCTGCTCCATTCACAGGCTCATTCCTCTGAAAATTCCTTGAGCAGAATCTGTTCAGAGGTTTCTTTGTACAGCTGAAATACAATTCTTCAGTTCACAAATAGCAGTTTGCCATTTGCCAAAGGAGCAGAGCTTTGTTTTTGCACTTTGAACGTGAAAGGTCCAATGACACGGAGAGAAGAAAATGAGAAATATCCTGGCCAGGAGGAGCAGATTTCAGGAGTACTGTTTTTCTTTTTAAATGTGAGATCTAGACAAAGATGTTTATAGAACCTGAGGCAGCAGCGAAAGTGACCTGAAAAATGGAGGAGACAAAATGAGTTACGTGATGCCAACAGTGCTGGATGTACGTTGTTTTTGAGTGGCTACCTGACAGGAGTTATTTATGAATGAAATATTGACAGGTAAAGTTCATGGAGAAATAGATCTCAGAAATAAAATCGCACCAAGGAGAGATGACAGAAGTCAGAAAAGGTTTCTAACACAAAAGAAGATGACTTATTTGTCCAATCTCTGCTCTTAAAATTTACTGAGAGTCTAGAGGGCAAACTCTCTTAAGAAAGGGTGATGTGCTGAAGAATGTGGACACATTCATAAGTCAGGAAAAGAGGCAAAACAAAAGGAAAAAAAGGTACGAAAGAAGGACAGACTTACCTAAAGAGTAGGGAAAACTTGTCAATCAGAAAGCAGATTGCTACAGAGAAAGAATAGTTAGGCCCATGAGAAGAGGATGTGAAAGAAGAGGAGAAGATAACCAGGAGGTTTCCAAGAAGTCAATTCAGATTCTTCTCAGACCTGAGAATATTGGAGGGACTTGCATCAAACCTGCAAAATGCCACTGCAATCAATGGTTTTTCTTTTAAGAATAGTCACTACTCTTTTACCTGGAACTTTGAGAAACACAAAGTGCTGGCCACCCCAATGAGCTGCAGGAAATATAGAATTCAGGCTGGAAATATAGATGCTAAATGGGCTATAAGTCATGTTCATGTGGGCTATAAGTCTTGTTCAAAAGCAATGAAAGAGCAATCATGAACACAGCATAAGGCATTTCACAGAAGGGACTGAAAAATTAGTTCAATAAGTAGGATAACAGAGCATACTGATTAAATAAATTACTCAAAGGATACAAACAAACACCCCCCAAAGAAGCCATAATTTAATAATCCAAGCTTGATACAGGTCAAATTATATTGAGGAAGAAGTTAAAAATGTTACAGCAAGGTTATATAAAGATTCTATTTAAAGGCTTCAGAGTCAGATCAGGATATGAACAGAGATCCTTTGATATTTTCAGGCTTTTCTAGGAAGAAAAAATGAGACAAAACTGACTAATGTAAAAATCATATAACTCAATTCAGTGCTCTTTAATGTAAAATTTAGAGTTTTTTTCTGTCACTCAATAAAAAGGGATTGCTTTTTTAGACTTTGTTTTTGTAGGCTTATTGTAGAAAAATGTTAAAACCCCTCGAGTTTTAGAAAACTATTGGAAGGTCATGATTTCTTTAAATTAAATATGGAGACAGACAAAAGTGGGCCTATCATATAAGCCATCTTCAATTTATAAACTCTATATTTTCTATTTGATTTTGATGTCCTGGAATCAAAGATCATATATAAAGAGGATAAAATGTATCAGAATTATTTCTTCTGAATGATATATTATTTTTTTAAAAAATGGAACCTTGCATCCATACATACTTCAGATTGGAAATCTCTTCTTTACCTGAAAGGATGATGCTTGCCATGAAAAAAATAAATATAGACAGCCATTCAAAGCTGAATTAATGAACTACTCTCTGGGGAAAAAGAATAAAAAACCAAAACATATGCAATAATTCTAAAAAAATATTTATATCAGCTGTTTCTTGACACACATCAGGAACTCTTAAGAAATGTAGATATATTGAATTATTATATTCTAACAACATTAAGTTAAATTATAAACATGGATGAAACTTTTATGAGTTGATATTTTAGTTTGTAGCCATATTAAGGTTTTGGATTCAGCATTTAGGAAAACAGAAAAAATGGAAAGGAAATCCTGAATGAGGCATTTCTACTTTGAGAACAGGGACTGTGTATCACAAGGTCAATCAGATAAAAATCTCATAGACAATGGAAATGAATAAGTGAGATTTTTAAAGAGAGGGGAAAAAAGGGAAAGGGAAAGGGAAAGGGAAAGGGAAAGGGAAAGGGAAAGGGAAAAGGGGAAGGGGAAGGGGAAGGGGAAGGGGAAGGGGAAGGGGAAGGGGAAGGGAAGGGAAGAAGACAGAAAGCGAGAAAGAGAGAAAGAAAGAATGAAAGAATGAAAGAAAGAGAGAGAGAGAGGGAAAGAAAACAGGAAAATTAAAGGTGAGGAGAAGAAAGGTGCTCAGTTGCTCCATAGAGGAAAGCAGCTTTAAGGTGGGTACAACTGTATTTCATTTTACTAACCACTGACTTTATGCTCCATTTATCATATTTTGACACGTTCCTGAAAACCTGTTCAGAGGGAAACTGCTTCATAAATCTGTTATCCACTGCCTGTGATGTTTAATGTCTTACACTGGAAATTAAGAAAAATAATAAATCAGCAATTCAAGCCCTAGCTAACAATAAAATGGTGATTTCTGAGATTTCAGTGAGAAAGTGACTGTATTTACCTTAAGGAAAGGATCCATGCTGGTGAATGCTGGCTTCCCTTGCAGTAGTTTTCTGTCAGGAGTGTTCAGGACAGGACTGCTAAGCAGCAAAATACTTGCTATTATCACTGCTTGCATACAACTTGGAGGCATCTATATTTCAATATAAAACTTCTGTTGGTATTTAAATTCCATGTAGGAGGTCACTGTCTAGCAGTTCATGCAGAGCCCACTCACAAGGACTGAATATGGGAGCTTAGATTTTTTCTCTTGTTGACCAGAGCATCAGGTTTGAGCGACAAGGTTTTGGTAGAGGAGGCTACAGAGGTGGCTGATGTGAGAAGCTGCCAGAAGCTTTCCTTATGTTTAACAGAGCTAATGCTAGCTGGCTCCAACATGGACACACCACTGACCAAGGTGGCCAGTGGCAACACCTCTGGTATAACTTAGTTAAGAATGGAGGAAAAAAATGTGCAACTCTAAGAGCAGCAGAGAAGTGAGACTGTCTGAGAGAAACAGCTCTACAGACACCAAAGGCAGTAAAGAAGGCGGGGAAGAGGTGCTCCAGGCATGGCAGCAGAGCTCCCTCTGCAGCCTGTGGTGCAGACCAAGGTAAGGGAGCTGTGCCCTTGTAGCCCATGGAGGAGCAGAGATTCACCTGCAGCCCAGGGAGGAGCCCAGGCCAGAGCAGATGAATGCTACCAAAAGAAGCTGTGACACTGTGGGAAGCCCACACTGGAGCAGGGTCATGTTTGGTTTTAAGGTTTTGCTATTTGTCTTGTGGAATGTGGGGACTGGGGAGGGGAGGGAAAAAACATTGCCTTTGATGTTTCCTTTGCTCATCTCTTATGGATTTTAATGGCATCAGATTGTGCAAGAGAACTAAGGATTACCTTCACTGTGAATGGTTTTTGTGCCCTTTCATTTGATTGGCTCATACAGAAATCACCAAGAGGCTGCCGTGAATCACTCTGACTCATTACCTTGAAGTAATAGGTTAAGTTTTTTACAATTATTGTCTGACTACAAATGTGATTTAAAATTTTTTTATATTGTCTTCAAAACATGAATTCACAGAAGGATAAAACTAGAACAAAAATCACTTTTTTTTATTCCTCTAATATTTTCTTCAACAAAATTTAGAGAGGGGGAGTTTCAGCCTTGGTTTGTTTGGATTTTTTGTTGGATTTTTTTTTTCTTTTTTTTTTTTTTTTTTAATTTGAAGGAAAGATTTTTCTACAGGAAAGTACTACTATCAAAACAAACAACCAAAGCATAAAACTGACACTTCTCTGTTCTATTTTTACTGCTCCTACAAGATTTTTTATGTAGTATTTGGCATAAGAGATCCATCGTGCTTTAATTTTCCATCTGTCAAAAGGAAATGATATGCTATAACATTGTTTGCTATAAAAGGGTATTTTGCTGTTAATGTTTTTTGCAGAAATGGTTAATTGCAAGTAGCCTAGCAGTTACAGAAGTTAAAACTCTAGTCTGGAGGATCTCTGGAAGTCATCCTCTGTGTGTGTGAGCATCTGTCTGTGTGTAACTTTCAGCATTTATTTGTAAATTAGATATGAAAGCTTAACATCCACATCAGATTAGACCATCTGGCCCTAAAGAGGTCATATTAATGTGTTAAAGAAGAATTAGAGCTGGAATTAAACACCCAAGCTCTTTTTCTTTGTTGAACTACAGACCTAAGACAATGCGGAGTGGCTTTAATATGAGCCACTAGTCCAGGTAATATATTCATTGAGTGTTAACATCACTCTTTGAATTCAATATATGTAATTAAACAAACAAAAATTATTATTTTATGTTATTTTGATTAATTTTTAATTTCATGACATGTTTAGCCACTCATCTTTAAAGGAGACTCAAATAATTTTTTTCTTGTACCAGTTATCTTATGCATTATGGAAACTGCAGTGTATCTGAAGTAAACTTATACTCAAAATATATTTAAACTATAGTATACTTAATGAAGGATACTTTTTCCTAAATTAAATTCAGAATAAATTTAATCCTTGAGGTTTGAGAACTAATAATAGCATTTCTAAATTTATCTATTTCTAACTAGCACTGCTTAATGTGCAACTTTTAGACATCTAAATTATTCTGAAAAAAGTTTGACTGGAGTCCTATAGAAGTGAAATATAAGGAACTAATGTGTATGTCTCAAACACTGATGGATGAATGGCTGTGGAGACAACCAAGGATTGTTTCCAATAACTAACACAACAGTTTCCAGGCAAAGTGCATAATTTACTAATATAACTTTGTGGTTTTTTGCAGATCCTCTGACTTTCTTTCAATCACGTGCGTTTATGAATCTTGGGTGTTCCTTTTCCCTTAAGAGTAGGATGTCACACACAGGTTAAATATACTATGCATTACATATGAAATTATTGCATTTATTGCTATTTAATTTTCAGCTTCTTTCTTTCTTTCATGCTGAGGCTATCAAAGTGAAAGAGCATTACTCATAGTAGTCTCAAAGTGCTTTCAAGCATCAGCACTAGAACACTTACAGGGTGTACTAGAAGATATTTAAACACTGTGATTTTTACGCACCTAAGTTTGCTTGTTTATTTGACAATCGATAGTATTGAAGAGGTGGTTTGATAGCAAATTGTTTTTCCTGCTGGAAATGTTAAAAACTCCATTGGTGGTCTCATGGACTTTTCAGAATCACAGTGGTGAAATTGCTATAGGAGAAAATTTATATTAATGCCTGTGGTAGCCAAAGTGACAGAAGCAGCAACTAACTAAAATAAATTGATTGAAGAGAAAAGTAGAACAAAATTAGGCAGAAATCCTGTCTGTCTCAATGGAACTAGGGACTTGGCTCTATTTTATATAAATGAATATCTGGAAAAAATAAGAGAGGTTTTACTGCAAATGATTCTCACTGGAAGACTGAACACATACTCAGATAATGAGATTTTCCTACAAGAAGCAGAGGTAGATGAGTCTATCATAAAGTCTTCATATGAACAAATGGAGAAAGCAGAAAGCATAAGAGCTAAGTGCAAAGATAGACTTACATTTTTGTTGAGGGAATAACACTACAGAATAGTTACAAGACTATATATTTACTACAGAAATGATACACAGTACGTAAAAAACATTAGATGACTTAAGAAAATCAATTTCTATTTTCCCTTTAATCTCTGTCATATAGATGTCGTACATGATCCTTTAAAATTTCTTAAGATACTAAATATTTTCATTTCTTACCTGTGACTTAGGGATCATGCATACGAGGCACAGAGTGGTCAAATATTTCTGTGGAACAAATTTAAATAAAAAAATACATCCTCAGGAGACTGATCAACACCCTGAACATCATGCTGTCAGCAGTGTATGTTGTATGCTTTCAAGAGTACTCTCTTCTCATGCTTAAAATTTCTTCCTGCACCTGTAAGTCTTCTGAATAAATGCTTAGCTGAACCTGATTGATCCCTACAAACCTTCTGTTTTGATAAATCATAATTTCCCTCTGAAAAGCTTTCCTTCAGAGTTCCTTAGATGCACATAATGAGGTGTATTGAAAAACACATATTGATCAAAATATGATATGTAGCCCAATAAGGGCTAAAATTGCCCTCTAGTATTTTCTACACAGAAATAACCTGACCTCCAACACTCCTGCCACAGCAGTATGAGTTTTATTCTGAATCAGGATAGATGCAATAGAACAAGCCACAGTTCTGTGACATGCACAAACATGCCAAACAGACAACTTCCAGACAATCAAATACATTCTCCCTTCTGGAATGTCAGATAACCTCCTGTGTTGTCTCACACATGAAAATTCTGACTAGTAAGCCACTGTGTCATCTAGGTCTCTGAACAGGAGATTATAAAGGTGTTAAGATACAGCAAATAAAACAGAAGCTACCCTTTCCCACTGTTTTCCACAGACTTCAGATTCTGATTCACAGCAGATTTACTGTGGAAGGTGAATTTATAGTATCTCTAGCCCATATAAACCAGAATTTTAAGTATTTTTATTTGCAATTACTTAAGTGACACCCTGCAGCTGAGTATTTTGAAATGCAGCAATTCCAAGAAGATTATTTAATGTCATACAAATTGATAGGCTATTTCCAAGGCTTTTATGAGAGAATAATATCTCTAAAGCAGACAAGAGAAAAAAGCATTGCTACCAGGTCGGGTTGATATGATGCCTTGCATTCAGTTATGGACAATGTGTTGCAGTACTGATATTAAATCTTGCTGTGGAGGAAGAGATAAGTCTACATTGGTTATGTCTGAAGAAATGCTCACCTAATATATTGACAAAAAGAAATTTTTCAAATCAAAAAGACTGAGGATTGATATAGGCTTTTCATTTTCCATGGGTCCAGTAGTTATTTTTATGTAAATGGAGGAAAAAAAGGCAATTTTTTGGGGGTTGGGTTTGTTTTGGATTTTTAATTAAAAAGACTATATGTCTGTAGATTATTCTTAGACCTTGAATTGTTTCACATGGGATTCATAGTTTTCTTCTTGAAGACCATTCTAATCACATGAAAAGCAAAATTTTTTTTTTTGCTTTATAACTGAGCGCATTCGCAATGTCTTCACACATAAAAAAAGAGAATAAATAGTGTTTAATGCTCTACATTGTACACCCTTTTTCCAGGAGCATCCTGAACATCCAGAATGCCATTTCGAATTACCACTAGCTTTAGACCCCTAAACATGACTTATTTTCTGAGAAAGAATTTTTGAAAATTACACTTTTGTTTTGAAGCAAATGAAACCTTTTTTACAATAAAATTAGCACAATAATTTAATGTAATGCAATAATTATGTCTTCACTATAATTTGGCATTTAGAAATCTATTAATTTGTATCACTTCTTGAGATACTCATCTTTGCTATTTTAAAGAGTTATATTGCTGATAATTCCTTAACTGAACAGAAGTGTGAACCAAAAATAATATGTGAAAATATGTGAAAAGGTGGAAAAAGGTACAAGGCAAAGGCAAAAGAATTAATATATCTATGCTCATGCCTAATGCATTTTTCCTAAATAATCTACCACTTGGTCAAACCTGATGAGCTATTTCTGTGTCTGAGCTCCATATTGCAACGTCTCTGCAACTAAGGAAATTAAAAAAAAATCTAAATAGAAAAAAATTTGTTTCTCAGTGATGAGAGAGAAATAAATTGGAATAAACAGCTTTTGAAGGCCTTAGTATCCATAATTCACTAACCTGACCACAGCTTTCATTTCAAAATTATTTTCTACACTGCCAGGTGGCCATGCTGGCTGCATATTATTCTTCAGGAAGAGATTTGAAAATTAAATGAACCCAAATTCCAGGTAGAATGAAATAAGAATAGTTACCTCTGTTCTGCAGGATAGATTACAAAAACAAGATATTTTTCTTTCTGTGAAATTATATGCAAGGCATATAAAGTCACACCTAAAAGGTTTTGGATTGGTTTAATGTGTTATGAGGTTCATTGACTTAATTCTGTTTCCCACTATATTTGAATATATCTAGGTGAAATTAACAAGGGGATTTCAGAATATTAAAAAAAAAAAAAAAGGTTTTTTAAATTTATTTCTGTTGTTGTTGGTTTTGCTGATAAAAGTGATCCCAACAAGGACTGAAATACATTTTTATCAGCAGAAAGTTCCCTTACCCTTTTAAACAAGAAATTGGATTTACAAACAGGGCACAGGACACAGTGCTCCCAGCATAACACAGTGGTTCTATTCTGCCTCAGATTTCAGGGAAGTCCTACAGGCTACACTAGAAGTTATGAAAGTATAATATGTTTGTTTCAAAAAGGAAGGCAAAGACTCAGAGGTGAACTATTCTATAGACTAGGACCACAAGATCAAGAGAATAGTGCTGAAGTAAATGAAAGGAAAATCAAAAATGGAGAACTTGGAGAACTTGGAGAATTCTTTCCTTTTCTCTGATTTTTCGTAACATCTTTTTTTAGACGTAGAATAACAATAACTGAACTTTACAAGTGTATATGCTAATGTTTGACATTTCTGAAAGAGTGTAGAATAATTCTGAATTTATTTTGTCTGGCTAATTCAGTGCTAGACAATCTACTGTCCACAGGAAAATATTGCAGTTATATGAAATAATGCTGACACATTTTGAACCATCCTCAAGAAACTGGAACTGTAAATACTCTTCCACTACTTTTAAGCATATAGATTATTGTGGGAATAAATCGTAATCCCTTCATGTTTATTTATTGCAAAAAGTGAAAGGAAGAATTTTTGCCTTTTTGATCAACTCCTTGTTGAGAAAGAGAGGGAGTTCTAAAACAGCTTGGCAAACAGATTGTCTTCCTTTTTGTATATCATTTCTTATAATCAAAAATAGCAGCAATGCATCTTCAACCTGGATAATACCAGCTCAGGGACTTTAGTCTTCTTAGGTTAATTTGCATGATGATCCATATGTACCATAATAACCTTTCATTTCTTTCTCATCTGCTGTCATTTTTATAAAAAATATTTTTTTTAAAGAAGAAAAAGAAAACGGTTTTCCTTAAATAATATTCAGCTATTTCTCTGGAGATATAAATTGCATGAGGCAAAACTGGAAGGAAAGGAAGTACTATGTTCTCTTAGCTATTAAATTTATTGTGATGCTTCTGTATGTTACGATCGTATCTCAGAGATGTCTAATCAAGGACCTTCTCTCCCTACTTCCTGCCAAGTCTACAAAAAGAATAGATCATTTGAATTTTTCCTCTGAGTAAAATAATACCATCCATTTTGGAATAAGATTTTCATAAACTTTTCAGTTTAAACATTAGCATAGTCTTTTTAGGGAATCTTTCTATTCTGGCTCAGGAAGAAAAGAAAGACTGAATTTGCCTAAGTAAGGCCAGTTTGTTACCCAGGCTGAGTGAGAAATTAGCCCTTGAACAGCAGAGAGAAGGAGCACTCACTTCTGTCTTCTCTGCTTAATTTGGAAAGTTTTGAGATAATCTTTGTCAATGAAGAAATCCTCTGTGTTTATGTTATCTCCTATAGGACTCTTGGGTGACACATCAGGTCCATTGTTCTGTCTAATTGGAAATTGACCACACTCCGGGGGGTGGGGGGGAATTTAAAAACACGTTTCTCAAAGTACCATCCAAACAGAAAAAAATGATGAGAATGTTTTGGTCTCTTTTGTAACCAGCCACTACTTTGAAACCACCTTGTTTCCCTGATGAGGTGCACGAGACAGGTTAAACTGGGCTCAGAATCTGAACTACTCCATTATAAAGAGTATATTATAAAGAGAGAGATTTTTAGAAGTGCAATTCACAACCCGTGACAGGTGAAAATGTCATCAGTCCTTTCTGCCCCAAAAAAAGTGAAACTAGAATATTCTACTGTGAGAGAAAGCCATGAGGCTAATAGATCTAATTTCCATCTATTTTCCAGCACTGTTCCAATTAGTGCTGCTCTCTGTGCTGCATACAACTTTATTCTGACTTTGAGCTGCTGTATTAAACCTCTTTGCCATATTCCCATATGGAGCAAAAAACACATGCATACAAGCTGCTTTTTAAATTTTAATAAACTTCAGCTATCACTGCCATAAGAAACAGTACTTTACTTATTATTCATCAGTTTCAGTCGCAAAATATGGTCAAAGATTAATCAAAAAGAGATGCGCTGAGAAAAAACTTATAGCAGATATGCAGTGGTGTTGCTGAAACATGGTGTCATTAAAGGTGGAAGAAATTCTGCTCTATAGTCTTCATCTGTTCAAATTTTGTAAAGTCTGTTTTTTTATACTTTATTGCTTGTTGCCTCCCATTTTTTACCACATTAATTGATTTGCATATAGTGTTTTAGCTTTGTTTGCCCTGAATACTGCTTTATCTGGCTCCAAATGTTCAGAAGATATTCTCAGTGTTTTGTGCTGGTGTCTGGTGTCCCTGGGGTGTCATCTTGTGCCTGTACTCTCAATGTCTCCGCTATCAGCCCACGTCGGTGTTCCCTGCTTGCAATGGGTATGATCCAGTACCTTGGAAATGTCTCATTTTGCACACTTGACACGTGCCTTTCTAGTTATTCTTCCTTCAAACTCCATTTGCAATGCACATAGCTTTTTAGAGATGAGCATGCTCACTCTCAAAGACAAATCACTTCCTTGTCCAGAAGCCTTAGCTTGCCTATGATCCAGCCATCTATTTGGCCAAATATTTAACTAAAATATTTTGTACATTGTGACCACGCACATAAAACTATTTTACTGTTAATTACAGTAGTAAAAGTCTGTGTGAATGAGAGGTTGAGAGCAGAATTTTTTTTTCATTCTTCAGATGATTTTTCATACTGAATAAGTGCATCCTGATGCCTGTTTACTATGGTTTAACTTCTAATTAATTTTTTCCCAGGACATATACTTGCTGTCAGGGTAGGACATTCATTTACTGAGTATGTATGATACATAAATTAACTTTCTGATACTGTGAACAAGTTTTTTTGTGTTCAGGGAAGGATTGCAATAGACATATGACTAATGTATTTTCAAGGAAAGCAATTTCTGAAACTGTTGTTGGGTTCTATTCTTCTCTTGCATGGAAAGACTGAAATTTTTCTGAATTTTGCTGAGTTGCATATTTATTTGCACATTTAGCTGGACGAGGCTACTGGTAATATGGAGGATAGAAGGTGTTGCCGTATAGCTTGTCAAAATTTCATGAAATGAGAAAAAATAATTCAAGAACTATTTCAAATTTTTATTTTCTTGTTTTTTGAAAGTAATGGTTAATTGCTTTAAAATAGAAATAGTTCTTTCTATTTTGACACTGATGAAATTCAGAAATTAAATGAGCACTTAATGCAAATTGAACATAGGCACAAGAAAATAGCTGTACTTATTCTTAGATTTTAGCAGCATGTCTGCCTGCTTAGAGATAAGGGAAGAAGAAGTCAAAGTGAAAGTTGTTAGCTGTCTTTGCACGAGATCGTTCCTGCAGTTGAACCAGAATCTCTAAATTTTAGTACTCTCTTTCATCAGTCTTTCTCCTTACTTCTTAAACCAGCTTTATTATAGATAAATTATTAATAGATAAATGCTCTTTTCACCATGATCTTAAAAATTGAAATTAAATGGGATACTCTGGAAGAAAGGATTGAATCCAAGGTGCTAGTATAGTTACTGAGTAATGTGTTGAGAACACTATCACATACCTAAAACTGTCTGGTTCACCAATTGATTTGTTATGAAAATTATTTTTCTATTGTAGCTGAAATATTTAAAGAAAAACTTGCCCTAGGGTATAAATTGTGAACCTTCTCAGGTTTGTTCTGACTCTTCTTCAGGTTGGGGGTGTAAGAGGTCAGATCTTGTTTCATATTTCAGCTTTCAAATATTCTTATTCTTCCTCTAAGCTTTAGCAGAAAAATCTTTCCCTAGTTCTGTCTTCACAGCAAGCCAAAAAACCAGGGCCAGATTTCTCCTTCTGCTTTTGAGTTTTTCCACAGCATGCTTCCAGATTTTTGTAATGTATCATCACTTCTGATAGAAATGAGTTCAAGTTTGGGTCATGTGTTCTTTCAAAAAGACATAGAAAAATTGCTAATAAACCATTCTGGGAGAAAGTTTTTGTTAGTGCCTATGCATATTTCATTGCTAACCTTTTTTATTCTGCTGCTTTTCCAAAAAAAGTGAAGTAAATATTTTTCCTTCAAGTGCTGTATTTAAAAGAAATCATATTTACAGAGCCATGCATTTCAAAATTGCTAGGATATGTCAGGTTAGGCAATATGATTAATTCCAGTGTTGTAAAAAACTGTAGTGGAATGAATCAAATTCATGAAAATGTCCTTCACTGGATTGTACTTTCTGATAGGAAGGAAGAGTAAGCATTAGAATATTTCAAGTAGATCTTGTTTATTGAAGCCTAAACTGTATAATCCAACATGTCTTGCTTTTTTATTAATACTGTTATTTTAAAAGTTGCTGATTTTGATTTCTAATTTCAAGAAAATGCAAGTACTCGGAGTCACTATACGTTATATGCTTCTATATCTATATTTGATATTTACATAGACGTATAATGTAAAGGTCTTTACCTTTTAAAAATTGTTTAATACTTGTTTGAGCTACTGGTAAAACCTAGAACTCTTAATATCATTATACAAAATGTTCAATTCCAAATCTTGTCAAACACTGGTGACATCCTTTTCTTCTTTCTTAAGGAATCAATGCCTATTAACATCTTGTATGTGTGAATCAATGCCTATTAACTTCTCATAGGTGTGGCCCTCCTCCCACCCCAACCCCCTCCTCCTTGGACCTGCTCTGTGATTTCAGGAGCTCCTGACAAGGCTTGACTGAACGAGCTGAATGGTGAAGTGCCCCTTTACCATACCATTTGTGTGGTGAAGTGTCCCCTGACCATATCGGGAATTCTTGCAAGGTGAAGGTGGAAACAGTTCTGACCATATCAGCAATATCAGCTGCCTGACCTAAGTGGGGAATGAAAGGTTAATAATTATACTTCTTAGCCATGGCAAATTATTCCCCAGAATCATAGCCTGAGTGAAAGGGTACCATCATTATGAAACCTTTTCAAAAGCCCTACACACACAAACTCCTTGAGGTGCAACCCTTGCCTGATGAGAAACACTAAGGATTTGATGTGAATATTCCACTGAACCCAATGGGAATTTTTGATAGGTATCTTTACACATACAAATACAGATGAATCTTGCTGCCTGGCTGCATGGATGTGAATTGATAAGGACATGAATGTCATTGTTACAATTCTAGCAAATCCCATTGAATAAGTTTATAAATGTTAAATCAGTTAATTAAGTACTGATAACCCCTTTTCCACCCTTCTCTTTTTGTATCTATATCCTTTCACCCTTACCCTTTTGCATCCCCACTATCCCTGTAAATCATCCTAAGCTGATTCTACTCCAATTTTCCTGCATATGCTTCATCTATGAAGTAAGTAAATAAGTGAACTTTTTTACAAATTTATATTAAAACTTGCTTTTTTCCAATATGTTTATAGTGATTCTTTAAGCTGTCCAAACCACTGATTCATGGTAGCCTGTCAAGATTTTTTGAGAAGAGACAGAGGCTGCTATGTATTAGAATGTATTAGGAATCAACCAGGAAACAGCTGCAAAATTCCTCAGGGGAATTAGGGCACCCTGTAAAGGTGAAACACTCAATATTCCAGCTGAAGTGCCTCCACACCAATGTCGACTACATGGGTAGGAAGCAGGAGGAGCTGGACATTATGACATAATTGTTGTCGTTGACACATAATGGAACATGTGCACAAATGTAGCCTTGCATCTGCTGAAAACATGGCACAGCAAACTATAAGCTGTTCAGGACAATCTTGGAGGTAGTCAAGAATAATTTTTTATTCTCATCAAAAGAGAAGTGTTACTAGGCCTGTTGCTCATCAACACAGAATAGCTAATTAGAGATGTCAAGATTGGTGGCAGCCTGGGCTGAAACCATGATATCCTGGTGGAATTCAGAGTCCTGAGGGACATGGACCTTGTGAAGAGTAGAGTCACTATGCTGTAATTTAGGAAAACAAATTATCTGTTGTTTAAGGCAGCAATGAATAAGACCCTCCTGGGAAATGGCCCTCAGGGACAATGAAGCTGAACAGAGCTGTCAGCTCTTTAAGGACATTTTTCTTAGAGCACAGGAGCTCTCGATTCCCACGTGTATTAATTTGGACAAGGAAAGCCCAAGAAAAGCATGGCTCAATGAGGACCTCCTCCTCAAAGTAAAGAAGAAGAGGAAAATGTACAGACAGAGGAACCAGGAATGTGTCCCTGGGGAAGAATATAGGAACACTATTCAGCTGTGTGGGGATTTGGTTAGGAAAGATAAAGGACAGCTGGAGAAGACAAAGATCCAGGAAGACCTTATTGTGACTTTTCAAAATATAAAAAGGATCTTATAAAAAAGATGGGGAAAGATTTCATATAAAGAAGAAATTCTTTACTATGAGGGTAATGAGGCACTGGAACAGGTTGCTCAGAGATGCTGTGGATGCCCTGTCTCTGGAAATGTTCAAGGCCTGCTTGGATGGGACATTGAGAAACCCAGACTGGTGGAAGGAGTCCATATCCATGTCAGGCGTGATGGAACTAGATGGTCTTTAAGGTCTGTTCCAACTCAAATCATTTTATGATTCTGTAATTCATTTGTCCTCATACATTTTTACCAGTTCATTCAGCCAGTTTGAGGGGAAGAAGAACAGAGAGGAAGAAGAGCTGAGAAAGGTTTGTGTTATATGTCTCCTGAGAAAGGCTATTGTGCTTTAAGAGATTCATGATTTCACAAGAAAATTTTTCATGTCTTTATATCCATAAGTCTAACACCTCAGGTTAAACATGCACACAAAAATCAATTTCTTTGTAGTCCTTTTTAATTTGTGATAAAAGTTCAAGTTGATTTTTATGTGGTTTAGAGTTTTGTAATGGAAATTATATAACAGAGTTGCTGTCACCTTGACCTGTTTTCTAAATCTCCTGTGGAAATCTGTAAAATTATACATACGCCCACACAAAAGTTAATAGCATAGGGTAGGCAGAAAACATTATTGTGTTTCATTTCAAACAGACTTGTTGAGGGCATTTGAAAAAATCAACAGTTTAAAACATTTGAGTCTTTTTCCTGCGATTCATCCTATGAACTTGTTTTACCATCCACTAAATCACCATTTATATTCAGAAAGTATAAAATCCTGATATGATGAATTGATTTCAATGTCTCTTTTTTGCAGGTGGCAATAATTGACATATTTGACAAAATTTATATGAGTCAGAGAGAGAGAAAAGTGAAGTTATATTAAAAGAAAGGAAGAAATGGAGCATTATTAGGAATCTCTACTATCTTATTAAAATAGAAAAGTAAGTAGAAAAACACATAGGCATAAAACATATATTCTGATATTTGTCATCAATTACTGTGACTGTAAAATATTAATATGAGCCACTAAGCTAAAAAAGGCAACTGCCATTTTGGAAAAAAAAAAAAAAAATCACAATTTCTTAAGCATATCTCACAAAAAAATATTTGTATGAAATATTTGCATCAAGAGTTGTGAATTTTCAGCAGATATATACATCATGGCTCAGCAGCTGCTCATGGTTTGGGCTGACTTTTTAATAACAGGTACAAAATGTGCTGGGTTCAAAGTCCTTGTATGATGGGGAAAGAGGGAATTCTTCTTTGTAGAGTGATGTTTGAGCTGCTAAATTACTTATTCAATTGAGAAGGGGGGAGAAATTGGTTCTTGAGGTTTAAAAAATATTTATCAATCAGTGTGAAAATATTCTGGGGGAAAAAAAACCCACAAAAAACCCTCACCTTTTTCCCTTTGGCAGGTGAAAAGGGAAAAAAGGGCTTATTGTGGGTATTAATTTTTATATTTCTGGCAAGTTGGTAGTATGTTATGTTGTCCATAGAGTCTTTGAGGTCTGAAATTAGCCTGTTGCCAATGCTCTTTCCTATGAATTTTTTCAGCATGTTTTCCATATGTGTTATTCATTGCTCTTCTTTAGATGCTTAGGGTTACTGGAGGATTTTAAAATTTATGTCCACCTCTAAGTCCAAGATCAGGTGTGCAACCTTACAAAACTTGCAACTGCAAATAAAGTCAATTTTGATTCATCAGTGAAGAAAGGAAATTTCTCAGTGCCTGTAATATAAATAGCTTGGAGTTAAGATATTCAGAATTATGAGACAGTAGAAGAGACCATGCTGCCTGGAACATTTGATTTTTCTTTATCTGTCCCTGACTATTCTCTACCTTTTCAGTCATTGCCAAATTTTAAAAGCCATTATTAAATGAAGAATCTTCTTGGTAAAATCAATCACTGAAAGTATTAAATTTATTTCCATTAAAGACCCTAACAAATAAAGGAGGAGAGAGAGAGATTTCTGAAGACTTTGTGGTACCTCACTGCCCTGTTATGCAACTTAAAGCCTGTCCAAATATACTGTAAGGCAGAAGGCTTTGAAGTACTCCTATGTCATTCTTCAATTCCATTTTCTCCCTGCCTTAAATATTAAGGCCAGTATTGGACTTGATAAGAACGGAAAATTAGATGCAGGAACATTAAAATTAATAGAGGTAGGACAGCCTTATAAGGAGCAATGTATGATTTTTATTTTCATGGAATATCTCATGCTACATGACTGCAAATGTCTCTGTAGCACCAAAATTTCCACAATGCAGAAATGTATTTTCTTTCTCTGCATCTTTTATCAGATTTTGGGCACCTATTTATTTTTATGTATGTGTGCTAGGAAAGCCAAACCAAACATGATTACCTGTTTATAAACTTTCATCCATTTAGACTAAAAAGGTTTAAATTTCAGTTCATCATCTCCTTCTATTAATTAAGAGTTACTTCCTCAAGCATACAAAATTTTACCTACAGACTGTATTTAATATTTTTTTACCCTGAGGTGGCATACAAATAGAATTAAATGTTTGAGGGTTAATTTCCTTGAAACAAAAGTATTTAGAGCTGTATTTATGTGGCAAATTATTCAAGGAAAATCCCTGAAGGAACTCTGAAATATCTTTTTCTTTTTTTTTTTCTAGACAGTGATTAATTTTCAGGTCCAGACATGGGAATTCCTTCTGTATGGAATCAGACATTAGCACTAGAAAATGAATGTTAGTGATTATATTTTTCTTGCTCTTATTTTAGCTCTCCTACATTATCATTCATTAAAAAATGCAAAAAGTAAAACATAAAACAACAAAAAGAAAAAGAAATTCCATTTATGGCACCCAAGTTTATAGTTTTGAGAAAATGATTTCTAGCAATACTTTAAGAACTTTGAATTCCACCAAAACTTTTTACCCTTTTCATGATAATTTTTCAAAATTACTAAATATATATTTTTAATTTATTTTTTGTTTTAAATTGTTATATCTACATTAACCATTAGTTTCGTGTACTTACTGAAATGATTGGGAAAGTTGGTAAAAATGCATATACAGGAAAATGTTTCAATTCTGGAATTGAAAAAACTCCTTTAGATTGTAATCTGAAGATTTCATGTAGCAGTTCTTTATGGCCTGACTTCCTCAGCTTGGTCACACCTTCATGATATATACCAGTAATGCAGCTCTCCTCTCATACGTGGTTTTCTCTGATATAAACTTGCTCAGTCAATGCTGCATTTTAGAAGTAATTCAGTAAGGCAGCCACCTCTTTAAGCGGGAAAACATCTGGAGTTTAAATTTTCAGCAACAGGATTCAAAAATATTGCCTTTGAAATGTTTGCTTGTGGATAAGGGGGGAGAAAGATTGAAGATAATAGTATTTCTTTTTTATTCTAAAAGCAAAAAAGTTTGTAAAGGAGAACATATGCCAAATGTATATTTGGCTAAGCAAATAGATTTTTTCTTTAATAAATTAAACAAATATATCGCTTTTCACTAGGCCTAGTGTTTGCCTATTTTGAAAATGCATATTTAAATATCTAGGAGGCATTTTACAGCACCAGTTAACAAGACAAAGCAATGTACTGTTTTCTTTTTCTTGGGTGGAATCTCTAATCAGGTAAGAATCATACTGTGAAATCCTGGGAGGCCCAATATATCACCAAGTATTTATATTTAAGGAAACTATGTTTTTATGACCATGTATCTAAACAGGAAGTAGGTATTGGAAAATAAATTTTGTTAAAAGAGTATGAATTCTAAAAATTATTATTTTATTTCTGGCCAAAATCTTCTTTACCATTGTTTGGCTTTAAATGGTGACATTAACAGCAGTGGGTTTTTTTTGTTTTTCCATGAAAAAAAAAAAAAAACAAAACAAACAAAAAACCCTATATATTGCTTCTTATAAGGCTCTCCTAAGTCAATCAGACTTTCAAACTTTATTATGTTGATTAGTTTGGGGATAACCAGCCTTATAAGATTGAAAAGTCATTAGAGGAACAGGACAGGTAAGAGAAATGGTCACTATTTTAAACCTTTTGAAACTTTAGCTCTTATGTTCCAAAAATGTAATGTAATACAAGAATAAACTGTATGCATGACTTAAATCCTAATCTAATACATCCCTGAATTTCTGGTATGGTATCTGTGAAGTTCAAATATAAACTAAAAACTTGTAAATTGTGTGTATGCAGTATGATATGAATTAGGAGGATGTTGCTTTCATGACAGAAAAAAACTCAAAGCCAAACAAGTCTGCTTTACAAAATACTAAAATATTTAGACTCAATATATTTACATTTATACTAATTCAAAATTGAAGCTTTTTTCAAATTCTCTTCCATAAAAAAATTCTATGTCAAAAAGTCATGAAAAATGGAATTTGTTTCAGCCAAGATGGAATTCAGGAGAGGAAAAATTCTAGCTTTAAGTAGTTGTTTTAGCTAACCTAACATTTAAAGGTTAATGTTTAGCTAGGTAACCTAGCTAAAGATTGCAGGAAAGCAGGAGTAAGAGGTAACATAAGTTATTAAAGTATTATAAAAATCCAGCAGGCAGCATTAAAAAAGATAGTAGATAATTGGCTTGCCTTCAGTAGTAATAGTACAATAGGCAAATTTATTTCTGCACAAAAATCAAATGCAAGTATGAATAGTGGTGTCAGGCTGTGGATAGGAATGACATCAATAGTTTAAAATTAAGTATTCACATCATTATGCCTATTTTTAGTCCTTTATTCATGCAAAAGCACACAAGCTGAAATACTATGTTTTAGATTTAAGAATATCAATCTGTACTACCTTATTATATTTGTGAGTCACTTTCAGCTTAATGTTCTTCAGCTAGAAAAATAGTTCAATTGCAATGTTTTCTAAAAAATGTGAGACTTGTTTTTAAATAATTTTTAATATTAATCTACAGATCTGCTTGGCCGTGGAGTGGCTGAATTCTTTCTTCTGGCTATGTTACTGTGCTGGTTTAAATCCCAGCAGGAAGATTAAACCATTTGTGTTACCTTGTTCCATTTTTGAGTTGTCATTCTCCTGCTGAAACCATGCCCCTGCCAGGATGTGGATGGTATGGAATTAAACAGTGGTAGAAACTCCACCCCTGTTCTCTCTGACCACAATAGTTACCTTCATATTTCTACTAATGCCTGCACTTATCCCTTTTCTGTAAGAGAGAAACAGGTTTCTTGCTGTGTTCCATTAAATACAAAAAAGAGAAAAAAATTGTGTGTGATATATATATTTCTGTTATTTCAGCAGTTTTGAGAATAGAAAACAGAGGCAGATGATGTTCTGTATGAACTGACTAGCTTTTGGTTTAACACAAACCCAGCTGCACAGTCCTTGGGTCTCCCATTCCTGTGCTGATGGAAGCCTGGGTGACCCTGGCTCTGTCTCCTAAAGGCTGCTGCCTGCTTTCTAGTGCAGTGCTGATAGCAGAGCAGGGTTATGAACATAAAATAAGGGTGACTCCACATATGCTCAGATGATCCCAAGGGATCCTCTTCAAGTTTATCTGTCACAGAGATATTACCATGCAAGCAATATTTGCATCAGGTTTACGCTCACGTGCTGCTTTAAGTCTCTGTCCTGAAGAGAATCTGTGTTCTCTGATGCTAAGAATGAGAGTAACTGCTCTGGAAGATATTGCAAAAATATCTTTTGGTTGCCTTTATCCCAAAAGTCCAAACTCTACCAGCCCAGTTTATTGGCTAGCATAGGATTGCATGGTAAATATAAGCTGCAGTTATTGCAGCCATAAGACTTCTCTGAGAGACTTTTTCTTTGCTGACAGATCATATTCAAGAAAACTTTTTTTTTCTAAAACTTGGGGGTGGATGGTGAGGTGGTAATTTTTCAAACTTAGAAGAAAAAGAAAATATAAAGGTGAAAACCCCAGAACAAATCAGCTGAAGCTTCATAAGCAATGCTTAGATTTGTCAGACTGCAGAATTGGCCATTTTCCCGTTTTTGATGAACAGCTCTTTGTTTAATACTTTATGAAAGGGTATGAGTTATCAAGTTTTATATTTTTGTATTGCTTTACCTGAATGAAAATTTCTTACATTTATAAGACTTGTCTAACCACTACTTCATAATTTATAGGATTCACTTTGTTTGTGATGTTGGTTTAACTTTGTTTGTGCCATTGCCATTGATTTTGTAAATTTTTCTTAAATCCTGTTTGTACAAGTGACTTTTATCCTACTGTTTATCATACTCTCCTGACCACTCTCTCCCGATTCAAGAGCTCACATTGATTTAAGCAATGAGCAGAGATGTAATACTTGAACTCCTGACACAGAGAGCAGTTTGTAAGCTGAACTTTAATTCACTCTATATGGCACACCACTCACATTTCAGCAATGCAAAACTTACACTTCCCATTTCTACTCTCCATATTTCTACATGACTTGCTGCTTTATATTTTACCTCATATTTTTTTCTTCAGAATTTCTCTTTCAAGCAGTCTCTCTAGAAGTTACTCTATTGATTCCTATGGGTTTGGCAGCTGTACCTTTTGCCCTACCCCATCTGTCTCCTCCCAGATGCTCACTTCCACACACTTCTGCGTTTAGGTATTAAAAAAAAAATTAAATACCTTTGCCAATTTTTCTAATAACGATCTTAGCCCCATCTGCCCCTTTGTTCTCACCAGATGCCCAACCCTGTCCTGTTTCTTGTTTTCTGAGCTGTCTCTGATGATAAACTAAGAACTCCATTTTGTAATGGATACCCATTTTGCAGAATTTTAGTAATCTGGTTTCTTTTTGGTATCAAGATAAATAGGCAAAAGCTCAGAGTACTTGTTCTTTCTCTCAGTGATACAGCACCATGGGGGAAATTATTGTTAAAATACCTGAAACAAAAGGGAAGTAAAAGAGTGGAGCTTCTATGCTTTTCCCAAAATAGTGATTGCTACATGATGTCAGTTCATTTCTTTCCTGGCTTGCATGTGTGCAGTGAGCAGGAAACCTGCTTCCCAATCCAGCACACCTAGCTATACATTTATAATCATCTAGCTACTCAAAAGCATAAGAAGTAAAAATTAATCCTGGAAGACTGAGTTCCTAGTCCTATTTTGTAGGTTTTAGAACATGTTGTGGACTGCAATACTGTGTTTAGACAGCTGCTTGACTCCAAAAATGAAAGGACACTTTGTAGAAGATTTCTTTATATAGTGAAGTATTTATAGATGAGGTGCACTCATAAACAAAACCTCCCTCAAAAAACCCATTGATTAAATCTATCACAGTGCTTACTAACCTTCAGTATTGATATTGTATAATAATATCAAGTCAGTATAGAATTTCTGTACAAAACAGGTGCCAAGACAAGATGCAGTGGATAATTGTGATTAATAAATTTCAGAAATGTACCAAATCCTAAATTAATTTAGGTTCAGGTTTGTTTTTTTTTTTTAAATTTGTTTTGTATTAAGGATAATACAAGTTGTTTATCAAGGGAAACTGTCCAAAAAAAGTCAAATACATCTCCTCATGTGTTGATTTTATTTAAAAAATTATAAGAATTACAATAATGATAAATTATATCTCAATGCTTTTCATTACCAAAATGCAATAAGTGTACCAAAGAATGTATCATCGAATCACAGAGTCATTGAATATCCCATCATGGAAGGGACCAACAAAGATCATCAGAATCTAACACCTGGCCATGCACAGGAGAGCCCAAGAATCACACCATGTGCTTGAGAGCATTGTTCAAACACTTCACTTCTCAAACGCTGTCAGGCTGCTGCTGTGACTACTTCCCTGGGAAGCTTGTTCCAGTGCCGAACTCTCTGGGTGGAAAACCTTTTTGTGCTATCCAGCCTAAACCTTCCTTGACACAACTTCAGGCCATTCCCTTGGGTCCTGTCACTGGCCACCACAGAGCAGAGATCAGTGCCTGCCCCTCATCTTCTAGTAATGAGGAAGCTGTAGAATGCCATGAGGTCTCCTCTCAGTCTTCTCCAGTCTGAGCAGACCAAGTGACCTCAACCACTCATACAGCTCCCTTCCAGAACCTTCACCATCTTCATTGCCCTCCTCTGGACATTCTAATAACTTTATATCTTTCTCAATATTGCAGTGCCCAAAACTGCCCCCGGCACTTGAGGTGAGGCTGGCCCAGCTCAGAGCAGAGCTGGACAATCCCCTCCCTTGCCCAGCTGGTGATTCTGTGCCTGATGCCACCCAGAACACTCTTGGCCCTCCTGGCTGCCAGGGCACTGCTGACTCATGTTCAACTTGCCATCAACCAGGACCCCCAGGTCCCTTTCTACAGCTCTGCTCATTTCCCAGTCTGTCCGGTCATCCTGGGTTGCCCCATCCCACATGTGGCATCCTGCATTTTGTTGAACTTCATACATAGGGTGATTGCCCAGGTCTCTAGCTTATCAAGGTCTCTCTGTAGGACCTCTCTGCCTTTGAGAAAGTGAACAGCTCCTCCCAATTTAGTATCAAAGGCAAACTTATTATAATAAGTATACTGAGTTCAATGCAGTACATTGTAGGACTAGTATTTCTAAGTCATGAACTATTTGTAAATATTTAAGAAAGAGAAATACAAAACAAGCCTTTTCTTTCAATGTTGTGATCTGAGCACAGATATGTCTTAAAAATTCAAATCTTTCCCTGAAGCCAGTTTCTTAGCATGGCAAAAGAAGGGAGGAGGTGTGAAGACAGAGATCATCATGCACAGTCATGTTTGCTCCTCCTTTTTCTAGTGCAATAAATTTTCAAAAGTTGAGAGCAGAAATTACCTTTACTTCAGACTAGTGACATGATTAGCTAATTAGATATGCTTTTGGACACTTTTTAATATTTTTTCTCTTTTTCTTAGGAATATTAATTTTTTGGTAATAATTTTGGAAAATATTTGGAAAGGTGTTGATTTAAGTTATTTAAAATACCTTTGTGTCTCAAGAAAAGTAAAACCTAAATTTTACTCCCTTTCTTGTTCAGCAGGACATACTCCTAGTAAAGATTCTGTTGCTTCTCTGCCTGGCACACTTTACTAAATTCAGGGAATCATAATATCTAACAGGCTGTGGAAAAGTTGATAGTGACACAAAAGACTGTTATGATCTAAAAGTGAAATGAAAATGCATTTTACTTTTTTATATCTAAGAGAGATTTTGTAAGAACAATGGCATTTTGTGAATTAGTTTTTTGTCTGTAACAGATTATCACAGTAGACAGTTGGCATATCTTTGTTTTCTGTGTTGTTAGATCTCATGAGAATAGCAATAAAGAAAGTTGCTGTAATGGCTATTTACTTTAATATATGGGTACTGGATTTCTGCCAACCAAGCTTTTTCATTTATATGTCTAATTACAAGAGGATTTTTTGTTGTTGTTGTTTTCTCAGCCATTCCAGCATCCATTCTAGAATACTAATCCTTACTATTAGCTGCAGAATGCTGAAGGTCTTACACATATTTGACAAACATATAAGATTTAATATCATCAGTGTAATGATGCAGGCAATTTTCTCCTTTATGAAGGGTAGTTAAAGGCATTGTGCCTTGATGGCACAACTAGATAGAAATATTATTTGATCTCAGAAATCTTGGACTTATTATAAAAAATATTGCTTCCTCACCATCATTAATGTTTTGTCAGCACCTTTTATTGTCTTAAAGACTGCAGTTTGCTGCAACTAGAACAAATTATATGTCATTATATATTACAATTTTCTCTTGAGTCCAAGGTCCTTGGTAAAAATTCATAATGACTCTCTTTAAGATATTAATAAACAGATCAGAATCAGCATTTCACAGAGTTGAAACTGACTGTCTCTATCTATATTATTTCTCCCCAGCCCTGAAATTGAACTTTTGAACAATTTTCATCTACCAGCCCAGGGCCAGCTGTGTCAAGTTTAGTCCTGAGCAGGATGCTGGTGCCAGGTTTCTCACATATGATTACCTGCCAATCAATTCCCACAGCAGCAGTGGAAGGTATTCTGAAAGAATAGGGCTGCAATCCAAGCTATCATAAGACGTTAGGCCAAATAGATTTGGAGAAATAAACATGTCATAAAAGGGGTGCTAAACAAGGCTGAGGATATTGCTTGGAATCTTAATGTTCACAGAGCAAAACCAGTTCCGTCTGCTATGCTGGTGATAAGCTTACAAGATATCAGGGTACCAATGATTTAGCAGTGATATTTTGATGCCAACATTCATTAAAATACACCCTTATGAAAAATTTCCTATTTTGTGCATAAAATTAATGTGCTACAGATTGCATGCATCATAGTAATATTGAAGTAGAACATGTTTTGTATTAGTCTCCTCATAAAATGTACTTGCATGGCTCAGCTTATACAAAGAATGCTACCATGTTCGTGGAATATAGACCTACAAATGTTTCCTTCCTCACAGTTCTGGTGTGACTATTTTATTCATTTACTTAGGTAATGAAATTACTGCCTGCTATCCTAAACAAATTTTTCAGCAACTTACTGTGAGATTCACATGTAGTTGTGTTAATATATGGTTCTATTCTTATATAAACCTCTCTGTCTGTAGCAGCAAAACAAATTTTGAATAAGGTCCACCTGTAAGGAAGTGGACTGGTATGGACAGAAATAGAAAGAGTACTAACTTCCTTGGCAATGCTTGTCACTTACAGCTTGGAAGAAGCCTACAGGAAAACTCAAAGTGATCCAATGGCTGATCATTCTCCTTGTGAAAAAGTTCTTGTGTCCAATTGGAATCTCTCCAGGAGTGAATTGTCATTTGTTATTTGTAGCAGTGGTCAGAATATTATATAGTTTACAATCCTAAATAGTAAATTATTCACTAATTTTTTTAAGAAATACAGATTTTTTTTTCTTTGTGATAAGAAGTTCAGAAAGGATTATGACTAACAGTTGATTTACTTGAATGCTAACTGTGGCAGGCACATTCTTCTCTCTCTCAGGATTTTTCATAGAGGAACACAGAGAGAAGAAAGAGAAAACAATTTCTATTTCTGCTCCTTATTTTTCCCATGTAGAATGTGTTTGGAGAATTGTTTACCTGGGGTGATTGCTTGATTGGATTCTGGTGAGGATTGTTTGAGCCTGATGGCCAATCCAATCCACCTGTGTCTGGACTTTCACAAGAAGGTCACAAGTTGGTAGTTAGTTAGATATGGTAGTTAGAAAAGTAGGTATGTAGTTTTATTATCTTCATTAATTAGTATATTAATATATTATAGTATAGTTATAATAAAGAAATCATTCAGCCTTCTGAACTGGAGTCAGACATCATTATTTCTTCCCACTGGGTTCACCTGCATTTACAATAGCTAACTTCCAGATTTTTTAAAATTATTAGTCCACCATCCTTCAATGATAATCCAAGGAGTATCTGCATACTGTGAAGATTGAATTAATTTATAGACTAACAATAAACAAGTTTAACTTCTGTCCTAGACCTGCACGACTGTAGACCTGCCTGAACTAATTAATACAGTATTACTTCTGCACCTGACTTGCCAACCGAATTACCTAGAAATTCTTCTGGTGCACAGAATTCTCTATGTTTAAAGAGTAGAAATTTCACTTTTTATGCAGCAGCTGAATTTACCTTATGAATGTTAATATAAGTCTCCAAAATAATCACAAAATCCCTCTAATGCTTCACATCTAATACCTTTATCTTTTCATCCTGTTATGCTGTATTTTGAAGGAAATATTTTGAACTATGTTTTTTGGCTCCTAAACCTTTAGGCCATCTCTTTTTAGAGATAAATGAAATCTGAGAGGAACAGAGAGGTGTAAGCTAGAAACACATGAGATAAAACTATAGACAAATGATAGAAATAGCCTTATTTCAGGAAGAGAAGGACAGTGTGAAATTACTCTTCTGAGAATGTCACTCCCTGCTTTATACAGAGGAAAATGAATGTATTTCATTTTCAGTGATGAAAGGTTATTTAACAGCAAATCTTATTCTTGGTTATCATCATAAACCCTGAATCCCTGGTGTATGTTCAATTTGAGGACTACAGCTAATGTTGATGCTGCTTTTATTAAAAAAAAAAAGCGCTCTCAATAGGCTTAAAATCTTTAACCAAAAGAAAGACCTAAGGAATGAAAGTGGTGATTGGTTTGTTTGAACTGCATTTTCATATTAAAATTAATTAGAGATTCAAATTTTTAAAATCTATAGCACTAGATAGTCACATAGCCAGTTAGCAACTGGCTGCTATTGCCACACTACAATGTAAAATCACATCCCTTCAATATTCCTGTCTGTTGATTGTATAGCTTGCTTTGCATACTACAAAAAGAAACAGAAGAGTCTGGATTTATGATTGTATTTTCTAACAAGTATTTCATCTGACTTGAGATAGAAGAGAAGAAATTTTCCCAGTAACAACTGGTGTTTATGAGTAATTAAAAACACTACAGAATATTCTAGGGTGTTTGCTCACTGTGATTTATACTATTTGCCCAAAAGAAATAATTAGTTATATTTAAAAACTGAAATAATGTTTTAGAAACTATGCGTTCAGCTTCTTTCAGGTGGATAGCACATAATACTGATATTTCAGTCAGTCCATATTGTCAAATCACTGCTCTTCAGTATGAAAATAGACAAAGAGAATAAAATCTCTTCTTTAAGTCTTAGTCCTTGACCACGCATAGGCTCAACAGAAACATAATTAATGTTACACAAGCCTTTTTCAATCTTTAGCTTTCCTTACATTAATGTCAAATAGAGTTTTCATTAATTTCTTTCATTTTTTCCAAGTTTTCTAGTAACCAGAATTAGCATATTGAGCTTTGATCCTTTTCAGCATGGTGGGTTGCAGTGTTAGATCTAGACGTCTGAGTAAAACATGAAATAATAAGAATTTGGCTTGCTGAGTAGAGTGATCCAGAAGCATGACACTGTAGAGTGGCAAGAATTTTATCTTCAGCTACTACCAAGCACAAAAGCTATTTAAATCTCTTCTCAAAAAAACTTTGACATATCTTAGGGCCTATACTAACTTCTGTTATGCCATGTTTTATCAAAAGAAAAATAGCAAGGGAAAGTTGATAATAGCTACTATTATCAATCTGATCCCAAATGAGCTTCTCTCATATAAAGACACAGTCCTAGGATGCTTTAAAAAGTGTTTCAGGTTTTGGTATTCATATTTTACCATATTTTGTTAGAGAAAAGGAAAATAAAAATAGCAGTAATTATTTGTTGCATTCCAATAACCAATAATTTATTTCATATGAAAGTCTGTACTAGAGTTTAAGATCAATGTAAGGGACCTCAGTCATGTACTATAAATTGTACTCTGTCTTCTTTACTTGATCAGCACTTGCAACCTCTATCTAGCATGATATAAGTTGCTTTGTTTTATTTTATAATTTTTAAGATTAAATATCACACAGTATTTTATTTTTAATAATTACTTTTAGTAGTTCTTGAAATATGAATGGTATTAAACAATACAGGTTTTTTAGTTCAGACTTTGCATTTTAGTTGTCACAGAAATGAAAAATGCCATGCAGCTGATGGTGTAATTTGTCTAGATGAACCACTTATAATTTTTGGCCACAAAACCGAACAAGCTCTATCTTGTCTGCTTGTCCACTCATCAAAAAAAGTCCTATCCCTTGAATAAATACACTAGCTTTATTTTAAATATAGGAGTAAACCTTTCTTTTACCTCTCTCTTTTGTTTCATTGTTTGCACATACTGAAAATAGTCTAACTTTTCCCTAAAGTCTTCTGTAAAGATAATTTATAATTTATGAAATGATTATAGGAATAAAAAAGCAATGAAAAGAGTGATTTTCTTCTTAAAGGTTTACTACTCAGGCAATGATTTATGGGCACCATTATTCTTTTTGTGATGTTGGCATTTTATACCATGTCAGTGCTTCAAACACAAACTTCATCTTTTACCTGCAAGTGCTGTGGAAATGGATAAGCTAATGGACAACAGGGCTTAGAATTTGAAAAATGTTGGCTTTTCACCAGTAGGTAACTGAAGGTCTAGAATAGAGCTTGTATGCAAATAAAGTTTAAGATCAACTCCTTCATATGATAAGGGTACTACTGAGGTGACAGATTAAATGATGTATTGGTAAGGTCTTCCCAAGAACCAAGAGAGTGAAGCTTTTTAAAAGTGATATACTCTTTTGGCTTGTTCCACTACCATTTGTTTGTGGGATCTTTGGTTTTTCTTTAAGGGAAAAACATTAGCTTATTATTCAAAAATAAAGAGGAAATCAACTCCAGAAAACATTTAATCTGGGAAAATTTGATTAATATCATTTTTCTTTTAACTAACTGTATTGTTATTTGCGTTATGCAATGACTTTAATCAGGCAGGTGGGCCTTCTGATCCTTTTATAATTACTGTTTTTCCTTTTGATTTCTTTTCAAGACTTCAAACACTCAGGTAAGATAGAAAGAGAATTTCCTGCCTGCCATTGCTGAGGAAAATCTCTGGATTTTGGTAAATTTCTATAGAATACAAATTACCTTAACTTTTTCAGGTAATTGTCTGTTTTTACTCTGTCTCAGGGCATGTACCTCTCCTATGCATGGCACAATAAAAAAGAGCACACTGGGAAAGTAGTCAAAATATCATTGGATAGCAGAAACAAATTATAAGATACATGAAAATATTCTTTTAAAATAGTCCTGATAAGATTAGAAAGATGTTAGTTCTCAAGGGAGCCTCAAAAATTTTTATGAATCAATTTGTATACCCCAAATTGCTCCAAATGATCCTAAATCATCACAGAATAGAGACTCATTGAAAATGAATGGAAATTAGCATTATTCATGAATGGAAATGAACATTATTTTTCTAGCTTCTTGACAGTATCTTTAATATGTCCAATCATAATCCATCATGTAAAACATATATTTTATGCTTCTGGAGCAAAGTCATCCAGACATTTTAGAAGGAAAGAGGTGAAAATAAAGTCTTCCTATTACTGAAGACAGATACATACTGTGTACAGAAAAGCCTGAAAGTGAGTGAGAGTGGAAGTGTGTCTCCCTAGTGAACAAGAAGAAACTGAAGTAGATGCTTCAAGTCTAGATGCTCTCCTGAAGCTACTTTATGAGAAGGATCTGTCAGCTGTACCAGGTTTCTTTGTGTATAGCTGGTGACTTTGAAGAGCTCACCTAATGGGTGCAAGTTAAAAACTTGTTTTCCTTTGTCTTGTACATTACAAATTGGATTTGATTCTCCATATACAAAAAGAGACACAGAGTTTGGGATTATTGTTGCTACACCTCTAAAAAAGAGTGCAAGAAAACTGTCCACTAATATTACAGAAAATCCTTTTGTTGTGTGTCTTTAACTTGCAATGGCAAAAAAATCCTTTTGCATGTATAGCTTGTCATTCAATACAAAGTGACATAGAAAGGAAGAATAGGTTTTGACTCCACTTGACAGATTAATCCTCGTGTAAGGCCTTTGAGTCATGTGTTTATCTTCATAAACCACAGTCCCATGCTTTTGAAAAAGAATTAGTAAGCCATTTGTCTGATTATATGTTGAATATCACAATTTTCTTTGCTAGGACAGTAAGGACAGAAAGGCTGCATTTGAAATGTCTGCAGGAAATCATCAGGAGCTGCTGTCTTTACAGAGACAGAGTAAATTTGAAAGACCAGCTTTTATACATTATATGTGTTTTAATTCCTTCACCCAAATACTTAAAATTCATTTAAACAGCATAAGTCTACATCAAAACCTTAAATTGAACAAACTCTCATGAAAGTATAGTTATGTTATACTGAGAATTAAAATATCTGATGAGAGCATTTATTTGGAGTTTGTCAAAAGTCCTCTGTGTTCACCTCAGGTCTGCTACAGTGTGAATTTTGCTTGGAGCAATCCCTTATACCCTAGATAAATCTGGCCAATGCACTTCACTCAGTGAATCAAATATTAATTTCACTTACAGGTTGAAAAATAAAGTGTTCAACTTCTACATACAAACTAAGAAACAAGACTCATCTGTTGAAAAGACATCAGGTTTGGCATGGCAAGTCTAGAATTTCTTGCTATGATTTCTGACTTGACATATTTAGTCCAGCACCTATAAGTCATCAACAACTGGGCATTGAGGATTGTGTGAGTGCAACTGTGTGTGCAGGCATCCACAGCACAGTTTCTCACTGTGATATGAGAAAGCAAAAAAACAGTAGTAGATGGTATTTGCTACCTTATAGCAGGAACAAAATGTCAGAATATTGTTGTTCTGTGCCGTAGCAGTTGTTGCAGCGCCATCCTGGGTGTTTTACACTGGAAGCTTCCAATAGTCCTGAGGGAGATTCACATCAAATGTCCTTTCTTTTCATGAAATGCAAGTGACCAAAAGAACAAGAAAACAAAAGCAACCAAAAGACATCAGCACAAGCCTTTTCTTCTTCAACTTGAGTAATGCACCACTCATCAGGCACTGGAATTCAAATCAAGACTTCTTTCAAAAAAAAGCCCCAAAAGAAATAGCAACAACTCATTAATTTTGAAAAAATGTCACACAATAATTTTATTATAGAGGAGGGCAGAAACTTCATATCTCTGACTATTCTTACTATTTAATAGTAGAAATGATTTTTCATAAGTTGTTGGGATTTTGTGTATTCTATTTTTTTGAGAAAATTTCTGTCACAAACATTAATCGAAATCATTAATTTTCCAGACAATATAGCTCATGGAAAGGGGTTTCTTTACAAGTAAGGGGTAATTGAGTATTACAACCTAAAGTCTGAAACCTACTCTGAATTTTATCATATTTTTACTGCTTACTAAACTTTTCTATGTATCTTAAGATAGGAAATGGAAACAAAAATTTGCTTTTCTAATATTACACATGAAAGACCATTAGCAAATTGTTTGTGTTAACGTCCTGATGAATAATCCTAGTTAGTGTAACATTTACCTTTTATTACAGCTATAGAGGGAGTTATTAAATACTGTTGCAGATACACTAATATGTGTGTGTTAAATAAACACCATACCAAAACAAAAAAATATTTTTAATCCTGAAATTAAATTAAATTGCAGAACATATAGTTAGGTTGATGAACCCCTGCAAGACAATATTTCCCTTAATTTATTATCTAATATTTAAACTAATAAAGCACAAGCACATGTTTATCTCCATAAATTATATGAACATCTGTTTTGCACTGAATGACCTTGTAGAATATTTGCTACAGTTTTGAGTGATAACCAATGTGTATTTTAAGACAGCAAGGACAAACAAAGTGCATGGAAGAGGTTCATGATGACAATGTAATTTATAAACATGCTGCATGAGTAATGCAGAGTACATGCATGCTGATAGCACAGTAATAACTGCTTATAGGAAATATTTAACAAATCATTGTGCCTGCCATGCAAGCTGACTGGAAAAGTGTTGACATTGAAGACGGGCTGCTTAGGGAGGAGTAAATTGAATATGGCACTCAAAGTCAGCCCAAGTCAATAGCAAGTGAAAATAATTTATTCCACTGATTATATTTTTCTTGTGTTTTATCCCTTCTTGTATTTCATTCAAGTGTTACCTTTTTTTTCCTACTTTCATCCTGAAGGACACTTAACAAGTATTATTTCTCAGCCACAGGTCTACATGTATTTATACAGATATGTATTAATACATGTATGTATGTATGTATGTATGTATACAAAATTATTGGTAATAAATCATGTATGCTCTACTAGACAATGCATATTAGTTATTTGTGTACCTGTACATATTAATCTACATTAAAGTTATTCAAGTTATATAGGCTCTATACAAATTAAAATTTTCTAGAGGGCAACAGAATAAGTGCCCAGCACTGCAATGAGCATATATTCCTACAGTGAGCAATTAACCTCATTCCACTGTTGTTGGTCTGGAGGCTATGTTTCCCATGCTGCCAAGACACTTTCCTAGAAATTTCTTGCAGCTACTATTTTACCATATGCTAGGGTAATTAAGCATATGATACCTGCTAGCTTTTCAGATGCTATCACATGGCTGATAAAATTTTATTGTCTTAAAAAAAAAATCTGTAATAGCTAGCAGGTGTTTCTTTCATATCTGCACAGGATTTTTTCTCTTTAAATATCTTGAGGAATTTAAGAACTTTGTTTAAACCATTACATGTGAAAATAAAAAGAATGAAATAAGTCACTGGAAACTGTCACATAATAAGGTAAAAAGGATATGCCATTTTTTCCTCCCTCTTTCTAATCTGCAGTATCAAATTAGTATATTGTATTTTAAGGAAAAACAACCACTTGTTGAAAGGCTGGAAAAAATTTCTACCATATAGCAAGGAAATTAATTTTCCATTTTTTACATGTGGACAATTTTGGTATCTCTTGAAAAATAATTAGATTAAATAGAGAAAGAATGGATGAAGATAAGCCTTTTCCTTACTGTATAACATTACTACAAGCATCAGCAAAAGTGCTTTTTTTGCTATTCTTGGTTCTTTGACTTTTCCAATATTATGCTTAATAGAGTTTATATAAAATAATCATAGTAGGAAACATTAAGTTTAGTAAATATAAAGGAAATTTTCAGTTGATGCTGAAATATTTAGTATTGTCAGCTAGTTTTAGTATTGCTAGTTCAAATAAAACTGGTAAGAGAGGAGGTCTCTTCCAACATGTCTTTCTCCAAATGCGGTTTATTATGAACTTTTCAACGTTATGGTTCCTGTTATTATTTTCACAGGTACACTGTTTGTAGAGTAAAATACTGACCATTTTTGTGTTTACTCTGTTGTTTTGTTGAGGTTTTCTTTTTTAAGGACAAGTCCTGAAGATTTTGCCCTGAGCAAAATTCTTTAATACAGGATTATCCTATTACCTTTCAATTAAACACACAAAACTAGTAATAGGTGGAGAAATTTTGAAGACTTCCTTACAAGAGTGGCTAAAACTACACAAAGAAGATTTAACTTAAAAACAATGAAGGAGAAAAAAGATTTTGAATAGATTATTGTGAATGAAAGCTTTAGAAATCAGGATGAACTTGCAATCTGTAAAAAAACCTTAGGAAAATTACATGAAAGTAGGGCCTGCTTTGAGTCTAAGAACAAATCTTAGCAAAATGTTTGCATTTTTGTTCTAAAGAATTTTTACCTGTTTTGGGATTAACTACTACTGAAGATTTTGCCATCTAAAGGGAATTAATAAAAAATACATTGACATCTAACCTGGAAAAGAAAGAACTATTTTAAAGACATTTTATTCTTCTCCCCTTCAAACACTGGGTCTTTAAATAAAATACTTCTTAAGTTTTCCGTTTCAATCAAAGAACCTTAATTTTACTTTCCAATACAGAATAACAGATTTTAATTCATGGCTTTTCACCCAATATTTCCATTATTCTAAGGGTGTTTGACAGCATAGCATTGGAAGTCCTGCAAGAACTTGGAAGTTCAACCCTACCAAAATGCCAAAATGAGTAAGAGGAGATAAAGAGAGAAAGAGGAGATAAAGAGAGAAAGAGAGAAAAAGAGAGAGAGAAACAAAGAGAGAGAGGGGAAAGAAGGAAGGAAGGAAGGAAGGAAGGAAGGAAGGAAGGAAGGAAGGAAGGAAGGAAGGAAGGAAGGAAGGAAGGAAGGAAGGAAGGAAGGAAGGAAGGAAGGAAGGAAGGAAGGAAGGAAGGAAGGAAGGAAGGAAGGAAGGAAGGAAGGAAGGAAGGAAGGAAGGAAGGAAGGAAGGAAGGAAGGAAGGAAGGAAGGAAGGAAGGAAGGAAGGAAGGAAGGAAGGAAGGAAGGAAGGAAGGAAGGAAGGAAGGAAGGAAGGAAGGATTTTTTTGTGATTTTCTGGGGGAGGTTGGTTCATAAGCTTCACCTATTTTATAAACCATTAAGTGAAAAATACTAGTTTAAATGTGTCTGAACAATATCTTTCTGTTCTAAAGGGATTGTCAATACTTGATCTCTTTTTCTCTCTAGAAAACTTAGTGGAAATAAATGCTGCATTACAGTATGAAACATTTCCAGTTGATGCAGTGGAATAAGAGTTTATTTTATGCTGCTAATAAGGACAGATTAAAATACATATACATGAAAAACTATGTATTAATTTCATAGGAAACTAAATTAAATAGCCACATTAACTCAGTCTCCAGGGCAACACTGAGGTTTCATTCCTATGACTTCACCTTGTCACAGCGAGAGGATTCACTGATGTAGAAAAACAGAATATAAAATATTATATATTAGTTGCCATCCTAACTCTGAAGACTACACCCACTCTATGAAGTAGTGAGAGTCTTGATACATTAACAAATCTATTTACTCTCAACATAAACTTAATCATAATAATCATATGATTATATATGAAATTAAAAAAATACCATAACAAGCTTAGGCAACTGTTATAGTAGTTCCCTTTTTTTTCTGAAAAAAATCCTCATCAGTCACTTTTCTTTCACTCATGTGTCCCATCATACTCAAGTCACACTCAATCACCACACTCACTCTCCTCTATAAGGGTTTGGGGGCGAAAAAAAAAAAAACAACATGTATCAAAGAAAAAAAATATTGGACACAAATGATGTCAGGATTTGAATTCCATTGAAATCAAGACACTGAATGCAGTTAATATAGTCTGTGAACATATAAACAGTTCAGTATGGGAAGATATTCATCTGCACAGGCTGTAGGTACATACTTTAAAGTAAACACCCTACCCTGGCAATCACTGCTTTGACCAGTTTTCTTTCAGTATTATGACAGCATGAATAGTTACCTGTATAAACTTTGATTTAGCTGCTGATCCTTCTGTTTTGGTCATATGCTCCTGAAATATATAACAAAACCTATGGTAATCCTCAATTTTAATTTTAATCTTTAATCCTCTGTTCACTCTTATCAAGAAAATGTATCCAGGCAACAGCAATGGAAATTATTTGCAGACAAAATCTGGTCATTTCTAACTGAGGTGATCTACTGAGTTCAGCCATACCTTGGCATTGTCTTAGCTTTCTTTACATCTTTCCTTATGTATTTCAAACTGTGAATCTAAACCTGTCATTAAGTGCTGTGAAGGCCATATCCTTACTTTTGTGGGTGGTAAACTAACACTAAACACTGAACTCTGCAGCAAACAGATACGGGTTTTCTTCAAGTTCCAAAATTTATACTCTAATTTTAAATTAAACAACATAAAAGGAAAAATTCAGAAGCAAAGAGCCTGAGGAGTTCCTGATTTAGATTAAATGGCACTCATGGTGTGCCTTGGGTGCCCAGTGCAGGTGGATGGTGGTGATGAACTTTTCAGAGGAGCCAAGCTGGGACAAAGCAGCTCCCTGGTGGTTTTCATAAATGGACCATGCAGTGGTGGGCTGTATGGACTATACGGACTGTGCCTGAGTGCTGGGGGAGCAAGCTTGACTGTTCCAAAAGCAAGGCCAGTGCTGTACATTTACACTGTGGCTACTCTGGGGCCATGGCCATAGAGCCAAGCAAGAAGAAACCTAGCTGGCTATTTGGAGATAGCTAGAGCCCAGCTGAAGAAAGGATTTCTGTCCTCAGCAGTGCTTTAGACTGAAATCCATTTTACATCTTCCGAAATGCAAGAAACCTTAGTAAGGTGCAAATAGAATTATGAAGTTATAGAAGATCAATTACATAAATCCCCTTTATTTAAACATATTTGTATTTCAGCATATGGCATTGTTGAAATGCATATTTGACTATGCTCTGTAATGAATATACTCCTCTGTAAATATTTCCCCTCCCCTTTCTTTCCTGAAGCTGAATGCCTGATATTTTCAGTCTTCTAGGAACTTTGCTTTATTCACTGAACTCTGTAGTGTGATTGCCATTGGCTCACAAATATCTCATGTTTTCAATTATTAGAGAAATACTTTTTGCTCCTGGAGGTTGATTAGTTTTCAGCTTCATAGATTAATTTATTAGCTTTGCCTCACTAACCCTGCAGCTAGCAAGGATTGTGACTTATTCTTAATATCAACTAGCATGCATTAAGTCTTGTTCCCCTAACCTTATTTATAAGGAATAGATATAATTAAATTACATATAAATACTGAGATTTAGAGCTAGACCAAAAGATGCTTCATTATCACAAACCAACCATTATCAAAGGCCCTAAATATTAATATCCAAAAGGCATGTTATTGTTTCTATTTAATGTAAGATATATAATATGAAAACTCTTACTTGCAAATATAGAAGACCATCTCATAGCTGGGCTTGTTAAAAATTATAACTAGCATGTAGAAGAGAACTAGCATATGAGCTGGAAAGATCATGAAGGATCAATAGCATGTAATCCATGTTTTTGAAAATTTACATTGGATGTTGGACCGTCTTATCCTAAAATAAATTTGATTTGTCCATGCTTTACAAAGCATTCAAGTGTATTCTAGTCTAAGTACAAAGTCTTCATTAAAATGCATGCAAATATTCTTCTTTGATGAATTATGACTTCATTATCCAATTTCTTAATTTTCATGATTCCAAAGTCCAAAAGTGAAACTTTTGAAGCAAAAAGGGAAGAAAGGAACATTGTATTAAACTCAAGCTCTGGTAAAACACACCAGAAATACAAAAGGCCCTTTGCTGTTGCAAAAGCTTTTTTAGCATTACGTTATCTAGACGGATTTGTAAGAAAGGAAAAAGATGCTTCCTCTCCCCTCTTGCCCCTTATCTTTTGAAGCAGTGTCCTTCATTTTACCCCCCAAAAAATAGCGTGCATGAAACATATAGCTTCTTTCACAGGCATATGCTTATAAACTCACCCCCCAAAAAACAAAACAAAAAGCAAAAATAAAAGCAAAACAAAACAATTCTTTTTTGGAGATATTTTTTCACTTTTTTTTTCTATTAATAAATCTTAAGTTTTTCCTACTTTAAACTGCTTTTTATGCCTTTTTCAAAAAACCCCACTAAAACCACAACAAAAATGCTTTTTAAGATACGTGGATGTAAATGAAGTTCATGTTCATCTGTAGCAAAATAAATATTATTTTAGTGTGTTCTAAATGCATATAGCATTTTCCTTATACAATCCATAATGTGCGTTTACAATTTGCTTATACTTTTCTTTTTGTGCTAACAATAATTCAGTTTCATAACACTGAGAGCAGGCTCAGTGTGAATCGGCAGAGCCTTCCACCTGGAGGGATAATATTCTTTTACATTCTTTCCTAATACTGGGATATGCTAAGGGTCTCTTAAGTAAAGTTGAAGTATTTGCGATATGTTTTCATATGATAAATGATAAGCAATGAATTTTTTTTTACTGATATCTTTATTGTTTATTGCATTTTTTTGGATTTCATTTTGGTTTGTTGGAGGTTTTAAAATTATTTTTTTTTACTTTTGAATTTTGTTTAATTTAAAGAGTTTAAACCAAAAGGGATGAATTGACACCCCATAACCCCAACTCCCACCAAAAAAAGTTAGTCACAGGAAACCATCATATCCTTCAATGTTTTGAAAATTGTCGTTCTCTTTTAGAATTAACTATCATTTCTATCACAAAGAATCATTTTAGATTGCAAAATCCTGATGCATTTGTTAATTTTTTTAATGCCTTGGTCCATTTCTGGTTATCCTAATCTCCCTAAAATTAAAAATCTATATATGCCCACTAATAACTACTATCTACTAACACAAAGCCAACTACATGTCAGAATGACAGTTATTAAAATACAGTCATTAAAATTCAGGGGAAATTCCCATCTATTTTAGATGCATTGAAAGACCTTATTATTATCAAGGTGCATGATTCATTCACCATTACAATAATTATTACAGGGAGTGTGCAGTTTGTGATTAAAAATGACAGACAGGGCAGCATATATCATTGAATATTGACTTATTGTGATTCCAAGATAGATGGGCAGAAGATTTCAAAATAGCCTATTAATAATAAAGGATTTCTTTCTCCCATGGTAGAGCCATAGGAAAGTAGAAGACAGGGAAGGTCAGCATGACATTGATAATCATTATATGTGGAAGTCTGCTGAAATAAAATAAATCATGATGCTGGGATTAAATGGAAGCTCTTGATTTAGAAAACTTCTACAAGGGGTGAGGGGAGTGTTGATTACAGACTATTTTTTCTGAGGAAATCTCTGTATGACATGCTTGCTATTCATGACAGAAATCCAGTTAAAAAATATATGTAGGATTTCGACATTAATAAAAAGTTTAAAAAGAAGAAACAGTAAAGGAAATCTGAAATGCACCCTGTGACTCAGCACTAGGAAATAAAACTGTTTGCAAGCATCTTTATAACTTTTCAAACTTCTGGAATAATTCACTTTCTATTAGGAAGGGGAAAAACGTCTCCTACTCTTAGCTGAAGTATTGCAAGAAGCTCCAACATATGACATGATTCTATCAACTGGAATGAAAATGTGTAGCTATCTCTTAGCAAGAAGGGTTATATATGTCAAGAGAATGGTATTTTTTTCTGATTCTACTGAAATCAGTAGTGCTGTGCTTACTTTCTGATTGGTAGTTATTTGATCAAGTGTTTGTACTATTGATCCGCTTAGAATATTTTTGCGAAAGTTGTAGCAAAACTGTTTATTTTGTCAGTAGTGTTTTGAGGGTTTTTTCAAGACACTATAAAAACCAAATAGATGTACTGGGGCTAGTGGTTTTAGAACAAAATTGCCCACAGATGGTTTGTGACTTCTGAAGTCAGAATACCAATAACTGTTCAGGATGAAAGTCCTGCTGAATGGCTGCACAAGCTATAGAGCAGGGAATAAATGGAAAATAAAAGCACAGCCTGCTATGAGTGATATTGGTTGGGTGTTGCCTACAGAGCACAAACCACACCAAACATACTTCAAATGACAGATGTAGAACTATTGTCTTTAAAAAGTACTACTAATATACCCAAGCGTTTAATGGGGTCAATTACTTCAGATATTCATTATTTAAGGGTCTATTTTCTTCTTCACTGCTCTGATCCTTTTTTTCCTTTTTTCCCTTCATGTGACTATACTCTAACTTGAAGGAAACAAACCAAAGACATCCTACCTCTAACCACATTCGGTCAAAGTTCAGGCGTGCCTTTTGCACCCCTTTATTAGCTCTTTTCATCTCTGATGACGTGTTCTTTTTTCAAGAATGATAGTAGTGCTCAAATGTGTTTTTTTTTTTCCTTCAGCTGATTTTGAAATAATTTCTACTTATATGCTTTCACAGAAACAGCAGATATTGGTTTGTATCCAGATAATTTCTAATGGGAAAATTTCTTTTTTTTCAGTAAAGGTTTGGGGGTTTTAGCTGTGAAAAGCATTTAACTTATCCATTTTATATGGAATGAACAGATGGATAGGAATAATATAATTTTCTAAAGACAAATCTGTTTTTTATGCTAAGCAACTTTGAATGAGAGAAATGTTAAAGTTTAATGACTCAAAACAATCACCCATTTGCAGATGCAGCAGGCAGCTTTGCTGGGGCCATGTTTGCACATCCCGAGTGGGAGAAGATGAGTTTTGGATGTGTGGTGGTGAAACCTCTGATCTGCATAAGACAGAGGGGGTGAGCACCCACCACAAGAGGCTCTATGTTTTGAGCCAGATAAAGGAGAAGTCTGATAAAAAGCAGATCCTGCAAGGTGGGATAGTGCTTTTTGTCATGCCAATGTCCTCTCCTGCCCCTTCCCTGGGTAAGGTCACATTTGTAGAGGACATTCTCACTCACACATAGGCATGATGATATTCATCCCTTCTGATGGGACATAACTCACACAGCTACACTGACATGAGAGGCAGTTGTCACGTCCCAGAAGGGGCCATAAACCATCAGAGTCCCCCAAAGTGCCCCAGACCCATTTCTGAGGCCTTCTACCAAACGACTGCCCATGAGTCCACAATGTTGCAACAGAATCACAATGTTACAAAGGCAGCATAAAATTCCCTCCTGTCCAGAGAGGTACTTGGACATTCTACCTACACCTAAATGTGTATTAACCCACTGAACTTTGTTTTTTGCTGGCTTACCCCCACCCTCGATGAACAAAGACTGTGGCCAATCATCTCAATCATTGGATATCAATCAAGTCGCTTTGCTGGATCTACAGGAGGAGATATTTTTCCACTCTTGTCCATTCTTGCCCTTTTTTCTTTTCCTTATACATTTTCATGAGTGTTATTTTTATGCTTTTGTATTTCTGTATCACTATAGATAATAATAACAACGAAAATGGTTACATACCTGTTTTCCATCACAACCACATTGCTCCATAAATATATCTAGAAACACCAATCATTCATTCTAATCTGCCCCAAGGGATCTATTAACAAGAACTTAAGTTCAGGGGAAGGTCGTAACAGCTGCTCTATGTACTTACTTAAAGATTTCTACTAGCCTATTATTTTATCATCGCTGAAAGCTTAAAGCATTTTTTGTGAAAAAATTAAGCAATTATGTTAAAGACAGACTGTATCTGTCAATTAATCCACAGTCTTTTTTGTCTCTAGAACACATATTCAGAATCTGTTAGCAACATTTCCCTTTATTTGTCTGAGATTGTATGTTAAAGGAAAATAAATTTGCAAATCTTCGATTTTGATTGCTAGTTGATTGAAGAAAAGAAGAATTAATTCTCAACAATTTAAAAATTATATATCATAACATCCATCCTCATCTGCTAACAGTAGTAATGAAACAGTTAAGTCAAACACTGGGGTCTATCTCAGTCAAATAGAACAAATTTTACATACTTAACATTTCCTTCCTCTTTAGTTGAGAACTTTGATTTGTTAAATTTGCATTGAGTTTCCTGTCTTGTCTTGCAGTAAAACATAGTATATCAGGTGACGAATTTCCTCCTCACTGTTAATGACAGATGACGCTTGATATTACACAATGGCTCAGTCAACTCTCAGGCACAAGCAGGACAAACATTGTGTAAATAATACAGTTTACTTATCTAGAACCAATTTGCTTGAAAACAATTTGCTTGAAATTTTATTTCTTTTCTCTCTCTTGTAAACTCTGTGATATATTAATGGAAATAATACAGATATTATTATGCACATACACCATCATATTGTGCTTTGTAAAGATTGTAGGAGGGTTTTTTTTTGTTCTTGCTCAGAATTTATCTTGTTTTTCAAGATCTAGAATTATAACAAAAGAGAGGGTCCACAGATAACTTCAGTGCTTTAATTGCTGAGGACTTTCTTTTACTTGTCTATGTGGTACAAACTGTGACTTGTGTGTTAAAATTACAACTTGCTTGCTAAAAAAATAAAGATGTTGAATTTGGGTTCCTACTGTGGCTATTAAGTATAATAGAATCTAAAATATGATAATATTTTCTAAAATTAGACTATAAACATCATGGAGTGCAACTGAATCAAAACAACTATTTAACTTGAACTTCTAGAGTAATACATTTTATAGTGTCTAAGTATAAAATTACTTAATGATTTTGCTCTTCCACAGGTGTTCTAATGAAAGTATCTGCAAAACCTTTAAGATATTACTTACCTAGGCTTTTTTATTTACAATCACCTACAATTTAATGGTCTTCATGCCTGTCTGACTGAGCTGAAAATGACAACTTTCTCTAAGGACAAAGTTTATTCAATATGATAGCACTATCCAAAAGCAAACTAAGCTGACATAGTGATTATCAACTGAAAGATCAAAGGGTCAGCTTGTTGACAGTCTTGTTCCAGCAAACAAAGAAAGGAATAAGCATGAAAATGCTCCAAATCTACTATCATCATCAGTTTGAGGTGCCAAAAGGAATAAGTGGCTGGACATAGAGGCATCAGTAATTTGCATTGTCAGTGTGGAGCAGAGTTGTCAGGACAAACTTGGCACTAACCACATCTAGAATTAGCCTGGGCTATTAGCTGGCAGCAGCATAACCCTAGGCAAGTCTGCCTCCTCTGCTCTTGGGAGGAAAGTTCTGATTGGAGCCAGCCAGGGCTGAGTCATCCAGGGAATTTCAATCTATCGCAAGACATCAGTATGTAGCTTGGGTTGGTACTTTTGGATCTCAACAAAACTGTTTGCAGAAATGTTAAGGTTTACACAAGAATGTTAAGAATATTGTTGGAACTGGCCAGAAAAAAAAAATCCCAGAAAATAAATATATAATAGGTATTCAACAGAAAACCATTGTTTAACTTTGATTCATTGATTAATTGCATTATTATTAGCTATATGATATTTCATGTAATTGAATGGGTTAAGTAAAAATGCCACTATATTCAATGTAATTATGTTATTCCATAGTTACAAATCAAAGGTAAGTTTATTGAGAAAAAATATGGGACTTCATTATCTTTCCAGCATTTTTGTTTACAATATTTGTTCCTAAAGAAAAAGCAAATGTTCTTATCAGAAAAGCAAAAAGAAAGCACTATACAGCTTTTTATCTTGAAAGTGATGCCATCAGTATCTTAATATTTTCCAAATATTATCAATGATTCTTGTGATCACAGCTCCATATAACACACTGAGCAATAACCAGTAGTAAGCAGTTTGGGAAGACTTGGATAATTTTGTCAATATGAACATTTTTGCTATGTGGTAGGCTATATCAAGAATTCTAACTTATCATTAGTTGTGTTGATTACACCCATATCATACAGAGAAGCCTTGATACAATCTTAAGATTAATGGATTAAAAGATTAATAAATATCCCTAGAAGTCTAAATTTGGAATACTCCTTGAAAAAATAATAAGCTAAGAATAGATGTAAACATAATTTTCATGAACATTTAGCTGATCTTCAAAGAAAAGTTATTTACCAAGGCAAAGATGTTTATTGCATTTTTTTAATACTCTGTGAATTAAAATTAAGCTCTAGGCAATATTCTAGCTATAAAGAGGTAACAACAGAAAAACAACCAATGGACAATATTGAATGTTGATATTGGTGCAGAACATAAAGATTAAAAAACGAAATATATGTGTGTTGGAAAACAATATATATAGATATAGATATATCCTTTTTTTGTGTGGGTGAATTTTATTTCTGCTTTTTAATGAAAATATTATTACTAATCAAAACAAGTGATGTTTTTTGATACAGTAACGTTGCATTGCATGATAAGAAACTATTTCTTTTTCGTTTGCATCAGGTAGTGAAACTGGTTATCCCTCTATTTGTTGGGAAAGTGTGAGATCTAGAAAAATTTTAACTTTATCATAAATCAGCATAAACTAGAAACTGAAAATAAGACTACAGTCAACAAAAATTTTTCTAGTTAGCAAGCACTGTGAGATTTAAAAATGCCTTACCAATGAGAGACAAAAAGACTGAAACAGCCCAATAGGGAGAAAAAATATTGTCTCATTCATTCTCTAATAGTAAGGGAGGAATGAAAAAAACCCACATCTATTAAGGGCTAGATTTAATGAGGCAGTGAAATGACCCTAAAATTACTATGAACACAGTTTTTTTACTCTCATTCTGTGACTTCTTGCACCTGTTACATCTTTCCCTATACCTACAATCACTCATGCACATATGCTTTCCCTTTCTCTTTCATCCTAATTCCTCGGCAATTCCAAACAGAATGTATTCAGGGACTTCATAATCTGTTATGCATGCAAGTAAAGTAATGTTGTGATTGTATTGCTAAGAGTGGTAGCCCTTTTGTGAGCTACGGACCAACTCTTGCACAAGTTCAATTTGTAGCTTTCTAGCAAGGTTAGTGTCCACATGCCATCTCAGGATTTCTTAGCTGTACCCTACAGTTGCTGCAAAAAACAGAATTTTATTGAATTCTGAATTTTTACTTGGTCAGGGGAAAGTCTAAAAAGTTTTTAAGAAGATGTTTAGACTTGTTGTGAGGGCTGCATATAGTCTGACACAGTGAGTATTGAGGAGAGTGAGCAGATGTTTGGCAACTTTCATTGCACCTGAAAAGAATTTCCATTACCATGTCACTTGGTTTCATTAACTGGATTAAAGGGAGTATAAAAATAAGCTAAGCTGCATTCTATGAAACAATGAAGCAATTATGCCCACATAGTAGGTAGAACAGTTGATTTATGTTGGAACTTGCTATCAGAAACAAATGTAGTAGCATTAAAAACTTGGCTTTGAAATGCCAGGCACATCCCCAGGAAATAACTGAGAATTTGCAAGCAGTGAGAAGAAACTGTAGTGATTTTATTGTGGAGAGGAAATAAAAAGAAGTTAACAACAAGAAAAATAAATGCTATTTAAAGCTCAAAAATCATAATTTATCACTGTTTTTAGGAGCTAGTAATAATAGTCACAGGCAACTGAGTATGACCTCAGAACTAAGATGATTTCAGGAATATAAGAGAAAGAGATCACAATGGATTTAGAGGAAGAGCATGAGAATGTCAGAGATATTTTGCACGCCCGCCAAACTGCTTACATTGGAAGGCTCTAGGACTGTCACATCTTACAGAACAGGTATGCTACAGGACTACATATATAGTTTTGTTTTCCTTCTAAATCCAGGGAGCTCTAAGTCTTTGTATCAGTGCTCTTACACAGATAGAATTTCATTATTTTAGTTGCTGCCTTATTCTGCTCAGGTCTTTTCAGTCATGCTATGCAATTTGCTGAATGTTCTTCAGCCTCTCAGGACTTGGAGACTACATTTTCTTATAGCTCAGGTCATCAAGTAAAATACCATTTCACTAGTATTTGTCATGAACCTGTGCAATGAAAGCCTGTTCCAAAAAGATAACACACTTCCTTTCTTTAAAAAAATGGATGTCATTGTACTTCACATGTAGTTTTCTTTCTATATATAAATTACTCAGTTTAAAATAGCTGTATACTTATTTCCTATTTCAGTTGCCTAGTTTTATCTTCCAGCCATTGGTCCATGCTCTGTCCTATTTCCTAAAAAGGTCTTTATCTGTTACAGAAGTGACTACAAGTTGCAATTAAGTCACCTTTCACACATTTTCCTCTTCCTCTTCCTCATCCTCCTTGTTCTTGTTCTTGTTCTTGTTCTTCTTCTTCTTCTTCTTCTTCTTCTTCTTCTTTTGTTTGCTTTCATCTTCATCTTCATCTTCTTCTTCACCTTCTTCTTGATAAACAAAATCCACTGAGCACAAAAGAAGTACTCCTAAAGCAGATATTCCAAGTTGGTATATTTCAAGTTTGATGTTAGTGATAATCTAAAACTGCTTCTTCTAATGGGAAATGTCAAACTGCCTTATCAGTTCTACTTATAATTGTACCAAAGGCAAAGTACAATTGATACCCTCTAGAAATCACTTTTCCATACATGATCACAAGTGAATTGGTTTAATACTGAAATTCAACAATAGGAATTTAATTTCCTGATTTTTATGTATTTAATTTCCAAAACAATATGGCTGCTTAGACACTATTTTTTTATATGTCTTTTCATTCTAGCACCAAAGAATAAATTTTATAACAAAACAAAAACTATGAATGCTGGAGTAGCAATATATATATATATATATATATATATATATATAGTGTCCATTTGTATGGTTCCTAATAAAATGAGGGGAGGACTACAATTCTTATCACAGACCCAGCGATGCTGCAATACAGTGTTTTTATAATGGAAGTGACTGAATGCCTGAGGTGTATTCAAATAACTTACAGTGATAAAAATAACACATTTTGCAGATGTGGCTGCAATCACTGCATAAATAATTGTAGGGAAAGAATTGCATCATATGGTCAGGTGAATGCTTTTCAGTATTTACAGAGGTAAGTCAGAAATGTTTAGGGACTCTGATCTTATAACTTCAAAGCTCCATTTCCTACGAGAGAGTAGGATATGAATGTCAGCATCAGCACTAATTAGATTCCTTTTTCTGCCATTATTTATGGATATATTGCACTCCTTTGATCTATAAAAGTAAATGTGCTCAAAGGTAATTATCATGTGTCAACATTACAATAAAAACCCCAGTGTATTCTTCATCCATGCCATTAAGTCATCATTAAGTAATGATTACTCCTGATCTCAAACTGAATGTTGTTTCCTCATTATTTTGTTTTGTTTTGTATTTGCACCTATGCAAGAATCCAGGTCTTAATATTCTAGTTTATAATTACTAGTTAATATAACTAGTTACTTAATATAACTAGTTACTTAATATTCTAGTTTTGTTTAATCATGACTCTTGCACAACCGCTAAGTCCAATACACGTTTTTCAAGAAAACGAGACAAAACTTATACAAAAAGAAAATGGTATTTGTTATTCTTATGAGCCACAAAAGGAATGAGTTGATTGAGTAGATCTTAGAAATGCTTAAAATTATACCTAGAGGCAGAGAGCAGGCCATCTATGTACTGCAGCTAATTCACTTGGCTCATTTTACATTTCTGCAATGCTCTGGGGAGAATATGTCTTTCAGAATGGTCTTGCAGTTATTTAATTGGGACAGGCAGATTCCAGCTTCTCACAATGGGGACTGATTATGGTATTATCTCAGTGGATATTGATGTGCCTCAACCCCAGCCAGCAACTAAGCCTCACATAGCCACTTGTTCACTCCCCATCAGTGATATGAAGGAAAGAATTGGAAAGGTAAAAATGAGAAAATTCATGGCCTGCAATAAAGACGGCTTAAAAGGTAAAGCAAAAGCCACGCAAACAACTGAAGCAAATCAAAGAATTAATTTAGCACTTACTCTGGCAGGCAGGTGTTCAGCCATCCCCAGGACAGCACAGATCCACCATGTCTAAGGTATATTTGGGAAGACAAATGGTGTCACTTTAAAAATCCGGTCTTCCTTCTCCTTCCCCCAGCTTTATATACTGAGCATGATACCATATGATACAGAATATCCCTTGGGTCAGTTGGAGCCAGCTGTCCAGGCTGTGTCCCCTCCTAACTCCTTGTGCACCCCCAGCGTCCTCGCTGGTGGGGTGGGATGAGAAGCAGAAATGGTTTTTACTCTGTGTAAGCACTGCTCAGCAGTAACTGAACCATGAGTGTGATATCAACATTAGCCTCATCCTATTACCAACACAAGACTGTATCTGCTACTAAAAACACAATCGACTCTATGTGAGCAGGACGAGTACGGGTGTAATTTTGGAGTAGCACTGGAAGCAGCTCTGATTGCAGTTTCAAGTCCCTGTTCCTTGATGTAAAATTGAGTAACTATAAATACTGCTAATTTTGAAGGTGATATAGCAAACTATAATATTAGCTGACAGGTCCTTATGATTCTTATTTGCATAAAGTTTAGGTATAATCTTATTGAGTCTAAAATAGTTTTATTTTAATATGACAGTCAATGAGCAAGCATAGGTTAAAGTTTACAGTTGTGTTTCTTATTAAACATCTCCAAACTAATACAGATCTAGTTTTGCATTATGTCTAAAGTCAGAGCTTCCATTTAAAATTGCATGACTTGCCAAGTGTTCTTGGAAGGGCAAGTAAGACTTCATGACAAGGTGGTACTCCTTTATTTGAGGCTTTAGGGCTTCAACCATGTTTTGTTTCAAAGTGCTATGAGAAAGGAACGTGCAACCCCCTCATGGCCCTTCATACCATGTCAGAATTCAGAATAAGAATCACTAAACACACATTATGAGGTAGGTGCTTCAAATATGTTGTTCTGGACAATGGTGTCCTGCAGTTCTCCACAGTACTCCAGTCCTTTTCACCATAGAATAACACCATAGAATAACAATACATTCCCAGGGAATTGTATGGAATGTTGCTCTTCACTGACAAATTCTCCATATTAAAAAGGGAATTATCCTAAAAGAATTATCCTGCCTGGTATATTTCAATTGTGTTTAGTAAATAAGTAAGTCCAATTTTTTCGTCTTTGCTGTTTGTTTTTATTTTTCTTTGGCTGCTCATTTAAGCTCTCAGGGAACAGAGCTTTTTGAAATACCCATTCAGCTGATTTAAAATATAGTACAGTTTTTCTTCATAGCTTCTTGTTCTGGTTTGTGGTTGTAGTGAAACCTCTATTTCTTATAAGGGCTTTGGAAGAAACTGAAGCTGCCTTAAACTCCCTGGCTTATGGATTTCTTTTTGCTGTCATCAATGCAGGAGGCAGCAGGTTATTAAGTTTTGCTCTGGCTTGTGCCCTCTGATTGATATGATTGTGTTGGGTTTAAAATTCTATCCTGTCAAGTCTTGTAATGCTTGTTGCTGCCAGACAGTTCCTTGCATAGAGTCCAGATAAGATATATTTCAGTTTCATTTTTTTTACCACTGAAAGTAATAATTAAAAAAAAAAGTGATTTGGAATAAAACTCTGAAGGTAAAATCCTATTGAGATCAATATGAATTCCAATTTTAATGACACCTAATTTTATTCTGGTAATTGATATGTTCCGTGATATTTCAAGATATTTCCCCTATTCATTTTCTGCTTAATTAAGCTTTTAAATTTTTATTCACTTTGGTTTTAAATATGAATTTTTTGCTATATAACTGTAAAATTATTTACTGTGAAGTCTGTTTATACATGATTGCTTATACGTAATTTACATAACTAAACCTCTATGCCAGGCAGATAGGTGATTGGAGCTTCTTGTTGAAGTGCAGTAGGTCTTCCATCTTAGGGTTCATTAATGTGAATTATGATCTGTACTTTGGTAAACTTTCCTTCAATTAGTGTATACAGCACTTGAAAAAATGTATTCTTTATTTAAAGGGAAAAAAAAAAGAAATTTCATAGCCACTAGCATTAGCACTTTTCTGAATCCAAGAATGGAAATAGCACCTAAATTCCAATTTTCTTGACAGTTATTAGCAGACTAGGTAGAAGAATTTGTTCATCTCATCAGGTAATTCTTAGGTCTAGAGAGGGGGTTTTGTGGAAAAGATATTAAAACTATATCATACACCATATCTACTTTCTCTTTCTTCCTCAAAGAAATGTTGGTCTCCCTAAAGGTAAAATAGTTGAAGGTTGCTTGGAGAAATAAGTGAATTGCTAAAAATCCTTCATTAGTGGAAGGATTGTAACTCCTGATCTACTTCAAAAGGTCAGAGCAAGAGTTAAGAGCTCTAAACACTCTCTTTTTAGAAAAAAAATCTTCCAGATTCTGCAATGAAAAGTCATAGAATGTAATGGCCATGAGAAAAGTCCAGATGTACTAATGGCATCACTTTTGAAATTGCTCATGGGCATATCCAAAAGACAGATACAACTAAAAGCTTTTTAAACTTTCAGTCTCCAAGACCTTTGGAAGAATGAAGGCAGCATGGCATCTCAAATCAGATGGTGACACCACTTCACGTTTCTGTTGTTATGACTTGTGATTGCCTCTGAAAATTCTCAATATTGGTTTGTGTAGAAATCATTTCCAAGAGATTTGCAAAAGCATACAATAAATAATTCACTTTGTAATGCTAATAACCTCATGGCATTGAATTGCATATTCCATTTGAAAACAAAAACAAAACAAAACAAAAATCCCACAAAATAAGCCATAAAACTCCTTGCTTTCTGCATTTGTTCCAACTGAAATGAGTTTTACAATGTAGGGTATATGCAGCTGAATGTTCCAATTCAGAGTCTGAAGTAATCTCTCCTAATGAAGAGAAAATTATTCTAGCTAGGCTGTAAAAAATGCAAGATCAGATCAAGTTTTAGGAAAATTATATGCATATAAAGTTAAATAGAGGTATAAATATATACGCATATACAAGTGCAGAACATGATCATTTTAAAAGTCAAGATGCATTGAGGAGCCTCTGCTGAATAATGCATAAATCCAAGACAGAAGACAGTCATAGAAATCAGAAAAAAAGCTAGCCAGAATGAGGTGATATTGTATGAAGCCATAGTGCAACCCCATGGGTTGTTGACTAGATTTCAGAACTAGACTGTTAGATTAGCAATACCGTGAACACACAGATTATGCCATTTCAATATCCACAGACTTTTCAGAGTTCTTTTTTAACATAACGTGGTTTTGTGAAGTTATTGAATTTGATTTTACAAATTAAATATAAGACCTTTCAGACCTCTACCTCATGGCAGATTTTAGTGTTACTATGGCTAAGCTTTTTTCTCTCCCTTTAAATTGAACGGTCAAACATAAAAAAGAAAAGGAGAAAGAAAAATATTTTTAAGCTGCATAATTTGGTGATGCCAGGCTCATTATAAAAGAAAGATTTCTTGGAGAAATAAAGAACATACACTACAAAGATCCATAATGCAACTGTCTGAACACCGAGAGGAAATGGGTGTAAAAAAATAATTCTAAAACAAGCTACACAGCAATTTTTTTCTTGTTTCAGTTTGCCATAACAATTTTTATAGTTTAAGTCTGCTAAAGGGCATTCTGCAAGGAAGATAATTATGATTTTGATGTGTTAATGGACACTTTTATTGTTTTGATATTTTTGAGTAGATAGTCATAAATAAAAAAAAATCCTTCTCTCTTCTCTGCTCCTGCAAGAATATTTTTTAGGCAAAGATAAGATAATTTGTTGTCTTAATAAAATTTCTTTGGGGTTATTACCATGTATCTCATGGTAATGAGCTTATGGTCTGTTAATAGAGTTGGACAATCTCAGACAAAAAATTGCTTAAGGGTGTGCCTGAAGCAAAAGATATTGTACTGTCTGAAACACCAGGAAAAGACTGCAAAGTCTCTATTTGCTCTTTCTCCTTTTTTATTCAACAGTTTATAATGCAGCATACTTACAAAATATACTCACTTATAAAATTAATGGCAATGAAAGTGATTTGAACCTTTCTTAGTTCTCACCTCCTCCTCCTTTCCACTGTCAACACAATCTTCATTCTTCACTGTGGAAATGTGCATAGAACCCTGTCTGCCATTGGAACAGCCCTGCAGTGGCTTTACTTGCAGTAATGAGTTTGTCACCTATGAGATACTGTGCTTGCTGAAGTGAACTGGGATAAGTCCTTGCTGCTTAAGAAAATCTATTCCTCTACCAATGCTTATTTTCTAATGTGAAGGAGAACTCAATCTTCAGAACTACATTAATACTGTATCAGTCCTTAACTAGTCTGCCATGCTAGGACAAGTGGAGAGAGGGAGATTTTTACATACTGTCACCCTGTTTTACCTAACACACTGTTCTGAAGGAATAATGACTTGGAAATACCAGAGTATTCTTCCCATTTAAAGCGGGTTGTGAAGGAGAAGTCTGAATTATAAGGATTAAAGAATTCTTACAGTTATTCGTTGCTGCGCAGAGACTGCTGAGAATCATGATCCACTTCACCATGCTTGGATTTTTATTGGAGTGTAGTTTTGTTTACTTTCCTACCATACAACCACCACAACAAAGTATCACTCCCTGTTTTGTTTCTTTTTGTTTGTTTGTTTGTTTATGAAAAGCTGCATATTTATCTGTAGTGAAGGTATCAGTTTAAAAAACACACACTACTCTGAATTCTTTTGCTGGAATGGTAGTAATCTAGCGAGAGAAAACTGAGCATATAAATATGCAGCTATATGAAAGTGCCTCCTTTGTGTTATTTTCTTCAGTAATAAAGAAACCCAGTAATATTTAAAATTCATGGAGATCAAAAGTGCAGATAATGACAAAAAAAACCCACAAAAAACCCACAAGCCAAACCAAAAAAGCTGTACTAGGTTTTTAGAGCTGAGATGAAATTTGAGAAAACAAACCACTGAAAATGTGAATAAAGTTCCTCGCAATAATTTGAGATGCAGAATGCCTATATCTGATACAGGAAAGTTGTGTCCAAGGTTGAAGTTTAACTAATTTGTTTTACACATGCTGTTGCTCTTCATTAGTTGTTATTAGCAGGAGCCTTCAATGGTATTTTTCATTGGCCAGTCTTCAGCAGCAAACTAATTGGGTTTAAGAGCACAAAGGAAAGAATTTTTATAATCAGGGCAGTGAGGGTGGTAAAAATAATTCATCAGCCTACAACTTGTCTGTACCATAACCCATCAGTTACTCTTACAGTAACATGCAAGTCTCTTTAACAGTCACTTTTGTGAATAAAATATGCATTCAGAGTTAACAAAAATAAAAAATAGCCAAACTACATCAGGGACACTGGGAGAAATTAACTGCAGCAACAAGTAATCAAGATCAGATTGCATACATATATATATATATATATATATATGTATGTATGTGTATATATATATATATATATTGTGTATATGTATATGTATATGTATATGTATATGTATATGTATATGTATATGTATATGTATATGTATATGTATATGTATAAAAAAGTTTAAGGACAAAACAACTTTTTCTATTCTCAGTAAAACATATACTCAACCTCTGCAACAGGATCTGGATACTGGACATCTGCAGGTGACTGCTGTAGCAATCAAATTGTAATTTTCTTGCCCACTATGAGCTGTCTGCATTAAAGTCTTGTTTACAGGCTATGTTAGCCTAAAAATTATTTTATTCTTTACTGCAAAATGGCGCAAAAAAGGTGGTGTGCTCTGCCCTCCCATCATATAGAAACTCAGAATACTAGGTGTAGTTGAATGATATCAAGGAAGAAAGGTGTTCAACTCCTTTCTATTCTCTAAGGCAGAGAATAGAACTGAATATCAAGGAGAGCTCTGAATGGAGCTGGTGAGTGAACAGAACAAAAAGCTGTTCTTTTAAAAGAAAATGGTGATTGCTGCAATATTTTACAAAGGCATGATTTGAGATTGTGTAGCAGAGCATGGCTGTGCAAGCAAACAGACACATAGACAAGGCCATCCCATAGCCTTTTTTAAAAAGTGGCGATTCCAAATCTTCAAACAGAATGAAGAATGTCTCAGACATTTTATGTGGAAAATATATGATGCCTATAAGCATCGTGAATTCAACAGATGAATTTCAAAAATAACCATTTATTTATTAGGGGAGCTCAATAATAAATACTGCTTTAATAATCCACTGAATGTCTCAAAGTCTCAAACAGAGGAAAAGAAAATCTGACTGTTCATAGTCTATGACAAATTTTAATTCAAGTGCAGATTTTTTTTTATTTCTTTTTTATGTCTATATTGAGAAATTTATGTGGCTAAAGTCATCACTATTAATGGGATTTTCTATTTGTTATGAATTTCTGTGGAACAAACTTTCGATATACTTTCTATATCAGTGTAATAATCTTTGTAATAATAATATAGGTTACATATTTTTGAGTACAGCTCTTAAAACATCTTTTATTTGAGAGTGAATAGGAATTTCAATTTGCCTAAAAATATTCTGTAGAGGATTATTTTATGGTATTGTGCTGTTCAGAAGTGTCTAAATCCATCTTTACCTGAAAATTAGATAAGAATATTTAAGCATGAGAATCTTGACATGGTCCAAAAAAGGAACATCAAAGGACTCAGAAAAATGTTTATACTTTGTCTCCTTTATTGAGTAACCCAATTTTTCAAAAGTAAATATAAAAAGTGATAATAATAAAAATAATTATTTTTCTTGCTCTGAAGTGAAATAAATAAACAAAGCATGACAGAAATATGTGTGAAATTAAGTTCAGTAATAAGCATATTCATTTGGTGGATTTTACAGCTGGAAGACCAGAACTTTATTTTAAGGTCTGAGCAGTTTTTTTAAGGACTGAGCGGCAGTCTGAAAAGCTCAACCATCATAAATTTTAAATTGTTCCTTCGGTGCTCCAGGTATGCCTATGTCAAGATGAGATGCAAACTAGTAGCAAGTCCCAGATTAAAGTGCATTGTCTAGAAGTGGAATGGTTGCAACTGTTAATAACAATATAAAATTGAATCCTCATCTGTATGACCCATTGCCATTAAAAAAACATCAAGGGAGTATATTTGTTCCACAGTTGATTGGTCCTTTTGAGAAATTAATAGTCTGAAAGGTACAGTGCTTGCTTTCATTTAGCAATATATTTTCCTCTAAGCACTGAAAAGCTGTTAAGATCTTCCCACTGCCTTTAACTGTGAGAGCGTTTGTAGAATTTTTTTTAAGCATAAAGATGAACAGAAGTACTTGAATCAAGACATGTTATATTGATTCTAAATATCTTTTCTTTAAGCATGCCTATTGCAATAAATAAATTAAGATCTCTATATTCCTCACTGAACAGCTCAGAAAATATTAAGGTGGGAAATATATTATGGAAACCTCCAGTCTTTGAGAACCTCTCTCCCATCTGCCATGATCAACCAAAGTTTATCAGGAGTGGCCTTGCAATGACGTCAGCCAGCACCTATAGGACTTCTGGGTGAATCCCATCAGGGCCCATGGATTATATGTGTGTCCCATTTGCCTATGTCTTTCCTGAACTGAACCTTTTCCATAAGGATATGTCTTCCTTTTAGCCTCTCCCCCTGGTATCTGGGACCTCATTTGGTTGGTCTTTCTGGTTAGGTGGCCTACAGGGAACACTGACTATAATGTCACTATAATTTACAAGTATTCTTTGTAATTCTAATGTTAAGTTAGAAAATTCTGTAACTAAATGTCCTCCTAAAATAAATTTAATACTATTTGTGTTTTTTTTTTTGTTTTTTTTTGTTTTTTTTTTTTTGTGCTCAGTGCTCTTCACGTGTTCCAAGGAGACTGATTGATATAGTTGGTTTAGTAGAAAAATACAATGATAAAATTTGAGGTCAAGCTAATGTACTTTCCCATTATTATTTAGATTATATTTTCACTATGAGAAAGAAAGATTCTTTATTGCTCAGATAATTATCTAAGCTTTAATAAATATTGGTGGGCTCTGTGCAACATAGGATGGGTTTCTTCATAGGGACATATGAATTAAACACAATGCTTCTGACTTCATTCATATCTTTTAAAGAAGTCAAATTAATGTGAATGCATTTAGATGTCTGGTATGAATATCAAGTCTGACTTGAAATCTTATCTGAAAGCTACTGTATTTCTTTGCAGGTTAATCTCTGGGCCTCTGGATTTTCTCATTAAAATGCATATCCCTCGCTGATGTATTACTCTAAAACGGTGTTTCACTGCTGGGCCTATTTCCAGATTATTGCTGTTCAATCTCCAATTCTTTTGTTTTTCATCATTGTTGAATTACAGTTGGGTTTGCAAATCTAGCATCTGAAATAACACTTGTCCCTTTCAAATGAAATGGCTTAGACTGCTCATACTTGGTCTTTAGAGTATTCTTTGCCAAAGAGATTTTCATGGTTTTTGTTTGACTGTAGTGATGTCAATGTAAATAGATCTTGGGGCAGGGATCAAGGAGGGAGCAGAGGAAAATATAAGGTAATTACTATTTGTTTGCTGCAGGCATAGGATAAAGTAAGGCTGTAAATCTCACAGAGATGTACCAGAGTCAAAGACCTGTACATGAGTAGTTCTCTGTGACTGGGGATTATCCCTGATGCCTCTTGCACAAGTGCATAATACCCCACTCCTGTAGGATGGACACAATCTACTTTTAGGAACTCCTAAACCTAACTGATAAAGACAAATAAATTAAGCCCAAAAGTATTTTTTGTCCAGCCTGATTTTGGCATTTATTGCTATTCTGTCACAATTTGTGAACATACCACATCCAAATTCACTTTGACTTTTAAAAGACATTGGCTGGCTTTATAACAGGTATATGCTCTCTCTCATGATCCCTTCCTATAAAGTAAAAATTACTCCAGTTTTTACTTTGTCTGTCATTGAGGCCTTATAGAAATCATAGTAGTAACATTACTAAAAGTCAGAAGTATGGAAAAAGTACACTCAATTTATTTTTTTAATATACCATGCTTTTCCTTTCCTCCAAGTCTGTGTTAGCCTTTGCAGAAATAGAACTGAGTCTGCTACATCTGCAGGACATTTCCTCATTTCCCCCCCAGAATCACTTCATATACAATTTCCCTATGCAATATTCATGTTTCTGTCAATGGGGGTACTGCAGATGGACAATGAGAGCAGAATAACCAAGAGGCCTTTAATGAAGATCAGAGTAAAAAGTGCAGTTACCTACTGAGTTAATTAAAATTTTCCACCTGCACTCTCAGGGGTATTCTTGTAGGGAAAAAATGCCAAGACTTTGGTTGTACAGTTTTTAAATGTGAAGAAGTTTCAAACCTGGATGTCTTGCATATAGTTAATATTATATCCCAGATGCTATTTAACTTTGGCCCAAGAGCCACTCAGTGACCTGAAGCAAGGTAAATTAATATCCTATGTGTCCCAGGCTCTCCATACATCATAAACTGAAATAAAATGAGGAGCATCTCCAACAGACAATTCAGGTCTCAGAACTTTGTAGGTCTCCATTGATGTAAAGTAAAACTTAACTTGTTAAATTCATCCTTTTAATATGTTTCAAAATGACACTGAGGAGCCACTGTGAATCACAGTTATTTTCCAGTGTGGGGATAAGTTTACTGTCCCATGGGATTTGGAGGAACTCTATGAGATGTTTATAGTATTTGACTGTTTTGATTATATTTTTCCAAATGAAGGGAAGGATAAAATATACTGAAAAGCATAATGGTAATTACTGAATTATTTAAAATTGATATGTAATGACACTGGGTAAAACAGTGTGTATTGATTTCTTTCTTGGTGAAATATTAACACATTACAAAAAATGCAACCTTTCAAGAGTAAAAAATGAAAAATAAAGATTAAATTTTACTCTACAGAATCAGATATATTTTCCTTAAAAAGATTATCCTTCTTTTACACTTTAAAATTTGGAAATTTGTCAAAATCATAATTTCCACCAAATCAGTATTTATAGTGGTAAATATTTTAATTACACAATTTCTAATTATGTCTGTTTGTTTTCACCTCATTAGCTGCCAGCAGATTACTTTGCTGCTCAAGGGGAAAGAGAACCTTGACCAAATGAAATGAAGGCTGGCGCAATTCCATAATTGAGTGTTTGCGCTCACATATAAATCTATTTGTTCTGGCTTGATTTGCTTGCTTTCCTTTAAAGTATATCAGATAAACAAAAATATCTTCCTTTTTAATTAATGACAGTAAAAACTGAGCTTTATTTAAATTCTAAGATAAACCCTTGGCATTAGTTTCAGGCTGCAGAAATACATTTTAATTTACTGAGCTGAATGGAAAACTTATATAATTCTAGTTCTGTGGAATTTATTGCATGAGCTCCTAGATCCATCTTGCAAACAGAATGTTGTATGGATTACTATGGATCCATTATAAACATTTCAATTAATAAAGTGAGGCATTCCAGACTTCTTTCTAGACTTTTGTCATCTGAACAAGAAGAATAATGGTTCAAATTCTATTCTTAAACATATTTCTAATTTAAAAATCCATTTGCAATTAACAGATAGATTTGGGATAAAACCAGACCTACTCATTTTATCTACATGCCAACTTTCTATCTAGCAGACACAAAGGAGACAGAAGAAAGTTCTTGAACTATGCAAAGTTCAAGTTTAGGATACAGCTGCTGTGTTGTAAGAGTAGACTAGTCAGTAAAACTTCAGTAAATACAGCAAAAAGTAAAAGTAGAGAAACTAAGAGGGTTATTCAGTTTGGCTTATAGGCGAAAGGTTCTGAAAAATCTAACTGGTGTAATTAAAAGGCATTTCTTTGAATCCATGAAAAGTGGAGAGTCTAAAATATTTATTCTATAATTCTGCATGAATTAATGTAAAAAACTAGGTTAAAGTTTTTGCAAATTGAGGAATCAGGAGTAATAATATCAGAAATATAAAAAATACCCAGAGAGTAAGACACATGCAGACATATTAAGGAAAAAAAATGAGCAGGGGAATAATTACAATGATGAAGTTAATAGAAGCTGATATAAAATCTAATATGGCTTATTGCAAAATAATTTTACTTAATATGCTATACTTCCTTGATATTATAATTGATTATTCTTAGATATGCAAGAAAAGCTATTTCCACTGAGACTGGAAAATACTCATGATCTATAACAGTCACAGAAATAATTTAAATTGCAGGATTATGTGTACTCTCACCTGTTTCTTTCCAAGATGGTAAATTAAAATAAGGCCAGGAAGTGCTATTTAGATGATTAGAGTAAGGAAGGACTCATCATAAAAAAGCAACAAATGAGAAAAAGTTGGCTTCCTCTTTATTACAGAACAAAAGTAGAAAACAACTGTGATTTCTCTCTCTAAATGCATATGAAAGCTAAATTCCAGGAAGGAAGAAGAGATATTTAAAATAGTAGATAATGTCATCGTAAGAAAATGTACATATGAAGCATCTTGCATTTAAGACAAATATTAAGGGATACACATCTAATCTGGTAATCTGGTGTAGTGGTAAGTGTCCCTTTCCACTTTGCAGATGGCATACAGCTTGAAAATAGGTGATCTATAAGCTCACTCCCAACCCAATTTTTTCTCTGATTCTATGGCAAAGGTAAAACTTTCATAAACACATCACTAAAAGTGAGAGTTGCAGTACCTGTGAAGATACCAAATTATTTTCAGCTTCTATCTTTGTTGTGGTTTTATTTATTTTAAACTAAATCTTCAAGTCAATAGTTTGTTTCCAAAACAATTTTTATGGCTTTTAGGTACTTCTTTCAAACTTTATTTGTTAAACTTAGTCTAGAAAGCCGTGCTATCCAACCACTTAAAATAACCCTCTTACTATCAATGCTTGAAATTTTGGTCCTTTACTTTTCCTCTTTATATGTTTTTAATGATAATTTCAATTTAAAATATCCAACCCAAAACCTAACTACAAAATTTGTAATCATTTTTTTTCACAAAAATGTGTATAATTGTAGTTTGGTAAACTACAAAATTTGTCTTTCTTGCTAATGTTTAGCTTTTGTAGTACAGGCTTCTGTTTAACTTCTGTTCTGCTGAACATTGTTTTGCATGCCCTTATGACCCCATTATATTTTCTTCCTGAAGTGATTAATGCCTGTCACATACTGTGCAGTTATGTTGTTGAATAAAATAAAAACCATATATTTTAATTCTGAGTGAGTTTTTAGAAAATTATTTACTTAGCCTTAACAATATTAATTGTATTAAATGGTCAGGTGTTTCCACTTCAGTAAGGCTATGTCAGTTTTCATGCTTTACAACCTGGACCAATGTGAATATCTTATTATTTATCCCAAAACCATGTTGTTCTTTCAAGCTACTGTGCAAAAAGTCAAATGTACTGTTCTTTCACCTGTGCACCAAAAATTTAGAAAAATTTAAAAAATTAAAAAGCAATTTTTAAATTAAAATTAAAAAAAAATGTAAATAATGATAGAGAGGTAATTTAATACACTATTCCTTGTATGTGTTTTTAAAAAATGAGATAGATAATAAAACTTCAGTCACAGAATCACAAAATGGTTGGTGTTCAAATGAACCTTTAGAAGTCACCTTGGCCCATCTCCTTGCTCAAGTAGGGATGCCTACAGATGATTGCCCATGACCACACCCAGGTGGACTTTGAATATCTTCAAGGATGGAAAATACACATCTGTTGTGGGCAACTAATGAGGCAACAGTATTCAGCTGCCCTCATATTAAAAACTTCTTCTGGATCTTTAGAGGAAGCCTCCTGTGTTTTGATATCTGCCCGTTGTCCTCACACTGGGCACCAATTAAAAGAGCCTGGCTCCATCTTCTACATTTCCTCCCTAGGAACTTATAAACACTAATTAGATGTTCCCCAAGCATTCTCTTCTCCATGCAGAACAGCCTTTCCCACTCTCTCAGCTATTCCTCGGGACACAGATGCTCCTGTCCCCTCATCATCCTAGTGGCACTTTGTCAGACTCTCTGGTACATCCATGTCTGTCTTGTTCTGGGGAAGCAAGAACTGGATACAACAATCCAGATGTAATCTCGCCAGTGCTAAATAGAGGGGAAGGATCACCTCTCCTGGCCTGCTGAAACTGCTTTGTCTAATACATGCTGGGAAAGTATTAGCCTTTTCTTTTGGCTCAAGAGTACATTGCTGGTTCACGTTCAGCTTGGTGTCCAGTTGCAGGAGTTTGCACTTCCACTTACTGATCTGCACAAGGGTCTTCTCAGATAATTTCTTCAAGGACTGTCTGGATGGCAGCAAGGTCCTCTGCTGTATCAGACACTTCTGCAAACTGAGGATGAACCCTGCACTCCAATTTTTTTGAAGATGTGGACCCAATATTGATTTTTGGGGTACACTGCTAGCTACTGGCCTCCACCTAAACTTTATATCTCTGATCACCACTCTCTGAGCCCAATCATTCAGGCAGTTTTAACCCACCAAACTGCTTCCTCATTCAGCTCATAGTTCATCAACTTGTCTATGAAGTTCTTAGGGGAAATTTAGGGGAAACTTCAGTCAAAATGAAGTTTGTTGGCTGAGATTGTTAGTGAACATGATTCACAAAATTTCTCTTTCTCTATATTTGAAACATGTCTTTTAATTGAACAATGTTTTTAAAAGATTTCAACTAGTTTGAATTGTCATTGCATAAAACATGGAAATATATTCAGCTGGGACTATACAGCACATGTTGAATCTTGTCTTAGTCACATAGATGCAGATAAGAAAGTTGGGAATTAATCCCCTAGGCATGTTAATGTGCTTTTTTGACAACTGTTATTAGATCTAACAAGATATTTAAATTGCAGATATTTTTCTGACTGAATATTCAAAAGGTACTTGACAGCCAATCATCAGTGTCCCAGATGTGTTTCCCTGTTACAAGTGTATCCTGTGACTTTAGATTTTAGCTTAGATAGTTTTTTCTACCTTTGGAACTTTGGTGTCACAGATAATAAAATAATAGAATCATTAGGGTTGGAAGGGACCTCTGCAATACCACTGAGAACAGGTTAAACTGGAACGTATCCAGGTGAGTTTTGATTGTCTCCAGAGATGGATGTTCCAGGACCTCCCTGGTCAGTCTTTTCCATAGAAAGCCTCATTAACATCCTTCTCCTGGTCAGGTGGCCTATAGCAGATGCCCACAAGTATCACCTATATATATTATCCAGTCCCTTACTTCTTACCCATAAGTTCTCAATTCATTTGTCTGCTTCTGGGTAGAGCTTGAGACATTCCAGGTGCTCCCTCACATAAAGAGCAAATCCATCATCTCACCTCTCTTACCCATTCTTCCATGACAACATTCCAGTTATGTGAGCTATCACACCATGTCTCTGTAACTGCAATGAGATTTCACATAGATTTTTAATTCTTCTAGTTTATTCCCCCTACTTAGTACATCTGTGTACTCTTTACAGTAACCATTTGTTTTCCTCATCCTTAATTCAACATTTGTATCAGGGAAAACCTTGTTATTTGTTTGTTTTTTTTTTTAATGGATTTGTGTTGAATGCGTCAGGTCTCAACAGAACTTTTGAGAACTCTGTTAGTACCATATGTTGACAATTTGCACACTACACATAAATATATATTCGTTTCTTACTTCTTGATTTAATCCACAAAATAACCTTCCTAGGCTTTAATCATCTTCAATTGGAAAGCTTATAAGTATTTTAAAAAGTAAGTAGTCTTGAATCTATCTTTACCTTCCTAAGTGACTGCTCATGTAAAGACTGCTGCTTGGTTGGTGAGAATTGTTATCCTTTAAAACACCTATAGACAGCTCCTGACTAGATAATATATATGTATGATTATTTCTTTATTCTTGTTTGATTCATTTTTAAATGCACTTTCATCTAATTGGCTTGATACTGAACTCTTAACCCCAAGTTAGTGGCTGCTTGAATTCTTCCTGAATCAATTTTTGATGGCCATTGACACTCACCAACTTTGAGTTTTCCAGTAGCAAAAATTTTAGGAATAGTTAGGCAGTAGTCTGTATTACAATTTGTATTTTGGAAAATTTCAGATTTACAATTTTTTTGAATTTGTTGCTGAATACTAGCTGGCTTTTTTCTTTGTTTTGTTTGTTTTTGCTTTGGAAGGAGTTGAGGGGGTCTCAGCTGTTTGCCTTTGTATAATCCTTCCTACTTAAGCAATCTCTGACACTAAAAAAATATCCAGTCTTCTGAATCTTGCTAGAAAGGTATGCTGTTTTTTCTTCTCATAGGAATTGAGTCTGTCAGGTTTGTTAAGCTTGCTAGGTCACCCTTTTCAGGAACTTACGCAGATAAATCACATAAGTGGGAACAAACGCCTGGTTGGTGTGTGTGTGTGTGTGTGTCTATAATTAGAGAAGAGATTATGAGTTTGCAGCCTGAGATGTCCCTTGATAATTTGTTCATCCTAAGTGAAGAGAGCAAAAGAGAATTGAGGAAGGCAAGAGGAAAGGATGGGACTCTTTTTGGGCATCAGCAATGATTTACTGATTATTAGTGAGAGCTCTCCACTGCAGCGCTTAACCAATAAACAATGTGTGAAAGAAATACATGGACCTAATAGTAACTCTACTATTGAAATTATTTTAATTAGGACCCAGCACTGAAGTCCACTTTTATAGATTATTTCTAACTGTATGTTGGGAGGAATTCACTTTGGAAAATAACCTTTGCATTTATTCAAAATGTAGTGGCATGTTTACACCCAGGTAATTATAATCCAAACTCAATAAGTGGAGAAATAAACAAGGAAAAATATTCCATATACTAAAGGATTGTTTGTAAGCACAATGATACAAAGGTGATACAAAAATGGGCTTGATTGCTATTGGTTTTCATTTTTTTTTTCTTAAAACAGAAACATCACTTTATGAACTTTCCTTGGCTTCTCCTTCTCTTTTTGGAAACCTAAAGAGATGTCTGTTACTTGGGTTTCCCTAATATTTAGGGAATTTTGATTTTGTCCTGACAGACTGACTTTTTATTAAAAATTTCCTTTCATATTTTTTTCTTGTCATGATATGGAAAATTATAATGCAAGATATGAAATATGATTTATAAATTGTTAATATTAACTACAATTATAATTGTAATGAGAAGTAACTATATTTATTTTGTTTTTATTGTGGGTATTATTATACCACACAAGCTATATTACTACTGTTTGTTGTTTCACAAATCTTGCTTAAGTTAATTAAACTAATGATATTGAAAAAACAAGGTATGGTGCAAACTGTAAGTCTTCCCTAACGTAAAAAATTTGCTCAAACTTGTTGCTGTTGTATATACTAGGAGTATACTGTTTCTGCTACTGATCTTTTTAAAAGAATAAAAAGACCCAATGCCACTTGAAATTCCTTTAAAACACATCTTAAACTAGAATCTCACACTGTCATGCATGAGAGCTCAGGCAAAGTGAAACCGTGTTGCAGCTCTCTATATAGAAAACCAGAAAATTTCCTTTAAATAAATTTCATATGTTCAGAGTAGTTTGAAATTAGACATTGAATTTTCACTTACTTGACATTTGTTGTGATTTAAGCCCTGCTGGCAATGCAGCACCAATTACTCACTCACCCCCAACCCCAGTGGAATGAGGAGGAGAATCAAAAGTTGAGATAAGAACAAACAGTTTAATAATGGAAACAAAATTAAAGAATAAATAATAAATTATTAGTATTGTTATTATTATGGGAAAAAAATAAAACCCAAGAAAAAACAAATGATGCACAATACAATTGCTCACCACCTGCTGACCAATGTCAGATCCCATCCCTGAACCTTGATCATTCCCCTTTCCAAGTAATTCCCCCAGTTTATACACTGGGCATAGCATTCTATGGTGTAGAATATCCCTTTGGTCAGTTTGTGTCACCTGTCCCAGCTATGGTCTCTCCCAGCCTTTTTGTATACCATCTCACTGGCAGAGAATGAGACACAAAAAAAGTCCTTGGCTTCAGATAAACACAACCTAGCAATAACCAAAACATCAGTGTGCTATCTACTGAATTCAACACACAGCACTGTGCCAGCTACCCCAGCCAAAACCTGGACAACATCATCGTTTGTGACTGAATAAACACCGAAAGATCATAGAATCAAATCCAAATGAAGTTAAAATCTGTGATGATGAAGTTCAGTATATTATGCAGTTGACCTATAGAACAAACTCCTTGGTTTCAAATAGGTGTAATATTTGTGTAACTCTGAAGCACTACAGAGTTCACAACTTGTATATGAAATGCTAGTGCTGCTCATGTGCACAAACTTCTTCTATTTAGAGTGAGACAATTTGTTGATAGCAATGTTTCTTTGCATTAATGACTAAAATAAAAAGGTGTCCAAAATCTCAAATGAATGCTCATTAACTTGCGCCAGGCAATGTTAGTGATGTGATTAAATGCAATGTGTTCATTACATCATGTCAATAGTTTCTAGCTTTTCCTGAAATTAAAAAGAGAGCTGTGAGAAATGAAGTTCAAATGAAAGCCTGATATTTGTTGAATCAAACTTCTATTGTCTTCTCAGCAGGATATCCATTTGATTGGGACTCAACTTTTCCTATCTGTCCCCTCAAATCCCATGTTGGAAATACTTTCAGACTTGATCTCTAAAACAACATGTAAAAGAGACTGGAAAATAAGTGATAGTATGAAAGAGGTGAGTGGTTTCACTACTCTTGTTGAACTACTACTGGCTACAAGTTCCTATTTCACTTTATTCTCTTTATTAATTACTGAGCTGATCTCCAAAGAAATGAAACCCAGTTGCTGATACATTTGCTGAGCCAGTTAGACTCAAAACTTTTGTGACAGTTGACCTTGTAGCAACATTCCTGACAAAACAGAATGGTCCTGTTTGACCAGCCTACTGGCCTTCTGTGATGGAGTGACTGCATTGGGGACAAGGGAGGGGCTATGGATGTCATCTGTATGGATTTCTGTAAGACCTTTGACACAGTTCCCCACAACATCCTTCTCTAAATTAGAGAGAGAAGGATTTGATGGGTGGACAGTTCAGTGGACAATAAATTGGTTGGACAGTCATACCTAGAGGGTAGTGGTGAACGGTTCAATGTCCCAATGGGCACTGGTGACAAGTGTTTTCCCCAAGGGATCCATACTGGACCAGTACTGTTTAGTGTTTTCATCAATGACAAAGACTAGGGGATCAAATGCACCCTTAACAAGTTTGCAGATGACACCATGACGAGTGGTGCAGATGAGACATCTGAAGTAAGGGATGCCATCCAGAGGGACCTGGACAAGCTCAAAAAAGTGAGCACATGGGAAGCTCATGAGAGATGTTTCTTTCTTATGGAAATGACCAGCATACAGAAATAGACCATTTTGTCACTTCAGGTAACCAACTGCACATTTTGTATTGGTTTTCTTTTTAGTTATCCTTGTCTCTCTCTTGATTTTTTAGAAGTCAGAGAGTTTAAGAAAAGGTTTTTGTGCAACAGCTAAAATATTTCTTTCCATTACAAGTCTGGATAAAACTTTCCTGCTCTTCAAGTTGTTACAAGTAATAATTGGTGATAATATCCATAAAAACAAAGAATATTCAAAAAGCCATCTTCCATTTCCTTCCTGTGTTTTAAGAGCATGGACCGGACATGTCCACCAAAGAGATCGAGTATTTTGGGAACAGTACAATTACTTCTCCTTTTTCTTTCAGCTTATGTTACTGCCAAGTAGTAGTGTATGTTAAATAGATCTATCAATGGTCATTTCCTGTATACACAAGGAGTCCCAAACTTGAAGAACACGTCTTGACAGACGACGTCAGTTCTTTAATTATTCTGCTAGTGAATGCTTGCACATATACTCTTCTGTTACTCCCACAGAATCCAGAAGTAAGGGAAAATGGGATAAGCCATGCAATATTTTCATCATAAAAAGAGTAAATTCTTAATATAAAGGTGTTTGAACTGTTTAGAAAGAATAATATACTGACTAGAAATAACGTCAGTGTAAAAGCAATGCATCCTGCATATAAAAATGTCAGTGAAGTATATCTATAGTGTAGCTTTTGAGTTCTGCTTTGTGTTGTTTCTATCCCCGAATCAGCTAAATATGCTACCCTTAAATAATAAGCTTCCTGTGAACAAGACGAAAATAATTTGAGAGTATTGTGTTGTTGTAGTGACTCTGAATTACATCTCCAGGTTTGGAACAATCAGGTCAGGGTTATAGAATTCTATAAACCAACAAAAAACTCTTTATAAAAGTGTTTTTCAAAACTAAAAATTCAGAGAAAAAAAAAGAAGAGTAGTTTCAAAACTAATGTGTCTATGAGGGCATATCAAAGTTATTTTTGTGATCTTCTTCATGTCTTTTGCTAAGGTTCAAGACAAAATAACCCCCAAGAGTTTTGTCTTCACAATGTTTTTGGTATCTGGAGATTAATCTTCTACATAAATCTCAAGGACACAGTAATTCACAATCTATTTCAGTTACTGTAAACCTCCTCAGTCAACATTTAATGCATAATCAAATAATTTTGCATGGTATATAGCATTCCAACATTGTAAACTGTTGATGAGACCTGCTAGGCAGTAAATGTTTGGGGGTTTACTGACTTTACTTTGATTATCTGCTTAATTTCATTTCTAACATGCCAGTTAGAATTCTATATTTCTGATTTTACAATTTTAGTAACTGGAATTCTCCCAACCTTGAGAATAAAGTCAGACTTTCACATATTTCACAGATTTTCTGTTTACCTAAATCACAGCTAGTAGAAGTCATTGGGGTAATGATGATTAATCCTCAATTACTTATGCAGAAGTGCTCACACTTGGGAACACGATGTTATATTTATTTTAACTAGGATATAAAAATAACTAGTCTTGGGCTTTTCTTGAGTAAATGCCTTTGTTATCTTCTTAATTAGGTATACTTCTTAATTGTGCTTTTTCAGATTGCCTGGAAGTCAGTTGTGCGTTCCACTCTGAAGGAGAAACTCTCTATGTAAAAAGTTTCCTTAGTAAGTACACACAGCAATTCAAATACCAAGACAGAATTCTTGCATCATACACATTCCCAGACCAAAAGTCACATAAGTGTCACTGTTTGCATCCAGAATCCCAAAATTACAGCTGAAACAAAAGGGTAAGGCTTGCAAACTTATTCACTCTAATGAAAATTGCCTTGAGTATTGAAGTGTTAGAGGTTAGGAGACAAACAGTAAATATGAGACCTATTTTGGAAACCCAGCATAGTACCCTGTCTCCTTTGCATGCATAAAAAGAAGACATTTGATTTTAAATCTGTTTCTTTTTACTGCTTTCAAGCAAAAATGGTCTCCCTCCTTATTTTGCACTTAGTATTGAAAAAGTAACATCTTTGATAACAATGAGGAAAATAGCATTAAAACTGTAGATGATTTTGCTATTTGAAATAATTTATTTGGGTTTAACTTTTATATTTTCCTTATTTGGCTTGGGTTTTTTGTGTTTTTTGTTTGGTTTTTTAATTTTTTTTCTGCAGTAAAACAAGTAAAAGATACTCTTTGAGACCATACGTGTCATTATGAAGGCTCTGTATTGATTACCAGAGTATCAGCTGAAAAGGTGAATGACTATTGAAGATATTTTTTTTGAGCAAATGCAATAGTCTGCAATATAATTATTCTAAGCAAGAGGAGGGGTGCTTTAACCATCCAACAGAAAGGATGTATGAAGATAAATTTTCTAATAAAATTGCAAGTAAATGTGGAAACAACAAAAAATATATGCTTTAACAGATGTTTTAAGGGTAGGTGGGGGTCAAATTATTCATAAAGAGGTTTATCCCACTGTCTGACTTTAATTTTCCTCACTGTTACTATGGGGTTATAAATGGATTAAGAGAAAGCCAAGAGAAAATACACTTGCTCCTGGAATCTTTGAAGGCAGTACTTTTTAAATAAGATAAAATCACCTTGAAAATCTTGAAACCCTTTCTTCTGGCTGCTCCTCCTTGTTTTTTGTGTTTTTTTTTCCCAATGTCTGATAATGGAATAGAAATGTTTCTCAGTTGTATGGGAGGGAATATAATTGGAATCTGATTTTAGGGAACAAGTATTTCTACAGCTAACTACAAGTTACAAGAAATTACAGAGATGGTTAGCATACGTCTAGACCTTCTCAGTCTACAAGCCAAAGGGCTTTGTCATTCACTAATCTATAATCAGTGTGAGATATCCAATAGTGAGAGGGCAGGAAACTGAGATATTCCATTTATTCTGAGTAAATCAACGTCAGTTTCTGACGTAAATGCTGGTTTATGCTATGGTATGGATTTCTTCGTGATGAAAATTTGAACGAACAGAGAATCAGGCTTTTCAACACTCCTACCTATGCTTTTCTCTCATTACATGGAAAAGAAAAGCATTCCAAGAGTTAAAATTTTTTGGGAGACAAGAACTGTATTTAATTTAGGGCTCTGTTCAACAGAAAATGTGTCCCACTTGTCAGTCGTTGAAATGCCCTATTAGCTATAGCAACAAAGTTCTTGTGTACATCCAGGGAATTTCTATCCTTCCTGTTTCCTACTGCTTTTTTTAAAATAATTGTTCCCACCGGGAGACAGCCTGTTGAACACATTCTTTTTGGGCTATGCTAACTTTATGACCTATACATGGATCTGCACAGCTGGAGAAAGGGCAGATGTAGACGTAACCATGCAAAGAAATTAAGAACTGTAGGGGAAGATGAGTACATTTTCTTCAACAATCTGAACATATCCAAGAAAATATTGCTTTTGCTAGCTTCTGTGTTATGATACCTTTGTGACAAAAAGGACAGATCTATGACACACTATAATTGTACTATTATACATGTACTGTTATAGCTTTGCTTAATAATTGTAGTTGCTTTCCACTAAGTATTATTTTTTTCCCTTGTTTAATTTAGAAGCATTGATTCAACTCAAGTCTCGCCCTCAGAAAATAATTTCTAATGAGGATTTCATTATGACATAAGAAAATGACATAGCAGCCAACATCAGATTTGATGTCACTCAAAACAGTAAATTAAAGTTGAAACTCTGTATTTCTCCAGTTTCTCATTCAGCTGTTTAACTAACTCTGAAAGTGAAAAGATTCTTAAATCTGTGTTGTAATAGATTGCTTTGTGGTATCAAAATTATATGAATGCTTTAAACCTATTCAGCATTATAATCTTTGCATTCAAATTAAATGAAGCATAATCACTTTAAATGGCTGATAATGAAATGCCTTAGCTGCAGAAATACAGCCAGCTATATTCTACATAGCAATGCTAAAACTTGTGTTTTGTTATCTTCCTCATTCTGATACTGGGATATCAGTAATACATGCACAAGCAGATTTATCTGTACTTTGCAGATATATTAAATCTAGATATTTCTCTCTCTCTCTCTCTCTCTCTCTAGTAGCCTGACAAATAAGAAAGTGGTATATATATTTAATATGGGGCAACGTATTAGTGTGAAGTGTGAGCATTGCCAGCCTGGAATGTGATGTCGTCTTCAGTTGTATGACTATAATTTTGCATTTTTTCTATCAACAAATATCAAATATTCAGAGGATTATTCATCAGTATTCATGAAGTCTTATTTGTATTAATTATAATTAATTTTAAAAAGTGATATGGACTTGGATTTAATTAAACCATAGGCTCAGATCTTCACAAATAACATTTAATTGAGCTAAATGTTTAATTGTTGTTATAAGTATCATTAATATTCTTTTAATGTATATTTGACTTTCTCAAGACATGACAAGGCCTTTGTGAATCCCTACAAAGGCAGAAGCGGATTAAATTCTTGTGGAAATAAAAAGTTGAAATAGAAAAGGAAATTACACTCAGCAAAATGCATATTACACCTTACTTGCCTAAATGCATTTTATCTTCTCTCCCGTATTTAAAAGTTTTCAGAAGAGGTGTTGTCTTAATTGTTCTTTTGATGATCTAAAATGGAATCATGCCTTATCTTTCATATATAGTAATACATGTCATGCCTTATCTTTCATATATAGGAATACATGTTCAGTGAACAAAAGAGGGAACCAGAAAAGCTGGATTCCTGAAGAGCAGCAGTGGGTAATTTTGTTGCAGGCTGAACTTGTCCAAAGCACAGATGAGCAGAAGGCAGGAGCCTGTAGAGTCTTGACAATAACATAAAGAGAAACAGGCTGAGAAGAAAAGGTCATTGGAAGAGAAAGGAGAGAGAGGATTTTATCAGTTGATTTAAGAGCTAATCCTCTCTCACAAACCAAGGCTAAATAAATGCTCCTGCTACCTCAGTGTTTAGGAGTGATGGCCTCCCCTGTGCTTGTTACTTCTCCATAGTGTGGCCTTGTGCATTAAGTTAACCTTTCTTCTTAACTGCTCCTGTAATAAGCTGTGAAACTTTCTGAGCCTTTTATTGTCCAAATGGCAAGGAATGTTTTTTTTATGAATTTAAAACGAAATTTTCCTGTGTCACAATTGCAACTGTTAAAAAGATGATATTGGTATATTTTTCAAATTATTAAGATAAAGATGCAAACTAGAAACACTATGTTTCCTTGGACATATAAAGCAAGAAGACACACTTTGAACCCAGAAACAGAGTAACTAAGATAATTGAAACTGCCTCAGTAATTCAGTTGGAAATATTTTACTGGAACCTTCAGAAAATTGAAAAGAAAACAGGAATTATTATTATTATTATACTAAACAGAATGTTTTATTTCTAGACATGCTGAATTAACAGATTTTTTTAAATTATCTTGTCTTGCAACTTTTTTCAATACACAAGAGTCTATCATAACACCTGTGAATTGCGTGAAAGCACTTGTAAGCCAAGATAATGCCTCAATTTCATGTGAGAAGCTAGGCATAAAACAGCTTTCATAGTTAGGAGTGAAGGCAAGCAAGCTTATTAGAGAATTGGATTTGAAATGCATGAAAGCATTTTTACATACAGATCAAGCTTGATTTGTCTCCACACCTGAGCTGCACAAGGTTTTGACCAACCTAAAGGAAACAAGGCCTATAAAACTGTACTCTAGCAACCAAGGAAGGAATGTACTGAATTCAGAATAATGCTGGGTTTCTGTTTTGAGTTGGAACTGTTACATCTTAAAAATTTCTGTGCAAAATCTATTTTCTGTTACAATTTCCATGAGCTTTTATTCTTTTGGAAGGAGTCTTGGCAAATAAATTCTTGACTGTAATGTTGTATTTGGTTTAATTGGCAAGGTTTTGGTAGCTGGGGGTGCTGCAGGGTCTCTTCTCTATGAAGACCACTTAAGTTTTCCCCAGGTCAGAAAAGTCCAATTCCAGTCGTCTCCAAGAAGTACCCGCCACTGGCCAAAGAAGAGCCCATCAACAAGGTTGGTTGTTCCTTTGTGATAATGTTCTAAAGAAAGCATAATAGAAAAATATGCTATACAACAGCTGTAAGAGAGGAGTGAGAAAATATGAGAGAAACAGCCCTGAATACAACAAGGCCAGAGAAGAAGGATTGTTGCGTCCTGGGTTTGGGTTCAAATTATGGGTTTTTTTATTGTTAGTTTTCCAGTTCTCTGTACCCTCGTGCATCCCCCGGGTTTTCCCCTACTCCTGCAGTTTCCGTGCCCATCTCCCCGTTCTCCCGGTCCTACTCACCCCAAAGCCCCGTCTCCGCCCCTGCCGTGTTCCCATTGGTCGCTGTAATACACATCATCACCACGATGTCTGTACCCATTGGGTGGGAGGACTCCCCGTCTGCCCTGTCCCTTCCCTATTTCATCCCACTCCTTGGCATGCTCGAGGCCATTTGTGTCCGTGTGAAGCTGGGAGCGGCTGCAGCTTTCCACCGCAGCTCTCGCAGCCAATAAAGCATCCAGCCGCCACGTGGACGGATTTGGACAAATTCCCTGCCTCTTTGTTTCTTCCCTCTCGCCGACGGCGAAGCGCGGCCAACAGCCCACCCCAGAGCGCGGCAGCAAAAGCGCCCGGGAACTGCGGCGAGCCCCGGCCCTGATGAAAAGCTGAGACGCCCAAGCCGGGCGCTCGAGAGCTGACCAGGGCCGAGAAAAGTAACGCGTAGCCGTGAAGGATCAGCAGTAGGTACTCTAGACAGGGAGCAGAAATTCCCCTGCAGTCCGTGGTGCCGACCATGGTGATGCTGGCTCTGCCAATACAGCCCTCAGAGGACCATGGCAAAGTAGATATCCACACTTCAGTCCATGGAGGACCGCAAGCTAAAACAGGTGCCTGGAAGGAGCTGTGACTTGGAGAGGAAACCACAGACGAGGAAGTTTTCTGGCATGTGGGAGTAGTATCCTCCTGAAGGACTGCACTTCCTTGAATGGGACCCAAACTGATGCATTTCATGAAGGGCTGTCTCCCATGGAGGGATCCCATGCTGGAGCAGGGGAAGAGCATGAGGAGGAAGGAGAGGAAGAGATGGAGAATTATGAATTAACCACAACTACCTTTCCTGATCCATGGCATGGCATGGAAGGGATAGCAGCAGTCAAGAAAGTAAAATAATTAGGAAGAAAATCAAGCCTGAGAGGAAGGGAAGGATGGGGAAATTTGGGTTTATTTTTTTTTTTTTCATGTTTCTAAATATGTCAAAGTATCCTTTTCCATTACAAACAATTGATAACAAAATAGGTTATTTTTCCTCAAATCAAGGAAGAAATCCTCTTTTGCCCCGATTGTTAATTAGTAAGTAATCTCCCTGTCCTTGTATTGACTCAAAAGAGTTTAATTTTATTTTCTCCCACTGTCCTAATGATCAATGGAGTATCAGAGTAGCTTGGTGTGCTCCTGCCAGCCAGACAAGGTCTATTGACCACAAATAATTTTATGAATAATATCTTCCAGTTAGGGGCCTTGGACTAAAGATTAAAAACAATTTGTCTGTTTCTACAGAAAAAAAATATTTTTATTTTTGGAAGTTGTTGCAAGTTTGTAAGTTTAAGTAGAGAACCTAGGATTTTAACAAATCAAATAATAATATTTAACAGAAACATATTAAAAATGTATAATAAGATGCATTGACTAGATCTATGGATGCATAGTCTTTCTGTTTATATTATCACATTGCAAGGGGAAAGAAGTTAATTGGAAAACAATAGTCAGTGTTTAATACCATTTACTCCTAAGACCATAGTGCAGTAAAAAGGTGACTTCAGATAGTAAAGATCATGTTCATTGATTACTGCACTGATTATCTGGTTTTTGGTTTTTAGGTTTTATGATTTTTTTAAATATACTAATTATGTGAAGACTAAGTATAAAATGTACAAATAGTAATGTTGAAGCCTATATTTACATATCTAAGAGTGTTTTGTCAGAAGACAATCCACATATTCAGACTAGCTGCAGAATTTTGAAAATACTGCATTTGAGTGAGTTCTGGACTTAAGCTATCATAATATTATTTACACAAAGAAAATTGCAAGAGATAAGTAGTTATTCTATCCAGCAAGCAGGGAAAAATATGTATCAATCCTGCTAAATATTCAACTCATATATATTTGCTTTAGGAATAGAGAGCTTAAGAAATTAATATTAACCTATGCCCATAATTTCTTTCCATTTGCCATTCACTCACACAGACACACACACCCCCTCCCCAAGGTATGAAGCCCTGCACGTGGAAGAAAATTTCTGGAAAAAAAAAAAAAACCTGTAAGAGGGAAGCAAAAGAAGCTGGAAACAAGAAAGTCAAGGCTTCTCTAAATAGCTTCACTTTGAAATATCAGAACAATGTACGTCTACATCACAAAAATAATTTCCTAGAAGGCACATTTTCCACAAATAAAGCATTGTGTCCATTCAAATGTGAATTAAAAACCATTCTGAGGAGATATTCAGTTTGGTGAAAAGGAAATAGGACTTGTTAATAATTTCTTCCAGTAATAATATCTCACAGATTTCTATTTACTAAACCTAGGGTTTCTGTCTCCCTTTAAGTACTGAAATTCATCTTCTCATCATCTGTCATAACTAGATGTTATGACAGTTTATACATCTTCTAATATAAATCACTGTAAATGCAAACTGGAACCTACAGTAGTATGAAAAATTGTGAATATTTGCCTATCTTTCTCATTTCCTCTCTTGTGAACCAAGATATGGAATTTCTCTAATTTTGGGCTTCATCTGTGTGCCCTAATTTGCTGCTTGTTTCCTTAGTCTCCAACCTATTTTATATCGCCCTGTGATTTTTTACTTCAAACATATATTATTGGAAAAAAATCAAGGATGAAAGACACTTGACCTTGTAGAACTTAATGAGATTTGCATAAGCCTATGACTCAAGACTGTTAAGGTCCATTTGCATAGCATCACATCCTTTCAGGGTGTCAATTGCACAACTCAGCTTGGTGTCACCTGCAGAATTCCTGGGGGTGCACTCAGTTTTCTTGTCCATGTCATCACCAAGTTGCTCAACAGTGCCAATTCCAATACCAACCCTTGAGGAGCAACGCTCCTCACTGGTCTCCGTTTGAATAACAAACTGCTGACTACAACTCTTTGAGTGCTCACAAAGTTCAACAAGCCCTAGTCTGAGGTTCCACATCTGTGTCAGGGCATTCACAAGCACTGATGCAGTCTGGATGAAGAATGGGTTGAGAGCAGCCCTGAGGAGAAGGGCTTGGTGCTGATGGATGAGAAACTTGGCATGAGTTTGCAATGTGCACTTGCAGCCCAGAAAGCCAATGTGAAAAGCAGCAAGGACAGCAGGGCAAGAGAGGTGATTCCATCCCTCTACTCTGCTCTGCTGAGACCCCACCTGGAGTACTCTGTCTAGCTCTAAGTCTTACAACATAAAAAGGATGTGGATCTGCTGGAACCAGGCCAGAGCAGTGACAACAATGATCAGAGGGCTGGAGCATGTCTTTGATGAAAACAGGTTCAGCCTGGAGAAGAAAAGGCTACAGGGAGACCTTAGAGCAGTCTTTCAGTACCTGAAGGGGGCCTACAACAAAGCTGGAGAGGGACTCTTTATAAGGATATGAAGTGACAGGAAAAGGCATCATGGCTTCAAAATGAAAGAGGGTCAATCTAGGTTAGCTATTAGGAAGACATTCTTGACTGTGAGAGTGGTGAGACTAAGTGATCCTTAAGGTCTCCTCAAAACAGAAACATGCTATGATTTTAGGATGTAGGACATGGTAGAAAGGTTTCAACATTTCATTACCTTCCAAATCCCATTTCAGCACAACAATGTAGGAAGCTCACGTATGATCCTTTCTACATGCTTTCTTTTAATCACCAGTCATGCATTCAGGCACCCAGAAAGAGCTTACAGCCTCATCAGTGCTATGAAGTTGATTCTTAACTGCAGAGTATATCCTCCTGTGTGTTTCTGTTATATCTGGTCTCTGGTAGCTTTGTTTAATTATTGAGGGACATGCTGTGAAAGGTACTTCTCACTTAGACCAGCTCTGTGAAACTTTCTCTTCTCCTTGCATATAAAGTCAAGCAAGGTATTTCAGACTACAGATGTGTCTCTCTTCTTCCCATTCAGACATTTGTTCCTAAAGTCAGACAGCAAGAGTCTCTGTCCCATCTAGGAGCAGTTTGTTATAGCCTGAACAAATAGAAGTCAGCAATTTCCCTTAAGGGAATAGAACAATGTTGTCTTACAGTGATAAATTTGTTTTTATTTATTTAAAGATCAATATGGACAGTATATCCCCGGCGATAGAAGAAGGTATAATGATTATATTTCTATCAGTGCAGGAAGACAATGTGGGGTTTTGTTACATCAGTGCTTTAGTGGTTTGCTCTCTTTCTTCTTAAACAGCTGTCAAAATAGTTTGAATTTTATAAAAAAGAAGGATGGAATAAAAGGTTTTTTGTCTATTTAGAATGATGTGTCTTAAAGGTAGGTGCGTCTTAAAAGTAGGTAGCTCCATTGCTCTTATAGCTGCACTAGCACAACATTGTAAGCAAGACAAACATCACAGGAAGAGGGATATCCTTTATGATACCAATTGATACAGATGAATGCACATGTTTTGTGTTGGCAAGTTCTTGGGAAAGGGCTTATGTGCCCTAAAAATATTTCAGTAATCTTCTCCCTTCTACCCATCATCAAGCAACAGAAAAAATTGAATTGCTGGTTGTCATGCAGACATTTGCCAAGATAAAATTGATCTTGCCTGCTAATTATGTAGGTGAAACTGAACATCTACATGTTAGAAAGATTTCATGCCTAAGATAAAGAAAGTAATGGAAACATGCAGTAAATGCTAGAATATTTTTGACAAACAGCTTTCCCATCTCTAAACACTTAGGCCACTTTAGAAGATGAGCCTGAGAAAAACCACAAACATCACGGTTTCATGGCATCAAGCAGAGATACTCCATAGTATTTCCCTACTCGCACCTAATAGCTCAAAGTTCCAGGATTGATAGTTTTCTACTCGTCTCTCTCCTATGATGGCTAACCTCCATATCACTTCTTCCTCTGATTCCACATCGTCCTCCTCAACCATAGGTAATAGTCCTCTCATCTTTCAAATTAGTCTAATTTGCCTAATCTACTTAAATTGAGCGTAATTCTCAACATCAATGGTGCATTTCTATTTGAGATGTAGATAAACATCTGGTTTTCTCCAAATTTTTCAATGGTACCAGGAAATGGTATATTTTGTCTATGCACTATTTTTAAAGCCATCATATCAGACACATTTTTAAAATTTAATACCTGCTTATTTCAGTTTAATAATCTGCACTTGTTTTACTATAAGAAATGTCAGCAGGAATCATTTAAAACATTTAAACAGTAAAGAAAACAGTTTTACTCACTGTCACTGAGACTGATATTAGCAAGTCTGCTGACTGTGTAAAAACACAAATATAAAATAAAATTACCAATTAACACTTGGGAAAAAATAGAGAGAGCAGAGAAATGAAGCAGCTATGAGTAGGGAAAGTACACAGGAGAAAAATGATGGTTTTCCCAGAGTCTCACAGGCTGTGATAACTTCAGGAATAATTAGAAATGATGAAAGAGATTTATTAGCTGACCAAATAAATAAATTGTTTCAGTAGCTTATTTGCTTGGGTGAAGCATGAGTAATCTCCTAAAGAGTATGATACATTAAGCTCTTGCTTTGAATTTTGAGATACAGAGAGAATAAATTAATTAAAAACATCTGGAAGCCTATCTAGAATTATTTCCAATCAATTAAGAAAATAATTACTTTGAATAACTCACAGTATTTTTTGAGGCTTTTTTGGGTTGTCAAAGACAAGGTTGGAACCAAATTTATATCTGAAGTAATTTATTATACAATGTGTGAATTTTGTCATAGTAAATATTAGGCGTAAGAGGTGCCACAATGTATGTGAGATTTATGGATTATACTTTTGTTTTTTAAACAGGGAGTTTTGTGAATTTTTAGTAAGATTAAGAAGTATGGAAGAAAAAGAAATAGAAACTGAGTTTTAGTTCTATTGAATAGCTTTAGTTATTGAAAGACATAATATAGGCATTGTTCATCAAATCGTTTCTCATGAATGTATAATTCATGAGAAAATATTTCTCTGAGTTACATCACTGTATATATGAGTCATAATACTATATTCTACATGAACTCACCATTGACTTCTCTATAAAATGTGTTAAGTCATCAGAATCCTGGCAAAAGAGCACTTTCCTCTCAAAATTTCATATTAATCTAGGTAACTAATTTATTTAGAAAGAGTAGGAAATGATAAGTTTTAAATCAACAGGTAAAATGGTATTAAAATATGCACTGCAATTCTGAATTTGCACCAGAATTATTGTTTTATTATGCAAATTAATTTATAACCTTTGTTATCTTGAGATGTACTTGGAGGTTGATTTAAAAGCTGATATTAAAATGAAATATGTTTGCTGAAGCATATCAAGGACATCTAGCTGAAAGTTATACTATTTAGTACAATTGGTGACAATATCTTCCTGATGTTTCAATAGTAATGCCATTAATTTTCAAACTAACTACCTAAGGAAAATTGGATTATTGTTATGTGGGTGATATATTGAGGAAGTTATTTTTCTGCTGGTTTCACATTCCACACTGAGAAGGGAAAAAAAAGAAACATTTATTTTCTCTTTTTTTTTTTTTCATTTATTCATTGAAGATGTTAGCCTTATTATATGTATTCATTCTTCTTTTGAGCTTTAAATGTATACTGTTAGCAAGTTTGGTGTGAAGACAAGGTCATTTAAGTTTTTAAGACCTATTGTTCACACTTGGTGAATCCTCTAATTTATACAGTGCTGCCTATGAGCCAAGGATGTCTTATAATGTGCTAAGGGTGAAGAACCTTAATCACATGGAGATACATGATAATGACTGAGATCTGCAAGTCTTCCAGTATATATAATCTCCTGCTGAATAAGGAACACTGAGAACAAAAAATCTTGAATACAATATTGCCTGAAAAAGTGAAAAATATTCTTGATGTACCCTGATAATTTCATTATATAGATACTGTGTCAGCTAATAAATGGTGTAAATATTTTGGAAAATGAGAATATAATTAATAATTTTGTGACTTGACTGGATTCTTTTTCCACTTCATATTTGTGTGAAAATTATATTTTTTTTTTAAAGCTGGAACATCTACAGATCTGGGTTTTAGGTTTTCCTTTATCACTCTACTTGAATCTATTTACTTGAATCAAAAGCTCTGGCGAGTATTACAGAATTATATGTAAATTAAGTAACACAATCTTTACTCTATACACCAGTGGTAATTTCTTCCTAAGGAGTATAACTGGCATTATCTCAAATGGAAAATAGATTCTTTATTGTTTCTCACACAGTAGTTTTGGGTATCCCAATCATTTCACAGACACAAAGCACTCTGATATTCTTATACAACAAATGTATATAAGAAATAGATACTTTCCATGTTTTATCCAAACATATGCACAATTCTTCAATTTTCATAGGAATTTAAAAAATCATCGAGAACTCAATTCCTTATTCTTTGTCCATCTACAAAAATTAGTGGATTCAAAGCTAGTGGCACCTAATAACAGAAAAGAATGGCTCCAAATGATCCATCCCTTTTGCTTTATGTCAGCAAGAACTTTTATATTCATTTGAATAAGGGGACATTTCAACACAGAGTTTGCCATCAAAATGCCAATTCTGGGGAATGCTTTTCTGGAAATAATTGTTTTTAAAATGGGCTAACAGGGAACTGCAGTGTAAATACCAATATGTTAGTGCAGAATGAAAATATTAACTCAGATTGTTCTCCTTTTGAAGATGTGGATTATTGTAATGTTTAAATGTATTTGCAATAGATCAATTTACTTGAAGAATTCTAAACTTACAACTAACTGCAACACACAGGCTTAAAAGTCCATTCAAAGAGTATTGTCCCAGTTAGCTACTAGAATGTTTACATATACTTTGAACATGATAAGAAATATAAAATCAACAAAGCCAAAAACTATTTAGTTGCATAATTAATCTTCCTAGTGGTTTTCTTCTGATACACAGTTTTCATGGTATCTCCAATATAATACCATTTTGTTTTCTAATAAAAAGTAGTCAAAAATAATCCTCCATTTTTTATTGAACATGTTATATGAATCAGTATTTTCCAATTCTGATTAAAAGAGCAGAGCATATTTCTGTGTCAGAAGCTAGATATTTTACCTTTGCTAATTAACTGTATGAATGATAGAATGATAGAATCATAGATGAAGCTGAGTTGGAAGGGACCCATCAGGATTCTTGAGTCCCATTCCCGTGCATGTGCCAGACACCCCAAGAATCATACCATGTGTCTGAGAGTGTTGTCCAAATTCTTCTTGGACTCATAGTTCTACCATATAATGGTAAAAATTACAATTTTACCATATAATTTAATCCAGGAAGTAATGAAAAACCTTAAAATAGAGTAAAAGAAAGAAACCATGCATTGATATTTTCTCACCAAATAGATTGGAAACTTTTCTTTTTTAACCTTCATTCAATATTAATTCATTCAATATTAATATTTAAAATTTTTAAAGCAAATGACCATTCATGTGGAAGATCACTTCTGCAACAAATTTCAGGTCTTGAGTGTTAAATTACTTTAAATGTAATGTATATTAATTTAATTACAATCAGCCTTAGAAGATTACAATAATGTTGTTTCATTATGATATATCAGAAGTATTAAGCTAAAAAAATTTGTTTGTTTGTTTGTTTTTTGTTTTTTTTTTAATTAAGGAAAGTACAATTTCATGTAATAGACTGCAATATTGCAACTGTTGTCCTGAATACAGTGTATGGAAATTTTTAGTAGGTCATTACCAATAGCAAATAGAACTCCTTCTTCCCTCTTTTTCAGCTCTCCATCCTGCTTCCTTTGCTCTAATGATAATTGAGTTTTGATTGCTCTGGTTGGTTATGTTTTGTTCACACCTTTTTCCTTTTGCACTTCTAATAACCTTCCTTACACTTTTTCAAACTTCAATGTTTGTCACTGACAACCAGAACAAGACTTAGACCATTATCAAGGTAAACCCCAGGAGCTTAGAAGTGCTTTTCAGAAGGGACTTTTGTGGGTTTTTTTGAGATTAAATTATTCAGCCAATAGTAACAACATTAAATCTGCACCTGAAGACTAAAACGTCTAAAAAGATAACCAAAAGCTGTTCACTCAGTAAAAGACATGTTGCATTAGCATTCACCACATTTAGAAGAAATATCTGTTGATCATATTTAAAGAAGCCTGTAAAGTTTTTCATCAAAACTCACAGCTATAAATGGCCACTTTCTGGACATTCACACATTATTTCATTTTTATAAATATCATTCATAGACCTGGACCAGAATATGGATCTAAATGACATGTCTAATTGTTAGGATAAGTGCCATTGGAAACTAATTCAGATCTCTAGATGAATTTGTAGGGCACGTTTAAGGCAAAATATACTTTGAAGATATAGTAACTTTTGTTAGAAATACCTGTGCATCTTGAGACACAAAATCTCATAAACAGTATCCATCACCTGAACAGCAGGTCCCTTTCTTTTCATCTTAATTGTGTCATTACATTATTAATCCAGCTTCCTGAAGCTGAGTGTGCCTTGAAATGCTGAAACCATGAGGGAGCTGGCATTCAAAAGATGCTAAGAGGTAATGAGCTGCTATTATGATGTCATTTAAAAAGATTTGCCATTATACATAGTTTTCCACTTAAAAAATATTTTCTTGTTTGTGTAGACAAGGTGTAATTTCATTTTCATTCCCAAAAGAAAGCATGTGCAAGAGATGGTCCGAAGTTCCCCTCATTTTTGCCTCACATTAGCCACAATGGTAGAGACTGAGATCCTGGAGACTCTGATTGGAATTCCAGCTTGAGAGAGGTGGATGATTATTTGCAGGTGTGTTTGCTGTGCCACCACAGAACACTGCTTTGAGCAGGGCCTGACAAGGACCTGGCAAGGAGTGGCTTGTTCTACATGCTTACACCTGCTTCACGATACCTGCTCAAGCCACAAATTGTCCCACCTCTTGGCCAAATGAACTTTCTGAGGTAACTTTGATGATCTCCCACGGAAGACCCCTCATCTGCCTCATGACCACCGTGACGGACGGAGATTGAAGTCCCCTCCCAAGGACAGAGACTGAGACCCCTGTCACAGGGAGGAGGGCTGGCCTGATTGACGTTTGTACAGGTGTGGTCGTTGAAGAGACAATGGCTCTCGCTCACTGCTTATAACATGACCTGTTCCCCCTCGGTGTCTTCAATGGACTTATTCTTCATTGTGCCTTTTCCCCCTCAACGATTTCAATAGACTTGCATTGTCTTTTGCCTGTTCCCCTGCCTCGATGGAGGACTATAAAAGACCCCTGAGTTAACCAAGACTTAGAGATTCTCCCCGACACAACAAGACAGATCTCCATTGTCTGGACCAGTGAGGATTTTGTCTACGTTGGTAGCTATAACCTTTCCCCCTCTTTCTCTCTCTTTTATCTTCTTTTCTGATCCCTCTATAGCATTTGCTGTTGGCCCTTAATAAAGGTGCATTTGTGTGATTAAACTGATGGCCCCCTGCTGCTTACCTTTTTGCAGTTTTGGGATCATTAAACAAACCATCACAACACCCTGCTTGCCTTAGCCAATCATGACAGCATGGTATCACTGAATATTTTTTACTGTTGCCTCCAATATTTTTCTGTTGTTTATCTATTGAAATATTAAAATTGTATAGCTTTGTATTGCATTCAATAAATCGCATGTATTAATTGCATGCATTTAATACATTGCATGTATTAAATGCAATACAAACCTATATGATTTTAGTAGTTCAATAGACTTCTCATTTTCTATTCCAACATGCAATAATAGACAGAGCTTGACACTGTATGTTAACTGCAGCATTTGTGTGAGAGGCAACTTAAGAACGAAACCACATGGAAAATATTGAACAAATCTCATAACATTGACCAAGATTTTTTTAAAAATATTTGGCATTTTGTATTATATAAAATATGTAAAATTCAGGGATTTTTCAGAGGCCAAGTTTTATGCTTTTTATGGATTAATATGGTGTAACGGAAATTTCAGGTTGCACAGAGAGTATCTTTAACCAATAGTTTTAAGTTCATATATGTGTATTCATTATCATAACTGGTAAAATTAATTAACAATACTTTTGCATAATATTTCTATTTCCAGTATTAGCTCTATTAAATATTTTAACATTAATATAAAGATAAACTTCTCATACTTCATTTGTCTCTTGCTTTCTGTATTTCCTAAATACCTTAAAATAATGTTCTGCATAGCAATTGTTATATATTCTTCCAAATTATTCTGAGAAACCTTGGAGTAAAATATTTGAAAAGAATAGGTGAGATTTTTTTACTTATGAACTTTAAGCTGTTTTTGCAGGAAAGATACAAGTTTTGAACATTCAGTGGTGCAGAAATTTTGCCAAAACAGGAGGGAGAAAAGGAAGAATAGTCTTCTTGAAGGTACTTAATCTGCATATAGATAAGCTTCTTCACTTTGAGAATCATAAATATCAATCATTCATGTTCATCAGTGTCTCATACATATTCATAAAAACAAACTGTTATGTGTGATTAAAGCTGTTACAAATTGACAATACTGTGTTTTGTTTTTATCTCAGGCCTCTGTGTACTGAAAACTCTGCTGGCTGTTTCCATCTCATAATCTGACAACATTTTCTGCTATCTGCAAAGAACCAGAAGTCCATATGAGCTTGCATGGATTTGCACTCTGAACCCAAACTGTTTCAGACTTTTTAAGTAGTTATAAAGGGATCCTGAAGGTTTTCTATTTTTTGAGCAAAGATTTCAGCAGTGTTCAAAGGTAAGTTCCAAGCTTTTATGGATTAACTAGAAATAAGTGTATTTAACATGTTTATTTGCATGCAGGTACTGGGAGGAATGTTGCTACATGAGAAAATGCAGGGGCATTTTCCTACTTTCCCTAAATATGTTTTGTCTTTTTAGCTGTCCTTATATTTTTTGAGCTTGCATTTGGACTTACAGACTCTGTGAGACTGCAGGAAAGAAAAACCCCAGCCCCTCTCTTGCCTAAACACTTATTTCCTAGGATCTTGATTTGTTATTTAATTTCTCCTGTCAGTTGTACAGAATATGAAGCTTTGCTGATTTTGCTGGAAGTACAGCTGTGAAAGACAGGCTTAGAAAATACATGGACAGGTTTCTGAAGCATTCAGAATATATTGTCCATCTCTGCTTGATCTTGGAAATTTAAAAAGCATTTGTTTAGTACCCAGGCATTTTCTGTAAGACTGCTTCTTCAAAAGATCATGGTGATTTGCTTGTCAGCTGAAAAAAAGTAAGCACTTCAAATTTTGGCCTGGAGGAAAATGTTTTACACAGACTGTCTGCTTTAGATATTTTCAAACATTCAATTGATAATCCCCATTAAATGAGAAGTGAAAAGTAGTTTTTCATTATTTCACTAGAGCGAAGAATGAAGAATAGATTCAGTGACTAGTATTTCCTTGACAAAACACTTTCAATTTTTGCCATTATAATTCCATTATAATGACCATTTGTCATCTAAAAATTGCAACAATACTCTTAGTGAGTTAGTGAGACTAAAAAGTATGCCTTGCACTAAACTGAATCCCAGATCATAGAGTATTTTTTTATATATTCCAGCATTAATTGGAAAAAATATGTATTTCTCTGTATTTCTAACCTATAAAACTAGAACATAGATGGGGAAAATAAACATATACAAGATTGAAAAGCAATATTGCAAGATGGAAAACATAGGTATTTTCTATGGCAATCTGATCAAGGTGGAATCTTGTGATAATAGTCCATTGCCTATTTGACATGTAACCACATCTGGCTGTCACTTGAATTTTCTACTGTGCCAAAGGAATGATAGTCGGGGCTTAGCAAGCCTTTCAATTTAGAAAGTCTGTTCTGAATCTAATCTAAGTTTCTTTAGTTATAATATAAAGCCATAGTTTCTCGGACTCTCAGTTGAGCACATGAAGAGCAGCTTATGATCTAGAACTAAGAGCCTTGATTCACTCTGTCTAGACTTAAAAAGTTAAAGTCTTACAAGATTTCCTTAGTTGTCTTCTATAGATGTAGGATAATTTTCTTCACCTTATTCTAGGCCTTCTTGGAAAGTTTATACCTCAAGTTGGTCACAGAACTCCAGATTATTGCCAGTTATACAAATAAAGAGTTTTTCTGTATAACCTAGTATCTTATTTGTCTTTCTCATAACATTGTGGCAATATTGTCTCATCCTCAACTTTACTATGACCTGAGGTTAATTTCTGGCAACCTGGTGTCGGTCATCTTCAATCCTTCCATTTAAATAAATATTTTTATTACATGTAGGACACTGAATCTTATTGGAATTATATTTTTATGTTATTGCTCCAATGTATGGATATCTCTTTGAAGACTAGTCCTGTCTGCCACTAAGCCTACATGGATTTACTGTCATCTTCAGATTTAATATAAACACCATTAAGTCTTTAAAAACATTCATGACATTTTGAATGGTATCGGATTTAGAATAGGAGATATTCTAAACTCTTCTATATCTGCACAGTTTGTCAGGAAAAGAATTACAAATTTATTTTGAATATATTTTTTAAATATACCAGTCAGTAGTAAATTCAAATAATCCATGTGCTAATATGTTTATGCAATCATATGAGATACATTTTCAAAAGTGTTACAATGGAGACTATATATTAATAGATAAGTCAATATACATGATATCATCGTGCTGTTCTATCCACAGTCTTTTATCCTCTTACAAAAAGCAAAAAAAGATTCTTTGAAATGTTTTGTCCTTCACGCTTCTCCTTATTGCCTTCTAGATGTCTCTAAATTATTTCTTTCATTATGGAGAAAACTATCTTTAAGATTATACATTTACAGCTTTCCACTTTTTAAAGTTAAATACATATCTCTGCTTTTCCAAAAGCTTGGTTATTCAGTTCTCCTCATCATTTTCTCAAAGGTAATGGTAAATAATTTTAGGCTTAACTCAGCCACTTCATCTCCCTAAGTATTCTAAGTTAAATTTCACAGAGCCTGTCAGACACCAAAAATTGTATTTGGATAGTTTCTAACCTTTTGCTTTAGTGTAGTCTAATTTCTTCTACGTTAAATTAGGACATTCATTGTGTCTATCCACATTATCATAATTTTTGCCTATAAAAAATCAAAATGGAATGCAACATTTCAGCCTTTTTCACTAAATAACACAATCCCTATGGCAGAATGCTATAACTTAATATTTATTTTATCTATTTGATATTTGGGGGAATAATATGCCAGCTGGTACAGCTATATTTCTTTACAATACTTTTAAAGTAAATTAGAAACAGAAGTTTTAATTTGATAGCAGAATCTGAAACTTAGAAGACATGCCACTAGCTGTTTAATATTTCTATTTAGAAGTTTTACTCTTTCATAAATAAATTAGCCTACTACAGCAGGTGAGGGAAATGTAAAGGTGTTTAAAGAACAGTTGCATCAGGGTACTCTCTCTAGAGGAGTAATTTTATTATTCTGTCATCAAATCCTTTTCAATTTCCCTTCAGTTAAATCCAGTAAAATCTTCCTGCTCAGAGACAGTCAGCAAGTCTACTTAGCTGCTTCTTAACCTCTTGCTGGTTGCACCAAAGTGGTTCAGAAAGCATGAAATATTGTGTCTATACACTACAGACCTTGAAAGGGACATCCACAGAGTCCATCCATATTATCAAGACATTTTCTATTTGCAGCAGTCTGCACATAGAGTTCTTTCTGCAAGTAACAGAGTTTCATCTCTTTGGGCTTCAAAGACTAGGCTCAGCCCAGAAGTGAGATGCATAACTGTGAAAACCTCTGAAACTGGGAAGGAAGCATTGATGTTATGATCCCTTAAGAGAGAAAAGGAAAAAAAAAAGAGATAAAAAAAGAAGAGGTACTTATAAGACATTTAAAAGCTTGGTTCCTGTCTTCTCCTCAAGACACTAAAAGCCATATCTATTTTTCTTAGAAAACTTTTGAGGAGCTGTGGTATAGATTTCTTTTAGTGAGGCACTGCTGTAATGTTAGCACCCTTTAAGATTCATAGGAGTAAATAGATAGCAGAGGGCATTTTATAGCCCTCTGTGTAGTTCTGTACTGAAACATACTTGGATTCCTGACCATGCTATCACAGGCCTATGATCTGTTCCAATTTTGGTTTGTTTTGTTTTTCCTGAATGATTTAAATTAATTTGCCAGGATTAATCTAGAATAATATATGATAATCTGGGATTAAATTCAGATTCCTTGCAGAAGCATACTCCACCCTCTTATTAGAAGCAGCAAAATCTGAATAAAAAATTAATTAAAGCTTATGATACAATTAATAAAGACAAGTTCTGACAGTGTTAGAGATTAATGAGTATTTAACCAAAATAAAAAATTAAAAGTGAAAAAATGGGGTCATTAAAAAGGTAGAGTAGAAGGTGATAGGTGACAAAAAGTAGGGAGGATAAAGAAGGTATCGTTAAATGTGGGCAAATATTGTGAGAATGTGAAATATGGCCACTAAATTTTTTGCAGCTCAGCACCAGGAAATTATGTGATTAAGCAGTAATCAATTAATTAGGGGTTTATAATCCATGCAATTAATTGTATAAACACACAACTAATTAAGTGGGAAAATCATGTAGGTACAGAGTCAATTAGGTTGTAAAACTCATTATAAGTAAAATACACAGGTAATGGAGTGAAATTAAACAGGCAAAGTTAAAGGATTAAAAATTAGCTGAGCAAATGAAATCAATAAATGGACAATCAACAGGAGCAGTGAATCAGTTAAGCAGCATGAAATGTAATTGCATTATTAAAAGGGTCATCAATGAATCAATAAATTTATTCTCCAGAGAGTGATGTGATCAGTAAAGTACGGACAAACAGTCCAGTCATTATCAGTAGGCAGTCAACACGGCATGAAAACAGCTAACTGGAAAAGGTTTAGTGGGTGTTCTGGGTACCATCAGCAGCCACAGGAAAGTAGGTTCTAGAAATATACATTTCTTAATGTATTTGCCACTACAGTATGCCAATGTGCTCTGTGTAAGGAATTATTTTTCATGTGTGAAAAACAAATATCTTTCTAGAGGAAGAGCTGTAAGTAAAGCCTTAGTAACAGCAATAGTTCTTTGCAAACCTAAAGGCATACAACATACAACATTTCTTATTTTGCAATAAATATATTGTAATATATAGAGATGCAAAAAAATTTCAGTAGTAAAATTCTAATATGGCAGTTTTAGTCAGCAGAAAGTAATAATAATCTCAAGGTTGTTTCAGGAATACTTGGTTTAGATTTTCAATCTTTTGTATTACAACTCTTGTTTTGCTATTTCCACTATATAAGTAATCACCCAAATATTTTCTGTAGTTGTTTATAGAGAGAAAAATCATGATGATATATTTTACATAAGCTACTAAGACTGTGATCACTTTTATTTATTTACAACTTTTATGAGTTTGTTTAAATATTAGTAACTTTTTACAAGGCTGATCATGTCAACAAATAAATTGCATATTTACATGAACTATTCTGCACTTTAGTTTTGTGCAAAATAAATGCATGATTTTGAAATAAACTAAGTGAACTGTGCTTTTTATGGTGGAGATAAGCATTAGAGGTTTCAAATCGACTGGAAAGGGCTGTGTAAATTCCTTCATATATCTCTTCCAGTTAATTTAATTGCCTGACTTTCAAAAGTCCTGCCATTCTGATTCTGCTCAAAACTTGTCAGTGGCACTGATTTGTGTGAAGATCATGTAATGAACATTAATTTCATGTTCTAATTTCTGTTCTTCTTAATGTGCACTTGAAACCTAATTTTGGAACTGAACTTCATTTGGAGAAGGTGAAGCACTTCCATATTACAATACACTGTGGTACACAAAATTGCAAATCTTGGAAATACCATTAACCAGATAGTACATGCCAAAAGTTCAAGTCTAGAAATACTGAAAAATGTTGCAATATTACTGAAAACATTGCACTGCCAACATAAGGATTTAAAATTAATCATTAAAGTGAATTATACCACTGCATCATTCATGTATGGAAATTCTGAGCTAAAGCATTAAATCTAAATTGCTTGCCATGAGACCACAAGCTGCTGGTGTGCAGAAGAATATCTACAACCTTCTGGGTTTTGCATAGGATCAGTACAGAACCAATGTGCCCATTAAGCTCCTCACTGACTGGAGGAAGACACTTCATTCACAGCTGTCAATAAGCAAAGAAAAAGCAAACCTATTCCTCTGAAGTGAAAAGGTGATATCAGAAAAACTAAGCAGGAACAGACCCAATAGGAAAATTTCATACATTTTCTGTTTAGGAGAGTTTCATCAAAAAAACCCTTTTTATTTTGCCTAAAATACAGGTAAAAGTCCTCGGGTTTAAACATTCCCCTGTATACAGGAACAAATCTTCTATGTCTCTTTTTGCTGCTCAGTATAGGGAGGATCTGGGTTCCTTGCCCTACAGCAGTCTACCATTCCTTTATTTATTATAGTGCAATTTATAATTATTTCTTTAAATAGCAATAAGAATATTTAGAGATATGACTGAATTGAAAACTGTCCTATATATACACCTATGGAAAAATACATATGTGTATACTGATGGAAAAACTTTGGGTTATAAAAGTCTTTCCAAAGATCTGATAAACTTATACCACTAACATAGCTATAACAATAGTTTGATGCTTCATTATAAACTGCAGGGTCTGAATCTAATTTTTTGACATTTAGGTGTCCACAGCTGGTTCTAATGACAGAATTAGTGATTTGCAGAACTTCTCAGAGGATTATGATTGTATCAGTTGGAGTTTGGGATATTGCATTCTAAATTCCGTTATAAAATATTATTAAGTATGACTCACAAACAGCTTGAAAATTACTTGCAATATATTTCAGTATACTTCAAACAAGGATTGAGACATTAAAAAAAGAAAAAAAAAATTAAGTAGTAAACACTTGAATCCCCCCTAGGGTTCTCATATCACTCTCCTGTGCTGGAAGAACATCTTGTACATTACATGCTACAGGAACAATTCCTACATTTTAAACTAACTGTAATATACTGTTCTTTTTCACATTTACTAATAGCAAAGAAAAAGTTATAGGGCAGAAAGCAAACAAACAATTCAGCATCATACTTCACTTGGCATATATAATTCAGTATATATATATTACTTCACGTCTGAGGAAATAATGTTTCAAAAATAATTGCAGTTCATAACTTCATTCTGTCAGTTCCCAGCTCCTGGAATATTCCTCCACTCAGTAATAAGGCTTAATGAGCACTCTGGTCCATCTTGGTGCAACCTTCCTACTATATTCTGAATCATTCCCACAATATAAAAAGTCAGCAAAATTAAAAATTGTTCCAGATTGATAATACCATTTAGATATGCACTTAATGATACCTGTTTAAGAGAGCAAAGTAAAACAGCGCATAGAGAGATATGTGACTTACAAGATTTTAAGAATGAAAGGTTGGTTTTTATGGGTTCACCCACCTCCAGTATGAATGAATATATGTAAAACTGTGTGTAGCTATGTATTTAGACATTGAAAATTTCCCATTGCAATTAAAGGTACTATGCCCCCAAGCAGGAATTTGATCACCAACAAGGAGATTCTCAGTTGTTTATAAGCTCTACTAACAATCTGAGCAGATTTTCTACTGATGTAGAATCCAGCACTTTGAAAAGGGTACTTAGACACTCTATATGAAAGTTTAGCATGCATATTTTATTCTTTGAATGAAGATATTTTGATGTTTGTATGTTACATTCCATAAACCTATATTTATCAATTTTTATTTGCAATATATAAGTGTTTGAGCTATAAAAGATAAATGTTTTTGAATAATCTGAGACAAACCTGTGTGCAATAAAAAAATAATTAATAATGAACATATAGCCATAATAAATTTTTTCCCTTATCCAACAGAAAGAATACAGTTGTAGGCTTAATTATTTAGGTTTGTTTTTTCCATTTGCCTTCTGGTATCAAGGTATTTGAAGATAACTAGTTATGTTGGTTGAGTTGTTATACTTAGCATTAAGGGGAAACTTTGGAAGTTGGAGACATTAAATAGGTTTGACTAATATTTTTTGGTGTATAAATTGTTTTTATTTTCAGATTGGATTCTATCAGAATATTTAGGCACTATATATTGGTGCATCACACTAATTAGCAAGTAAGTTCTCAAAGTAGTTGTTGACCAGTACTGAGATTATTATCCCACATATTTAAAGTCTATTTGGCTTGTTGCAGGATAAATATAGAATTTATTTATTTATTTAATACGGCTTTTTTTTTTTTTTACTATAAACAAATTTTCTCTTAAGTATATACTTGAGAAAACCTTAATATCATCTTCAAAACGGCATGAAAGGAGATCCAGAGAACTAAAGGTGACGTGATAGATATGAGCCAAAAAATAATGGAATGCATCCTCCTAAAAGCTGTGTACCCAGTGGAAGAGAAAGTGATTAGGAACAACCAGCAGCTTGTGTCTAACCTGATAATGCTCTAGAAAAAGATGACAGCTCCTGTGAATGAAGGGAGAGTAGCAGATGTTGTTTGCCTTGACTTGATCTCTTATTCTATCTTTACAGCCAGACAAATACAATTTGGGAAGGTTGGCTGGCAAATGCAGTAAAAATGTGCTAAATTATTGGGCTCCAATGCTTGCAGTCAACGAGTGGTAAAAAGTCAGACTTGTGGCAAGTTATAAGCTGTGTTCCTCAGGGGTCAATGCTGTTCAGTGTCTCTAATAATGACACAGTCGGAGAGAGAAAGTGCGCCCTGAAGAATTTTGAAGGCTGACACCAAACTATATATGGATTGTGGATGTGGTCGAAAAAGTGATCGACCTTCTATAGGGCAGGGCTGCTGCAGAGCAACCTTGACCCTGGTGAAACAGGCTCTGAAGTTCAACAAAGACTGATGGACAGTTCTGCTTCTGGTTTGAAATAATCACAGGGCTGGGCCCTGAATGGAGACAGAGTAGCTCTACAAGGCTCAAAAAGACCTTTGCAGGACTTGATAATCATGGTAAACAGCAAGCTGAATGCCAGCAGCATCCAAAGTGCTGTTCTTTCTTACTTTAGAGATCCTAATACAAGAAAAGATGCTTTTATACCACAGTGAGTCTAGTGGAGCACCACAGTGACAACTGGGAATGGAACACATATTAAACAGAGAGGCAGAGACAAGTCATTTTTATTCATGAGGTTGGTGTAATCTGAGAGTGGAGCAGGGACTCAGAAAGGTGGTGAAGCCTACATTTTCAGAGATAAATAAAATAACCTGAAACACTCCTGAGCAACTCGATCTATTTGGCTCTGGTTTGCCAAGGTAATTAAACCCCCAAGATCCCTTCTAAATTAATTAAATCTATGATTCTGTGTTGTCCAGGACTTTTTAAAATAAAATTTGGATCCTACCTAGAGTAAAGATGCTGAAATATTATTTTATAGAGCTGGACAAATGAAAGAACAAATGGTCTGTTTCTGAATAAATAGGTCCTGCTAAAAATGTAAACATGCTATTTGTTATGTAATTACTTTATTGAGTTGCTTTTCTTTTTTTTCTAAATGTTTACTTGAAAGTTAATAATCTGTGCAGCATTTTACATCATTAGGCAGGTATTATTTTCATGTTTGAAATAGTTATTGAAACCCAATATGACTCACACAACCATTACTATAAGTAACCCCATAGCTTGAGTGCCACACTAAAAATATTAAAAGTCTTGAGTTGTAAGTTTTTTATCAAAACCTACACAATCATGATTTACCAGACCATTGTGTTTTCCTTCTACCTTCCCCAAATATTATATAATGCCATTTTAATAGTTCTGAAAGGACTGTTAGCAGGATATTCTTTGAAATCACCTTTGAAGTTATTCCCCCTCATATATGATTATGTTGTGATCACAGGAAAAGTCAAACATAAAATAATAGTGTGTATTTGGGAAGAGAAATCCTTAAGTGCACTGAGGTTCAACATCTACACAAAAATGTAGAAGGCACAATAAGATTCAATGTAATCATGATATTCCCCTTTCGCCTACTCTACAAATTCTATTTTCATGTTTTCACCCTCAATGAGCATATGTTGATAAAAAAGAGTTTGTCTGCCCTTTTCACATCTTTGTTTTTTCTAAATTCATGCACGGTCAATCTGTTTTCTTCCACCCTGTTTGCTTGCAATCTATTTCTGAAGACTTCAAAAGAAATTGTTTGCTTGCAATCCATTTCTGAGGACTTCAAAAGGGTGTTTCAGTTTCTTCTTTCACTGCTCAGTTAAGCTGTGACCTACATCTATACCATGAACAACTATGAGGGAGACTGCTTGCTAACAAATTTCACCTCCACCTACTTCCTGTTAATGAGGATTCATTCATGAATTCTCAGAGACTCTTACAAATAATCACTTAATTTGAAATTGAGGCATTTACTTAATGCTTATTCAATTTCTTGTGCTGAATGAAAATTCACAATTTTCTCTCTTTTTTTTTTTTTAATCCATATTACACAATCTTATTAACCATGTCAATTTTTTCCCTCTTGAGAATAGTTTTATAATAAGACTGAAGTGTAGTTATGGGCTTATCTCAATTATGAGAAAAATGTCTTTCACAGTGTAATTATTTCACATTTAAAGTCCAGCTATTTGGATTATGTCCCAAAGTGCTCAAGGCCTATTTCTTGTTTTAAGTGTTCAACTAGATGATAGAGAGCATTAATTCTGGATCATCTTTTATTGATTTTTGGGAGGCAACAGTAGAGCAAATAATTACATTTCATTACAGAAAATATAGAAAATGAGTCATAATACTAGGATACGCAAACAACAATGCCAAACATCAACATTTATCAAAGTCCTGTAGTAGTCACTGTTCCAAGTCAACTTTTTATGACTGTTTGCAAAGAAACAAATACAGTTTGAACAAAAAACTTTAAAAGCTGGAGCTAATATTTTGTATTAGGCAATGTAACTGAGAAAAAGACTAAAGCGGAATAAAAGGAGAATATGCATGGACATTTTCACTCCATATAACATTGGCTAATATGGGATGATGCTACAGGCCACAAAGTGGAGATCCACAGTATGATCAAATGCTGACTTGCCTCAATTTTATATGCAATATTTTTTGGGGAAAAGAGATCAAAGCATCTATATACTGTCCAGTATGCACTTCTTTGCTTAAAAGTTTCTTTCAATGTGAAGAGACACAGTTACAATGATCCAGCTACACAATACCCTCTTCTGTAATCATCCATGACTTTTACAGACTTCAGTATTATTTGTCAGATGGAGCTATTTAAACTCTAGCTGAATGACTGGAGAAGAAAATTACTGAAATAAAAATTGTAGTCCTTGGGGTGCAATGAATAAAATGAATCCCAGAGGAAAAAGAATATGACTCTACTTAAAAAATCTGAATTATTTTGAAGAAGCAAAATTTACCAACTTCTGTTTCCTTCAAAACCAAGAAAAAATATGTAAAACAAACCCCTAACTATTTTTAAAATATATAGGGGTCTTAATTGGAGATGATGAGTGAATAAAACATTGAGAAAACTGAAATGTAAGAGGCTTGCATCACTCCTTCTGTTGTTGTTACTGAATTGCAAGTGTCCAAAAAGAAACAGCTTATTCAAGAGAAATGCTTGAAGAATAGTCTGAAAGTGCTGGTAAAGTCAGGCTTAAGGATATAATTTTCCTATTGAAAAGTGCTACGTACTGAGGACTCTTTTTCTACTCATACTTACTTTGTTGAAAACTTCAAAAGGTTTCAAGAACAGGCATTAACTATTTTGTTGACACTTCCTGTCAAAATCTTGTTAAGAGAGATTAGTTAGATGGAAAAATATATATAAAGCATAGTAAAGCACTGATCTTTCCATTTGAAATAGGTGCTGGAGTAGATGAGCGATCACTTGAAAACATCAAGAACGTTAATTGTGTGTGGCAGGATTGATAAGTGAGTAGCTGTATGGCTGATAGAAAGAGGAACGGGAGGGACAAGGAAGATATGAAAAAACTTCTATGATCTCTCCATCTGCACTTCAAGGGGCTGCCTATATATGTATACATTTTACAACTATGGAAACAAGCCTCATTTTTTACAGCAAATGTGCACATGGGCCATATACAAATATATAAACAGAGTTGATATGCAGTCTAAAAATTTTATTCTCAGAATAAAATACTCTATGCTAAAGCATGTAGAAGAATTTCTGAGAGAAAGAGGTCACTATTTGTATGTTTAGAGTGAAGGTTGAGCTACCCCAACCTAGGGCTCAGATACGGGCCTCGGTGAGGCCTTGAAGCCTATTGCGCAGTGAAAAATAAGTTTGTGGCGCAGTCAGAAATTATGTTAAAGTGTACCACAGTATAATGAGCTATCTAGGTGTGAATTAGTATAGGTCTGCAGTGTGAAACTTTAGCCACCTTTAGACAGGAACAAACAATGTTTGCTTGCCAATGAGAGTGTGCTCACAATTGTAAAGTATCTTGAAGTGTATATAAACTGCCATCTTATAAACAATAAAGGAGAATGTATGATTAACCACATTGGTTCAGATCTGTGTTCGTTCCCATCCAGCACCGTCTTTTTATCAAGTCCTTGTTCAAAAGCATAACATTATCTTGACATAAATCATCTTCTAAAAGGAATCATTAATACAAGCCACAAAAACCACTGTCACAGCCTCAGAACATTTGCCTGGATAATGTATATTACAAGAAGCTAAAAGCCATTAGGTTATCCTAACCAAATTCTTGGTCTCAGTCACTCAGGGAAAATATACATTTGGAATTCATGTTTGCTTAAAGATGCAAAAAAAAGGCATTCGTGCCTTCCTGACCTGATTGAAGTGCCTTAATGATCCTGTAAAGAACTCTTTCTGCTATAGGTGACACTGCCCTCCCTAGTGACAAATCATGTAGGTGTAAAGAGCTGGAATACCCTGGACATGTTTGTTATGGATCTGAGAGACAGTGTACATGACATTTCTTTGTTTGTGGTGGAGTAGTGTATCATTTTTCCTTCCCTCCTAGATATCCCACTTATCCTAGAAAGCTCTGGGCATTAACAGACACAGAACTGTATATTTCAGTAGTCTGAGGCTGAAAGACTTGCACTTACATTGTGAAAGGAAAAAAAAAATATGCCTGTTCAACCACAACAAAGTCCAGGAAAAATCTGATCCTCCCAGTCATTTGCCTCTGAATAATTATTCTTCCTCTTATTAATCGTCACACATTTTAAATTATCATCCAAGATTTTGGAAACTGAAAATTCCAGAAGTAAACCTACTTGAGCAGCAGTGTGTCTTAGAAGTGCTTGCTATTGCAGCCCCTGTACTCAGAACCAATATTAGAAGATAAAATAGTGTTGTAAGAAAATAGATATGCAAGGATTTGGAATACTGTCAGGAAAGACACTGAGTTCTTTCAAATACAGTAATCTTTCTGCATTATAATGAAAATTATTCTGTTTCTTTAATCTTCTTTTATTCACTTGCATCTGCCGTCTTCTTCCTACCAGGAAAGAAAATGGAAATGTTCATTAAATGTATTATATGTACGTGATATAGAATTTTTTCCCCTATTAAGTCTGATATAGATTCAGAAAAGGTTGTCTAGTATTGTGAAATCCTATGGGAAAATTACAAAAGGGAAATTTTCATAACAACTCACCTAATATCTTTTCAATTTATTCAAGTTCAAATGGTGTTAAGAAACTTTGATGGATATAAAATTCCCATTTTATTCACTATTTGTTAATTGTTAGTTTCCTTCTCTCTGATAAACAACTATGTGAAAGTACAAATATATTCAAAATAATTTCAAACCTTCAATCTCTCTTTTTCTTGGTAACTATTAGATTCTGTACCTAAACTTGTCGTTCTGCTTTCTTTTTGTCCCCATACACTTCTAACAACTAATCTTGCCACTCAGCACATTTAAAGTGTTATTTCTATCCTGAAGAGTTTAGGAATACTACAGTCATGCTTAGCTGGATGAATCATTCGACTTGGTCTCTGTCTTGCATCAGTTAGGTGGTTTAGATAAAATTATAGATGTATTTCCTATGAAAGAAAGATCACTTCTTAGTTATATCTAAGCTTTCAACATATCCAGCTATGTAGATGTGTTTTAGCCAGAGAGAGATTCAAAGTCTAAACAGAGATATTACATAGTTATATAGAAAAGTATATAACATTAACTTTGAACAAATATTGAAATAATTTATTTTTTCTGTCTGTAATTTTTTATTTGTTTATTAGATGGCCAGACATTTTTTTAAATTACATTACTTGAACCTATGGTAGTAGAATCCAAATGATTAAGATTCTAATATGAGCATCTAGTGAGAACAGTCTAGGTTGTATAAATAAGGCTGTGGCATCATAAGCAAAATGATCACCAGAGGATAGAGAAATGAGACTCAGAAACCATTTGAATAAAAGTTTTATTTGAGTCACATTGGTTGAAAGACAGTAAGAGAATGAACTAGGTAATAAAAGTGCATTAGAGTCCATGATTTTTTCATGTGTTGCATCAGCATCAAGATCTGCATATGAGTAAAAGTTTGGTTTTGATTACAACACAATCCATTCTTAAAGAATATATTTAGAAAAAAAAAGGAAGACGAATAGGTCTTCTAAAGATATTTTAAGGAAAGCAAAATTTACTTTCCGTTTTATATAAACTGAATATATTTCTATAAATATGACATTTGAATATGGTTTCTAATGAACTATGAGAAAAAAATGTCAAATGACTCTCTTTTAGAGAACTGATTTATAGCAAACATTAATAAATAACAAAATAATGCTGGATTTGTTTTTATAATGTGCATTTTTTAATATGTTTTATTTTATCATTGTACACAGAAAGACAAAAGGTGGAAGACAGGAATGTTCCCTCTGTTCTTTTCTCTATATTATTTTCTCTGAGCATTTTTTTTTTTTTTACTCAGTGAAGAAGATGTGCACAAGTTTCCACTAATGACTAAAAAGTTTGCAGCACAGTCTAACAGTAGCGCACTGAGGATGGTTTTGCAGATTGGTTGTTGCTGTGTTTGATGGTTAGATGGACTTACAAGTAAGACATAAGCAGCCACATAGAAGATAATTTTTTTTTTTATGTCACTGTGGTTGCAAGCCCTTGACCCAGGAGGAAAAAATGAATATTTCCCATTGTTATATTTTTTTAACAGAATGACTTATTGAGGAAAAAAAAAACAGTGTAGCATAAAATTCTGAAAAAAAAAATCTTAAGGGACTTTGAACTAATAGAGACCTAAAGAAAGGAAAGGGCCTGACTTCTGACCCTACATGATTAATTTGATTCTGTGTTACGATTTTAGGGTTTTTTCTATAGTGAGAAATTGGGGGGGAAAAGATACTTCTTTTTCCATCGAACATTACTGTCTTCCTACCATTTCTGACTCTGAAAATTTTGACAAATGTTTTCAAGTTTTGCAGATTTTCTTTTACATTCTAAATGAGATTGTGTGGCAAACCATAGTCTAACAGGGCACTACACTGCCATACTGTTATTTATTTTTATTCTATACCAGATACAGTACTCCAGTTCTGACATTTTCTGCATAAAGTTCCTGTTCTCTCTTTTTTTTTTTTTTTTTTTTTTTTTTTTATTTTCCCAAGATTTAAGGCAAACAAGAATAAAGACACGAGATGAAATAAGTAGAGGCCTGGGATCCAGATTCAAATTCAAATTCATGACTGAGCCCAAACTCCCTAATTATTGCAGTGTCTATATGCTGCTTCTCAGTTTTCTTGTATGGAATAAATAAAATGCTCTCCAATGCAGAAAACCTAATTTGGCTTCATGTTTGAATTCTACTTGTTCAGCAGCATCGAAAAAGCATGCCTGAGAATCTTTTATTTCTAAAATCAAGCTAATATTCAGGAACAGGAGCAACAACAACAAGAAAAAATTGGCAGAGCCCAAAATTCAAAAAGCAGCGGTCAAGTTTTGACCTAGTTTGAATGTCTTGGAGTAAAGTGATAGATCAAAGACCACCTTGTTCTTTGAAAGCTGATTAACTTCCTTCCTTCCTTCCTTCCTTCCTTCCTTCCTTCCTTCCTTCCTTCCTTCCTTCCTTCCTTCCTTCCTTCCTTCCTTCCTTCCTTCCTTCCTTCCTTCCTTCCTTCCTTCCTTCCTTCCTTCCTTCCTTCCTCCCTTCCTCCCTTCCTCCCTTCCTCCCTTCCTCCCTTCCTTCCTTCCTTCCTTCCTTCCTTCCTTCCTTCCTTCCTCCCTTCCTCCCTTCCTCCCTTCCTCCCTTCCTCCCTTCCTCCCTTCCTCTCTTCCTCCCTTCCTTCCCTCCTTCCTTCCCTCCTTCCCTCCTTCCTTCCTTCCTTCCTTCCTTCCTTCCTTCCTTCCTTCCTTCCTTCCTTCCTTCCTTCCTTCCTTCCTTCCTTCCTTCCTTCCTTCCTTCCTTCCTTCCTCCCTTCCTCCCTTCCTCCCTTCCTCCCTTCCTCCCTTCCTCCCTTCCTCCCTTCCTCCCTTCCTCCCTTCCTCCCTTCCTCCCTTCCTCCCTTCCTCCCTTCCTCCCTTCCTCCCTTCCTCTCTTCCTCCCTTCCTTCCCTCCTTCCTTCCCTCCTTCCCTCCTTCCTTCCTTCCTTCCTTCCTTCCTTCCTTCCTTCCTTCCTTCCTTCCTTCCTTCCTTCCTTCCTTCCTTCCTTCCTTCCTTCCTTCCTTCCTTCCTTCCTTCCTTCCTTCCTTCCTTCCTTCCTTCCGCATTTTTATTTTCATAGTAATTTATTCCCCCTGACTTCTTCTCTCTTCTATTAAATTCAACAACAACCTAAAAAAATGAGGAATCTCTTTTGCAGTGCCAGCAAACCAGCAAATGGGAAATTCAGAAACTCATCTTCATAAGAGAGCTCATAAATTTAAACAACATAGTCTGATAATGGTTCAATCAACTCCTTTCTTCAGCATGTCACTGATTTAGAACAAATCATACTGCTCAGAGACCGACAGGAAGTTTACCTGTCTTTTAACAATGGACGTCCTCCCATAGACAACTTTTCCTTCATTTTTTTATGTGGAAGATGCAAAGAAAAAAAAATTCTGTGAAAGACACAAAGGAAAGTGTCTCCCTACACTCAGCCAATCAACTTTGAAATATCGCCCTACACTCAATTTTGAAAGCTCTGGCTTTTAAAAACCATATTAAGAACCTTCTTTGAAAAGTCTCCTGTTTAATTATTCACTCATATTCCTAGACCAAATATGATTTTACTACACTCAAGGATGAGTTATGGTGCTGGAAAATTGCTTTGATTCCTTTTCTCAATCAACACTACCAATGTTCACTTACTAGTCTGAAACCTGGTCATAGCATTATTTTCTTATGGTTTTTTCTTTTTTTATTTCTTTATTCTTTACATGGAATGCGTGATCAGATAGTATTCTAACAACTGTCAGTTGTTACTGGGCTATTTTAATCTCTTTTCAATTCAACATTTTATAAGGATATCTAATATACAGTTTCCACTTTTGAACACATTCACATTTTGTATCACTGAATAGAAGATTATTTAAAATAAATAACGTTATTTTCTCATGAGTAAAAGCTTATTGAGAAAGTCTCAATTTTTAAAAGCTTTTACTTTTAATGTTAAATTTTTTAAAATAACACACTCTTCTTTCAGTGCCAGTCTTTCACACAGTTCTATGCTGCTGTGCTCCCTCTGAAGCCCCCTGGCTTCGCCTGCCCGGCAGAGGCATGGTCAGCAGCTGGGGACACTCCCCTGTGTCTCGTGGCAGATTCGGGGAGCGGCTAAGACAGAGCACTTCGCTGTCTGCCTTGTATGGAGGAGAGGCGGCGTCTGAGAAGGTAATGAGGGAGTCGACTCATGGCCGAAAAAAGTCTCAGGTTTATTGTAAACTCCAGGGAGCTCTGAGTTCCATGTCCCTGTGGCCAAAAGTGAGTCCCATGGCTTTCATAATCACCTTAAGTACCGGGGCGGAGACAAGGGGGAGGGACGCCCACTGCCCAATGGGGGAGTTCGGGGAAGTGGAAGGCAGAGGGACAGACAGAAACACAAGCCAATGTAGGAAGGTTAAGGGAGGGACCCCTGGCCTTTGTCCACTCACTCAATGCCCAAGATGGAACATTTTGGGGGGTGGGATTAGGAGCTGTGGGATGGACAAGGCATCAGGGAGGGGTGGCATTGAAGGAGGGGCGGGAGGGCTCAGGGTGGAACCATTGGGAGAAAATGGGGGGTGAAGGGGCAAACCATTACAGAACTGTTATGTTACAAAGATATAAAAACACAATACAACAGTTCTATTGAAAATTACAAAAACTTCCTCTCTCATGAAGTTTATAATTCATTATAAAAATACATCATAATAATGGTAAAAAATATTTAACAAATTAGTTACAGTTATTAGTTAGTTGCCATTTTAATTATTAACTTCCCACTTTGCAGATGTTTAGTAATTTATTATTTCTTTGTAGGATTTTTTCCAGTAATTTTCATTCTAGTATTTCCATCATTTGTTACACTGGCTTCAAGTTTCCATTTGTTTCAATATTATTTTCCTGTATTTTTAAAAGATTAAAGTATTATTATTCCTTACTTTCTTTATGAAAAAATTCTGAGGAACTACAGTACATACCATGCAAGATCCACTTTTTCTATTTTTTTTTTAAGTAACTGAGTTTGTCCATTCTGCATTTAAAATCAGAGGAAGATGAAGTCAGTAAACACTCAGACATGTTTAGATAGCTTTAATTCTCTACTGTATTAACTGAGAAAGGACTACTGAGAGCTCTGAAAGAAATTCAGAGACATTAATTTCTAATGCAGTTATTTCAAGACAACATGTCTTCAAGTGGTTTATAATAGTTGAATGTAAAAAGACTCACTGGATTTTGTTTGGGTTTTATTTTCTATTTACCAAAAGATTAAGTGAGTCTTTGCTAAACTTGAAAGCAGCAAACTCTTAAACATCAATTTCAAAGTTTTAGGAAGATGATAGACAGATAGATAGATAGATAGATAGATAGATAGATATACTCTTAGTTTTCTATGTTATTCAAAAATTCAAAATATTTCTTAAGTATTGCAACAAGGAACAGAAAAAACATATGACAAATCTCCACAATAACTGTGTGAAGAATTTCAAGCATTCTGCCCTTGTAAGAGGTATGAAAGAAAGCATTATTAGCTTCTGTATAGCAATATCATGTATGTTTATTCTGTCTTTTCCTTATAGGTTCTTTCTTTGAATTTCCATAAAGAATTTATAATTTTTACTTTATTTCCACTAGCTTTAATTATTTTGTGTTTTCCATTTATATAGCTACTAAGGCAACTACAGTTCTAGTAGTCATTAGACTTCTTTACATTCTTGGGTAGACTTTTCTTGAAAAAAGGCACAGGAAAATAAAAATGAAGAAACAAGAAAAGTTAGAAAGCAAAAAATCTGTTTGCAACATATAAACTTATTCTCTGAGAAATCTAAGAACTGATTTTTCAAATTGTGTTTATATTTTTAATATTTTATTTATTTATACTGAGAAAATATGAGTGATGTATCTTATTAGTGTATTATATTCATAAACTCCTATAGATTCCTAGTTGATTTTATTTGATTGTTTTCTGCTTTAACAATGTTAGCATGGCTATGTTGAAGATATTTTCTATTAGACAGGGACTGGCCTTAAACAAATTTTATAACTATGTCTGGCTTGTTAAAATAAACTTTTCATTATGTATTTCCATATTTTCATATGAATTAAACCATCAAGCATGTGTTAAATAGCATATTCTTCCCCCAGTCTTGAACAACATTCTGCCTAACACAGTCTCTGAAGGCAGTATTCTCCCAGGCATGCATGAATACAAAATTCATAGACCAAGGGGTTTGGATTTTTTGTACTTTACCTGGCCCTGGTAAAGGTTTTTGTAGGATTTGTGCTGGAGAAAAGAATGTAGTTATCTCAGAAGAGCAGTCCAAATCAAGGAATGTTCCCCCTCTTTCATTCCTGGACAGCCTTCCTTTACTAGTGTCATACTACCTTTCTAATAGGATGGGGGTTTTTGTACCTGACACACTCTTTAAAAAAGAAATTGTATCCTGAGAATTAAAAATTGCAATTACTGTGCTTGTTTAACTGAATGTCTCTTCTTACTGGAAACCTGTGTGCTGCTCCTTGCAATCATTAGGCCATAGCAGTACGTTTTGCTCTCATTCCAAGAGGATCACCACTTTATCCCAACTTGGAAGTGAATCTTGGCAATGTATACTTATATTTTTCCTTTGTGTTTTGTGGTTATGGAAAGGATAAGGATCTCAAGTTAATAAGCCCCCAAGTTTATTTTTGCTTTTATGTTAAAATTTATATCTGATATGATTTTCATATGAATAATAATGGCTGAAATTTTTGCCTTTGTTGTCAGTTATTTCCAGCCTAATATTACTGATACACAAAGTATTTTTTTGTTGCCTTTACGCTGATGAATTATTTCAGACCTTTAATTTCACATGTATTTTGGTGTAGGTATAAATTCCTACTTTTTTTTCGTTTTATGGAAAAGGAAGGTCCTTCCCTATTGTATTCTACCTACTGTTAATGGTTCTGTTCATCAGCATTCCAATTAATTAATCCTCCCCCCAGTAACAGTGACAATGATGGCATTCTCTAAAGCCAATATTTTTATTGAAAAGGAGAATAAAAAAATTCAGATTTTATTTATGACACTACTTTGGTGGTCAATATCATTAAGGATAACTGAATGTCAAAGTAAATCAAGAAGCAGAAGTGTTTTGGCCTTTGTTCTATTGATTCACACTTAGTTCTATCTATTCACAGTACGACTATGATTTTCTCAGTAGAATCTTTGTAAGGAAGCTCTCTCAAAAATATTTCTTATAGTAACATCTCATAGTACCTCATCCTCATCTTCTAGGAAAAAAACTTTCACAGCTGAGACACTTTCATTGTTAGGTAAAGCGTATCTGGAGCCCGGGAAAATATAGCTGATTCTTTTTTCATACTATAGAAAGCTAAATGGTCCTTGGACTTTTTCTCTGTGGGGGAATAAGTCAAATTTTACAATAAATAACTCTAATGTACTTTACATTTGAATGTAAAAGTGTCCCTGTTGTCTGTTCTAGTTGAAATAGTATGGAAAAAGTCTCAGTATGCATATTGAGAAAATCTGCCATGAAGTGTCTTCTGTAACAAATGAAAGTTTTTATGTTAAAGGCCAGTATAGTATATTATTATATAGTGCTTTGACTACTGATCCTGCTGTGAATTTAAGAGTGAAATATTTTTCTTAGCCTGGCTGAACCCAAAGTAAACTTCAGTCATATTTCTACCTATTAGGACAGACACAGAAGTTATGAGAAAAAGTTTACAATCTGTGAAGTGGCTTTTGATTAAGACCAAAGAGAAAAAGGTTTTAAAAATAGAAATGTCTACTTCTTGTGTACTCCATTATCAAGGATTAAACACTCTATTATAAAATAGCAATAATTGGCACATGAGATGAACTAAAATGAATAAAAGAAATAAAAAATTTCTTTCTGACTTTTTTCTTTATGACTTTTTTTTTTAATCTATCTCTTTATAGTTTATGTTGCTATTTCTGGTTGTTTATTCTACGCAAGATGCTTTAGTAATTTTTTCTCAATTCTGACTTTTGTTTCTGATTTGTATGCCACTTTGAATTATTCACAATATAAACATTTTTAACTCAGTGAAATGCAAGTCAGCTGAGAATTTAAAGCTCAAAATATTTTTGGGTTCCTTCACAATAATTGGTATACATTGATTTGGTTAGATATTTTGAATTACCTTCATTAACTTCAGCAAAAGAGAATCACAGAACCAATTAGGTTGGAAAAAGACCTCTGAGATCATTTAGTTCAGCCATAAGCCATGGTATTAAGTGCCACATCCACTCTTTCCTTAAGCACCTCCACTATGTCCCTGGGCTGCATCTGAAAAGTTCCACAATGAACAGTGTAAAATGAATGTTAAATAATAGGAAGCAATGTATCATACTTACACTGTGTACACTAGTTTATTTCAAACAGAACATAATTATGGTGAGAAGTTTGTTGCTTATAACTCATAGCTATATCAGATATCAGTGGGTGAATCATTTGCTTTCCAACACACTTTTACGTGTATTTTTAGTTTTTGTCTCTGACCATAGACTTGGCACGAATGGCATGAACACCTGATACCAAGTTGACAGGACAGAACCCAATGTTATGTATAAATATTTACTACATAAAGACATGCATTGCTTAATGTATAGCTTAATGTACTGAACAATGTATGTATTGTTCAGTATACAATGACTAAACAAAGGAGTAAATATCTTCAGGTTTCCTCTTCCTCTTCAACCCTTGGTCAAATCTTTGTCCTGCACTTGCCTTTCAGCTATGTTTCTAGTTCCTCAGTGTTTTGTTATAACTATTTCACTTGGCAGCTATTTCCAGGTTTGTTTACTACACAAGACTATGCCTGAAATGCTCATCTTAGGTTGCAACAAATGTAGTGGCACATTGCCCCAAGAATACATACTCTCTGTTTGCTGATGCTATGAAAAGACAAAAAACCAAACAGGATTTGACATCTTTGCTGCAGCCATAAAATTTTCTTCTTGACTCTGGTGGACATGCCTGTTGTATTAATTCTTCCTGTTCACATCAGCTGTCTACAGACAGGCAGGCAGGTACCTGTTTGTACGTCTCTGAGGGCAAAATGTCAGATGCTTGGCTGTTCTACAGATCATATTTTCACTCCTTCTTCAACTCACGTTTTCCTTCATAACTGCTTTCCAGTAACTAGTAAATGGGTAGAGTCAGTGACCTACCTCTAGGAAAGATTTGACCTTAATTAGCTCCATTCTGTCTCCCTCTGCTTAGGCCAGCTCCAATCTGTCTTCATCAGCAAATAGTTGCAGTTTCATAGTTCCTGTTCAATATCCAGTCAATAAATTTTTTTATGTGTAACATAAAATACCTCCTTACCTTCTGCTATGCATGTTGTATGATCTCCATAAAATCCTGTGAAGGATTTGCACTGTTTCTTTTTTTTCAGTATTGTAACTTAGCATCTATTTTTTTTTTAATAAGAGCAACTTCTAGGCCAGTATGGCAAATAATAACATAGGCGCAGTTAATTTCTGAGGCTATCACAGTGTTTACAGTTGCTGTACTATGATACATGGCAATTCGGTAATTCCCATCACACCAGGCATTTAACACTCTCGAGCAGTGGAGGTGGAGACTTTTGGATTTGACTGACAGTGTAAGAGGAAATCTATATATTAAAGTAACAAAATTTCATATATTTTTATTATGAGCTGGATATAAATTTTAAAAAATAACAATACTAGGAGGAGATGTGAAACATAAATCAAATTAAATAAAAAACACTTCTGCTGGGATAGTATTTTACTGATTTTGGCTAGCATAATAAACAACTGACTAATGCCATGGCTACAAAATATCAGAAATAATTTAACTTAAACTGAAACTACCATTTTAAGATTTTTGTTCTAATTTCTGTAATTTCTGCTGCTTGATAATAGGGAAAAGAGGGAAAGAAAAACAAGAAAATGGTTTTCTAAATATGTCCATATTTTACAACTTCATCTATCAAAATTGAACTGAAAACCACAACCATATAGGAACTATTCTCCTGGGAGAGGAAAATAAATCATAAATAGGTAATAATAATATTAAAAATAATCATAATGTTGTGGTGATGCAGTACAGCTTTGACTCAATGTTTTTACTTGGGTTTTTTGTTTGTTTTTGTTTTCTTGCTTTGTCCAGTTTACAAAAGCTATTATTTGAAACATATTTTATTTAAAACTTATTTTAAATTATCAACTAAAATTACTGTTTTAAGTTGATAAAAATAGCTAAACTCAAGCTTTTAATACTGCAATGTTTAATGTTTAAGGACTTTAAAATGCTGCAAAAATAGGCAGGTACATGGCAGGTATCAACACAATCCTAGCCAGTCCTGAGTAGAATATTGCTACCCACAGGTCACAAAATATTTCAGGGGTAACAAAACCAACCATAAAAAAGAAAAATGTGCTTTGAGTTAAAGATAAAATAACTTTTTCAAATAAAAAGAGCATAAAATACAGTGAACTGAACACCTTAAATGCCAATGGCACAATGCATTCAAATACGTCTTGCAGTAGTCTAAAATCTCTTTTCAAAGAGCATGGTAGTTGCATGTCTCATAAAAGCAAAGTATATTTACATAAGAGATTATCTTCGAACTGACAGAAACATCCTCCAAACCTAAAACCATTGAATGAGCTCCAGGAAATCCTAAAGAATAAAGGAAACAAAAAAAAAGTTAGCATTGATCTCGTTCCAAGCTATGGTTCAGTAGAGAGAAAAAATTGCAGCACAAAATCTGCCGTTAGTGCCTTAAATGATCCAAGTGTGCCTAACTCCCAAGCAATTGCCTTTCTCTCCCTTGTAACTCCCATTTAATCTTTCTTTTCAATAAGAAAAAGGCAGCGCAATAATAGGGAAATGGAAAAGAAAGACATTGGAGATGTTCCTCAGTGGCTGCAGATATAAACTTGTCTTGCAGGAATAGCAAAGACCATTATGGAAATTACAATGTAATCACCTATCCTTGCTAACCTGAAGCAGCAATGTTAGCCTATAGATCTGAAACATTAAATTTAACCTTAGAACGTGACATTTCAAAATAGACACTTATTAAAATATTAACTGTTTATTACATATATACCTTGTTGTTTTGTTTTGAGACTAATCTGAGATGCAATACTGGAATCTAAACACTTCACTTGAACTTTTCACTAAATATAACTTTGTTTCAAAAATCATTTATATGCATAAATTCTGAAATTTTATGATCTAAACCTGTGTTAATTCCTCTAGAAATCCATTACTGATATTTCCAAGCAAGCATATAGCATCTAGAAACAAAGATGAAAAGGATCAAATCTCTGTCTTCCCATGTGCTTCCATATACTTAGATATTTGACTGCACAGGATTTCAGAGGTTAAAAATGTATTATGCAAATCCATGCACTTTACATACTTGGATAAATATCAAATGTAACAGTGGGAATTCAGCTGCAAGCTCAGGAAATTACTGGCTATTTCTGAAATAAAGAAACCTGTACTAAGAAAATAATTACCCTCTGTGTTCTCTGTTTATATTGTTATTTTTCTAAGCACTTTTTTCTACTGACTGCTGTTGGAGACACTGAAGTGGGATGGATGGGGCTCTGTCTGGCCCATTTACTGAGTACCGCAATCGATACAAAGCTGTTGTTTTGTTCTGAATACTCTACTAACAGCATGCCACCTTTCTGTGAATGACAACTTACACTTCTAAGAGGGTAAAAAACCCCAAAACACACTGAAGAATATAGAATAAAATTTTCAAAAGATATCTAATGAACTCAGTTGTTGCAAAAAAGTTCTGTTCTTTATATAGTATTCCTGACACTTTATGATTCCCAAGAGAAGAAAACAGAATTAATCTAGGCAAAGACATTATTAATTAAATTAAAAAAAAAAATTAAGACCAGCAGTTAGCTATAGGTATTATATGACTGATTAAATCACAGAGAGGAGTAAAATAGAATTAAGCACTTCATAGTGAAATATATATTCTTTGTGATGCTATTTGTTGAGTATATGGATGAACATATCAAGACCCATCTTCTCAGAAAGGTTTCAGAATAACACACTTTCAGGGGTAAATATTAAAAAAAAAATCAAGAAGGATCTTTCTTGCAGTTGCGGAGTCCTCTGCTTAGAGCAATTCCATTATGCGAAGCTTACTAAAGCTGGTGTGGGGCTTGCTCTGAGAAAATAGGTATCTGAAATGTCAAGCGGCCACCGGGAAAAGTTAGTATAGAGGTCAGTCTTCCACTCCTCAGTAATCTTCACCTAAACACTAGGGGGAAATAATAAGTTGATGTTGAAAAGAAAAATCAGAATTGGTAAAGAAATACAAAACTCTCTTGGTCGATCTTGGCCTTAATGTGGGGGGGAAAAGCCCAACAAAGAAAATAAAAAACCTCAAAGCAGAGCAGTTTTCAACTTACACCGATTTTATAAAGTTCAACTGCTTCAAATGTTCAAATTCAAGGACATAGGCATAAAATCACTCCATTAGTTAGTCTTAACAGCAACCTTGTATCATCCCTATTATCCAGTATATTTTTTTAATTTTCCAAAATCTTATTTTTCTTTCAGTGTTACTTAGATGATTTAAAAGGTTTAAATATCCTCATGGTAAATGTAGAGAAGACCTAGACCACCTTGAAACAAACTTGACAGTTCCTGCAGGAAGAGCTCTCTGCTGGTAGCCACAGTACCTCCCTGCAGGCATCAGTCCTATGTGTCACCATCGTTGTACAAAATTTGAGGGTAATTCTGTTTAGAAACACTAAAAAAGTTTGGGGTTTTTTTTGGTTAGGATTAGTATAATAATTATGTTTATGTTTCTAAACCCATAGGCAGCAAAACTATGTCCCTAAGCATCCTAACTGGAGATGCCGCTTGCATTAGTCAGGTGTGGGAGCTCCACGTGTAGGCAGTGATGATGGTGTGGTTTTGTTTTATTATATCCTTACTTCTATGTGAAAAATGCTTTGGTGAATACGCTCTTAGAAGGTCCTGATTTTTTTTTTGTGTGAAATCTGATGACAATGTTATCTCTACTTTAAGTATACATAGAGAGAGAGACACAAAACTTTATGTATTTAATAGTTTCAAATATATAGGTTTTCCATATGTGTATTTATGGAAAGTTTTAATAAATGTATTATGTTTATAAAATATTTTAGATTCTAATTTGACATGAAATAGGATGTTCTGAGTGATTGGTCTAAGCATTACATATTTTATCTCTTTAATAATTTGTTTTCATAAGAATATTTCAACTGCATTAATTAATTGTCCAGGGCATGCTTCTTCCTGACTGCACAAATTATTTAGTCAATTTTACTTCACTATTTTAAAATCATACTATTATTGCTACATATTATTCCATTCTACTTATATATTTATTTACTGAGCTAAAATAAATCCATAAAATAGCATAGACATTCCAAATTTGGAACAATCACGTATTTTTTTTTCCTTTTGAATAAAAAGTGGCTTGCTGCAATCATTTTAGGTAGCAGGGCAGCTGTTACATATTTTAGGCTCTGTCACTGTGTTCACAATTTATTTGCTTATGTCAAATTAAATTCCATACACAATTTTCCCTGCTTCTGTTTACGAATAAAAATAAAGTGTTTGAATGATGTCAACAGTGGCTTTCTAAAATGCAGGAAAACTGGCAAAAACATTGAAGAAAATAAATCAGTTAGAGTAGAAGCCCAGTTAAGCCTGAAATCTTACCTCAAAGGCAGTTGCATGGACAGTCTGTCTCAACACTGGAAACCCTGGTAGCTATGGAATGAAGCTGAAATCTTTTTATTGCTGAAAGCAGTGATCTAACACCAGTGTTTCCAAACAGTATGAGACTTCGGGTTTATGAAAAAAAAATTGTTATGTGTTTTGCTTTGGAGTAATTTCCGACCCAAAACACAAGTATGAAGTTTCTGAAATTAACTGAAGGAGAACTGGCTTTGTACTCATATGTTATTATTGTTTAACATTCTCTTACAATCACAGAATGGAAATTCAGTTCCCAGATGACTCTGTAACTTTGGAACTAGAAAACAGTAATTTGAGATCCAATATTCTTTAGCCATAAATGTAATTTTCCTCTCAAGAATAATTTCCTGTTAAGTATAAATCTTACCCATTTTTCTGGCTTGAGTAAATATTTGTGTCCATATTTTTACACTGAAATAGGAATTTTCAAAAATAATTTGTGAATCAGAGATTCATGACAGTGTCTGTGACCTTTACTAGTCATCATATCCTTAAACACTGTTAAGCAAATGTAGTTAGAAAGTAAACTAATTTTTTCCAACACATTCTCCCACTACTGTATTTAATGTCTTATTATAGCATCTTACTGTCTGTGCCTTACTGTGGCCACTCTTAATCACTTTTTAAAATGCAACTACTATGAAAAACACGATTATTGTTAATTTCATTTTTGTTTTGACTTTTCAAATATATATATTTCAAATATGTGTATAACACTTCAAATGTATGTGCAAATATATAGTAACATGCACCACTAGTACATTTATTTTCAAGTGCAAACACACAACACTTAGTTGCATACATTCTGCAGACATTTTTCTTGTAAGTTCTTGGCTCTGACACTCTTCAGATTTCATTGAATTGCACTCAAATATTCACTGAATCAGAATAATTTTTTTTAATGTTAGAGCTGGAGAACCAAGTATTTTGAAAAAGAAATCCTATTCTGAAAGAGACTCTTTGTTTCCAAAAGGAGAGTCATTCAACATTTCTTGAAGTAGACTGAAAATATATGTATAACTCACTGTTAATTTCCAAGAAATTTAGATCAGCAGTAACAGAAAACTTTTCATTTCGTTTCTATATCCTTCTATTATTCAAAGAAGAAAATAGTTTTTTGCAAACCATAATTTTCAAAGGAACCTGAGTCACACTTGTTCCTAGGAAAGAAACTATTACTGCCACTTATTTTGGTATTTTAAAATGGCCATCATTTTTAATAACATATATGACAAGATAGACATCAGGTATTGCATTATATAAAATTATTCATATTCTAATTAACTAGTATTATGATTTTTTTTTTTCAGTAAAATAGGCCTCAGGACTTTCAGGATGAGATTTTGGTTATAGTCAGGATTTCCAGGGAAAGACTGCCTGTGTTGGCTGTTACAGTGATTTAGCTGTTCATTTTAAAAATCCTTTATTGCCTATTTCTGCTCAGGATGCACTGCTTTTTCATATAGTAGATGTTAGAGAACATAACATTTTTATTTTTTTACAGCCATCTTTTTCGAACACATAAAAGGAATTACTTTTCTTGATTGCCTTTTAAAATGCTATTTTATTAATTTTCTAAAACCAAAATCTGTTTTTCTCTCTATGTAGCTGTGATTTTTCTGAAGCACTTCTTGGTTTTATTTACAAGTATTGGCTTCATCCAATCTTTCTTGATAGTATTATTTTATAATAAGCGTCAGCACTAATATATGTTTGGAGTAACTTTCAAGGGCAAATGGTCTGTGATGCTGCTGGGAGAGAGACCAGACTTCTCTCATAAACTGAGGATGGGAAACCTGTCGCATCTTGCATGCCAGTTGCCCTCCGAACAAGTATCTGGCTTTTGTATAATTTATCCTTTGATGGTGCTATTACAAATGTTGTGGTTTTCTTCTTCTAGAAACCCTAGCCACCTTGCTTTCATTGTGTTCTACCAGAACCCTGAGAGGGAGAATCCAGAACCTATATAAATATAAATATACATATCCTATACACCTATACGTATGCAAGTATCTAAAGGAGGGTTCACCCAGAGGAAGGATCCAGGCTCTCCCTGGTGGTGCCAGTCAACAAGGCAAGAGGAAACAGAAAGAAACAGATGCACAGGAAGTTCCACAAAATTCCACTTGAACACAAGGAAGAACTTCTTTACTGTGTGGGTGCCCAACAGGTTGCCCAGAAAGGCTGTGGAGTCTCCCTCACTGGAGATATTCCAGGACCATCTGGATTCAATTCTGCATCATGTGCTCTAGGAAGACCCTGCTTGAGCAGGAAGGTTGGACCAGATTACCCACCAACATGAATTCAAGAGGACAGATCTCTAAGCATAACAAACACTAGTTTTAATAAAAATAGACAAGAACTGTCTGTGCATTTTTCTCTCCCACATACTTTTGTCCCTTTCTATTGGAGTTTTGACTCAGAAGTCACATTCTCTGTAGGTTTCCAGTGCTGGCACATAATCATTTCTTTGTATCAGTACCCAGGGATAATAACTGGGACAACCCAGATTTCATGGTTTAAGAGTACAAAGGCTTGAAACTTTCCAGTCACATGAAAATTTGTGAAGATTGAAATTTTCTTCAAGTTGTGAAAACATATTGCTTCCTAAGTTGTGTGTTGTGTGTATGTGCATGCATATGTCCGAAACTGATACATAAGCAGGGTCTGCTTGTCTAAACTGTGATTTTTTGCTTCTGGAAATGATGAATGCAACAGCCAGTATTGAATCACTGTCCTAGGTCATATTATCAGGAAAAGATGTTATGAGAATTAGAAAAATTATTGCAATATCTGCTCTGGGGACATTACTGTAAGCAAGCGCTGCCTGTGGGGCCTGAGGTGTATTTCTCCCTGATGCACCTTGTTCATGACTCATTACAAAAAGGAGACAGCATTTTGCTTATTAGCCTCAAACTGGGTACTATTTAAAAAATATATAGCCCCTTCTAAGCATAGTTAATTGACTTAAAAACATATCATGGCACGGAAACAAATACCTATTAAATGGAGACTATAATGAACATTAGTTGAAGGAGAGTATTTCTAAATAACTTCATGATTAGAACAAGTATAAATGCATGGAGATGAGAAGAAATATAGAATAATAGGAAAGAGAATAAATTCTTTTTTTTTTCATTTTAATTAAAGCTTAGCAAAGTGAAGCCAAAGCGTGTCCAGAGTTCAGAATTCTCATGGGAATCTAAACATTTTACAGAAAAAGATTTGTATTCTCAGGCTAAATGAATGACATAATTAGCCACAAGACAACAAAGTATGAAATGTCACTGAAGAAAAATAATTCTTTCAAGATTCTGAGAGTGAAGTATTTTTGAAACAGTACATGAATATTTATTTATTTTCCTCAGATCTTCTTTTGTTGAAGCTGTTGTTCTGTTGCTTGCTGTTTCAATAATGTGTATTTAACACAGTAGTAGTACTGTGTTGTGGTTTGGGTTTATTTAGTCAGGTGTTATATTAATGTTAATTAGGTTTGCTCCTTGTACTCCCCCATTGTTCCCCTCACAGTGGTTTGCTCCAAGTTGTTTACCCTGAGAGTTCCCGCCACTTGGATCCCCGGGTACCTGTCAATCTTCTCACTTCTCCCTGTTTTCTCCTTGTTTAGTCCAATCAGTCAGGTTTGTTCACTCCCTGTGGGTTGTCAATCCTGTCTTTCGTTTGTCCCCATTGGGTGATACAGGTTTACACCCCTGTCCGCCCAGTGCCTATTTAATCTGCTGCCAGCCTTTGTTTCGTCGTCATTTGTCACTTCACCCACTCTGAGAGCATTTTGTTCCTGCCCCGCCTGAGGGAATAAAGACTCTTCAGGCTCGCAAACAAGCGTCCTTCTCTCGTCTCTTTGTCTCCTCTCAGCGTGTGAAGCTACCAAAGCTGCGTAACCCACGCCGCAGTGCTCAGCACTACCAGGGTGGCAGATGCCATTCCCCTGGAGTGCCCACTCACATGGCGGCCACCCAGCCTCACACGGGCAGTGCTAGCCGGAGCATTTCTACTGCTTGAGGTCATGGCAGGTAGCTGCCGCAGTACTGCCCCTTTTTGTAGAAGATTTCTGTCAAAAAACTCATTTTCTACTAAGACTTAATTGGACCTAAATGGTGATTCCTCTCTGTAGTTTTGTATAGTTCTTCCAGAAAGTGGGACGATCTACTCCATAAAAACACAATTACATATGGCTTTACATTAGTTAACAAAACTCTTTTTCTTACAGTTTACGCTTACAGAACGATGGGAAATGCCAACTAAATTAAATATTTCTTACTAAAAATTTCAAGAGGCCATTTCTGATTCAATTGGCAGGAAACACTGACCTTTTCACCACTGCACACATCTCAGAAGAGAATTTTCTGGTTCAACCTTTTTTCTGAGTATGAGAAAAATAAAATATTACTATGTTTTTTCCAGATCTGCTGGAGCACTTTCATGTGTTTTCTTAGATAATTTTCCACTTGTATTTCTACTTGCATTTCAACACAAAATGCTTTGGTTTATTTTTTGTGAGTTAATAAAAGGCAGCGTAAAGGCAAACTCTTCCTACTTTGATAATAATTTGCGTGAGAATCATACATATATTGATCATGCTAATTATATTTTATTCTTTGTCTACATTTATATTATTAAAGGGTTTGTTATTGCCACATTGCCATATGATTCTTTTTGAGAGGAAAAGAAAATTTATATATAAGCTTAGATTTCTTAACATAAGTTAAGAAGTCTTTTGCAGAGCAATTTGAGATATTTCCTATGCTGAATAAAGATGTTCTAGGGGTGTATTTTCTGGAACAGGAAGTTTTATCCTGTAGGTTCTTTGAAAACTACCTCCTAGTCAATTGGAATCTTGGAACAGGAAGAAGAAGAAAAGCAGAAGAAAAAAAAAACATAAGAAATTGTGCTAACTCATTTTTAGACTCATATTTAGTTATGAGTATGGTATATACCACTATAGATATAGTCTTATTATGAAATTCAGACTGTTTAACAGCAAAAAAGATATCCTTAATTCTGTGTTTTTCCTTTTACCTAGCTTTCTTACCCTTTATTAATATTTTCCTTTCAGTATATTCTGCCATAATACTCTAAAGGTTTTTTTAGAGATTGATTTTTCCAGCTCTTAAAAATATTTGCATTGTCATCTGCTGGAGTCCAATAATAGCAAGAAAGAAACACTCAGTTTTAAACTCCGCTATGAAAGTATCTGCAAGTATGAAACCATAATTGAGCATCTTTACTCCTCAGAATGATCTTGAATTGAAATATTAAAATTTTGTGTTTCCTTTAAATACACACATACACATACACACACACACACACACACACAATTTAAAAAATCCCCAACAATGAAATTTCCAGTAGCAGAAGAACATTTTCTAATAAAAACCCCAGATATTCTTGACTCTGTCTTAGGTTGTGATATTAATATTGAATCCTCCTTTCTTATTTCTTTTTTTGTGCTTTTTAAGGATCTTTAATTATTTAAGCTACTGTATAACTTGTGTTATAAGATTTACTGCATTTATGTTTATGGTATATACTACAGATTTCAGAAATTAATTTAGAGTAGGTTGGAATATTCAGTGCATAAAAGGTGCTAACCCTATATCACCAGATCTTTGGGTCTGTTTAGTCTCTACCAACATCCACCAAATTTTCTCAGTCCACTCTTCAAAATGCACCTTGCTTCCTCACTAAAAAGCTACAATTTAAGAGAATCTGTGCAAACCTACACAGCCTCTGAAATTCTATCCTGGATTTCTAAATAGAACAGATTGTCTTTTCTACTCTCATTTCTCTTTACTCTTTGCTCCAAAGAACCTTGGCCAGAACACCATGCTGAAGCTGGCTCTGATTTTCAGTACTTCTGCTTCTTTCTATTCATACTTACATGCTGTAAGGAGAAAAAAAGATTCAAAGAATGCAAAGCCTATGAATATTCCACAGTTAAATGGTTCCCAAGAAATATTAGATCAATGCTGACATATGGTGTTTTTCTGTTTTACTGATCTACTTTAACTTTATGAATCTTAACAAATTGTTCTATTTATTTCATCTGGATTTTGTTTCCACTTTCTAGTCACTGGGACTTTCTGGCAGACACAAATCATTAAATAAACTTTAACTAGAATGCTCCAGGTAGGAATGGTTTTTTATTGATGGATCATGAACGGTGCCTTCAATACTACAAAGCACCACTAAAGGTTTGATGCAGCGTTTGTGAGTCTGGGGGAAGGAAGAGGGGGAAAAAAGGTGAATATCATACATATTTTGTGTATTTTTTTTAACTAACTGGTCAACATGAATAATCTTAAAATACTGAAAATATCTTTCCACTCCACCTTGCAATTCTAATGAAGCAGCTTTCAAACTTATTTTGGGTGTAGCTTATGCTTAGAGAAAATGAGAAGCAGAAACAAGTAAAAATGTTTATTGAGTTACTAGGTTCCTCATAGAACCCCATCTGATAATTGAAATGTAGCTGGTTCAACTCATCGGCAGATGGAAGGATCAGCGGGTTCTTTTGAACAGTGCCCAATATGCTAGAAGGAGTATTGCTTTTTAAGTTTTCTGCTTTCCATTTCCCTTTTTCTCTCCACTATCTTGTGTATTCTTTCTTTTTTATTTTAATCTTTATTTTAATCTTTAATGTCACCACCGCCAAGTGAAATGCTCTTTAATGTTAGTCTTTGTCCAGGAAGGATCAAAAGCCTAAACTGCAACAAAAGAAAAGATTTTTTTAATGTATTATTTATATTTCATTCAAAAAATGTGAGGCTGAGATACATTACTTACTGAACAATGCTAATTTGTGACAGACTGTCCTCCTCAATAACACTCAAACAACTAGCTGAAAATGAAAGGTGCTGCACAAAGAGCAGTGCATACTTTTACTCTCCTAGTCTCCCATGTAAATGTCAATAGACAATTAACATGCTCTGAACAAATGCCAGTTGGCTGAATTTTGCAAACAGATTTTAAAATACTGAAAGTATAAAGCCTAAAGCATCAGCTTATTTTTAAAGAATCACACAGATTTCTAAAAAGTTCCTTTTTTTAATGGTTATTTGGAGCATATATGTATTATTTTAAGAAAACATTTTCCTAATGAATAGATTGACTTAGGTTTTTTTCCCCCTTAAAATTGTAAGCCTTCATTTCAAGAGTAAATGTCAATGAATCATCAGTTGAGAACTATTGTTCTTCCATGTGACCTATTGCATTTCTGCCTGATTATTTTTTTTCTTTTTGTTTGGCTTATATTTTGCTTTTTTAGTTGCTTGCCTCAGTTTGGGTGAGTGAACAAAGTAAATAGAATAATGCCCAGAGGAAAAATTATCCTAGAAAGGGGTGTATGTGACTTCCTTGAAAAAAAATTAAACATACTTGGAAAGAATTTTCAGAACTTTCTATGAAAGAGGTTCTTTAGATTGCAGGGAGAAGAAAAAAACTAATGTAGTGGTAGAAAATATGGGCATTCACATATCATATTGAGAATTTTGCCCCAAACCCAATAGCAGAACAGAGAGAAAGAATAAGATGGAAAAAAAGAATAGATAGAAAATAAAATTATACTTGCCTTATTTTCAATCACACAGTACATGAATTTTATCCTCCAAGAGGAATGATGAAATACACATTAAAAAAAGAAAACACACTTATTTTTTCTCCTCTAGATTTTAATACACAATTCAAGTTTAAGAAGATACAAAACCAAAGCAGGCTGAAACTGCCAAATGAGATATTACAGCAGATTTCTCAGAGAGACACGGATAATACAGCAAATACATTACAGTCATATGTATACATATGCTGACAGATAAAATTACTGAGCACACTAGCAAGCAAGCAGAAAACGCCACAGGAGGTGATCCATACACAGAAGGAGTATTCTCCTTTTCCGAAAGAAAACGGAAAACTGAATAATGAATCTCATCTACTGAGCGTAACTTACCAAAATTTCTGAAGAAATTGACTTCTGAGACTACAGGGAAAAAAAAAAAGAAAGCAAGAGCCTTTAGAGAATAAATTTGGATAAAAATTTCAATTTCCTTGAAAAAAATTATTTTTTTTCTAATACAATCCCGGGAAGGGCCTCAAGGGAACAAAATGATGAAATGTAGTATTAGGAAAGCTAACTTACAGGAAGTTGAGCTACGTTCTTTAAAATTCTCAATATTGGTGTATTTGTAAGAAGGTATGTTGAGGTTTTTTTTTGTTTCTGTAGCTTTCGTATGGATAAATAAAGGTGTGTTTTTCAGAAAATAGTATTTTCAAACATTTTTAAGCTAAGAAATACAAAGTGACCTAAACCGCAAATATCTCCTGATTATATGTAATAACTCACTCTTACAAGCTTTCCTTCTGCCTATATGCAATCCAGCATGAATATAACATATTTTGCTTTATTCCTAATATGCCATTTCCACTGCCCTTCAGGTCAGGCAAAAATGCTCCCGATTATATGAAACCACAATGCTGAAGAAATAGAATGAAGGCTGACTGAAATACTTACTTTTATTATCTCATAATTCATTTTCACCTGAATCCTCACCCCTCACCCCTAAAAATCAAAACAAATAACAAATAGAGTGGCCAATATGATTTTTGGTAGCATCTAGTTTAATGAAAATAAAATAATTAAAGAAAATAATTTGTAGGATATGATCCCACAAAGGGATCAACACAATTCTGCTAGGAATTGGAACATGTCTAGGAAGAGCAAGCTACTTTAGTACTGCTAAACTATCACCCTAGAGGAAGATTCCTGGTCTTCAATACCCAGCGGTACACAGCAGTTCTTGTTCTCATTCCTCAGCCAACAGCTGTATCTGCCTGGGGTAGACAGCTATGATCTCATTGCATAGCTTGTGGTCTGGACTTACACGGGGTGCTCTTACTCCAGTAGCAGATTTTTTTTTTGTTTTTGTTTTGTTTTTTTTGTCCAAGTCACAATGTCTGAAATATTGCATGGCCCTATCAAGGGCAATGTTTTAAACCCTTAAAGCTTAGGAGCTTAACATATCTTCCCTGACATAAGGCATGAAGGTACATGGCATGAAAAGCACAACATATGCTAAAATTCTGAAGGATGGATGACTTCCTATGTAGGCTGCCATACGTTGTGGGACCGTGCTCAAAGTATCTGTTGGGATTTTTCCATAAACAGAACTCTTCCCAGAACTATTCCTACATGAACTGGAGCTCCAAAAAAAGGTGTCTATGCACAGACTCAGCCACCTGAGGTATAAATGCCCTGGGAACCTGGAAATGAAATTGGAAACAAATTTATTTTTTAATTTTAGAAGTACACCTGGACAAGTAGCTCAGCTACTACAGCTTTATAACAGCGAATATGATTCTAGTAACAAGCAGTTCTTTAAGGTCTAGAGCCTGCTGAAACTATTCTGAAACTGATAAAGGTGGAAGGTTGTCTAGAGTTCCAGCTGCTAATTTATCTTACTAAAAACAGAAATTACTAAAATAAACCATATTGAATCAATGTGTATTTCCCACACAGATATTCCAGAGAAATGTTTAAATGGAAAGATTAAAAAATGGAACTAGTAAATTATTTTTTCACTTCTAATGACTGTGATCATTATTCTATAGCAGGTAGGAGAAGATAAGCTTTAAATTAAATTTCTACAGACAGGTAAGAAATAGATTAAATTGATTAAAATATTAACACCTTCTAAAGTTGAAAATAAATTTAGGCATTGCTCTGTATGAAGATAAAAGAACTCAGACCTCAAAGAACATAAGCTAGGACTGAACGTCCCATTCCCCTTGACTCCAGATTTTCATTATTTTAATCCTTGCTCAACACTCTCAACCCTGACTCTTTTGGAAAACAAAGTTTATACTTTTGCATGGAGATTTCTCAAGTAACAAGAATCCTGAATATGTAGAATTGTTTCATTTTTGAATGTGATGAGTAACTCAATATCTAATCCCATATCTGAGTGCTCCCACAATCTAGACATTTTGCCTTATATATTGCTTTATCTCTTATATGCACACAGAGGACTGAAGAGACAATATGTTTTCACAATTTAACACATTTTGTATTTTAAGGAACTTTGAGAAATTTGCAGATGTCTGGGAAATTTCAAGCATTTAAACTTCTAAACCTGAAATCAGTATTGTCTCAGTAACAATCAGTGTGTCCAGATGTACAGAAATGAATGTGCACCAGCACTAGAAAACCAGTGGAAAAAGTGACTTCTTACTCAAAATGACGATTAAAAAAAAAAAGGAAAATTCACAGATTTTTGGTCTTTCTTTTTATACAAGCTGCATGGTCATCTTCCATAGGTATAGGTCACTACAGCAAGATTGGGATAACGGCATTTGGGTTGCTGCTGCTGAGCCTTTTTTATGAGTATTTATCAACTTGAAGTCAAGTTCATTGATTGACTGATTGATTGAAATCACTTTCTGTAACCACTTAGCAGGGATTTGGCCAGGATATCCCAGCTTGAATGAGGATGGCCACACTCTTGGGCTTGATATGGGGCCTTTAAACTAAGTATTTTCCTGATGTAGTGTTCTCATGTTTCAGGATAAGAAAGTGTTTCCTTGGCCAGATGTCAAATTAGACTCTCAGCAATTTCAAGTTCAGTGCTCAGCTTTTTTTCTAGATATAGAAAATTATATGCTCTTACTGATACCTTCTACTAACTACAATAGGATGAAGCCATGACCTAGTTTGCTGTTAAGAAAGAAACAGCCTTGTAATGTGCATTTCCCTTCAATACAAAAATTCATGTATTCAGTGTGTTTATTCATGTAAGAGGTCCTGTAACCCTCTGACAGTCAGTTTCTGCTTCTCCATTGCCTATCATGAAAAGTTTAGAAGCTTTCACCCATTTTGTGGGCAGGAACATAGGTATTGAATGGTAAAGAAGGAATTTTAGCTAATTGCAGTAGTACTGGGCATTGGAAGGAGACAGAAAATCAAGAGCAGCTGGTGCAAGACTCTGGTTCCTATCTGTAAAAAAGCGTGAAACATTTGTACCTGAGGCTCTTCTCTACTATCAGTCATCAATGTAGGAAATAAAAGAGGTTTCTCTATTCAACTTTAAATTTCTCAAGTATTAAATTAGGCATCCTTTTACCTCCTTTCTTAAAATTAACCCCTGAACCTTGAATAGAAAGGCTTGAGAGCCCCATTCTCTACGGATTAGATACTCTCCCTAGAGGGTACAACTAAAGATCCATATCCGTTTCAACAAAGAAACAAGTATAGTTAATGTTTACAACATTCTGAATGAGTGCTCTTATCCTCTAAAGACACCTCTCACCATGGTATTTTTAAAGAAAGCTGGACTCTCTACCTCTTGCTAAAGGAAGTCAAGATTCCAGAATCCAAATGAGGTTTCTAAATCCTCAGTGACACACCAGATCCTCATAAACATCACAAAATGAGGCAATTCTATCATCAAGAAAAAAAATAATTTATTTAAGCCAAATCCTTCCCCACAGGAGTTGTGCATAGCAGGCTATGTATTGTGATGTATTTTAATATCTGCAGTTCTTTCTAAGGCAGGTACACTTATCACAGGTTGTAATGGGAATATTAAGAAATAATTACAAACAAGCAAGCAAACAAAAGCAAACCTGCAATGACAATAAAACTCTTTGACAGAGATTGCAGAGGAGAAAAGTCATACCAGTATTATCTGATCTAGGGAGTCAGGTGTCTGCTTTGGGAATATGGATTTCATAACCAAAGCCAGTTAGAATTGTCAGTATTTGGCTTGTTAAGGTGAATTAAACCTACTTTATTAATTTAACCATAAGTTTCACAAAGATTTTGCTTCTGTGTACTTAGTATATTTTAAATGGCTTAATGGGTTTACTTAAATGGCTTAATGGGTTTAGAGTCACTTAGACCTTACAATATATTGGTAAGTTCTTTCAGAAATTTTGGATCTCAGTTTTTAGAAAGCATTTGAAAACCTTCAGTAAATGGAATAAATAAAGGAAGTCAGGAGGCTTTAATGTGTATCTAAAATTAAGCTTCTAAATCTGTATTATGCTGCCCTGTACTAGGGCAGTTAAACAGCTTGATTTTTAAAGTACTGGAACCTCAGAATTCTTTTGGATAACAACAGAATGATCCTATGTTTTCTTCTGGGCAAAACTAAAGTTCGGCAAATAATTGCACCATGTCTTTGCTGTAAACAGTACTATACTGCCTGTTGAGAAGCATATGTTCAACACAGTGCAGAGTTCTATTAATGCAGAAACAATGTCAAAGATTTGGCTGCTTCCCAGAATTAGCTGACAGCATTGTCTGGGCTCTGTGTGTTTCATAGAGTCTCTCCACCCTCTAAGGAATTTGAGATTTGAAGTGATTTGAGAGAAGAAGCCGCTGCAAATCTCAATATCCATCTTCCCAATAATAAGGTAAAAACAAATGTAATCTTGTAATTTTACATCTGGTAAAATACCTTTTTTTTTTTTAATGAAGTGGCACAGAAAGATATGACATGTTGACATTTAAGTTAACTTGCAAGCTCTGATTTTTTGGCATCAGCCACTGTCAGATGAAATGATTTCTACTGCTGTAGCTGTCTGCAGCTAGGTATATCTTTCCGTTTTGCAGGTATCATATTTTCTATTTATTTTGTTTAATTTTATCTTGCAGGACATGGCAGTCACAGCTTTTCCTACTGTAAATATTTTTTGGAAAATGCATAAACATTAGATAAACATATGGAAGGCAGATTTTGCTTTTCTGGATGTTTTTCACTTTTTTTTTCCCCTTTATACACTACAGTTTCAGAGTCCCAGCTTTTCTTTCCCAGAAAAGCAGCTGATGTATTTCACAAAGGAAAACTACATGTCTTCAACTCTCTAATGAGAGACTTTGGCACATATCGCAGTTTAGAAATATTCAATGATCGTAAACCATAGGCTAAAGGATAGTATAAACCTTTTGCATTCCCTTGCTGTCGATCATTTGGAACTGTTATAGTGTAAAACTTCTAATCTTACTTTTTTATTTACCCTGATGTATTAAAAAACTAGCATAAATGGGACCTAAAGGCATTTTTTATGCCAGTTTTTCTACCAGGAAACAAATGATTCTTCATTGCTATCTCTGAAATAATGACCTAGTGAAAACTTTTGTCTAGTTAGTTCTTTAAGGGCAAACAAGATATTCTGTTGTGATAGTGCTTAGAACTTAATTGAAGCTAGAGACAACTTTTTGGTTAGGAAGAAACCCACAAAAATACTATCTAAATCTACAGACTTCTTGTGAGAAATTCAGTGTATCTATTTGATTTGATACAATTAAGAGTTTCCCTACACCATGGTTTAACTCCAACTGGCAAATAAGTACCATACAGACATGCACTCATTCATTGGTGGAATGGTGAGCAGAATCTGAGAAATGTAAAATCCAGGGCTTGAGATAAGAACGTTTTAATAATTGAAATGAAGTACTACTCCTACTACTAAAAATAGTTCTAATTAAAACTGATATAGCAAAAAGAGGGAGATAAATAAAACTCAAGTTAAAAAAAAAACAAAACCAAAACCAAGTGATGCACAATACCATTGCTTATCACCCACTGACTGATGCCTGGCCTGTCCCCGAGCAGCAATCAGTGGCTCTTGATCATCTGCCCCATTTTTTTACACTGAGCATGATATTCAGTAGTCTGGAATACTCCTTTGGCCAATTTGGATCAGATGTCCTGGCCATGCTCTATCTCAGCTTCTTGTGCACTTCATCACTGACAGCATGAGGCACTGAAAAAACCTTGATTTAGTGTGAGCACTACTTAGTAACAACCAAAACATCAGTGTGTTATCAGCACTATTCTCATAAGAATCCAAAACAAAGCACCAGTTACTAAGTAGAAAATTAACTCTATTTCAGCCAAAACCAAATGAGAATTTTTTTCCACCTAATGATGTCCTGCTTGGCTTTTTGTTGCAATGTGAATGGTTGAAATGTGTTATAGCCTTCCTCTAACCTGCATTTATCCCAAACATTTTGGCTGGTATGAAAATAATAAAGAAGGATACTCACTTTAGACAGGACTACCATGCCAACCAATATAGCTGCAGCAGCATGCCATCCTAGGAAGAGCCACGAGGTATGGAACAATGCTGTGAAAGAATCAGCTCAATGCCTGTGGCTTAAGCAGCATCTTTTCCTCTTGTGACAGTATCTGGATGTCAACTAATGTACTCAGTCATGTATCTTTTATGATAAAAGCCTGTGCTATAAGCCTAAGGCATTATCCTTTTAGGATATGATGGAGATTTTTCTGATCATATTTTTCTTTCTTAAAACTAATAAGTTTAAATTACATTTATACCAGAGGATATTATTTACATCAGAACTGGTTCCCAGCCTCAGGAACAGCCAGGTGTTTTGTAAGTACCACAAAACTCCCTTAGTTTCTGCCTTCCAGGAGGCAGAAGCAGCAGCAGGCTGCTCTGAGTGACTCAGAGGGATTTTGTAAGGGCAGACATTCCTTCACCATTCCTTCCAGTGTGACAGAAGCAGTAGTAACCCCTCTCTCTCTGGGGAGGTTTATTAGCAGATGTAGAACAGGCCATTTGACTCTTTGCACAGTACTTCTTCCTTAACAGAGATTTTCCTTTCTGTGGGGAAAAGACAGATGGGGAAGATTCCTATGGGTTTATGTCAGCTCACGATGCAACACTTGGATCACTCCAACTCAGGCTGCAAAGGAAGCACTCGAAATTCAGAAATACTGGATATTATATTCTTTACACTGACTGAATAAGCCTCTTTGGGTGCAAGTACAATATGAACTTTCTATTGACATCATTCAGTAGGATTTTTTTTTATTGGAACACATGAATTACCAGAGTACCTAACAGGGGATATAAATATAGACTGAATGGAGACTGCAGAAGCAAAGCTGAAATTGTATTTCCTGTCTCTCTGTTTAACTACAAATCAAAATTAATGTTTTTTTTTCAACCAGCTCTTTGTGGGTTTCTGTTTTTTTGCCTTTTTTTTTTTTTTTTTTTTTAATCTGGTGTAGATGTATGTTTACAAAAAGCAGGTCATAACACCTAAGAGACAAAGTAGTGGAATGAAAAATACCAAATACTATTGCTTTGATTTCAAAAATTTATTTGACCATAATTTGAAAAGCTATCAGTGCTGACTGTTGTTTCTGTTAAATTTATTTTTATTATGAGCTTTGGGGAAAGAATTATAAAGTAACAGGACCTGTTAAGTAACAAAGATATATTGAACTATATGTGTACATTAAAATATCATAGGACCCAAAATATAATTCCTTGTAAAATCTGAATTCAGCATACTACTGGACAGTATAGGCACAAGATAAAAACTAAAGAGAAAGCACAGAGGAATTGGAAGGAAATATGTCTGGTCTTCAGCCCAGAAATCAATCATAGTTGAATATACAACTTCAAATATATTCTAAAAACTTGGGCAAGTCTAGGAAAATTAAAACAATAATATCTGACTTTTAGAAGACTCATCATGAGGCCCAACATACAAAATATTCTAACTGCAATTTTATGACCGAAACAGCAAATAGATACTTCATTCTCACCTATTATTGGAAAAGGAAATTAAAAAAAATAAAAACAACCAAAAACCCAAATCCAAACAAAAAACCAAACAGCAACAAAACACAACAAAAAACCAAACAAAAAAAACCTCTCAAACAAAAAACCCAAACCAAAACCAAATAAACAGAGAAAACTAGATGAGATTCTGTTTGTTTAGTTCCACTAGCATATGTACCGACCACTGACAAAGGGCAGCAAGGAAATGATAATGATATGTTTGTACTGAAGGCTTTCTCTGTTTGGATCTGGATCAAAGTAAAATATCTGACAGCTTCCCTTGGCTTGTCAGACCATAATAGCAGCTTACAGAAACAAAGCCTTGCTTGAAAAGAGACTTGGAATCACAGCAGAGAAAGCTTCTGTGTAAAACAGACATGAAGTGAACCTAGGAAAGGTGGGAGACCACAATATTTAGTGCAGTGTTTGAATTTCAAGCTTCATTACTAGTATTTCTGAATTCAAAATAGTTCAGCCTCTGAGGAGCTCTGAGCTCTGTCAACTAATTTTTAAAACGTTTCCTGATTGATATGAAGGAGGTTTCTTTCATATTCATGGAAAGTCTTTTAAGAAACACAAAAGAAAACAAATAAAGAGAATGAGCACACATTCAAGCACTGGCATAGGCCCTAACACTGACTACCGTCAAGGGACATTGCCCAGTTTCCACTGTTGTTCAGATATTATTCTTTTTGCTCAGATCATCTTCTCTGATCAATTATTAAAACATTAGTTAATTATTAAACAATAGTTAATCAAATATTAAGTATCTGGACATTTTTGAACCCATTGTTATCAGCTGAATTTACAGACAAATCTAAATATTATTGAATCTTCTTACCTGATAAGAATGGCTACTGCCAAGTCTGCATTAGGGAACACTTCCTGGTGGCAGAGATTCCCAAATCATGACAGCCACAAGGTCAGTGAAGACAGACAGCTCAGTTGTGAATGTTGAAAAAGCCTTGTTTGCATGGCCCTATAAACCACATAAATGCAGCCTTAGAAATCCCACCATCTTGCTACGACTGCAAGCTTTCACTTTTGCAGCTACTACAGGAAAGCTCAGAAATCCCTGTTGTCATGATGCAGACATAGCCTCAAAAACATGGCAGGAGGGGGAAAGACAGGTCCTGAGCCACGTATAACTACAGAGGAAAAAAATTGCACAGGTTTACCTCCAGAAATAAATGGGAAGTTAGTACAGTCTCTGGAAAGTGAGAATATAAAGCTCTATGTAATAATTAAGGATTATATAAGATTAAAATTAAATGTTTTTAAAAAGTATCAAAGCATTATGAAATGGTGTTCCTAAGATGCAATGTTATATTGAGTTTTATATCTGCAAATAAATGTAGTTTTTGTACTACCAAATGATAAAAACCCCCAAAATATACTGTTGTTTTCATTTATCAAGGAAACATTAAGCCTCTTGATTCTACCCACCACCATGTGGGATTCAAAATCTATGTAATTTCAAAAAAATATTGTGATGACTATAAGACTAAATTTTAGAAAAATAATCATGTTAGCTTTTTACCTAAGAAAGCTGAAATTACAAATTGACCATATCACTTGATGTGAGGAATAGTGTCTCTGACAAATGTTTATCAGATTGGTAATTTTGTGACAGTGAATGCTGCTTTGCCTTCCTTTCCATTTGATATAACTTCCAGATAGTGGACTTTGTGACCCCAGAGCTCTCAGTAAAGACTGCAGCTTGATATTCGTGCATTCAGTCAAGAAAACTATAATTGATTTTCATATTACAGGATGTGTTTGCAGGATAGCCAACTGGAAAAAAAGTAATTGGGAGAGATATGTTGATGGATTTTTCTTGTTTATTTTCACAGGTGACTTAATTTTGTTAATGAGTTTATGAATTTTAGCTTTTTGAATTATTTCTACATACATAAAAGGACAAGATGGTTTATTGCAAAAAATTCGAGTAGATTTTGACTTTTTTTCCCACTTTTTCTCAGAGTGAGCAGGAAGAAAAAAGTTTTACAGTCTTTATGGGACAACAAAAATGAGTTTCAAAATTTATCTATGTAATTGCCTTCCTACCATTTTAAATATTCACTGTCAGAAGAAGTAGCACTGATAAAGAGACAGTATATATTTTGCTTTGGATAAACATTCCATAATTAAAACTTAACAAGGTGGGGTCTTTTTTTATTACAATTCATTTTTATACAAGTGACCTATCAGTAACGACCTTGACTCTGGATCATTTATTAGAAAATAAACAAATAGATGGAATAAATGACTTGTGGAAAAGACTTGGGCTATGAACTCTCCCAGATGGTCATTAATCCCCCAGAAATGCTACAGACTCTGATCATTAAGACATAATTAATGTATTAATACAGTGTCTAAATGCTGAGCTGCATTTTCTTTTTGTTTAATTAACCTTTTGGAAATATTTTACTAATGAAAAAGGGCAATATCTGTTTGCCATGGAGATGCCACATTATTTTTTTTTATTCACAGCAAACACAAATAAATTATGGAAAGCTCTTCATGTGTTTGTACACTTCACACTTCACACTGTTGAGAGCTGTTGACTATTGGAAATGAAGGGCAAGGGCATGATTAGAAAGACTCATTATGCACTGGTTCAATACTTTGGAGCTATTCTTCATGAATCTGCTTAGCACTCAGAGCAGACTATGAATTCTCAGCAGGGCAAGCAAAATTGAATTTTGCTGTTCTGTCACAGGGAAGCTAAAGGGCAGAGGAAAAGGGCAAAGCTAAGATGATTGATCTGGGAAGAGATTCTTGGATACCCAGGCTTCCTTTTCGGTAGCTACTTGGGAATGCATTTACAGGGAAGTGTCACAGACATTGCCAGTGATTGTCATATGTATGAGTGAGGAATACTCCTGCTGGGTGGCTACCTGACTACACTAAGTGAGTGTTCCTGACATGCCAGGACATTTGATTCCTCAATATCAACATCAGGAGCAAGGTTGTTTTTCCAGAGTTCTTGAAGAAACTGAGATATACATTCAACAAGAACTGTCATAAACATTAATTTCATACCAGCACTGCCAACATGATGTAGTGCTAGTCACTTGGAACTTACATCTGATCTTGCAATTTCTAAAGATGATTAAGGGTTGTAGACATTTGTTGTATGCTGGGTTGGTTCAGTTAGGGGTTTAAATAAATGTTCAGTTGGTTCTCTGTACCCCTATTTCCCCCTCACAATGGTCTGCTCCAAGCTGTCTACCATAGGAGCTCTTGCATGTCCATCTTATATCCACCCCCTGTTTATTACTGAAAGTTCTGTGTCAGTCACCCCATCCTTGCAATCCTATTTGTCCCAGAACACTGTACCCACCTCTGCAATGTTCCCGTAGGTTGCCATGGTCTGTGTCACTCCCCTGTCATCTGTCCCCATTGGGCGATGAGGGCTTTCGCCCCTGTCTGCCCGCCCCCTATTTAACCCATTGCTTCCTTTGTTCAATCGCCATTTTGTCCATGTGTGCGACCTGGGAATGCTGCTCTGACCACCACTGCGGCCACGCAGGAAATAAACAGTTCTCAGCCATGCGGGACAAGGTGTGCCTTGTCTCGTCCCTTTGCTTCCTCTCAGCGTATGGCTACAAAAGCTGCATTACCCACCCTGGAGCCCTCAACCCTAGAGCCTCCGAGCACGCGGCAGCCTCGGTCTCACCAGAGGCAGTGCCTAGCTGGGCGCCCCAGCTGCCCGAGAATGGAGCGAGAAGAAGAAAAGCCGCAGACATTTATCTTCAGTTGGGGAGTTCCTGATTACCCTGTTAGCAAGATTCTGAAAATTTGATGTTTATATCTGACTCATAACCAATTAAACACACAATGGATGCCTGAAGACACCTCATCTATAGATACCTACTAATATTTGTTATTCTTAAGGGATATGGTACAAAATGTTTGTATTTTAAAAATGGGGGTACTTTTTTCTATGTATCTCTAGGTATACTCACAGCTTTTAATAACTCGATTGCATTTTGAGCATCCATCTGCCTCTCAAACACACATATTTAAATATAAATATGATGCACTATTTTGGCATAGACTATTTCAATTTTAACAGTTACTATGTACTAAGTAAAGGTTTCGCCTTTCTTGTTTAAAAATCAATTGACCAACCAATCAACCACAGCTTGAGACATAAAATCTGAGCTATGAATTATTCCTGTTATATCAAGTAAAATTTTTCCAAGCAGTTCCCAAATTTTTAGAAAGAACGTTTTTGTTATAAAAAGCATTAATAAACAGTTAAGTTTATGCTTATCATCTTCCTTTCATTCAAGAGTATAAATTCAATCAAAAATTATGAAAATGTTCCTTTGTCAGATATGTATTTACTTTGGAACAAGGGACAAAGTATTCAGCCAAGTTAATGGAAGGCATGGAAGACAGATAATTTAGTGTTTAGTTTAGCATTTTATCTGATTTATCATGCAATTTTCAATTTTGTTCTCCCAGTTTATTAAATATTTTATTAAATACAGTTCCTTAACTTGCACCTATAGGAGGAAAAAATTAGGAACTTGATAATGCCTAACAAGTACAGTAAAATATATATTATAGTCACTTACTACTGTAACTTCACAACAGTCTGAAATAAATTACTTATCCTACTGTTAGATGTTGTGAGGTAGAAATCAATCCCCTTAAAATGAGCAAAAGTTGGTCTATAACTTGTTTGGAACATGTTTTTGGGGGGGCATTGGGGTTTTTTGGGTTGTTTTTTTTTCCTTGTGTTTTCCACATTTTAAAAAGCAAAAAAAAAAGCCAAGTAAAAATCAATGACATCCCAGTTTTATCCCTACAGTTATTGAAGCTGGAGGACCCTAAAGTAATATGCAATATGGAAAAAGAATAGTGGAGAAAAGTTCAAATTAATTCATTACACTAAAACAGTCACATCTCCATTGTATTTAACTGTTGTGAGGTTACAGTTTCTATAAAACTCTATCTGCATTTTTTCATAATCACTGAACTTAAACATCTGCACTAAAAGGTGTCTGTAGGAGGAGTCTGCCTCAGGCTGAGTATATTGGGTGAATTTTGAGCTAAAATAGCCTATTTTCTTTAAAAGAAAATAAAAGTCAATGCTAAAAAAGTCCATTACAAAAGTCTACCATTTCCTTTCTTTTAAAAAAAGAAAAGGAATTCACCAGGGCTGAGACAGTGCTCTCTGTCTAGTATGATTATTGTGTCCTTTACTATGGGAATTAAAAGGTTGGACTAAGCTTACAGGGGTCAGGGGAAACACAAGAGCAAAAGAATGATTGAAAAAAATGGATTTTTCATACATTAAGTTGAAGCTGCATAGCACTTACCTTCTGGAATAAGAGGAGTAAAGACAAAAGTTTGTCTGGAATGCCAAATAAAAATCAAGACTACAAACACAGAGCTTCTGCCTTCTGCTTAACCTGCACTTCCCCCTGCTGATGTCCTGCTGAGGAGGAGGAAGTGGAATGGAAATAAATGAATAGCCTGGAGGGAAAGAGGGAAAGTGGGAAAGTGCAAGGTCAAGAAACAAAAAGCAGATGTTATGATGTTGGAAAATAGGACCCTTGAGGAATAGAAGACAACAGGGTTAGGTAAGAGCTATGAAATTGGAATAAAAACTACTTTATCTCCACACCATGCCAAAGTATGTTTTTTCTCTTTAGTGCCAGGGGTAGAGGGGGAAGGAAAGAACAAACTCATTCCATGCAAGAGGAAACCTTAAAATACATTAATTTTAAAATAGAACATTTTGTCAGCATCTGATACTTTTTTCCTCTTGCTTCTTAATGCCATTGTTTTGTTCTTGTGCTTATTGTTGTCTGAATGCAGATCCTGACCTTTAGACTGACAGCTCTGAGATACCCTCTCCCAAGAGTCCACCATTATGGGGAACATTACAGACATCTACTACCAAATGTATAAACAAAATTGGGAAATTTCTAAAGAAACAATAGCGTAATTAGTTTGACAGAGAAACCATAGAGCAGGAATAAAGTATGAAAATCTGGGTGTAGCAGTTTATATCTTGATGAAGTGACCACTCTTTTATTGTTGATTTTGTTTTCTTGAAAGTGATTATTATAGTCTCTTCATTTTGATGTACGACCGTATCTTATCTGGGATACTTCAGAAGTCATTTTGGAACAGCAGGGCACATTTGGTTCTAGAGTAAAATGTAGGGGAAAATTTATATATACATATTTGGACATATATTTCCAGAAAGCAGTTGTGTGCAAAAATAGTTATAAAATTGCAGCAATTTCTTCAATATCTGCTTGCAGATTTGCTATGAAGGATAGAGAAATGCTATCTCTCAACAGTATCCATCTTCAGGAAGAAATGAACTTGGCTTTGTGCCCTAATCTCCACACATTATAAATCCTCTGGAAATTCACTCCTCGTTTCAATAATAGACTGAATTGGATTTATTTCTGTGTTAAATTAGAATGCTTCAAAGTCCACTACAAAACTGCAGTGAAGTTAATAAATGCTTACTAAGACAAAGCTCCAGCCATACCAAAGCCTCCACGTAAGTGGAAACAAGCTTCACTTCAGGAAAGCCATTGCAATTCACTTTTAAAACATCATAGCAAACTCTCTGCTTCTGCCCTTTGGTTGGAATTTCAGAATAAAAAATACAGAAGTGGTCTTCAGAGAGCTGACTGGACAAGTCAATGTAATGAACAACAATATTTTCTTGAATACTTGAGGTTCAGATGTTTCCTGTTTTAGAAGAATATGCTACCTTACTTTTCTTTCTATCAGTGGTACTCCACTTGAAAAGCAGAGAAACCTGCCTATGAAGAAGGCTGATGATTTTGCTTTTTGGTTTGGTGTTTTTTTTTTTTTTTTTAATTTTTTTTTTTTATTTAGCATATACTGAGAAAACTATGATTTACCCTTGCTTCTCAATTTGAGTCAAAAAAATTTCCAGGTAATGGAAATTTGCCACCTACACTCTTGTGAACAAAAATGTCCTATATTTAAAGCAATCAAATGATACATTTAACTGCACACAGCTTTGATTGTATACGTTATAATTGATTTTACTGTAGTCTCTCCTACAATTCATCATTTTTATTAAAGAATCTTTTCCAACATTTTTACCCTCTTTTTTTCCTGCCTATTTCTTATATGGGTTTATAGAGCTGTCACAGAAGGGTACTTAGCAAATCTCACAGCCCCAAAAAAGGCTCTGTTTGAAAATAATAATGATGATGGTCACACATTACATCACCACAATTTTATTTCTTTTTACTGCAGTCTGATATTATTGTTAGGATGAAAACAGACTGCTTTTATGGCAAGATATTTCTCTTATTATTCCATTTTAAAATAAATTTGCTGCAGCATCACAAGAAAACCTTTAAAATATTGCACTCTGTATGACTGAGGTACTGCATTATTTTACCAAATCTCTGATGCTATGGAAATCCCACTGCTACAGACTAGCTTGTATCTTTACACACATTTTGAATCTTTTATGTTTTTTCTAAACGGATGTTGTACATCTCAAATGGTAATAACACAAGATTGAAATAGATATTGATTTGTTTCACTGTTAATGACCAAGGAGTTAATTTAGCATCTGAGAAGTAGACAATAAATTCTTCTTGATTTCAGATTTCAGATAGTGCTGGACTGGGAACCAGATATTGGATTAATCTCCATCTAAACCCACATATCTAAACCAGTAACCTATATCTCAACTTGTTACCTAGGCTTCTTCAACAGATCAAAAGAGGTGTTCATTGTATACTGTTTAACGTATTCTAAGATAGATGACTTAGGACACATATCTGTCAGCATCCTTTCCTATTTGCATTTTTTGTTCCTTTTTTAGAGCAGGCCTTTGGACACAGAAAGGAATTTTAAAACATCAAAGTCTGAGGAAAGCTTTCCAGTTTAACACAAAAGCTAAATTTGCTTTGAAATATTAAAATTGTTTAATGTTTGACATGATTAAATATGAAACTTTTGATAATTTTCTTTTTCTGACTATGGTTCTATGCTTTATATTTTGAAGGCATGTCTTTTGATTTTTTGATATTTTTAGTAATACTTGTTTGGATTCTGGAAATAATACATATTTTTATTTAATTTGTCCTCTTTGATGTTCTCGGGCAACCTAATGCGTTGAAGCCTAAAAAAAGGCTTATTTTGTGGCAGAACAAAGATAGAAAAACTGCTTGAAGAGGTTTGTGCTATTTTCTACTATATTCAAAGAACTCATGCGAATTTAACAGCAGACTGAAATATTTTATTTTCTTATTCATTAGGTTGCTAAGGAATCAGAGGTTAAGAGAAGGCTGGGCACCTTGCTCCTGACAAGTGAACTGCCAAGGGGATGAGGACTATAAGTGCTAAGATGACTAGAAATTTGCTCACATTGTCACAGTTTCAAAATATTTGATATGTTACCTCAAACATTTTGATCCCACCAATGAATGATATCAATAAATCACTTACTTCTACAGAGAAGTGTCAGGAAAATTTTGAACAATTCTCAGGAATTTCTTTGCAACTCTAGGCAGCAGCAATGCCTATCTGTCACAAGCCTAATGAGCTCTGGGCTGTAGTAGCTGGGACTTGGATAGTTTTCTGGGCATATTGCAAAACAATGTGGATTTGTGAGGAAGAAGGAAGGCTATAGTGTCTTCCTGGCTGCCAAAGGTAATTCCATGTTTGTGGGAGGGGCATAGTTCAGCAGATGCAATTGAACTCATCTTGGTTTTTGACAGGCCTTGTCTGCATATTTGTTTCCTTGCTGCTCTTATGGTTATAAATATATTACAAATGATCTGAAGATAGATTTTTTTGTGCAATAGAAAAGCAAAGGGGGAAAAATATTTGAAGCTGAGGGCTCCATTTTTGTTGACAATTAGATAGAAAAGAAATCTATCAACTGCCATGTCTTCTGGAAATGAAAAAATGCTGGAAATGTGCTAACTGCTGAATTTTTCTTTGAAGCGTTTTTGATGGTAAGTATCTCAGGTTAAATGTATGAATATTTTTTGTTCTTACATTTATTGCTTTTCAGTAGTGCTATTTAGAAAGCACTCGAGTGCATTTATCTTTCTGTAAATACTTCAGTCCTGTGAGTCAAAATAATACTGTGCCAAGGATACCTATTATATGTATTATGAAAAACAATTTTGTCAGTTGACATATACCACCCCTGTATAGAAGTTTGTCACTTCATAAAGCCCCCTAAACAAAACAAAGTCTTTATGCAACAAATTGTTGAAGTTATACTGCCCTCATAATGGTTACTAAGGTGGGATTCTGAATAAGCCCAAGACAGATCAATGAATCACTATTATTGTCAAGGCCAACTTCAGGCATCAGAAGTAGAGGCAGTTGCTTACGCAGTAAAACTGAAATGGGCAGGAAAATATCCATAGTTTAATGATCTTCTTTAAGTAGATCTTTAGTTATGTTCTTCCTATAGCTATGCTACATGTCTGGAAAGACATTTTGGTTCGCTAATATAAGATCAGTGTGTATGAGCTAGGAGTTACTGCTATGCAGAAGCAGGGCAGGAGAAAAGAGGCAGTAAGACTGACATAAAATTCTGTTGTCACATTTCAGCCCTACTTCTTCTCCCTGAGTCTTCTTTTACTGCCAGACTTGCCTCCCCACACTTAGAAGTGCCAAAATTATTTTTTGTCTTATGTTTCTGAGATGTCTTAAGCTGCTTCCCAAACCAGTTATATTGGCAGAAGAGAAAGCAATTCAATTGCCATTATAAGAAACCTATTTATATGACCTTTATAAATGTCCACTGTATTTTCCCACTTTTCTAGAAGAATGAATGTTGTAAAAGAAAGTCTGATATGATGAAAAATTCATATTTTAAGACCTTTGAATTTCTCTTGATAGTTCTTTTAGCATCAAATTTGACAATATCTTTTGAGAAGTACATCTGGTCTTACTTAAAGACTTCAATTACAGCAAATCCATCATATACTTTGAAAAACTCTTCCAGTCTTAATTACAAACACTGTTAATAATGTAAAACTCATATATCATTAAAGTTCAAGCTTCAGGTTCCAGCTATCTGATCATTTTATTCCTCTTGCTATTAATATATAAACCCTCCAGTGTGAGCTCTCTGTGTAGGCTGATTAACTTGCATCCCAACTTTATCCTCCCAAATTTAAATAAGAGTCTTCTCTTTAATATAGGTCAGCTAAGAACCATCCACTGCCCTGAAGTAATATTCAGGCAAATTTTTGATGTATCAGCCTAGATCCCAGAGGAACAGCCTCATTTATAGAGCATGTTATCTATTCCAGTTAGCTAGGCTTGTTAAAACTGGCTTGGGTACCTGTGTGCAGAGGTGCAGAGTGTTATGTCAACATAATCAGCCTCTCTGGCAGCATTAACAAGTTAATTAACAAAAAAAATATAACAAAGGTAGTTAGAATAACAGATGGAATTGATACATTAAAACAAACCTACAGACCAAAATACATTAGCAGGGAAAATGGCAATAAAAGTGGAAACTTCCTAAAATTTAGTGTTTGAATTTTCTGGGTGAAATCCAAAGGAATTTAATGCAAATCCTGTGTTCTAGGTTGTGAGAGTTGCTGTGCTGTCTATAATCCAGCCTAAGTCATTGGTATATGTACTGGTATATTGGTATGATGTTAATATTTTTGCACTATTTTCCTAACATGACTCAAAGAAGCCCAGTTACAATCTACTTAACATTTAGCAAAACAAATGTTAAAATTGAGTGGTAACTCTAAGAACTTGAGAATGTAATTTTTACAATAACATAGAAAAGTGTTTGCAACAATGAGCTCTTACTTCAAAGGTTTGATAGTATATATTTTCAATATTTTCACATGCCTGACACTCAAATTTTTCATGTTGCCTTGAATGATTAAAAATATTTAGCATTCTAGACCTCTCCTCCTACAGAGAAAAACATCAGAATTAAGAGTGGAAGGATTCAACCAAGTTACAAAATTGTTTACCTTAAAGTAATATCCAAAGATGTGTTCTTTACTACTGCCTACCTTCAGATATGTTATTTTCTATGCCAGGTGAACTAAACTGAGGGAGATTTTCTAGTTGAAAACTAGTAGTAATTTTGTCAAGTAAGAGTTTTGCAAAACCGGTCCCCTTACCTGGTTCATCATGGCTATCTAATCCTTGGAAAAGATGGGAATAGTCAGCCAGATATGACAAGAGTGGCAGATCACCTCATCAATGTTAAAATTCTTGTAGAAACACACTATTCCATTAAGTAGTACTTCATTGTAATTGTATTAAACCTCATAGGACTGTGTAAAGTAAGATATCCCACTGAAGTGGATGAATGTGGCCGTTATTGACATAAAATTACTTAGGATATTTAGGCAGAATGGTTTAAGTATAATTTGAATTCAGGGTGCTGTGCTGCAAACCGAGACACCCCATTTTTACCTGAGCAATTATCTCTTTCCCTGTGATAATGACTGAACTAATACATGCTGCTTTGTCTGACATTCCTTATAATATACTACACTTTGTTCAAGTAAATACAGTGTTTGAATTTTTTGTGACGTAAATCATCTTAATATCTGTCTTAAATATTGTTTAAGTTACAAAAAGCAAGCCCAGGAGATACTATTAATCACTGCTGCCAACCTGAGCATACCCACATGGGCTGTAATCTGTAGCTTTCCTGTTTTCTAATGCTTCTAAAGCTGCTAAATATAAGCCTGTACATTAGTATAATGAATAGAACTACAAAAAATATGCTTAGTTAAGATTTGTAGTTGTACTTTTTAACTATAATGTATAATTCAGTATCTCCTTAATCATATAATTTGGAGACAATGGTGTAGATCATAAGAGTTTTTGTTTTCAGTCTTATGATTTAATTGCTGCCTCTGTAGGTTCTGCTTGTCCAGTAAGAACATTTTTCATATATATTCCTCATGGGTTGGACAATATATTTAAAAATATGTTTGGGCTAATTCTAATTTATGGTCGCTAGTGAGTAAGAATACTGTATTAATAACTGCTGGTGAAGGGACCCCAGTGATGGGGTACTGGGATTCCGGCCCAAATACAGAGCTTATGAAGTCAGTAGAAAGGCATACACATCATCAATGGGGCTTATATTAGGATAACAAAACTACAGCTGAGATATCTCTGCTGAAATGAATGAAAAAAATGGGATTTGATACCAGTATTTGTTACTTTGATACCAAAATCAACGGAGATACATGCCTCCATGCATTGATTCTTCATATGTGACCTCTACCTACATTACGAGGGTAGAACCCTATTTACAGCAATATTATATAAACCTTATCTACTTCAGAAGATTTTAATATTAAGTTTTTCTCTGGTCTAGATTGTAGCATATATTTGATCATGCATATGTCTGGTGAATGTACCACACTGAGGTTCAAAACTTAAGGCCTGGTAAACTTAGTGTTGAGTTTTTAATGTTGGTTTGTTTTTCTGGGTTTTCTTTGGCAGTGGAAAATTAAATTTCAAGAACTTCATAGATTGTCAAGACACTGGTTCAATGAAAAGGAGGCTTTTTCCTCTTCCACTCTTTTGAGTTTTGCATTATGATTAATTTACCTACATACTGTGCTTAATATGTCAATATCTAGCAGGTTGAAAAACACAATCAGCAAACCTTGAATACTTAAAAGCTTCCACAAATACAACATTTGTAACATTAATCTTCTTTCTCTGCCTGCTGATGACTTTTCATAGTGAAACATTTGCTTTGATGTAGAACTGCACGGATGTTATTCCAGTGAATTTGAAAGCCTAAGAATTTGGCTTTGTGCTGTTCTGACCAACTGCTGAGAACCTTCTTGAGATCCCACCACTGTACACAGCATCATCACTGATGCTTTTAAACCACTTCCACTGAAGATTGTTTGATTAAAATGCTAATAGAGTACAAATAGTCCCATTTGCTTCATATGTGGCATCTGAGGTACTCACAAATGGATTTAAAATTACCCCTGTATGCAGCTGACATTTGGAAGGGGCAGTTTAGTGTCTACTTATGCTGGCCTAAAACTGCTGTCCCGTTGAGTCTGCAGTACCAATTCTGCAGCAAAGAGACTGCCTAGTGCTTGGGCACAAAGAAGCTGGCAGGAGCACGCAGCTGGGACAGAGGAGGAGCACAGCACCACAGCTTTTGGCAGTTTCTCCATCCTCCTTCCCTCTGCCGGCAGTGACACTGGCTACTTTTCAGCCTCTCCAGTCATACAATGATGGAGAACTGCACTAACAAGAGCATTTGCAATATGGAAAAACATGTCACTTTTATTCTTTGTTTGTGCTGTGTGATAAACATGTTACTTTTCATTTTCAATAAAACCAGGATATTCTTGCCTGCCTTTCTGTGTTTTGTGGCTATTGCTTATAGCTAGTTACCATTCCTAAATGCAAAAAAAATTCTTAAATAAAATAGTAATATATTACAAAAATAGCATCCACACACATTCTCTTTTCCATGTAGACTACTCTCCAGTTTCCCTGAAATCACTTGAGCCCCAAAAGACAGAAACTTTGATATCAATTATTTATATACTTAATCCTTCGCCCCCTTTATTTGTCACATCTTCATCATTAACATCAGATTTCTCCCTCCAAAACTAGTGGTCTCATAATGTGGAGTTTGCAATTGTTCCTGTTAGGTGGGGTTACACAAAGAGGAAATGGACCTGGATATTGCAAAAAGAAGTGTCATAGTCAAGCAAGAGACACAATTTGGAGGAATGTTTCTTTCTCTGAGAATGTGGTATAGATTTCGTTCCAATACCTGTTGATTGTAAAACATATGAGCTATTCTTGGGGGGCAGAGGGTCTAACTTCTTTCCTCCAATTCAATTGTGCATACTTGCACAATGTGTGCAAGTTTCTATGTGTGATTACATTATTGAAAGGTGACATAATTTCACAGGATGCCCCTAGTTTGAAACAAAAAAGATCCCCTTTGGTGAAATAGACAAGGGATTAGGTCATTTGAGAGTTGAGAGATTGTGGTTATCATCCTTAAAGGGGAAAAGTCTATTTCACCATGTTTTCTTTGCGAAGGGTGGGTTCTTCTGACAACAGACTTATGTGTTAAAGTGGATCCTCATCACCACTGCATCGATTTCCAATATTTTTTTCATTTGCTGTTGTAAAAGAAGGAACTGTGAATGAGTGCTTCAAGAATTCACGGTGAATAAGGTCTTTGAGTAGATTTTGATTCAGAAAAGTCTATCTTTTCATCTATAGTAAAGTTGAGTAATGAAATAAGCACCAAGCGCCGCCAATATAGAAAGACTTCTGGGTGGTCAAGAACTCTCACCCAAAATTGTGATGCCTCTGAAATAAAACCTTACTTTAAACTTAGGAATCTATGTACTTGAGCTACTTGAGGAGTTAGAAGTTTCAAGAGTTTACCACCACTGGAACCTAATTATCTCAATCCAGATCCTTTCTAAATACCTGGCTCTTTTTGTGAATGTTGATTAATGCCTCATATTTGACAGCAGCACCTCATTCATGTATGAACTTCTGAATTATTATTCTATTTGACACTGGCAAGTATTTTGTTGCAGTCCAACAACAAAATTGTTGTTCTACTCTTCACTTCCATCTGTTAGCACTTGGCCTGTACTCAAGTAAAATAGCACTACTAGCATTTTCAAGATCATTCAGATGGCTGATCTTGTTATCAGGGCAGAATGCTATCTCTGAAGCAGTACACCACAGCATATCACCAACAATGACCCATGATTTCTTGCACTAAGAAATTGGTGTGACAGTGAGGTCACTTTCCCATGACTCAAAACTTATTTCTCTGTTACAGTATATTTTTCTTGCTTATAGCCCATAAGCCTTGCTTTTCAGCTATTCATAGTTATGAAGAATATTTAAAAATGTAATGATATAATGCAATTTATTGCCAGATGGTCAGTGTCTCTACAAATAAAAATGTAAATGGTAACTTTTAATAGTTACTTTTACAATTAACAGTTGTTCTGAAAGTGACTGATTTTAGTGACCACTCTTTAAACAGCATTATGCATCAGGTAAGGCAGAATGCCAATATAATTCAGACTCATTTTGAGCTAAAGAGTTGGTTACAAACCAGATTTATTACCTAAATCCATCTCCTTTGAATTTTGCTTCACTTAATTGTTTATCCTTGAAACCAGCTGTATCCAAATTTTTGTTCTTGTTCTTGAGTTATAGTACAGTTACTATGTATCTCTGCTGACTCTAAAAACTACCAATAGGAGAAAAAAAAAAAAAAAAGAACACTAGTTTTATCACTATTTGTTTTTGGTTTTGTCTGAACTTGAGTTTTGTGGTGTTTTTTGGTTGGGTTTTTGTGGTTTTTTGGGGTTTTTTAGATGGGTTGTATTCGAAGCAAAGTTGCTTGAAAATGACAGATACTAAGTAGCCCAAACTGCTTGAAATCACACGTGGTTAAAGACACTCCCTCTTTGTAGTTTGCTTAGCAAAAAATAAGTCTGAGCTATTTTGCCAGTGCATCTTTGCTAATGTAAAAAAGCTGCCACAGAAAAACTGAAATGCCATACAAATGCCTTCATTGCCTTATAAATAAGACTCTTTCTAAATGGTACCATTTGTGAATATATGGGGCCAGTCAGTAAATCATGTTCATGTTTCTCCACAAATATCACACTGCAATTGAACACTGTCTATGTAATGATCTCAGCACAGGTCCCAGGGAGTAAGAAAAGCTCTTGGGAGAGCTTTACTCTTGCTTTTAACCTAACATAAGTCCTAAACATACTCTGCTCATTCTGAATTGCCTGACAATTTATGGGAAAAGTCATTCTCTGAGACTTTAATATGTTCCAGAATGAGCCAGTCTTGGGAAAAAATGTAATGGCTACAATGAGAATAGAAGGAAAGACTTGGGAGGTTTTCATTTCTAGTGTGTTCCACTCAGTTTTTACAGACTTAAAAGGGAATGTGGCCTCTGCTGTTGCTTTAAATTTCTTTTTGCTTTCCTCCTGGAATAACTTCCCTGGTAGCATAAAAAGGCATAACTGTAAAAGATTCAAGGTCGGGGAATTATGTGCTGATCTTTGTTCATTATGCAAATTTCTTCTGATGGGAAGATATGATCCAGGCAATAATCAGTATTTTTCATTTTAAGCCAAGTCTATAGGGCACATCTGAGACATTAGAATGGTTCCAGGCACAGTTCATCACTAATGTAAATGTGCATAATTTAATAATTTAATCTTTCTAAGGTGCACTCTGTAGCACAAAGAAACAGAATCACTATCCATAATGTATGGCCTTTACATATTCATATATTCATTTCAAGATAGTTACAGAATGAGTAGCTTAAACAATGCTTAAATATGCAACAGTGTTTCTAGGTATGGGGGCAAATAAATTATAGAAGAATATAGGCTATGCCTTGGAAAAAGTTATGCTTATTGAGATGATTAAAATCCACATCCTTTGAAGCATGGATTATAAACACAGTAAGTGGTAACACACCCAAAATCTCACAACCTTTTGTTTCCTGCACTCGATTACCGAAGAACAGCTTGGTCACAAACATCAGGTCACAAAATCAGGCTCTGAAAGTCATCACCGTCAACCCAAACTGATTCCAACCCGACAACGGTGCTATACCGCTTGGATTTTGTGGGCAGACCTCGGCACCAGGGGGGGCAGGCCAAGATTTTCTGCTGGCCTTACAGCGCACCACTGACCGCGACGACACGAGTGACAGAAGATTTTACTCATGACGCCTTTGTATTTTACTTCCGAACCCCTCAGCTAAAGCTGAATGAGAACCATTTAAATGCACCGCATAAAGGAAGTGCCAGCGCAGGAACGCTGTTAATAAAGAAGTGTGACGGCCACAAACAAAAGCGGAAGGTGCGCATCCCCGCGGTCCCAGACATGGGCACTGCCAGGTAGTTATTCCGCTCTCACAAAGTTGTCACCCACAGGAGTGGCGGCTCCTGACGCCCTGCCCAGCCCAGCCTAGCCCAGCCCAGCCCAGCCCTGCCCTGCCCTGCCCTGCCCTGACGAGCTTGCCGCTCTCCGGGGCGCCGCCGCGACTGTGTCCCTGACACTGCCCCGTCCGGGAGCTGCGGGAGCCGATCCGCGCCGGGGCAGCGGCTGTCGGCTGGTCACGGGGGTGACCCACGGCAGCAGCTTTTCTTCCACGAACCCTCTCGTACCTCCTCAGCTCCCCGCTCCCCGCGTCGGGACCCACTGCACCGGGTCACCGCGGTCTCTCCCCCCGCCGCCTGCACCTCTGCCAGGCGCGGCCCCTCCTCTCCGGCCCCGGCCCTGCCCCCGGGCGCTCCCGCCGAGCCCCGCTCCCCTCCGCCGGCAGCTCAGGCGCGGGGGCGGCGGTGGCATCCGCGCCCGGGAGCGGGGCTGGGCTGGGCGCCGGGAGCAGCGGGGCAGCGCACGCAGCCGCAGGAAAGAGCTGCCGGGAGCCGCGGCGGGACCGGCAGCCCGCCCGCCGCCTAGCTCGGCTCGGAGGATCAGCACATCCCCGTTCCGCCGGGGGCGGCTCTGCCAACCCCCCCCGCCGCCTCCCCGCCTCCCTCCCTCCTTCCCTCCTTCCTTCCTTCCCCGCCTCTCCGGAGCGACATCCCTGCGAGTTTGCCTGGCTGCCCGCGCCCGTCGCTGGGCGCTCGCCGCCGCATCTCCCTCTCCATCAACTCCTGTGAGCCGCCGGCGGAGGGCAGGGGCCAGAAGTTGCGGCCAGCCCGGGCGGAAAAGTAGAGGCAAGAGCGGACGAAGCCGGAACCGAGCGCAGCCCGGCCCAGCCGAACGGGGCCGGCGCGGCGGCCGCCACCCGCAGCCCCCAGCCGGGGCTGGCCCCGCGCCCCTGGCCGCGCCGGCAGGGACAGAGCGACGCAGCCCCGCGGGAGCCGGCACGGACCCGCCGCGGTAAGACGGGGCTGGGCTCGGGGGCGGCGGCCCCGCGGTCCTCGCCGAAACTTGTCCAAGTTGTGCGGCCCCGGCGCGGGCAGGGGCGCGGCGGCGGCGGGCGCCCTCTGCCGGGCTCGGAGCGGGCGGCGCGGCGGGGCTCCCGGGTCGGTCCCGGCTGCCGGGTTTCCTGCTTCCCGCCTCCCTTCCGCCCGCAGAGCCGCTCGCACGGTATAAATACGCGTGGGCTTTTATTTTAATTCGAGCTGAATTGAATTTCGGTGGCGTGTGTCAGATTTATTTCCATGAGTAGCTCCTGGTAGCGTAGCTGGAAAATATTCCCTGGGACCTCTTGTTCACGCTGGAAATGGTGAAATAAAGCGAGGTTGAGTAGCCAATCTGAATTGCTCTTTTGCCAAGGGTAAAATTGGTGGAACTTTGAAAATGCTCCTTCTTTAATTTCTTGATTTCCTTAAAAGAAAGTTGAATTAACTCATCTTTCCTGTAAACTTAGCAGCAGTTTGTTAACCAAAGTACTTTAAATATGTTCTGACATCTACACAGCTTCAGAGAACTTTTGTTTCTGTTTCCACAGAAAGAACCTACATGCGAAGTGAAAGGAAATCTGAAACTGCTCTTCTTACAAGAAAGTATTGGCTTTCTGCCTCTTTCACATGTTTTCCTTTTGCATCATAATGGAAAGAGCAGGATTTTTTGAATCATCGAGGCCAAATTTGGGCATCACTAGCTGAAGAAAATATTTTAAAAGACTGGAAAATATGTCAATATGACTCTTAATTCAGATGCATCTTTCACAAACAGAGAGGAATAGTGGTTAAAAGCATTGCAGTTTCATCAAAAGGATCTAATGCAGGATCTATGTTGATTTTTTTTTATTATTGTTTTCCTTTCCATCCCTCCATGAATCCCAAAAGAGAAAGATGGAAAGAGTGTGTAAGAAAATTGTAAAAAGGCAAAGACTGAAGACAGTAACTTGAATTTTGGAATCTATTTTCCAAGTGTTGTATATTCCCTATTTTATCAAATATAACACATTGTTTTGAATAAATGATATAATTTTGTGATCGGTGGAGTTTTCATCAGCTCTAAAAGTGGAATTTGGCCTGATTGACAGCTTTTTATAAAAACAACAAACATATTACTCCAATTCCCTTTTTAGATCATGCTTTTCAAGTTACCAAGAGATAGTGTTTCAGTCTGTTACTGTGCAGTCGATCTGTGCTTTATATGCATATCGTAGAGATTTTACTTTTCCCCTAATTTTATTGCTTATGACTGTAGTGTTTTATTTGAGAAAAGTGTGAACAGACAAGGCACCTCAGATTTAATTTTTCAAGAGCCTTGTCATTTAAATGTTGTATCTCAGATTGCAAGTAGTCTGAGCCTTTGTTGAAATGCACAGTATACAATAAGTCTTTTCTCATAAAAATATGCCTTAAGATATTATTTTTTTTAACAAACTGGATGAAAGTTTGATATCTGAATACTGTTTTTGAAGAAATGTATGTCTGGGGAAGAGGAGCTGCCTAATGGATCATGGCTCTGATGTTCATGGGGCATACTTTATTTCTAGCATTAATGGTGTTTGATGTCTTCACTTTCGAAGAATCTGTAAGCAACTACTCTGATTGGGTGACTTTCATAGAAAATGTAGATCAATATGAAAAACAGCAACTCGAAGGTCTTAGTGCTGAGCAGAAGCTGAAAAGAACAGTTCTTCATCCAAGCTTGTATTTCGATGCTCAGGATGTTCAGGCACTGAGGCAAAAGGCTCGTACAAGCCATTTGCATCTCTTCAGAGCCATCAGAAGTGCGGTGATGGTTATGCTGTCCAATCCTTTATACTACCTACCTCCACCCAAGCACATTGATTTTGCAGCCAAGTGGAATGAGATTTATGGTAACAACCTGCCCCCTCTAGCGTTCTACTGTTTGCTGTGCCCCGAAGATAAAGCTGCATTTGATTTTGTCCTAGAATATATGGATAGAATGGCTGGCTACAAAAACTGGTTGGTTGAGAATGCTCCTGGAGATGAAGTGCCACTCGGTCACTCCCTAACAGGATTTGCCACTGCTTTTGACTTCTTGTATAATTCACTGGAAAATGAGAGGAGGCAAAAATACTTGGAGAAGATATGGTCTGTGAGTGAGGAAATGTATGAGTACTCCAAGGTTCGTTCCTGGGGGAAGCAGCTTCTCCATAATCACCAAACAACCAATATGCTTGCTTTGCTTATTGGGGCTTTAGTTGCCGGAGTGGACAAAGGATCTCAGGCGAATATTTGGAAACACACTGTTGTTGATGTGATGGAGAAAACAATGTTTCTCCTCAATCATATTGTAGATGGGTCTCTGGATGAGGGAGTAGCTTATGGGAGTTACACAGCCAAGTCAGTAACCCAGTATGTTTTCCTGGCCCAGCGCCACTTCGGTATTAACAACTTGGAGAATAACTGGCTGAAAATGCACTTTTGGTTTTACTATGCCACCCTACTACCAGGCTTCCAGAGAACTGTGGGTGTTGCAGATTCTAATTACAACTGGTTTTATGGTCCTGAGAGCCAACTGGTTTTCTTGGATAAGTTCGTAATGAAGAATGGAGCTGGTAACTGGCTGGCACAGCAAATTAGAAAACACAGACCCAAGGATGGGCCAATGGTGCCATCCACTGCACAGAGGTGGAGTACATTACATACTGAATTCATATGGTATGCTGCTGAAATCACTCCTCAGCCACCTCCGGACTATGGTACTGCTAAAATGCATGTGTTTCCTAATTGGGGAGTTGTTACTTATGGGGCTGGATTGCCAAACAGTCAGACAAACACCTTTGTATCCTTCAAATCTGGGAAACTCGGTGGACGTGCTGTCTATGATATTGTTCACTTTCAACCCTATAGATGGATTGATGGGTGGAGAAGTTTCAATCCGGGGCATGAACATCCTGATCAGAACTCCTTCACTTTTGCTCCCAATGGGCAGGTGTTTGTGTCTGAGGCTCTTTATGGTCCTAAACTTAGCCACCTGAATAATGTCTTGGTGTTTGCTCCATCTCCTACAAGCCAGTGCAACCAGCCTTGGGAAGGACAGCTTGGTGAGTGTGCCCAGTGGCTGAAGTGGACTGGCGATGAGGTTGGAGACTCAGCTGGAGAAATTATAACAGCCTCCCAGGCTGGTGACATGATGTTTGTGAGTGGTGAGGCAGTATCTGCTTACACATCAGCAATGAAACTGAAAAGCGTTTATCGTGTTTTGTTGCTCTTAAATTCTCAGACATTGTTAGTAGTTGACCATATTGAGAAGGAGGAAGACTCTCCTGTTAATTCAGTCAGTGCCTTTTTTCATAATCTTGACATTGATTTTAAATACATACCCTACAAGTTTAAGAACAAGTACAATGGAGCTATGATGGATGTGTGGGATGCCCACTACAAGATGTTGTGGTTTGATCATCGTGGGAGTAGTCCTATTGCTAGGATACAGGAGGCTGAACAAGCTGCTGAATTCAAAAAGCGATGGACTCAGTTTGTAAATGTTACCTTTCCAATGAAAAACATGGTTACAAGGATTGTTTACCTTTTCTATGGCCCATATGTCAATGTTTCTAACTGTAGACTCATGGATAATGCAAAATCTGGATTTCAGATTTCGCTCAGTGTCAACAACACTGAAAATACCATCTCTGTTGTGACTGAGTATCAGAGTTTAAAGGCCAGGTTTGATTACTTGGGATTTGGTGGTTTTGCTAAAGTAGTTCATGAAAATAAAGTGACCAGGTTTGGTCTTGGTACTGAATCTGTGAAAAATGATATGAAAAATAATAGGGTAGTTTTCCCATTTGGATTCAAAGTGAACATAATTGCAGGGTTAATTTTGGGTGTCAGTTTGGTCATACTGGCTTTTCAGTGGCGGTTTTACATATCCTTTGGCAAAATGTTACGTTGGATCCTGATACTGGTTGTTACACTGTGGCTTATTGAATTGGTGGATGTGTGGAGCATGTGTACTCAGCCCATCTGTGCAAAGTGGAGCAGTGACATGACAAGGCTAGAACGTGATAAAGGCAATAAAGCCAAGCAATTAGAAGGAAACCCCATTGTTTTGCCAGATGTTATCATTACTTCACTTCCCATTTCTGGTGCAGAAATTTTAAAACAGCTGTTTTTCAATACCAGTGACTTCTTGTACATCAGGATACCTACACCCTATCTTGAAATTCCTGAGACCGAATTTGCAATTGATTCCTTTGTAGATCCATGTGAATGGAAGGTTTCTGATGTCCAGAATGGTAATTTTCGTCTTATCCAAGGGTGGCTCCAGTCTCTAGTTCAAGACACGAAGTTGCATTTACAAAACATTCATTTATATGAAGCTAGCAGAAGTAAAATTCCTCAGCATTCTGCATTAAGCAAAGACAAAAAGAAAAGGTCCAAAAAGAGAGAATCCCTGTTAGAGCAAAGAAGCAGGGCAAGAGGGAGTCAAGAAAAAGATGCTGAATATATTAGGGAACTGAGAAGACACCTTGTCTATTATCCTAATGCACGACCTGTGCTTAGTTTAACCAGTGGGAGCTGGACATTAAAGCTTCCCTTCTTTCAGGAAATCTTAGGACCATCAATGAGAGCATTATATGTAGTGAGGGACCCACGGGCATGGGTCTATTCAATGTTGTACAAAAATAAACCGAACCTTTACTCCTTGAAAAATATTCCACAACGCTTGGCTGCAATGTTTAAAGGGGAGAATGGTGAAGAAAAATGTAGTTTAAATGAAGGCTATGCCTCTGAGTTTGAATCACTAAGAAAAGAAATTTTAAATTCTAATTCAAATGCTATTTCTGTGTTGTCTTATTTATGGCTAGCAAACACAGCAGCAGCAATGAGGATAAACAGGGACTTACTGCCAACAAATTATCAGCTGGTCAAGTTTGAAGATATTGTGAGCTTTCCTCAGAAGACGGCTGAAACAATTTTTGCCTTTCTTGGTATTCCTCTTCCTCCTGCTAGCTTAAACCAAATGTTATTTGCCACCTCCACCAGTCTTTTCTATCTTCCTTATGAAGGGGAAATTTCACCAAGTAGCATTCATGCCTGGAAACAAAACATGCCCCATGAAGAGATTAGACAAATTGAAAATATCTGTTGTTCACTGATGGACCACTTAGGATACCCAAAGTTTATAGAATAAATGCTGCTGGTCAGCAGAAATTTGCACTAATGATCTCTGACTACCAATTTGTGGATAAATATTAGATAAGTTTGTTTATTCTTGTAAAATGTGTACAGTCTGCTACTTTCAGAGAGATTATTTTAAGAAAAATATAACTGTTCTTGAAACTGTGGAAGGGTTTTTTTTGGTGTGTTTTGGTTTGGTTTACTTTAAAAATATATTGTAACTATTTTTGTGGCCTTTCGAAAAAAGCTGTGTGAACTTTTGCAGAAGCACCAGCTGGGGCCTCTATAGCTCAGGGGATTAGTAATAGAACAGAGAGCTTTTCACCTCCAGCTCACCAGTTTGACTCCAGCCCAAATGGTTAATTCCAGAAAGTATTTACCATCTGATGATTGTATGATGGTTTATATGAAATTGTACTTGTCAAACTGGTCCTGTTCCCAATGGTCATTATTGGCCCCCTTGGACAAGTTTACTGATGCATTCTGTCAATGTCTCACTGGTCGCTATGGTGGTACAAAATAAACATAAGCTGAGATTTAGGGCTGTTCAGCATCCCCTTAGTGGGAGGAAACAGAACATTTAAGTAAATCTAGTTTCTTATTTAAATTTGAGCAGACAGGTCCAGGACTGAAATGGACTTGGATATTAAATCTCGTTCTATGATATGGTTCCCGCATGTCAGAAATGTGGTACTTAAATTTGGGTTTGATGTTTCACAAAAGAGAAGTCCTAATTCTCCATTCCTGACAATATGGTACCCTTTGTAAGCCTGAAGTAAATTACATAGAGGAAAATAAATGGGATGAAATCTAAGAAACTAGCAAGATCCCTCAAAAGAGACGTTAAATTTGTGTAATTTTAATCTGCCTCAACCTAATTTTGAATGTTGTTAACATATTGACTTCTTGAACTCTTTTATTCTCTTGTCTTAGAGGTTCTGCAAAGATATTCTCTTTTTGAGTGAGACTCTTCCATCCATCTTTGTTGTAATACATTTCTCTGCTGAATTTTGTGCATAATTTCCCTGGGACCAATGCAGCTATGTGATGCCATTGGCAATGGCTTATTGTTGATGTCTGCATAAAATGCAATCTGAGATTTAGAAGACCTCAAATAAATCTCTAACCTGTGTTGCTGCGGGATGTTTTGCTTGTCTGTATAATGAATTTCTGAAGGACGGCCATTGCTAACCTCAGGTCTTCCATTAGAGAGGGGAAAGATCTGAAAATCACCTGACCCTCAGCCACCTCACATTTGAGTGATGTTTCCCTGCAGCAAACTATTTCCAGAGTTATCTGACTAGTGTTTCTTTAACATGATGCTGTGATGTGATATTTGTTTGAAAACAGATAGGCCTGATAGGATAGTTGCATCTCTGTCACAGCTTATTTTTTTTCTTGAATCACACTCTTTATTTGCACATGCCCATTAAGAAAAAAATTCCCATTTCCCAATTTAACTTGCTCAGCATTCTCTGGAAATGCATGCATATTGTAAATGTCTGCAGATGTGTATATCAGGTCACAAAGAGACAGCTATTTCCTTGACCATCTGTTTTTTATTATAAGTGGAATTGTGTTGAAATATGCTTCAAATGGTTTGTGGGAGCTGAAATCAGAGCTTATTATATTAAAATATCTGTGTAATTGTTATTTATTTAGGTGGTAAGTGTTGGGCAATGTCAAAAATGCAGTGAGTTTCTTCATAGAGATCACAGATACCCTTGCTGAATTTTAATATAAAGGAGTTCTTTTTTCTTCCAATCTTACCATTATATCCCTGTCTTACCCAGCTGTTTTGTCCCTCCCATATGTACATTTCATATCCTTGAGATATCTCATTATAACCTAGATAAAAGTACCTCTTTCTCAGACAGTCATTAGTATGGCAAAACAGGCCTCCACCATGATAAATCTATTGATAATTTGTAGTTTCACTCACAGTAAATTACCTGTCATTTACTAGCAGTAGCTGTATTTTCCCCTTCAAACATGTATTTCACCTTTGGCTAGGTGGAGTGCCATGCTAAAAAAAATATTAAACAAGTTAATATACATTGGCATTTTAGTGAAACTTTTGTTTCCAACTATCATTCTCTCAAACTGTCTTCTCTCTGCAGCCATTTTTGATTGTATGTTAAAAGAAAGTATTGATGTCTGTACACTTTGTACTTGACAGAATAAATTTCAGCATTTACTTTCTATTTCCAGGATTTACAGTCTAGAATCAGAACAAATAAAAAGGCTTTTCTCTGTCAGATGTTTTAGGGCAGCTGAAGGTAAGATTTTGTGGGTATAGAGAATTGTTCTTAAAATTCTCTTCTGTTACGAGAATTCAGGAGAAGAATGGTCACTACACAGACGTAAACTTTAACCTCCCCTTTCTCCGTATAGTAATGTTTAAGACTGTCAATAGACTTTGAGAATTGTTTGAACTTTTTGAAAGCATGTCTGTTTAGGCACATTGTATTGAAAAGTGTTCTGACCCTTTCATAAATACTTATGAAAACTAGTCTCAGTACTTATCTTCTTTTCTTACTTTCTCTCCCTCTGTTAAATGTTGGTAATTATTTGTACTGTATTGTAATTTGAACTGTCCAATTATGACACAGCTAAGATTCTAATGTATTTTTTAAAAAGGCAGGTTTTATTTAAATGCTTATCTCTAAATCATATTTGGAAGCATAAGAAAAGTAAATACCAAGGAAACATTTCAGTTATTTACTTTGCAAGTAAGTGACATTGTCCTTGGGGAGATGCACATAGGTCTTGGCATTCAGACTTCTATCAAATAGGATAAATCTGTAGTCTCTGAGCACATCTAAATGCCTCTATTGCTCCCAGTGGGCTTTTTCCAAGAGCAGTGTCTGTGGAGCTGATCCTCAGTATCATGCTCAGACTGGTTTCTGCACCCTTTTTTCATGCAGCTGGCATTCAGTCCTCATCAGATTTATGTTTGAACTTGCCAGATACAGAGTTTAATTTCTGCACAAGGTCCTCAATTATGTAAAATATATGGCACGATTCATTTGACAGTGTAATACTATTCTGTTAGTGCTAGAATGCAATTCAAATAAAAATTGCTTTTCAGATTTTATAAAGTTATTGTTAAGTGATTTGTAAAGCCTCAGTTCTGGATCAGAATTTTTTTGAAACTGTAAAAATGGTTTCATTTGCTGTTGAAACAAAGTAGCATAACTGGTAGCAAACTCCTGTCCATCCTACAGTCAATTAGTAGCATTAGAGACACTATTTATTTGAAGAACGTAAACATACGTTAACTGGAACATAATGCTGCATTTCCTGAAAACATTTGAAGTGTACAGTTCAAGATAAAGGATGAAAACATGTTATCAGTATTTCTGTAAGTTACAAAAATGATCCCTTTTGCAAGTAGCCCGTATGTTGGGTTCCATATGTTAGAATATTTTGTAATTAGAAGCTGTGATACTTGTTTAGGTGACTTAGTAATTTATCAAAATTATTTCTTTGTATTTACATATAAATTTCCTTAAAGAGAATAAGTACTGGATCCTAACAGTTCTATGGTCAGGGTATAAGCTTTCATTTCTTCTTCTGTACTCCTTTATAGATTTGGTTCAGACAAAACCTGATTTGCTTAAATCTCATGAGGAGTGGGCTGTTTTCCAAGTGGAAACTTACCATCTCAAATAACATATTTCAGTGTGGAATACAGACCATGAGTTATGGATCAAATCTGTAAATTGTGAGCTGTTTAGAATTGGACCATAAGTGGCATGATGAGGTCACCATCTTGATGACCTCAGTGAATGTTTTGCCATTGCTTTCAACAGGAACAAAATACTGTCATCTACTGTCATAAAATTATTAGCAACTAGTTAGCCTGAGTATTCCAGGACAGAAAATTACAGGAAATAAATACCTTAAATAATCATTAAAGATTATTCTTCTTGAATAATCTTCTTGATTAAAGATTATTCTTCTTGATTATTTTCTTGACAAAAAGAAGTGTATTCTAATGATTTAAAAAAAATATAAATTGCTCTGTAACTCTAATCAAAAATACCTGTAGGCTGCCTGTTAAATTTATAAGCCCATAAAAGGAGGTACAGAAACAAACCGATATTCAAAATAATGTACAAAGCACAATTTTCAAATGTCAAGACTCTGATTTTCTTTAGTAAGGAGACATTTGCTGGTATGTGATCAACATTATTCTCATAAGGGATGTGAATGGATAATCTCATGCTGTCTCTGAAAATACTTAATAATGGGAAAGTGCTGTTTCATGTTGCTGAAATGATGCTGTTTCAAATTAAACTATACATCTTTTGAGCAGGCAATGTGCTGAGAGTTATTTGTGATGGAGGAGAACAAAGACAGTCTGATCTCATTCACACAGAATAATTTCTGAAAGCTTAATTTATGGTAGTAGAAATTCAACTTTGTTTACTGCCTTTACTGAGAGAGGTATTGTGGAGTTTTAAGAACATGACCTGAATTAATCTATGTCACATTAGGTAGTTTAACTTTCACATCTAAATAAAGAGGCTTGTCACCCTAGAATCAATGGAAAATGAGTGTTGCCCTCAAAGGTAAATCAGATATTGCTGCTATCTTTTTAAGTACTCAGAAGCCAGGAGTGGTGAAACCCTTAATTTAGGATGCCCACTGACAGGCCTCAGATGAAGTAGGATGAATTTGGATTTAAATGTGTATGGTCTTACATTTAAGTAGATATTTGTGTCTGAGCAATTCCAGTGTATACACTGTCCTAACAAAATTTTCTGAAACATCCTGCATAAAATAAAACTATTGTTAGTAAAACAATGTGTTTGTGTTATCCTCTTTTTTTCTTCTATTTTATTTTGCCACTTCAGATACCACAAAACTTATCCTGCTATTCTTGTTTGTTTGAATATGGAAACCATTGTTATCTTTCACAAAGTATTGGTAGCAAGACCTGATTCTGTCTGCCCTCAAAAGCACAGTAAGTACATTTGGTATTAAGTAAAAGACCACAAATTAGCTATATTTCTAGAAGAGAAAAAGTGATTTCTCACCCATATTTTTGGGAGCTAGACAGCTAGTGCAATCCTTAAATTTGAAGTCTCTTAGTCTATAAACACTACTTGCAAACTGTGTATTTAGAGTTGTCCTCTTCTAGTTCCTGAACTATACACAGGAGTTTCTTCAGAGACAGATATTTGGCCTAGAAGCCATTCTTAAATGTAAGTAGGTAAGCAAGTTGCAGCAGCCATGAATGTTCGCTCCAGTGTGTTTATTCTTCTTTTTAAAGACACCTAAGTGGAATAAATGAAGCCCTCTGGATATCTTTTGCTGCATGTGGGCTGGCACAGGCAGCATCTATCAGATCCAGAGGCACAGGTAGTTCGGCCTCGTTATTGCTGCAATGAACTGTAGCCCACAGGAGGTGCGGCTGAGCTGCATCTAGTGTTCTGCAGCTGAGATTTGCAGGTTTAACTGGTTTTTTTTGTTCATTTAGTTTTGTAATTTGTGTTTGGAATATAACTTAAAGGAGCAAGAACCCGATTCTATCTTTCCTGTGAAATTCAGTTTTCAGTTATAAAGAAAAGGTTTGCATGTTTTTCAGTCTTTTTCACATGATACTTAACTGTGAAGCAGGTAAATGTTCTTTGTTGGTTTGGAGTTTTTTTCTTGTTTGGTTGTTTTTTGGTAGGGGTTTGTTGTTGTTTCTGTTTAATTTTTTTTTTCTGTAGGGTGTTAGCCCAGTGCCTTCTCTGAATGATTTTGCAGTGGGCAGTTTGTGCTTATGCTTTGTAGCTCATCCTTCTGAATCTTGAACCCAGCTTTGGCTTTTGAGAAAATTACATGGAAAATGCCTGTTATGATAGGAACAAAAATGTGTTTTCTAAAAAAAGGTTGCTGTTTATTGCCAATTCTTTCACAATATTTGGCTCTAGCTATTTTCTGAAAGGTTGTTCAAAGTGAATATATGCTGTGTACAAAGCTGAGAAAACTAACACCATGATAAAAGGCAGGCTGTCAGAGATAATAAATGCACATTTGTATCCGTGAAAGCCATTAATATTTTCACTCTTAATTGATTTTCTGTGAGACTAGTTGCTTATACTTTATTTGTTTATTTTTTAATTTGTAACCTTTTTCTGTTTCCATCCTATATCTTGCCTTTTTTCTATGTTTTCTGGATTTTAGTTTGAAAAGTTGATTTTGTTGCATTATCTTGAACCTTTTGTTGTGTTTCAGGATCTTCAAGTTTGTTCTCTGTATAAATTGCATGCTACAGCTGCCAATTGATATGAAAAAACATAATCTCAAAGGTAGTGGGGGATATAATTACACAGAAATGAACTGAAAAACAGAAGAAACAAAATGTTACATTGCTGAAGAGAACAGGCTTTAAAATGTGTGTTGGAGTATTTAGATCTTAATGAGCTAACAAATCATGCCTGAATAATAGACTTTATTATTCACTTTAACTGATCAGCTGAATAGTGTCTGTTTCAAATTACCATATGAGTACTGATGGAAAGTGAAGTTAAAAGGAAGTTTTGTTTGTATATATATATATTGATTTTTTTTCTTTGAAACAGTGCTATTCTTTTGTATTCCCAAGATGTCTTCATTTGCAACAAAATAGCTATTAACCAACACAGCTCTATAACAAAATTGTTGATACCAGAGGGTGCTTTTCAATGATAGGAGGCAGCTTTACCTGCTGGGTATAGATTCAATATTGATGGTTTCTCAACTGCCAGCATCTTTTGGTGACACATTTGAAAGAAAAGTTTACTTCTAAAAAAATGAATTGTTTCATGTTAAAAAATGGACCATGTTGTTGCTGATCAAAATGAGGTGACATGAGAAACTGCATATTACAGACAGAACACAATCAGTTAGTCATGATTAAATCAGTCACATAATCAGATCTTTAAAAGTATGGATACAACTCTCATCTATTCCTCAGCATAATTACTAACCTTTATGACTCTTATTTGCAGGCCAGGCTAAGATGAATTTCCTTCTATTTGGTGAAATAAAAGAGCAAGTCTACATGAAGATGCTCTGGCCTTGTTGATATGCTAGGGGTTTTTGAATTTGCTGTCACTTGAATGTATATCTGTATCTTTCAATCTCTCCAGGTTACATTTGCAAATCCTATGTAATGAATGATTCTGTTGATTTCAGCGTGTGGGAATTTGCCTATTTGTATTCTATCTTTTTCTGACAACAGCCATATCTTAGTACCCTTAACACATGAAGTGAATAGAATGATTAGTAAAGAGCCAAGCTAGACATTAAACAAAGATTTCTGGGTTTCATGGTTCACATCTTGTTGGGAGTGTTTGCCAGCAATTTGCTTCATCTGCACTTAGTTTAGCTGGCTCTGCATAGCAACAGACTCATAGCACCCTTTGAAGAATTTCCCTTGAGAAATGTATAAGTTAAAGGTATAGTTGTAAACAGCTAAATGTGTTTATCATTCCTCTAGGGCCTTCTAAGTTAATGTAGGTAAATTTTTCTTTCTGATTTAAAGGTGCAAGGAAAATGAAGGAAGAAAATAACATTTCCTTGACAGGTTAATAAAGATAATTAAAAAAATATTCAAATGTTATTAAAGTTTAGAAAAAATTCTGTAGAGTCAATTTGGCAAAATTGCTGTTAATTGTGTTGTTAAATTATTCCTCTTTATGGTCTATAATGTGTCCTGCTAGACAGATACATGTATGACCAATTTGCATTTGTTGTATTTCTCAAACAGAATCAGCTAGATACACAAACAACTTTTAAGTGACTTTTAACTATTGCTTGTTACTTGGGCGAAGCAACTGAATCCCAACTCCCTACAACCCCCTTTGAGATAGCTGTAGAGAATTATAAGGTCACCCCACAGCCTTTTCTTCTCCAGGCTACATGCCCCCAGCTCCCTCAGCCACCCTTCATCAGCTTTATGTTCCGGACACTTCACCAGCTTCATTGCTCTTCTTTGGATGCACTTCAGCACCTCAGTGTCTTTCTTGTAGTGGGGGGGCTTCTCAGCCTCTTGTCTAAAATAGAGTCTAGTGTAATATGTATTTTTGTGCATGCATATCATTAGGTTCCTAAAATCCTGATAATTTTGGGAAAGTCAAAATGCTGGAAAGCAAGCAATGTCTATATGGTGTTGAAGTAGGTCTTCAAAGGAAATGTATGCAGTCAAGTGCAGAGAGATTTGAAGGTGATGAAGGCTCTCAGCAAATACACTAAATTTGTTCTGAATTCAGAGCTTAAAACAGGCTCTGATATTTGAAGCTTACTGGGACGTGTTTAGGTTGTGGCTTGCTTTCCTTGCAAATCAAGCACTTCTTTTTTTCTTAGAGGGGCATTTTAGCTGAACGTTTTCTGAGATTGACCATATATTTTAATATTTTTTTTTTCATTATGTGTAGTTTCCATATAAAACTTCTATTTATCTATTTTAGAATGATATATTTGTTTACCAAGAGTGAATTTCATTAACTGTTTCATTAGTTTTTCCTTCTGTTCCTTTAAAAATATAAATCTTACTTTCAGGCATTTTGTGAAGGAATCTGTTAGAATTTCTGAAAGTCAGAAATTAGAGAAAGCAGTCAGAATATGACTGTAGCTGCAAACTCCACAAACATTTCAAAATGTCATGTAATACCAATAAAAAGAAGCATAAGAATTAACTTTCTCTGCTGCAAATATAGGGGTACAATTGTATCATCTATGTTGAAAGTACACCCTTTTTATTTAAAATAAATACTTCCTTCATCAAAACAAATAGATACACTTCACAGTTTTAATTATTATATTATCAATAGCTTGTAGCTGGAATTCTGTGGTAAACCAAATCTGCAATATCTCTTGTTCCCTTTGTGAATTCAGCTGTCACAAAAGTTACTTAACAGGTCCCTTGCTCTAAGGCAAAGTCTGTTCATAGCACTTAAAACACTGGCAAACACATCTAGAAAAAATAATTAACCATATTTTATCATATTTTAGTCTTGTATTTACAAGTGAGTATTTAAGTCTTGTTATTTGCAAGTGAGGATTCAATATTATGCTTTCATTTTGATATAAAATGCACTCATCTAAGTAATCTCTCCTGTAAATTTGCCTATCTGTTCCCCTCCAGAGTTTGCAGAGACAGATTTCTAAAATGGCTGTTCTTTTATTCTTTCAGTAAAGTGTAATTTTGATTAATTGGTTAGAGAATGTGGAATTTAAATAAATGAGTGTTGAACTATTTTAAATGTTTTTTGCAAGTAGCCTGTACTGATTGCATCTCTTTTGACTTTGAGTTACAAGTATACCTCTCAAAAAACAAATTCTCAAAAGTGGTACCTCAAATCTATCTCATTGACCATTCAATTCTTACTGCAAAATGGTTGTAAAAGGGTTGTAAGATTTTTACCCAGGATATTAGTAAATAAAAAATAGTTGCTTTTCACATCAAACTAAGAACTCTTCTTGGACCACAAATATCAAGGCACAACATGACTTCTCATCCTGCTATGTGATTGTCTGTTTAGAATGAAGTGATATGATGTTCTTTGATGCCCTGATACCAACAAAAAAGCTGTGTCATGAATGAAAAATAGTAGTTTTAATCAGTATATAGTGATATTTCTTGCCTGAATGTATATAGAATCACGTTTTGCTGGGGTCTGTATCTAACTGAGGTCAGTATCTTCTGGCCCTAGGAAAACATGATGATATGCTAACTCATATTATGCATTGACAGAAGTAGTCAATGCAGGATAACCTGTAGCCTAGAGTTCTTAATTTGTTGCATTTTATTATTGCCAAAAATATACTGTAAATAGGATATTTTTATTTTCCTCACTAGGCATACTGCAAGCTGTGGAAAGAATGATTTTTTTTTTTTCTTCACTGGAAGGCTTAGCAGATTTTTTTTCTTTTGTGCTATGTGTTTCACTGCTGCCAGAACAACAGAGCAAAAGGACATATAGCTGGAGGAGAAGATGTATGCCAGGATGTCCCTGCAATGTGATGGCCCTCAGAAGTGTCACCTTGGTTATACAGCCACAAATAAAAACTAGAAGCCTATTGCTTCTTCCTAACTCATGGAGAAATTCTTGGAAGTCTCTTACTTTTGAGCACCCTACAGACTCGGAAAAGATAAGGCATTTAAAAAATAACCCTTGAAAGTACTTTTAATGTCATGACGTCTGAGATAATCACACAACTTCTGTGACCTTGACTGAAAATGCCCAGATGGGGCTATATAGTCATGTAAAAGAAAAATTTCCTGGAATGTAAGAAACACATTATTTTAGATCATCAGGCTCTAAGTGTAAGACACAGCAAAACTCAGGACTAGACAAGTAAGTTGAAAGCACAGATTTCTGGACAGCTTCTAGTGCTTGTTCAGATCAATCACTGTGGCTGGAGTCAGCACAAAGGCTGGGCACTGATTAAGATACTGATCTAAACAAATGCTGTTATGTGGCCTTATTCAGGTGTCTTAAGAGGGTAGAGGCTTCACTTCCTTAATTGGCCATGTTGGTCGAAGATGCTGTTGTAGGTCCTCAATTTGTTCTGAGTAAAATCTGCCAGGGTATGTGCAAGGCATGGCATGTACAAGGGCATGTTTAGGAATCAGGCTGACAGTGGGGATGAGAGGAGGGAAGCATGTAGTGCAGATGAAAAGGCAGTGACAGCTTGAGATGAACAACAGGAAGGAAAAATGGTGAGATATTAATGATTTGTAGAGGTCTAGAGATTCCAGGCACCTATCTGCAAGAAGGCAAAAGTTTGGCATATTAAGAAGTGCCTATTGCAATTCTTGTAATGATACTACTTCTCTGTGTTAGCTGCTGTGGAATGTGCTATCATTTCAGATTTCTGCATGGTCCTGTAAAGAAACCTAATTTAATTTCATAATTAAGCACATTTTACAAAAGTGACAACTACTAGCATCATATGTTTTTTGTTTAATGACAAATTAGATCTCAGAATGTAGTATCTTGAGAGTTAGTTTTTGTTTTATTTTTTTTTTAATCGCAGATTTCCATTAGGAATAGATAAATAAAATATGTACCTCTGTGAACTACTAAAAATAATGTGCAACAGTGAGGGATATGAGGGCTTTGCTATTTCCAAGCATTTCAAATTAAATACTTTAAAACTGGGATGCCATTGGAAAAATCTCTATGTCTCCTGCCTCAATACTATGAAATTAGATTGTAGCAAAATCCTACTATGTCTCATCATGTGTATTCTTTGTTTTCAGTTTTGTCATTTATCCTATATTCATTGGGGGTTTTATTTGTTTTCTATGAATAAACACTGAATAGCTATATTTATGTATCCTTAAAAACCACTGTAAATTAGCATAGTACCACTGAAGATAATGAAGCTGAGCAGGGCTGTAACAGCTGAGATTAGATATCCTTCTTTGTGTAAAAGAAATGTCAGTGTGGGACAGGGACTTCATCTTGATGAGAGAGTGGCATAACGTTTTGGGATGTGAGACAGAAGACAGCCAGTGTAAAACTCAGCCTGTGCAATGCATTATATTCCCTCCATATCCCCTCTGCTCTTTCCTTTCTGTAGCTGAAAAAGAAGCACTGTCCACAGTCCCATTACAACTGGGAAAAGAGATCTCTTTAAAGATTTAACCTCTTGTTTTTCTGCATGTTGGCTTCTGTCCATTTAAATAAATAAATAAAAGCTCCCATTAGTGTTGTGTAATCAGCCTGCCATCAGAAACACAAAAGGAAAATACTGACTGGCACATGAACTATATGTCGTCTCTACAAGTTCTCAAAGAATTACATGTTCTTTGTTCTCTTAAAAGGCAGTATGGCAGTCTCTGGTCTGGTAATAAATAAAAAAGGCTATTGAATCTTTGTCTAAAAGCTGTGCAAGAACTAGCTGTGTACCTTTCTCTGTGCTTTGGGTACCTGAATGGTGAAAAACCTATTAATAGCAAAATAGATCACAGAGGTTTAAAAGATTGAAAGGTAGGCCAAGTGGTTGCTAAGCTTTAGAATTACAGATGTCGTTGAAGACCTGACTGAAATCATAATGATAAAGGATTTTTGCTTAGCACGCCTGCTATGGTTTTCTCAGACATCAAGTATTTTAGGCTGTGTCCATACCTCTCTTCTGAACTCATGGCAGCATATTCCAGGGGCTGGTTTCTACCCACTTGCCAACAGTGGTGGTATTTTGTTTTTCAGAGCAGTATAAGAAGGGATGATACCTCTTCTTTTTCTACGTGGTGAAATCAAGAAACACCAGCAGTTTCAACTCAGTTAAATTTAAAAATAATAATATTGAATTTGAAACACAAGCGAAATTGAAATAAATATTTAAATCAGACAGTATCAATCAGACAGTTGATTGTCATACCATATAATAGAAAGTAAAGGTAAGGTAGTTTGACAAGTAGTTGCAGTTTGTTGTTTTTACCAATTGGTTAATTTCCTTTTTTCTTTTAAAGTGTGCTGCAGCCCATGGCTGCCATTTCTACTGCACAAAGACACAGTGCTGCTCGTGCTTCAGTACAGGCCAGCTGAACAGAACATCTAGTTAAGATCAACAATGAGATTAGGTCTTTTTTAGAAAACATCATATAAACCAGTCAAGTAAGCCAAACAGACAAAAGTAATGTGAACAAAAAAACATGACCTGAACTCACAGTGATCTTTCAAGCAAGATAAGAGAATGAATTAATTAGCCTAACCTTTAGATAGAATTGCAAAGCATTTACCTGCATAAAACTGCATGGCTTTTGTCTATGTGGAAACAGTTGACTCCTTAGTGAGGGTTGAGATGTTCTGAAAGAGGAATTGTTTGTGTATTTTCTTGAATCTGTAGACACATCAGCTGTAATGCTTTGCTGATTTCCTATCACAGGCTTACTTTATGATAGTGGCACCCAAAAAAGAGGATTCTGAATTGCATCGTACAAAGTAAGATTTCCTTACTCTTGGCAATTTTTCTGTAGCATATGTTAGAGAAATTACAATGCAACAAAATTACAGGTGTTCTTCTGCCCAAATTTGATATTGATTTTTAGAACTCAATCCCCAGAGACTCAATGAATAGGTGGTTTTTAAAAACAGTAGAGTTTCTCCCTGGCTCTTAAAGCTAATCTATGTCTGTTTTAATGTGCATGAGCTAGCTTATAGCTCTCTTGCCTCCAGTCTTCTACAGCTAACATTAGGCTATCAGCAAGAAGGGTGAGTATGAGAAAATTACTTTTGAGATCCCTAAAGTTATAAATTCTATCCCATTTGATAAACAGAGCTGAGATTACAGGTCTAAGGGACGTGTATCTTAGCCTGTTTTTCCCCAAGCAGATACCTTAACATAGATGAATTAGGGCATGATATTTTGGAGGCCCACAGCTACCACATTTCCACTGGAATTCCTCCTCCAAATTACTAGTTTGGAGAAGGAGGAAAAAAGAAGAAGAAAAGAAAAAAGAGGAGTTAAAAGAAATGCCTGACTTTCTTTGATGACTTGTTCTTCAATAATGAAATTATCCCATCAGGATGTGAGTTAGGAAAAAACAAGATTTCAGGTATCGTAGAGATATGAGTTTGTTTAAGCACCTAATATAACTTGGTGAAGACAAAATAAGTTTCCCACAGGGTGAGTTTAAGATTATAACTAAAAAAGGCTGTACTTGACTGGAGCAAAAGACCATTCAACTCAGTGTGCTGTTTCCAGTGGTTGCGGTATATGAACACTTAGGTAAGGGTACAAACAGTGCAAAAATAGGATTCTTCCTCTAATCGCTTTCTCTGCCTCAGGACTGAGCTAGATGCATTTAGCAAATTTAAATAGATTTCTTTTCCATTAGGTTTTTCAGCCTTCCCCAGAGTCCATGTAAAATTTAGAATCTATTATGTCCTCTGGCAAGGAGTTCAACAAGGTTGTTAGTCCTTTTTTTAGGTGCCATTTTTAGCATTTTTTTTCACCCTGGCTCCTGTCATCTCTTTTCTAAACTGAAAAGTCCTTGTTTACTTAGTTGTTCTATGCTTGAAAGCATTCCACTCCTGTAATCATCTTCACTTCCCTTGTCTGATTTTTTGTTATTATCTTTGTTAGGGGGACAAGAGCTGCTCATTGTGTTGAAGATAGGGACAGACACAAATTTAGATACTGATTTATGACTCCAAGTTGGTGTCATCATATTTTAAAGATGCTTACCTTTTTCTGCAGTTGTAACATGTTCTGTTTTGTTCTCCGATTCTCAGAGAGAGATTTTGAAGTTTGCACTTCAAGCACAGAAATATTGTAAATAAATTATGACCATATTAACTGAGTGTTTACAAATCATAGCAAAAATCTTCAGACACTGCTCTACAAAGCAAAGCCTCTGTTTACAAAGAAGAGAGTCCAAATAAGCACTCCATTGAAATTTTGTCAACATCAAGTTTATTCTTTTCTTAGAATCATAACTTGCTACTAGTTTTCAACTTTCTCACAAAGAAGAATAGGCAAATTTTGAAGACAAAATAGGGAATGAATAGCTTGTAAACTGATACAAATACTAACAGAGCAGCAGCAGCTTCTCTATTCTGACCATTGATGCAACTTTGCTTCAAAGTCAGCTGTGTACTTCTGAAATTTTTAGACTGCTTTTTAATCTGCACAAGATGTTGCTTGCTAAATCTGAAAGTAGAATCACATCTGGATTTTGTATGGCATTGCACAACGACAAGCAGGTTAAAAAAAAGGGCACCAAAAGATCTAATAAACTCTTTAAATATTCAAGAGCTCTTACCTAGCTTCAGGAATATATGAAATGCTGTGTACTGCTGAGATTTGCACTCCCTGTCTCTGTTTCTCTCTTTTTAGAAAGGTTTATCACACATATGTGGGTAAAATACACTTGATGTTAAGATTCCTTGTCTATGAAAACATGAATATGCTTTGAGAAGGAACATTTTCTGCTGAGAATGCTGTTCTGGAGCTTTTAGTGTTGTTTCCTGTGTAATCATCTCGTGTAATCATCTCGTATAATCATCCTATATCAAGAAGAAAAGAAATCAGTCCAGTTTCTGCACACAAAACTGTATGTCTGTCAATAGAAAGGAGGAGATTATACAAAGGAGAGGATATGCTCCCAAAAATTGCTTTATCGATCGTAGACTTTGGTGGACACCTGAAAAGATTCACTTTTATAGTTACCTATGTACAACTTTTCCTCAGTTGTTTGTCTTAGATGTTTAAGCCCTATTTCCAAATTAAGCATTTCACTGAATGCACTTGATACTGTTAAATAGTTAGATTAGACATCTAGTCCACATTTCCTGGCTGTGTACAGATCAGTCACACATACTCGTAGTGTGTCATGAGAATTACAGTAAGGAGGGGGATGCAGAACTCTCTGGCCTCTATGATGCCATGAAAGAAAGATCCTTGAGTAATCTGATTTTTTCACATTGGCTTGAAGTTCTTGGCTGTCTGACATACAGTTGACAAAACATCACGAAATGAGACCCTCTGGTTTTCAGTCACATGAAGACCCTGTATCCCAAACAAATTAAACTTTCCAGATCACAAGAAGGATGTATGGTTGCCAAATTTACAAATAATCTATCCACATGATTACAGCAGTCTATATGTATTTGACAACCTTCAACCTTCAAAGAGCCTACTGGATTCAAGAAAGCTGAAGGATCCATCTGTGACATGGCTGTCAAAGTGGTGTAGTGGCTAGGGTTCATGCTCTTACTGATCATCATATAAGAATTCTCACCCCATATGAGTTGCTACCGTAGCAAACACATTGCATTTGCTGTTGCTGTACCAATGGTTTTGACCATAATGACAAATCACGTCTGCTGCTTAACTGCATGTGTGAAGAAAGAGCTGAATTCCGGCTCAACAGGGGATGATAGACTGTTTCAAGTCTATCACATGTGTTGAAAAACACATTGTTTTTCAAATTACACACAGTGATAAAGAGGACCCTAACTTCTTCAATGTAAGGGATGAAGCAGCAAAGAAATTGCTAATTATAGAAGATAGAACTTCTTAGTTTCTCCTGGAAGGATTGGGGAAGTCTTTAGTCAGGGCAGAGGAAAAAGACTGAAAAATCCAGAATCAAATATGGGAAATAGAAGAAAGAGGTCAGAAAGGATATTACTTGGGTAGCAGTCTCTTAAAAAACTCCATAAATGTGTCTCTGCTTTATGTCTGACAGTGGACAGTTTGTTCCTCCACTCAGGTTGGGAGTTAAAGATGCCAGATTTCTACTGTGAAATTGCAAAGAAAGGAGGATGTATACATATATCAGAAAGTGGTGTGTATATATATATATATTCTCAATATGGACCTTCCAGCATGAAAGTCCAGGATAAAATTCATTACCTTAAGTATCTCTTTCAAAATATATTAGAAAGTCTGTTTTCAGAGTGCAAAACAGCAAAAAAGCCATTTCCCAAGCAATTTCCCCTGTGTTTTATTGAGAGTCGGAATGTATGGTTTTGTCTGTTTGGGATATTGAAGGAACAGCTCATGTCTCCAGAGGTGATTGAAGCATTGGTATTTATTTTGAAGTAATGAGTTTGGAAGAAAAAGATGGAGAGAGTTCTGTCATAGTTGAAATTCTTATAGAAGGAGGGGAAGGTGCTGAGAGTTGAAGAAAAAGTGGGACTGCCAGCAAAGGCAAAGGCAGCATCCTATCTGACCTTTCCTTTATGATCAGTGGGACATCTTCTCAGAGTGTTGTATTCACCTTTTTATTTTTTTAGAGCTCTCTCCACCATCCAGTGCCCTCTTTCCTCTCCTGCTGGTCTCAGTAGCAATTTATTGTCCCAGGGAGAAAACCAAAGAACATCAGGGAGACAGTGTTTGGTGCATTGTGGGATCCAGTGTCATCCACACTGAAGTAAGTGTAAAGAGCATGGTAGGTTCTTCTGGATGTGTCTTACGGACTGTGATCTCAGTAATTCCCAGCATCTTCTTTATAAAAGAACTGTTTTTTCCCCAGGTTATTCTTGTTATACGTTAATTATAAGCTCTATAAAAATGTAGGCTAAGGTCACTAGCTAATTTTTGTTGACAATGCTAGATGGTACAATAAGAATTTGAGGCGGCCTACTAATGTTCAATTGCAGTAATTTGTTTAGTCAGCTGAAATGCAACATTAGGGGAAAAAGTGTGGGGGTTTTTTTTATGCTCATGTTTGTGAAATGATAACAATCTTACAGTTGAGAACTGCTTTCTTCAGTCTTCTGTATTGTCTTATGCTTCATTTTGTGACTATCCCTATGATATTAATTTCAGAAAATTAAAATTCTTAAGAAGTTTCATGCATTACTTTTAGTTCTGAAATGGTTGACATCCTAAATTGGGTAGAAAAATAAAAAACAAATGTAATATCTTACTTAGGGCCAAATTACTATATTTTTAAAAATTTAGTGTCAAAGAAACATAGAAATTAACAATTCCTTGCTTAAAAAAAGACAATGATTTCTTGCAGTACTCAAGCATGCCCCTTTTTTCTGATGATTTCGGAGTTCTGATCTGAACAACAACTAGTGCATCACTCCTTCATGGGCTGATTGGTGGTTAGAAACAAGATTTAACAAAAATTAACTGCAAAAATAATCCTCTTGCAAAATGTATTTAACAATACTTGTATATGCAAGTGTATGATCACTTCCTAACTTACTAATATTGGAAAGGTAGAGTTAAATTTTGGAGTTGCTGTTAAAAGCCTTCTGGAAAATATGGTTCTAAGTAATTAGAGAAAGTACAGATTATTAAGGTAGCATTCTTAATTTCTGAACTGAAGCTCTTTAAGCAAAGTCTGTGTAAACAGCACACATGCACAGAGAACCACCCCAGCAGTGTGATTTGAAAACTGAATAACTAAATCAGTGTTTCTCATCTGGCAATATTTTTTGCTTTAAATGTATCTCTTCTCTCATTTACAAGCACAAGAGTGACTGAATGGTTACCACCATACTGTGATATATTTGTGTGAAAGGCATCAAATATCAGTGTTGGAGGGTCGTGCCTCTTGACTTGACCCAAAGACCTAGTGTTAAATGATTTTTATCTGCTTTCTTCTTACCGGCATGAATTCAGCAAGCAGAGGAGTTTGGATCTGTCTGGTTCTATGTGCAACACCAGGACGACTTGAATAGGAAGCAAAGAACACTGCTGGGAAAGCTTTTGTATATGTTCTTAAGGAGGAAAATAACTGTTTGCTTCTCTGGTGTTTTTAATTGAGTTGGGATTATAATTGCTCAAGTTTTCATTCCCGACTGCTTTTGTAATGGGAACAGTGTTTGCAGTGTGTTTTAGTCTTCCTGGGCTTCACTGTGTGCATTAATCTAGCTTTATGAAGGATTTACATTTTATATTTTCTCATCATATTTTTTTAATAAGAAACAAAAAGCTCTCCAGGTAAGCCCATCAGGCAAGGCTATGGACATTTAAAAGGAAAGGATAGCTGTCATAGTAAGGATTTGTAAACTGAATGTAGCAAGGTTGGCAAGAAAAGTCAGAAAACTATTTATGCTCTCAAAGGGTAACTAATGGTTTCATAGTAGATGGCATGAAGAAAAAAAAAGATATAAAAGTTTACAGGATGTTTTTATTCCCCAGTGAAAAACATAGAAGAAGAAAAAAAGAAAAAGAAGAAAGAGGCCAAAAGTATGAAAAGAGCTTTAAAGGTGGAAAAATGTACATAAGGGAAAAAAGGAGTTTTTCAATTTATGCCACCGTTTTAATAGACCTAGAGGATTTCACTTGACTTGTGACCTTTCGACACAAGCCAAGATTTTTGTACAGGCTTTCTATTTTGGATAATAAATGTATGTTGGACAAGTAAATGCCTCTTGTATCTAGATACAAATGCCAATTTTATGCTGGAAAATGTAGTGGGTTATGTACTGTAGTGTTGTTGATATCAATGGATAAAAATAAGTGGATTAGTTCTGAAAATTATGATGAATGCTGTTGTGGAAATATCCTGTGAAATAATGAACGGGGGGGGGGGATGTGGAATGGATCTACATGTGGAACAAACTGAAATATGACTTTTTAAATTATTTAACTGGATTCCTCTCTCACCTTTCCTATCCATCTATACAAACATTACCACATACAGTATTAAAGAAATAGGGAGAGTCCAGAATTTAAAGAAAATCCTCCATGGTCATAAACTAACATGTAGCATTGGAGTAATAGGAAGAAATATTACTTGAGGAAAAACTATTCTGTAAATAACTAATGCATAGTGCTGCATTTTTTGCTGAAACTCTTACTGCCTGTAACTGCTGCAGAAGCTGCACTAGATGGGCAGAACATTTAGGGTTTCATCTTTGTTGCAGTGTTTTGGTTGTTTTTTTTTTATTTTTTGAGACCTTGACTATTTCATATTTCTGATATTTCCCACATTTAATTTCTATCTAACTGAAGCATGAGCCTTGAAAGTTTCATTTGCTAAGGCATTGATTATTTCCTTTCTAACAAACAGAAAAATACATCATCTATCACTGATATTCACAGAACATTAACTAAGTTTTAGTTTATCCAAATTTATCCTGAGGTGCAAGTCATTCTTAAACCCCATACTAGTCAATCAAGTCCACCTTAAAATTCAGATCATCCATTTTATGGATTTCCCTTGGTGCTATTTGTCAGAAGATTTAAAGTCACTTGAAAATGTGTACACTGTGGTAAACCTCAGTTATCAATTGCCATTTTTTCTTTGCCTGCGCCTTTTTTTTCCCTATACAGTCATTCTCTCCCATTTCTATACATACTTCCTTCTTCTTGATATGATTCATCATGACTATTTTTGAAACATATGGTGATCATTGTGCGTCATGAAGATGAGATCCTTTACCCACATTTGCGATTATAAAATGTTTTGAGAAAAGCTCCTATTCTTTCTCTGTATCAGTAAATCTCACATATCACTTCCACAAACACATACCTCTCCTCACATCCAAATGCTTCTAGGACCTTTGGAGCCAAAGTGCTATGCAGATTTAGACCAAATGTAAAATGATTTAATCTTTTTAATGTAAAATATTTTAATCTATTGATAAGAAGATCCAAGGAATAGATCTTATCCATTTTTCCCCTAAAGTCAAATTGAGTGTATCTTACATTGTATGTTTCCAGCAACTTATTTTGAATCTCTGTATGCTTTCAAAGGACTATTATTTGTAAAGTGTTTTCTTACTTTGCTACTTTTTGTAATGGATCAGGGTGTAGAAATATTGAGGATGTATAGGAAATTGGGCTACTTGCTGGCTGGGAAGCAATTCATATTAGCTACTGTCTACTTCATCTCCTCTTATTGTTTGGAATGGAAATTAACTCTCCAATACCTACAGGGCCATGGAAAACATAATCTACTTTTTTAATAGCTTGTAGATCAAATAGCTCAACTCAGGGAAATGGGTTCCAATAAAAGTTCAATTTTTTTATGCTGGGCAGCAAATCCATATTATAGAAGCTATCTTCATAATTCATTGGTATTTTCTAACTTAAAGTTTCCTTCAAGTAGTGTTAACATTTGATGATGGAAAATGAAGGCCAATAAGCTGTACAGGGTACGTGCTTTGTAAAATGAATTGGCCTCTTGGGAACAGAAGAGCTACAACTTCAGTGATAACAATTATGTTTTTATGGCCCAAGACAGAAATAAAATGTTGAAATGGGAAATTAATGCAAAAGCTTAGTAGGAAAATTGTCAAAAGCTTAGAATCACAGCATGTAAAAATCATTGTAATATATCACAGAATCTGTTTATGAATGATCAGTTACAGAGAAGCTGAGAGTTATAAATAATGTTATACTTTCCCATTCTCCTAACATCCAATACTGGCTAAAAAATGTTTTTAATAAAAATGTGCATTATGTGGGTCTTACTTCCTTTTTTCTCAGGTTCAATTTTCCTTGTTGCTTAAGGTAATAATTGAATAAGGAGCAATTCATGAGTCAAAGACTACTTCAATTTCTAGTTTTACGATGGATAGACAATGGTAGAAGATATGAATATGAAGACATATTATTTGGACATTGTTAGCTTTGCAGTAATTTATGATGCAGTATTAGATGTGATATTTCTGTTGTCAGTCTGCAGAATTTGTCAAAGCAAGAAAACAAAAGTCAGCATGAGATGAGAGTGTGTTCCTAAAAAATCCTTAAAGAACATCTGCAAATTCTTACTGTGGTAAGGCTCAAAAATTTATATAGTGTCACTTTGCTTTTTTTTTTTTCTTTTTTCCCCATTTGTTATTCTGTTGTTCATTTGAATTACAAATAAGTTTATGATGGCTGGCAGCAGTTAGTGGTAGTGTATACAGGGATGCAATATGCTTCATAACCTTTATTAAGAAAGACTTCCATAAAATCCAAAATTGCATTAAAAATTCCCAGTTAACTCACTGCCCATAGGAATTCAATTAATCCTTTTATTGGTTTATTTAATCTGATTAAACTTTTCATGCTCTAGCATCTGCATGCATATTTCCATGTGCAGTGTGTGTATATGCCATATGTAGGATAGAAAACCCATTTTTAAGCAATTTTAAGCTTCCAATTACTGAGAGGCAAGCCTTTGGTTTCCATAGATGCATAGCAGATGCCATTCACTTGTGTATATCTGACTTTATATATGTGGTGGAAAGACTGTAATGTGTATTTGAATGGACAGAAAAATATTAATTTTTGTGTCAGAAAGCTCCCATCTCAACTCAGGGTGACACTACTGTACTCTGTTTTGTATGAGCACATTAAATAAAATAAACATCTAAAAAATCTTTCATCCTACTTAAAATATTTAGAAGTATGAATGATAGGATTAAATGATGTATCTTCCCAAGGTCTGGCAGAATGTTTGTGTCAAAGTGAGAAGCTGAAGAAAGACCTATCAATAGCTCCTTATACTTCAACATTGCAACAGCTTATGAATAGTAATGAAACATTTTTCAGGGAAAGCAAGTTCCTACAAAATTTTAATGTTATAAAGAAGGTACATAGATTTTAGGCTTTCTGGACAGTGCCTGGGGAAAGATTAGCACTTTCTAACAAGATCCACTTGAGTCAGCAAAATTAGTAAGTAGCTGCCAGAAGCCAATTCTTGCTTATTGTCCATTTAGACATGTAATAGGTGATGGGAAGTGTTGAGATGAGGAACTCATTTTAAAACTCAAATCTTAGAACTTCACAGGAATTTTCTTGAAATCCCCAACCTGATATGTTGCTTCATAAATAGATATCTACATAGACTCTCTGAAAAACAGACAGTTTTCAAAAAATTGAGGTGGTTTCTTTGATTTCTATTCAGGGTGCAGCTGCAGTCTCTAATTCACATTTTCAGGCTAAGAGTAATTCTGTTCACAACATAAGGTGACTAAATTCTGCTCAAATCCCTTCAGACACATGGGAGTCAGGGAAATTTAGGGTTTACTTGTAATGCTTGAAGTGTCCCCTTTCTCTCCTTAAAGGAAAGATGTAAGAGTAAGTTAAAATCCCATATCCCTGTCTTTAGTCATTTTTCTATCTCTTATGCAGTCCTGAGCACTGATTGCTAGAGAGTTTTTTTTTTTTTTCCAGTAGGGAGGCTGTGGGTAGTTTAGGGAGTTGGTGTAAGAGATTTTTCTTTAATATTTCTAGCTGACAACTCTGTTTATTTGAGAGAATAAAGAAACATGGTGTTAACTTCACAGTAAAACAGGAACTGCTGCTGAAAATTGCCAGTTGAGCAGTGGTCAGCCCAGTATGTCAGAAGGCAGTTGTTCTTGATTTTTCAACAGCCAGATTAATGGTAGTTTTGTGAGAAATTTTTCATTTGTATAGTTTCTTATTTTGCATGTACTTCACAGAAAAAAAAAAAAAAAAAGAGAACTATAAAAAGATACAGTAGAATACCTGATCAATAGGTGGAAAATAGTAAGCCCCCAACATTGATATATTCAGCATTATGTGTTTAATAGGAAGCTGTTACTATTGATTCATTTTAAAATTCACCATCCATTAAAATGGTTTGCCTTTGTATAATGCTTTTTCTTTTTGTCAATATGTTTCAGCAAGCTCCTTCTATCTGATCTGTGCAATAGCTGGTGCTAACACAGATCAAAGTGTATCAGATGTTTCACAATGCACAGTTTAATGAAATGTGACTTACTTAATTTTTAGCAATTTAAGTACCCAGCAAAGTGTCATCCAGGGGTGTTTGTGTCAGACATTCAGGTGGAACACTGAGCATATCTGACTCAGATCTTTGAAAGAAGGGTTGGGGATACCCTCCGTCATGGAATATGAAGGACTGACTCATGCAGCCACATGTACACCAGGCCACTGAGGTGGAATGAAAATATCTGATTTTGTGATGTGTGGTCATTAAAGGCTTTTGTCTCCTACCTAAAGGCTAAGTGATAGAAATCCATTACATTTCATGGAGCCATCCAACACCATCTCTCATTCTGAAAGGTGCCCAATGTTATCATAGTCACTCTGATTATCTGCTATGGTTTTAAGAGGAAAGTGTGAGAGCAGAATTTTTTTTGTTCTTTTTGTATTGTGTTAAACCATGAGGCAAAATCTTTAGCACTAATTATTTATCTCAGTGGAAGTTATGTTGGCCTTGTACTAACACTGTCTGCCAGCCTTCCCATAGAACAGCAGTGGAGGACTTAGTTTATTATTTAAGGAATGAGAGGAGATATGTTTCTTTTTGTCTTGCTTTACTTGGTCGTTGGTGGTTTTATTTTGCTGTGCATTTGCTATGCCAGTTCAGGAACCCTCGAGAAACAATACTATTCTTCACTTCAAATCACTCCTTAAACACAGAAGTTGTTATCTTTTTTGTGACAATGTGGGTTTGCTCTTGCTTGTGAGTTGACTCTTAAACGCCAGGCTATTCATTTCTATTGGCTTCACAACCAGCCTAATCAGTTCATTACTGAGCTTAACTAAAGTGTTCTCATCCACTCTGCAAGAAAAATACTTCTGAAGCAAGCAGATGGGCACTTGACTGCCTTTGCTCTCAATGTGTGCTGTGTTCTGCACTTTAGATGGATGTCTGGCAGTGATCCCAGCCTCTTCCCTTCCTGAGATCCTGTATTGCTGCATTTCATGTTCATGGCTACTGAGGTTTTATATGTTCATTAAATAATGCAAGACTAATGTAAGACATTTATGCATGCAGACACAGAACCTTAAAAAAAAGGGTTCTTACAATGGTTTAACTATTAATACCATTGAGCAAATGAAGACTGAAAGCAAAACACTTGCTGGAGAAAAAAAGTAAGGGTAAACTGAATATTTTTATCAGATTTTCTCTGCTTTCTAGGTCAGCATCTCATACAGAAGACTAAATCATTATGACAAGTGAATGCATTTTGCTGTCTAATTGTTTGAAATAGCATGATAGCAGCCATATTACTACAATAAACTTGCTTTCACGATTGAACTAGATATATTTTTATGACTTCAATATTAGTCTCTACAAATTGTTCCTCCCTCATCTGTTGCATCCCGGGTTTGGGCTCAGATTAGGGGTTCTGATATATGTTAGTTAGCCAGTTCTGTGTACCCCTGTGTACCCCCATGTTCCCCCCGCGGTGGTCCACTCCAGGTCACTTACCATTGGAGCATCACCATGCCAGTCCTGTAACCACCCCCCCGTCTACTTCTGAGAGTTCTGTGTCTGTTACCCCGTCCCTGCATTCCCATTCATCCCAGAACCCAGCACACACCCCTGTTGTGTTCCCATCTGTTACCGTAGTCCATATCACTCCCCCGTTGTCTGTCCCCATTGGGCGAGGGCGGCCCGCCCCCTATAAAACCCCACATGTGCCTTTGTTCGGGGCCATTTTGTCGATGCGGTGCTAGGGAGCGGCTGCGGTTCTCCATCTCAGCTCCACGTGACAATAAACCCTCTCCAGCCAACCAACAAGGTATGCCTCCTTCACCTCTTTGCCTCACCCCAGTGACAGCCATGAAGCGCGGCCAACCCCCGCTGGTGCGCTGAACGTTACAGCGCCCGGGCCACGCAGCCCCCCGGTCCCCTTGAGAAACAGCGCCTTTAGCCAGGCTCTCCGGAGCTGCCTGGGACGGGGGAAAAGAACGCAAAGCTGCACACATCCAATAGAATTTCAGTATTCTTTCTTCACTCATTTAAAAACAAAACAAAGCAACTCTATGAATCCCTTCACACTCACACACCTACCGCTGCAGGAAAAATCTAAACAACCAAATATTATCATTATTTTATAAAAAAAATATGCAGGTCAAAGGATCAGTAATCACCACCTGTGGATTCAAGCCCAGCATTCTTACATTGTTGCTCTGGTGTTTTTAGACACACAATGTTAAAAATGTTTTAGCATTGACACAGTATACTGCTTTATCAGTAATGCAGTTTTTGTTCATCAAGGAGATTCAGAGTATCAAAGTTTGCATTTTGATGAACTTGGAGGTCATTTCCAACCTTAATGGTTCTATGATTCTATATAAGCAAATGCTACAAATAAGGGAAAAAGAGATTATGTCCTCTGTCTATTGCTTCAGAATGTTTGCTTTTGAAAGCTGGTTCATATCTAGTGTGAGGAAGAACTTGCAGATAAAAATATTATTAAGCAATAAAGGAGTTTAGAACGGCATAAGATGTATCACTTCAGCTGGTGAAGTTTCAGCTTTCATTTTCACAATAATAATTTAGGTAAAAGAGTAACAGTAATAAAATTAGGACTATTAGCAGAACTTCTGTGTCATACACAGTGTAAGGTATAAAAGCTCACTATTCTTTTTCTGTTTAGAAAGGAAAATACTTTTAGAAACAAAAAGTTATAAATACCTTTAGAAATAGAAATTTTTAAGATATTAGAAAAATATATTCTAAAAAAGTCAAAATTAAACTATCAGAACATTTCAGAATGAAATGTTGAATTTTTGGTAGAGAATTTCTTAGAATTATTTTAATATTATGCAATATAAGATGAAATAGTTTTATATCCTCATGTTTCTGTCAGATTTTGAGTGTTCCCTCCATATTTTTTTATAATGGAAAACCTTTTACTACAAGTAAGTAAGAAATACAGTAGCTGCAGGCAAACACTTTCAGTCAAACAGAGATGTGGTTTTTTTTGTGTAGTCCATCATCCTGACCTGGAAAAAGTATTTGAATGTGAATGTGAGCTCTTCTTCAGAGAAACACTGTTTATTGCTCTATAGATCAATTTCATCATCTTTCATCATTTAAGATCCAATCCAGAGGTCCTAGCATTCAACAGAAATATTTATTCATGCTTCCATGGGCTTTGGATCAGAAGGTGAAAAGGAGTTCCAAGTTCATTATTCAGTGAGAACTAGTGGAGTTTGTTTCAAAAGTGAAAGCAGATATTGATCTGCTGTGTGAAACTATTACATGGTCTTCTAAACATTTGGACTAAGCCCTGGGATTGTTGTACATCATTCTGGCTTAATATGCAAGTCACATTGGCCAAGCAAGTGTGAACCTAAAAATCCACTGAAAATTTTATAGCTTAAAAATTCTGGCTAACCTCCTTAACCTTATTTAATGCCTAGTTAATCAATAAATATTGTGCTGGTGTATTTTTGGGGTTTTTTTGGTGATAGATTCTACTAGGTGTTAACGTGAAAAGTTCCGATTTGCTTACCCAGAGAAAGCAGTTTCAGAATCACTCTGAAGTGGCTCCAGTGTTGCATCCCGAGTTGGTTCAGTTAGGGAATTTAATAAATGTTAGTTAGATTGGTTCTATGTACGCCTATTTCCCCCTCACAATGGTTTGCTCCAAGTTGTATCACAGGAGCTCGGTCATGTCAATCTTGTAACCACTCCCCTTCCCTTTGGAATGTTCTGTATCAATCACCCCACCTCTGTAATCCCATTTGTCCCAGAAGCCTGTACACACCCCTGTTATGTTCCTATAGGATGCCGTGTTCCATGTCACTCCCCTGTTGTCTGTCCCCATTGGGCGAGGGGAGCTTCCACCCCTGTCAGCCTGCCCCCTATTTAACCCCCTTCTCCTGGTACCCCAGTGCCTTTTTGCCCATGCTGGATTGAGAACAGCTGGATTATCCACCATTGTGGCCATGCAGGAATAAAGAGTTCTCAACCACGTGAGCAGAGTGTGCCATTCTCTCACCCTTTGTCTCGCCTCAGCATCTGGCTACAGCGTGGCAGACCCACGCGGAGGCACAGCCCTAGAGCTCCGCACACACGCGGTGGCCCCGGTCCGGCCGAGAAGCAGTGCGCTAGCCAGACACCCCCACTGCCCGGGACTGGGGGGAAGAAAAGCCAAACGCCGCACTCCAGTATAAACACCTTGACCGCTTGACTCAAGGCTTCTCCACAGTGTATTGTGAGAATGTAATTTTTCAAGCCTGAGAGTGAGAAGTGGAATCTAGTCTTGGCCTGGGTTTTTCTTGATATAGGAAAGAGAGAGAAATGGCAGCACTGCCTACAAAACAAGGACAAAATTGGAGAATGATGGTTTTGGTGCTTCTGCTGCCCTGCAAAAGAGAAAAGGGGATAAGGATGATGTCTCAGCTGAGTCTGCTGGCTTGAGGGAGGCTGGAAGTAGGTGCCCTGGATCACAGCCTAAACCCTACCTCAGCCTCAGCAGTGACAGAAGCAAACCTGTTTATGTCTAAGGTTTGCTGCCAGTACAGATGATGTTTGCACCATGGCTGTGGTTGTTTTCTTATCTGTTGTCTGAAGTAGCCACCCACTTTGTCTGTGCCTAAAGTTTACTTTGTTCTTCTAACACTAATTCCTTTCTTGTTTTGTTTTGCTTTGAGAGATAATCAACACTCATTTTTCTCCTTGCAAACTCAGTTGAAAAGACACATGTTTTTTTAAAGGCTTTAAAAATTCTTTCTGGGGATTGATTGTGACATTTCAACTGTTCCTCCCATAGTAACATTGTAATTACACTGCTGGGTGTAGGAAAAATAACAATAAAAAAAATCAGCATGGTTAAGAAATCTTGAAGTCCACCAAAGATTTCAGAGAGCTTTAGCTCAAAAAAAATCTGAGAAAGTTTGCAGGAAAAATTTTCAAAAAAAACTTTTACAAAGAATCAGTAACAAATTAATCCACATTAATTAGGACAGCAACATTATAAGTGCAATTAAGTAGTGGTGTTAAGTGTGAAAAGTTAACATTTTGCTCAGATTTTGTTGAATAATGATGTACTTAAATAATGTTTATTTTTTACTCAGTAAACATTTCTTCATTATACAGGATTACATCTATGAAGCATGGAAGGTAAAAAGTACTTAACATTAAACTCTAACACAAAATCTTAATTTGCAAAGGACTGGGGTTTTCTTATAATTTTATTTTTAGAATAATTTCTAAATAATTCATATATCTTTGAAGTAATTGGTTTTTATTTATGTTCACATTTGTTTCCATGAAAAAGTTCAAGCATAATAAAATATTTTCTAGGACTTTTATTTCTTTATATCTTTTTAGTGATATATAGTAAATTTCCAGAGAAATCTTGTGTTTTCTATAGAAAGGAAATGCTTGAAGTCACAATAGGTCATCTTCCTTCCTAAAAAAAAAATAAAATTTCCAAGAAAACCAAAGGATATGTGTAACCAGGATATTTTGGCAATTCTAATTGCTTCAGATGTTCAAAATTATGATTGTAAGCAGGTGTCAGGCAGGTATAGCAAAACGATTTTTTGTCTTCATTCATTGCATAGGAAAGAATTAGAAAAATAAAAGCAAGGAAGATTGATTTTTTTGCTGTCTGTGATACAGTAATTCACTAAAATTGAAATCTGACATTTGTTGACTTAAGATTAGCAGCAGTCAAGCACAGGGAGAAAACAATGTATTATACAATTTTCTTTCCGACTTATGTTCCTAATCCCTGTAAAATGTCAAATTGAAGGTGAGAAAGAGCAAATCTCCTGTGCAAGAATGTAACGAGAGAAACTCTTGCAGTGTGACCAACTCTTGCCATGAATACTTGCAGAGCATCATTTTTGCTGACAGCAGAGCAGTGGACTTGTTTTCATGCTGGTAAATCTGAACACACCAAATGAATTCTGGTGACATTTACTGCTCAGGTCTCAGTTTTTCTTCTTCTAGTCTCATGCGTAGTACTCTTCCTGATTCCCTGTTCCAAGGCAACATACAGTGCAGATGCACTGAAGTGTGTTGTAGATGCTGTGTGCTATTTGGGCAACTTCTTTCAGGCTGAGTCCCTCAAGAATAGCTGCCATACAGCTTGTGCTTCATTGCTTAGTTATAAAATACAGCACACACTGTACATGGCCAAAAGAAACAAAAAAATAAAGAGCTAAATAAACAAAAACTGTCTTATAACCTTTTGAACCCCCTTTCCCACCAATTTTTTGCTTAAGGCAAACAGCCCAATGACAATTAAACTGCCTTGGAAATATGAACCTACACTGACATCAGCTAAGTGCTGTCACAAAATTGGTGCAGGTTATACAGTTCTTATGATCTGCTGGATATTATGTGTTTAGAAGGCAGGATGGACCAGTTCACTCAACAAGTCTGTTTTTTACTTAGTCCTACCTTTCTGTTTGATCAATGTGGAAGAAAAAATATTTTATTGTATTTTTTCTTTCAAAATCACCTGCAAAAGCTGTGTACTTTTGAATTCCTCTTGCTTCTTCCTTTTTACACTTAGTATGATTTGGATAGACAACATAGTTTCAACAACATTATGTATTTACATGTTAGTGGATGTTTGTGAAAAGGCTGATTTGTTTAATGCTGCTCTAAATGTATTTTATCCTTTTTGTTGTGAGAACTCTTAATTTTTGCCAGAAGAGAAGGGGAGAACTTTACAAGCCTGGCTTTTCTTCAAGTTAGATCCTAGGTTTCTGCTGAGAAATCTATTCCAAGAAGGGCAAACTCTTTCCACAGAAAATCACCTTACCCAAATCACAGTTATTCATCAGAAAAGGCTGGATGGAAACACTTCATCCAGTCTCATTTCCTTTTGCATTAACAGTTATCTTTAATGCATGGATCTTTGAATGCCTTCCAGTCATATCCCTCAAAGATGAGAGATGTACATGAGAGATGTAATGGTTGCCTCATTTGCAATTGCCTGATCAGACGTCAACTCTCAAGCACAAGTTCAGTGTTTCATAACATTCATTTCTTATAGCAACTTAAAATCCTGGAAAACTGAAGACATTCTGTTGGAGCAGCAATGATATAGCATCCATTACTTGTATATTTTTTATGTTCTTTGTTATCCTTTTGGTTTATAAAAAAAAGAAAAGCAACGAGGGAACATATCTAATGGTGCTTGCCTCTCTTCCTCACAACCCTTCTTTGAAATTTCTATTTTTATTATTTTAATGCATTAATTTTATTTAATGCAAATTTAATATTTACATATTTTTTCAATATTATAACTAACAGAAACTATATAACTCTAATTCTTTGTTGCAGCATCTCTCATGCAATTATATACACACTCTTCATTGTGCACTCTTCAATAGGGAGATAGTACAAAACTATAAGATACGCATGACTTTGAGTGTTGTTTTTACTAGTGACTAATATGGTATTCATTGTGGTAATTAAATATTTTTAAATAATATGTTCATGGTGTAAGGTGGCTACTGGCGTGTAAGAATGCAAGAATAATAGGAATAAAAATGACAAGCAAGACAATCTTCATCATGAAATTGATGTGAATTTGAGGAAAATGCTTTTACTTCTAAATTAAAAAATTTTAAAGCCCCTGTTTTCTAAAACAACTATAAGAAATACAGCAAAAGGGAAGAGTAGAAACTACTGTTGTGAAAGCCAAATGCAGTTAGTTAGATCTGTGGCTCAGTAATCAGTGATGGAATCTTTCAGCAATATCCAGAAAATTACAGATTCTGCGCAGGTTCCTCAGCTTTGTCTCATTCAGACTGGATGGGCATTTTAAAACACAAATGATTAGACTTTCTATTCCTGGCTACTTTTACTTTTTGAGATATCCATTTTTGCCTCGGTTCTCATGTGGTAAGTGTTGTTTCTTGATAAAGGTCCCTGGCAAATTTCATGACATAGATCATGAGCGTATGAGTCAGTGAGACTGTATACCCCTGAAAAATAGAGGCCAGAATCACACAGGGAGATACAGATGTTTGATCATATTTTCATGCGCACAGAGCAGGGAAGAAACATTACACTGAGCAGAACTGTTTGAACAGCATTTTGAACCCAAACGAACTTGTTCTATTGAGTGATGTGGTGTACTACTTTGAGGATTTTAGTGCTTTCATGTGCTATGTGACTGTCATCTCATGTAGAGGTGGAGCAGGAAAGGTGGATGACCATGCACACATTTTCTGAGGTTTCTCTGCAGGGTTAGTAGGCCTTCTACTAATTGATACCTTTGCTCTTAGTGGCAAGAAGAATGATTAATCTTTGCACTGAATTGCTATGGCACGCTCCCACCTTTAAATTTCACATACTTTGAGAGTCAGTCCTTCTAAAGAATAGCATTACTCAGTGATTGCTCAGGGCTTGTTACATTTGGAATAAAAGATTCATCTAGAGCTCAAGACTTTTGCTAAGTCTGGACCTCAAGAGACATGAGACTGGCAGGAGAAGTAACTGCTGCTATATGAAATAACATGGCTTGTACAGCCAGCAACAAAAAAAAAATAAAAAAAGACAAAAAGAAAATAAGAAAAAAAGAATTAAAATCCTAACTTAATGACTGACAGAAAAGAAATACCAAGTCTTGTAAAGGATGAGAAAGGGTAGGCACCATCTGCTACTCTGTGGAGTAGGATTATAAAATGCGTCAGTCATGCCATCGATGAGAAAAGCAGAGAAAATGCTGCATGTCACAGCAGCTGTTATCACAGGTAGAACTTTCAGGGAAGAAAAAAAAGCCTGATGTAGTGCAGAGAAGCTGCTGCTGGTGGTTATGTGACTCTCAGCACTCCTGAATGTTCAAGATCTAGATTACAGGGATATTCTCCATCCTGATGGAGGAGGAAGCATACAGAGAAATGCAAGGGAGATCTAACATTTATCTTAGTCTTTGTCAATAGAGGAAACATTAAATATTTCTACTGTAAGAATTTCTTTTTTCCATGTAATGTCATATCCATCCTATTTCTTAACTAATGGCTTTGTGTGAAAGTTTGAAAGCTCCTTGACTTAAAAGTTTGATAAATGTTGAAAAAGTTAGTAATTTTGCATCTACTCAGAGAGGCAGATAATTGATATCCATGACATTCAAGTTCTCAAGAGAAATGCATTTAACACAGCATCAGGGTTGTTGGTAGCATGCTTTTGGCCAAAAAGAGTCTGGCCAAGGTCAGAGGACAGAAGGCCAGGTCTTCCAGTGAACAACAGCTACATGTGCAGAGAACAGGGCAGATTAAATGGCTGGGGTGCTAAGTACAAAGGTGCATGTGATACCCAGGTGAGTCAGTGCTCTAGAAAATGGTTATCTATTTTAGTCTTCTTCAATAAGGCCTGGATCAGTGATACTGGACTGTTAATGTTGGAAAAACTGAAAGATGGAGAAAATAATATCAATCTGGTTTCCTACTACAGTTTAGAGTCATTTGAGGGATGCAATTTGGAGTACTTTTGTAGCATGCTTTGTACGTATCTTGTCATCTTGTTTTCTAGCTTCCCACTGTGTCGATATCTTTATAAAGGACTATATGATTAAATTTTTGAGTTTCCAGAAACATTATTTTACTAATCAGTTGTAAGAATGTGAGTTCTTTTCCTCCCTCAGTTCTTAGGGAATTATAGAGATTCATGAGAAGTCAAGGGAAAGGTCTTGTCCTCACATTTGATTGTGGCAGAGACACTGGTTCATGCTGTAAGCTTCATAAGTTTGGGAGTGCTAAAAGAAGAAAAGGACAAACCTATAACTTGAAGGTTAAATATTGAACATTTTAGTTTTATCTTCTTTCACAAGTTTAGCATATTCAAACCAGAGATCATTTTCCAGAGAAATACCAATTCCTGACAGTATTTACAGAACATCTATAATTTTTAGCGATTTAGTTCCATGTGAACCCATGGTAGGAGCACTGCTGATCAGATCCTGCCTCTGCATTGCCATTTATATTGATGTTGTTTCTGAGCTCAGAAACACTGCAGTTCCTTTTTCATTAGGGTAAGTCAGCAACAGACCTGCAGTCATTTGACTCATTGAACAGTGGGTAACATATGTGTTTTGAAATAAGAGATTTGATTGCCTTTCTCTTGACCCTGCCTTTGCTCTTCTAAACATTTGGTTTTATTTTGTTGCAAATCTAGATATAGTGCTCTGTACACGTCTGATTCTGTCTGCTACTTCTATAAAAGCAGTATCTACAGTAAGCCACACATAATTTTGACATAGATTCATATAGGTCAATTCAAGAAAAAAATAAAATTTCCACATCAATGTAGATTTCTTTATTGATCTTAGAACAATAATACATAAGACCTAAGAGACATTTTGACATATGAATAAGAAAGAAACTTCTGGTTCCATTCCTAATGAGACAAAAGGTGAAATAATAAACAAACTGCCAAAAATAATAAAAGCAATCAAACAAACAATCCTCAAAATGAAAGTAATTTTGATTTTTTTAAAGTTTATGTACCTGCACATATATTATGCATACTTCTATTATATGCATTTTATATATATGTATTTGAAAAAAAAAGCTGTAAAATCTGTCAGGAGTATTTGGTAAATTTACAACTATTCATTCACAAATTGCCAGGAAATTTCTGACTGTGTTTTTCTTGAAAGAGAAAAATATTCTGCCTTTAAGGTCCCAAAAGTACAGCTGGTCAAAAAAAACTTTATTTTCTCTAGAAAATGAATCATAATTTATATGGCATTCACTAGGAGGACATAAATATGGAAAGCTAAGTTATCACTTCTTTGAAAAATCCATAATTTGAAACCCATATTTTTTTCAGTGATTTGTATCTCAGTAGGAAAGAATATCACATTGAAAAGAAGAATCTCATTCTAACAGATTTAATTGGACTGCATTAGATTTCAAAGAGTATTTTGTTAATTTTATTTTGCAGTGATATCCTTAAATGTATTGCTTAGATATACAGACATTTAGAGAAAATAATGCACAAATTGTGCATCTTGGAATACAGCTTTTAGGAAATAAGTTTAGAGAGCATCTGCAAAATGAAAATCGAAGGAAATCGGAATTCTGCAATAAATACTGAAGTTTATTGTAAAGAATATCAGTTTTGGATGACTGTCACTTTTTCCAGTGAATTAGAATAATAAATGATAATATTTTTTCTATTTGGGAGATATAAAATACTGGTGACAATGGAAAATTAATGGAAAAAAAAAGCTGAAAAAGAAAGCCAAATAATTTATTGCCTGTATTTTATATTAAAGATTTGACAACTAATAATGACAGTGTTGGTGATCATGTGGATAAAGATGATGATCCCTTAGCAGCATTCTCTACTCCTTTGAACAAATATTAGGACCTGTTTGGCCAAATAAAATAATTCTAAGCAATTATCTACTAGCACAAACAGCAAATTTTGTCTTGACATTTGGAGTTTGAACATTTATTTTGACTTGGCCATGACTGTTGAAGACACCGCCACACTTCTTGTATGTATGCAGAGAAGATACAGGACTGATGGATTCTGCAAGAAAGAAGGAGCATAACTGTTTACAAGGGCATGTAGTGGCAGGACAAGGGGGAATGGATTCATACTGAAATAAAGTAGGTTAAAATTAGGTAGTAGGAAGAAATTATTTACTATGAGGGTGATGAGGCACTGGAATGGAAGACATTGCCCAGAGAAGTTGTGGATGCCCCATCCCTGGAAGTGTTCCAGGCTGGATAGGGCTCTGAGCAATCTGGTCCAGTGAAAGATGCCTTTTCTCATAGCAGGTGTCAAAACTAGATGATCTTTAAAGTGCCCTTCCAACCCAAGCTGTTCCATGATTCCATGTATAATTCTAAAAAGCATCTTTCAGAAGCCTTTGCAGAATTAATTACATTCTGCATTTTTTTGATTTTGTTAATTTTGTATTATTATTTCCATACCAGGGCAGTGAAAAATAAAAACTGAAAGCACAGATATGTTTTTTACTACATTGTCTGCGATCAGCTGGGGGGCAAGAATAAATAAACACTTACTTGTGCTAAATTAACTCATTATAAAAATATATTTATATATATAATCTAAGAGATATAAAAAACAGAGAGAGACCTTGTAGAGTATTAGGAGGGTAAATAAAGAAAATACATATGAATGCATACATACGCATATATACAGATATTTATTTATAATATGTAGCCACATAAATGAAGCTTGGGTCTTGTTGTTCTCCATACTGGACATATTTCCAGTAATAGACAATTTTTCCCACCAATTTATTTCCTATATGAAACTATTAGATGTGTAGTCAAAGGAAAGGAAATCGACATTGCCGCAAATTACCTTGCTTAGAGTCATGCAGTAAGTTAGTGATTGATTAGTGTTCCCTTTCATAGTCAGAAGAGTGATGTGCGCTTTATATAGCAATGCTTCCTCCCCAGGAATAATAAGAAGGAAATCATCCACAGTTCTGAAGGGCAATGTTTTAAAATGGAATTGTTTATTTATGGTTTTTGTTAATGAATGCCACCTATTTTAAATTTTATTATGTATGAAGAAAAGGCTGGAAATGGAGTCAAAAAATTTCAATCAGTAAGCTGAAAAACTAAATAGAGATGTCAGTTCACTGGAAGTAGGGACTTAAAGTCCGGGTAAGCAGCAAAGGAGAGTAATAAGAACTAGTATCATGGGGATCCCTCAAACAGCCCTCATTTAGAAACTCCATTGTTTTATAAGGAACAATTTGCCTTCAGCAAAAATAGAAAGAATCATTTATATCTCCCATACTTTTGCTATCAGCATATGCCTTTCTTTGTATACACTTGATAGATGTTACTAAATTGCCTTTATTTTGCTTAGCTATTATAGACAAGAATCCCTTCAACACTATTGCAGTTCATCTAGAAAGTCTTTACAAAGTATTAAAAAAAAGACTATTTTCTGTTTGGTTCTTTTTTTTTTTTTTCCTGGAAATTGTATTTCTCAGTTACCAGGAGTACTCATAATGATGGTATGAGAGGGTGTTCTCTATTGATTTACTGGTAAGTTTTATGTCACACTGTGACATTGTAGACTGTCTCATCACCTGGGTGAATTACACCATTTCTTCGTGAATGGCTGCAGCCTCAAATATAAGGAATCTACTGTTACTCTGCTGTTGCAATGGGGTTTGTCAAAGTCCACAAGGTTATTGAAATATTCTTGTAATGCAGAGCTCTTAGTGGAACAGAACTTACCTTACTAAGATGTCCAAATATTTGGTGGCCATTCTGCTTTAAAGTAGGCTTTTTTCAGAAATTTTAATAATAAATATTAAAAATAAGACTTTAGAAAAATTTGGATATATGAGGCCATACCAAATATCAAAATTATACCTGCCCCCAAATCAATACTGCTTGATATCTTACTGTATATTTAGAGGATTAAAAAATTAGTAGTTTCAAAGGCACTTTTGCTTTTGTAAGATAGAAAAGGGCTTAAATTCTTGTGGGTTTATTTTTCCATAAACAGAACTATTTTCATAGAGTATTTAGAAAAACAAGGCAACCTCTCAGAGTATTTATCACTCCACTGTTCCTTAATAAAAGATGTGGGAAGATTTGGACTAGGCAGTCTGTAGGGCACCATAATCTGAGCTGTCAGGTGTAAAGTATTTTTTCTCTTTTTTCTTCACAGTTTATGTTTCCAGGAATGAGCTGAAACTCTCACAACTGTCATTTCTTTCTACCTTTGTAGATAATTTCACTTTTAGATACAAACAATATTAGTAGAAATTTTTATTTTATACTTTAAGAAAAAACTTAAGTGTATTAAAGGTTTGTATTAATTTCACTGAATGGATTCTTATGCCAAAAATAGCTTAAGAATTATTTCTTAAGAAACTTCTTAAGAAATAATTAATTACTGAGCATCAAGTCATAAACTGGTCCTCCACATCTAAGTCAGAAGTTTTACTAGGTCACATGGATGGTCATATTCAGATGTATTTATTTGGAGGCGTGGGTGCCACTTCACAAGTGGCTCCAAAGGCAGACCGGGACTGAAGAATTCCTGGGACATAGCTTTATGCACTGTGTATCAATTGTCATCTGATGCACACAAAACTGCCTGACACTGATAAACTGACAGATGCTAAGCTACTGACATTACTTCCTGTGAAAGCCCAAATTAGTCTTAGAAAGCCTGGAAGTTGTCCCATTTCTCATGATGCAGGGTTTAGTTGCTCCCTGAGCATTCTTCAGAGGTTAGAGGAGCTGCTCATGGCTTCTTAAAATCTTTACTAGTAGTACAAAGTCCACCTTGAATCATAAATATATGCTCTGAGGAGAATGAATATCTACTATCAGCAAAATTTATGGTTATAACTTTGCACTGACAAGTGACTTTCTTAAAATTCCTAACATTCCTATGAGTGTGTAAAATTGTACACAATTATTCTATTTGGCCCAGATTAAATGGGTGGGATTTTGTTTTTCTTTTTGTTTTTTGAGAACTGAGAATATTTTGTATAAGAAGGAATGAGATAGTGGAGGGATTATGCACTTCAGCTGAGGTACTCAGAATGTACAGCCTTGGAAAGTAAAACATCACATGTCTAGCAAGTTCATGACAGCGCTGAGGTACATCTGTGTATACAGTCTGTCGTAAAAGTTTACCAAAACTACAGTTTATGGAAGCCCCTTGTCAGACACTTGCCTCGTGTACACAACAGAAATCAAGAGCATTATCCCAAAACTAGAGTTTGACTTTTTCCTATGGATTTCTGCAACCTCTAGTTGAAGGTGCAGCAACCTTCTTGCAGATGGAGGCTATGGATAGTATATAACAAGACTCCAGACGAAATGAGCACATATATTTTCCTCTTTCGGTAACTGCCTATGGTGTGGAGATGATTTTTTAGAACCATCACTGATTATCAGTAAACTAAAAGCAGCTGGAAGTGGAAATAGCTTCTGCCCTGAAATAAAGGAACTGCTTACAAGGGGCAGTATAGCAAACTGACTGTGATTTTTATATTGATTCACTCAAAGCTTTTTATGGTTAATAAGCTGAGAATGACAAGTACAAGGAGTATTATTCATATAATTAATGGTGATTTAGAGAGTCTTTATCCATAATTACATTCATGTTAAACCATCCCAAGCAGTATTGAACAAAGAATTGAAGGCTGTGTTTGAGCAAAATTATATTGATTTAAACCCCAATTGTATCTTTGTCCGAGGTCACTGTTAGTTCTTCACTGCTTTACAGCAGTATTACTGATTTTTTTTCTGTTGTTCTCTGCATAACATTGCACTGTTACTATGTCTATACAAAGCAACAAACAGTTGAAGCCCAAAAGCCCTGACTAAAGCTATATAAGACTAAATCTGTATAAATTAGGGTAAATTCTGAAACAAAAAATCCATAAAAAGGACTTATGTCTTCATTGTGTCTGAGAATATAATGAGAAGTGATTTCCCCACTCTCTAAAGAGTACATCTAAAGCACAACTAAATTTAATTTGGATAAAATAGTGTTCAGGCTCACTAAATACTCACCCAAAATAGATGAATGCTTAAAACAGGGAATTATCTTGGCATCTGTGAAGCAATTACTTAATCTACAATGAACTTTCAATCGTACGTTGAGAAAGGTCTCTTTCTTCTCAGTATTCTTCTGGTAAAATGGAGGATTATATAGCTCTCCTACCTAACAAGGCTGACAAATACTATTGCAAATTGTTAATTTGTCAAATATTAAGGCAATGACAATTTAGGACTAGAGCTTTCTATAGTCTCAAAAATGCACTAGGAAAATGTTCAACATGTTTTGAGAAGAATAAGAATGTCCTGAATGCCTCTGCTGCTTCCATACAGTGACACCTTTACATTTTATCCTGCACAGTTGAAAGGACTATATATTCAAATGTTTCCAGTATGCAGTTTTGAATGCTTACATTGTAGTGAATGGGGAAGAATAATTTAATTTTAGATATGTATGTATAGATATATTTATTGATTTACTTACTCACTTACTTACTTGAATACTACCTAAGCCTATTGCAATATGGCAAATAAGAGAGTTTTCCTCCTTCCAAAGATTTTCAGTATATAATGATATATAACCTATTCTGCATATAATTCTGTATATAAGAATATAAAACCTATCTTCACTCATTGGAATTCCACCTTCCATGCTGAATTTTATCACAGTGACTTCCATAAGTTGCAATGTAAAGAAACAAGTGTGGAACTCCTGAGAAGATGACATTTCTTTACAGGAAATGCTCACTTTCATCAGCAAAATCACCCATGCTTACTAAAAGGTAGTGTTCTAAAACTGAGGGAGAAGCAGTTAAAACATAAGCAAACCCCAAGTATTCTTTTTAAAAGTGGAAAAATAGCACTAAAACTTGTTAACTGCAGCCTGTAGAATAAGGTTCTTTACGCACTGTTCTTCAATGATACCAGAATTTACTTGCCCTTTTTGTTTCACATGGACTAGTTAAGATGTCTGTGAAAAAAAAAACAAATAAAAGAGTAAGGAATTGAAAATATCATCAATAACTTCTGTGAATGTGAGGGTTAATTAGGCCTATGTAGTAGCTATGTCTAAGGATGTTGTAAAATTAGACAGTTAGTGAATGAAGTTATATTTGTTCTACTTCAAAAGAAGGCCTGAGGACCTAATAAAACAGATCTATTTAAATATACTATGGATAATTAACTACTCTCATATCAGTCTTTTAGCTCTTTGCATATTTTGATATTAATACTTGTTTAAATCTAAACATAATTTGACCCAAGCTATATACTGCTTGGTATTGAAAACACAAAGGAAACATAATTTCTATATAAAGAAATGAATCAAAATGCTTGTACTCTGGAAAAATTTCTTATTTGATATTGCCTCCTCTATCATAAATGTGAAAGATGTGGTTTACAGGAGAGAAAGCACTGAAACAAACAATATAAAATGAAAAAACCACACATGCAGGAAAAAAACATAATTGGCAGGAAAACATATTAATCACACACACAAGCAAGCACATATATAGAAAGTGGTTTGAAACCAGTGTGTTGAGTTGTACGAAATTTTCTACAAAAAATGAAAAACAAAAATAAATCAGTATTTTTAAGGGGGCAAAATATGCAAGCATAGTTATTAGTGAGATACTATTTTGTCTTTAGTTGTATTCTCTTTATCTCTCTATGTTTTCTGCTTTGGGAACCTCAAGTGACATCATGCGGGCAAATTCAGCAATGGATAATGTACTTTTTATGCAGTTCTTTCCTTTGAAGAATCCAATATTGAAATATTAATTAATTCTCTGTGTAAGTCCTAGATAGCTTTTCCTCAGCAAAGCCTTTACAGAATAAGGGAAAAGTAGATTTATCCCCTACCACCCTAAAACTCTAAGTAGAACAGGCAGTAAATGGCATCAAAATATTTTGAACTAACTAAAAAGAAAAAGCATATGATTAAGTCCAAGTTGAATTTCAGTCTGCAAATACTCACCAGTCTCTGTACCTCCTATGCAAGGTGAAGATACATTTCTGGACTAATTTCTGTTACGGTGTTTGGAATCAGAAAAACCTTGCTTGCAGGGTTAGCTTTTTTATGAGTTACACACAACTCAACTACTAAATATTTCCATGACTTCTGATCTCTTTCTGTGACACACACAATGCAAATTACTAGAAAAAATTATTAAACTTTTATATTAACTCTTACTAAAATAGCATTTGACAATATTTTAAAATTTCATCCACATCAGATTTGGAAATGTGCATATGTGCATACCCTTTCCTAAAGATTTGGACAGAAATTAAAAACTGTGCAAGCATTATGAGGGGATGATGGAGGTTTTATTTCTTATATATAAGAGCTAAACATTTGTTTGCTTCTGGATGTCTCCTTTTAAAAATTGATATTGTTGAATCTGGATGGATTCACTTCTGAAAAGTCAAAGTCTCAGTGAAGGCAAGAAAAAAACACAGAATTGTAATTTCATGTCAATTTCTTGGTCTTTATTATGTATGCCGTTAACAGGAAAAAACTAAGAGGTAATAGTCTTCATAGTTCAAAACTGTTTTTTAAATTTTTATTATTATCTATTAACTGAATTAAGTCCAACAAGTTTCTATATGCTTTTGAATTCATTGGATATTTCAAACTATTTAATTGTCATTGAGTCTTTTTTCATTAATTTACTGTCTTGATGCTAAACTGTTGGATGCTTTTTATCAGGTATTGTATAAATCTATTAAAATGGTATAAATCTATCAAAATGCGGTAATGTGAGAAGTATTCTTTTAAAACACACTGGTTTAAAATCCTTGAGAACCTTCAGAAAAGCTGTATCTTCAGCATCAAAAGATCTATAGCTTTTAAAGTTGCCAGAGCCTCTTTTACACAAAGTTGGGTTTTTAAAACATGCATTTAATGTCTATGAATATTACATGTTATGCAGATTTCATTACCATTATTTTATTTTACTTAAGCAGGAAAATATTGCCATTTTTATCTGACATGTTTTGGTTTATCTGCACACTTATGCAGCATTTGCAGAGGCAGACAAGCAGTCATCCTGATGGAACACTAAGAATAGGATGCACTTTGAAAACAAGAGTATGTGTGCTTGGCAGGTTGCTGAAACAGGGAAACGGCATCTCTGTAATTTGTAGTTAGTGCCATTCCATGCCACACTCGTTAAGCACAGTTCTGTACTGTCATGTCCCAATTCAGTCAGGTGTCTAGCAAAAAAATGGGAAGGGGAAAGGGGGAAAGGAGGAAAGGGGGAAAGGGGGAAAGGAGAAAGGGGGAAATGGGGAAAGGAGGAAAGGGAAGGGAAGGGGGAAAGGGGAAAGGGAGAAAGGGGGAAAGGGGGAAAGGGGGAAAGTAGGGAAGGGAAGGGAAGGGAAGGGAAGGGAAGGGAAGGGAAGGGAAGGGAAGGGAAGGGAAGGGAAGGGAAGGGAAGGGAAGGGAAGGGAAGGGAAGGGAAGGGAAGGGAAGGGAAGGGAAGGGAAGGGAAGGGAAGGGAAGGGAAGGGAAGGGAAGGGAAGGGAAGGGAAGGGAAGGGAAGGGAAGGGAAGGGAAGGGAAGGGAAGGGAAGGGAAGGGAAGGGAAGGGAAGGGAAGGGAAGGGAAGGGAAGGGAAGGGAAGTACTGTGTCTATATTGCAATTGTCTCCTGCTGTCCCAAATAAGATTAAGAGCAGTTATTAAGATATAGACACTGCAGATGTCAAGAAGTTTGATTTTTTTAAAATGGATAGGAAGACATAGAAATGTTCTAAGCTCTTCAATAAATTCTTATATACTCTATTCGGTCCTAGATTTGGTACAATTTGCAGAGGGAGGAAATTAATTACTTTCTAGCAAGGTAAGGCTCCAGGGTTTTTATTGTTCTGGGGAGAGGTAGCAGTGTAGAGCTTGATGCAAAAAAATTAAGTGCTTAAAGAGATTCAGTCTTTAAGCCAACAGATTCTGTTATTTGAAACGTAAGTGGTGAGAAATAAGCCGCAGCAGAAACCACTTTATTCTTGCCAATACCCAATTAGACCTTTGGAATAACTTGTTCTCAGTTTGGCTTCTGGTCAGTTACAGAGGATGCACTTTGAGTACTTTTTTTTTCTTTACAATTGCCTTTTGTAAATAAAAATGTTTGTTTTGTTTTTCTCCCACGGGATTCCATGTGGTGAGGGAAGAAGTTATTAGCTCCACTTTCTAAAATGATTGCCTATTAAAGCCATTTAGAAGCTATAGGCATTTTGTTGAAATTCTATGCAGTGTATTCATATTAACTTTGGCAAGCTTAAAGAATTATTTGAGAACCAGGAAAAGGTTGGGGGCCAGTACATTAAAAAAAAAATCTTTTCATGGTTTCTCTGCACTAATTTAACTATTATTTAAAATATCCTCTGGCAGCATTTGTAACATTAATTGTCTAATGATTTTCTCATATTTAAACCATGGTAATTAAATTGTGCAGAGACTATTTCTTATTCCTGCTGCAATAAAATGTTTTCACTTGATTGAAGCTGAACTGCAATTTGGCCTTTATGTTTTAAGGGAAAAAAAAGCCACAGGACTGCTGGGAGCAAATGGATCAATTAAACAATGTTCTTTTGTAATGAGGGTTACATCATTCTGCCAGTGATAAAAATCTGTAACTGAAGCTGTCACTAATGATATATGCCATCTTCTTAGCCCCACAATGCTAACCTATCAGGAGGCAACTATAAGGCTTAACTTTCTATTGATTCTTGAATGTTCTGTTAAAGAAGTCAGTAAAAAAATGAAAAATCAGCTTGTTATAAAATACTAACTTTATGATCAGAAGCTACCAGAGGCTGAGAACAGCAATACAATTATTGGAATGGAAATTCATTTTTCAGACTTGGGGCATCAACCATCACTCTAGGAAGCCTGTTTCAATATTTGACTACCCTTCAAAAGTAGAAAAGAACCATTCCCATGCATCCTACCACTAGATCCCAGGGAGATCTCAGCACTTCCCTCCCCAGTTTCTTTCCTCAAGAAGCTGCATAGAGCAATGAGATCTCCCCTGAGCCTCCTTTTCTCCAAACTAGACAAGCCAAAATCCCTAGCCACTCCTCACAGATCCTGAGTTCCAGCACTTTCACCTGTTTTTTTGCTTTCCATTGGATGCATTCAAGGACCTTCACAACCTTCTTAAATTGTGTGCCCCAGAACTGCACACAGTCCTAAAGGAGAGGCTGTACCAGTCTGGAATACAGGGGAATATTCACACCTTTTAACTGATCAAGCAAGAAAAGGTCAAGCAAATCTGAACAAGCTAAGAAAAGCAAGACCAGAAATTAATTTGCTATTTCTTATGCAGTGTCAGACAGTGGTACTTTGTGGAAAGAAAGTCCTCAGCACACATAATGTCTACTTGAAAAGACAAAACTGGAAAATAAAACCTGGGGACTTCTATGCAAGTCTTTGATCTGTCCAATCTCTACAAATGCATTTATGTCCTTACTTAGCCGCTGGTTTGGCTTTAAGGATGATTTTGCTGAGTGAAAAAGGCTGCACTCAGGATTCCAAATACATTTGTGAAGTGCAGATATTTTGGATTTGAGGAAAGGACAGCAAACCAATTAATGTGTTTGCTCAGCAAAGCAACCAAAACCAAAACCAAAACCAACAACGAAAATCTGCTATTGCGTACCATCATGGTGTAACCTCAGTTGGCAAATAAGTATCCCTAAGCTGCCCACTTACCAGATCTCCCTCGTCCCCCACAGTGGAGGACAGAGAATGGTAAAGAAAATGTAAAACATTATAGGTTGAGATAAAACTGGTTTAATAATGAAAACAAAATTAAATACATTACCACTACTACTAATAATTGTCATTTAAAGGAGAGAAGGAGAGAGGAGTAAAACCCTAGAAAAACAAGTGATACAAAACACAATTGCTCACCACCCACTGACCAACACCCAGTCCATCCCTGAACAGCAATAGCAGCTGCCAGCCAGATCTCCCTGGTTTATAGAAGGAGCATGACATTCTGTGGTGTGGAATACCCCCTTGGTCAGGGCAGGCCAGATGTCCTGGTTGGGCTTTTCTTCAGGTCCTTGTGCACCTGCTCACTGGCAGAGCATGAGACAGTGAAAAAAGCTTTATTTAGAGTAAGCACCACTGAGCAACTACCAAAAACAACTACCAGTGTGTCATCAGCATGATTCTCTCTATATATGCTAAATAAATAACACAGCACTTTAGCAGCTACTGGGAAAAAAAATTAATTTAATCTCAGGTAAAATCAGGACACATACCTTCCCAAAACACCTCAGGATAGCCTCAAGGCCAGATTTGTTCCTTTAAAAGTATTGCAAGGCTGAGTCCTCCTATGGTTTCTGTACAAGTCTGCACAAGGAAGGGGATCTCTGTTCACAGACCTGCATTCTCAAAGATGGATGAATGTTAGAGCTGATGGATATGAGAGACAAAGTGTGGGGATGAGGTAATCTTATCTCTACACAGAGAGAACAGAGGAATATATTTCTCTTTTGCTGGGTAAATGCTATCAGATTGATTGCTGACAATACATCCATTCCTTAATATTTCTGTTGTTCAGGTCCATATTATTCAAACATTCTGCAAAACCAACAAAATAAAATGAGATATCATAAGCTGGTAATTACAGTTCAGTCTAGTCACTATTTCCTCATTTTACTTCGGATGCCAAATGTAATTTAACCCATTCAAAAGCAGGAATTAAACCTTTAACTTATGTTCTTCGGTGTTTTTTCTTCCTTTTTATCTGTTTTCTGTCAAGATGACATTAAAAATGTTACAGATAGTTACCCCTAAATTTTGCATGTAACATTCAAATCTTGTTTATAGCCAGAGAAAGAACACATTATGTATACATAATCACAAAAATTTATTGCTAATACAACTCATATCTTGAAAATCTCAGTATTACTAGTCCAAATATGTTCCTCACAGGAAAAGAAAGAATAATCAAGTGATTTAGAAATTACAGTTATATATTACATAATGAAGTTATATGAACCTACCCTGTTTTTTTGCAGTTATGTTCACCTTCCTCTGCTCCTCTGGGTGGCTTCACTCTGGTGCTGGTGATGAATGCCACTGTTAGCAGCTAATTGCCAGCATTCAAGTCCTTTGCCAGGAGGAATATGATATTTATGTTGATGATTTCTTATTCCTTACTCTGGGATCTACTTCGTATAATTTTTATATGTTTATTAACATACATTTATACTTTTTTTGCTTCCTTCATTGGTCCACAGCTTCTCTTTGCATCCAAATTTACTATATATGGTACCCATTACACATTAAAGACCATTTCTTTGAACTCTTTGTTAAACCTAAAATCAGCTTTATCAAGCTCCAGTTTTCCACATCTTTGAGTATTTTGCAGAGGTTTGCAGCTGTGAGTGCTCCAGTGCCAGAAATTCAAAGCTGAGTGGTTATTATAATTTATAATGGAACATAACAATTTGGAGCACAAAGAAATTGGTGGAAGGAAGGAAGGAAGGAAGGAAGGAAGGAAGGAAGGAAGGAAGGAAGGAAGGAAGGAAGGAAGGAAGGAAGGAAGGAAGGAAGGAAGGAAGGAAGGAAGGAAGGAAGGAAGGAAACTGACTTGAAGTTCAAGCCAAACCCTAAGCATTTCTAAGACTCAAAGGAATATTTTCCATTTTGCATCCCTTCAGATTTCTCTTTTGTAAGACTACAGACCCCATTGGTGAACAGATTTCTCTGAGAATTTCTGGAGAGCTATCAGTACCATCAGTATTTATTTTAGTTGGCTGGATAAGTCCTACAAAGCATCAGTGAGTCAGACTTTTAAAATATTATGTGCTGTGATTTGTGTACACCATCTGAAATATCAGTCTTCATCATTTTAAGAGGTGCCCTTGCCCACAAGAGAAGAAATTGCCATAAAGTTTTTCCTTACGGTTTTAAGTAGAAAATGTATTGCTATGTACATAGAACTCATTTGAGTAAAAGTTGCCCTTGGGACTTCAAATCTTTATTATTTCCATATTGTCATCACTTCAAGGGGTTCAATCATAACAATATCTTAGCGCAGGATTGTGGTTTGCTCTAAAATATTTGCTCATCCTACTTTGAGACAGACAACTAACTCTCACTGTTGAGAACTTATGAATTAAAAAAGGCTGGACTGGGTCAGATTTTGAGTAGAAAACCTTTGCAGTTTTCAAGGAGAGGGAAAAAACCCTGAAGTGCTTTACAAAGTGGGATCATGATACAGCATTGATAAAAATTTGCATTATACTTGTAAGAAGATTAAATATAATTTATTTCACTATGCAGTACATAATATAAAAATTATATTATTTAACTTATGAAACAATATCAATATATAATTTATTATAATACCTTGTATTTTAATTTTTTGTATCTGTAATTATTAATATATTTCTTGTATGGCAAGCACTTGAGTTTAACATGAAAAATACATCCTTGCATCCCTTTTTTTGCTTGTCTTTGCTTAAGGCTGTGCCTGCAACTTACAAAGACTATCAAAGGAAAATGGTGACTGAGATTCAAACTGTATTGAGCTAGAGGGATACATAAGTCTTTTAAGGTTTACTTTAGAACTTTAAGTCAAGGATTTTTTTAAAAAAATCAGTCAGTTTCAGTCATCTCTAATACATGAAACAGCATTTGAGTTTTGCTAGTGAGTTTATGTTTTCTACAACATTTGCAAAAAGTCTCTCAAAGAGTAGAGGAACAAAGAGCCTTTAAAGTCCAATAGCAACCTGGAATGATTTTAAGGTTGAAGTGGAATATAGCATTTTTCTTTGTCACTTTTTTGCAAAGAAGTAGTCTTTTTGGATCAAAATGTTTCTCTTGCTGTATAGTTTCTCAGAGAGAGAATCCATAAAGTTTAATAAAATATTAATTTGGTCATTATAAGGATTATTTGAAAGTTAAAAATATTAATTTCTTCCACTATAGGAGAAAAAAAAAAGTGATACCAGAATTTTTTGGCATTGCATTATGGGAATAAACACTAGGGGTTTGGTGTATCTGCATTTTGGTTGTGGACAAATGCCCTTCATTCCACCACAATTTAACAGTTTGAATCTCCTCTATCACTTCCTGGTTTATAGTGCAGAGGCATCTCCATATTTCCTTTATGGGTATCCACCTTTGTTACCTACTAGTAAGGATGGTAGAATTTCCCAGCAATCTAGTTGGTCTCATATTTTTCTTTGCCGTTACATGCTGCAATAAGAAGAAAAGCTTGATTCACACCTACGCATATTTGCAGAGGTCGCAACTTCGTCTATCCTGTGCTCTCCAAATCTCATTCAGGCGTCAGACTGCATCACATCTCCTTTTCTTTACACACCTATGTGAGACCACAAAAGGGAAAGGAAATGTGAGGGAAATGATTGTTTGAGACCATAATAAAATAATCTTCTCCTAAAAGCATTTTGATAAATTTCCATTGCATTACACTAATTGCTTAACTAGTTAACACTTGAATTTAGGTGAAATTAGAGTAGTTTTTATTCATTTAGTTTCTGGTAAATGCTGAGAAATTTGGCATACTTTTTGAGTGACAGCACTTTTCTTGAAAGAAACAGCAATGCTATTGTATATGATACATATCACTTCATTTCTGAGAAAATAAATCATCTGTATTAAAAAAAATGTTGTATAATGAGTCTTTCTAACTTTATTATGTTATTGAAACTTGAAGAGCGTGTGTAACTTTTTGTCTTATTTTTATCTTAGAAAATAATTTTGTGAAACTGAGATTTTGTGTCCTGCTAGTGTAAAAAGCCCTCTGAGGATTAATATGTTGTACTTTGCCTCAAAGAAATTTTTATGGCACTCAAAAGTAAGCTGAAATACTTTCATCAACCTTTGTGTTCGTTTTTAGAAGCAGATGTTCCAAAAAACATAACTAGAATCCACATTAAATGCTTTGTTTCTTGAACCCAGCCACAAAGAGTGAGTCATCCCTGCAAATCTACTGATTTCTTGCCTGTGAGAAAATATATTTTCCAAAAACAGCATCTGTGCCGCAATCATAAAGAAATAATAAAGCATTAGAAAATAACTAGAGCTTTTCCTTCCAAGAATTCCACAAAGAAAACTTTACCCAAAATCAAGCCCACATATAACATTGTGTCTTTATCTCTTCCATGTATGAGGTGTAAAGGGAAAAATTAAATCTGCCAATTGTTTCAGTAGAGGACACAGTTCTTTAAGGTGCTGAGTACCAGCTGAAAGCAAAGGCAAGTGCATATAATTATTTTGGGATGTCAGTAAAGCTTTGACAACGGTTAGCATTTATGAAGGAAAATTACTTGTTTTTACCTCCAATGGCAGAATGCAAAGAGATCCCTTATTTCCACATATGCCTGATAATATGAAAATCAACATAAATAAAAGTCCAAGTTAAATTCTTGTCCCCATGTGTATTAGAGGGTGGGTTAGAGAAGGTGGTATATTCCAACAGGTATGGCCCTGTTGTTATTCTGAATAACCCCTGAACACTTATTATTGCAGTATCCTTGCCAGCGATTGCACTTGACTTTTATATACCTTAGAGATATGAAATATTTTGCCCTCACAGTTCAGTTGATAGATTTCTAGCCTGTGGCAGCTACCAGCCATGACCTCAAGCAGTCGAAATGCGCCAGCTAGCACTGCCCGTGTGAGGCCGGGTGGCCGCCACGTGTGTGGACACTCCAGGGGAATGGCGCTTGCCACCCTGGCAGTGCTGAGCGCTGCGGTGTTGCATCACGGTTTGGGGTTTAGGTTAGGGGTTCTGATCTGTTAGTTAGCCGTGTTCTGTGTACCCCTGTGCACCCCCTGTGTTTGTTCCCCTTTCCCCCCCACCCTTGCGGCTGTTCACTCCGGGTCCCTTGCTGTTAGAGCCACTCCTGTGACCACTCCCCGTCCTGCCCGGAGGGTTCGGTTCCCCTCACTCCGAATTCCCATCCCCCGTCCGCCCCAGCGCCCGGGGTCGGCCCTGGTCGAGTCCCCGTTGGGTGCCGTGGTCCACGTCATTGCCAGGGCGCCTGCCCCCATTGGGTGGGAGGGTCCCTGCTCTCCTCGTTCTCTCCCTGATATAATCCCATGCTTCGGAGTGCCCGAGGCCGTGTGTCATCATGTGCAAGCTGGGAGCGGGTCGCGGTGCCTCGGCACAGCTCCCCGTGTCAATAAAGGACTTTCAGCCTTGCATGCGTGGGAAATTGGGATGTTCCTTCACTCTTTACTGGTGTCTCTCGCTTGCAGTGGCAAGAATCTGTTGGCACCCCTGCCCGGACTGCGGCATGGAGCCGAGCCCGAAAACACGCGGTGATCGCGGGTCCCGGACGGAGGCGGCTCTGCTCTAGGTGCTGGAGCTGCCTGGGGATGGGAAAACACAGAGAGCAACCGCACTGCGGCATGGGTAACGCAGCTTTGGTAGCTTCACACGCTGAGAGGAGATGAAGAGATGAGAGAAGGACACTTGTTTGCAAGCCCAAAGAGTCTTTATTCCCCCAGGCAGGGCAGGAACAAAGTGCTCTCAGGGAGGTTGCAGTGACAAATGCCAAAGAAACAAAGGCTGGCAGCAGATTAAATAGGAAGTGGGTGGACAGGGGTGTAAACCTGTATCACCCAATGGGGACAAACGGGAGAGAGGATTGACAACCCACAGGGAGTGAACAAACCTGACTGATGGAACCAAATAAGGAGAAAACAGGGAGAAGTGAGAAGATTGACAGGTACCTGGGGATCCAAGTGGCGGGAACTCTCAGGGTAAACAACTTGGAACAAACCACTGTGAGGGGAACAATTGGGGAGTACAAGGAACAAACTTAACTAACATTAATATAACACCTGACTAAATAAACCCAAACGACAACACTATCCTAATATTAAATTCAGGCTAATGAATTGAACATTCTATTACATTACTGCTTATATCCTACTTAGGACCCTTATTTTTTTATAAGCTCAAGTGGAGCCATCACAGAAAATAATTCAGCTCATGAATTTCAAATTTTTGGTGTTTTCTAATAGTAATTTTTTGAGTTCAGTGTAAACAATATGTGACATTAAAAATGTGCTGCATAAGGCATAGCTTACTATTCAGGCCCATGGGCTCCTCCTTGTTTAGAGATACTCTTCAGGTCCAGTGATACCACCTATGACTTTCCAATTTAAATAATGTGGAATATATTAACTACCACCCAAACCTATAAAGATAATTAATATCATTTCTATGTCATTCTAATGTGTCAACTTCTGCGTCATTTTTAGCAAGTTTTGTCAGTAATTGATTCAACTTTTACTCACACTTCTCTTCATTTAAACTGTTAACTTTATTATGCTGATAGAGGAATAAATAAACAATCATAACGCTATAAGCAATTATAAAAAATGCTTAACTGTTGTAATCACAACAATAATTTTTTTGCCTGTTTGTCACATTGTGTTTGAGTTCCATGTGGTATAAGTTCAGTGAATGGCCCTTCAGATAGTAAACCCAGGAGGTGCAGAGCAAACTCCAGCTTCTGCAGGGTTTTCAGCTCTGTTATGGGCTCTAGGAGATGATTTCTTGGGTAACCTTGTTAACAGTGGGGAAAAAACTTTTGAAAAAGAGCTACGTGACCTTCTTCTGATGTAGGAAATGGACTGTGCATGTAGCTGCAGCTCTCTTTCACATTTCAGCTATTACAGGCAGCAATTTCTTGGGCACTATGATCCCAGGAACCTATGAAGAGGATACAACACAGACACTTAGGTTTCAGCAGGATCTGTATAATCAGAAAGGCCTATAAATCCATTAAGTCCTTTAATGTTCCTTAAATACTTAGGGAATATAATCCCTCACCTTGGCTAGAAGAAGGCTGGTAAGAGTCTTGAGAATTTGCATTTCTCACTTTTACTGTTTAAAGCCTATCATGTTTTGTTATTCATGCTGACATTTATGACTCTAAAGTTGTCACTTTTTTTTTGTTTGCTTTCTAAGTTTGTAAAAAGTCAAGAATCAGCCTGCTGAAAGATACCCAGTTGGAAACTTAATAGTTTTCCTTTTCTGAAAGCAGCAGGATTTAACACATTTGGATTAAATAAAACTGACAGTAGAGCTAAACCAGAGTCCTCCTACTACACTGGAAGCAAGATCTGGTTTTCCTCATAATTTTATTTTTTTTTCTTTATTTTTCTTCTGTTTTTTTTTTTTTTTTTTGTTTTATCTGTTATTACATAAATCTATTCCTTATTTATTTTTCATTATATACATATAATAAGGGATTTAGAAATTGAATGATATTTTGAATATATTGAAACTTCCTGCATTTCTTTTTCTGGATTTTGCTTCAGTTCTTCTCAAAAACATGCTTTGGGCACTTAATAAGAGTCTGTGTCCCATACCTGATGTGCCATATGTGCTTGCCTGCAGGCTTTTAATTTACAGCAAGGTATCCTGTTAATGAAATCTCTTTCTACATTGTTTCTCTTTCCTTAATAATCCACCCAGGTATTGCTATAGTGCTTGTCAAAAAAAAAAAAAAAAAAAAAAAAAAAAAAACAAAAAAACCTAACTCTAGCACTAAATTTGCTGCAACAATATGAACTCAGAAGTAGGAATTGAAAACTTGCTTATGCATGTAGTTGTTATATCCCCTCAATACAGGGGTATCTTAAGCTGATTGTCAATAAAAATTTAAATCAAGAACATTTTATTTTTTACCTGCTTTTATCTTTATATATTATTCCACTGTTTCATTTCATCTGTATACTGCTTAACAACCTCTTTTTTTCCCTGTTGTGCCTTTACAATGTTGTCCTATAAAACGTCCCTTCCCCCCCCCGCCCCATTCATCTCCCTTATTTCTTCTTTTTAATTAGTGAAAACTTAACTTTAACAAACTTTCTTCAAGGTTACCCTGATGTGAAGGAAAGTGTTCTCATTTTCCTTGCAGAAAGGCTAATTATTCAAAGTTCAGAGATCTTGTTACTCTACCTATACAAATGTTGAACCTGTAGGAGATTCTTAATCCGAGAAGTACCTTAGCAATTGCCACTTCTGTTGTTCTCGTGATTGGACTCTTGGGAAGAGATTGCCTCCAAGCAATATAAATATGCATTTTTAATAATGCTTATAAAAAGTGATCTGGAGGAACCAAGAATAAGCCAAAAAAACCCCATGTTGTTCCATTATATCACTTTGAATGGTCCCATTATGTTTTAGTTATTGCACTTGAGACATTTAATTCAAGGCAGTGATTACAGAGTGATCAAGTGCCTACTTTTAATTAAGGCTTCAATAGGAGTTCCATTAGTAGCCTGTATGTATTCTTTCTCCCTCTCCTACTTCCCTTTCTTTTTCTTTTTACCTCTGAGTATTATTTTATCCTTTTTTTTTTTTTTTCAGATGAACTTTTAAAGGGAATTAAAACTATCTTGAAAGTATGAATAAAATTGATCAATTATTCCCCAGAGAGTGATACAGAATTTCTCTTTTTAAGGGATTCCAGGCAGGTAATTCTTTTCTCCTGTAAGAACTACTGATAATCAGTTTTCTGTGGGGGAAGTAAAAATAACAATGCATGTTTTTCCTCAATTCCTCCAGAAATCTGACCTTAGATTTGTATACAAATGATAGTTTTTTAATTTGGTTCAGTTCATGTGAAATGTGCTCCTTAAGCACAACAAGAGTGGAAGGGGACCAAGACATCCAGAATGAAGGTCAAACTGCTTATCCAAGTTCTCTAGTTGCTGTCCCACAGATGTTACACATACTTTTATTGTCCTGATATATACACTCATGCTATGTTAAATTCTTAAACTGATGACTCATCATCCCCAGCTCTGGTAAGAATTCAGAAGCTGGGGCCAGTTCACACTGAGCATGTCATGGAGTAACATGGCTGAAAGTTCAGAGGTAAATCCTGAGGATAATTGACAGGCTGGTTAAGAAGACTGGAAACTGAGTACAATATTTAGCCCACATTTTGTCAAATATCTCTCTCATGACATGTTTTATCTCTCTAACATATTTAGTTACTTCATTTAATGCACTTCTTCTTTCCAGATCATGATTTTATTTTGTAGAGGGTAAAGGGAAAATTAAGAGGTTAAAGAACACAGATTTAAAATGCTCAGAGCTCTTCTAATTGGCAGTTCTTTCCTGCAGAGGTATGAACTGCATGGCAGAGAGATTGATCTGTAGCTCAACTTTGTAAACTGCTTTCAAAAAGCATTCTCTGTTGCAGAATGGATATGTTCTTAAATTATCGACTTTGTAAACTTTTCCTGTCACATTTATACTTGAAGATTCATGTTTATTTGGTGGTGTCTCTTTTGGCTTTCTAAACAGCCAAAAGTTTATTTGGTGGTTTTTTTTGTGGTTGTTTTGTTGTTTTTTATGTTTCTCACATGAAGAGATTTGGATCAAGTTTACTACAGAAAACTACAGGAATTTTAGGGAGTTTGAAATGGGGAAAGCTCAAAAGAGCTTTCCCCTGGCTTATAGCAGTTTTAGGAGAACCAGATCATCTGATGCCTTATTCAGAAGTTGTATAAAAATATTCACATTTAATAGTGTTTATTTCTTCAAGTCGTGAATGTTTTGGTATTATGGTCCTTTTATAGCATTTGCATTATGGTCATGTATTTGTTTGCTTGACATTCTTGGAATTTTAAAGAGAAGAGGATAGCACAAGATAAAGTCATTGATTTCTCTAATCTGCTGGTTCTAAACGTGTTGCCATTTTGAAGCAAAGAGCTTCATGTATATTTGATTGTTGAAGCTGAGCAGCAGGACACTGCATGGGATGTGTGAGCTCTTATTTCACTCCCACGTTGTCAAGTGATCCCTTGTGCCAAGCTGATGGCTCAGAAAAAGCTTACTCTCCTAACTGCATAAACAGGAATTGGCTGTTTGTAAGGGGATATGCAAAACAGTTTGCTTTTTATTGACATTTCTCTTCCTGCAGCACATTTCAAGAAAGGTCATTCCTTCTGTTCCTTCTGTTTCTTCTATTGATGATTCAAATTACACTTAGTGTTCTGAATAGAAATACAATGCCATTAACACCCTATGGTGCTAACCTTTATTTTAATGAAATATTAATTCCTAAAAACTATCAAGCTGCTGAGGGCGGTGGTGTGGAGATAGGTGGGCGGGCATGTATAAATTAGGTTGGTTGAAGCTAAAGAGACAGGAATAGAATGGCTGAATGTGGCAGCCTTAAACCAGTCCTTCTTTTCTGGGTATTTAGGTGGATTTAAATATTAAGTGTTTCTTAGGAAGCCTTTTGGCAGACAATTTAATCATCCTCTCTCACATTAATTGTCTTTAAATATTAAGTTTTCTTTGAGACTAAAATCTTCAGGACAAGAACCAAGCCTTCATGTATTCCCTCACAGAGGCCAGTGGAGTTCTGCATATTTTAAAGTCTGAGCACTTTTATAAAATAAACATTAATTAAAACAGATATTTAATCTTCCCTAACTCTTTCCAATAGTCTGGAAATTGGGGGTTTTAGAGGTAAAACAATTATATTGTTAATTATTTTATTGGGAAAAAATGTGCCCTATATCTTCTGCTCTTGCAGATGATGTTGAGTAGCCTGTCTTTATAATTTACCAAAATTGCCGTCAATGAATATGCAGGCAGATATAGGTGGGGAAGTGGTAGGCAAGTAGAGATGTAAATGTGTGTGAGACAAAGAAAGAACATTCATGTGATGATAAGAGGGAAGGAAATAAAAAGAATAATTTTGGTGAGATAACTTTGCCTCTTTGCAAAAACAAAACTGACTCTGTACAAGAAGAGTGGACAGACTTGTTCATTCTTTGTCCTCTTGAAAAGTAAAATCCTTCAGTATCCTATGTTTTGACACCCTGCCATTATTTTTGTACTTTTGTACTTTTTGTATTTTTATACTTTTTGGTAGAGGCAAGCATTATTTTGTACTTGAACTATGCTGTGCTGTAGGTCTTAAGGAAAACTGCAGCCTAATACCTTCAAAACAGTATACACAACACTGGGAAAAAAAGGGGTATGATCACCATCTTTTTGCTTTAAGGATGGATCTTCATAGAATTATGATTAGGATTAATAAACGTCATTGCCTATGGTACTACAGGACTCAAATAATTACTGATGAGCAAAATCATTTTAAGAAAAGGTTAAATTTACTGTAGCTCTTGCCTACATCTAGGATATCTCCAACTTCTCAAATCTCTTTTGGCAAGTTGTAAGAGTAGAGTTCAAAGCTGCTTGGTTATGCACTTTGAAATTTTATTTTTTGAAAAGATTTGTCTAATCCACACAATAAGTATACTTTGAAATTAAGAATATTGCAATTTGCTGTATAGAAACAAATGATAAAAATATACCATATATCCTGTATTACATTTTGGGGTTTTTTTTCAGATGAGTGTTTGGAATAGAAAAATAAAAATTACAATTTTTTCATATCTGTAAATATTATCAAATATACATAAAGTATCTCTTTTGTGTACATTAAAGCAGATTAAATATCTTTAGTCAGCTATTAGTAATCTATTGTATTTATTTTAAAGCTCAAAAATAATAATAAGACAAAATAATTCTTATTTAGAATAGAAAAGTCCAAACCATCATTTCTTCAAGATAAAAATGTTTAGATAGAAACAATGAGGGAGTAAGTTAAATTGTATCAGGTTTTGACCATCACTGTAGGTGTATCAGGTTTAGCCACCTACTTGGAAGATGTGCAAAATTACTCTAGTGAAGAAAGAGGTATTTTTGTGGGTTTGTCAAGACTGTGTTAGTGCTTTTGATGTTTTTCATAGGTTCAACAAGCATTTATGGTGTGCAAACTGATGAGTGTTGCCTTTCTGTCAGTTGAGTTAGAACCAGTACAAATTATTACCAGCACATCCACACTGCCAGGAAAATATGTCTATAGAAAACAGAAAGCAATATAAAAAGTGTTCTTCAATTAACAGCTGCCAGAGGAGAGAAACTTGATCCTTAATATCAGCTTTTCACTTAACATTTCAAGTATATTGTTTTTTTGGACAATCATGTAAAGAGATGGTTTAGAACATTTCTAACTAAGGGTCTTCTAAGAGGGGTGATATTTGCAGGTCCTTGGAGTTTCAATACACTGCACATCTTTCTACTCCTCCACAATTTATTTTAGGAAACATCATAAGAAACCTTAATCCTTCTGTATGTAGCATTTTTGTTCTCCCACATGCATTCAAAGTTATTGTGTTGAGTCTTTGACATAAATTAGACAAGTGTCTTTCATTTGGGTTTTATGATTATGTCTTTTTTAAACTTGACCTGTGTCTACTTTCCCCGCACATATCTGTTTATGAATTATATTTGCTTCTCTAAAGAGACTTAAAGTGCTTTTTCTTTCATTTTCAAGCTCTCTTCTATTTTTTTCTTTTACAGAGAAATAAAATCAGATGTTACCATATTTTGAATACCAGCAGTGAAAGCCCACATATTTTTCTTGAAAAGGAAACAATTTCAGCTTGTTTTTCTCTGTGGGATTAAAAAAATCTCAAAATATTTTCCAAATTTGAATATACAAATGTACATGCATATATATATATATATATATATATATATATATATACATATATATTATTTTTAAACTGTAAATTTTATTTTAAAATATTTTTCCAGAAAGAAAATAAAATGTTACATTAAAAATAAAAACAAAGGGTTGGATGAATGGTCCTATTAAGTTATCCTCAGTATTAGAGAGATTGCAAACACACAGTATTTGGCCCTTAATTTTTATGAAGGCCCACTCTTGGGAAAGAAAAATAAAAGTGTAAAACCAAACCACAGTCCTTTGGTTTATAGTATTTCTTTGTATTTTTTCATTTAAGTCAAACAAAACTATTGGATATGGTTTAGGATGAGAAATTTGCACAAGAATCCCAGCCCATTGTTGAAACACAGGTATTCCTGTGAGTTAGGGCACAATGGTCAAGGACCAGTATTTCACTTTCTGGATAAGAAATGAAAGTGATAATAAATACACTGAGTTTGTGGGTAAAGTTTTTAATACCGAAAATACTAGTCAGAAATGCACTGTAAAGTGCAATGTCCTAGTCAATGCTTATGAGGCATTCCTCAGTGGCCAGAGGTTTCATGTGGTGACTCACCCATCTGATGTTAAAAGTCATTTTCCCTTATTGCAAACCAGCAGTCAATACTTTAACTTTCACACTATTTATTAAAATATTTCACATGTTAGCCTGGTTTTGGTCTTATCAAAGATTTACCTTTCTGAAGATGAGATGTCAATGTTTGAAATGAAATTTACAAGAGACAAGGATTTCCAACTTAAATGTTTCTAAAGATTTTTCTTTGCTTTATATACCTCTTCATTTCCTCCTATCGTCTCCACCACAACAACATATATCTATAAAGCCATCAGTAGAAAGCCACTGAATATAAAAGCTAAATTAATAATTGATGTGTTAGAAACATTTTGAAAGAATTATCGACTCCACAGGTTTAATTTGTGGTATAAAAAATTGCTATATATATCTGGAGAGTTCTGGAACGAAATCCTAAAAATGTCTGTAAATGCAAGCCACTGTCTCAGCATAATGTCAAAGCTGAAGTCAGCGTACTGCAGGATATGCAGGTAGAGTGTGCAATTCTACAGGATTAAAAACTTTAGGATTCTTACATTTAGATTTTTTTTAAGTCACCTTTACCTAAAATACAAACATATTAGCTGTATATACTAGGTTAAATATCAATAAACTTTGCTTAAAAGAAGACTCAGTTAGTTTCTGCAAAGATGTATTACTGTCTTATCTCTCTTTTTGATCCAGAAAAAGTCGGATAAAGGATGTCCTGGTAGCTAATGATAAGAGATAATATCTTCGGAAGGAAATTTACTTTAAAGCTTATAACCAACAGTAAGCAATAAAACTGGAACTCTAACTCTGCTTTTTCAAGCTCAGCTGAAAATAAATTAGGGGCTCAATTTATAAGCATTAACCAAACAAGAGAAAAGCTAAAAAGTCATGGACACACGCGGCTGCTCTTTACTTTTGTCTGCCCTGATCAGCTCCCGAATGCCCGGCTTGGGCGTCTCAGCTTTTCGTCGGGGCCGGGGCTCGCCGCAGTTTCCGGGCGCTCTTGCTGTCACGTTCCGGGGTGGGCTGTTGGCCGCACTTTGCCGTCGGCGCGAGGGAAGAAACAAAGAGGCAGGGAATTCGTCCAAATCCGTCCGCGTGGTGGCTGGATGCTTTATTGGCTGCGAGAGCTGCGATGGAAAAGCTGCAGCCGCTCCCAGCTTCGCACGGACGCAAAATGGCCTCGAGCATGCTGAGGAGTGGGATCAAATAGGGAAGGGACAGGGCGGGCGGGGAGCCCTCCCGCCCAATGGGTACAGACATCGCGGTGATGACGTGTACTACAGCGACCAATGGGAACATGGCAGGGGCGGACACGAGACTTTGGGGTGAGTGGGACCGCGAGAACAGGGAGACGGGCACAGAAACCACAGGAGTAGGGAAAAACTCGGGGGATGCACGAGGGTACAGAGAACTGGAAAACTAACAAAGAAAAAACCCATAATGTGAACCCAAACCTGGGATGCAACAGACACACATTGCTGTTTGAGCAGTTAATATTTATCACCTTTTTCCAGGGGAGCTTGTCCTATTTGGTAACTGTTAGAAATTGTTTCATATGACAAAAGTTAGCAGATATTTAAAAAAAAAAATCTCAATTTATTTAATTCCATAGGATGTTATAAACTAGAGAGACAATGTTGGTAGATATTTCTCTCCAAAACTGAGGTGAAAATAAATAAGCGCATAAGATTTCTAGAAATGTCTTCTAACAAAAAAAAAAATGGAGGACAGTTTGAAAGAGCTTTTCATTAATATTGTATCTGTCAAGTGACATTTAAATGTCAGGAAGATGTTCTCTGTGAGGTTCTTCTACAGCCTTTCATACTGTCATTAGAAATAGATCGTACTTCAAAATCGGCAGTATAGATATACATAGCCAGTACTTTAACAGCTATTAACACAGCTATTAGGGTTCAGTCAAATCCATGATGTAAGAATAGCACAGTACAACAGAAAAGTGAAGGTTCTTTATAGATCCTCTAGTTCATTAGCTAATATTTGAGATTAGCTTAGCTGGTTGGAGCATAGTGCTAATCATGCCAAGACTGTGGGTTTGATTCCGGTATGGACCATTCACTTAAGAGCTGGACTTGATAATTCCTGTAGGCTCCTTCCAACTCAGCCTATTATGTGTAATTTGTTCATGCAGATTTCATGACATCTTAAAAAATTTGGCCAATAACAGTACGTTGGATGTGTATTGCAATTATTACTTATGCCTACAGTGTCTTCCAATCAGGGTTTTATCAAAGAAAATTGTTACTTCCCACTTTGTCTCTTTTCTGTATGTGACATTATTATGAAGAACAAAAGCAAATTAAGAACCTACACAGAAGAATGTGCAGTTTCAAACTGTTTGAAGATATCTGTGGAATGGAGGTAGAATTAATAAGAGAACATTTTGTGCCTGAGTGACAAACAGGATAGTAGGTTCAAGAGGCAAAACTGGGTCTTAGAGGATTATTTTTTGGTTTGAGGAAACCTTAATGTACTTGAAAAACACTAGTGCATGTATACTGCAAGCTTAATTCAGCATGATTTTGGTCCTATTAACATTTCAACTAACTGTTGGCATACTCATTCATTTCCGCTACCTCAGTGGTGAAATTAAAAAATCAGTGATTTTTTTTTCAGGCATATGAAATAATAGTTGACTTACACCACTTTTTGGTGTATTGTACATCAGCAGAACATGCAGATAGAGGTAAGATTACACAAAGAACAGTGAAAACTCCTATTTCAACAGGGAACATTTTCTTCTGAAATTATATTTGTGAGGTCCCTAGGGGAATAAAACCTGCCTATCATTTGATCTAGATATTTCTATGATGAAAAAGGATTATGAATATAGTATAAAAAATGAGGTATGTCACTATAGTGATGTATTTTGTATAATGGTCTCTGTTGCTTTCTATGATGACACTGATTTGCAACCTTTGCTCCCTTCTCCTTGTTATTTGCTCTCTTTTAGCTTCACATCAGCGTTCTCCATCACCTATCTCTCTCTCTAAATTGGTATTCCTTAAGGTTTATATTTCAGAGACAACAAGTTGCTCAATAATGGAGAATGTTCTGCTCTTGTGGAGGTGTCTATCCCACACTGTTCTTCACCTTGTCTTGGTTAAAAAAAAAAAAAGGCTAGGTTTTCATTGTTTTGGTTACTGATTTATTTCAAAATGCAAGCAGAAGAATCTGAGAAATTCTGGCAACGGACAGATGTTAATCATTGCCTTGCAACGCAGCTGTATGAGATTTGTTAGAAACTAGCACAAAGTAAAGACACTTATCACAAAAGCTGTTCAATTCATGAGACTACTCAAACAAGGAAGGTCTCTTAAACAGTGTCTCAATAGGAAGCAGTGTTGGAGGTCGATGTCTGGGCACTTTTCTTCAGCTCCTGGTGTAATATTTTACTGCAACAGAGTCAGAGGGAGATATTTCCACCCGTACTAGGCTCAATTGGAAGGAAACATGACAGGAGTGTTCCTGACTCTGGTCAAATTTAGCAGCAGCAGCTTATGTCTAAAGGCAGAGCTAAAAATGGCAAGTATTCATCATGCTATTTCAATATTCAATTTTTTCTACCTCCTGGACGATCTTCGCAATACATCTGATCCCATGCTTGTAGAAATCAATAGGAGCCTTTTTATTGACTTCAATGGAGGAGGAGTAGGCTTGTGGTAGGTGGAGTGGCTTGAGTAGTTAAGAATAATAGCTTTGTATATCCCAGCAGAGTGAGCTCCACTTTGGAATGGAGTTTCAGCCTAGTGACTAGACTACTTTATTAAAAATGTAGCTTTTGCCAGGAACATTTTATTTCATCTATAACAAGAAGCAGGATTACACTCTCCTAAAGTCAAGCAGACTGCTTATAATTTTTACCTTCTTTGATTTTCTTTCTTGCTCAGTTTTTGTAGACTTGGCAAGAGCTGAAGGGTTTACTTGGCTTTAGCATCCGAAAAGACCATATTCTTTCCTGGTTGAAGGTTTGATCATTTCTCGACTTCCACTGCTAACCACTATGTGTAATTTTTTTACCTCATTCTCTGCAAACCTCTTCTGTCTGACCCTAATATAATCCTGAAACTTTTGTCTAATTAGATCAAGCTGTGAGATCAAGCTACTCAGTGGAAGGATTACATGGGATGAATACACTGTTCACTGTAAAATTAATTGTAGCAATGACATAATGGCCACAAAATCCCTATCACTGAGAATTAGCATCATGATAGTTCTCTGTTGTTTTGGTGACTGAATAAAATTGAAGGTAAAATGTTGTTCTTTAGTCTCACTGTTCTAGTTTGGGTTTTCTTTTGCTTTTATTTTTAACTGAAAGCAGAATGTTACCTACATGGTAAGTAGTACCCAAACAGCAAACTCAGTTCAAGATTCTGAGCTCTGTGGCAAATCTGATAAAAATGTGGGTTGGCTACATACAAATAGAGGCATGTCCACTGTAATTCTCTTCTCTCACCTGGCTGCACACTGATATGGCATCTGAGTCCCAGACCTATGGTAGCTGGATCAGAATATTTCAACACACAAGGCCGGTGCTGTCCTGAGTTACTATGCAGCTTAAATATGGTTTGGTGACTGAGGCTCAGGGGATGCTTTTGGCACACAGTGCTGAGATTACTACCAGGCTGTACCAACCCTGATCCATTTGCCCCTCCTGCTACACCTCTCCATGGATCCAGGAACTCCATTTTAACTTAATCTGGGGGCCTTAATCCCTTCCCAAGCTAGGCTCTAGGTATGCCTTCTTCCTGGCCCATCTCCCAAGTGTATTCCTTGGGCCTGGACTCCCTAAAGGGATTCTGGATCTTCCACTGCATGTGTATGGGGTTGTTGATGGTCATGGTCATCAGTAGCCTGCTTGGGTTCTGCAGGCTGGCACATGGGTCAGTTAAAGTGTTGCCTGCTTTGGTGTCACCCCTGGGCTGTCCTCCCTTGTGAAGTAATGCCATTCTTGCTGCTAACACCTTAAATGTGTAGCACTCTCAGAAGCATGGATTTGGATCCCTTCTTCAGAACTTTTTGTATGTGAAAAAATCCTTGAATAAAACAGAAATGTGATGCTGAGAGCAGGGACTCAGCAGTAGTTCTTTCCAAGTGACCGCTCTAACTCCAGAGTTTACAACATAGCTTCCACTTAGCCTTTTCTTTCTTGATTTTTTTTCCCCAATGACTCAATCCTGTCTACATATCTTCAAAACTTCAACTGAAAAAACTTCTAAGCAAATAAGCTGTAGTTTCTTGTTTAAGGCACCTACTTTAAAGACCATATAGTCAAATTCTTCTAGTCTGGGAAAAGACTTTCAGTCCTTGAACTGTTTTTACTTGTTATTTTATAGGTGATAGGTACCACTTCTGTTTCTATATAGAAAGAAAAATCCTTTTTTTTTTTTTTTTGTTAAGGAAAATATGTTTAATTTAGAGTGAAGGTTAAGAGATGCATATCCCAAGTAGAAGAGGACACCAGCCACTTCAACCTCAAGTAGGATTAAGAGCCAGTGGCCTTAATCCTTCCTCCTGGCCTGCTCCAGGCAGATTCTGTCAGAATATGTCTGACTTTACACTGAACTCTCCTTCTAAATTTTTGGCCTTGTCATGTCAAGAAGCTTAATTCTTTTTGAGATTTGGTGGTGGATTCTCAGGGCTAAATCAGGACTATGGTTTCCATGTTTCATGTTACATCTATACTTCGATAGAAATGAGATTTTGTTGTTATTGGTCTGAATCTCCTATATCCTAGAAAGATTTTAAAACTGAAATTTCAATGTACATGATCTGTGACTAATGGGAAAACTACCTTACTAATAAGGCAATCAGAGTTTTATAAAGTGGATGTGTTAAAGGCTTCAAGCACCTAAAAGCTAAAGAATTTGAGGAAATCATATAGCATAAGTAGCTTAGCCCAAAAAGACTAGAAAAGTCCAGTTTTCCTAATTGTCAAATAAGCACTTGTTCAGTGTATTGCTGTTTAGAATAAACTTTTCTGTTTCTAATGGACTTGGAATTATCTGTAGAACAAATCTGGGCACTGAGGAGTGTCCATTTTTATCTTGATTACATATATTTTAATATTTTAAAATTACAATAAGTACTAACATCCTGCATAAATAGAAAGCTTCAATGTTAAAATAAAGAGCAAGGAAGCACTGAATGTTTTGGCAGGATGAAACCTTTTTTTGTGCTGATGCATACTTCAGTTGGACAAAGTGGAATCATTCCAAAGAAAAATGATAATGCAATTAGTAGATATGACAGCACTTTCTAAAGAAGATATTAAAAAAAAAAAAAAGTAAACTAGCTTTTAGTCTGACAGGACACTCTTTGGGTAAGAAATATAATTAAATAATTTATAATTCCTGTTTAGATGTGAAAGAACATAGGATGGCTCCTACAGCATTTACAATAACTGAATCCATGTATCTGGTATCCTGCTGAGCCTTGAAAGTATATGTAGCTTTAGATCAGCAACCTATTTTTGGGAAAGATAAGATTTTTATTTTCAAAACATTTTTTTTCAGCCTGGTGTAAAATGGAGGAAATGTGGATATCAGGAATCTTTTTCCTGTCCAACTTTCCATCTCAGATAAAACACTAACATAATTCTGTATATCTCAGATTCTTTTTAACCTTAGCCAACTATCCACTCAGGAAATGTCAGTGATTTTATGAAAGGCCTCAGTGAAGGACTGTGTCGAACAACTTGGGAGGGAGCAAATCAGTTTATTTAAACTAAAGCCAAAGTAGCATTCAAAATTAAAAATACATTATATTACAGACTTAAGGTGGATTTTCATTTTATAAATTATTTTTAAACACTTTTATTTGTAATTGTAGTGCACCTAAGTTTACTCATCTCTAAAATGGATTAATGGACACTCTCCTTAAGAGCACTGTGTTTGTTGTTTACAAAAATAATTATTCAAACTTTCTGTGTTGCATAGCTACAAAATATAAAGCAAAATATATTGTTGGAGGAAATTATCACAATGTGTTTAACTTTCCCCTCAAGGAAGACATGAACTAAAAAAAGCAAAGAAAACCCCACCAAACAAAACCCCCAACAATTCTATAGTATTTGTTCAGATGCTCATTTATGCTTCCCACTGAGAAAGAGACATTACCCAGGGGCCTTTATCTAAGGCTTATGAAGCTTCAAAATATCTTAAACCTTCAGTTACTGGAGGGCAAATAATTTTCACCTAAGTTCTTAGGAATATGCTCAAAATTGGTTTGTTTATTCTTTTTTCTTAAAATGTGAAATCAATATAAATCTTGATGACTAAAAATGCTATATTCTTAATTTCTCTATTTCAAGGATTAATTGAAAGGTATAGAGTTGTCTATAATGTTCAATGATGCATTTCTCAAAAAGCGTAACATCTTCACATGCTATTGATACCTAAATTGAGGCTGAACATCAATGAGTACCTCAAGATACTCCACTAGTGACAGAAATTATTGTACTGCTCTTGCAAAGCTTTTGTAATGATAATTAAATATTTCTGGTTTCTGTCATGAACTTTTGGAATGTTTGTAATAAGTAGCTGTAATGTAGTCTCAATGTGGAGTTTTGTTTTATTGGTGTCTATTTTTCTTTTTCTGCTTGGAATGTTTGGTTTTCTTAGTCTTCATTTGAACCTGGTCCTCATCCTCTATAGACCCATCCATGTACAGTCCTTGTACTCTTGTGTGAGAAAGGACGCTCAGTTTTAAAATTTCAAAGGTTTATTAAACCTTAACAAAAATAAAACCGAAGACTGAATAAGGAAAAATCACAGCACTGGAAGCATGGAACTAAACCACCATGTGCTCGTCTACAAAAATGGATGTTCCACCTTGCATACCTCTAGCCCCTCCCAAAGTCTTGTCAGTCGACTCCTTCTCTGCCATTCAGGGGTGGAAAGCACTTTCTTACATCCTGATTGGAGGTTGGGGGTGACCATAGTAACAAGCCAACCATCCCCAAATGCCCCAGCTAGCAAGGCCATCCTGTGACAACAATACAAGGGGGAGAGGAAAGAGGAATATGTGAGGACATATTACAGTAACATATCTATACATCTACAAAAGTTCTCTTAACATATGTATTATATTCACCCCCTAATTGTGAGAGCCAACCATCGCATAACTCATGTATAACATCTTGCTTTTATGTTAACTTTGGAAATATCATAGCCAGTATACAAACATTTCTGCGGTACTGTGCTCTGTGGGACATATACTGATCAGATGGGCCAGACAGAGAAATTTCTTCACAGGCAAAGAGAGACATAGCCAGAGGGAACACACACCAATAATGTCAAATCCCAATTGCAAAGCCACATTGGAGACGTCAGACTGGAAGTCAGTCTGGGTAGTGCTTTGTTTATCTAAGACAGGATTTCTAGATGGAGACTACATAAATCATCAGTAACAAGATCTTTAGAGCAGAAATTATAAATTGCCACCTTTTCAACTTTAAGGAACATGAAAGCCATTTTGTTCAGCCATCAAAACAGACTTTTTTACTTTAAAACTTTTTGCTTGCTAGCATAAGCTAAATTAACAGAAGAATACCTGAAAAAATGTTTTACGGATACTTATAATTTTGCAATAAAGCATTAAGCACACTCTCTCACCTGAGGAAGAGCACCTTTTAGTAAGAATCATGAAGGTGTAATGGTGTTCAAAGGGAGGAGTCAAATCCTCCTACAGTCAGCAGTTAAAAAGACACTACAAAGTTTTTAGGTCTTCTTTTCCAGTAACTCTGCATATAATAAAGGCTGATATCAGCATCACCTAGAGAAATAAGTCATCCAATTATCATATTTCAAAGTACTGAATATTAACACCAGAACTTACTGCTACAGAAATACTAATGACAGTGTACCTTTAATAATTTTTTTTAAGAAATATTTTTTTCAAAAGAATTAGAAAACCTTAAAAAGCTGAATACTAAGCATGAGTACTGAGTACTGCATGGACATGGGATGAAGCATGCATCTTCTGATGTGATCTGAAAAAAAAAAAAATTTAAGGAAAAAATTATATTTTGGGAGCACTAGAATTAGTGGGGTCATATTCATGATGAAACAGTGTTGTACAGCAGATTCTTCTGCCTCTATATTATAGAATATTTTAGGTAGGAAGAGACTTCAGTAAGTTATCTATGTCTTTCTTTCTTTGCTATAATACACTAAATTGTTCTTGCATCACCTAAAACACAAGTGTGATATCTTGCTCTAAAAATATATGTTTTCTGCAGTTCCTGATTCACAACAAAATCTTATCTTCATCCCATCCAACACTGCATTACTAATGGAACGGATCTTCACCCCATATTTCTGTATACTGCTCCCTATGTAATTTAACAAGGCCACTGCCATTTCCTGTGCCTTTGGCCAGCTTGCTTGCTGCTCTCTACTACTGCATCTGCTGGTCAGAAATGGATACAGATGGTTAGATTTGCAGGTTGTGAGACAATTCAAGCAACCTGAATTAGGTTACTTGGCTTCTTTTGCTGCCTTTAATAAATACTTATCTGCCAGTTGTAAATCATCTTTTAAAGTCTGTGATCTCCACCTTTTTGACAAATTCTGATGTCGTCTATAAGTTTAAAAATTATTAAGGTTATGAGGGATCGATGGATTAAAAGTCAAATTGCTAATACTTTTTTCATTTAGAAACCAAGCTAAAGACCATTGTAATTGTTTGATTATTGCATGTACATCCATAGAAGAATCTAGGAGTGGCCTTTTGTTTACTTCCTGAGTCTGCAGTATTTTTATTTTCCACTGATTTATATTTTTTCCATAGTACTTATATGTATGTGTATGTGTATTTTTACATATATATGTATGTAAATATTTGTGGTTGCTTGGCTACTGATATCTAACAAAACTATATTATCTCAGTTATGCAGCAAATTGTTAACCTTAAATAATTCTTAGCATAGGGGATTCAATGTATCCAGTGTATCCAAGAAAATTGAGTGAATCTAGGAATAAATTCTGAGGTGATTAGCAACCTTAAACCACCTCTGGGCTCAGTACATGAAGTAGTCATGTCAGAGATTATTTTCCTCAAGGGTTTTCCATTTTGCTGGTAAGTTAGAGAAAAGGAGTAATGCAATACATCATTTCTAGGTTCATATTTTATGAGCTCAGTCTCTACTTGGTGGTCTAATCTCCCCTCTTTTGCTCATATTATACCAAAGTTTGTGTGTGTGTATCTTTAGATGCTTACATCTATTTTTTAATTAATGTGAGATTTGTCTTTTTATTGAAATATGCTTAACCAGGAGTTCTATTTGTATTAGAATGAGCAAATCTTGTTGCAAACCAAGTATGAATATCACTCTGAATCCACATAGTGGACATACAAAATCTTTTATACTCCTGCAGACACCTCACTTGAGGTAAAAAAACAATTAAACTATTTGAACATCAATACTTAAGAATAAGGTAATTAAAGTTGTTTAATAATATTATTATTAGTAGTAATATAACTGGAAGCAAGGAGATAAACTAGTAATGTGAGTAAATGATGTGACACCTTCTTTATGCTGTGGCTTTCTTCTTTATGCTTCTTTTCTCAACTGTAGAAAAGATTCATGCTTTCTGAGCAATATTTACAGAGTGAAACTACCACAACTACTAAAAGAAAAACAATTTTAAGGTGTGCAGGGCAGTCTGTTTTAGGAAACTGAAAGTTGCCTTAGTCCTTTCCAGACACAAATGCAAAAACCTTAAAGGCAGAAGAATGTTGGAAAAGGTGGTCATGATGACTAGTAGAGGAAAGAAAACAAGATGCCTTTACAGATCTGTTGTCTATTTTCAGATGGGTGAAGTACCTTTGGAGAAAGAAAACTATGATATACTGATATATATAATAGTTTAATTATATATATTATATAATATATAATGTATATTAATATAATTATATATGTATAATATGTTACTGTGGGACAGGGGCAAATAGCTCCTCTATTCTCCTGGCTGTGGAGCCTGAGGCTGTTCCTATGCCCAAGTTAGTGTTACAATAAATAGACATATTCAAGGATGTGCTTGGTATCTGTCCTATTTTAATTCTATTAGTAAGGAAATTCCATTCAACTGTTTTGTTCTGTTCAGTCTCTACCAACCAGACTCCAGATTAGATTGGGAAATTTTCAGCTATGCTGGTAGGGGACATCTCATGGTAGTGTCCTGTGAGGAAAGTAATGGGCTGTAAATCTTTCCTGATATCCATGCTGTCTGCTTGGTATGTCACAGATCAGAGTAAAAGAAGAAACAATGGTCAGACTTTATAGAATTTTTTTATTTTTTCTTAGAACTGCTGTAATCACATTGAAATGCATATGCTAATTCCTTAAATGTGCTAATACCCACCTTCTCCTGCCTCTCCCTCAATTTGTGGTACAACAAGAATTCAGACTTTTGTGTGCTTCCCAGTCTAAGAAAGGTGGTCAAACTCTTTCCTCACTGACTCACAATGTCTTTTGTTATATAACCGGTTCATTAACTAATTTTTAGGAATGACAAAGGATGCTTATCCCTATAATAATCACTTTCTAGTGATAAATTTCTATCAAATTTAGAACTTGCTGCCAAAACAACATTCAGAAATATGCAGAAATTTGACTTTTTAAGAACTTTGTGTAAAGCAACCAAGAATGTATGAACACATTTCCTGTCTGCTTTAGCCTTTGGGATTGAAAATTATTTTACAGCTCAATGTCCAAACAAAGCACTTGCCAGGTCAGTAATTTCCCAATTCGCTGTTACCTCCCAGGCATCACTCTTCCTTTGTAGAGCCATACAAAGAAGGTCAGCATCACTAATCTGTTCTTTTGCATATAGGAATCTATCTAAACCATTTACTGCTGGTATGAGATGTCTCTATAAGGACTATTTCTGGTTTAAGATGAGATTATTAGGCATAAGCTTGACATCCTCTGATCTCTTTTGAGGACACTTGTGCTCCATTGGTTCATACTATTTGGGAACAGTATAACTAGGAAGTTTATAGCAGAAATTACCATTGTAAATTAAATTCCATACTTTCTCCTGCATTCATACAGCAACTTAAGTTCTGTTACTCTTGGCCCAAACTCTGTATTATCCTGGAGAGGATCTAGGTTTCAAAATCATAGATCATGCTGACTGATGATCTTAAATGTAATAAAGGCCAATCATTTGAGTAAGATAATGGCTCATTTTGGTTTCTTAGTATATAAATCTCTTTAAAATCTTTTTATAGAATGATCTACAACCTCTTATTACATAAAGATAACTTAGAGATATGCAATGTGGAAATAAGTTCCATTAATGTTATTAAAAATGCTCATTTTGAAATATATACATATCCATTTCACTTGACAAATTATTACAGCTAATTTTACATCACTTGAATTCTGGGTGAATGGATTCTATGGAAATACAAACCCCAATTACTTCTTTAAAAACTGGATTTTTGGATACAGTTGTGTAAAATTTATTAATTTTATTTTAAAGATTCAACTTTTTATCTTGCAGAAGCATTTTAAAATTTTAAATGCGCAAAATCCAAAGCTGATAGTTTGTTTTGGTTTGTTTTCTTTTGAGTGGGAAGGGAAGCTAAAGGAAAGTAGAACAACATGAAATTTAAACTGTTAAATATCTTAACTGTATATCTTCTGATACACTTCTGAACTGAGCCTCAAGACAATTATATTTAATATTTGTGCATCACTGCTTAGAAAGGAATAAGCTGCTTTAGGTGCCAGCTTACTTGTCCTGTCTTTTCTCAGGAGGAGCTGAAAGCACAGAGGGCAGCAGTGAGAATTCAGAGTCAGTCATCATCTGTGTCACTGAACGCTGTGGGTGCAACTCTCACATACTCTCTCACATACTCTAGCAGGTTTTTATCCAGTGGAAAACTGTGTACTGGTATTTCCATGCCTGATAATTGATTGTTCTATGAGAACAGATTCAAATATCTTAGATGAAAGTTTCCAGCAGTAGGGCGTAGTTCTGGTACCAGCTGCTTGCAGCAGCAGGTCCTTACTGTCTGTACACAGCTACTTGGCTTTTAAGGGACATTGCAGCATGGCAGGCTCGCGCTGCTGGCATGGGGTGTCCAGAAATGTGCTCAGAAAATTCTGATTAATGCTCCCCTGGGACCAGCAGCTCATGCTGGCACAGTGGCAGTGCAGCCTTGAGCTCCTTGCAGTGTGTGCTGCAAGTGCAAAAAAGGCAGAGTTTAAGGTTGGTAAACTTTAAAGATAAAATAGAGTTGGATTCAGTGTGCTATAAAGTAATTTTGGCTTGACTGTTCAGTGCAGGTGTAAAGAGAAGTGGGAAAAATGGAAGACCTTGTCTGCAGCTTCTGTGTCAAATGAATGAAGGAACACTATTATGTTCAGTGCTGAACAGCCATGTGGGCTAGAACATAACCTGCTTTTCTGACTGAGCACTCAGCTGCTGCTGCTATATTGGTGAAATATATTATAGATCTCTTGAACACATGCTCAGCCTGCTTCATGGTTGGATCCACAAGCACGCAATTCAGCTAACAGTCTGTGGGGAGAAAATTCTGCATTTTAAAGTTCCTGGTCCTGGCTTCTCAGGAAGAACTGTGACTTTAAGCAAAGGTTTCTTTGTTTCCTCTTTATGGAAACAAAACTTCCATGGGAGGTGTTTCCACAATTATTATTCTTTTATTAACAATAAATTCAGGAAGAATCCAGCTTAAAATATTTTTGAGTAACAGAAGTTCTGTTATTTGCAGGTTTTTTATCTTTTTTTTTGTTTGTTTTTGATTGGTTTGGGGCTTTTTGGGTTTGTGTGTGTGTGTGATGTTGTAGTTTGTTATTTTTGAGGTGTTTTTCTTTGTTTTGTTTTGATTTGGTTTGTTTTGTTTATTTTTTTTGGAAAACCATACTGCCAAACTTTTTCTTCCTTTAGTGTTCAACACTCTAAGTCTTATTGAAATAACTTTATAACTTCATTTATTATCGTGCTAGTTTAAGTGATGCTTTACCTTTGCCATTCCATTGGTAGAGGTAATACACAGAATTAGTCCATCCAGCTCATCCACCAATCTCTTCTCGGATATATTATCATTTGAGAACTAGTTTTCCCCTGACATAATAGCTTGTAGTGCTACATATTAATTACCTTTTTTGTGAAGCAATTTATCCTGAAGTCCCTTACTGTTCAATCTTTCCTTAGCTTTGGTTCATACCCCTTGTTTTTCAGCCCATTATTCTGTCAAGTGTTTTCAGGACATCTGCCTTTTCTATATGCCCTTCAAAATGGTGTCTCTTAATCATGGTGTTCTGATAATCACTTCTACCCTAATTAATATATACCTTAACTAATCTCCTTTCAAAACTCTCTTGCCCTGTCTTGGTTTGAAAAGACAAGAGTCTGTGAAGGAAGGCTAGAGTCTCCCGTGAAACAGAAAAGGTAAACCCCCCTCCCTCCGAATTACCACAATTTCAAAATAAAAAGGCTCCCAGCAAAGATATGGGAATAACAGTTCTTTACTAGGAAAAAGCTAAATTTTAAAAAAATGTAATTAGTACAAACAAAACTACTGATAGAGTCAGAAACTTGATACCCTGAGGAATCAGGGTGTTGGTGATAGTCCAGTTAAGTGGTGGCTGCTCCTCCTGGAGTGGCAGATGAAATGCTGCTGAAGCGGTGGTCCTGTAGAAGGGTGTAGTTTTCTCTGAAGGTCTGGTGATAGAACAGATGGGCCTGGTCTTCCTCTGGGAATCCAGCGGAGAAGAAGCTGCTCCTTTGGGAATCCAGTGAAGAGGCTGAGTTCATGTCCCAAAAAATGCTGATTTTATGCAGGTAAGGATGCTTGTCTCCTCCCTCTGGGTGGAGCATCTCACAATGGGATGATGTAACCTCATCAGTAAAGCAGTGAATCATTCAGTGGCCCATTAACAGAAGATATCTCCCCAGAGGGAGACATTGTTCTTGGAAGAGATAAGAAAACTGCCCACCTCCAACAGAAGGCAAATAGAATATATGCTTATCTTACAAGCCAGGACATGCCATATGTTACTATCTCAATTATTCCCTGTCTCCATGCTTGCTCTTACCATCTGGTTTATCAGATTGTGTCAGATATTCTGATTTGTAGTAAAGTCCACATAGCGTATATTAAAAACTCAAGCTCTGGGACCAAATATCACAATTTTTTTGGCCAAAACCTGTGTCCTATCATCAGTTCAATATAGACAGCAGGTGACATACTATTATTAATGTTCATATTAAATCATGGTCAGTATTTCCTAATAAAATTAATTACAGATGGGAACAAATATACAGCAGACACTTCCAGCATATTGCAAAGTAGCAAGCCTTACTGGTAAGTGCAGGGGGATTAGATGAAATCAATGTGCTAAGAGCTAATTGCTAGCCTGGTGTACTGGGTCTCCCTAGGATGGAGTTAATCTTCTTCATGGCAAGTCATAAGGTGCTGCGTTTTAGATTTTTGACCAAAACAGTGCTGATAGAGCTATGAACAGTGACTGCAAAGCATGAGCGCCTTCGGCATGCTCAGTAAATTTTCAGATGACACTAGGTTGGATGGGAGTGTTGATTTGCTGGAGGGTAGGAAGGTTCTGTAGAGAGATCTGAACAGGCTGGATGGAAGAGCTGAGGTCAGTTGGATGAGGATCAACGAGGCCTAGTGCTGGGTCCTGCCACTGGGTCACAAGAACCTCAGTGCCACACACTGGGTGGAAAGGGGCCCAGAGGAAAAGAACCTGAGGCTGCTGGTTGACACCTGGCAAAACAAGAGCCAGCACTGTGCCAAGGTGACCAAGAAGGCCAAAGTCATCCTGCCTTGTATCAGAAATAATGTGGGCAGCTGGACTGGGGAAGTGATTGTTGTCCTGTACTTGGCACTGGTGAGGCCAAAACTCAAATGTTGTGCTCAGTTCTGGGCCCCTCACTACAAGAGGGACATTGGGGTGCTGGAGTATGTCCAGAGAAGAGCAATGGAGCTGGTGAAGGGTCTGGAGAGTGAGGCATATGAGAAACAGCTGAGGGAGATTGGGGTGTTTAGCCTGGAGATGAGGAGTCTCACAGGAGACCTTGTTTTCTACAACTACCTGAAAGGAGGCTGTGACCAGATGAGGGTTGTTTGGCCTCTTCTTCTGAACAACCAGTGACAAGACAAGAAGAAATGGCCTCAATCAAGGAAGGTTCAGTTTGGACATTAAGAAGAATTTCTTCCCTGAAAGAGTTGTCAAGAATTGGAATGAGCTACCAGAGGAAGCTGTAGAGTCACAGTCCATGGAAATGTTCCAGAAATGACTGGTCATGACTCTTAGTGCTATGGTGTTCAATCAAAGGTTGAACACGATCTTGGAGATCTTTTCCAATTTTAATGATTTTATAATTCTATGATTCTGTTTCTCAGTCTGTCCCTGTCACAGTGAATAGGCTGTGAGAGGACAAAGCCAGCAAATGACCTGAAACAGCTGCAAAGTTGTTTTGTACCCTATAATGTCATGCTCAACTATAAAAGTGAAAAAAGGGAATTTTAGGACAGGTCTGCTCAAGTAATGGTTGGGCATCCGTCTGCCCTTGGGAAGCAGTGAGTGATTGCCTCTGTGTGCTGATTTTGGCTGTGATGGATCTAATTATCTCCATCGTGGCCAGTATGAGGCTACGCTTTGAATTTGTGCTGAAAACAGTGTTTATAAAACAAGGATATTTTTGTTACTGCTGAGTAGTGCTCATACAAAGTGAAGGCTTTTTCTGGCCCTCATACTGTCCAGTGAGTGTGCTGGGGGTGCACGAGAAGTTGGGAGGGGACACGGGAGGCACAGATGAGCCCAAAAGACCAACTCTACCCATCTGAATTATGTTCCTACACTCCAGTATGTCCCCAAGATTCATTGTTTTCTTAAAGTTTACCAGTAGAAGCTAGTGCCCTTCCTTTATTATATTATTTTTTCTTTTCTTCCTTTAAGGAATAAATCTTAGTGAAAATAAAATGCAGAGTACTGTCTTTTTTGCATTTATTTTCATGACTTCAGGTATTTATTTTCCCCAGCCTTTCATAAAATGTGCTTGGTTATGTATCCTAAAGCGTACAGCAATGCTCTAATGGCTCTCGTTCTATTTTCTTCATTTAAATAAGCCATATGTAACTGAATAGTCATTATACCATGATAAATTACTTTTATAACTCTACACATTGTGATTAACCAACTCTATTCCAGTATAATATCCCAATAAAAGCAAAAAGGTTTTTTTTCTCAATGTTTGTTCATAATTGGCATAGTTCATCAATTACATTATTATGTCCACAATTATTTAAAGAATAAGCCATAGAAATTCTCCTTGCACCATCTTGTGTGATTTTTTTTTTCTTGCAAAAATTTTAACATTGTCATTGCATGTTGATATTCCGATATTGCTGTTATGAAGACAGGAAGTAGATGTCTTTTATACATGGTCACCCCAGGACAGAAATAGAATTTTCTATTTCTTCTTTCCCCCTTCCAACTTCTAGTTTTTTTTTTGCAGGATATAGAAAATTAATACTATCGACTTATTAATCTTGAAGCTTGGCACATCATAGATATATAACTGAAGAGAACACTAGATAATTTTCACATTAAGTAACAGCATTTCATCATCACAAGAGCACCACTTATCGGTTGGAAAGACAAAAGCATTGAGAGCCAAACCAACTCTTTCAAAACTTAATTTCCTCAAAAGCAAAAGGGTATTATTACAATAATGGATGTAAAGAGAAAAAGGTAATTCAGAACAAACAGTAGGGCAAAAGACAGAAAGCATAGTTTAAAAAATCAAATATATTATGTGTTATTCTAATTGGAAGGAAAACATTAGAAATGAGCAGATGGTACCATTAAATAAATCAATTATGGGGCCATACTGATGTAATAAGGATTGTGTTGCCATGAATTGTCTCATTAGTACTTACATACCACACTTTTGATAATGAGCATTAATGACTTGGCAAAACTACAATTTTTAAGGTTTTATTTTAAGTCAAGGGAGAATAACATTTGATTCAGTTCTGAAGAACTGAAACATAAGGTTTTTTGATTTGCTGTTTTTTCCAAACATGAGGTGTAAACACACATCATCTGTGATACAGCCAACATTCTTCTGATATTCAAAGCCAATAAACAGACAGTAACAAACTGAAAGTATGTGCTTCAGCCAATACTTCCACTAATATGTAAAAAAAGTCTCATAAAAGTTCACTCATTCCTGCTCTTAATGAAATTTTGACCTGTTGAACATGACATATCAAAATTTCAGGTGAACTAAAAGGGGAGTGAAGTATGATGGAAGAATATGATCTATTTTAGTGAATTTATCAATAAGAGTCCACATTGAGAAAGAAGATGGAGAGTACACTTGAACATGGAGAAAGGCCATGTTTGTCTAAACAGGTATTTCTTTAGATGGGAATGTTAAAATTAACAAAAGTACATGTATTCCTAAATGGATGAAAATTGATTAGAGTACAATGTAGGGAAGTTTCAGACTGAAAATTTGTATCTTTTTTTAATGAAAGGCGGAAGAAAAAATTTACGCAGTTTTATAATATATTCTTTCCACTGAAACCTCCATTGTAACTTTCTTCAGGCATTAAGCAAATGTAGAAATCAAGTAGAACTTCATCATCTAGACTAAAAGAAATTACTGGAAACGCCAATTGTTTGTATTTAGTTTGCAGCAACTACTTGTTATCTGTAAATGTAACTCTTTAATATAAAAAAATTGTAAAGAACAGCACCCACTCCATCTTCTGTTAATTTGTCTTGTGCTTCATAATCTGGTTAGCAAAACAAAGTACAAGACTGTATGGTCTGAAGGTGTGCTCCTTCTAAACTTAATAAAAATGTCATTCAACAAAATTATTTAAAAGGAGACTGGGAATATAGATAAATCAAAATAATATTGACAACAACAAAATAATATATTAATTATTAAAATACTAACATGTCAGCTATAAAGCAGTAGGGTTTCTAACTGAAAATAATGCAGAACTGAATACTATGAAAAAAGAGCAACAAATACTACACTGCATCGTGGAAATGAAGCTTGAACTTTTGTTTGACAGCATTGAGATGGCAATAGTGCGGAATTTATTGTATTATATGACACTGTTACAAGTCACTCCTTTCCATTTCTTTTCTTCTCTTGCTGAAAACCCCAAGGTACAGGTTCTTTGCTTTCCTTCAGTTATTGTAATCCCCTGTTGATCATTTGTTCAGCTTACAAGCAGGAAAATAGGCATTATCTGATAGACAGAAAAAGTTGCTTTCTAAACACTTTTGACAGCAGCAATGGAATTCAACCATGTCATATCTTGTGTGTTATACACTACCATTTATGTGTGTTTTTTCTATTATTCCTTTAATAGAATGGTGTGGAAAATAAGGAAAATGCTCCCAGGGCAAGGAACATAGGTAGTACTTCATTTATTCCTCTAGAAGATCATATTACTCCCTGCTTTCTTGCATGTTCTGAAGTTATAAACCCCATTTTGCTATGTTAAAGTAGTTCCTGAGAAATTATTTGAGGACTCCATTTGCTGGATCTTTTGACATTCTTGACCAAGCTGGACAAGAACAAATTTGGATGAAAAGAGACATACCAAATGGAAAATGTGGAATACATACATTTATCATAATAGTCACATTCCCAGTATTATCACATCCAAATATATAGATTTTATCCCTGCATTATCATCAATCATTATGCCAGAAATGAGATTTTAATCTCAATCACTGAGATTTTGACTTTCTTACTGATATCTTCAGTCTGGAGGTAAAGCAGCTTTAAAGGTCAGGTAGCTCTGAAGGTCACAGGTGTTGTAATCCTAAAGTGTAAAGTTTGATATCTCAGACACATAAATCACTTAAAATGTTGGAGTGGTATTAAGAAACTGAATTTAATATTTAGATAAATATCTCCTGGTTATGGCTGGCTTGTCAATTAACTGTCAGTGTGTAACTTCAGTTTTTAATGCCTTGGTTTAAGAGTTGCAGTTTCAAAACTTACATTAAAAAAACCCCTGTAAATTGGAAGACTCTTCCTGAGAAATATATGTAGTTATACGTAGGTGTGTTTGGAGCTTTGACCTGAGATACATTTGCAGATCTACCTTTATTCTACTTAAGTAGAATATCAGAGAAGGTGATTTAGCCAAACACCTAGACTCTCTGCACAATAATAGAAAAGAGCCAGAAAGCTCCAAGTTTCTGTAGTTTCATGTTGTTTTTTTGCTTTTTTTTACTCAGTATACTTTTTTACTAGACCCACAGGTGTTAAGAGATATTTACACATTTTCTTCATAAAAAGGACTCTCTTCATAAATTCCGTTCATAAACCCCTATGCTTCCATAAGGAAAAAAAAAAACCCACAAGTGATGGAAGTATTAAATTTTTAGAAGATGAAGCAGCAGAATTTTCACCTTTATCGCATCCTCTGATGTAAATATACTGAAGTGCTTAGAAGAAGTAAGACACAGCAATTCAGTTGCTCAATATTTCTCAGAAATTCTGTAGATACTGGAAGTAAGTGTTAAAACATTTGAGATTTTATATCCCTAAACTGTATACTTGAGAATAGACACTTAATTTGATTTGTAGTTTTGATAGAGTTTTTTAAAAATCTGAAGACTCCACAGTGTGCATTATAGTGGAGTTATAGCTTGAAATTGCAACAATGAACAGTAAAACAAGATTTTTTTTTTAGTTTTGTGTGGAAACATTGCACAGTAATTTAACCTACAACAAATTAATGATGGTATTTACCTCAGAGTACACTTTAACTAAAAAGAATTACTTCTTCTTGTGGTGCTATAACACTTTATCTGTCCAAAGACTCCAGAAATTTTTAGCCTTTTTTTCATACAGCACAGTAGTGTACATAAAAAATTCATGGTGCACATATTCCTTGAAAAGCACAACAGAAGCAAACATATCTATCTCTCTGTGTAGTTGTAATGGTTGAGATGTGTAAAAATAATTCATTCCTCTGAAAATATTAGCAAGTAATTTTAGAAAAAAAATGTCAGCTACACCATATGTCCTATAAATGTCATCTGTAAAATAAAGAACTTTTTTATTCTAGAAGCTGTAGCCTAAATGCTTACCTGAGGAAATTGAAAATATCTTTAATGTGATTAATAATCTTAAAACCCATAAAATCTTGGTTTATTTTTTATTTAAAAGTACTACTCTGCAATGGGAAAAGGACTTGTATTTTTTGAGGCTGTGTACCTGCCTCATGCAGAAAAACATATTAATAATATATAAAGTATGAATGTGTAAATTAAAAGCCCCCCTGAAATATCATATTTTAAAGAAACCAAACCTCTCAAGTAATCTCAAGCACCTTCAAAATTTTCCTTCTTGCAAATCCTGACTATTGCAGTAAACATGTCGTTTTGGGGTTTTTTTAAGATATTCTAAATCTAATCTTGTTTGGAATGTCAGGCAACAGAAAGAAAAAGTATTTGTTTAAAGATCATGTCTTTGTTTAAAAAATCTTTTTTGTCATGCTACTGTTATATTTAGATAATTGGTTGCACATTACTTAGCTTAGTTTCAAATTTTATTATGTGGCATATATCAGAACAGGTATTAACTGTGTCACAGGAGTTTGAATGCATGGATGTTCTGACCTGCCATAGCATATATCTTATTAGTTCTCTTCAAAACCTATTATCTGAGACTTGTGATACATGATGGGCATAAATTAGCTACCATTAGTGCAACAATTTTATCTTTCAGAGAGGGAGTTTCCTAACACTTGGATATGTATTATATCGTCTTATCTTTAGATAGTACAACTTTCCAATGGAGTTTCTCTCTGTCCTTAGGGCCACAAGGACTTCCTACCCTAAGTCTCCGTATAGAAGACAAACAAGGTGTTCAACTTTTGAATAGTCAAGATGATTTTTAGAACTAAGTAGGGACTGCAAAGTTTCTCTGTTCTGTGAGGTGACTTGCCACAATGACATTCTGAAGACAAAGGAAAAGGTGTTGATGTCTAAGAATTAAAGTATTGCAATTCAAGCTGATGTTTGTTTATAACTCAACTTTTACAATGTTACCAAACTGGTCTATTCCAAATTTCAGAATGAAACTTGTGAATAATTGTGCCTAGGTTCAAATGAAACAATAATATTTTCTGTGGAAATAAAATCACCACCACCACCACCAACATGACAATAAACAAACAAACAAAAATTCCCAAAGTAATTTAGTTTCAAAAATATGGGTTTTTTTTTAGCAGAAGTAATTTTATACTGTTAATAGAAAAAAAAAACCACCTATGTATCTCTGTCTATACCAGCTTTTTTTTCTTCTACAGAAAGCAGTTTGCACACAAAACTGAGATTAAAATACTTGCAATTTGCACTGTTTAATGTTCTGAGAGCTTAAACAAATTCTGATCTTAGACCTCTTGCAGGTCATAGGTCTGTGTAGGCCAATTTTTCTTGGTTTTCATGGTCAAAATTGCTTTGGAAGTTTATATAATTCATGGCAGACTCTGATATTACCTTCTCCCAGCCTACTCCACCATATTGTTTTACTGGGGGAATATTGAGTGGACAGTCTGTGATTCTGCTTCTCTCCCACTACAGATTATTTTAAATAGAAAAAAATAAAGAAAAAAAATAAGGAAAATATCTAGAATGCTGAACATGAGATGGCAAAAAATCTCAGGGGGACAAATTTCAAAGTGTGTCTCTTTTGCAAGTGGAAAAATCATGACTATGTAAAAGAACTCTTTAACAAATAAAGAGAATGGGTTGCAGCAAGAAAACAATAGCTTTGAACTATCTTTTTCCAGTGATTAGTTCAGCTCTACATGTGAAGCATGACACCCGAAGGTATGGGATAACCCTTTGCTCAATTGGGGTCAGCTGTCCCTGCTGTGTCCCCCTCCCAGTTTCATGTAGACCTTGAGCATGACCCTGGTGGGGCATTGTGAGAATGGGAAAAGGCCTCAATGTTCTCCAAGTACTGTTGTTTTTATGTTTTTAATTTCATGTTCAATAAGAAGTCTATTGTACATCACAATGAACTTTGAAGGTCAGCACTAGTTGACAAAAAGTTTTTCAAGACAAGATGTGTTTTGCCACCTATAGGAAAATTTTCATTTCCAATTTAGCAAGTCTTAAGTTCAGGGTATAATGTGACATATTCTTGAAATATTGGTCATCTTAAGATTCACAAATTCCTATGGAATACCTCACACAGTTTATGTGGAAGCAGGTTATGATTCAATAAACAGTTTATCAGACATATTATAGTTTACACTCTGCAAGTATTCCAGACTGAGTTATATCAAGGTCTTTAGCTCTTTGGAGTCAAAGAGACTCCAAAGCTAGTCTCTTTGGAGACTAAAGCTTCAGGAAAACATGCCTTCATTAGTCTTTAAAAATGCTAAAAACCTGAAGGACAAATATTAAGGGGAAATATATCCCCACAAAAAAGCTCTTTGGAAGACGGCTTGTAATTTTTTTGTGTGTTTGTAAAAAGTCTAATACAATGGAGGTATTACTCCTGACTTAAAGCTGTTTGAAAGCATCTGTGACACTGAGACACAATTTCAATGTTGAATTTTCCTTCCCTGATCTTCTTTCGGGAAATTGATGTTACAGATTTCTGTGGTATAACCTGTTGTTAAGGGCAGAAAATAAAGATTCCAGAAAGTGAAGTAGCAGAACTTGAAGAATTTTATCTCTTCATCCAGGCTGAAATAGGTTTAGTCAAAAGGGAAATATAAGATTACAGCTGCTAAGGTTCTGTGATAAACAATTTTTTAGGAACTAGTAGGCAAAATTTTACATCTTCATTAAAACAGAGTTCACTTGTCACTGTGGGTGAGGTGTACAGAAAATAAAGGCTCATATCTCTGTCTGTCCCTGTAAGCCATCTCTCGAAGAAAACAAAAGGGCTCTTGCACCTAAAAGGAGTACTAATAAGTAAAGAAGTAATATTAAAAGTAGGGAGGTATTTCAGGACTACTATTAACAGTACATTCTTAATCACATTTTGTGTTAAAAGGTAAAATATTATATTGTTTTAGGCAAAAGCAATTCTAAAGACAAAAGTTTGAAATGACATCCAGTTCTAAGTTCTATTCTGTTGGTCTGACACAGATTGACATTTATCATTGACTTGTATGATTGACATGAATGCATATTAAAAAATGCTGATTTTAACTGAAAGAAGAAATGCTGAATGGTTTACTAATTAATATCAAGATCAAATATAATTTAAGTTCTGATAAATTTTTGGTAGATTGTAAAATATTAAACTTCCGTATGTTTGGCCTAAAATAAAACTAAGGATCATTATTATCGCCCTGTCTGTCATTCATACATAGTTAATTCCTTCTTATCCTAGTCCTGGCTGCTGTTTGGTGATAAAGAGAGAATGGAACAGAACATCAAAATCTGCCAAGAAATCAATAAAGCTGAAGCTTCTTGTGTATATTCATTGGAAAGCCAACAAAGTAATTTGAAAATTTTAAAGGTTCAATGAAGGGAAAAGAAGCCACACTGAAGTCCAGACTGGTATATTAGAACTACTTATGCTTATATATTGTGGTGTCTGTTCTTGAGTGATTTTTTTTTAATTGCAATAAAGAACAGATCAAACAGAATAGGTCAGTAACTCCTCATATGTCAACTATGCTCTTGCTCATCTGTTGATATTCCAAACATCTGTTACAGTTTTCAAACTTTTGTAATTAAATCTGCAATTATGTTTAATGTTAGTTTAAGGGCTCTCAAAATAATACTTTTTTTTCCATTTTCCAGGATATTTTCAAGAATATATTAACAGTAATTGTGTGCTTTAAAATATTAGATTTCTGCCCTTGTGACTACAAAAGTCTTGATGTCCCCTGATTGAGAAACATGAACCTCCTTTGATCAAAGAAAAATTGTACCAGACTGCTGTGGCTAATGAAGAGTAAATCTCAAAAGTTCATAATAAGAGTTCAAATAATCATCTATAACCTGATATTCATACTAGTCAGTCCGACAATTAACCATATGAGTTGGAGTAACCAAATCACAGAGTTTCAGATTTTCATTGCCATTGTCTTACTCCGACTGCACAACTTCTGTTGGAAAGAAAAACAGGAAGAAAATTTTTTTTATTTCAGAAAATACAGATAATATGAATAGCAGAAGAAAGAGGTGCTGAAGAAAAACTCAGGAAGGGGTTTCTAGTAGCCAACAGGTGTATTAAAAAATTTTAGTCTAGAATTGAAAGAGAAAAAAAAAAAGCTTGAGTTATCTATTTTAGCACAAGGAAGAATTAATCTGGCAGAATGAAGCTGCATGGGGGGAGATTGGACATTTAAGTTGACTAGGCTAGGCAGAATCTGAGAAGTGTTAGGGGAATATATGCAGGGCCAGCATGAAGTGGAAGTTAAAATTTGGCATTAAGATGCCAGATGCTAAGTCAGACAACAATTTTAATAGGACAATCAGATCAATACAAAATGCATTGTCTGAAAGACAGTATATGAGTTTATAGATGAATGGTAAACAGAGCAGAAAGCCAAGATCAGTTATGTAAGAGGTAGGTATGAGTTGAAAGAGGATCTAATCAGTTTTGCAATGGCTGGTTTAATGTACCGTAGGTACCAACACGGCAGCATATCCCTGTTTTTAACATAACAGAGCAAAACATGATACATTACACAATGTAATACTATCTCTTTTGCCACTTAATTAATTTACTTTATTCTATACATTATTTTCAGTTACTATGTGAGGCTAAAAAAATTATATGTCTTACTTTAGTTTTGGTCGTTGGGAATGGGAGGAGGTAAGGTTTTCATTTCAGTTTTTAATTTTGGCTTTTTTTCTACTGCCTGGGAAAATGAGTTGTTTCCAAAGCCTGAATGACACCCATCTTGTGAATTGATATACTACAAGACAGTAAAACTAGAAGTGAAAAGGACATTTAGTTATGAAAAGCTTTTGTTCTTACAAGAAAAGCCCTTGATTGGGTTACGTCTGGTCTATTTTGCATTAAATTCTGTATTGTCTGCTATCAAAACCTCTCCAAATATGAGCTGATGTTTGAAGACAAAACAGTGGAAATAGAAGTCCAGGTGCACTCTGAAATCAATGTTAATTTTTCAAAGCCTTTAATTTCCCCTCTTTCATTATTTTCTTTCACAGTGAATATTGCTTCCTTTCAGGACACATGATAATGAAAATGACTTATTTGTTTTCATCCAGTGATCATGATTGCCACTAGTAGAATTATCTTTGAAAACATCACGCTTTTATCCTCCTGCTTTCATCTTTTTGGAGGCATTAATCTTCTGTCTAGGGAGAAAAGCAATATCTCAAGTCATATCTACTCTTTTGCACTATTCAGCTAGCACAGCTATTTTGGACAAAATCTGCTAAATAAATTTGCAATGCATCCTCAAGCGTAGTTAATAATAAATACAGAGTTATGACAGTAAGCAGCAGCATAATCAAACCTTTCTTTTTATTTTTCAAAACTGGCTGACAGCACTGTATATTATTTTTGTGCTTAGGATTATGATCTTGACAAAAGCAGGGGCTGGAGAATTCTTCAGAAATAAATTACTGGAAAAAAATATTTACTGTGACTTCGAAGTTCAGTGCCTTAAAAGCATCTCATCACAGATCAAAGGAACATGTTCCCGGAGTACAGAATGCATATGAACAGACAAATGGTTCATAAATAAATTTAAAGTTCCCTCATGATCATAGTGATTTGATTTCGCTGTGGTATGGGTATCATTATTATAGTTATGATGGAAAGACCATGTTTTAGACCTAGTTATCTGTAGCAGCCTGGCCCTGTGTAGACATGAGACAGCCTTAATGTAGATTAATTTATTTCTCTGGAAGGATCCATTTACATAACTGAGTCACTAATGTCAGAAAACATTTTTTACCTAGAGTCAACTGCAATGCAAAACAACTCATTTCTAGCTTGCAATCACTCTAAGGTTATGAAGTTTAATTATGAATTTGGTATAATAATAAATTCCTTGGATTCTTAAGTTCAAAATGTTGAGAACTGATTTTATGGTGTTTTCAACATGTAGCATTTATCCAAATCTGTCACCTGTACACAAAGTATATTTTTTATTTGAACCCAGATTTGGCTACAGCTGCTTCCAGTCCAAAGCAAACTAGATAATTCAAGGCGTGCCGGAGACAAGCTGTATTCATTATTTGAGTGATGAAATGTAGGAAGACATGGGGGAAGAAACCAACTACTTGACCTTACAGTGCAACTGGAGAAGTATTCTCAAAATGTAAACAAAATTAACAGAAACTCATTGGTATTTTTGCCTTAAGGAAAACATAAACTCGATATGTAACTGGAAACTTGTGAGTTCTGGTCAGTGACAGAGCAGCTGCATATATAAAGACCTCAGGGCAGCAATTAAATATCTCCCCAAAATATACTGAAACTTGATGCTCTGCAGGGTTGTAGTGACCTAGCTCTGTAAGGGTTGCCACTACAGGGGCAGAGTACCCTGGAGGAAGCAGAGAGGCTTAAAATACTCTTTCCTATATTATTGTTACCTCTAGGTAAACAGTGTAGCAGGTGAAGAACATGTCAACATCTTGTTAGCAAGAATTCAAAATTCCTTAGTTAACGAATTCCTTGGTAGATTCCTGCATCATATCTGGATGCTGCAATGGTTCAAATAGAATATGTTTCAGTGATATCTAGTCTGTGTTTTGGCAAAGCAGCTACTTTTTTAAAAAAAAAAAATTCCTCTACATGTACATGTAATTAGAGGATTTTTAAGGTCACTTTCAACCCAAACCATTTTATGATGCATGATTCTATGATTCTGTGGGTCTGGCCTCTAAAAAACACTTTAATGTTTAGTTTAAAATAAGTTGATATCAATTTTTAGTAAGTTTCATCCAATTATTTTATTTTTATTTATATATTTATAAAATTTTATTACACATATTTGAATACAAGCTTCTGGGCTTGGTACAGGTCCTTCATACAAGATATTTTTCAATTTTCTATTTCTAGCAATTTTCAGTTTCTAGTTTTCTCCAAGCAATCTTAAAGCAAATAAAACCTTCAACTTGGAATAAACACCTCCCCATACTGGAAGCACACATAATGTTTCGTTCATTTATTCCATAAATATAAACTTCCACTGTGTATAGTGAGAAAAAGAGAAAACAAAAAATTAGAGTATTAAGATTTAGATTTTGAATATTAACATCCTGGAAAGGTAGATTAATACCATTTTACCTGGTTTCACTGAGGTTGTCTCTTCTAAGAAGGTTTTCTTTATAATTTTTTTTTTTTAGTTCATTTCTGATTTAGGTACATGCTAATTCTTCTCTAGACATGTCTGACCTTTCTCTGTTTAGAAGAAATGGGGTTGACAGTTGTTCAGCAAGTCTTGACCCTCTTTCAGTATGTTAGAATTGTCTAGACATTATCCTTGCCTTGGAACAATAAAAGAAAAATATCTGATTTTCTGTGTGAAAAATCTTCAGCACAGACCTGTTTAGATTACATCTTTTGATGTTCATTGCAAACAAACATAAAAGCTCCCATATGTAAAATCTCTGAGACTGGGAAAATAGTTCCAGATAAAGCCCTCTCCCCACTTCCCTTCTCACAGATTTTCATTTAAGAAGGTTTGCAAGTGCTCTGGGTAGGACATTTATGATTTTGAGATTTTCTCATAAGAACAGCACAATAAAAGAAGAATAACTAGCATGTACAGCATTTAAGGTGAAAGGCTAATGAGATTGGACAGTCTCTTCCACAGTGTTCCTAATGTTCCAAAACACATATTTAAAGCAATATTTATGTTGTGCTGCTCATTGTTGATATTCTTTGATTTATTGTGCAGAACTTATAACAGGAGTTATGGTTTGAATAAGGAATTAAACTTAATCAGAATATGGCACTCTGTGCTATTGAGAACCAAGTAACTGAAATAATTTTAGAAATTTTCACAGTAAGGTTTTTTCTGAAGAGGAATTTTTATTATGTGCATATATATATATATAAGTACTAGTACACTGTCATCTTGCATAAGGAAGAATTTCAAGCAGAAGGAACTGACTGTCTCATTTAATCATTTTCTCTCAGTATCATTAGCTATTTAAAAAGAACTAATATGTTGCCATACACAAAAATATAAAAAACAAAAGCAATCACTTATGTCTATCCTTTTAGATCAAATTTTAATACACTTCAAGGCATTGATTTCTCATCTACAGTATTAGTATTTTATCATCCCATGAGCAAAAAAATTTCTTTGCTCTCTGTTATCCTTTCTCTGAAAAGTAACAGAAAAATATCTGCTATGTCACCTTTGTCTAAATGGCAGCAAATAATACTTTTGTCTTTTTTTTTTTGAGTGAAGAGAAAGGAAAGAATTGGAAAACATTCAGGATTATTTTGTGGTGTTGTGTAGTTGAAGCCAATATAATAGGATAGACAGGTGGATGGTTTGTAAGGTCAGTTTACTCTGATCTCTTGATGTCTAACCCTATGATGTCTAACCCTAGAGAGTCATTACAAACAGGTTTTTCTCAAGTCTTGACAGAGGTGCTTTTTCTGTGAGGTTTCAGGTAGCTTTACTTTTAATGCATCCACAATAACAAAGACGCATACCAATGGAAATAAACTTTTCTGCAGAAAAATTTATTTTTTGATCATGTCACCTGACATTTGTTTGTGTGGTACAATATGCCATTTCTTCCAGTGGCTGATTCAGATTGAAAAGGCTATCAGCCTCCTTTGATTTTCTTTTGCCCTTTTCTTTCTTTAAAAGTGACAATCCTGTTAATCTAGTTATAATTCGTAGGTAGAGAGAGTCAAATTTGTTTCAAGCTCTTAAGGTGTGGAATTAGAAATCTGAATCTTATCTTGTAAATACCAGTGGTAGCAATCATATACTGGTCATTTGTTCTGCTGCCAATGATTATGACTGCTAGGGAATGATTAGCATGTGACAAAATTTGCATCAGGTGGACTTAAATTAAATAAAATATATATTTTGCCTATGAATTTTACGTTCACAAAGACATCCCCTGAAGTAAAGAAAGATTAAAACAAGTTAGATGGTGATATTAAATAATTAAATACTGTGTGAAAATGTTCAAATTTATAAATATTTACTTATAAACTATGGGAAAAAAACAAGTAGTAAATGGAGAGGCAAAAAAAGGTAATCCATTCTTCTGCAGCTGGGTACCAGGAGCATCCACAGTCTCATGTATTTACAATCTGTCTTGACACTGAAGATAGTCATATAAAAATACCCCAATAAAAGAAGACGTACCAATGAACTCCACAAAGGGGTGTTTGGAGTGATGGGTTTTGTCTTCCCAAGTCCCAGTTGTGATGTGGCCCTGCTTTTCTGGGGATCCTGAATACCTGCCTCCCAGTGGGAAGTGGTGAATTCCTTGATTTGCTTTGCTTGTGCATGTGCCTTTTACTTTCCTTAATTAACTGTCTTTGTCTAAACCCATGAGTTTTTTTCACTTTTACCCTCCTGATTCTCTCCTCCATCCTGCTGGTGATTAAACCTCGGCAGACATTTTAAACTGCATAACAGCATTAATCAGACTGATTTTATGATGGCATTACTTTCAAAGAAAGGAAAATGTATTTTTAATTTTAGAAAAAAGCTTTGTTGCATTCTCAGTGGGAATTATATTAGGACACTTTTGAAATTATTTTATAAAAACTCTTAAATGGCCTGGACAATATTTTTCTCGTGTCAGTCATTTACTTGATTCAGCATTCCCATAACCAGTAAATGTCTTTCTAATTTAAATGTATTGAGGCCTCATCTACAAAAAGAGAACCTTTGCTATGATCAGTATTTTAATCTAAAGTCTAATTTGATTATCTGAATAATTTTCTTTATGCATAATATACACTATTATACTTAGTGAAATAATAAGAACATTTAGGATGCTTGCTAAAATATTAAAATTATTTAATCTAATTTTACATTATTTGCATCACTAAGCTTCTATTCAATTCAATTTGGGGCCTGTGAGAAAATGTCTCTAGAGTTTTCTTGTGTCTTTAAAACACTATGTGGCAGATATCCTCATTTCAAAGTATAGTCAGCTATATCACAGAGTCTGGAAAATAATTGGATCTTACTGATAGATGTGAATTTTAATTACTGTGTTAACATGAGAGACTAGCCTACCTACTACTACTTCAGCTACTGATAGGATCTGTCTCTTGCATTTTAAAAATGAAAATTTCAAAGGAGAGCATAACACCATAGTAAACCACTTGTAATAAACAAATTATCAAGATTTACTTTTCCTGCTTTACTTTATACAATAAATTTTACTATTTCTTTACACTTTCATTATACAATACATATTTTCAAAATTTCTTTACACAATAATTAGTAAAATACATCCTTTGGCTGGAGATGCTAGATGCCATAGGTAATCTACTTTTTTCTCTAGTCCAATTGGGTGGCCTATTCCTTGTTGTACCCAAGAATTTGGACATAATGTTTGGGAAAACTATGATAACTAAGTTTGAACACCTTGGAGCTTGCTCATGCTCCAAAAGCAATGATTTTGTCCTGCATCATAGTCATTGGAGTTAAAAGACTGGTCTCAGAAAAGCCAGAAGAATAAAAAAGAAATTTAAAAATAGTTCTTTAGAATAAAAAATTAAAGTCTTTTTCTGGACATCCATTTTAAAAATTATTTTTACAAGAGCATTTGAACAACAAATCAACATATAATTTAATACTAAATATAAATATAATGGAAATTTAGATTATATAATAAAACTAATAAAGGCAAGTAATATGAAACATGATTTTAATAATTATTTGGTTTAAATCTTCATTTTAAAGTACATTCTCCAGCTTTGAAACCATTGATTTATTTTTTATTTTCTCACCTTCTTTTGGTTTGTATTGAATATAAGCATTACAAACTAAAAATGTAATAGATGACTATTTCTGCCAAGACTCGATTTGTGGATTTGATACAAATTAGCTTGCATATATTTAGATATCCATACATCTTTCTGTCATTAACTCCAAGGGAAAGAAAAAAGGGGATAATTTTATGTTAGATTATTTTTTTGTTCTAGTTCAATGTGTGACTGTGGAGCTTATAGTGCTAGGATGAAGGTGAGGGCAACAAACATTGGGAAAAATTACTGAGGGCATAAGAATGATTGTTTATTTGGTGGTAGAGATGGCACATTTCATTTTATTTTGTGTGTGAAACTATTGCCTGATCTAAGGAAATTTCTGTCCAGAAAAGTGACCTCTCTTCTAGAGACCTACTGAGGGAGGAAAGAAACACTTTTTTCCCTTATCACCAGCATGACTTGCAGTGTTTGGATATTTTTTGTAAACAAAACCAAAAAAGCATGCTGCCTTTTGCGTAGCTGTTAGCAAGGTCTGACTGCATGGATTACCTCAGTCTTCCAGTAAAAGACCAAGAGTTTCTGTAGATGGAAACAACTTAATCACTTTGCTGGTTTATCAGCTGGTTAATTCTAGGTCTATCATTATTTCAAAGTTTAACAAGCTAGCACCACTGTGATTTCCTCAGTCTTTATCAATACTGAATCACTGCTGACAAAAACAGCACATTCGGTCAGGCTCAAAGTGGCCGCTTTGCCTAAAAACATCACTTCAGTCTGTCACTGAGCAACAGGGGAGCTAGAAGAAATCTAAACAATGAATGTTATTTTTTGGTCACTTTTTCAGGTTTATTGATAGGAACTGAAAGTAGACTACTACATTTTCAAATTTCCTATTTATTATTCTCGCAGTATCTATTTCAGTCTCCAATAATTTTCAAAAAATATAGGGTTTAAAACTGGTATTTATTACAAAGAAACAGTAGAATTAAATATTTCTGAGGCGTCTGAATGACTTTAGAATAAGCAGAAAAGATTCTTTTGACTCCATTCCAGTTAAGCACTCAAGCTCGTAGAAGGCTAATAGCTTGTATATTAATTAATAAATTTATACTAACGTGTTTGCCACTCAACAGCGATGTGTATAAATACCTAAAGCGCTCAAAGCCTAAGGAGTTGTTTACTGTAATCAGTGGAGCTGCCAGAGGTCTCATGAGTTCCACCATCCCTGCCAGCTAGTTGTGCACACACTGTCAGGCTGTCCTGACACTCACTAAGTAGCCCCAGCTAAAGCTCACAACTGCTAAGCAGCAGTATTTTATGGCAGTTACCTGTAGTTATGTGTCCATACATGTCATGTCCCTAGGGAAGCATTCTTGTCCAGAATGTCAGCATGTGTTCTTACACCAGGGCAGGAGGGAAATGCTCATGGTAAAGTTGCTTTACAAATTTACAAACTTTACAAATTTACTGTAAAGTAAATTTGCATACATTTTAAAAGTCCAGAGAAAGAGACAACTGTATTCATGTTGTGGAGAAAAGACAAAAAAATACAACATGCAAACAGTGTGAAAAAATGGCATAACTGAAAAGGGAGCAGTTGAGCTTTCCATGAACTGGCAAGTCTAAGGGCAGCTGAATCAGAGCTAACTGGAATAATTTCACAATAAGATATAAATAGGAATATTAAAAGGAAACATGTATAATAAGTTCAATTAGCTGTTCTGACAGGTTCCCACATCTGATCAATTTGTATGAGTAAAATGACCATTTTTAAAGATTCTTTCACAGAGATAATATTATTAAAAGAAATGAACACAAATTAGGCAAGTTGTTAGACATTTTAAGGCCTTCTTCCCCACAAAGATAATACAGTTTGAAGCAATTGTTTGGAAAACCTGCAAGTAAACCCCCAAATCTTTTCTGCATCTGTTAAAAAATCCATCTTCCTAGTGAAAAAAAATCTCCTTTTGCTTCAGCCACATTGTAAAGTTGTACATACACATTACAGGCTTCCTTGTTAGTCATCAAAGTAACTCTAGACCTTTTATGTTTTACTGAAGGAAATATAATGCTATTTGATCCTTCTTGAGCTGACTGGTTTCTTGGTTTGAAAATGTCCCTTTCTGACCTTAGAAATTTGAACAGAGTTAGCACTCACATTACTGCATTAGTATATGTTTGCAGGGTTTTTTTTAATAATGTTGAGCAATTGTGCAGGAAAGCTGGATTTTTTTGTCTGACTCTGCCACAAGATAATACAAATCTGCTAAGTATACATGGAATCATTCCAGCTAGGTTTTTGTACAAGTACTGGATAATTTCCTATACCAAGGAAATATTCTAAGTGGGGACTATGAAAATCAATGCTTATGAGCCTCCCAGTGACCATAAATCTTCTCTTATGTAAGTAAACAGAACTCAGTTAAATATTAACTTTTGTATCTCTTGATGTACAAATGTGATTTACCACAGCATTGTGCTTAGTGCCAGTGAGTGCCTGGGCCAATCTGTACCAGATTTGTGCTTCTCCATTCCATTTCCTTCATGTCTGCATAAAACACTATGCTCTGCTCCCATAGCAACTGCTATTGTTTGGGACCATATCTCTATGTATTTAAAAGGCTCCTTGTTTTGCACAAGCCTTTCAGAGTAACCAGTAGGAAAATACTTTAAAAAATATTTTAAGTTCTATGGATACAGAAGAATGAAATAAAGCTGGTGGGACTGCAAGCAAAAGATTCTGTGCCAGGCAGACTGAGTTTGTGTTTTCCATCTCAATCCAAATCTAGCAGAAGCACACTGAAGCCAAAATCAGAGAAAGAAGCAGTATTTCTGCAGCTTCAAATGTATCAGTTCTAACTGAGAAGTAACTACAATTTTTGTCAAACTGAAATTGACAATGTGAAGGAGCATCAATGTTTGAAATTACTTTCTTCTTATCCTCTATCTTGCTTGAGGTACTTCTTACCATTTTGGTACCAGCCTGCTTTACTCAAGAATAGTCTCAAGAATAGTCTGAATATAATCATGTAACTGACTGAATGCAGTCACAATTTGAAACAACTGGAAATAGGGATGAACCATAAAAGTGTAGAAAGAATATTTATTTCTATGTACTGATTAAAAAATAATTTCCTTTTCTCTATGATGAGAGAATTTGAAAAGATTGTTTGTTTGTTTTTCTCTCTCATCTGTAATTTCTTGCGTTCTGCACCCAAGACAGGCAAATGTACTTTTGTCTTGCACATAATGGAGACTAGAAATTTTGATGAACTGGAACCATTGCTGACAGATGGTCATGCATATTTTCATTTTCAGTACTGTGCCAAAAGTCATTGGCCCAGCAATAATCAGCAGTCAAATTTAAGCTGGAAACAGAGTAAAGAAAGCAAAAAAGCATGGCATATCATTAATTTTGCAATCATTTTCTCAAAATTTATTGCCTATTATCACTATCTTTGATGCTTAGAAGTTTTAAAAAACTTTATCCCTTATATAAAATCTTCAGAACACTGCCTAGTATTAGTATTTATTGCAAAGCTTGGTTTATTTTTGCTAGATGATTAGTGGGCCATCAGAAGTAATTTCTAAAATTGCTGTGTGATTATGGGTCCTAACTTCATTGAGGACCCATGACCCTGACTTCATTGAAGACCCATGACCCTGCAGCATGAAATTCAATTCAGACTGCTAGACTTGAGGCTCCAGTGTATACAAAAAATTTTAGCCAATTCAATAGGATTAAATTCTAGATCAAAATGAATAAGATACACCAATATTAGCTACCCTTAAGCCAATTTAAGAGCATCTGCACAAGGGATTTCACTGGTTTAAATCAATTTAAGGATTGATTTAACTAAATTGTTACCATTTCTTTCTGTGCACAGGGGACAAGTTACATGAGTTTTATTTTGGAAAAAGTTCATCATCATCTACAATACCATGGATTTCAAATATTATTGATGGAAAGCAGGTAAGTGCCTTCCATTTTAAATATTAGGGTTAATGTATAGTGTCTGAGGGATAAGCACAAGTGACAGATACAGGGGAACTGGATAATTATACATCATAAGTATCTAGTTTCTATCTATGGATATTTACAATAAAAGTAAGATACAAAGATATGAAATTAGAAGGTTTGGGAAAGCTGTCAGATTCAAGAAAGGACTACGAAGTTGCTATAATGCAATTGATGCTGAATTGAAAGGGTCTTTACTCAGAATCATACATACCAAGTTTTGGAATTTTTGTCCTTGTCTTGCCAAAATCAAGATTTTCACAGGTATGTTAAGAGTGCAGCTCAAATCTCTGTTAATAGCCAAAATAATTCAGCATCTGCTCAGCAGCTGTTTAGTCTTGCATTGCGGTTTGGGGTTTAGGTTAGGGGTTCTGATCTTTTAGCTAGCTGTGATCTGTGTACCCCCGCGCACCCCTTGTGTCTCTTCCCCCCACCACAGCTGTTCGCTCCGGGTCCCTGACTATTGGAGCTTCTGCTGTCACTCCTATGACCACTCCACGTCCTGCCTGGAGGGTTTAGTGCCCGTCACTCCGATCTCCTAACCTCTGTCTGCCCCAGAGCCCAGGGTCCGCCCCGGTCGTGTCCCCATTGGGCACCGTGGTCCACGTCATCGCCACGGCGCCTGTCCCCATTGGGTGGGAGGGCCCCTACTCTCCTCACCCTGTCCCCAATATAATCCTGCGCCTCGGAGTGTCCGCTGCCATTTTCCTCACACTCCAGCTGGGAGCGGGTCGCGGTGCCTCAGCGCAGCTCCCCGTGGCAATAAAGGACTTTAAGTCTTTCACGCGTGGGGAATACGGACATTCCTTCAGTCTTTACTGGTGTCTCTTGCTCATAGTGATGAGAATCTGTGGCCAACCCCGCCCGGACATCGGCACGGAGCTGAGTCTGGAAACATGCGGCGATCCCGGGTCCCGGAGAGAGGCCGTACCGCTCTAGGTGCCGGAGCTTCCCAGAGACCGGGAAAACACAACAAGATGCCACGGTTTAGTCCTTGTATTTCTGCTAGGAATACTAGGCAGGATGTCTAATAGTGACACTTTTGACAATGCCTACTCAGTCTGTAGATAGGTATTCCCTTGGAGCTAAATATTCCTTCCTTTGGTAACACCAAATTGCAAACTGGTATTCTGTCATTACAGGTGAGATCTGAACTGATGATTCTGTTTCAGTTCAACCACATCTTGCAAGGTTGGATTGACTGATGTCAGTCTCTATTGCTGCATGCCTAATAGCCATGGAAAGTCATGGAAAACTGAAACACACATTTCCATGAGTTTCTATATATGTGCCTCTATACAATGTACCTCATTACATACCAGGCCCCTCAATTTGATTAGGTTTTTATTTCTTTCTTCTTTAACAGTACTGTTGCAAAAATGTCACTGTGCAAAATATTTTTTTATCAGTGTCCTTATGTTTTCATATTCATTTTAAACATTGAACTGCATATAAGAAACCATGAAAGATTAAGACCTGAATTTTTCAAAAGCTGTTATGAAAGTGAAAATGCATGCCTGAAATATAAAGACTTGTAACAGAATATTAAAGAATTCCCTAGAAGATCTTCTTAGAAATCCTTAACTGTATTCCAATGTTTATAGAAAAGAACTGGAATGCAATCTACTCCTAATAAGATTAAGGAAGCTACAGTTTCCTCAAAGGTCTAAATAAAAATAACTATTTTATCAATTTAACTTCCATTTTTGAAAGTGCCATTTCAAGTATATGGGATGCAGGTGTCCAAGAGCTGCAGGGTCACCTGGCTCCAAAATGGACACACCTCAGGGGACAGCTGAGCACCTCAGCCAGAGTGGTGATACATCTGAGGAAAGATATTTTAAAAAATCATGAAGCAATGAGAGGTGTGAGGAAAAAATGTGAGAAACAGCCCTGCAAACACCAAAGTGAGGGAAAAAAGAGAGGAAGGAGGTGCTCCATGTGCTGGAGCAGAGGTTGCCTGCAGCCCTTGGAGAGACCATATGGGAACAGGTTCATGGTGAAAGACTGCAGTTTGTGGACAGAATCCATGTTGGAGATGTGAGAGAAGGAATAGCAGCAGAGAGAAAATGTTATGGAATGATCACAGCTCCACAGCTCCTCATGAGCCTGTCAGACAGGGAATCAGAGAGGAGGCAGGCATGGAGTAGTGAAGCTGAATATGAGAAGTGGAGAGAATCTCTTCTAGGATTTGGTCTTGTTTCTCACTAGTATAAATACATTTTAATCAGCAATAAGTTACATTGATTTTCACCAAGTTGAGTCTGTTTTGACAGTAAACGTTAAATGATCTCCCTGTCTTTAGCTTTGCTTTATTTTATCCCACTGTCCTTTTGAGGTGGATGAGTGAGAGAGAAGCTGGACAAGCATCAGCCAGCCAAGTTTTCCCAACACATCAGCATGAATTACAGTAACATGGAATGTGCCTGTCCTGGAAAGACCAAACTCTTGTAACTTTCTTCAATATAGATTCTAGAATATCACAGTCGTTTTGAAGACAACAACAATACTTTAGCATGTTCTGTTTTGGTTTGATTTATAAGGGTTGTCAAAATAGGAAAAAAATGTGACTTGTCTTCATACCTATCACTGCAGTTAAAAAAAGAAGACCATGCTCTTAACTTATAAAAAATAGTTGACAAGCTGTGATGATCGGAGTGTAAAGTGCTGATTACATGCTGTCACTGTTGTTTGCAACAGTAATTTTAAGAAAAGGTCATAAAGGCAAAGAGACAATTGGGTTAGGAAGAAAAATAAATCACAAATGGCTGCAAAAGCTCTTCCTAGCAAGTGTCTGGTTTGGAAATGAATCCCCAAAAAGTGCATACATGATTGCTTCTTTTGGTGACAATAAATCTCACTCAATTGGTGCATTTAATTTATTTAGTTCATTACTTTCAGATTGATTTGTTTTACCTCATGGTTAGGTATAAAATTACCTGATAACTTATTCAGTATAATGGCATTCAACTGATAAGAAAAAAAAATGAACACAATCAAATTCTTTGTCAATTTTTCTTTTTTTCAGATAAATCTTGCCACAACATAGCAACTCAAGCAAATTTATACAGAAAAAATAATTTTTGGGTTGAGGTCTTTTGGTTTTTTCCCCCCACACTTGCAAACTACCTAAACTTTCCATCTTGTAGAGGAATCAAAGTTTATCAGAAGACTATGAAAATTAATGTAAATATGAGCTAATTCACGTTTTACCATTTGTTTGATAGTAATACCAAAGTTGGAGGACTGGAGGATAAACCAGATATTGAGTAAATAAGAAAGATGATGAAAAACCTGTAGAAGCTGTAAAACTTTGATGTGGAAAGATAGGGATAATTTTCTTTAGAAGTTAGGTAAACAAGACAGGATATAGAAAAAAATTTCTTTGTCAGGAACAGGGCAGTATATTATTTAATTACTAAGTATGAAATTTAAACCAAATTAAACAATAGTTTGTAATTAAACTAAAGTATTCACTGAAGTGGAAAATTCTTGTGTCTTAGAGCTTAACCAAACAACAGACCGATTTCCTAAGTTATCTAGCTCAGTCCTACAAAGCTGTAGGTAAAGCCTAAAAATTAACCTTGCTCTCCTCAGAAATTAGGCAAGCCTTTGGATCATCAATAAATGTGCTGGGAAAAAGTACTGCTGAGTCTTATTACTGTCCAACTTTTACATGTTACACTGATAAGTTTCATTCAATTTCCATTTTTCTGCCTTCAAGGTTATCCAAATGTTCAATATTAAATACTGCTCACACACTTCATTGATATTATCCTACAAATTTTTATCTAATTTCTTAAACACATTCCAGCTTGTTTCACCAAGGTCATTAAGGAAATATTAAATGCAGTCTCAAGATATTCATTATGACTTTCAGAGTTACTCTAATCACAGTTCATTATTTTTTCTTGCAATAAGACTATTACCATTTCAACTTTAGGCAATTGAAAAATTATATAAAGTTTGTGGAAAGTCCCATCTGTATGTCAAATAAAAATTTTTCCATATAATGTTGCATCAAATGACCCAACATGTAAAGATTTATTATATTTATGTCAGTGCTTTATTGGTTATGTTTTCCATGGTAGATCTGAAAAAACTCGTATATTTTTGATCCCAACATTTTCTATAGATTCTGTGATGTTCTATAGATGTTGTGTTTCCTTTCCTCAAATCTTATAATATACTTTTAGAAACTGACATGGCTCATGTTTTATAAATGTTCTTTGACAACTTCGTGATTTTAATTGCCTAGTTCTTTCAATATAAACATGTCCCCTCTTTCACCACTTCTTTTCCAGTATGAGCTTCTACTTGTGTCTATTGGCTTTTAATTTTTCTATAGGACCTCTGGAAGCATCAGTGGTATTAGAAAAACATGAGAGAAAACTATAGGTACAACTATTTTGAGTAATGATTAGATTGCCTTTAATATTTTCCCCATTGAAAATTTGCCTTTTCCCCCCTCATGTATTTATTAATTTTTGCTTATTATATATGGTTGAGTAAACTGATCCTATTTAAATCCTTTACAACACTGAATCTAGATTGGTCTTTTTGGGAACTATTACTGACCACTAAAATAAGCTTTCTCTTCTCAGTCTTCTTTTTTTTCCTTCATATCATTTTAAGGCTTAATACATCTTCTGAGACACTTATTTGCCATTCAGTTTTGAAGTATTTTACTGTAAGAAATACATATTCTAGATAAATTTTACATCTTTTACCAAAAAATATATCATCCAAATCCCAGCATTACAGTACAGCTTCTTTGATTAATTTCTTTGAATTCTAAGAATTGTCAGCATTGAATTAAAGAAAAAAAAATCCCTGATAACTTTTATGTATGTCAAATTATTTCCTTGTCATCCAAAGGAAGATTATTTTCTTAGTAATTAATTTTTTGTAGTGTTGATATTTCTCCAAACCAAGGAAAAACAGCTTCTACTCTGCTTAGTTCATTGATATTCTGTGAAGAAATCTGATGGATGTCATATTCCAAAGTTATCTAAGACTCACCATAATTAAACTAACATGAAAAAAGATTTAGGACGTTACTTATCAAGAACATGAGAACTATCGTAATTAAACCAAACGTTTCTGAAATTTTCTGTTTCCAATGAATGATGGATCCAAGCGAGTCATTTTTTCAGAGTTTAGCAGTGTTTTGTTATGATACCCAGATATAACATTGCATGTTTTGAATACTGTCCGGCCTGGAATGAGCACCAGCACTGGATCTATCCATCTAGTGTTCCCTAACAGAGGGACAGCTTCCATTCCACCCTGCTTCCATCCTAGCCCTCCTAACTAGAAGGACATCAACTATTTTTTTATACCAAGCGAAACAGATCTGAATAATTGTCCTGCTGCAGCAGCATGGAGCAAGTAGCAATGCTGCATGATAGGGACCCCTGTGTTGTCTCACAGGGTTTCCACGCTTTTACTACTTTTTTCCTTGATACTTGACCTCCTTTTTGCCACACCTTACCTTCTCTGCCCCAACAGTCTCCCAGGTAAATAATTTCTCTGTAATTACTTTTTCCCTGTCAGCTCCATTTTGCCATACCTATATCCAGCTTTGATTGCCTAGGTAAATTACCCTTATATAGAATTAGTAGCGGGTCTCCAATTATCCCCTGCAGTTACATGTGAGGCTTGGCTCCTATAGCCACCCACGAGGATGCAACCATCTGCTAGACACTGTCCCTACCTCTTGTCCAGTCATGCTGTCAGGTCATGCCACTTGTCCTGCCAAGTCCAGAGGGTTTCGTGTCACACTTCATTAGTATAGCAACAGGCTACGCTAATGGTCATTTCCTGCACCCTTAACAGTGGTGAGGACAGCTCTTTCCATAAAACCATAAAGTTCCATAAACTTCAGAAAAGTATTTCTGAGCCTTTTTCTAATATACTGGTGCAGGTTCTCAATAGTGTTACTTTTTTTTTTAATTGCATAATTGATCCAGCATGCCAATCTCATCCAGCCCAAGAATGAATGAAGCATGCTAGATAACAAAGAAAAAAAATTATCTTGTATTTTTTCAAGTGGATTCCTTTTCCTGAGTGTCACACATTATGATTTCCTATCTATAATGCTGCATTTATCACATTTCATTTTAACAGACTATAGAGAACGACTCATCTACTGTTTTACATTCATGCACTTGAATGCTGGAATATTCACACTTAGCACTGATAAGAATGACTTTGACTTGAAAAATAGACTCTTCAAAACGCATTAGCATTTGGGGAAATCAGTGTTCTGAGACTTCCCGATAAGTTTTTAATTCTATTTGAAATATTTTTAAAACTGCAGACACAATCTAGAACTCAATTATTTAATACACCCTTGTACAATTTAATACACTCTATTACAATTTAAGTGTCCCTTCATTCAAAGGATGTTATAATGTTAGGGCTTTGAGCATTAAAGAAATTATGTATGTGTAATTTTGTTTGATATTAAAAATTTTCATATAGAGGAAAATCCATGACTTTATGCAGAAAAAAATGTCTCATATCATTATGAGAGATTATAAAAAGTAAATTCCTAATGAACTGCTGTGGATATAATGAATAAACCAAAAAATAAACACAATGTGACAGTGGTCCCTTGAGCTCCCCTTGAAAACAATGTCTTTGGCAGATTTAATCTGAAAAATCACTTTTTTTTTTTAATCTTTTCCTCTTGTTGATATTAATCACATATCGTGCCATACATTACAAATTCAAAATGTCAGAAAAATTAGACATTAGAATTAAAATAAATAGAAAAATTAGAAATTATTTGAGACTTCTGTTCCGATAGTTCTTTTCCCAGAGATGCCATGTGTTAAGAGTTCAGAGGACAAATCAATGAACCCTGAATGAATCTAGGGTGTCAGGGATAACTTGACAGTGAATTGGTTTGAATTGAACTTGACTTCACATGCACTAAAAGTCTTGATAAGAGATTTTAGGAGAAAGAATCTCATTAAAATGGATGAACAGGCCTGCACATGCTGTCAGAGAGAGATGCAAATTGCCTTTTGCTGAACTCGAACATGCTGTTGGAATTTTGTAAAAGTTCCCCTAAGAGACATGCAGGGGCATTCACCTTTTCTTGATAATTTAGCATGGAAAGAGCAGGCTGAAAAAGCAGTGTTTATTTTGGGAGAGATTGAGTTATATCAGTTTTAAAGAATGAGAATTTCTTTCCCAAACCTTTATCCCCATGTTCTCTTTCAGAAAAGTATTTGATTTGCTATGTCTTATTTGCAATATGAAGACCTCCCTTTTAACTTAAAAAATATTGACTTTTAATGAATAAAATAATTGCTCATTTAGTCCTAGAGTTCTTTGAATCATTTTCTGTCTCAAGATTTTTCAACAAAACATTGATTTGATTTTTAATTTGCTTCACACTTTAGCTCAGTGACTTATATGAATATGTCCTGAATTGCTTTGACGATAATAAGATTTATAGCTGTATGTCGACTTCTATGTATACCTGGAAAACTGTCTATCCTGTCTCAAACCAGGACAAAGCAAATTACACCGTCATTAATACATCCTTACTGTTTTTCTCAGTTGTTGTTTTGGAATGCGTTTTCCAGCAATTAAGCAGAGTTAATCCTGATTTACACAGGCATGCTAAGAAAACCATGGCCCACAGCTGTATGCCACAGACCTAATACTTTCTTGTATGCCTGAAACTTTAAAACAAATTTACGTTTTCTGATGTTGCTGTATATGAGCTCTGTTATTATGATGTCAATGAAATGTACACAAATAATGGAAAATGTTTAAGGTAATTTCAGCAACTAAATTGAGCTTACCAAGTTCCACGAGCATAATAAGGCTGTTACAAAAACCTTTATGCTGACAAAAACGTTACAATTCACATGTGTCATTAAATTTAGGGAAAAGAGGCCTCCCAGAAAAAAAACCTTAAATATTTAGAATAAGAATTGCTGTTGTGAAAATTTAACTCAAAATATTGACAAGATACATTTTTAAAGTAAGATTTTAGTTTTCCCATAAGGACAATTGGAATTGCTTAATAAATAATGTAAACTCCCTTGGAATGTTAAAAGAGATTTCACTTTGGCTTTTCTGATTGTTTTATTAGGATTAATTACAAACTCCATTTCATAAAATATAACATAAATTATTTAAAAATTGATTAAAGTAGTTTCTTTGTAGAAGTTCCAATTTTGTAAGCTGAGCATAGTCTTTTTTCATGTGTCTTTATATTGATTGTGATGATGAGAAAAATTGCCATATTATGTGGATTAGCACATAATATATTGATGGAAATCTTGTTTCAAGCTGAAAACCAGAAGCCACTTCTGTATTATGTGGATTAGCACATATATTTTGATGGAAATCTTGTTTCAAGCTGAAAACCAGAAGCCACTTCTGTAGTTATATAACCTCCTAATTCCTCTATATTTCTATAAACCACTGCAACAGAAATCTGTACTCTCACAATACACGAAATATACAAATAGAAAAACTTGAGAAGTATGTCAATTCTGGAAATCTGAAGTCACAGATTTCCAAGTGACTTGTTTGCCTGTAGATTGTTTTGCAAGTCAGTGAGACTTAAATTGACAATATCTGGAGATTATATGTAAAAACAGGGAAGGTAGGGGTGGTGGCTCTGTCTACCACAAGTAATTCCTATTCCTTTCTATCAGGAGAAGGATTTCAGAAGTGGTAGCTAACATCATAAACTAGATGGTTTTTTTCATTTTAAGTATCTAATAGCTGTAAATTCAGTTTAAAAAAAAGTGTCATATTTCTAAATTTTACATTAATGTTATATTTCTAAATTTCACATTAATGTTTAATCTTCTTTGACTCATCCAAGTTTAGTGGAAAATTGGAAATTTAGCTCAAGTTCAACCCATAGCTATGCATTTAAATCACACTTCAGGCCTCTGGTCTGTCAATACATTTACTTGCATAGGTTATTTCTACATAGGTTATTCCAGACATCACAAAAAACCGTCTGTGCGGCATCTCTCTGTGTTTTCCCAGTCTCCGGGAAGCTCCGGCACCTAGAGCAGTACGGCCTCTCTCCGGGACCCGGGATCGCCACTAGTTCCCAGACTCAGCTCCGTGCTGCAGTCCGGACGGGGTTTGCTGCAGATTTCTTGCCACTACGAGCGAGACACCAGTAAAGACTGAAGGAATGCCCGTATTCCCCAGGCGTGGAAGGCTGAAAGTCCTTTATTGCCACGAGGAGCTGCACTGAGGCACTGCGACCCGCTCCCAGCTGGAGTGTGAGGAAAACGGCAGCGGGCACTCCGAGGCGCGGGATTATATTGGGGACGGGGCGAGGAGAGCAGGGGCCCTCCCGCCTAATGGGGGCAGGTGCCACGGCGATGACGTGGACCACGGTGCCCAATGGGGACACGACCAGGGCAGACCCCAGGCTCTGGGGCGAACAGGGGTTGGGAGACTGGAGTGATGGGCACCGAACCCTCCAGGCAGGACGTGGAGTGGTCACAGGAGTGACAGCGGAAGCTCCAACAGTCAGGGACCCGGAGCGAACAGCCGTGGTGGGGGGAAGAGACACAAGGGGTGCGCGGGGGTACACAGATCACAGCTAGCTAACAGATCAGAACCCCTAACCTAAACCCTAAACTGTGATGCAACACATCTGATCATCTGTTGAATTCCACTGTGATTTGTACCATGTTCATTTATCCTGTAAATTTTGCCTCTGGAATTTTATCTCCAACCAAATACTGTACTGCAACTAAGAATTTTATCAATGTGGTACTCGTGTCTTCAAGAAGTAAGCCAAGCAGAAACCATACTCCGTGATCTAAATTGATTTTTTTTGAAATTAAATCAACGTGTCTCTAAAATGTTGGTATGCAATTTCAGTATCACAGTTATTTCCCTTTCACCTAAAAAAGCTGGAGACAAAATATTTCTCCTATTATTCATCCTTTTATCAAACATATTTGCAATACATTGTCTTTGGATTTTTAGCTGTCCTTCAACACAGTCATTTTTTCCCCTGATAAAGATTCTTTAAAAATTTCTTGAATAGAAAAGTTCAAACACCTTATTGTACGATTTCTGTAACACATAATCTGAAATGAGCCACCTGGGAGGGTCTTTGAAGCCGATGCTTTGATGTGTCACTCATTTTCTTTCATGTTTAGCTGAAATTGCTTCAAAGTCACTGCATTTTGTCCTTATTCTACTTTCCTGTGAATTCATTTGATGTCTGTAGTATCTGGTGTTATCACTGAACTGGTAGAATAAAGTGAACAAAATAAACCATGACTATTTTCAGGACAAGAAAAACAACACCAAAGTGTTTAAAGTTATTTCAACGGTTAGTAATGATTGATATTGCACAGTAACTGGATAACAAATATATTGACCTTCATTTTATTTTGAATTCAAACTTTGCAAAGACATTTTTAGATCTGTTTTATCGAAATATCAGTATTGCAATAAAAGGTGGCTTCTTATGTTTCCTTCTTGACCAATATACTCATGTGGGAAAGAGCCAGCCAAAAAAATCAAATCAGTTCATTCTCCGCTGTAAGAGATAGATACTACATGATCACCTGCAGTTGCTAAAAAAAATCAAACAAACAAGCAAACCAGAAATTGATTTAATAAAACATTTTTATATTTCATAATTTATTTCCACTTGATATTAATAATGAAAAAACCAACATTTTATCAGAAATATATGAGAGGCCCACTGCTTGGGAGACTCCAGTTGGATAGTGGAAGGCACACGTTCAAGACACTGATGCATATTTTACATAAACCAACGAATTTTAAAACTAGCCCATGTATGTCCCTCTTTCTACATCAGTGCTCTAACTGATGATTTCTTACTGTTGTTGCTTTGGTCCTCAACTTTTTAGTAATACTGTGAATTTCATCCTAGATCTGATAAAGATCTGATGAATTTCATTACCAATTTTCTTCCAAAAGAAAACAGTGTTTTTCTCAATTTCTTCAGTGTCTTTGCTATTGACACTGTAAATATATCCAAGAACCAAGTCTTATGTATTAATAACTGAAAGAAAGTGAGTATATTATAAATTCTAGCTACAGCTATTGTCCTCAGGATGACATATCTGAATAAACTTCTTTATTATTAAACATTATTAAGGATGTTCTAATTGACAAACAATTTAAATGACAGTGGAATTCTCTCCACTATTTCAAGATAACACAGAAATGTCAGATTTAGCAGGCCAGGATATTTCATCCTTATGAGGAGCAGCTGAGGAGTTATTTAGCCTGGAGGAAAGGAGGCTCAGGAGAGAACTTTTTGCTCTCTACCACTACCTGGAGAGAGGTTGTAGTGAGGTGGGAGGAGTGGTCTTTTCCCTCAAGTAACTAGTGATATGTCAATAGGAAATGCCCTCAATTTACACCAGGGAAGATATAGATTTGATATTAGAAAAAAAATTCTTCATGGAAAGGCTGTCAAGTAATGGAACAGGCTGCCTGGGGAGTCACCATCCCTGGAGGTAATAAGAAGATGTATAGATGTGGCACTTTGGAGCATGGTTTAAAATAGTAGACTTGACAGTGTTGGGTTAATGGCTTTCTTTGACAGTCTTAGAGTTTTTTTTCCAACCTAAACGATTCTACATTTATATGACCCTGGGGGATCTGTATTTCAATCCAGACATTCAGTATATTTTCCTTTTTCTTGAAATCAATCTGATTACGCAGATTCAAATGTACATTGATAGGTTGGCTCTAACTAATCCACTCTGTCAAATACAGTCAAGGTTACCACAGCTCATCTCAGGTGCTATTAAATCACTTTTGCTAATTGACCACCTGATCTCAGTGATAAAGTTCCAACACTAAACAACTGTTTCACTGGTCTTTTCTCCTCTTCTTACTTTTTATAATGTTTTGCATAAAGATGCTAAATCTCTTATCAGCTAGAATGGCAATAGAAATGAATTCTGCTTGCAGATAGGAATTACGAATTTGCTGTTCTTCTGTGTCCCATCTCCTGCAATGAAAGTACTTTTTGAAACAGCAGACACTTTTTATTCTCCTCACAGGATGTTCATGTACTATACACAATCAAGTTAGCAAAGATAATCCAATCAATCTCAAAACTATTCTCAGGCAGAAGATTTTTTTTAAATTATGTATGATATATATGCATATGTTTCCAAAGGTAAATGTATGTGGATACATCATATTGTGGATCAGTATTTTCATGGAGATTTTTCTTTATACTTCATTCATGTACATAAAACCTTCCAACCTTTTCTGAAGATGTGAGAAATTAAAAACTGGCATTAAATGATACTTTGTGAATTTGAATATATCTTTTTTTTACAAGGATTTTGAGTTCAATTTACATTACTAGCAATTAAACTATCTTAGAATTATCTCACTCTAGTTTGTTTTCTTTATGTATGATGCTTCACTCTGTAATAAGTACACAGAAAATATGTTTTTAATTATTCAGATAAGAATGGAGTTCTTAGCATTGCACTAAACAAGGTGCCTTATTGTAGTGGGAGATATTTTAAATTTTCCTTCATTTTTCATTTTATGAAGAAGTTCTAGTATAGAAAGTGTGTTATTTAAACAACAATTTTATAGCGCCTGAGATATGACTTTGATTTTTCATTCCTGAACAAATTGCAAATCTATTAGCATCCCTGTTAAATATAGAATGGACCATCTTTGAAGCCAGTTGGAGGGAATTCCTGGCACAGAAGAAGCATCTATTCCATCAGAGTATAGTGTAGAAAGCAGGTTTTTGTAGGTGGCTTTCACTCTGTAGAGAGAAGAGAGAGTAAAAGCCCTTGCTTTTATCAAATTTTTAGAGATGTTTAGATGTAATTTAAATACACTCCACAGTCTCTACAATGCTCTTTTAATACTATAGAGCATAAAGGGACTATAAATTTGAATTTTGTATGAACTTCTCTCATCCTCTATTTTATTCCACTAAACCTTTTTCTAGGGTTTTTTTTACATCAATACTATTATGTAAATAGGATTCCTTTCAATATAATTTTAATAGTCTGGCATTACATGCTTCCAGTGTGTATCAAAATTTATTGATTGCATCTTTATTTACACAGGAAAACCTCAGAACTATAATATTTTTCTTTCTTTCGTTTTGTTTTTCCAAGTGTTCTAAGCATTACATTAAGCTGAGTAAAAATCAGTGTTTATAATCAGATCAATGTAACTTGTGCCAAGATATCATTTTAAACATCTATTTAGGAAGCTTCATTTCTAAAGGAAAGTTTTTGACCTTTGACATCTATTTTATCCACATTTGTTCTACAAAATTTTGAGATCAAGGATAGAAACTGGTCAGTTTTCTGACATCTAAAAATTGTTGATGCCTAGAGAAAAAAATAGGAGAAAAAATCTCCAACACTACTTTTTCACTCTAACTTGGCAGCTGAAGAAAGTTAAACATATTTAATAATTTTCATTTTTTTTCCCAAACTATTGTATTAAAATGAGATTTTGGTAGTTTCTGAGCTCCTAGGATTAAAGAGAAATTATTTTGTTTTCATGGAGGAGAGTTTTATGGTATTAGAGAATGATCTATTACTATGCATCATCATTAAAATATGATGGGTCCTATAATCGTGTTAGTTGGTGTGTTTGCAATGTCACTGTAGACAATATCTTGTCTACAGTGCCAGAATACAGTTTATGTGACACCAATGTTTGAACTGATGTTATTAGCCATAATTAAATTATCTCATGTGTTTGCACTGTCTGTGGTAAGAAGCACTCACACTTTTTTCCTTTGGTATTTTCTGAACAAACCAATAAAGCTGAATTCTCAGCAAGTCCCCTTATATTATGACAAAGTAAATATTTCACACTTTGCTTAAGGAAAATATCATCAAATCCTGGAAGATTGTAGGTTCCTCAGGGATTTTTGCTAGAGCCTGTGGATGAGCTGGAAGTTGAGCTAGAAAATAAAAAAAAAAATCATTGACTTATTGTTTCTTAACCCATTGACTATCTAGCCCCTTTTTCCTTTGCAAACTCAAACACTGTAAAAGAAATGGTGGGCAAAACAGCTTGTGTCAATTGTTCCTTGTGAAGATTGTTATCATTTCCTCTTGGTTATCTTTAATAAGAGTAGTAACTTCCTATATTAAAAAATATTAGCATTTAATCCTAAACAAATAGGTATAACCACATTTTTGTCTAAAAGTTTGCTACTCAGGTCATGAAAACCCTGAAGCAAAAAACTGGGTATGTAAAACTACATAGCATGCAGAAATGTGATTGTTGCTTGAGGTTGGGGTATTTTTACTGAGCAGGTACTGAAAAGGCAAACTGGTTATTTTATGTAAATAGGTGGAAATAGGTTGAGGTAAACCAGCTTAAGGACACTACGTGTGTGTGGGTGTGTGTGGGAGTGTGTGTGTGTGTGTGTGTGTGTGTGTGTGTATGCATTTTTTTGGGGAGGGTGTAGGTTTATTGTGGTAATATAAAGAACAAATAAGTGCTTTGCTTTGCTTTGCTTTATCTATACAGGGTCATCAAGCACTGGCAGCTATACTGTAGTGCTGTGTCCAGTTCTGGGCTCTTCACTACAAGAGAGACATGGAGCCCCTCAAGCAGATCCACCAGACGGTGACAAAAATGATTAAGGAACTGGAGCATCTCTCTTATAGGGAAAAAGCTGAGAGTTGGGCCTGTTCAGCCTTGAGAAGAGAGACTGAGAGGGGATCTTGTAAGTGTCTAGAAGTATCTGAAGGGAGAGTGCCAAGAAGATGGACCCAGGCTCTTCCAAGAAACAGAAGCTGAGAGAATAGACAGAAACTGATGTACAGACATTACAACTAAATACGAGGAAATGCTTCTTTACTGTGTGGATGACTGTGCACTGGAACAGGCTGCTGAGAGAGGTTGTGGAGTCTCCCTCACTGGAGATATTTAAGAACCATCTGAATGCAATCTGTGCCACTTGATCTGGGATGACCCTACTTGAGCAGGGAGGTTGGACCAGACAACCCACTGTAGTGCCTTTCAACCTGACCCATTCCGTGATTTTGTGGTTCTATGAAATAATATAACAATATGAGGATACTTTGAGTTGGTCCATTAAGATACAGTGACAGGGCTTTAAATTGACACAATCAACACTCTCATGAAGTGTGATAAGTCCCTTATGGATGCTGTGGTTTTTTTTAATAACAACATATAATTTAATAACTTTAATAACTTTTAATAACTTTTTTTAATATCTGAGACCTCTGTATGTCAGACATAACACTGCTTAAAGTCACTGTCATACACACAAAGCTTAAAGCTTCAGTGTGATTTGCAGAAGAAGTGGAAACAGCTGCTGTCAGCTTCAGAACAGATAAGGAATGAAATCTGTCAGAAACCTAGAGAACTTAATATATCACTAAAGACAGTTAATTTAGCAGCCATGACCTGTGTAGGCAACAGAATTAATATCAAGTCTGTACAGCAACGATGTTCTCCATGCTGTGCCATTGGGAGTACAAGTCAATATTCTGATTCCAGGAGCGCTTTGTGTACAGCCTGTACTGGCTCTGCTTCCCCATCACATACATCTCCTTTGGTGTCATGGTAGCCAGCCACCATGTTTCTAAAGTGATTGGGTGTTTATTTTGATTAAAGGAGTATTCTAACTCTGTAGTGTGAATTGACTAAAATGGATAGTGGGATTAAAACATGAAATAGACCTGGGATTGATTAAAATTCCTTTTATTATTGAGCCCTTGTAGTCCATTTAGAAAGTACTGGATTTTCTCCTGACATCCTATATCCTTTTATGTGAAGTAAAATAAAGTAAAAAGTTGGGATAGAGCTTTTATCACAGGTGTATCATGACTGTGTAATGGTAAGGCTACTTTTGCAACATTTCCAGGTTTATTTTCCCAACTCTTCTTGAGTTTATTTTTTTTTCTGTCAAGAGATCTCTTTGCAATACTGCTGAAATGAACTTCCCAAATATACAGCTGGATGAAACAACAGGACAAATATAACACAAAAACTCAGAATGTTTCTATTCAGACTAGCTTAGATAGCAGTTTTCTTTGCAGAGAGTGAAATTGTCAAATCCTGAAAGTAGTTTTGTCTGTTTTGATTGATACAGAATCACTTTTACATATTTAAATTTTTGGTAACAAGATTTCTAAAGTATTGTCTATTGCAGATATGGTTTCATATTTTATTTAAAAATAATGACATTTTAAAAATTGTCATGAATTTTTGTAATTTAGAACAGAATTTTATGTTCCAAAACACTAAAATTTGCTAGTTTGGAAACTGTAACTGTAGCAAGACTATTTGTAATACAGAAATAATACTTTGCCTTATTTACTGCATGCAAGGGAAAATACAACTCTAGCTTACATATTAAACAGAATCAAGGTAATTAAATGTCTTTTAGTGCATATCTTTAGTTGATTAGGTGCAAATATGTGTTTAAGCAACCTTATCTCAGAACCGGAGCCACATATTGATTTAAAGTTTGGCTTCTTTCTTTTCTTTTCTTTTCTTTTCTTTTTTCTTTTCTTTTCTTTTCTTTTCTTTTCTTTTCTTTTCTTTTCTTTTCTTTTCTTTTCTTTTCTTTTCTTTTCTTTTCTTTTCTTTTCTTTTCTTTTCTTTTCTTTTTTCTTTTCTTTTCTTTTCTTTTCTTTCTTTTCTTTTCTTTTCTTTTCTTTTCTTTTCTTTTCTTTTCTTTTCTTTTCTTTTCTTTTCTTTTCTTTTCTTTTCT